>NC_137275.1:59185000-60435000 GCF_054371585.1 Giraffa tippelskirchi | reverse complement strand
TTTGCATTTCTTTTTCTTGTGGATGGTCTTGACCTCTGTCTCCTGTACAATGTCATGAGCCTCTGTCCATAGTTCTTCAGGTACTCAGTCTATCACATCTTATTCCTTGAATCTATTTGTAACTTCAACTGTATAATTGTAAGCAGTTTGATTTAGGTCATACCTGAATGATCTGGTCGTTTTCCCTACTTTAATTTAAGTCTGATTTTGGCAATAAGGGGTTCATGATCTGAGCCACAGTCAGCTCCTGGTCTTGTTTTTGCTGACTGTATAGAGCTTCTCCATCTCTTTCTGCAAAGAATATAATCAATCTGATTTCGGTGTCAACCATCTGTTGTTGTCCATGTGTAGAGTCTTGTACTGTTGAAAGAGAATGTTTGCTATGACCAGTGTGTTCTCTTGAGAAAACTCTATGAGCCTTTGCCCTGCTTCGTTTGTACACCAATGCCAAACTTTCTTGTTATTCCAGGTATCCCTTGACTTCCTACCTTTGCATTCCAGTCCCCTATAATGAAAAGGATATCTTTTTGGGGTGTTAGTTCTAGAAGGTCTTACAGGTCTTCATAGAACTGTTCAACTTCAGCTTCTTCAGCATTACTGGTTGGGGCACAGGCTTAGATTACTGAGATATTGAATGGTTTGCCTTGGAAATGAACAGAGATCATTCTGTTTTTTTTGAGATTGTATCAAAGTACTGCATTTTGGAATCTTTTGTTGACTATGAGGGCTACTCCATTTCTTCTAAGAGATTCTTTCCCCCAGTAGTAGATATAATGGTCATCTGAGTTAAATTCACCCATTCTAGTCCATTTTAGTTCACTGATTCCTAAAATGTTGACGTTCACTCTTGCCGTCTCCTCTTTGATCACTTCCAATTTACCTTGATGCATGGACCTAATTTTCCAGGTTCCTATGCAATATTTCTCTTTACAGCATCGAATCTTGCTTCTATCACCAGTCATATCCACAACTGGGTGTTGTTTTTGCTTTGGCTCCATCTCTTCATTCTTTCTGGAGTTATTTCTTCACTGATCTCCAGTAGCATATTGGGCACCTACTGACAGAGGGAATTCATCTTTCATTGTACTATCTTTTTGCCTTTTCATACTGTTCATGGGGTTCTCAAGGCAAGAATACAGAAATGGTTTGCCATTCCCTTTTCCAGTGGACCACATTTTGTCAGAACTCTCCACCATGATCCGTCCATCTTGGATGGCCCTGCACGGCATGGCTCATAGTTTCATTGAGTTAGACAAGGCTGTGGTCCATGTGATCATTTTGGTTAGTTTTCTGTGATTGTGGTTTTCATTCTGTCTGCCCTCTGATGGATAAGGATAAGAGGCTTATGGAAGTTTCCTGATAGGAGAGACTGATTGAGTAGGAAATTGGGTCTTGTTCTGATGGGTGGGGCCATATTCAGTAAATCTTTAATCTAATTTTCTGTGGATGGGCAGGGCTATGTTCCCTCCCTGTTGTTTGACCTGAAGCCAAATTATGGTGGAGGTAATGAAGTTAACAGTGACCTCCTTCAAAAGGTCCCATGCATTTACTGCTGCACTCAGTGCCCCTGACCCTGCAGCAGACCACCGCCAACCTAAGCCAGAGATTCCTGGACACTCACAGGCAAGTCTGAGACAGTCTCTTGTGGGGTCACTGCTCCTTTCTCCTGGGTCCTGGTGTACACAAGGTTTTGTTTGTTCCCTGCAAGAGTCTGTTTCCCCAGTCTTGTGTAAGTTCTGGTGGCTCTGTGGTGGGGCTAATGGCAACCTCTTCCATGAGGGCTTATGCCACACCCAGATCTGCTGCACCCAGAGCCCCTATCACAGGACACTGCTGACACATACCTCCATAGGAGACACTCAAATACAGTTCTGGCTCAGTCTCTGTGGGGTGTCTGGGTCCTGATATGCACAAGGTTTGTTTGAGCCCTCCGAACATCTCTGGTGGGTATGGGGTTTGATTCTAAACATGATTTCGCCCCTCCTACCATCTTTCTGGGGCTTATCCTTTGCCCTTTGACATGGGGTATCTTTTTTTTTTTGGTGGGATCCAACATTCTCCTTTCAACGGTAGTTCAGCAGCGAGTTGTAATTTTGGAGTTCTTGCAGGAGCTCTGATTAAAATCTGGAGTGGCCAGCTGTATCTTCACTGCTACATGGAGCAGGGACATGCTTCAGCCACAGTCACCATCTGGACTGAGCAGACACCACCACCAACACACCATCTATTCTCCACTGCCCCGCAGCAGTTCCCAGTAGCCATGCATGGTGTTCCACCAAGAGAGGCCAGCTAGCTCTCTCTAAATGGAGCCTTAGGGTTTTTTCATTCTGTATTCACCTTGTGAAAGTAACCCTTAGCAAGTAATCTATTCTTGCTAAGATTAGATGACTAAAAAAAAAATCTTGAAAAAAGTCATACTCAGAATTAGAGATTCTATTGAAATGTCATGGGATTCATGGAAAAATATTTTTTGTATACCATATGAAAACACAGTATTGAAGACAGGTGTTTAGAGAGACACATAGACAGACAGATAAATAATCTCTGTTCTGTTCTCAAGAGATCCTCTGGCCACCAGCTACATCACTACATTACCTTTTATCTTCCCCTTTCCCCGTCCACAAATAGCATCTAAAGTTGCTCTTCCTTCCTAAATAATTCAATGCTATCTTTCAGATTGCATATGCCTTGAAGCAAAACAAAAGTTGTCTGGTTACTGGCAAAACCCAGTGTTATAGGAAGGCTTTCAATTGATTATATATTGTGTCCTGAGTATCTCAAGGGTGGCATTACATCCAAACATATTCTTTTATTCTGGGGGTGAAGTGGAAGTGTAGTTGCAAATTTCAATGCTAAGGAAAATGAGACTTTCCTCTTTATGTATACTCAGTACATCACATTTTCTGAAGAAGTTTGACTTGGATACATTATACAATTGTATATAGGTTGTGAGGGGAGCACTTTTAGCTGCTTGTGGAGTTGAGATATTTTCCCAACAATGGATGTGACAATTGGATTGCAAGTCAGTGTTTTACCTCTGCTACTAGATTATGTAAAGATTTTAAGGTATTATCCATGTTTCATTCTTTTGTGTATCACATACTATCATAGCACTTGCAAAAAGAAATGCTACATTTGTGGGAAAAGAAAGAAAATGACAGAAATAACTTTTCAGGGCCTCTTTTCAGGTGTCTGGTTGAATTTGATAGTTTTCTATTTAATTAGGAAAGTTATTTAATTTATAAGGAAGCCCCAGTGGCTCAGATGGGAAAGAATCTTCTTGTAATGCAGGAGATCTGGGTACAATCCCAGGGTCAGGAAGATGGCCCTGGAGAAGGGAATGGCAACTCACTGCAGTATTTTTGCCTGGAGAATTCCTTAGACAGGGAAGCCTGGTGGTCTACAGTCTATGGTGTATCAAAGAGTTGGACATGCCTGAGCGACTAACACTTTCACTTTCATTTAATTTGTAAGATGTACAGTTGAGAGCATCTCAGTGCAGGATTAGAAGATGAGTTTTCCTAGGCCTCTGGTGCTTCTGCATCTCTAATGGAGAAGGCATTGTATTAGTTATCTCTTGTTCTGTGGAATCAATTTTCATAGATTTTTCAGCTGAAGAAAAACATACATTTATTATTGCTAATTTCCGTGGGTCAGAAGTCCAGGCACAGCCTAACTGAGTCCTCTGCTCAGAGTTTCATGAGTCTGCTATCAAGGTGTAAGCCAGGTCACTTTCCTGGAGTTTCAGCTGGGGAAGAATCTATTTCACAGCATATTCATGTTGATGTCAGATTGCGTTTTCCTATAGCTGTATGAATGAGGGCACTGGCTTCTTTGGGGATGTAGGTTAGTAACTCTCCTCATGACCTAGGGGATATCGAGTTATTTGTCATATGTTTTTCTCTGTCATCTGTAGCATGATTGTTTGTTTCTTCAAAACAGGCAGAAAAGTTTTCCTCTGGAGTATATTATCAAGATGGAGTCATAAACACAATATAGCATGTATCATATAGCATAAAACATATCATAATGTATAATATAATATAATGGGGCAGAGGAAGAGGCTACAGGGCAGAGAAAATGTTTTATGTTTAAATTTTTCTTGTCTTTTCATAAAATATAAATTTTATTTCACAAGTTGTTTGAGTTCTTTATATATTTTGGATATTAACCACTTATCAGATATGTGATTCACAAATACTCTTTCCCATTCAGTAAGTTGCCTTTTTATTTTGTTGATGGTTTCTTTGCTAGACAGAAGCATTTTAGTTTAATGTAATTCCACTTTCTTATTTTTTCTTTTGTTGGTTTGCTTTTGGGGAGAGATTTAAAGAGAAAAAATTGCCAAGACCAACGTCAGTGTCATTGCTTATTGCTTATGTTTTCTTCTAGGAGCTTTATGGTTTCAATGAAAAACACCACTGAAATTTTGATAGTTATTTCATTGACTCTGTAGATTGTTTGGGGAGATATGAACATTTTAACCCAACAATATAATTTAAAATATGTTTTTAAATATGACCCTTTAAAAAGATACTTTAATAGCAAGCAGCCTTGAAAGATAGACTCATGTCTCTCTCAAGGACAGCGGACAGATTTGTTTCCCAAACAAGATAATAAAGACAGTTCATCCCTCCATGGCAATGATTAGGCAGAATTGCTTTAACTCCTGTGAAGACTGCAATCTATTGAAGGTAGTGCTCCTTAGCTGTGATATAGATTCACTCTATGCACAATATGATCTGGGCCCCTCTACATTTTAGCCATGGGATTGGACTCATATATCAGGGTTCATGAAGACAATCCTTGGCCTCAGTGATTTTTTAGGACTCACAGGGCTTAGAAATTGTTATAATGATGCTTGTAGTTTAATTAAAGGAGGAGAAGGGGATCACAGAGGATGAGAGAGTTGGATGGTATCACTATCTCAGTGGACATGAGTTTTATCAAACTCTGGGAGATAGAGAAGGACAGGGGAGCCTGGAGTGCTGCAGTCCATGGGGTCACAAAGAGTTGGACATAACTTAGCGACTGAACAAAAACAATAATTAAAGTTTGCAAAATAGAAACAGCAAAAGGAAAATGCACAAAGGGCAAAGGCTAGAGGGAGTCAGGAGTAGCCTTACAGACACAAGGTCAAGAGGAAAACAGGCTCTCCCCTCCCAGAGAAGTTGCAGAGAACACACAATTCTCCAGCAATTATGAGTAAGAATAGAGTGCATACAAAGTGCAGCCAACCAGAGATGCTTATCTGAGCTTTAATGTGAAGAGCTTAAGCTAGGGGTTAGTCACTGGGGTGTACAGTGCTTAGGTGACTGCCTCAAGCTCCAGGCCCTTGGATAAAAAGCAGGTGCTCATGCAAATCATATTGTCAAGCATGAACTATCTGGGCAGACTAGTACAGAATGGCGCTGTGGTTAAGAACTTGCCTGCCAATGCAGGATACAAAAGAGACCTGTCCGTGTTTGATCCCTGGGTTGGGAAGATCCCCTGGAGGAGATCATGGCAACTCACTCCAATATTCTTGCCTAGAGAATCCCATGGACAGAGAAGCCTGGAGGGTTATAGTCTATAGGGTCACAAAGAGTCAGACACAACTCAAGTGATTCAACACAGTACAGAATTTCTTAAGTTTTCAAGTGTACGAAAGTATTCATCAGATCATGCCAACAGTTTAATTTTCCCTGAAGTCAGCCAAATATCTTGAAAGTAGTTTTTTTCACCGGAATGTACAGGGTTTGAACAATCTAGGACTGGTAAATTACTCCTTTCTTGAACAAGGGACAAACGAAGCAAATACTAACATGAACCTCCCAGTGTCTGTCATGCCATGATTAAGAGAGTTCTTTGTCTTGGAACCAGGAATCTCTTGTCTCTTGCCAACATCTACAAAGCTGCTACAGTCTAATCTGTTATTTTGGAAGAAAGAAAAAAGTTAGGACCCTCCAAGGTGCCTAATGGTCAGTTGAACAATCCTGAGTACAGTGTAGTAGGAAGACTCAAATCTATCCATCTTGTGTGCAGATTTGACCTTTTCACTCAAGTAGTTTTCCTTCATAAATTGAACCATCATTCAAAAATGTATGTTAATTGAAAAAGTCTTCATTCAAAGAAAGTATTTAATTGAGATATACCTATTAAAGTAACATGTGTTAGCTTGTTTTTGTAATTTTAAAATAAAGATATATTCTAATATATAAATATTTTTATTTCTAGTTAATATAGTAAGTAAATGTTAGCTTCTATTTCATAATGTTAATTCTATCTAGCTATTCTGTGGCTACTTTTGTAGATGTTTGTATTGCAAATAACCTTCAAAAGTTTAGAGAGATCCTCCAGAGCATAGGGCAGGCACACTCATTGACCATTTGAAATATTCCAGGCTCC
This sequence comes from Giraffa tippelskirchi, assembly GCF_054371585.1. Lineage (NCBI taxonomy): Eukaryota > Metazoa > Chordata > Mammalia > Artiodactyla > Giraffidae > Giraffa > Giraffa tippelskirchi. The sequence continues at coordinate 60,428,613 of NC_137275.1, read as the reverse complement.
TAAACTCAGCATCTTCCTCCTCTAAAAAACCCATGGAATGTGTGGTTGTCTCCTGGTCCTCTTGTGTCACCCTGTAGAAATTAGAAATTGGTTGAGGAACCAGTGGATAAAAAAGTTCTGATACTTGGACTGCTCCTTTTGTTCTTAGAAATAAACTTTCTTTAATTTCCAACCCAGGAATTCTGTATATTCTTCAACATCCTTAAAAATGTTTCAGGTTAACTTGTTAGATCCCAAATAGATAATATCTTATACACTCCACAGTATATAGGTGGGCTTCAACTTGGACAAGAAACCTTATGACAGGTAGCCTATCTCGACACATAGCCACTTTTGGCTATCAGTGAGCGACATACAAATAGACATGAAGAGGAGATTAGAATCATTAAGACTGGTTTGTGTATTTTATTTCGTGGACTGACTGACAGTCTGTCCAATGGCTACCTAAGGCCTTCATAGCCATCTTCCCCTTACTTCGTTCTTGTAAAGAGCCTGCACATCTTACAGACAGGTGTCATCCTGTCATATAATTAGAAACAATGAAATATACATGGAATTTTCTAGTAAAGGGATCCTTTATTGTAAATATATATATATATATATATAATCTCATTAAAAAGTCTTTTACCATTAATATTTCTCTGATTTTTGAATATATAGAAAAAGAAATGAATCATATTATAATGATTTGAGGATTTACATATCTAGGGTGAAAGAGTAGGGAAATCAAGGCCTATTTTGCTATTGCTACCTTTGAGCATCTCTTACAGAAGAAAATTAGATCCAAAGGAAATCCTGATACGCAAGAAAAAATAAACTAAATAATGGAGAGAGAAAGTTTTTCTATTTTTATTTTTCCATTTAGAAAATCTACCACAACCCATTTTCAGACACATTCAAACTGAAGTCCACAAAAAGTACACACTAAATAAAAAGCCAAAACAATATTAAGATGATAATGCAATTATTTGAGTATACTTAGTAAGAAAATACATTCTAAGATCTTTAAAATTATCACTTCTCCAGAGATTATTACTAGCTTGTATTATTGGTCCTTGATTTGTGAGTCCCAAACTGGGCTCTCTTGGTGTGCAAATCTTAATTATTTAACCATATAACCAGGAGTCTGATTTTTACTTGCCTTCTTATCTGTGTAAGTTTCTCTTGCGGAAAAAAGTGCTGGTCAGATAATATAGTATTTGGTCCATTTCACATTTTTATATATTATTTTGTAATAATTAATACATGTATTATTTTTCTAGCATTGCCATAATAAAGTACCACAGACTAGGTGGCTTAAATAATGAAAATTTATTTTCTCACCATCCAAAGGCTAGAAGCTCAAGATGTCCACAGCTTTGGTTTCTTCTGTGGTCTCTTTTCTTGACTTGCAGATGGCCACTTTCTCGCTGTTTCCTTACATGACAATTTTCTGTGCAAAAGTGCCCTGAAATATTTTCTCCTTATAAGAAAGCCAGTGATATTAGATTAGGTCCCATCCTCATGGCCTCACTCTAACTTAATCACCTGGTTAAAGACTACCTCCTAACACAGTCATATTCTGAGCTATGGGAAATTAGGGCTTCAAGATATGAACTTGAGGGGATAAATTTTGGCCTAAAAATTCATTTTTTTTTTACTCTAATTCAAACTCATATAGAGATAGTTACTGTTTCATTTTCCTTAGGTCTTATCAACTTTGAATAAATGAAAAGATGACATAGTGCCTAAAAAGTTGAAGTCCAAAACACAAAGTATGATGAATTCTTCAAGATGCTACCCATATTATGAGTCCTTGGTGTTTAATCAGCAAGCCAGAATGTCCTTAAAAGCACCCAAATTGCTCTACTCCTTCTATTAAAACTGCAATGTACAGATTTTTAAAAAGCATATAAAAGTTCCAAGCTATGGTGTGCCTTTGAGCAAGAAGTCCTATTCCAATCACCCTATACAAACAAAGCAATTAACTCTCTACAATTTTGTTTCTCCTAGTTTCAAATTAGGTTCATTTACATTTTGTGTTCCACTAATGTGCATTTATTTCAGTCCTTTGCACAGTTCAGCAGCAATGGATAGAAGCAGTACAGTAATATATAAACTAGCTTATACAATCATTTTTATTTTTGTAGGACATGGTTTGACCACTAAATGAGACATAGTTGGTAGTTACACTTCATCAGGCAATATTTATTTCTTTTGTCTGCTTGAATACTCCCTTTTATCTGACATAAATAAGCATTCTATACATAAAATCCCTCTCTCTGAAAATTCTATAGGTCACATGAAATCTGAAGAGAAAGAAAAATAAACATTTAATAAAAATTTGCTGTAAAGGTAGCTCAATCCCGAAGGTATTTAAAAAATACTGAATTTACAACCATAGATGCTCAGTTTAAACTGCAGCAAACATCACAGAAGGAGGTTGCTTTTCTTAAGTTCTTAATACCGGGCAAAGGAATTTTAGATGAAAAAATGTAGAGCTATGGATTGAATTTTTGAAGTCTCTTTGTAGTTAGTCAAGATGTCAAAAATGAGTTATGAACTTATGACTTTGTATATGCCTTCAGTTTTATTTCTAAGATTTAGGTATAAATTCAGCAACCTTGAGAATATGTCGACCTATTTGCATACAGTTAAAGAAGCACACTGATGGTGATTGTAGCCATGAAATTAAAAGACGCTTACTCCTTGGAAGGAAGGTTATGGCCAACCTAGATAGCATATTTAAAAGCAGAGACATTACTTTACCAACAAAAGTCCGTCTAGTCAAGGCTATGGTTTTTCCAGTGGTCATGTATGGATGTGAGAGTTGGACAGTGAAGAAAGCTGAGCACCGCAGAATTGATGCTTTTGAACTGTGGTGTTGGAGAAGACTCTTGAGAGTCCCTTGGACTGCAAGGAGATCCAATCAATCCATCCTAAAGGAGATCAGTTCTGGGTGTTCATTGGAAGGACTGATGTTGAAGCTGAAACTCCAATACTTTTGCCACCTCATGCAAAGAGTTAGTTGACTCATTGGAAAAACCCTAATGCTGGGTAGGATTGGGGGCAGGAGGAGAAGGTACGACAGAGGATGAGATGGTTGGATGGCATCACTGACTCGATGGACATGGGTTTGTGTAGACTCCAGGAGTTGGTGATGGACAGAGAGGCCTGGCATGCTGCAGTTCATGGGGTTGCAAAGAGTCGGACACGACTGAGTGACTGAACTGAACTGAACTGAAAGAAGCACACACATAAATAACTATGAAAATATTGAGTGTAAATCTACTGTTTGAAAATGGCCCCAAACAAGTGAATTAACCCTGAACTCCTTTTTATTACCTGATAATCACTTGGGATGAATATTACATTACTGGTGGGCTGCCGTCTATGGGGTCGCACAGAGTCCGACATGACTAAAGCGACTTAGCAGCAGCAGCTACACCTACAACTGTGCTTCCCTGGTGGCTCAGATGGTAAAGAATCTACCTGCACGCAGAAGACCTGGGTTCAACCCCCGGGTTGGAAGCTCCCCTGGAGGAGGGCATGCAACCCACTCCAGTATTCTTTCCTGGATAATCCCATGGACAGAGGAGCCTGGTGGTCTACGGTCCATGGGGTTACAAAGAGTCAGACAAGACTGAGTGACTAAGTACACTCAGCTATATCTAGTGCAAGATGTTTCTGTTGTTTCATGAAGAAGCAGAAGATCTTTAAACACAAACACATCACATAGAGACGTTGAACTAAGAATTAAAAAACACTAGTTTTACTCCTATTTCTGTCATTTACCTAGTCTGAGACCTTTATCAAATGAAAAATTAACAGCAACAACAACAACAAAAGGGAGAAATAAACCAAAGAATCTAGATCTTAATTGCCTCATTTGTATAGAGCTGCAAGGCCAAGTGAATAATAAACTAAGATATTGTTCCAAACATTCCTTTCTAATTCAAAATCTGAAGTCATAATAGAGATACAATAAATACTCACTTATCACATTCCATGACCAGTTATTATAATCCCTGTGAGACAGGAAGGGGACAGGGCACAGCCTTTAGAAGGACAATGTAGCCTAAGGACAAGACGTAAACTAATTAGAACCAAATAGATCTAATTTGAGTCAGTTCCCGTTATTACACATCAGCACACTAAATGACACAACAGGTGCCATGACAGTTCCAAGGCTGAACATGAAGGTCAAAAAAGTGGACAGTGGCCCAATTACTGGAAATTTCCACTCTTTTTTCAAAATAGCTAGAATATTCCTCACACTGATTAACCTATGAAATTCCTCACCCTCATAGAAACCGACAACCCTACACCCTTGTGTCTCTTGTGTTCCAAGATGGCCCACACTCTCTGTCTATGGAATTATTTACTCCCTGAGAAAACCTACTTTCACTTTACTATGGCTTGCTCTTGAATACTTCCCTGCACAAAACCAAGAACCAACAGTTGGCAGTTGTCCCAGGGCCTCAGGAATGACCTCTCATGCCCTACTCTCTTTCCTGCAACACCTCCTTTGAATAGACACTAAAGAACTTTAGTTTGTCATACATATATGAAGTCCCAGTGTGCTGACAGGCTTCCACTCATATGGTTCAAGATTTTCAGTGGAGGGAATATTTACAAGGTGTCAGCAGTACTAATGGAACCAGTGGTGGATGGTGAAGTGCTGGGGCCTGATAGTTGTAGAAAGGAATTGACAGTTCTCATACTGAAGTAACAAGATCAAATAGCATATCTCTTCCACTGAGAACTACAACAATGACAAACACTGTTCCTGTTAGAAAAGCCTTCCAGGGACTTGCCTGGTGATCCAGTGGCTAAGACTCTGAGCTCTGTATGTAGGAGCTAGTTGGATCCCTCATCAGGAAACTATATCCTACATGCCTCAACTAAAGGTCCAACATACCACAAAGAAGATTGAAAATCCTGTGTGCTACAACTAAGACCTGGCACGGCCAGAATAAAGAAATAAATAAAAATAACTAAAGACCTTCCGGAGGGGAGAGGGCATGGAAAGAAATAAGCTGAATTATTTTATTTTCCTACTCTCCAGGCTCCTCTCAGAGCATTTCATTTGTTGAACCTCAGTTTGAAGTAAGTTGCAAACAGTGCCCTGATGGTGCCATTTATAGGGATTAACCATTCAATGTGAAGTCAGAGTTTGAAATGTAAATGATAAATCTGGGTGGGAGAAAATGAGTGAGGCAAATGATGAAACACTTGAATGCTTGACACAACCACAGTGCTTGTAAATTCCACTCTGAGTATTTCACACCTACATCATGCATCTTAATTTGGCTGGTGGTAATCCTAAAAACCACAGTAAACAGAAGCATTTAAAGTATGACAACTAACTTCAAGTGAACCCTTATTGCTGAAGTAAATCATATCATACTTTTTTAATCCATCAATTCTTCTGTACTACTAGGAGTCTTTTTCATATTTTCTTTCTTTTTAAATGGTCACTACCCCATCTTTCATTCTCACTCTTATCTGATGACTTTGCTTCATATTTCAGTGAAAAAGGTTACAGTAATCAGAACAGAATTTCTACAGACTTCTACCACATCATTCTATCTTCCAGTATTTGTATCCACACACTTCATCTTTCACCAGAACTTGAGTAAACCAACATATAACCAGTCAGTCTTTCTTCATGGGGATCAGATCCCATCTGATTTTGTATACTCAGAAACATTGCTCCAGAGTTTCTTCCCTCTTTCTTAAATATTGTCAACATTTATTCCCAGAAAATCATTGTCATCAACTTATAAAATGCTATATTTCTTCAATAATTATGTGACCTTTCAGTAACATTTGCTATACTCATTAACTCTATGTGTAGAAAAGAATTGGAACTTGTCCAAAGAGATGTCTGACTTTTGACCCTTGCTCCTGAGAAATAGATCTAAAGGTTTTAAATTTGCTGAGAAGAATGTCTTTGTTATTCTTGATGGGCCTCTGGGACCACACCTGATAATTTATGCTAACAAGGTAATTACTGGTGGGCCCATGATATCAGCTCAATCTCCAGGGAATGGGAGTCTGGAGACTAAGATCAACCATGTGGAAAATCAAACAATCAATCATTCCTACTACAGTGATTCTCCAATAAAAAAGCATTGGACACTGAAGCTTAATGTCCCTAATTAACTTCCTCAGTTGGAAATACAGATTGTCAGACATCAATGCTAGGAAAGTAGTATGTCCTGAGGACCACAGAAATTTCGTATTTGGAACCCTTCTGGAAACTGTCCATTTGTTTCTTCTCTTAGCTAATTTTTATAACTGTGAGTGAAATTCAATGAGTTCTGTGAATCTTTCTAGTGAATTATCATATCTGAGGGTGGTTTTTGGAACCCCCTGAACTTATAGTTGGTGTCAGTCTTGAGGATAGCCTTTTATGACTGCTCCCTCAGGCTCTGGTCTAACAATATGTTCTTTACACCCAGGACACTGTAATTTAATGATTTTTTTTCCTACTTCCATTGCTAATTTTTTCACAGTCTCCTTTTCAGCCCTTTTCTCCTCTCCCTTTTATTTTAATATTGTAGTGCTCTAGGATTAAATTTTCCTCTTTCTTACATTCAATCTATAGTAAGTTTATTCTGTTCTGATCTAGTCTCAAAACCTTTAATACCATCACTTTGCCAAGGTACCAAATATATGTCTTTTTTCTATCCTCTTTCCTCAATGCTTAGCTAACACATCCACCTAGACATCTGGTAGATTTCTGAAACCTACCTTGTCCATATGAACACCGGATTTCTTCTTCTCTACTTACACTCCAGCCCCCAGTGAGATTGTGTGCCTCTGACTGGGACTTGAATTCACATGCTAGGACTGGAACTCAGCCTAAACCTAGCTTGAGACTTGAGCCCAGGGTCTTTCAATTAAAGTCACTCATCTTGTGTCTGGACTTATTGAGGCTCATGTTCTTTATGTTTCAGCGCAGAAGGGATTTAGCAAGAGGGAAAGTGATAGACAAGAAGTAGATTTATATTAATATAGGAAGCTTGAAACAGATGCAAGCAGGCAGACAAGGGGGCTTTGCCACAAGAATTAAGTAGGCTACATTTTTATAACCAAAGGAAAGTGGGGAAGGGAGGAAAGATAGCTTTCTTCCTCATGATTTGAATAGACTTCAGGCTTACATCACTAGTTTCTCCTTCGTATTGGGCAAGAGAGTATTTTACCCTGTGAGGTAAAACTAGGACTGTTCTGCTCATTATGCAAATTAGCAGAAAGGTAGTAATGAATACTAAAATATGTTGAATCATCTCAGGTTTCCATATAATGAGGGTCTCCTACTTTGGAATGTCACCTTTTCCTTAAATTTCTGTCCTTTGTTCTAAGGATCATTATCTTGCTGAACTCAGCCAACAGAATGCAGATGTCATTTTTTTTCTTTCGCATAATGACCTGGACATATCTCATGTTTTTGTTTATGGCTTTATAGTTAAGTAAGCCTGCTTTGTTCCATGATGTTCCAATATCTTTCTTGAGCTATCATTAACTTACAGTGGTCTCCTAAAGTTCCAGAGGTTTTCCTCTCTATCTGTAATTCCTTACTGGGACTTCTACAACTATCTGTAGAGCTACCCTTTTCTATCCCTGTCATCAAAATGTTTACCTGTGATCTTCATCTAAGTGAATGATAAGTCAACTTTTGAGTTACTCCAGTCAAACATATGGGGTATGGACTTATACTCAAATTTTCTCATTATTTCCTGTGAAAACCAGCAGGGAAGACTTTAGCTTCAAAATACTCTAAGGATCGAGGTTTGATTTTTTTTTTAACTACTTTCAATACTACTAATTCATCATTTATCTTCTTAAATTACTGTAGAAATATTCTATTTCCACTGATACTTTCCTTAAATACATATAGTCTAAGCTCATGACTAGAGCCAGATTCTCTTAAAAGACAAATCAGATCATGTCCCTCCTTTGCTCAAAACTCACCAGTAGCCTCCCATTTCACCTAGGGAAAAATTGAAGTCCTTGCAAAGACCAACAAGCTGCTGCAAGGTATGGTTCAATATTTGCTCTCAGATCTCATGAGCAACTAACACTTCCAGTCACGCTGTCCACCATGTTGTAATACATATTGAACATGATGGGTATACTTTTGCTTTAGCTGCTACACATTGCCAAGACATCCTTAGCCCTGGTGTTTAGAAGTTTTAGTCATTGTTTGCTTTTAGTTTTTTCCTCAAATGTCAACTTTTTTATAGATGTTTAAACTTTACAATCTATTTTAAAATTTGCCTTACCTCAATGCTACTAATATTCCCTTATCATTGGCCACATTTTCAGCTTTTTCTTTCACAAAGTACTTATCTTTGAAAATATTATAAAATTTATGTTTATTTATAGTTTATTCTATGTACTGATGGCTCAGATGGTAAAGAATCTGACTATGTGTAGGAAACCCAGGTTTGATCCTTGGCTTGGGAGGACCCCCTGGAGAAGGGAACAGCAACCCATTCCAGTATTCTTTCTTGGGAAATTCCATGGACAAAGGAGCCTTTACAGTTCATGGGGTAGCAAAGAGTCAGACACGACTGAGCGACTAATACACACATAGTTTATTCTGTGTATCTCCCATTAGAATTCTAGCTCAAGAAGTCAGTAACTTTGTCTAGTTAGCTTTTGCTCAATTCCATGTATAAATATGGCTTTCCCAGGTGGTGCTAGTGCTAAAGAACCCGACTGTCAATGCAGGAGACTTAAGAAATTCAGGTTTGATCCCTGGGTTGGGAAGATACCCTGGAAGATGAAATGGCAACCCACTCCAGTATTCTTCCCTGGGAGAATCCCACTGGACAGAGGAGCCTGGCAGGCAACAGTCCATAGGGTCACAAAAAATTGGACATGACTGAAGAAACTTAATATGTATAAATATAACTAAAGTCAAAGCTGTACTCTTTTCATGGCCACAGACATGAAAATTCAAGATTGTTACTCACTGGCCTCTTAGAATAACTGCCTGTCCCAACTCAATGCAAGTTTTAGTGTAAAGGTTAATGTATCATAACTATTCAATTTCTGATCTCAGGTTTTTGGCTTTTTTTCTTTCCTTTTTCTTTCTTTCTTGTTCTTTTTTAACATCTCATTGAAGCCAAATTATGAGAATAAATCTGTACTGTAAAATGTAAGAATACCTTCTTTAGAAAGTCTAAATTTGTTTCCATTTATTTCTGCTGACAGATAATTTTAGCCTAATTTTATCTCTCTCTCTCTCCCTCATGAAAATTTACTTTAAAAAAACAAGAAGAAAATAGAAAATTCCAACATGCTGAATTCTTCCTAACATTTGCCTAACTTTGTTTGCTAGTAGATATGGCACAATTCACTAGTGTTTACCAATATTTGTGCTATCTTTCCTTTCCAGTTTATATAGAATGATTGCATATCCCATTTGTAGACATTAAACATAGCCATGCAATTTTCCATTTTAATGAAAACTAAGTGGATTTTATTTAAGTCACCTAATGGTAGGAGAGCCATTGAATAATATTCATGTCTCCTCTCCTACATTGAGTTAAGATGGCATTACCCCCAATTTATGTAGTGTGAAATGTAGATAAAACTGCTTAGAACCACATGTGAAATTTGCTACAGTGATAAATGTTTATTCTGTTGAGCCACTGAGATTTTGACTTTTTTTTTTTTTTGTAGCGTAATTTAGTTTAACCTTATTGAAACAGTTGGGAACAATTTAACGATATATTTTGCCAAGACTTAAAAAAGTTTCCCAACTCTCCAGACTGCAGTAGTTATATCTTCACTCACACACTTCTAGACCAAAGACAATAAAAACATTTTAGATTCTTTCTTAAGTAGCACAAAGTGTTTACTTCAAATGCTGTCCTAGCTAAGATTATGGTCTGTCACGTGTGACAGAAACTTCAAATAATAATTTTAAAAGTTTGCAAAGTATGATGCTTTCACAGAAGAGATGCTTACAACTTAATTGAAATCTTGTATCAAGGCTTCCTGATATCCTGTATAGAGGATTTAACAACATTGTGTGCCTCCACAGTCCTCATTACTAGGATTCTTCTTACAAGCCCAAGTTTAGAGTGTCATTATATATTGGTTTTCCCGGTGTGTTTATACTTACAAATTTTGTTTTGTAATTATTAATAAAAATGCCTCCTTTTATTGTTAATATTCCAGGTTGAACAATAAATTATATGACCACTCTGCCCATTTGTTGTTCAATCAGTCTTGTCTGACTCTTGGCAATTCCATGAACTGTGACATGCCAAGCTTCCCTGTACTTTACCATCTCCTGGAGTTTGCACAAACTCATGTCCAGTGAGTTGATGATGCCATCCAACCATCTCATCCTCTGTTGCTCCCTTTGCTCCTGCCCTCAATCTTTCCCAGCATCATGGTCTTTTCCAATGAATCAGCTCTTCGCAACAGCTGGCCAAAGTATTGGAGCTTCACCTTTAACATCAGTCTTTCCAATAAATATTCAGGGTTGATTTCCTTTAGGATTGACTGGTTTGATCTCCTTGCAGTCCATGGAACTCTCAAGAGTCTTCTCCAGCACCACAGTTCAAAAGCATCAATTCTTTGGCACTCAGCCTTCTTTATTGTCCAATTCTCACATCTATACGTGACTGCCGGAAAAACCATAGCTTTGACTATAAGAATCTTTGTTGGCAAAGTAATGGCTGTGCTTTTTAATATGCTGTCTAGGTTTGTCATAGCTTTTCTTCCAAGAAGCAAGCGTCTTTTAATTTCATGGCTGCAGTCACCAGTGATTTTGGAGTCCACGAAGATAAAGTCTCTAACTGTTTCCATGTTTCCCGACCTATATGCCATGAAGTGATGGGACTGGATGCCATAATCTTAGCTTTTTGAGTGCTGAGTTTCAAGCCAGCTTTTTCACTCTCCTCTTTCACCTTCACCAAGAAGCTCTTTAGTTCCTCTTCACTTTCTCCCATTAGGGTCATGTTATCTGTATATCTGAGGTTATTGATATTTCTCCCAGCAAACTTGACTCCCACTTTAGCTTCATCCAGCCCATAATAGCAGATAAAAATGTTGTCACTTTGAATTCTATCCAAAGGGAAGAAGAAAAACAGAAGGAAAAAAAAACACAAAAACATGCTCCCACTCCCTTAAACTCTTTTCTGCAAGTTAAACAGAAGACCTTGGATGATATCCTATTGCCAAAATCTGTCACATTAGCCTAACAAGATTCAAAATGAGCTAGGAAATATACTGTTTTATTCCTATTGAACATGTGCTTATCTAAATCATTAAGGTTCTATTGGTAGATAATAATGAGAGAAGAGAGGGAATTCCTTGGTTGTCCAGTGCTTAGAATTATTGCTTTCATTGCAGTAGCTTTGGGTCAATCCTTGTTGGGGAACTAAGATCCCACAAGCTGTGCAGCCAAAAATAAATAAATAAAAATGGGTGAAGAGAAATCGACAGTAACCGATATACTTCTCCACTTCAGAAATCAATAGACCAAATTTGTTGACTGTTTTAAAATCTGATATTTTGTTTAAAATCAGTTTTAAAATCTGATTTATAGATATATTACTTATGTCTCAAACTCACTGGAATATGGTTGTTGTCTTTCAGCATGTAATACAGAAGATAACTTTGCTTAGACTTAGTGGTCCTTGAGGGCAGGGAACACATTCTTTACTCATGTATGTTTGTACATGTCTTAGAATAAGTTTCGGAGAAGGCAATGGCACCCCACTCCAGTACTCTTGCCTGGAAAATCCCATGGATGGAGGAGCCTGGTAGGCTACAGTCCATGGGGTCGCTAAGAGTCAGACACGACTGAAGCGACTTAGCAGCAGCAGCAGCAGTAGAATAAGTTTGTCTAGATTTTTTGATTAAGATAAAAATATGAATGTAGGTATTTTACCAAGACATTAACCATAAAATTTAAATTCAGTGCAATAAATATTTTTGAGAATAGAATCTAACTGCAAAATATCTTTATAAAACTGTGGGAAATATAACAGAAAAAGTGTATGTCTTGTTTATGCTTTCTATTTTCTCCTTTTTAGAGAAGCTTTTAAATATGTGGAAATGTAAATGTGTGGGAAAGGCCAAAATCTGTGCAGTGTAAAAATGCTATTAGAATGAGTTGTAGTCAACATTTTCCCTCCCAATATATACATCTGGTGCTACTGGTAAAGAACCCTCCTGGCAAATTGGAGACGGATCATAAATCTAAATGTAAAACCTAAAATCATAAAGATTCTAGAAGAAAGCACAGGAAAAAATATCCCTCACTCTGGAATAGGTAAAGGTTTCTTGAGTGGGGCACAAAAAGCATAAACCATTAAAGAAAACCTATGTAGAAATGTACAATGACACGAACACTTGTGAGGACTGTTTGGAATTTCACAGTAAACCCTGGTGGCTCAGTGGTAAAGAATCCTCATGTGATGCAGGAGATTCAAGAGACATAGGTTCAATCTCTGGGTTGGAAAAATCTCCTTGAGGACGACATGGAAATGCACTGCAATATTCTTGTCTGGAGAATCCAAGGACAGAGAACCCTGGCAGGCTACAGTGCATAGGGTTGCAAATAGTCAGACACAACTGAAGTGACTTTGTATTGTTAGGTGGTTAAAACAGGAAAAAGGAGTCCAGAATGGTGGTGGCTAAAAGACAAGGAAGGGAAAAGCCAACAAAAATTAAAAAAAAAAAAAAAACAAAAGGAAGGTCCGAGGACCCAAGTGAGGATCTCAGGTAGAACAAACAGCACGTCTGGCTGGCCCAATTTACATAGGCAGGCCCAGGGGGAGGAAAAAACATACAAAAAGAGGAGCCAGCAGGCCAGCACTCTCTCTCATGCACACACGCATGCTCTCTCTCTCTCTTCTCTTTGCGTCTTTTGGGTCAGCATGCCCTCATGACTCAAGGATGTATTTTCCTTTATTTTCTAAAAAAAACTGAGCTGTAATACAGAGCTGTGAAATGGTCTGTCCAAGAGCTGTGACATGGTCTGTCTGAGGGATTTAACATCCATCACTTCAAATTTTTGTTGTGACAAGACAGAACTGAGGAAATTACACACTCCCCCAAGAGTATACACACACATATTCCACAATTTAGTTAAGATTTTAATGAGAAATGCACAATAAATGCCTAATTCTCAATAAACATCTATCAGTTCAGTTCACTTCAGCCACTCAGTCATGTCCAACTCTTTGTGACCCCATGAACCGCAGCACGCCAGGCCTCCCTGTCCATCACCAACTCCTGGAGTCCACCCATTCCCATGTCCATTGAGTCGGTGATGCCATCCAACCATCTCATCCTCTGTTGTCCCCTTCTCCTCCTGCCCTCAATCTTTCCCAGCATCAGGGTCTTTTCAAATGAATCAGCTCTTCTCATCAGGTGGCCAACGTACTGGAGTTTCAGCTTCAGCATCAGTACTTTCAATGAATACTCAGGACTGATCTCCTTTAGGAAGGACTGATTGGATCTCCCAGCAGTCCAAGGGACTCCCAAGAGTCTTCTCCAACACCACAGTTCGAAAGCATCAATTCTTTGGTGCTCAGCTTTCTTTATAGTGCAAATCTCACATCCATACATGACTACTAGAAAAACCATAGCTTTGACCAAACGGACCTTTGTTGGTAAAGTAATGTCTCTGCTTTTTAATATGCTGTCTAGGTTGGTCATAACTTTCCTTCCAAGGAATGTCTATGGGTATTTGTATTTCTAGGATGGTCTTTACTTTTGTTTGACCTAAGTTCAATAATTTGTATTAGCAAAATAAATATCTTTTTTTTTTTTTGTAAGAGAACATTTTAATTCAATAATCTTCCAGATCCATTCTGGATTTGCAACTTAATCCACTAAAATTACTATAATTTGTGAAAGCAAGAGAGAAATGTGCTGTTAGAAATTCTTACCTCAAACTATGATTAAGAAAAAAATAAACCTTATGATTCATATTTTCAAATCATTTGAGTGAAGGAAAGAGGTACTGTAGTTCTAGAGTAGGAGGCAGATATTATGACAAGTAATTTGATGTGCTCAAGGACACCCATGTTGAATTGATATAGACTACTTGTTGCCATTTCTAAATCTGTTCTGTGTGACCTTGTCCACAGTGTGACTTTAACTGTACCACCTCTCTAAAATTTAGCTTTCCTTCTTGATTGAGAAAGGGTCATTTATTGGTAAAGAAAGGATAAAAGGGTTAATGTACATAAGAATTCAGCATGAAGTCTTTAGTAAATGCCTGCTGCTATTATTATTATTATTATTATTATATCAACAACAGAGACAATGAGCATTATAATTAATGTAAATTATATTAGGAAGCATGGATAAGCTCTTGAACATTTATATGCAAACTCACTGAAATAGCTTTGTCCTACTAAACAGATATATGAGGGCACTCACTTATGCAAGCAATGGCAATTAACCAAGCACTCCAAGTCTATTATACAGTCTCAAATCCTTCATCAGAAATACTTGAGGAGGATATGCTGCCTTGGTTTCTGAAAAAAGGCATTCATTCCATGCTTACATCAGTAGATTGACTGGGTGTGGATGCTTCATTTCCTTTAGAAGAGATCAAATTAGCAATTAACTAATTCACCAGTAGAAACATCCTGAGCTTAATGAAAGCTTTATAAGGTCTTACTTGGTGAAAAATTACTGATTGCCACAATAATAGATGAACTTAAATAAAGAGATTGCTCTGGATCAGGAAAAACTGGGTATAAATACATATTTTTTAATAGGAATTAGAATAAGCTTGTTGTTTTGTAGGTTTTAAGATAGCATTTGAAAGTACATTGGCTTCTAATTGTAACCTATAATTAAACACATGTGGAAAGGAAATTGTCATTGCAGCTTATTAGTGCTGAAAGAAATAGTAGCTATTATTGTCATGTGATAAGAAAATTACATTGTAAGTTTCATTATCAGTCAAAACAACTCACAAATTCAAAAAGAAAAAGAGCGAGAGAAGACAAAAGAAGAAAATAGGAAAAGAAAGTTTCTAAAGTTGACAAGAACTAAAAATGAGTGAATTGCTCTTTGAGGAAAATTGAAGACAAAACTGTCCACAGCTGATTGTTGATACTGAAATTATAATGTGGACAAAGTGTAATTTTGGTTATGAAGCCAAATCAAGCCTCTGTACCCTGACACCAAATCAATTTTTGGAGACAGAGTTTTGAGTGAAGTAGAAAAGAATAGCTTTATATTTCTTTGTCAGGCAAACGGCACCACTGGGCTAAAGTGGGCTTGTTGCAGGTAGGGGGACCCCTTCGAGGGAATGGAACTGGGCTTCTGTCTAACACTCAGAAATGAATTGTCTGAGGAGACACATGTGTGACAAAGCAAGAGAGTTTATTGGGAAAGGGCACCTGGGTGGAGAGCAGTAGGGTAAGGGAACCCAGGAGAACAGCTCTGCCACGTGGCTTGGGTTTTATGGTGATGGGATTAGTTTCCAGGTTGTCTATAGCCAATCATTCTGACTCAGAGTCCTTCCTGGTAGTGCATGTCTTGTTCAGCCAAGATGGATGCCAGAGAGAAGGATTCTGGGAGGTGGTTGGACAGGTGGTGTCTCCTTTTGATCTTTCCTGAACTCTTCAGGTTGGTGGTGGCTTATTAGTTCCATGTTCCTTACCAGGACCTCCTGTTGTAAAACAACTTATGCAAAAGGTTATTATGGTGCCTGGCCAGGGTGGGCGGTTTCAGTCAGTGTGCTTCCCCTAACAGGCTGAGTTCAGTTCAGTTCAGTCACTCAGTTATGTTCAACTCTTTGTGATCCCATGGACTAGAGCATGCCAGTCTTCCCTGTCCATCATCAACTCCTAAGCTTGCTCAAACTCATGTCCATTGAGTTGGTGATGCCATCCAACTATCTCATCCACTGTCATCCCCTTCTCCTGCCTTCAATCTTTCCCAGCATCAGGGTCTTTTCGAAGGAATCACCTCTTCACATCAGGTGGCCAAAGTACTGGAGTTTCAGCTTCAACATCAGTTTTTCCAATGAATATTCAGGAATGATTTCCTTTAGGATGGGCTGGTTGGATCTCCTTGCAGTCCAAGGGACTCTCAAGAGTCTTCTCCAACACCACAGTTCAAAAGCATCAATTCTTTGGCACTCAGCTTTCTTTATGGTCGAACTCTCACATCTATACATGACTACTGGAAAAACCATAGATTTGACTAGATGGATCATTGTTGGCAAAGTAATGTCTCTGCTTTTTAATATGCTACCAGGTTTTTCATAGCTTTTCTTCCAAGGAGAAGTGTCTTTTAATTTCATGGCTACAGTCACCAGTGATTTTGGAGTCCAAAAAGATTAAATCTCTCACTGTTTCCATTGTTTCCCCATCTATTTGCCATGAAGTGATGAGACCAGATGCCATGATCTTAGTTTTCTGAATGTTGAGCTTTAAGCCAACTTTTTCATTCTCCTCTTTCATCAAGAGGCTCTTTAGTTCTTCTATGCTTTCTGTCATAAGGGTGGTGTCATCGGCATATCTGTGGTTATTGTTATTTCTCCTGGGAATCTTGATTCCAGCTTGTGCTTTACCCAATCCAGCATTTTTCATGACGTACTCTGCATATAAGTTAAATAAGCAGGGTGACAATATACAATCTTGATGCACTACTTTTCCAATTTGGAACCAGTCTATTGTTCCGTGTCTGGTTCTAACTGTTGCCTCTGGACTGGCATACAGATTTCTCAGGAGGCAGGGAAGTTGGTCTGGTATTCCCATCTCTTTTAGAATTGCCCTCAAAACTGTGTGTCCCAACTTGGAGGGGATAGTGAGAAGTTTCATAGTAATGGTTCAAAGAGAGCATGATCAGCTCATGGACATTCTTCTGATTAGTTGGTAGTGAGGTAAGTGGGAGTCAGCATCATTAACCTTCTGATTCCAACTACCCTGGTGTCTAGATCCTTGTGGGCAGAATATGTTCATTTCTTCCACTTGGTAGGGGTTTCAGTATCTGAAAAATAGCTCAAAGATATTTCTATATGTATCCCTGCTATATGGGGAAAGAAAAGACACCTTTCCACAAGGCTATATTATTGTTTCTCTAGACTGTCCCTCACTTGTCTCTTCATCTTCTCCTTCTCCTAATTAGTAACTGTTTGAACCTCCTCCTTGGAACTGACAGAAGATCATAAATGAAGCCTATTTCCTATGATCAAGAAATTGGCAATGCGATGACCCAGAGGGATGGGATGGGGAGGGAGGTGGGAGGGGGGTCCAGGAAGGGGAACACATGTAAACCCATGGCTGATTCATGTCAATGTATGGCAAAAACTACTACAATATTGTAAAGTAATTAGCCCCCAACTAAAATAAATAAATTTATTTTTAAAAAAAATTTTTTAAAAATGCAAAAAAAAAAAAAGAAAAGAAATTGGGGACACAGAAATACAGAGTCCTTAACTCTATCAGTTAATTCAGAACACATCATTTGAGATGTATTTATAAAATAATTTTTTGAATCTAAAATATTCCAAAAAGTAAAGAAAATACTCAAGCTGCTTTTTGTGATAATTTATTTAACTTTTATTTCTCATCAGCATCCCATATTTATTGTCCCATCATGAACTAAATTTTGTATCATTCCAAAATTCAAACACTGAAATTCTACCTTTAATATGTTGGTATTAGGAAGTTGGTCTTTGGGAGGTTATTAGGGACAGATGAGGTCATGTGGGTGGAGCTTTCAAGAGCAGAACTCAATTAGTGCCCTTATAAGAGTCACAGGAGAGTTTGCTTCTGAAACAGAAGGGAAGGGGACAGAGCACAACTTTTGAAAGAATGACATAGCCAAAGGATATAACATAAACTTATTAAAATCAAATGGGTCCAAGATGGCAGACAAGTCAATTTTGACTAGATCTTGATTCTCAATCAGTAAGCTAAATGACACTACCAGAGGTGCCATGACATTCCCAAGGCACCATCAAAAGACCAAAAAGTGGGAAATTGTTCAACTCCTGGAAATCTCCACCTCTTCCCCAATATAGTTGTGTTACGTAGTTAGAATAGGAAACAGGAGTCCAAAATGGTGGTGGCTAAAAAGAAATAGAGGAAAACAACAGATTGGGAAAGACTAGAGATCTCTTCAAGAAAATTAGAGATACCAAAGGAATATTTCATGCAAAGATAGGCTCAATAAAGGACAGAAATAGTAGGGACCTAACAGAAGCAGAAGACATTAAGAAGAGATGACAAGAATACACAGAAGAACTGTACAAAAAAGATCTTCACGACCCAGATAATCACAATGGTGTGATCACTCACCTAGAGCCAGACATCCTGGAATGTGAAGTCAAGTGGGCCTTAGAAAGCATCACTACGAACAAAGCTAGTGGAGGTGATGGAATTCCAGTTGAGCTATTTCAAATCCTGAAAGATGATGCTGTGAAAGTGCTGCACTCGATATGCCAGCAAATTTGGAAAACTCAGCAGTGGTCACAGGACTGGTTGGTGATGGACAGAGAGGCCTGGCATGCTGCAATTCATGGGGTCGCAAAGAGTTGGACACGACTGAGCGACTGAACTGAACTGAAAAGACAAGGAAGGGAAAAGCCCACAAAAATAGGGCAGAGGAAGGTCAAAGGAAGGTCCGAGGACCAGAGTGAAGACCTCCGGTTGAACAAACAGCACTCTTGGCTAGCCCAATTTACATAGGGCAGGACCAGAATGAAGGAAAAAGCATATATAAAGAGGAGCCAAACAGCCGGGGGTCTCGCTCTCTCCCACACGCTGGTGTGCTCCCCCACTCTCTTCTCTTTGCGTCTTCCGATAGGCATGCCCTCACGCCTCCAGGATGGATTTTCCTGCTGCTGCTGCTGCTAAGTCGTTTCAGTCGTGTCCAACTCTGTGCGACCCCATAGACAGCAGCCCACCA
This sequence comes from Giraffa tippelskirchi, assembly GCF_054371585.1. Classification (NCBI taxonomy): domain Eukaryota; kingdom Metazoa; phylum Chordata; class Mammalia; order Artiodactyla; family Giraffidae; genus Giraffa; species Giraffa tippelskirchi. Next base: position 60,409,713 of record NC_137275.1, on the reverse strand, counting down.
GGCTCCGCCGTCCCTGGGATTCTCCAGGCAAGAACACTGGAGTGGGTTGCCATTTCCTTCTCCAATGCATGAAAGTGAAAAGTGAAAGTGAAGTCTCTCAGTCCTATCCGACTCTTTGGGACCCCATGGACCGCAGCCTACCAGGCTCCTCCATCCATGGGATTTTCCACTCAAGAGTACTGGAGTGGGCTGCCATTGCCTTCTCTGGATTTTCCTGCTATTTTCTAAATAAAATAGAGCTGTAACACTGATCTGTCTAAAAGCTATAACACGGTCTGTCTAAGATCCGAGAGCTGTGACGCACTGAGGGCTTTAATGTCTGTCACTCCAAATCTTTGTTGTGATGAGACAGAACTGAGAATACACTTGCCTGACTGTTGAAATAATCCTCCCACTCATTAGCCTATAAAATTACCCAGCCCTTTTATGGGCTAACCACGCCACATTTTAAGGTGGCCAGACTTGTCCTCTGTGATTGCCCATACTCTGCTGTGGAGCGTGCATTCTCTAAATAAATCCACTTCTTACCTATCACTTTGTCTCTCAATGAATTATTTTTGAGATAAAACATCAAGAATCTGAGCTTCATTAGGCTCTGAAAGCAGGTACTGTGGGTTTTGGCTGGGTTCAAGTCTCAGCCATGTGGGTTAGAGTCCCAAAAAAGGGTTTTGGCCAGGTTTCAGTCCTGGCCATGTGGGTTCAAGTCCCAATCTAAAATCAGCAGACTTACTTCCTGTCTGCTCTCTACCATGGGAGAATCCAAGATGTTGTCAGCCTACAACTAGGAAGAGGGCTCTCATCAGAACGCAACCATGCTGGCACCCTGATGTCAGACTCCAGCCTCCAGAACTGTGATAAATAAATTGTTTTTTCTCCAGGGTATCTTCACAACCCAGGGATCAAACCCACATCTCCTGCTTGGCAGGAAGATTTATTTTTTTTTACCATTGAGATACTTGGGAAGCCCCTATAAGCCACCCAGCCTTGGTAGTTTGTAACAGCAGCTTGAACTAAGAAGATATTATTTGAACAAGTTCAGCTTCTTCTGTCCTAATCCCCACTGAGTGAAGTCAGTCCAGTCAATTAAATTCCTAACCACATTTCTTGGCCAAAAGAAATTTCCTCATTCTCCCACATACTTGGAATATTTTTTACTTTTGTGTTGTAAATCTTCCGATTTCCTTTCTTCTTAGTGTTTTTATTGTAGGATTAATTATAATATTCTAACGAAACTTTTCTGATATTTCTAAGCCTTCAAAGTCTGTTATGTGATATAAAGCTATAAAGCCAAATAACTTCCTGCTGGCCTCTAGGTGGTATCCATTTCTGTAGGCTGAATAATGTTCTCAGTGGGATAAAAAAGGTAAGCATTCAAGTAGGTCAGGGATTTCCTTACAAATAGCATTGCCACTCTATTGCTCCACTATAGAAAATAACAAGAGCATGTTTTTATCTGATTGTGAAGCCTTTGGCATCTTCTGTACACTTTCAAGGCTGCAGGCCACAGTGGAATAGGTTGAATTAATCTGTTTAGGTTTAAGCTTATTTATCAAAAAGGAAGAAGGCTGTATACTAAAGTCTTAGGTCAAGCCCTCTGCTTTCACAACTCCTTTCCACCTTCATACAACTGAGATGTGACTTAATAACATCTTTACACATTGAATAATACTTCACAGCTGCCTTATGATGGCAGAGCACAGTAAGACATTGCGTAAATGTTGAGAGAGATAATATCATTATTCCAGGTATGAATCCAGGAGTAAAAGTGCAGAAAGATTTAACCATCTTTTGGGAATTCAATAAAAAATAAGGTATACATTTTATTCACTATTTTAAAAATATATGAACAGATATTTTATATATATTGATATATGTGTGTGTGTTTATATATATACAGAGAGAATCCAAAATTCTTAGATTAGACATAAGATACAGTATGATCAAAATATTTCCTGAAAAATATTAAATGTTAAGTTAAATTATATGCTATCTCTGAGGTCCTTTAGTGAATTCTAATCTAGTCTCTTGTGATGTTGATTTAATTACTAAGTCATGTCTGACTTTTGCGATCCCATGAACTACAGACTGACAGGCTCCTCTGTCCATGGGATTTCCCAGACAAGAATACTGGAATGGGTTGCCATTTCCTTCTCCAGGGGATCTTCCCAACCCTGGGATGGAACCCTGGGTCTCTTGCATTGCAGTTGGTCTTCTGCATTGCAGGCAGATTCTTTACCAACTGAGCCACCAGAGAAGTACCATCTATTCTTTTAGGTAGTTCAATTCATATTCTCCAAGTGTAGGAAGTGGAAATTAATGGCATAATTGTCAGAGGCCTGGCTATCAATGCTGATCAACCAGGCCTGGTTGCCAGTGCTACACCAAGTTTGTGAGATTTCTTCCTATCAAACTGCTACCTTTTAAGACTCTCTCAGTCAGGGCATTCTTCTTTCTTGTTCCTAAGGCCAAATCCAAATTATCTATCTCCCTATTCCTCTCATTTACTTCCTTTTCCCCATCGGTGTCTTTCTGCAAACATTAAACATGCTGGGCATAGTTTCTACATATAAAAATGATGCATAAAAGATTACTCTTGTCTAGAAAACCTGTGGCTAATAAGGTACACAGTCAATGTGAACAATATCTTGTTGATTTCTAAGTACTAAGAGCTTTTGGACGCTAGAAAAGTGAATAACTAAATCTACTAAAATGATATGCGAACATTAGAAATTACTCATAAAGAGGACCAGTTATAGAAGTCATTTGGAATTAAATATAAAGCTTGTTAAAATGAAAATTTCTGGGCCTAATCTCAAAGATTTTGTAAGAGTAGAGGGAACTCAATAATCTGCATGTTTTACAGGTAATCTAGAGAAAATAATAATAATAGCTAATTCATGATTGAATGTTATTGATAATAAGTAGCAGTCTGAATAATCTCTTGATCACAATTTGAATGACCCTGATCTAAGTTCTGTCATATTTTTGTTGTGATTATGCTACTTATTGGGTAGAATAACTACTCTGTAGAAATACAGGGAAGAACAAGGAGAAAAGTATCTTATCAGTGGAATATTGTCACAATGATATTAAGTAAGCACCACCCCTAATCTCAGTAATTTATAGTAAGAGTGATTTATTCTCCTAGATCTATGTTGGTCTCATATGGCCTGATCTGCTTTGGGCTGCAGTGATTAGGGCGCTATAGGTCTATATTTTGGGGCTAGACTTAAGAGCCAACAGCTACCTAATGAAATCTCTAAGTAAGTGTAAGTGTTAGTCACTCAGTCGTGCCCGACTGTTTGTGACCCCATGGACTGTAGCCCACCAGGCTCCTCTGTCCATGAAATTCTGTAGGCTAGAATACTGCAGAGTGTTGCCATTTTCTTCTCCAGGGCTCCTGTAGGGGAAATTAGATTTAGATGTCTCAAGTCCAAGGGAGCCCCCCAGGGCATGTTCATTATCAGAGTGTTCCTCTCCTTTGTAAAGTGCTTCTGCTTGCCAGATTGTTTAATTGTGAGCCATTCAGAGGCCATTGCTCTTCTGATCTTAAAATATCTAATATGTACCCCAAAGATCTTTCCTTCAGGATAGATGAAATATCTCCCATTTTTATAAACTTTATAATATTTCCCATTTTTATAAGCTTTATAATACCAGAACACAACAGAAGCAGACAAATTCCAACAAAAATGGCACAGATTCCAGCATTGATGCATGCAGATGAACTGATTTTCCCGACAGGGTAAATAAATTTACCCTATAAAACAAACAAACTAATTCCAACTAGGCTACCTATCCCCACAGGAACTAGCTCCCAAATGAACCAGTTCCAACTGGACCAGTTCCCAAATCAGTTAAATAAATCTACCCTACAAATGAGCTAATTCCGACTAGGGTGGGCTTACCCCAAGAGAAAGAGTTCCCAATGAACCGGTTCAGGGTAGAGTCCTGAACAATACCTTCCCTCTGCAAATGGGTACCCAACCAGATTGGCTTGCTCCCTAAAGGAAAAGCCCAAATTGAGGGGAAAAAAATGTCCCCGATGTGCACATTGGAGCGACTTACCCTCCAAAATTGAGCCTGTCAGCTCTTAAGACAAAAGGACACACAAAACAAGTGAACTTACTGAACCAGTTATCGAATTGGGTAGTATTGACCTATAAATGAAATTGAGTCTATCAAGTCGAAGTTTGCTGTTTCTTTGTCTCAACTGCCAAGCGCTGGGGGCAGTAGGTGTCATTTCAGAAAATCTTGAAGGAAAGAACCTCAGGATAACAAATAGTCCTGGGAGCTGCTAGGGTCTTGCTCCAATATTCCCTGATAGGGGCAAGCTAGCTAGGAGCAGCAAGTCTCCTGGCTTGCTAAGCTAAATTGTTACTGAATCCAAACTCCCTCTGCTTACCATACAGTGGGCCAATGAATCTGAGAGAGAAGGTGTTGAGGCCAGGAAGAAACTTTAATCAGGGAGCCAGCAGACCAAGAAGATTTCAGGTTAGCACCTCAAAATAATCATCTTAGGTTCTTGTAATAATTGTCTGAAGCTCAAGGAACAAACACAATTACAGTTTTACCAGGTGAGCCACCATCACATTGGCTAAGGCAAGTCAAATAGCCAAGGTCAACATTAGTGGGGTGATGTATGTGTCAGGTTCAGTCAAGAGTCAGAATCCACATTAATTATTTAAAGATAATTTAATAAAGACTTGATAGAATAGAATAAAGTCACTCAGTTGTGTCCTACTCATTGCAACCCCATGGACTGTACAGTCCATGGAATTCTCTAGGCCAGAATACTGGAGTGGGTAGCCTTTCCTATTCCAAAGGATCTTCCCAACCCAGGGATTGAATACAGATCTCCCGCATTTCAGGCGTATTCTTGACCAGTGAGCCACAAGGGAAGCACAAGAATACTAGAGTGAGTAGCCTATCCCTTCTTCAGCAGATCTTCCCAACCCAGGAATCGAACTGAGGTCTCCTGCACTGTAAGTGGATTCTTTACCAACTGAGCTATCAGAGATAATGGATAAAGATTCTAACCTGATAACAGAAAGCTTTCCCACTTCGGCCTAAGAGAACAAAGAGAGGAGTTTCAAATAATTAAAATCTATAAACATAGATGAGGAGCCCTGTTTCAGACTGAATTATGTTCTCACCAAATGCATTGGATGAAGCCTAACCCTCAATGTGACCATATATGGAGATATGGCCTTCAAGTACATAATCATGATAAGATGAATTTGTAAGGATGTGGTTGTAATTCTGTAAGCCTGGTGTCCTTATAAGAGGTCAAGCAGACACCAGAAATACATGTAAAAACAGGAAAGATCATGTGAGGACACAGAGAGAAAGTCTGCAAGACAAGGAAAGAAGTCTAAAGAGAAACCCACCCTTTTTGGCCCCTTGATTTTGAACTTCCACTGTCCAGTTCAGTTCAGTTCAGTCGCTCAGTCATGTCCGACTCTTTGTGACCCCATGAATCACAGCACACCAGGCCTCCCTGACCATCACCAACTCCCAGAGTTTACCCAAACCCATGTCCATCGAGTCGGTGATACCATCCAACCATCTCATCCTCTGTTGTCCCCTTCTCCTCCTGCCCTCAATCCTTCTCAGTGTTAGGGTCTTTTCCAATGAGTCAGCTCTTCACATGAGGTGGCCAAAAGTATTGGAGTTTCAGCTTCAACATCAGTCTTTCCAATGAACACCCAGGACTGATCTACTTTAGGATGAACTGGTTGGATCTCCTTGCAGTCCAAGGGACTCTCAAGAGTCTTCTCCAACACCACAGTTCAAAAGCATCAATTCTTCAGTGCAACTGTGTTAATTGTTGTATATATTAACTGGGTGACCAGTTAATGATATTTTGTTATAGTCTGGTAGACTAACAGACTCCCTGTGAAGCTGAAATTTAGACTTCTGAGGAGGAGGTCTTGCCCATCTAAATTCTGAGAAGCCATTACTTGGGCATGTGATATACTATTTCTGAGGGTGGATAAAAACTTAATAACAAAAAATTATATTTTATAGAGTCATGCAGCATTAAATTACTCTGAAATATTGATTTTTGAACTTGTGCTAGCAAGAGTTCTTTTGAAAATGTGGATTTATTTAAAAATTACAGAAATAGATACTGCATTTTTGCTTTGCCCCAAAAAACTAAATTGATTAACATAAAAAATAAATAAATAAGAGAAGAAATAATGGAGGAATAATAATAATATTAGCAAATCTTTTTTATGTAGAAATATTTAATACTTCAAATATTGTTAAAACTACAGCAATAGTTGGATATAACCTTCTTAATAAGGCAAATTGCAATAAAATAAGGATGCAAATTAAGTGGAATGGGATGCTAAATGCTTTAAAATTATAAGCAACAAAATTTACTGATGATGAATACATTTAGGCTAATGTAACAATAGGACCCAGTGGGATGATTAAAGGACTTTCCAGGATGTGCCAGTAGTGAAGAACCTGCCTGCCAGTGCAAGAAATGTAAGAGACACAGGTTTGATCCCAGGGTCAGGAAGATCCCCTGGAAGAGGGCACAACAATCCACTCCAGTATTCTTGCCTGGAGAATCCCATGGACAGAGGAGCCTGGCAGGCTACAGTCCATAGGGTCACACAGAAGCAGACACATCTGAAGCAACTTAGCATGCATGCACGCAGGGTGATTTAAAGAAAGTCACTAGGACACACACTTGTTCTCTGGTAGTGGAATCCTGCCAACATATTGATAAAATTAACAGTAGTTTACATCTAGGAACTACGCAAAAGAAGTTCAAATACAGAGTCCGAATATAATGTGAACAATTGTAAATTTTTGAACTGTTGTAAAAATATGGTTTTAACATTTTCATCACTTTAAAAATTTTACAAACCATTAGCTACAGTACATTTTTAGGAGTTTTAGGAAAACTTCATCCCCACTTACATAGCAAATGATTCCAAGAGTTTTAAATTAATCGGAGTGAACTGTAAAGTGTTTAAATATTTTATACAAAATCATTTTTTTTTAAATCAGAAATCTTGTTTATACAACTCTTCTGCCAACAACATTTACTGTGAAGTTAATTTTTTGTCTCCCAGCCACCAACAGTTCTCTGGTTCCTCTCCTGATTTTTCCTAACCTCCTTTTCTGTTATTTCCCCCTTACCTCATTTTCACATGGAGAAATACAGACAAATTTGACTTTGTTTTCCCTACAAAGACTTTGGATGCTCTTTTTCGTCTCTTTGGTAACTGCCTACATCTAATTACATGCAAAGTAAATTATCACCAGGTATTTTACAACAAGCACAATTTCCTTGCTTAAAAGAAATGATGTTGCTAGACAGTGCTGCTCTAGAACCAGATCACACTGATTTCATGTAAGTTTTCCCAACTCATCAGTGAAGTCACTTTGAGAACTTTAAATCAGTGCCTGAGGAGAGGGGAAAAGAGGAGTATTTCAATCATGAAAATGAGCAAATTGACTTTTTTATTTCCCCTGGATCATCAGTTGCTAGACATACACCAGCATTGCCCTGGAAGTATTTGTTGTTGTTAAGTGATATTAACATGTCGGTAGTATTACTTAATATTAAAAGGTTTATGATAGTCTAAGTATGTTATCATTTTTATCTTTAGTCAATTAGTACCCAGAACAATCATCTGGAGTAGCTAATAGAGTTATCCTTCTTATGAGATGATGATACTCTGGTCAGAGATGTTAGATCTCATTCTACATAATTGTTCTACAGATTATTCAGGAGAGTTAAAAATATGTGAAAAAAATAGATAAATGTATCTGTATAACTGAATCATTTTGCTGTACAACAAAACTAATCCAACATTATAAATCAACTACAGACCAATATAAAATAAAAATGTTTTATAAAGATAATCTTATTAAATGCTGAGGGAGCAATATGAAATTTTACCTCACCCAAAATATGAACATGAGCTTAGGGTATTGGAACTGACGTATCTGGGAGTCATAAGTACAGTTATAAGATTCCTAAAATTTCTTATGAATTCATTTTTAATTATTTTATTTTCAGAAAAATCTTTATTTGAGTTAGGTATGGACTTCACATAGAATCCAGAACATTCATAAACCTGTGAAACACGTGTTAGGGTAATTGTTCAAAGTCTTAAATTACTGGGCAGTATCAAGAGTAGAATTCAGGTTTCTTGATTTCAAGTTCATTATCTTTCAATGGTCCTAGTGTACTTAAATAAATCATGTGAGGCAAATAGCTGTGAAAAGATGGGAAGTGAAAAGCAAAGGAGAAAAAGAAAGATATTCCTATCTGAATGCAGAGTTCCAAAGAATAGCAAGGAGAGATAAGAAAGCCTTCCTCAGCGATCAGTGCAAAGAAACAGAGGAAAACAATAGAATGAGAAAGACTAGATAGAGATCTCTTCAAGAAAATTAGAGATGCCAAGGGAACGTTTCATGAAAAGATGGGCTCAGTAAAGGACAGAAATGATAGGGACCTAACAGAGGCAAAAGATATTAAGAAGAGGTGGCAAGAATACACAGAAGAATTGTACAAAAAAGATCTTCATGACCCAGATAACCACGATGGTGTGATCACTCACCTAGAGCCAGACATCCTGGAATGTGAAGTCAAGTGGGCCTTAGGAAGCATCACTATGAACAAAGTTAGTGGAGGTGATGGAATTCCAGTTGAGCTATTTCAAATTTTGAAAGATGACACTGTGAAAGTGCTGCACTCAATATGCCAGCAAATCTGGAAAACTCAGCAGTGGCCACAGGACTGGAAAAGGTCAGTTTTCATTCCAATCGCAAAGAAAGGCAATGTCAAAGAATGCTCAAACTACTACACAATTGCACTCACCTCACATGCTAGTAAAGTGATGCTCAAAATTCTCCAAGCTAGTCTTCAGCAATACGTGAACCATGAACTTACAGATGTTCAAGCTGGTTTTAGAAAAGGCAGAGGAACCAGAGATAAAATTGCCAACATCTGATGGATCATTAAAAAAGCAAGAGAGTTCCAGAAAAACATCTATTTCTGCTTTATTGACTATGCCAAAGCCTTTGACTGTGTGGATCACAATAAACTGTGGAAAATTCTGAAAGAGATGGGAATACCAGACCACCTGACCTGCCTCTTGAGAAACCTGTATGCAGGTCAGGAAGCAACAGTTAGAACTGGACATGGAACGACAGACTGGTTCCAAATAGGAAAAGGAGTACACCAAGGCTGTATATTGTCATCCTGCTTATTTAACTTATATGCAGAGTACATCATGAGAAACGCTGGGCTGGAGGAAGCACAAGCTGGAATCAAGATTGCCTGGAGAAATATCAATAACCTCAGATATGCAGATGACACCACCCTTATGGCATAAAATGAAGAACTAAAGAGCCTCTTAATGAAAGTGAAAGAGAATGAAAATTTTGACTTAAAGCAACAACATTCAGAAAACAACCATCATGGCATCTGGTCCCATCACTTCATGGCAGATAGATGGGAAAACAGTGGAAACAGTGGCTGACTTTATTTTTCTGGGCACCAAGATCACTGAAGATGGTGATTACAGCAATGAAATTAAAAGACATTTACTCTTTGAAAGGAAAGTTATGACCAACCTGGACAGCATATTTAAAAGCAGAGACATTACTTTGCCAACAAAGGTCCATCGAGTCAAGGCTATGGTTTTTCCAGTGGTCATGTATGGATGTGAGAGTTGGATTATAAAGAAAGCTGAGCGCCAAAGAATTGATGCTTTTGAACTGTGGTGTTGGAGAAGACTCTTGAGAGTCCCTTGGATGTCAAGGAGATCCAACCAGTCTATCCTAAAGAAGATCAGTCCTGGGTGTTCATTGGAAGGACTGATCCTGAAGCTGAAACTCCAATACTTTGGCCACCTGATGAGAAGAGCTGACTCATTTGAAAAGACCCTGATGCTGGGAAAGATTGAGGGCAGGAAGAGAAGGGGACAACAGAGGATGAGATGGCTGAATGGCATCCCCAACTCGATGGACATGGGTTTGGGTGAACTCAGGGAGTTGGTTATGGACAGGGAGGCCTGGCGTGCTGTGGTTTATGGGCTCTCAAAGAGTTGGACATGACTGATCGACTGAACTGAACTGAACTAAACTGTGAGCCAATATTAATTTAGTTGTTAATATACTCAGTTTGGACTTCCCTGATGGCTCAGATGGTAAAGAATCTGCCTGAAACGCGAGAGATCTAGGGTCAATCACTTGGTTGGGAAGATCCCCTGGAAAAGGGAACAGCTACCCACTCCAGTATTCTGGCCTGGAGAAGTCCATGGACAGAGAAGCCTGATGAGCATGGGGTTCATGTTGTCACAAAGAGTTAAATTTGACTGAGTGACTTTCACTTATACTCAGTTTACCTCCACTTTTGATATGGTGTTGTCTGAGAGTTTGTAAATATGATCACAGAGACAGTGAAAGTTACTATTAATCCCCTTGAAAATAGCCATAAACTAGTTCTTTTGTTTTTTTCTCTTCTGTCACTGAGTACATGACTCAAACTTCAGTTTAAAATAGTATTATAAATGTGCTGATTAAAAGAACTACATTAAGTAAAAGAAATTCATTGGAAGGAAGAAGATGCAGGAAACTCTGATGCTAATAAGAGAAAATGTTTTTTTAAAACAGATATACCAGAAAGATAAATAAATCAATGCCTAGTTGCAACATGGTCTAAAAGAATGAAGTATTTTGATCTGATTATGTAACTAAGGATTCAATGTATTTGTCACACTAGTAACAGAGTGAAGTTTAAAAATTAAAAATGTAGGTAAAAAGTGATCTAGTAAAGATATTTTTTGTAACATTACCTTAAAACCATGAAAAATGATCTTAAAAATAGTGATTAATAGGAAAAAATATTTCTTATGACTAGGTATAAAATAAACCCAAACTCCAGATTGTGAACTAAATATTACAATATATAGGGCTCATGTACCATGAAGTATATAGAAACCTTATACTTCTTTTTTTAGATTTTGTATAACACACATGTATTTCTATAAAAGCAAATTACATAGTCTTGAATAAATCATAAAATAAACTATTAGTGGAGGAAAATGAATTTAATGGCATGGGGGATGAGAAAGAATGCCTTATTATTCTAGATTCTTCACTCTGAATATGCAACAGAATTTACATATATCTATATGTGTGTGCATTTATGTATATATATAAACATAATACTTTTTGCCATGTCATTTACAATAGAGAGGACAGAGTACATATCTCTACCTCTAAAGGAGTTTGAATTTGGCTATGAGACTTGCTTTAAACCGAGATGCTAGAAAGGTGACAGTAGCAGACACTTTGGATATGGTTTGGTTGTTGCCTTTGTTCTTATCATAGTTGCTTCCTGTCCTTCTCAACAGAGGCCCTTTTACTCGACTCAGGCTTGGACACACCTGCACCTAACCTCCTTACCCAACACCCGACTTTGGACATCCTTCTCACTCAGCCAGGTCCTAAAACTGAACTGCTCACTCCCCACCCAAACCCCCACCCCCACCCCCCACAACCCTGTTATCAGAGTGCCTACCTTCCCCCATCCTGTGCTTCCTAACTCTACTCATGGTAAAACACTCCTCATCAGCGAACTAGTCTGCCACTTTGTAGACTGTTTCCATTTAGTCTCTAATACCATCATCAGGTCCACCATAAAATCCCTTCCTGAACGTGGGTGGAAAACAAGACTGCTAGGTCTGGACCCCTACATGATGACTTTTGTATTTCAATTTTCTAGAAGGAAAGGAAAATGGATAAAAGACTAAATGGAAAGAAAAGGCAGAAGGGCAGGGAGAGGAATAGACATGGTAATGGTAAAGTTTGGAACAAGATTTTGACATGATCTCTCGTTTTCAAAGATGACGTTAGCCATGCAGTGGAGAGTCTAAGATCAAAATGAGGATGGCCTTCAGAAGGCAAATGCTGCCCTCTAAAAGGAGCACGATAGTGCCTTAGATAGAATGAATGAGAGAAAAGCAAGTAGAGCCTGGCTTCTGGATACATTTTGAAGGTTGAGCCAACAGGACTAGCTGATGGATTCTGAAAGCAAGAGAGCAGTTAAAGATGACACAAAGCATTTTTACCACCTTAAAAACCTGGGAGTTTAGAATTGTTATTTACTGACATAGCAGTTAGTAAGGCAAATTAGTTTGGGGGGAAATATCAAGAGATTGCTTTTGAATTTATTAAGTCATCCAAGTGTGCTAAACACTCAAGAGAAGCCACTGATTGTATAAAGGAAAAGTAAGGTTGAAGTTCAGGAGGTATATCAGAGCTTATGTATATGTGTTAGTCACTGAGTCATGTCTGACTCTTTGTGCTCCCACGGACTGTAGCCCACCAAGATCCTCTGCTTATGCAATTTTCCAGGCAAGAATACTGGAGTGGGTTACCATGCGCTTCTTCAGACAATCTTCCCAACCCAGGGACTGAACCACAGTCTCCCTCATTGCAGGCAGATTGTTTACCTTCTGAGCCACCATGGAAGCCTTATCAGAGATTAGGTTATACATTAAAAGTAGAATGGCATATACTTAACCTTGTTTGAAAACATGAATGTATTCATGTAATAAGAAAATTACTAAGCAAGATATGGAAAACTTTGAATAGTAACTATGAAAAATTGAGAAAAACATAACATTTTCTAGAAAAATATTTCAAGCCTGACTTTCTAGGTAAATTTTAAAATGAATCAATAAAGAAATAATTCTGATGCTATTGAAAATATTCCAGAGCACAGAAACATCAAGAGAGAGTCTAAGAGGAAAAAGTACAACCAGTGACAAATTTTATTTTCTTGGGCTCAAAATCACTATGGATGGTGATTGCAGCTATGAAATTAAAAGACACTTGCTCCTTGGAAGGAAAACTATGACAAACCTAGACAGCATATTATAAAACAGATACATCAATTTGCTGATAAATGTCCATATAGTCAAAGCTATGGTTTTTTCTAATAGTCATGTATGGAAGTGAGATCTGGACCATAAAGAAGGCTGAGATGTGAAGAATTGGTCCTTTTTAAACCAGAACTGAAAGAGACACATGTACCCCAGTGTTCATCGCAACACTGTTTACAATAGCCAGGACATGGAAGCAACCTAGATGTCCATCAGCAGACAAATGGATAAGAAAGCTATGGTACATATACAGAATAGAATATTACTCAGCTATTAAAAGGAACACATTTGAATCAGTTCTAATGAGGTGGATGAAACTGGAGCCTGTTATACAGAGTGAAGTAAGTCAGAAAGAAAAACACCAATACAGTATATTAACTCATATATATGGAATTTAGAAAGATGGTAACAATGACCCTACATGTGAGACAGCAAAAGAGACACAGATGTATGAGAAAGCTAGGGTGGGATGATTTGAGAGAGTTTCATTGAAACATGTATATTATCATATGTGAAATAGATCGCCAGTCCAGGTTCAAAGCATGAGACAGGATACTCAGGGCTGGTGCACTGGGATGACCCTGAGGGATGGAATGCAGAGGGAGGTTAGAGGTGGGGTTCAGGATGGGGAACCCTTGTACACCCATGGCTGATTCATGTCAATGTATGGCAAAAACCACTACAATATTGTAAAGTAATTAGCCTCCAATTAAAATAAATAAATTAATTAAAAAAGAAAAAAAAGAGAATTGATCCTTTTTATTTGTGCAACTGGAAGAGATTCTTGAGAGTCCCTTGGACTCCAGGAAGATCAAACCAGTCAATCCTAAAAGAAATTAACCGTGGATATTCATTAGAAGGACTGATACTGAATCTCCAATACTTTGGCCACCTGATGCGAAGAATCAACCCATTGGAAAAGACCCTGATACTGGAAAAGATTGAAGACAAAAGGAGAAGGGGGCAGCAGAGGATGAGCTGGTAAGATAGCATCATTGATTCGATGAACATGAATTTGAGTAAACTCTGGGAGACTAGTAGAGAACAGAGGAGTCTGGCGTGCTATAGTCCATGAGCTTGCAAAGAGTCGACACAACTTAATTGTGGAACAACAACAACAGCACAATTAAAACACAAAAAGTAACATTATAGAATCACTAATAAATATAACACAAAAGCCTTACTAAAAGTTTGGCAATTTGAATCCAAAATATGCATGTGTGTGTGTGTGTGTGTGTGTGTGTGTGTGTGTATATTAAAGGTTATGTTAGGAATGCATGCATATCATAAAGAAAATAAGTAAAAAAGAATAAAATAAAAAAGGAAGAAATCAGAAAGAAAAAACAATCAATGAACTCCATAAATGATAAAAAGTTTTTGATGTTTAATTAGGAATCAATGCTGACTTTCATTTAATGAAACAAGAACAGATGGATTCTTATTTAGTACATGGATATACATAGATATATTATATGGATATAGATATATAAATATTCAAAAGTCAGCTGCATTCTAAATGGAGAATCACTAAGCTTTTCCTATTGAAGTCTAGGACAGTACAAGGATATATCTGCTGATCTTTATTACTTTACTTTGAAAGTACTAGCAGGGCATTTTGATGTGAAGAGTAAATACAGTACATAAATATTGGACAGAAAAAGTAAAATTAGCATTTTTCATATGTTAAGATTGAATAAGTGAAAGATTGAAGATAATCAATGAGAAAGTTTTTTTAAATATGCAAATTCAGTGAACATTTGAGTAAAAATGTTATTATATAAAATCAATTGATTTTTAATAGTTTTAAACCATATGAATTGGAAAGTTTAAAAAAAATTTCAAAAAACATGTAACACTTAAGAATAAATTTACTAAAATATGCATTGGACATAAATGGAGATAAATTTGACACTTTACTAAAAGACAGAAAAAAGACAAATTCAGAAGTCATAAAGAGCAAGATTATTAGAAAAGTAGATTAGGTGTTCCAAAAAGTGAATTTTAACTGGCAATGTATTTTGAAGTCATATGACAAAATGCTAATTTGGCCATGCAAAGTGTTTTTATGATTAATAAAAATAGAAAATATAGGAAAAAATAAGTATGACAGTTTTTAAAATAGAATATACAAGAGACCACTAAGCTTAAAAAACAATGTACAGCATTATTTAAGGAAATGCAAGATAACAAAACAATAAACTGCTCCTTTTACTTAGATTGGCAAAGTTTAATACTACAATATTTTGAAGAACATTTGACTGCTGGAATTATAAAATCCATATAATTTTTATATAGTGTTTTGTCAGTATTTGTGAAAAGTAAAAATACTAAAGCAAGAAATCTCTTCAATCAGTTTTGCAGATACTCTCATATAAATTCACAATGATATATGCTATTTAGATGCATTTAACTACAACATTGTTTGTAATGGCAAAAACAGCAAGATGTAGCATGCTTGTCTATCATAACATTGTTTAACTAAACTATGGTAGACTCATAAAACTGTAATGTTCTAGTGAAAAAAAGTTATATGCATGTATGGTATGAATTGTAATCTAGTTAGTAGCATTGTGGCAATGGAGACTTTGTGGGTGTGAACATTTATTTGTTCAGTTAATGGTTGTGTAGGATGCTTTAACTGGAAAAAGCTGAGTGAAATATATACTAAAACTCTTTGTAGTACATTTGTATCCTGTAAGTTTACAATAATGTTAAATTAAAAATTTTTTTAATTCTGCATGGTCTGATATGGAAAAAGAAAAATATAAGTTAGAATACAAATATAATCTCTATATATTCTATATATGCATGCATGCTAAGTCGCTTCAGTCATGTCTGACTCTGTGATCCTATGGACTATAGCCTGCCAGGATCGTATGTCCATAGGATTCTCCAGGCAATATACTGGAGTGGGTTTCTCTTCCCTTCTCCAAGGAATCTTCCCTGACCCAGGGATTGAGCCCCCATCTGTTATGTTTCCTGCACTGGCAAGTGGATTCTTTACCACTAGTGCCACCTGGGAAGCCCATATTCTGTATATAAATATGTCATATATGATAAGCATAAATACACACATATATACTGTATTTATTTTCTGGTCAAGAGCAGCAGTAAATCCTCTTTGGATGATACCTATATTTCAAATTTTCTTTAAAATTCTCATACATATATGGCATTTATGAAAATTTACCAAGAATTGCAGGGAAAAATAAATGTAAATGCATGTTTGAAAACCAGGACACCAAAAGCAGACAATAGAGACACACTCACTGGAATTTTCTAACATATTTAATATGTACATGGAGGAGAGTACAAGATAAATGAAACTATATATGGAGAATCAAATTATGATAATGAAAAGTGCCTTAGCAGATTAAGAACTTAGTAAATAGGTTTAATGACAGATTAATCATAACTGAATAGATGATAAGTAAACGGATGACAGATCAGAAAAATATATGAAGACTAAAGCATGCTGGAAAAATCATGAAACATTTCAAAAATTAACATAAGTGACATATGGCACATAGTGAAAAAATAAAACTTCTGAGAAATATGAGTACTATGTATCTTCAGCAATGAAGAGATAGAGAGTAGCAGAGAAAGAGATAGTTAGAAGCAATATTTTAAAAGCTAATGGGTAAAAATATTGAAATTAATTACATAGGTTAAGCCATGTATTAAAAAAATTCTAAAAACCTAAGATGTAAAAATACACAAAAAAGTACACTCAGGAAAATAATGGTAAAAATTGTTGAAAATTAAAAAAAAGAAAGAAAGAAAACAACAACAGCAACAAAAGAGAACAAAATGGCATACTAGATTCAACAAATCAGCCCTTAGGCTGACAACTCACTTAAACAGAATTAATGAAAAATATTGATTAAATTAACTTTTTTTGAAGTTCTGAAAAATACCTGTTGAACTAGATTTCTATAGCCAGAAAAAAGTACATAAAAATTGAAAGTAAAATAGTTATTTCTGTAAACATTGAAAGAAATTATCATTAAACACTTAAAATAATAATAAAGTGAATCCTTCAAGAAGAATGATTATAATGATCTTGAGTAGAAGTATGGAAATGCAGGAAGGAATAGAGAGCAATATAGAGTGTCAGATAATAAATAAATCTAAGTAAACATTGATGTGATAATATAACTTACAGAGTTTAAACATATCTGCAATCTAAAAATAGGAGAACAATACCATGGAAGGTAAGAAGTTAAAAGTTTTACGTTCTTCACATCATCTTGAAAGTTGTAGAAAGAATAATTACAAGTATACTTGAATTAACCAAGACTCTTATAATTAATCAAGACTCTATTAGGGTAGGTGCAAATAGACTAGTACACTTTCTAATTATATATCTAGGAAATTCCCTGGCAGTCCACGGATTAAGACTTGGTGCTTTCATTGCCACGTGTCAGGGAGCCAGGGTTTAATACCTGATCAAGGAACTACAATTACACAAGCCGCAAGCCATGCAGTTTGGTCAAAAAAAAAAAAAAGGCATATGCATGCAAAAAATTAGTAGAATACAACTAATAGAGTAAAAATGAATGAAGTGAAAAACATGTAATTAAAAATAAAGTAAGTCAATTCAGAAGAAAGCAAGAAATGAAAAATGAGATTTAAACAGGATTGAAATTTTTAAATTATATAGCATAAACTAAACCAGATTCTTCGATTGAATAATAGAATATTCAGATTGGAAGGTAGAGGAAATAATGTACAGCCAAGGAGAGATACACTTAAATTAAAAACATAGACAGGATGACCTGTAAACAATGGAAGAATTATGTCATATAAATACTAATCAAAAGAAGGCTGTTGTAGTTACATATGTATCAAAGGAGATTTTAAAAGTAAGATGTTACCAGAAAAAAGGAATGATTTTTTCAGAATAATCCTTTAAAAATTACCAGTCTATCAAGAGGATATAACACTTTTTTGTCTGTATGACTCTAATATCTATTTAAACTAAATTTCTAGAAAACTGGAGATAAAATAGACCTTCAGTAGTATGAAAAGCTGTATTTACAAAATCTGTAGCAGCCTTCACACATAATGGCTCACTACTGAAAGTTTTTTTCAGAATTGTCAATGAATCAAGGATGTATGCTTTTTAAAACATTCTGTCAAATGTTCTAATGAAAAGTGAAAGTCATTCAGTCTTGTTTGGCTCTTTGTGACTCCATGGACTATACACTCCGTGGAATTCTCCAGACCAGAATACTGGAGTGGGTAGCATTTCCCTTCTCCAGGGGATCTTCCCAACCCAGGGATCGAACCCAGGCCTATTGCATTGCAGGCGGATTCTTTACCAGCTGAGTCACAAGGGAAGCCCAGACAGTTTTACTTATTTCCCACTTAACACTGAAAAAATGGTCCATTACAGGCAGATTATAGGTATAAATATGAAAGGTAAACAATACATCTTCCAAAAGAGTACATTGGAGAATAACTTCATGAACTTGGGAGTAGAGAATATTTCCTAGGTCACATAAAGCACTAACCATAAATTAAGATATTGATTACTTGGTCTCCAACAAAATTAGAAGTTTCTGTTTATCAGAAGACATAATTATTAAGACAGTGAAAAAGTAAACCACCTAGTAGAAGACATTTGCATAATATATGAGAAAAATACCATAAATAATTTTTTAAAAGACAGCCAATTCAACAAACAATATGTACAAAAGACAGACACATCACAAAAGGGTGCAATGGCCGGATTATGAAATACAAGATATCCAGTAAAGGTAAGATATGTTTTCCTACGTGTGCAAAGACATTTTGGGTTAAAAATGTGATTATTTTGCTTTGACTACATTTTTTTCTTGGTGATATTCCGTAGGATGATGACTTATATATTTGGTGGCAGTTAAGATTATTTGTCAGGATGTACATAGCTCCCTTTAAAGTTGTGGCAGTAATGTTGATTTTTCTTTTTTATTTTTTAGCTCTAAAAATGGTACCAATAGCATTTCACTCACATTTTTGGGTGGTCTCAATCAGCATTCAAAAAACAAAGATCATGGCATCTGGTCCCATCACTTCATGGCAAATTGATGGGGAAGCAATGAAAACAGTGAGAGACGTTATTTTCTTGGGCTCTAAAGTCACTGCAGATGGTGACTGCAGCTATGAAATTAAAAGACTCTTGCCCCTTGGAAGAAAAGCTATGACAAACATAGACAGCATATTAGAAAGCAGAGACATTACTTTGCCAACAAAAATCTGTATAGTCAAAGCTATGGTTTTTCCAGTAGTCATGTATGGATGTGAGTTGAACTGTAAAGAAGTCTGAGTGTCAAAGAACTGATGCTTTTGAGCTGTGGTGCTGAGAAGACTGAGAAGACTCTTGAGAGTCCATTGGACTGCAATGAACTGCAAGAGGAACAAACCAGTCAATCCTAAAGGAAATCAATCCTAAATATTCACTGGAAGGACTGAAGCTGAAGCTCCAATACTTTTGCCACCTGAT
The DNA here is from genome assembly GCF_054371585.1 of Giraffa tippelskirchi. NCBI lineage: Eukaryota > Metazoa > Chordata > Mammalia > Artiodactyla > Giraffidae > Giraffa > Giraffa tippelskirchi. The sequence continues at coordinate 60,390,300 of NC_137275.1, read as the reverse complement.
GTGAAGAAATGACTCATTGGAAAAGACCCTGATGATGGGAAAGATTGAAGGCAGGATGAGAAGGGAATGACAGGGGACAAAATGGTTGGATGGCATCACCTACCCAGTTGTCATGAGTTTGAGCAAGCTCTAGGAGATGGTGAAGGACAGGGAAGTCTGGTGTGTTGTAGCCCATGGGGTCTCAAAGAGTCAGACACAACTGAGACTGAACAAGAACAGAAAGCTTTGCACTTTGTGCTAACGGTGATTAAGTTTTCTCTCATTTAAAGAGAGGGCATATAGGAAGATATGCATTACTTCCCTGGTGGGTCAGCAGTAAAGAATCTGTCAGCAAAGCAGGAGTTGTAAGAGATGCACTTTCTATCCCTGTGTTGGGAAGATCCCCTTGAGGAGGGTATGACAACTGCCTACAATATTCTTTCCTGAAGAATCCTATCGATAGAGAAGCTTGGCAGGCTCAGGCCATAGGGTCACAAAGAGTCAGACACAAATGAAGTGATTTAGCACTCACAGTTGATGTATATTATGTTAGTTTCAGGTGTGCAGCAAAGTGATTTCAATACACATGCACACTCATACACACACATATTATATATGTATATGTACTTTTCAGATTCTTTTCCATGATAGGTTATAACAAGATATTGAATATAGTACCTATGCTATACAATAAATCCTTGTTGTTTATATATTCTTTATTCTTCAAAGTACTGCTACAACCACCTCTTCTTAAAAATGAGGATATTTAGATTGCCAATGCATTATTTTCCCTTTAAAATAACCTCAATATTGATCAACTATAGCAGCAGTGAAACTGCTAGTCCTCTGCCATAATCCCTGCATTACTGTGTCTGTGATAGAAGCATAGACATTTGGCTGCACCAAGTCATCTGTGAACTTTCCTTAGTGAGACTTCACAGTAGCACAAGATGGTAACCAGGATAATTGGCACTAGTACATTTTGAATAGCTTTTGGTGAAGATAAATACATATATATTTTAAATTTTGCATTTTTAATGTTTGTGTACCCATCAGCTGGGGCTGGCTTATCCCACAATATAATTGAATTTTATTCTAATTGTATTAAAATAAAATTTAATTTAGTATAGCATTTTCATGTATCAATTTTAAACTATTTTTAAAGAGGAATTACAGCAGAATTAATTTTAAATAAAGGTATTTTATATTTTTATCTTTTATACTTAAATATTAACAGTAGACAAAGAAATATTCAATGAGACATGAGTAGTATCCAGTATATTAAATATGCATATACATATTTCAAAAATAACTGAATTATGTCCAGCTGATTCTCATAAAGGGAAAAGCAATTAATAAATTAACTATTGGGTTACTATTGGACTTCTCTAAGGCTGGATAATTTCGCTGGTTATACAAAGAATGTCCTTGAATTTTAGAAGTCTGAATTTATTACCAGGGAACTCAGCTAAGCAAACACATTTTTATCTGTTGACATTTAATCAGAACAGAAGTTTTTATTTATACAAAGCATTACATACATTGGGAATGTTTTTCTTCTCTTTAGATGAAATTAACCACAGTGTGCTCTTCAGGCATAATATGACTAGGCAGGCATACAGACATTTCAGATATGCAAAATGAAGGGGAAAGATGAAAGAGGGAAAAATGTCCTAGTATTAATAGGATATTTAGTATATGGCCTTGACTGAGTTAGGTATGTATGCGGTTTTTAAGAAAATATTTAAACATAAGATTGGAGACTATAAAACTCCTAGAAGGAAACAGAGGGAAAAGCTCCTTGACATTGGTCTTGGCAACAGTTATCCATTTTTCTTTTTTTTTGCACATGACATTTAAGGACAAGCAAAAACATAACAAGAGGGACCATACCAAACTAAGATGCTTCTGCACAGCAAAAGAAACAATCAACAAATGAAAAGGCAACCTATGGAATAAGGGAAAATATTTGCAAACCATATGTCTGATAAGGGATTAATAATATGCAAAGAACTCAAATAACTCAATAGTAAAAAATAGGTACAGGAACTAAATAGATATTTCTCCAAATAAGACATACAAATGGCTAACAGTTAAATGAAAATATGCTCAGCATCACTGATAATCAGGAAAATGTAAATAAAAATCACAAAGTGGTATCACCTCACATTGGTTAGAATGTATATTCATCAAGAAGACAAGAAGTGGGGGATTGGCTAAGATGGCGGAGGAATAGGATGGGGAGATCACTCTCTCCCCCACAAATTCATCGAAAGATCATCTGAACACTGAGCAAACTTCACAAAACAACTTCTGAATGCTGGCAGAGGACATCAGGCATCCAGAAAAGCAGCCCACTGTCTTCGAAAGGAGGTAGGACAAAATATAAAAGATAAAAAGAGAGACAAAAGAGTTAGGGACAGAGACCCTTCCTGGGGAGGGAGTCATAGAAGAGGAGAAGTTTCCAAACATCAGAAAACCCTCTCACCGGCAGGTTTAGGGTAAGTTTTTGAATCTCGGAGGGCAGCATAACCGGGAGGAAAAATAAAAGAATGAAACCCACAGATTATATGCCTAAAGGCAACTCCCAGCAGAGAAGTACCCCAGAGGCTCTCATCCGCCACCAGCAAGTGGGGGCTGAACGGAGAGGAGCGGGCGGCATTGCTTAGGGTAAGGACAGGGCCCAATGCCCTGAGGGCAATCTGAGGGAGCTAACGTGAGATATCAACCTAAATTGTGGGATAGCCAGAGAGAGAGAGAACTATCCCACGAAAAGCCCAAAACAAAGCCACTGCCGCCCGCTCACAGAGCAAAGGACTGAGCAATACCAGAGAAGAGCTAGCCGGCTGCAGATTGCCCCATCCCCCGCCGGATGCAGTAGGCAGGCGGGGCCAGCCAGAGCCGGAAAGGGGCAAACTCAGCCCCAGAGAGCAAAGACTTCTTGAGATTCCGGATGGTTGACATCCACCAGGAGGGTCGCAGCCAGATACCAGCTCCCCAGAACTGACACAATGCACACCAGAGCTGGGCGCGCCCAGAAACCGAGGCTGGGACCAGGGAGGTGATAAGTCGCACTACCCCAACAGTGTGCTCACCAAACACCTGGCTGCCTGAGCTGCTCCGATAGGGGATTGGCACAAACCGCAGGCCCAGCCAAGTCTGCGCCTTTGTGGAGTACCCGAGAACCTGAACCTGAGTAGTTTAGACCTGGGAAGTGCACGCATCTCAGGGCCCGCTCCCTGGCATAATAACCTGAAGCCTGAGCAGGGTAGACTGGGAAAGAACACACACCATGAGCGGGGGCAAACCCAGTGTGGCCCAGACACTGCGAGTTCTCCCCACACATGCCAGTGATATTAGTTTGCAGGGTTCCTCCATCCCTACAGCACGACTGAACAAGTGAACCTAAAGAGACCACCTCCGCCCCCTTGTGTCAGGGCAGAAATTAGACACTGAAGAGACCTGCAAACAGAAGCCAAACAAACAGAGGGAACCGCTTTGAAAGTGACACGTGCAACAGATTAAAATCCCTGTAGTTAAAAACCGACTACATTGAAAGGGGCCTATAGATCTTGAAAAGTACAAGCAGGAACAAGGAGCTATCTGAAACTGAACTGACCCCACACTGCCCACAACAGCTCCAGAGAAAGTCCTGGATATATTTTTACTATTATCATTTTTTTTTAATTTATTCTTATTTTTTTCTTTTTTCTTTAAGTCATCTATTACACCTTTAATTTTCATTTTTATAACCCACTATTATCTTGCAAAAAAAAAGACCCTATTTTTAAAGCAAAATGCATATATACATCTTATACTTTTTGTGACTTTTTTTAATATTGTATTTTTTTAAGAGTCTAAGCTCTACTCTAGATTTCTAATCTTTGTTTTATAGTATTTGATATCAATTTTGTACATTTAAGAAACCAATCTTTAGTACCCATTTTTACTCAGGAGTGTGACTACTGGCTTGATTACTCTCTCTCCCTTTTGACTCTCTTTCTTCTCCCCCAGGGCACCTCTATCTGCCCCCTTCTCCTTTTCTTCTCAACCCAATTCTGTGAATCTCTGTGGGTGTTCTGGGCACCGGAGAACACTTAGGGAACAGAGTACTGCCCAGATCTCTCTCTCTCCTTTTGATTCTCCCCTTTCTCCTCATGCTCACCTCTATCTCTTTCCTCCCTCCTCTCTATGTAACTCTGTGAACCTCTCTGAGGGTTCCAGGCTGTGGAGAGCACATAGGGAAGTGTTTACTGGCTAGATTACTCTCTCCACTTTTGAGTCCCCTTCTTCTCCTCCTGGTCACCTCTATCTCCCTCCTCCCTCTCCACCTCTCCATGTAACTCGGTGAACCTCTCTGGGTATCCCTCACTGTGGAGAATCTTTTCACCATTAACCTAGAAGTTTTATTATAAGTGCTGTATGGATGGAGAAGTCTTGAGACCACTGCAATAATAAGTCTGAAAACCAGAGGCAAGAGGCTTAAGTCCAAAACCTGAGAACACCAGAGAATTCCTTACTCCATGGAACATTAATTAATAAGAGGTCATCCAAAAGCCTCCATACCTACACTGAAACCAAGCTCCACCCAAGAGCAAATAAGTTCCAGAGCAAGACATACCACGCAAATTCTTCAGCAATGCAGGAACATAGCCCTGAGCATCAATATACAGGCTGCCCAAAGTCACACTAAACCCATAGACATCTCAAAACTCACTACTGGACACTCCATTGCACTCCAGAGAGAAGAAATCCAGCTCCACCCACCAGAACACCAATGCAAGCTTCCCTAACCAGGAAACCTTGACAAACCAATCGGCCAACCCCACCCACAGAGAGGAACCTCTACAATAAAGAGGAAATCCAAACTACCAGCATACAGAAAGGCCACCCCAAACACAGCAATCTAAACAAGATGAAAAGGCAGAGAAATACTCAGCAAGTAAAGGAAAATGATAAATGCTCACCAAACCAAAAAAAGAGGAGGAGATAGGGAACCTACCTGAAAAATAATTTAGAATAATGATAATAAAAATGATCCAAAATCTTGAAAACAAAATGGAGATACAGATAAATAGCCTGGAGACAAAGATTGACAAGATGCAAGAAATGTTTAACAAGGACCTAGAAGAAATAAAAAAAGAGTCAATATACAATGAATAATACAATAAATGAAATCAAAAACACTCTGGAGGGAACCAACAGTAGAATAACGGAGGCAGAAGATAGGATAAGTGAGATAGAAGATAGAATGGTGGAAACATATGAAGCAGAGAGGACAAAAGGAAAAAGAATCAAAAGAAATGAGGAAAACCTCAGGGACTTCTGGGACAATACGAAATGCTCCAACATTTGAATCATAGGAGTCCCAGAAAAAGAAGACAAAAGGAAAGGCCATGAAAAAATACTTGAGGATATAATAGTTGAAAATTTCCCTAAAATGGGGAAGGAGATAGTCACACAAGTCCAAGAAACCGAGAGAGTCCCAAACAGGATAAACCCAAGGTGAAACACCCCAAGAGATATATTAATCAAACTAACAAAGATCAAACACAAAGAACAAATATTATAAGCAGCAAGGGAAAAACAACAAATAACACCCAAGGGGATTCCCATAAAGATAACAGCTGATCTTTCAATAGAAATTCTTCAGGCTAGAAGGGAATGGCAGGACATACTTAAAGTAATGAAAGAGAATAACCTACAACCCAGATTACTGTATCCAGAAAGGATCTCATTCAGATATGAAGGAGAATTCAAAAGCTTTACAGACAAGCAAAAGCTGAGAGAATTCAGCACCACGAAACCAGATCTTCAATAAATGCTAAAGGTTCTTCTCTAGACAGGAAACACAGAAAGGGTGTATAAACACGAACTCAAAACAACAAAGTAAATGGCAATGGGACCATACTTATCAATAATTACCTTAAATGTAAATGGGTTGAATGCCCCAACCAAAAGACAAAGACTGGCTGCATGGATACAAAAAAAAAAGACCCCTATATATGTTGTCTACAAGAGACCCACCTCGAAACAACGGACACATACAGACTGAAAGTGAAGGGCTGGAAAAAAATATATCACCCAAATGGAGACCAAAAGAAAGCAGGAGTCGCAATATTCATTTCAGATAAAATAGACTTTAAAATAAAGGCTGTGAAAAGAGACAAAGAAGGACACTACATAATGATCAAAGGATCAATCCAAGAAGAAGATATAACAATTATAAATATATAAGCACCCAACATAGGAACACCACAATATGTAAGGCAAATCCTAACAAGTACGAAAGGGGAAATTAACAATAACAAAATAATAGTGGGAGACTTTAACACCCACTCACACCTATGGATAGATCTACTCAACAGAAAATTAACAAGAAACACAAACTTTAAATGATACAATAGACCAGCTAGATTTAATTGATCTCTACAGGACATTTCACCCCAAAACAATCAATTTCACCTTTTTCTCAAGTGCACACGCAACCTTCTCCAGGAAAGATCACATCCTGGGCCATAAAGCTAGCCTTGGTAAATTCAAAAAAACTGAAATCATCCCGATCATCTTCTCTGACCACAATACAGAAAGATTAGATCTCAATTACAGGAAAAAAAACTATTAAAAATGCAAACATATGGAGGCTAAACAACACGTTTCTGAATAACCAACAAATCACAGAGGAAATCAAAAAAGAAATCAAAATATGCATAGAAACGAATGAAAATGAAAACACAACAACCCAAAACCTGTAAAAGCAGTGCTAAGGGGAAGGTTCATAGCAATACAGGCGTACCTCAAGAAACAAGAAAAAAAATCAAGTAAATAACCTAACTCTACACCTAAAGCACCCAGACAAGGAAGAAATGAAGAACCCCAGGGTTAGCAGAAGAAAGAAATCTTAAAAATTAGGGCAGAAATAAATGCAAAAGAAACAAGAGATCATAGAAAAAATCAACAAAACTAAAAGCTGTGTTTTTGAAAAGATAAACAAAACTGACAAACCATTAGCCAGACTCATCAAGAAACAAAGGGAGAAGAATCAAATCAACAAAATTAGAAATGAAAATGGAGAGATCACAGCAGACTACACAGAAATACAAAGGATCATAAGAGATTACTATCAACTAAAAATGCCAATAAAATGAACTACTTGGAAGAAATGGACAAATTCTTAGAAAAGTATAACTTTTCAAAACTGAACCAGGAAGAAATAGAAGATCTTAACAGACCCATCACAAGCACGGAAATCGAAACTGTAATCAGATGCCTTCCAGCAAACAAAAGCCCAGGACCAGATGGCTTCACAGCTGCATTCTACCAAAAATTTAGAGAAGAGCTAACACCTATCTTACTCAAACTCTTCCAGAAAATTGCAGCAGAAGGTAAACTTCCAAATTCATTCTATGAGGCCACCATCACCCTAATTCCAAAACCAGACAAAGACGCCACAAAAAAAGAAAACTATAGGCCAATGTCACTGATGAACATTGATGCAAAAATCCTTAATAAAATTCTAGCAAACAGAATCCAACAACATATTAAAAAGATCACACCTCATGACCAAGTCGGCTTTATCCCAGGAATGCAAGGATTTTTTAATATCTGCAAATCAATCAATGTAATACACCACATTAACAAATTGAAAGATAAAAAACATATGATTATCTCAACAGATGCAGAAAAAGCCTTTGACAAAATTCAACATCAGTTTATGATAAAAACCCTCCAGAAAGCAGGAATAGAAGGAACATACCTCAACATAATAAAAGCTATATATGACAAATCCACAGCAAACATTATCCTCAATGGTGAAAAATTTAAAGCATTTCTCCTAATATTAAGAACAAGGCAAGGGTGCCCACTCTCACCACTACTGTTCAACATAGTTTTGGAAGTTTTGGCCACAGCAATCAGAGCACAAAAGAAATAAAAGGAATCCAGATTGGAATAGAAGAAATAAAACTCTCACTGTTTGCAGATGACATGATCCTCTATATAGAAAACCCTAAAGATTCTACCAGAAAATTACTAGAGCTAATCAATGAATATAGTAAAGTGGCAGGATATAAAATTAACACACAGAAATCCTGTGCATTACTATCCACTAACAATGAGAAAACAGAAAGAGAAATTAAGTCAACAATACCATTCACCATTGCAACGAAAAGAATAAAATACTTAAGAATATATCTACCTAAAAAAACAAGACTTATATATAGAAAACTATAAAACACTGGTGAAAGAAATTAAAGAGAACACAAATAAATGGAGAAATATACCGTGTTCATGGATTGGAAGAATTAATATAGTGAAAATGAGTATACTACCCAAAGCAATCTATAAATTCAATGCAATCCCTGTCAAGCTACCAATGGTATTTTTCAGAGAACTAGAACAAATAATTTCACAATTTGTATGGAAATATAAAAAACCTTGATAGCCAAAGCAATCTTGAGAAAGAAGAATGGAACTGGAGGAATCAACCTGCCTGACTTCAGGCTCTACTACAAAGCCACAATCATCAAGACAGTATGGTACTGGCACAAGGACAGAAATATAGATCAATGGAACAAAATTGAAAGCCCAGAGATAAATCCACACACCTATGGAAACCTTATCTTTGAAAAAGGAGGCAAGAATACACAACGGAAAAAAGATAATCTTTTTAACAAGTGGTGCTGGGAAAACTGGTAAACCACTTGTAAAAGAATGAAACCAGAACACTTTCTAACACCATACACAAAAATAAACTCAAAGTGGATTAAAGATCTAAACGTAAGACCAGAAACTATAAAAATCCTAGAGGAAAACATAGGCAAAACACTCTCCGACATAAATCACAGCAGGATCCTCTATGACCCACCTCCCAGAATATTGGAAATAAAAGCAAAAATAAACAAATGGGACCTAATTAAACTTAAAAGCTTTTGCACAATGAAAGAAACTATAAGCGAGGTGAAAGGACAGCCTTCAGAATGGGAGACAATAATAGCAAATGAAGCAACAGACAAAGAATTACTCTCAAAAATGTACCAGCAACTCCTGCAGCTCAATTCCAGAAAAATAAATGACCCAATCAAAAAGTGGGCCAAAGAACTAAACAGACATTTCTCCAAAGAAGACATACAGATGGCTACCAAACACATGAAAAGATGTCAACATCACTAATTATTAGAGAAATGCAAATCAAAACCACAATGAGGTACCATTTCACACCAGTCAGAATGGCTGCTATCCAAAAATCTACAAGCAATAAATGCTGAAGAGAGTGTGGAGAAAAGGGAACCGTCTTACACTGTTGGTGGGAATGCAGACTAGTACAGCTACTATGGAGAACTGTGTGGAGATTCCTTAAAAAACTGGGACTAGAACTGCCAAATGACTCAGCAATCCCACTGCTGGGCATACACACTGAGGAAACCAGACTTGAAAGAGACACGTGTACTTCAATGTTCATCGCAGCACTGTTTATAATAGCCAGGACATGGAAGCAACCTCGATGTCCATCAGCAGACGAATGGATAAGGAAGCTGTGGTACATATACACAATGGAATATTACTCAGCCATTAAAAAGAATACATTTGAATCAGTTCTGTTGAGATGGATGAAACTGGAGCCCATTATACAGAGTGAAGTAAGCCAGAAAGAAAAACACCAATACAGTATACTAATGCACATATATAGAATTTTAAAGATGGTAATAATAACCCTATATGCGAGACAGAAAAAGAGACACAGATGCATAGAACAGTCTTATGGACTCTGTGGGAGAAGGTGAGTGTGGGATGATCTGAGAGAATAGCACTGAAACATGTATATTATCATATGTGAAACAGAATGCCAGTCCGGGTTTGATGAATGAGACAAATGCTCAGGGCTGGGGCAATGGGATGACCCAGAGGGATGGGATGGGGAGGGAGGTGGGAGGGGGATTCATGATGGGGAACACATGTAAACCCATGGCTGATTCATGTCAATGTATGGCAAAAACCACTACAATATTGTAAAGTAATTAGCCCCCAACTAAAATAAATGAATTAATAAAAAAAGAAGACAAGAGGTAACAAATGTTAGTGAAAATGTGTGATGTGATGGAAGTGTTAGTTAATGCCATGGCAGGAATTATATTGTAATGTTTAAATGTATCACATTAACTGGGTCCTAAACTAACACAATATTATACGTCAATGATATCTCAATAAGAAAATATTGGAATGACTTCATGAAATATTTGTCAGTTTTTAGGAAATTAACATGAAGGAGTCAAAAAATCCTAAAGCTTTTTTAACTTGCTCAAAGTTACACAGTTAATACGTAGGGCAGTGGATTTTCACTTTTTTTCTTCTTTCATCCTCTAAACTATCTTCTGTAAATCAGTGTATTGACAAATAGTTCATGGATATACATTACAGTAATTATGGAATATCTTTTTGAATTATTTTCTACTTAAAGTCATAACATTTAAATTGAAAACCATTAATCTTTATTCATTACTTTAAATATATTTTCCATTGATTGCCATTTCTGCTTTGAATGGATTCACAAAAAATTTTTGGTTAAATCAGTGTCAACAAATACTGAGTTTGTTCACAAATTTTTAGCAATAATTTCTAAATAAATGCTGTTAATTTCTGAAAAAATCCAGTTTTTATACAAAAAGGATTATTTTTATTTATTTATTTATTTTTTTTGAAATATAGTTGATTTACAATTTGTGCAATCTCTGCTGTACAGCAAAGTGACTCAGTTTAACACACATATATATTCTTTTTAAATATTCATTTCCATTATGGTTTATCCCAGAATAATGGATATATTTCCCTGTGCTATGCAGTAGGACCCTGTTTGTCCATTCCAAATGTTATAGTTTGCACCTACCAACGCCAAATTCCCAGTCTATCCCTCTGCTTCTCTTCCACCTTGGCAAACACAATTCTGATCTCTATGTCTGTGAGTCTTTTTCTGTTTTGTAGGTAGGTTCATTTGTGCCATATTTTAGATTCCACATATAAGTGATAACTGTATGGTTTGTGTTTTTCTGACTTAACTTCACTTAGTATGATAATCTGTAGTTGACTATATGCTGCTGCAAATGACATTATTTTGTTCTTTTTTTATAATCATAATAAAGAATGATGTAAAGTGTATGATATAAAGTATATGTGATTGTATACATGTATCACATTTTCTTTGTGCTTACCAGGTGGTGGGAGTGGTAAAGAACTTGGCTGCCAATGCAGGAGAAACAAGAGACACGGGCTTGATCCCTGGGTGGGGAAGATCCCCTGGAGGAGGGCATGGCAACCCACTCTAGTATTCTTGCCTAGAGAATCCCATGGACAGAGGAGCCTTGTGGGCTACAGTCCATAGGGTCACAAAGAGTCAGACAGGACTGAAGTGACTTAGCATGCATGAACCACATCTTTATCCATTCATCTGTCAATGGACATTTAGGGTGTTTCCACGTTTTGGCTATCATGAACACTGCTGCTATAAACATAGGGGTGCATGTATTTTTTCAAATTATGGTTTTCTCCATACATATGTCCAGGAGTGGGATTGTTGGATCATATGGTAATTCTACTTTTAGTTTTCCGAGGAAACTCCTTACTGTTTTCTATAGTAGCTTCTCCAACCTACATTCCCACCCACGGTATAGGATTCCCTTTTCTCCACACCCTCTCCAGCATTTATTTGTAGACTTTTAAATGATGGTCATTTTGACTGGTGTGAGGTGGAAACTCATTGTAAATTTGATTTGCATTTCCCTAATAATTAGTGATGTTGAACATCTTTTCATGTGCCTGCTGGCCATCTGTATGTCTTCAACGGGATCCTTTTAAAGAGATATTTCATAAGACTAAGAAAACATTCCTATTTTATGTATTTGTTATATAGCATGGTATGTAAGTGAACAGTTAAGCTTTCACAAAGTTGACACTATTAATATGACAAATAAATTAATATGCCTACTGTGCACAGAATATTTTACAAAGTAGTTTGTGTCTCCAAAATCAAAGCAATTAACTCTGACCACAGCACAGCTTATGAGAGAAGATATATCAACAGATGCATTCATGATGATATAAAGTGAAATATTTGTATCGAAAAAGAAGCATATGAAGCATGATCATGTGTCAGAATAGAGAAATACAACATCATAAGGGAAATGATGATTAGCTGATAAAAGCACACATAGAATTTCATTGTGAAAACTTGAATCAAAGAGGATGAGAAATCATATAAGCTGAAGGATCAACATTCAGGTTCTGTATAAATATTCATAATGAATTCAGCAAGGCTATATACTAAAGATAGAAAGTGGGAAATAAGATAGAAAACATATCAAAGTGAACTGTTATACATAACCATCTCTCTCAATTATTTTAGCTGAATATAGAAAGGATAATTCTCATATGATTTGACAGAAGGAACCATTTAATCTCTTGTTACAACTTTCTAAAATTATAGTTTTCTTTCAATCTCTGAAGAAACATTTATGGAAACATCTTTAAACAGAGCAAGGCAATATAATATTTCAGTGAGATGTTTTGGAGTATTCTATAATGAACATGTGACTTACCAAATGACTTCTATAATCAGTCAACTGACCAATAGCTTACTTGTATAAACATGTGATTATGATTCTATGAGCCTCATTTTAACCTTAAGTTGGGCATTGTCCGTGCTCTGGAACTTTTTAATAGAGCACTTGAAAGTGAATATTATCACACTATTGAGAAGTCCAAATTTGTCAACAGCATGGATAGAGAAGTTGCTGGAAAGCATAGTAAGGTGCAAAGCATGAGTCGCAATCAGCTTTACGTTGTGCTTATTTCAAATCTACATAGCTAGTTAATTTGCACATTGTTCTATTAAAATTATCATTTGAAAAAATAGTCTTAATTTGCATGTATTGAATAAAGGCTTCCTAAAGAAATTATTCCAAGTGTTTTTATTTTCAATGATATAGCTAAGAAAAAAATATTTAATAAGCATCATCGATTCAGGCTTAGTTAATCTGGCTTTCATTAAATTACCAGAATAATATTAAATTTATTTTTAAAACAAGATACTATTTTTAGTTTGATAAGGTTGATTTATTTATAAAAACTGGCTAATTTAAGAACAAATGTAAGGTGATATGGCATCAAATTCCCATCATTAGAACTTAACTGGCCAAAAAAAAAAAAAGAAAAACCTTCCAAGATGTGTAAGAAAATTGTTGCAGGAGGAATACTGAACCATGTTTAAAAAATATAGAATGGTGATATCCTTTTAGTGAATTTTAGTTCAAATGATAACTTTAATAGAACAACGTGCAAATTAACTAGCTATGTAGATTTGAAATAAGCACAGTGTAAAGCTGATTGTAACTCATGCTTTGCACATTACTAGTTTGGTACAAGTTAAACTAGTACAAGTTAAAAAAAATCATGTATTAAATACATTAACTTTATTCTTGATAGCTACTTTTTAAAAATTATTTATTTATGTATTTATTTATTGCTGTACTGGTTCTTCATTGCCATATGCAAGCTTTTTCTCTAGTTGTATCTAGCAGGGGCTACTCTCTAGTTGTGCTGCATGGGCTGCTCATTGAGATGGCCTCTCTTGTTGTGGAGCACAGATTCCAGGAGCACACAGGTTTCAGTGGTTGTGGCACATGGGCTCGGTACTTGCAGTTCTCAGGCTCTAGAGCACTGACTCCAGTTGTGGTGCACAGACTTAGTTGCTCCCAGGCATGTCAGATCTTCCCGAATCAGGGATTGAACCCATGTCTCCTGCAATAGCAGGCAGAATCATTAACACTGAGCCACCAGGGAAGCCCTTGGTAGCTATTTTTATTCTTAACTTCCAAATCATACCAGAATGTGAAGGCCACTTTAAGGAAGCAATAAGATCTAGAAAACATGGTTAAATAAAGCTAAAGTTTATTTGCCTATTGACCATTGACTTTCAGAAATGATTGAAAACTGGAAATTACTTTCTATGTTGTACGAATTAAGTAACAATTCTATCTGGCATGACTCTATCTAATCCGCTCCCTCCTCATTCTGCTTCTGGGAGGAAGTATAGGAAGGTATTGGAGAGATTTCTAGGGTGTCCAGAGTCGTGACACTAATATTTTGAGGTTTATGTAATTTTTTTGCCTGTTACTTCTAATGAATTTTTGCTTATGTCAGTTATTTTACTGGTTTGATCTTTTTCTATTGTATTATATTCCATATTGCCTCTAGGATATAATATGTTGCCTCTTATCTTAAGAATCCCTTTCCTCATCTTTCTCTTTCTCTCTCTTTTTTTTTTTAGATACTGTTTATTTTTGAGGCCCTATCTCTAGTTTCACATTTCTGAAACATGTTTAAAACCAAGCAGAGTCTTGTGGGGATCCCAGGAATGGAGGACTTTTTGGTTTCCCACTTCTTGTAGGCAAAGAGTGGGTTTGAACAATTGCTAAAGAAGGGAGGAGCAGCCACAAAATCATCTGAGGCAAGATTAAAAGGATCAGAGAAACTCAAGATTAGGAGTTTCAACCACTGGAGGGGCTGTCCAGCTGACACCAGTGGTAAAGAACTCCTCTGCCAATGCAGGAGATGTAAGAGACAAGTGTTCAATCCCTGAGTCAGGAAGATCCTCTGGAGGAGGACATGGCAACTCACTTCAGTATATTTGCCTGGAGAGTCTCATGGACAGACGAATCTGGTGGGCTATAGTCCATAGGGTTACACAGAGTTGGACACAACCGAAGCGACTTAGCACACAAGCAACCACCTGAGACACTACACACACTCTAATCCTGTCAATAACCCACCCTTTTAAAACTTTGCAGAAGAAAGAATATCAGAAAGTTAGTGCCTTGATCCTTACCACATACCCCTGCGTAACTATATAACCTCTCCCAGTTTCCCAGGAAGCAGGGCACAGTTCTTGAGGTGCTAGCCTACTGTGTTCCCCCTTTGCCTGGCAAAGAAATAAAGCCACTCTTTCTTTCTCCTCCATAACTCTGTCTCCATTTTTCTGTTCAGCAATAGTGCATAGAGAGTCAAGATTTTAGTATCACTTTGAATATTCCTTAATAAATTTTTTGAAAGAAAGTCTAAATTTTTATTTCTTGCCATCTTTATGTTCCATGAGCCATCCTTATATTCTTAATTTTTCTGAACATGTGTGTGTGTGTGTGTGTGTGTGTGTTTGCTCAGTTGTTCAGTTGTGTCCAACTCTTTGCAACCCCTAGCTTGCCAGGCTCCTCTGTCCATGGAATTTTCCAGGCAAGCATATAGGATTGGGTTGCCATTTCTGACTCCAGGGGATCTTCCAAACCCAAGGATCAAACCGACTCTCTTGCATCTCCTGCATTGGCAGTCATGTTCTTTGCTACTGCACCACCTAGGAAGCCCCTTAATTTTTCTACTTAGATGTAATTGACATATGACATCATATTAGTTTTAAGAGTATAACATAAAGATTTGTGTATGTATCACAAAATGATTATCATAAAACGTTTATTAACACCCATCACCACACATAATTACACCACACAGTTTTCTCTTGTGGTGACAACTTGTGGAAATCTACTCACTTAACAACTTTCAAATATGCAATAAGAGCATTGTGAACTGTAGTCACCTTGCTATAAATTATAATCCCAGGATGTACTGATCTTAAAACTAAAAGTTTGTACTGTTTGATGACCTTCAACTCCCCCAACCATATCCCACATCTGACCACAAATCTGTCTCAAAATCCTAATAGTGCCTCCTCAAATAAAGAAAATCCACTTTCCATTTCCTGCATTGTGAATCTCTTTGGTTTTTCTTTTACTTCTTCCTCTTGTCTCTCTTCATTCTTTCTGTGGACCTCCAACTCCATCAGGCTTTCATTAGTAAGCCCCTTGTGTTACACAGCAAGGAGTTCAAAGAAGTCATCCTTTTGCAGATCTAGCTCCAGCTAGATTTTGTACACAAAAGCACAACTACTTTAGAGGATGCACACATGTGATAATGTCTGCTAGACACTTGAACTACTCTGCATGATTGGACATGTGAACATATGTTTGTATCTTTGAAAGTTCGCTACTTGAAGGTTTGTATGTAGGAGACTTACTGTAATGCCATTTGCAGCAACATGGAAGGACCTAGAGATTGTCATACTGAGTGAATAAGTCAGAAAGAGAAAGACAAATATTATAAATATTGTATTATATGTGGAATCTAAAAACAAGTAAGGTACAAATGAACTTATCTACAAAACATAAACAAAGTTACATATGCAGAAAACAAACTTATGGTTAACCAGGGGTGAAGAGGGAGGAATAAATTGAGAGACTGGAATTGGCATATATACACTACTATAGATAAAACAGATAACTAATAAGGACCTACTACATAGCACAGGAAATTTTATTTGATACTTTATAATGGCCTAAAGGAGATCAGTCCTGGGTGTTCATTGGAAGGACTGATGTTGAAGCTGAAACTCCAATACTTTGGCCACCTCATGTGAAGAGTTGACTCATTGGAAAAGATCCTAATGCTGGGAAGGATGGGGGGCAGGAGGAGAAGGGGACAACAGAGGATGAGATGGTTGGATGGCATCACCAACTTGATGGACAAGGGTTTGGGTAAACTCCGGGAGTTGGTGATGGACAGCGAAGCCTGGCGTGCTGCGACTCATGGGGTCGCAAAGAGTTGGACACGACTGAGCGACTGAACTGAACTGAACTGAATGGCCTATATGGGGAAAGGCTCTATAAAAGAGTAAATGTATGCATGTTGTTTTAATCACTAAGTCATGTCCAACTCTTTTGTGACCCCACAGACTGTAGCCCGCCAGGACACTATACGTGGGATTTCCCAGGCAAGAATACTGGAATGGATTGCCATTTCCTTCTCCAGGGGATCTTCTCAACGCAGGGATCAAACCCATGTCTTCTGTGTTGGCAGGCAGATTCTCTACCACTGAGTCACCACGGAAGCCCAAGTCACTCAGTCATGTCAAGACATTTGTAACCCCATGGACTGTAGCCTGCCAGGTTTCAGTGTCCATGGAATTCTCCAGGCAAGAATACTGAAGCGGACAGCCATTTATTTTTTCCAGCAGGTCTTCCTGACCCAAGGATTGAACCGAGATCTCCTGCATTACAGGCAGATTCTTTACCACTGAGCCACCAGAGAATCCCCAGATGTATGTATATGTATAACTAATTCACTTTGCTGTACACTTGTACCCAACACAACATTGTAACTCAACTATACTCCAATATTTTTTTTTAATAGCCACCAATTTATACATTCATAGTCAGGTTACTTACTTTTGCTTTTATTCTTATAATCACTTACAGAATAAACCTGGTTACTATACTGAACAATACATCTGTACTTGTATTCAAACTCAAAAAATGAGCATCACTTAATCTGTGTTCCAAAATGTATTATTTTTAGAGATCAAATGGATGTAATAAAAAGATTATAAAATACTAGCATGTCCTTATATAGTATATTACTCTTTTCCCTTCTGATATTTTTGTATTTTTCAGTGGTCTAATTGCATTATCACTATTATTTTGTCACTCTTTTCTCTGCTTTTGTTAAAAATAGAGTCATAACACAGTCATAGTAATGGGTTTTATTTGCTTCACTGACTGTCACTAAGAGAGCTTTATTTAACTCATATGTTTCCATTTACTTCAAAGCCTAGCCTTTACCACATTATTCTCTTACATATTTACAGATGAACATTTGTAAGTAAAGGTGATTTTGTTTTCAGTGCATTTGAAATATATTCTGAAAATAATGTGATTATAAGCCCCAATTCTATTTTATTGTACTTGTAAAAAATCAAGACTTTATTAAATGTGTGACTTCCACTTGCATCCCAAGAGGAATGAATTAAGAGTAAAAGTGTTTGTTGTGAATTTATTATACATATATTCAGTTCGCACCAATCTTTACTCTAAACTACATAATTAACTCAGGAAAATGCTGTAAAATTAAATATTTAAAGAAAAAATGCTAATTATTTAATGTCAGTGAACCCAGAAAAAAAGATTTAGTGAATTCCTTGAGTGTATTACTTATCATAAGTCTAAGACTACAGCAATCTATTGTTGATAGAAACCTTTTTTTCATACTAAACAAAATAGGAAGACATTCTTTTTGTAATCAATTAAAATGTCACCTAATATAACTCTTAGTGCTGAAAAAACTAGATGAGGGAAGAAAAGAAAAATAATATGCCATCCAAACAGTTTGTATCTTGAAAGTGAAAGTCTTAGTCAGTCAGTCAAGTCCAACTTTTTGTGACACCATGGACTGTATAGCTTGCCAGGCTCCTCTGTCCATGAAGATTCTCCAGGCAAGAATACTGGAGTGGGTAGCCATTTCCTTCTCCAGGGGATTTTCCTGACCCAGGGATCCAACCCGGGTCTCCTGCATTTCAGACAGACTCCTTACTGTCTGAGCCACCCAGGGAAGTCTATATCTTCGGGAACAATAATAACTATCTGAATCAGTGGACTATTTTTTTTAAGTAACTACCTATTCATAAGTAATTACATTGATAATCCAGAAGGATTATAATAAACTAGGTTAGTGTTTCATTTATTTCATTCATTAAATAAATATTTATTGAGTATTTAATATGTGCCAGGTACTTTTCTGAATTCAATGATAGTGAACAAAACAAACAAAATAGTTTGCCTTCCATTACTGTCTACTACAAAATGAGGCTCTTATGAGGCACGAATAAGGAGAGAGGGGTGTGTGTAAAGCAAGCAAACTCTTTCACAATAAAGTAGCAGTGCCTAATTGGTGGGAGTGGAGGGTGAGAATTGTGTGGAGAACTGTGTTTTAAAGTAAATATTAAAGGATTAAAATTAATGATTATGAGAACATAGTGTATTAGAAAACAATGAAAGTATAATAGAATCAGTTGAAGATACTAGTAAGATTCTACTAGTGATAATTTTTAAAATTACAGAATTCATGATAGTAATTGAAGGAGGAACAAAAGCTCATGCTTATTAGCCAGCAAGTTGATACTAATGACCAAACTGAATTCAGGGATATATGGAACTGTGGAATAAGGATCATTGTAACTTGATGGATGTGGATGTGAAGGTGTATGATGTGCGAAGAAGAAACAATTTTATATGATTGGAGTTAAGGTGCATCATATAGAAAGTGGCTTGGAAAGATTTGATAAAGCCAAGTTATTAAAATATTCCAGAGTGAAGTTTGTGGAAGACAGAAGACAACGGGAATGAAAAGATTAAAAAATCACAAAGCATCCTTCAATGTGGCTTTAAATTCAAGTTTTTACCTTTCTAAGAGACAAGTCCTTAGTTTTCTATTAAAATATTGGTGAATGAAAGTACATTTCCACATGTGAATTTAAAATCCTTTAGTATATTTTTATCACTGACTAGGATTTCTCACTTTGTGTTATTTTTTAACCAACATTTTGTTAGGCACAAAATATTTATAAGAGAAATTTTCCAAACACCCAAAAGCCACATTAGTAATTGTTCATTCTTAATTCTGGGGATAATGTTATCACACGTGTTTAATTTTGTTTTCTGCCATCTCCATCAATTCTTAACAGAAATTTAGCTATTTGAATACAGAAAATAGACATTTATCTGAATGAACATATTCTACAAGAAGTAAAACTTTGTTATAACTTTGAAAGTTATTAAATAAAAGCTATATGATGATTACTAAAAGTGAAAGTGGCTCAATCATGTCCAACTCTTTGTGACTCCATGGACTGTAGAACTCTCCAAGCCAGAATTCTGGAGTGGGCAGCCTTTTCCTTCTCCAGGGGATCTTCTCAACCCAGGGATCGAACCCAAGTCTCCCACATTGCAGGCAGATTCTTTACCAGCTGAGCCACAAGGGAAGCCCAAGTATACTGGAGTGGGTAGCTCATCCTTTCTCTTGCAGACCTTCCCAGCTCATGAATGGAACCTGGGTCTCCTGCACTGCAGGTGGATTCTTGACCAGCTAAGCTATGATGACTAAATATTTACTAAGTTATTTTTTATTCCTTTTCATGATTATGATTACCTCAGCTTTTATGTTTAGTTTGACTTTTGCATATTGAATAGAGGTTCAATATGCAAAGATACATATATCAATAGTAAATGCATGCAAAAGAATGTAAAGGAATAGTACATGGTAACCACATCTATTGATTAAAATGTATATTGAGATAAGAGATAACATAACAGTTACTGTAGGATATATTTTAAAATACTACATTATAATTTAACTGCCCTAATAGTTACAGTATTATAACCATAGACATATTAAAAAATTATACTACTTCAATATATATTCAAAAATAAGAAATTTAACTTTATATAATCTATATTTAAATGCCGTTTTATTTACAATCACACCCATTTTCAAAATTACCCAGTTCGTTATAAACAACAATTCTAAAAATATGAAACTCTGTGATGGGTTAGGAAAATAACACATTATTTTTTTCCCCTATAAATATATCCTTTTATTCTTCCAGATGATCAACCAGCAGCTGCTCTTGCATCAGCTGTCCGTTATTTTGATAAATGTTGATAAATGAAGCACTTTTGATTGAAAAAATCTGCCATTATTATCCATATACTGATAAATTGGGAAGGAAAAACTTTTAAAGTTCTCTTATCTTGGATCTCTATTGGTGGGTGAAAAAATTATACATTTTAGGCATTTTGACAATTGTAACAATAAGAAAGTTTCATCACTCCTCATTTTTAAGTTATTTTAAATTTAAATAAAACAACCATTTGTTAAATTAGCACTGACAATGATGATTTCCTTCTTAGAATGAGTGAATAATTTACCAATATACTTAGAACTCTGTCAAATATTTTTGTTATGCATTCATTATAAAGTTATTTGCTTTTAGTCTTAAACTTGATGCTCATTTGAGTACTTTCAGGTAATTCAGTATCAACTGATCATTTGCAAAGGCTAACATTCTCCACGTAGTTTGGTGGTTTAGTCGCTAAGTTGTGTCCTACTCTTGAGATCCGGTGGACTGTAGCCTGCCAGGCTCCTCTGTCCATGGAATTCTCTAGACGAGAATACTGGAGTGGGTGGCCATTTCCTTCTCCAGAGGATCTTCCCAACCCAGGAATTGAACCTGAACCAGGCAGATTCTTTACCAACTGAGCTATGAGGGAAGTCCTAAATATTCTCCATGGCATTCAGTTATTTTCGTTGTACTTACAATGAGCTGAACTGTTCCGCAAAGGACTATGTGTTTTGCTGTCATATCCCACCTCATAATTTTTTTTTATTACTACAGTTTTAGAAAATACAAAATCTTGGTCAAGTCTGTATTTAGCCATTCAGTTGATGGAAATGTCCCTGGGTGAAGATATCATTTGGATGAATACTTCTTGTATTCTAAAATTTCAAAGAGGAAATTTATGCATCTCTGTAACCTACCTCCCTTTTCATTTGTTTGTACACTTTTCCATTGTAAATTCTCTCAGTAAATGATAACATTTTAATTACAGAAGCATTTAATCTTTGTAAAATTTATTTGGGGGGGTATAAAAAATGTTTGATTACTATCATTAATTCTGGGCATTTTAAATCAAATATTTTACTTATGCCAACTTGACACTTCTATCTTTTGAGCCCTATTACAAAAATATATAAGGAAATTAAAATTTTTGCTCTGAATACAGGTTTATAAGAAATAAAATTTAATTGAACAAAATTGTAGTAACCAAACACCTGCAATTTGTTGAACATGATATGTACTTATATAATAGATTATTTTCCTCAAAAAACAACAACAACAATAACAAAAAATCTTTCCAATATATTTTGTAAGTGTGATCACACAGTGGAGGATTTATTTATTTGCTATCTTTCAGAAATTCATCATTAGACAATAGGAAATATATGTCCATCTTTTCATTAAAAAGGGTTTAAAAACTTAAAACCTAGCATAACATTGTTATTAAAACACATTTTCTGGTGGAGAATAAACTTGAAAATTAAACGAATATCAATAATATTTCATTTTCTTTAGATTTCAGTACAGTTGTTTCAAAATAGAACACCATGATAAAATACACATTTAGATAATAGCAACTTGCCAAAGGAACTGATCATACATATATTAAAGTCTCTGAGCTTTTTGTTTTATTTCTCTTGTCTATAATTTATTTAGAACTTTTTATCTCCTCTCTATTGATATCCAGTGGAAAAATAACATTGTGATTTTAAAAAATGTTACTATATAAACACATTTAGAGAACAGTGTGGTTGGCACATATCTGCTTTAGCAATAAAAACACAAATCATTCAAATTTCTGAGAAGGTATTATGTTTCTTAGCACGCACACACACACACACACACACATATATATATATACAAACATTTAAACTATTGGCAAAAAATTGTGTTGTAATATCATACTTTGATGTGGACATTATTTTTTAAGCTAGTCATCATATTTCATGCTCCTTTTAATGACTCAGGTTTGATTACTGATCATTTTTCCTTTACTTCACAAACAAACATGTGTCTAGCAAGTATTAAGAATATGTAATAAGACTTTCTTTGGGATTGGTGGAACAGAGACATTTTTTTTCCTGGATATGAAAACAAAGCCTAGATTTGTGAGAAGCCATCATCTAAAGCTCAGACAAAGGGTAGAAGACCCAAGAAAAGGAAATAAAATGAAAATTTCTGAGTTAGCAAAACTAGCTACACTATCTTAAGCCTATATATAAATATGAGCCAGTGAATTTTTTGTTACTCTTTCTTTTTAAACTAACCCGCAAGTAAGATTCATTTAATTGATACTCAGAAGTTAGCTATAGAAGAAAAAAAAGTAAAAACTTGGCAAGCTAGTTTTTAAGTGAAGGTTAGTAACTATCAATGTATTTCCTAATAAAAATAATAATAAAGATTATTTTATAAATAGCTGAGAAATTTAAAAATACATTTATTTGAAAAAAATATTCAGATCATACTTGGGATAATCACTCAAAGAAGTTGAAAACTCAGGCTTTATAACCTTGTTTCCTGGTGAGGCACTTTAATGACAAATATTGAGCTTTCCTTTTTCTTTTGTTCTTCCGTCTGTCACACAGCTATTAACAAATAGGTCTTAGGTGAATATAAAAAACAGATGTGTTTGAATTATGAGTCATTTTCCCAAAAGACCCAAAATCTGGATTTTCGTTTTGGATTCTTTCTTGACCAATAAACAGTATTCTTACAGCGGAAATGATATAGAGGCCCACTCATATACACGGCGGAACTCATATACATGGAGATGCAATTAACTTGCCTTCAGTTCAGGATTATTATCCCAAGTGGTTAGTCATCAGAACTGAGCATTCTCCATTGCTGCTACTGCTGCTGCTGCTAAGTCGCTTCAGTCATGTCCGACTCTGTGCGATCCTATAGATGGCAGCCCACCAGGCTCCGCCATCCCTAGGATCCTCCAGGCAAGAATACTGGAGTGGGTTGCCATTTCTTTCTTCGGTGCATGAAAGGGAAAAGTGAAAGTGAAGTCGCTCAGTCGTGTCCGACTCTTAGCGACCCCATGGACTGTAGCCTACCAGGCTCCTCCATCCATGGGATTTTCCAGGCAAGAGTACTGGAGTGGGGTGCCATTGCCAAATTCTCCCTT
Source organism: Giraffa tippelskirchi (assembly GCF_054371585.1). Lineage (NCBI taxonomy): Eukaryota > Metazoa > Chordata > Mammalia > Artiodactyla > Giraffidae > Giraffa > Giraffa tippelskirchi. The sequence goes on along the minus strand of NC_137275.1, from coordinate 60,366,649 downwards.
AGAAAATCTTAATTTTGGCTTAAAGCATTGCTTCTTTGGGAGTTCTGACCCACTCGTATTTCAGGTCAGTTATATGTCAAACTCCCTACTGGGTATCTCCAAGTAGGTATCTAACAAATATCTAACAAAACTCTTTTTCTCTTAACAGAGTCTTAAACTTCACCTATTATAAGGAATGAGGAGAATGCATCCAAATCCTGCTACATTGCTTGGAAACCTAAGTTGGCAAAGCAACATCAAGCAGCAAGAATGAAAAGAAAAAAAAAAAAAAAGTTGTTTTAGGGAGGAAGTGCTAAATAAAGACAAAAGAGAAGGACAGGTGTATTGAAGCTGGCACACATCCAAGTACATAGTTTTATTCCTTATGTTATATTCCATATATATTTATAACATTCCACTTATATTCCATAGTCAACAAAAGAGTCTGAAATACAGTACTTGGATGCAATCTCAAAAATGACAAAATGATCTCTGTTCGTTTCCAAGGTTATTGAATGGTTATTGAATGGTTATTCAATATCACGGTAATTCAAGTGTATGCCCCAACAAGTAACACTGAAGAATCTGAAGTTGAACAGTTCTATGAAGACCTACAAGACCTTCTAGAACTAACGCCCAAAAAAGATGTCCTTTTCATTATAGGGGACTGGAATGCAATAGTAGGAAGTCAAGAAACACGTGCAGTAACAGGCAAATTTGGCCTTGGAGTTCAGAATGAAGCAGGGCAAAGGCTAACAGAGTTTTGCCAAGAGAACACACTGGTCATAGCAAACACCCTCTTCCAACAACACAAGAGAAGACTACACATGGACATCACCAGATAGTCAATCATGAAATCAGATTGATTATATTCTTTGCAGCCAAAGATGGAGAAGTTCTATACAGTCAGCAAAAACAAGAATGGAGCTCACTGTGCCTCAGATCATGAACTCATTGTTGCCAAATTCAGACTTAAATTGAAGAAACTAGGGAAAACCACTAGACCATTCAGGTGTGAACTAAATCAAATCCCTTATGATTATACAGTGAAAGTGACAAATAGACTCAAAGGATTAGATCTGATAGAGTGCCTGATAAACTATAGACAGAGGTCTGTGACATTCTACAGGAGACAGGGATCAAGATCATCCCAAAGGAAAAGAAATGCAAAAAGGCAAAATAGCTGTCTGAGGAGGCCTTACAAATAGCTGTGAAAAGAAGAGAAGTGAAAAGCAAAGGAGAAAAGGAAAGATGCCCATTTGAACACAGAGCTCCAAAGAATAGCAACAAGAGATAAGAAAGCCTTCCTCAATGATCAATGCAAAGAAATAGAGGAAAACAATAGAATGGGAAAGACTAGAGATCTCTTCGGAGAAGGCAATGGCACCCGACTCCAGTCCTCTTGCCGGGAAAATCCCATGGACAGAGGAGCCTGGAGGGTTGCAGTCCATGGGATTGCTAAGAGTTGGACATGACTGAGCGACTTCACTTTCACTTTTCACTTTCATGCATTGGAGAAGGAAATGGCAACCCACTCTAGTGTTCTTGCCTGGAGAATCTCAGGGAAGGGGGAGCCTGTTGGGCTGCCGTCTATGGGGTCGCACAGATTCGGACACGACTGAGGTGACTTAGCAGCAGCAGCAGCAGAGATCTCTTCAAGAAAATTAGAGATACCAAGGGAATATTTCATGCAAAGATGGGCTCAATAAAGAACAGAAATGGCATGGACCTAACAGAAGCAGAAGATATTAAGAAAAGATGGCAAGAATACACAAAGAACTGTAGAAAAATGATCTTCATGACCCAGATAATCATGATGGTGTAATCAAAAGCACTCACCTAGAGCCAGACATCCTGGAATGTGAAGTCAAGTGGGCCTTAGAAAGCATCATTACAAGGAAAACTAGTGGAGGTGATGGAATTTCAGTTGAGCTATTTCAAATCCTAAAAGATGGTGCTGTGAAGCTGCTACGCTCAATATGCCAGCAAATTTGGAAAACTCAACAGTGGCCACAGGACCTGAAAAGTCAGTTTTCATTCCAATCCCAAAGATGGGCAATGCCAAAGAATGCTCAAACTACTGAACAATTGTACTCATCTAACACACTAGTAAAGTAATGCTCAAAATTCTCCAAACCAGGCTTTAGCAATACATAAACCATGAACTTCCAGATGTCCAAGCTGGTTTTAGAAAAGGCAGAGGAAACAGAGATCAAATTGCCAACATCCGCTGGATCATCGAAAAAGAAAGAGTTCCAGAAAAACATCTATTTCTGCTTTATTGACTATGCCAAAGCCTTTGACTGTGTGGATCACAATAAACTGTGGAAAATTCTGAAAGAGATGGTCAGACCACCTGACCTGCCTCTTGAGAAATCTGTATGCAGGTCAGGAAGCAACAATTAGAACTGGACATGGAACAACAGACTGGTTCCAAATAGGAAAAGGAGTACATCAAGGCTGTATATTGTCACCCTGCTTATTTAACTTATATGCAGTGTACATCATGAGAAAAGCTGGGCTGGAAGAAACACAAGCTGGAATCAAGATTGCTGGGAGAAATATCTATAACCTCAGATATGCAGATGACACCACCCTTATGGCAGAAAGTGAAGAAGAACTAAAAAGCCTCTTGAAGAAAGTCAAAGAGGAAAGTGAAAAATTGGCTTAAAGCTTAACATTCAGAAAACAAAGATCACGGCATCCAGCCCATCACTTCATGGTAAATAGATGGGGAAATAGTGTAAACAGTAGCTAACTTTATTTTTGAGGGCTCTAAAATCACTGCAGATGGTGATTGCAGCCATGAAATTAAAAGACACTTACTCCTTGGAAGGAAAGTTATGACCAACCTACACAGCATATTAAAAGCAGAGATATTATTTTGTCCATAAAGGTCCATCTAGTCAAGGCTATGGTTTTTCCAGTGGTCATGTATGAATGTGAGAGTTGGACTATAAAGAAACCTGAGTGCCAAAGAATTGATGCTTTTGAACTGTGGTGTTGGGGAAGACTCTTCAGAGTCCTTTGGACTGCAAGGAGATCCAACCAGTCCATCCTAAAGGAGATCAGTCCTGGGTGTTCATTTGAAGGATTGATGTTGAAGCTGAAACTCCAATAATTTGGCCACTTGATGCGAAGAGCTGACTCATCTGAAAAGGCCCTGATGCTGGGAAAGATTGAGGGCAGGAGGAGAAGGGAATGACAGAGGATGAGCTGGTAGGATGACATCACCTACTCAATGGACATGAGTTTGGGTAGACTCCGGGAATTGGTGATGGACAGGGAGGCCTGGCGTCCTGCGGTTCATGGGGTCCCAAAGAGTCTAACACTACTGAGCGATCTGAACTTAACTGATTCCTTATCTGCTCCTTCTTCATCACATGAAATAATATTCTAAAGTTACTGACTGAATTTTACATTTTGTGGCTCAAAACAATATGCTGGGTAGAGTGACTCTAGGACAAAATCTGCAGAGGTGATTAGTACATGCGAAGTGTCTATGATGTCCCCGGTGTGTTATATCATTTAATGTTCCCTTTTATAGTAGCAATATTTCCCCCTTATTCAAATTAGAAACCAAGGTCCAGAGAAACAGAATTGGAATACAGTTATGAAAGTAGAATAGATATTGTGCCCAGTCAGATTAAGTCTATGCTTCTCTTTAAAAAAAATGTATATGAAAATAAAAATCACTCCATTGGGTCAATCAGCAGAGAACACTTGTGGTAATTCCTCATAACAACTGTATGAAAACAGTGTTACACGTGGACAAAGCAGCCCCAAAGTAAACCTAGCAGATGACCTTCCTGATTGGGTCAGAGAGCATCTTATGCAGTTTGCTGCCCCAAAAGGAATGAGAGAAAAAGTGGAAGAAATAATCTTTTACCTTGTGAACTGAATGCTAACAAAAAAAAGATAATTAAAGAGTTAATATAAAAGAAATAGAGAATTGTAAAGGCATATGATTATTCCATTAGCTCATATGAACAACAAAAGGAAAAACAATAAACAGATATAAACTACTTTAAAATGCTGAAGTAACAGTATTCTCAAAATGCTTAATGGCACAGGAATATTTCAAAAGTTGTTTCTGGGAAAAAGTAAAATTAATATTTTATATTATTTTAGCAAATGCATTGAAATTCTTTAAGATTATTCCAAGTGGACAATATGGTTATTGGTTTAAACTGCTTAAAGCATTTGAAGACAAGTTTTCTTTCTAGAACTTTCCAGTGTGTTTATTTGAATTAGTATCCCCTAGAAATTCCACTTTTAGATGCCTTAGCATGCTTTCCAACCCTAAATTTGAAGTTAAAACAGCTAAAATATTATATTTATATTTTCTTATTATTTCAAGCCCTGTCATATCACTTATGGCATATTACTTAATGATAAATAGTGTCATAAATGAAATTGCATACTATAAAATATCATAATAGAATAAATAAAACAGATAACTCAGTGAGTTCATTTTATTTTCCTTGAGCCATTAACCAAGCACTGCTATTATCTTCAGTGACAGAAACTGGTGATGACAAAAGGTTTGCATTTTCTGCTTCTGAGTTGAAAACACTGATTAGGAAACAGTTGGAATTTTTTATAATTTTATTTTAAGGTGTGTAGATAATCATTCTGCTATTTCCAGGTGTGATCATAGCCATTTTGATATCTGGCAAGGCAAAAACATACATAATTTGCTTTCAAGGTAAAAGCTAAATGAAGCCTCAGAAAGTTATTTAATCTTGTTCTTTTTCTTTAACCAGGGATAAACCTAGAAACAGCAGAGAGAGATGAATCAAGATCTGAGATCAAAGTCAAGTTACTCATTCAGTCATCATTCATTCACTCATTCATCAACTCAACAGATACAAATTAATTGAGTGTTTCCTAAGTGCTGGGTACTGGAGGTGCAGGGTCATAATTCTAAATCTTTGCCATCAAGAAACCTGCAAAAACTTTGAAATGCGGGGAAAAAAAGAAGATGGTAAACAGAGTCCTGAATGATGGAAGATGTTTGACCAGGAGGAGAGAAGCATAAAAGTATTGCAAACCAAAGAAAAATGTGTTCATAATCTGCAGAAGAAAGACATGCGAAGCATTTGAAATAATACAATACCAGGTAATGGGTGGTGAGAGACGCTGAAGAGGCAGGGAAAACGAATAAGGAATTTATCTTGACATCACCATCTTGCTATTGAAAAGCTTTAAGCTGGGGAGTGATAGATTAACATCTGTATTTTAGGAATACTATTAATCACTGCAAAAGGGGGAAATGCCTAGGTGATTGGAAGTGAGAAGACCATTTATAACCTTCTATTGGAAAAAAATTAAGCTACACATTATGGGTGTGGACAGTGGATATGGAACACATTACACAATAAAAATTGATTCCAGATAGTACTCTTTGTTAAACAACGTGTCTATCTTTCATTTCTATTTCATAGACTTTATCCCATGCCTTTGGCTGTAATGTCAGGTGATAAAGAATTTAGCATTTTAGACTACTTGTGTGTGTGCTTAGTGGGATGTGAGTATTGAGGGAACTTGGTGACCACCATTCGTAAAGAAAGCCTGTGCAAAGAATGGACAGAGACAAAATCCTATAGTGTTATTGGAGCCACCAGGCCCAGACCACCCTGAAGTCTACCATATGGAATTCCCTGTTTCAAGGGTCAATAAAATTATTTCATCATTTCTTTCACTTCCCTTCCTTCCTCCTGTCTTATCTTTCTTTTCCTCTCCCCCTCTCTGTCTCTATTTCTCTCATTTGACAGGCTATTTTAAACTGGATCTATGTTCAGTTCAGTTCAGTTGCTCAGTCGTGTCCGACTCTTTGCGACCCCATGAACCTCAGCATGCCAGACCTCCCTGTCCATCACCAACTCCCGGAGTTTACCCAAACTCATGTCCATCGAGTCAGTGATGCCATTCAGCCATCTCATCCTCTGTCGTCCCCTTCTCCTCCTGCCCCAAATCCTCCCAGCATCAGGGTCTTTTCCAATGAGTCAACTCTTCGCATGAGGTGGCCAAAGTATTGGAGCTTCAGCTTCAACAACAGTCCTTCCAATGAACACCCAGGGCTGATCTCCTTTAGGATGGACTGGTTGGATCTCCTTGCAGTCCAAGGGACTCTCAAGAGTCTTCTCCAACACCACAGTTCAAAAGCATCAATTCTTCGACACTCAGTTTTCTTCACAGTTCAACTCTCACATCCATACATGACTACTGGAAAAACCATAGCCTTGACTTGACTTGACCTTTGTTGGCAGAGTAATGACTCTCCTTTTTAATATGCTATCTAGGTTGGTCATAACTTTCCTTCCAAGGAGTAAGAGTCTTTTAATTTCATGGCTGCAATCACCATCTGCAGTGATTTTGAATCTATGTTACTTGCAACCAAAATGTCCTAAATACTAATTTAGTAATCTGGCTAATATTTAATTTTTTCTCACATCATGTGAAACTTGCTGAGAATAGTATCCAGGAAATAAATATTGCTGAATTATAAAATGAATTTGCTCAGAATACAATCAAGTCTTAGTCACCTGCATGCATTTCTTTCCTCCTAATGTGACTTTGCATATCTCTCTTTTGATCTTAAACTCAGAAGCCCATCTTAGTCTTCTTATTACCAAGTTCTTCAGGGGAGAGTCACTGTAAACAACAATTTGATAACACTGATTAAATAATTCATATGTGCTTAAATGCAATATTTATTACAAAAACTTTATAAGCACAAGGCCCTATGCTTGGCATTGAAGATAGAAACTTTCAGACTTTGACCTAAATGCTTTGCCTGTATTCCATTAAGAGGTTTTTTTTGTTTGTTTGTTTGTTTTTAATGAAACTGTTAGAAAGCAGAGTGATACAGACAGATGTGTGATGTGTACTCAGTTGCTCAGTTGTCTGACTCTGTGATCCCACGGATCCCTGTAGCCTGTCCGGTTCCTCTGTCCGTGGGCTTCTCCAGGCAAGTATACTGAAGTGAGTTGCCATGCCCTCCTCCAGGGAATTTTCCCAGCTCAGGAATGAAACCTGCGTCTTTTTCCCAAAAAGAGCACTTTCTTTCTTAGAGACCTGATAGGAAAGTCCTATGCAAATACTGGTTTAGTCACAAGTCTGACTCTGTTTTGGTGACCACACAAGATGTCCACTTAAAACTTGCTCCTTAGAAGACAACGTGTTAGTCTCAGGTACCTGGAAATGAGAAGTTCTCAAAGGCAAATTTGGCAGTGTCCATCCACTGGCAAGACTGACTGGTCTTTCTTATCAAAATGGACACATCTAATTATAACCAAAGTGTTAAATTCTCTTATAATGTAGCTCATGATAGAGTTCACAGATTCTTCTCTTAGAAATCCCTGGATTTGTATCTTTTCTCTGCCACTAACTTCCAGAGTGAACTTGGGCAGTTTATTATTTCATTTCCTTTTCGTGAGATTTAGAAATCTTCATCCCTTTACCTAATATGATTATTAATGTATTAATATACAATATCACCTATGGAGTAGAATGCAAAGACTATCTTGCCCAAAATATTGTATGTTTTAAAGCTAACAGAATGGAAGCAGAGAAGCAGTATATTGTATTATTAAAAAAAAAAAAACTATCGTAATTAGAGTAATTTAATAAAACTATGTCTTTTTTCCTAAACCAAGTGATCTTTTTTTTTTTTAAGGTGTCATTCTCTAAAAAATCACGCCTTTCAATTTCCTAGGATTATTCCAATTTCTTTACCAGGAAAACTGCTAAAAACCAACCTGTTGATGTTTTTAAAGCACATTAAGAATGTTTTCTTGTCTCAGGGCCTTTGCACTTGCTGTTTCAGTTGCTGGAAGTCTATGTTTTGGACTTCTTTTTGTCTTGGTCCCTCACTTCCTTTAGATGTTAACTCAAATATCATCAGCTTAGAGTGTCTCTCCGCACCTTTCCATCTAAAATTGTCGCTGTTCTTTGCCTCTCTACACAGGGCTATTCTGTTTGAAATCATCTAAGAGTTAAGCATTATTTATTAATAATGCTGTATTAAATATTCATAAAGGACTCCTAGGGACATTAAACAATTTGTTATACATCCACACAAAGGATGAGATATAGTGTTGCTATAAAAAATATGAAAGATATCTATATGTTAAAATAGAATAATTTCCATGATACACTGCTACCTTATTTTAGAATGCTCCCATTTGTCTATAAACCTATAAATATATACACACATGCATATGCATGCACATTTAAAAAGACATGTTATTCTGAAAGGATATATGATTGCTTTGGAAAAAGGCGGACTTTCGTAAAGACACATGAATTATTTTTCCAATAAAAGACCATTTAAAAAATAAAAGAGAGAAATTTATCCACCAATTACAAATAATTTATTGAATAAGTATTATGTACCATGGACTGTGAAGATTGAGATACCAGGGTTCAAAGTGTTGGTTGCAAGCTGGTGACTCAGGTGAGTCCTAGATAGAAATTATAATATTTTGGATGTAATATTATCTGGAGATATACCCTGGACTCCCCATGCTTGTCTAAAAGAGATCATCCTAGGAGGAGATTTGATACATAAGTGAAATATATGATATAAGTGTTTGAAATTTAAAGCAGTAGAGAACAGAGTGACTTTAAATAGAATGTCTAGGAAAGGACTCTGAGTTGGGAAAATTTGAATCAGGATGTGAACAAAGTGGAGAGACTAACTCATAAAGGGGGCAGATGGGGAGGGAAGAGCAAATACAAAGATCCTCAGACAGAGACAAGCCTACACAATGAGGAAGTGCTAAAGGAATGGCACAACTACTGACAGTTCTCCTGAGAAAAATGCTAAAACATTTTTAGGAAATCATATAGCACTTGTCTGGGCAAATAGCTTGCTCTGTTACTGAGCTAATTAGATTACTTGCTTATGTGTTCATCTGCTTTAATCATTTCTGACTCTGCAAACCACGGACTGTAGCATGCAAAGCTCATCTGTCCTCTTGATGATGCTATCTAACCCCTTATCCTCTGCTTTTCCAATGAGTTGTTTCTTCATATCAGGTGGCCAAATTTGGAGCTTCAGATTCAGCATCAATCCTTCCAATGCATATTCAGGGTAAATTTTCTTTAGGATTTACTAGTTTGATTTCCTTGCTGTCCAAGGGATTATCAAGAATCTCCTTTAGCATAACAATTTTAAAGCATCAGTTCTTCAGTGCTCAGCCTTCTTTATGGTCCAACTCTCACTTCCATACATGATTACTGGAAAAATCATAGTTTTGACTATAAGGACCTTTACTGGCAAAGTGATGTCTCTGCTTTTTAATGTACTGTCTAGGTTTGTCATAGTTTTCATGGGAAAAAAAAAATTTTATTGAGGTAGAGTTCCCTAGATCCTTGGAATAATTTCATCCTAATGGTAATGTAAAAATTTTCATTAGATAGCTGATAAGATGTACAATTGTAATTTTAATACTTTTTCGAGTTGTACAAAAACTTTCTTTGAGATAATATTGACTATCACCTGCAATAGTATAGATTATGAGGTTAATGTAGGTTTGTTACATTGATACTGAATTTATATCTTTTTGAAAATGCTTAGCAGCAGTAGCAGCAGCATATTAGAAAAGAACTAAACTTACATTTTAGGCCCTAAAAGTTTCATTGTAAAAGAAAATGAGTTAAAAAATGGAAATTCTTTGTGAATGTTAAATGCTTTACTTAATTTATTGTTAAAATATGTTCCACACCTAGATATAAATAAATATATTCATATTCAAGAATCCTATGTGTTTGTCAGTGTTGAATGACAACCCAGTCCAGTATTCTTGCCTGGAGAATTCCATGGACAGAGGAGCTTGGTGGGCTTTCATGGGGTTGCAAAGAGTTGGACATAACTGGGTGACTAACACACATACACACACACACACACACACACACACACACACACTAGCCATGTGCTGCCAACAAAAATGTTATTGATAATCTTCAACATTTTTATCAAACCTTGCTAACTAATACAGAAACATGACAAGATTTTTAAACAAGATGTCTTTGTGAGAAACCAAAAAATAGTTGAACTTTTAATTTTTATAAGTGGACAAACTATAGACTTATTAATATGTCAAATTTTCTCTCAAACCAAACAATTTTATTAGGTACATTTATTAAATTAGAATGCTGTTGGAAAATTTCAAGAATAAGAAAACACATTTGATTCTGCTTTGAGAATATGCAATGTTTCGAAATAAAATAGAAAGAGGGAACTTTCAATGTGAACTCATACAGAACCTCAAACTTTATCAATAAAGATGGCAAGTTTCCCATAAGCTTTTGTTAAAGTAGTGGAGGGGAGAGCAGGCTCCCGTGTACTCTGTATGGGAAATGACATGGCTGGGTGAGAAGCATCAACCCCAGAATAGGAAGAGAAGCTGATTGCCACAGGGATTCAGAAGGGACATAATGGAAGGTGAATAGCCATTCTGTGTCCTGGAATAAAAGCATCTCTGAGGTACTATGCATCTCAAATCCAAAGGAAGCACCAACCACACAAAATGTACTGTTAATTAGAATGACATTAGATAGAGGTAAGCATGGCCAGCTTGGTTGGCTACAGTCCATAGGGTTGCAAAGAGTCAGACATGACTGAAGCGACTTAGCATGCATGCAAGCACAGAATTAAATTCTTTTAGGTGGAAATTTGGCTGAGTGTCCTCACAATAAATAAAGGTTAAAAAATGTGGTTCAATAGACCTTACACTTGTCAACAATATTTGATTTTTATCCCCTTTTGGGGAGGGTAAAGAAGAGGATATTACATTGTGGGGTATGAAGTACAGGCTTCAGTGAAGATTTCCCAAAGAAAATGGAAACGAGAAAAATGGCTGTAAAACTGACATTTTCATATCAATACATAATAAATCATAAGAGAACTATGCAAATTTTTCTTGCACATATTGAATGAATTTGTTATATCCAAGAGTATTTCCTTAGAGGCTCTATTTCTCATCATAAATGAATCAGTTTTCTTTTTAATTTTCTTCCCAGTCTGATGAATTTTATCAATGTGAGTTTACCCTTGACAAATAGACATCTTTCAGCCCTGAAATACAGATGGTCACATCCCAGGCTTTGGTATAGTCACTCAGGTTTCTAGGGGTACAACCAGTAGGACTTTCTCAAAAGATATATCCTCGGATATTGACTTTAGTCACCCAAGAGATTGTCACCAATTTGCATTTACAGCATATTTAAGAACTAATTCCCTAGTTGATCCTTTAAAAATTAATAATAAGCAAATTAAATCTTTAAAACACCATTTTTTTAATTCAAAGACATAAAGAAAAAGTGAGTTATCTTGTTTACTTTTTTATATTAAATTGGTTTATCCCTACACTGTTATTTGAAATAGCAGGATATCTTAATTCTTTCACTTTTGTAAAGTGTAAAGAGACCCCTTCATTTGGTAAATATTTGTACATATTTGGTGAGCTGAATCAACTCTACTATTGATGATTATTCCTAGTTTAATCATTCTCCAAATCTTCGGTGTTTGTGAATTTTTAGATACAGAACTGAGTTGCATATTGAAGCACAAAGGACCTAAATATTACATTTATATTTAATTAAATTAGATTTGTTTGGATTAAATAAAGATCTTAATCATTGTCTTGCTAAACATCCAGGGAATCAAATCAGCATGTCACATTTAATATAAACTCTTTCTACAACACTGAAGCAACAGCATCATCAAACAAACAAGACTGCAGTAAATACTCCCAGAAAATATTAGTTGCTTTAGAAATACAACTGAATTTTTTTTAATGGGGAGATCTTGTAGATTTAAAGGTAAAGGGTCAGGATTCACTTAGAATAATATATCTGATAAATTAGTAGATTTCAAAATATATTAGATTCAAGTCTAATACACATATAATGTCAAGTCTACTATGTACATTTACAACATAAACAAATCAGATATGAACAAATCTAAAGGTAAAAGTAATTGTAGATAATAATTACATGGTGTGTGCCCAATATGTATTAGCACATTTCTAGCTTTGCCCTCAAAAAGCAGTGTTGTTAATTCTGGCCACAGGAACTCTGATGTGACCTCTGGCTGTCTGTGCCGGTCTGAGTGGGGCTCCATTGTGACCGACAGTGGGGACAGTGCCAGAGCCATCCAGACCAGAACCACTTCTTACATGCTCTGTGTTCCACATGGGTATCCAGGCTCCTCCAAGCCTATTTCCTTATCTATGAAAAGGGGATGGCATCAATCATACACTTCATGGGATGGGCAGAAATGATGGCTGGCAAACCTACAGCCCAAGGCCTGGCATGGATTCAGCTCCTCCAAAATGATAGCTTTTATTATTCTCATTATTCTAGAAATGTCTTTGTAAATTGTTTGCTTTGGTAAAGTCTTGATTTAAAAAAGACCCACCCCCCAAAAAAGCAATATTGTTGTTTTTCAGCTGCCAAGTCATGTCAGACTCAGAGACCCCATGGACTGCAGCATTCAGGCTTCCCTGTCCTTCACTATCTCCTGGAGTTTACTCAAAGTCAGTGTTATTTATTTCTATTTTTTTTTCCAAATTTGAAGAAATATTATTTTATAATAAATAATGGTTTGTATTTTATTAAAAATAAATAACTTATTGTCATTCTAAGTTTAAGGAAATTAAAATTCAATAAACATTATATTCATTTCACAAAATGCATGAGGTTTTGACAGTGTCCGAGGCATGTATAGAATGCATTGCAATCTTAGAAATGGCACATGTATGCAGTAATAAGTGAGGGTGACCTACTTTGCTAGAATTCACAAGAGAACTAAGCTTAAATTTGTATGAGGTATCAAGCCTCAAGTAAAAATAAAACCTTAACATTGCCTTTTTACCATATCTTAAATGCTATACTTTTAAATATAAAGAAAGCTGAGTGCTGAAGAATTGATGCTTTTGAACTGTGGTGCTGGAGAAGACTCTTGAGAGTCCCTTGGACTGCAAGATCAAACCAATCAATTCTAAAGGAAATCAGTCCTGAATATTCATTGGAAGGGCTGATGCTGAGCTGAAACTCCAATACTTTGGCCACCTGATGCGAAGAACTTACTCAATGGAAAAGACCCTGATGCTGGGAAAGATTGAAGGCAGGAGGAGAAGGGAACAACAGAAGATGAGATGGTTGGATGGCATCACCAACTTGATGGACATGAATTTGAACAAGGTCCAGGAGTTGTTGATGGACAGGGAAGCCTGTCGTGCTGCAGTCCATGGGGTTGCAGAGTGGGACATGACCGAGAGACTGAATTGATATAATTTAGTTTCACATAAAATACATACATATGCTTTTATTCACCAGCATTTAAATACAAAAACAAGGCTATCCTCTTCCCTATTTTAACATGCTGATAATAGTTTTGAAAAAAAATTCAGCCCCAAATGCATCTTTACCATTTCTAGTTAAAGTGTCTTTTCAGCAATATTGAGACCCAGACATTTTAAAGCAATCTGAAAGTAGAAAGTTTCCAATTGGCTTTTTCTAACCTTTTACAGTTCCCCCCTATTGACTAAAAGTGTATAATCACAACCAAAAAGTAGAGAGCTATTTTATTTAATGGGAATGTTTAAGACTCTGAGCCCGGGAGACAGTATCTCAGTAGCTCTGAGAAAAGTACTCCAAGGAGGCAGGGGGTAAGTCAAGCTATATAAAGCTTTGCAACAAAGGGAGCAGGTAGTCTGAACATCAAAGATCAGGTATCAAGTTAAGGAATTTCACATTCTAGATTTCCAGGAGAAATATCAATAACCTCAGATATGCAGATGACACCACCCTTATGGCAGAAAGTGAAGAAGAACTAAAGAGCCTCTTGATGAAAGTGAAAGAGGAGAGTGAAAATGTTGGCTTAAAACTCAACATTCAGAAAACTAAGATCATGGCATCTGGTCCCATCACTTCATGGCAAATAGATCCTGATGGTAGGAAAGATTGAAGGTATCACCGACTTGATGGACATGAGTTTGAGCATGCTCCAGGAGTTGGCAATGGACATGAAAACCTGGCTTGCTGCAGTCCACAGAATCACAAAGAGTCGGACACAACTGAGCAACTGAACTGATGTATGGGAAGATGGGAGTCTCCGGGCTCATTAAATTCATTCTTTTCATATGCACTTCAGCTATCTGGGGCAAATCCTGTTTCCTTGTTCAGCTTGCTTCTTGCTTTCCTCTAGCTTCTCCGCAATCACCATGCGGGGGGCGGGTGGCCGCACTACTGGGTTGCAGCTTGGGCAGCTCACATTCACATTTAGAGGCCAGGAATCAGTGATGGCTGTGACATTTCTTGTTTATTAATATGGAAGGAGATATTTTAATTTTATTCTCTCATAAAAAGTCATTGGCAAACCAATTTAGTCTTTGTCAAGACAGACAAAACCTTTCAACTTTGTTTCATGGAGACAAAACTCATCCTCATTTCATATCTTTACACAATTTTAATAAGTTGTTTCATTACAATAACAAATGTAGCTGGCTTAAACACATTTGGAAACAAAAAGATGGCTCTTTAGGCATCAGGCAGTGAGGATTTACGGGAGAGTTGAGACCAATAACAGCAGCAGGATAAATGGAAGTTCGTTATCACATCTTCTCTCCCTTTCTCTCCCTATTTTTTCCTGTTGCAATTTAGACCTGAGAAAGAATATAAATTTTACTTTGCTTATTCAATTAAATGTAAGGTATTTTTTTAAAAAAATACTTTATTTGAAAAGACCTCTCATAAGGTCTTTCTCATAAGGATAATCAAAGATTATCTTATTTACTTCTAGACTTAATGAAGTTACTATAGAGTTCTAAATATTAGATGTATTTGTACAGATATCTATCAATTGAGTATACGAAATTGTTGTGCTAAGAAGAAACAGTGTAGTGTGTGTTTGGAGCTATTTTTACAGATTCAATTCTTTTGATTTTTATCCTTATTTACAAACAAAACATTTGGCTTTCAAAAATAGCAATGCAAGCTGAAAGCTTTTGATATTTTCTAAAGGACTGCCAAAAGAGACCTACAAATGTTTTCTATTTGTTGTAGCACAAACTTTAAAGAAATACAGCTTAAAAGTACACAACAATCTGAGAATAAAGAAAAAATAGATAAGACATAATAAAAGTGATTTTCATCTCATCATTGTTTCTAAAATAATTACTTGAATTTTTGATTAACTTGCAACTCTAAAAATATACAGTGATTTAATATGCATATCTGCATACTCGATTTTAAGAAATATTGAGATAAAATGCGATCACATTCTACACATTGGTTCTACATTTGTGCCTTCATTTTTCAATACATCAAAATTATTTTTGGATTCTGGTCATTTAGATGTTCCGTTCAGTTCAGTCGCTCAGTTGTGTCCGACTCTGCGACCCCGTGAACTGCAAGTACGCCAGGCCTCCCTATCCATCACCAGCTCCCGGAGTCCACCCAAACCCATGTCCATTGAGTTGGTGATGCCATCCTCCCATCTCATCTTCTGTCGTCCCCTTCTCCTCCTGCCCTCAATCTTTCCCAGCATCAGGGTCTTTTCCAGTGAGTCAGCTGTTTGCATCAGGTGGCCAAAATATCGGAGTTTCAGCTTCAACATCAGGCCTACCAGTGAATATTCAGGACTGATTTCCTTTAGGGTGGACCGGTTGGATCTCCTTGCAGTCCAAGGGACTGTCAAGAGTCTTCTCCAACACCACAGCTCAAAAGCATCAATTCTTTGGTGCTCAGCTTTCTTTATAGTCCAACTCTCACATCCATTCATGACCATTGGAAAAACCATCACCTTGACTAGATGGACTTCTGTTGACAAAGTAATGTCTCTGCTTTTCAATATGCTGTCTAGGTTGGTCATAACTTTCCTTCCAAGGAGTAAGCGTCTTTTAATTTCATGGCTGCAATCACTTTCTGCAGTGACTTTGGATGTTCACTTTCAGTCAAATATTGCCCAAATATTTAGAACTCACTAGTAACAGTGTACTTAATTATATAAAAGGGGAAAAACTATTCCTTGTATCTACTAAGAATTCTTTGAGAAAAATAAATGAATTAAAGACATAAAATTATATTAAATTACTAACTTTAATATGCAAATGCAACACTTTTAATATAAATAAACAAATTTTTCAATGATTTAGGAACTGAATATTTCTTTTAATTGTTGATGCATTTCTAATGTATAGATAATTATCATCTGTTTTTATGAGTGCATAGCACTGAATTTTATTTTATTTTATTTTTTTTCAGAAAGAGATCAAGCTCCTTTCATGATTAAAGCCTAAAAGCGAACATATTGTTTTCCTTATGGGGAAGGAGCAGCATTAGTAACATCCAGTGTCCAAAGGCAGGAGTGGGCTTGTGTCTTCATAGAGTTCCTCTCACAAGGTTTTGATGTCACTCCAGATGTTAGCTACCATGATTCCTAGCCATTTTCTGAGCATCATTCACTAGTCTTATTGATGATTTTCAGATTAATCATTTAAATTCCTTCTTTCGGGTTAATAATTATTTTTTGACCAAATTCCTCTCCTACATACAATTTGTGTTCAGTGACTTCACAATCAAGAAAATTATAAATACCTGCATAGTGCAGAAGAAAAGAAAACTTCCCTAGAGGGTAGGAGATTGATTGTCAGCTCCAAGAGATACCAATAATTTGGCCCATGAACTCGTGAACACCCCCCAGACCGCTCTTAATATATGAAATAAAAATTTGTCTATAACACACCATCTATGAGTATTACAATAGATGGGGTAGTTCCAACCTTAGTTTACACTCTGGAGTTTCCCGATAAAATGGAAGGTAATAAAAATCTGAAATAAAATTTATCATAAGAAATAAAGAGAGAACAGAACACCTACTCTGACGTTGTTAAAAAAAACAAAAAACCTCTGGCTTAAGAAGGAAAGAGAGGAGAGGAAGAATGGAAGTAGAGAGGGTAGGAAGGATAGAGAGAGATAGAAAATCTGATTCCCTCAAGCACATTAGTATGACTAATACCAGGGCATCTAAATATCATTACTTTGTATTGCAACTGTGAAGACAGAAGCATATGGAAATTTATATGAAATTAATCTTTCTGTGAGTAGCACCCAGTTAGCACTATAACAGAATAAAATCCACAATTTTGTTTTTTATTATTCTGATATTAGTATGTATACAATCAGAAATTGTTGTTATTTTATTTTATTTTATTTTTTAATTTCCATAACACTGTTGTGCATAAAATGACAAGTGATGAACTAAAGTTTCAGGTGAAAAATAATATATATATATATTTTTTTAGAAAATGAAATCACTTCAGGAATTTCTTACCCACTTGGGTTCATCCAAGAGCACAGACACTTTACATCAACAAAAAAAAGTGAGACTTTACACTAACAGAGAGGGTGGGGCTAGGGAGTGTTACTCACCTCTGGGAACTCAGGGCTGATTGCTGAGGGGAGGGGTGAAGGCGCTAATAAGTAAACAATGAACAGGATGAAATAAATCAACGCCATTCCAGTTTTCCCTCTCTTCCTTTGAGAATGTCACTTTCCCTCCTTGAGACTTTTTTTTTCCATCCGGGGAGTGAAAATGAGAACATTGTTTATGTTTAATTCCAGCATTTACTTTGAGGTTCAAACAAGCTGTATGAATTATTTTGTGAACTCCACTGTGCTATAAAAAGAAAAAAAAATAGGATTTAAAACATGTTTCTTTGCTTCTCCTTCTCAAATGTGCCAAGATACTAACATTTAGTTGCTTTAAAAAGAACAAATAATTATTAGACATTCCATTTTTCAGGGAAGAGACAATCTAATCTTCAAATTGATTTTTTTTTTCCCCCTCAGAATACTCTCCAAGAGTGTAGGGTTGTTTTTATAGTATCATTAAGTGGTATAACAAAAATTCATATAATAAGAAGTCTATCTCCCAGGGGCATAGACTTTGTCTCTGGTTCTTATGTAGGTGGTCCTGTGTGTATTCTCTAAGGTACACAGTGACAGGTATTTAATAAATATTTCAGATTATAAAAAATACACTTAAATTGCCTAGTAATACACTTCTCAGCACAGTAAAAGTGCTAGAAAGTCCATATACTGTTTAAAGAACAAAGAAAACCACAGTTAAATTTTAAAATGTCAGAAATCCCTTCAGGCAATTATCCCCCAGAAAATTTGTAATAGACATTTTGATGTGTCCCTAAAATCTAAGAAGCTTACTGGATTATACTCAGATGGAAAAAAGTAAAAAGATGCCTAGAAACATAATTCTCAGGCTCGTCTTCCTCTATTGTATGTAAAAATCCCTTAGTGGCATATAAATGATTTCACAGCCAAGGTTCTCACAATAAATAATTTACCTTCCCACCATATTCTTTATGGGTGCTATATACACTCTTTACAAGATAGCAATAAAATTCAGTAGGTTTCTCTATTTGACCTCTTTTGTTCATTCATATGAATGAACAATACATATACACTTAGCTCCTTCTATAATAATTTTCTGTTTTATTGGTGAATGGAGTCTTTAATTCTAATCTTAAGGTTAACGAAGTTATCATATGTATGATATATGAACCAGTAATTTTCTAAACTTACAATAAAATAAAATCAATGAGAAAACCATGGTGAGAATTGTTTCATTGCCATGATAACACAGAAGGCATTTTTACCATCTCACAACATATTAACGCCATCATTAAGTCTATCACTCTTTTTACTGAAAAATGTGAAGAAATGATCATTAATGGCAAGTTCTGACTGAAGAACTGGTGAGTAAAACAGCTTTTTTAGTACCTGCACAATCATGAAAACATCATTTTCATTCAAATGTGATATCCCCACACTTCTTAATATATCCCCCACTTTTTTTATTTTCCTGCCTACACCAGGGCCAAGGATTATGTAGACTGAGAGAAAGGACTATCAGCCAAGTTCAGTGTGATGAGGAAAATAATTTCAACCCAGTTAATGTCAATTTGAATTTGCAGGACTGCATAGCCATTATAAAGAATGCTGAGCACCGAAGAATTGATGCTTTTGAACTGTCGTGTTTGAGAAGACTCTTGAGAGTCCCTTGGACTGCAAGGAGATCAAACCAGTCCAACCTAAAGGAAATCAGTCCTGAATATTCATTGGAAGGACTGATGCTGAAGCTGAAACTCCAATACTTTGGCCACCTGATGAGAATTGACTCATTAGAAAAGACTCTGATGCTGGGAAAGATTGAAGGCAGGAGGAGAAGGAGATGGCAGAGGATGAGATGGTTGGATGGCATCACCGACTCAATGGATCTGAGTTTGAGTAAATTCCAGGAATTGGTGATGGACAGGAAGGCCTGGCATGCTGCAGCCCATGGGATCACAGAGTTGGACAAGACTGAGTGACTGAACTGAACTGAACTGATAGCCCCTTTATTTTGTATCACAGAAGGAAACTAAATAAACCTATCCTTCTTTTTTCTTTTTTTTTTTAATGAGTAAATTTAAAGTCTCCCCTGGTGGCTTACATAGTAAAGTGTCTGCCCGCAGCACAGGAGACCCAGTTTGATCCCTGGGTCAGGAAGATCCCCTGGAGAAGGAAATCGTAACCCATTCCAGTACTCTTGCATGGAAAATTTCATGAATGGAGGAGCCTGGTGGGCTACAGTCCATGGGGTCAAAAAGAGTCAGACTTGACTGAGCAACTTCACTTTCACTTTCACTTTCTTTAAAGGACATGCTACAGCTCATAGAAAGATGCCAAGAACCCACAATCTCCTTATGTGTCTGGTGACCTGGGCCTCCACAAAAATATGAAAACACACACACAATAATTTTAGGAAGTAAGGTCTATCAAAAATGCACAGAATTTGGTATTCAAAAATGTCTCTTCCAATCTTTGTTTTTGCACTAACTCTGTAGCTTTGGGTAAGTTACTTAGCTTCTCTGAAGGTTGTAGCTGGGTGTAAATAATACAACACATATAATGAGTTTTACATGCTTTTTCTAGTCAAAGTGTAATATTCATGTGTCTGACTCTTTGTGACCCCATAGACTGTAGCCCACCAGGCTCCTCCATCCATGGAATTTTCTAGGCAAGAGTACTGGAATGGGTTGCCATTTCCTTCTCCAGGGGATCTTCCCGACCCAGGGATCGAACCCAGGTCTCCAGCATTGCAGGCAGATGCTTTACGGTCTGAGCCACCAGGGAATCTTTAAAGTGTAATAACTATACTCAAATACTGTTCAGAAACCCTTTGTGCCCCATATAGTTCTTGGTCCATATTGTCCTCCAGGTACTGAGAGAGTGCCCAGCTTCTAAGCAGCACTGTGCAAATCTCATTTTTTTAAATTTCACTGAGGTTTACAAATTAGAAAATCTACATATTAATGCCAGAATGACCTAGGGATGTGAAGGAGTTATAGCCGGAGGGGAAGGCCTTGAACAATGAAGGTGGGATGTTGGGTGGAGAAGCTCCCCTCTTCTTTTTCCTTGGGCAAATACTTGGGAGGCTCATGGTGCTTGTCTCCTGTGAGGTTCTGATTGGGTCAAACCTCAGTTGGATCAAATAGGAAGTTGTCTTTTTTTTTTTTCTGTTTCCTGTTTTTCTTTCCAGTTCTCCTCCTGCTCTGTTGATATATTTTCCAATTAAAATATTGCACACAAATTGTTGTCGCATTCTTTACTTTCCTGGGCAGAGTACTCCATGCCAAAACAAAATGATCAACACTCTTAGATCATTTCTAGAAACAATGGATTGGGACTAATGTACCATGACTTTGCAGTGCTTCGCATCAACACAAAGTCCATAACACTTGCTTTGAGAATAAACAGTAGCAAATGTGATTTCAGGTGGATTAGAGAAGAAACTTCATAGTAAGTCTTCCTTTCTCTTACTGCTCCTGGAAGCACTATAGCCATCTCCA
This sequence comes from Giraffa tippelskirchi, assembly GCF_054371585.1. NCBI lineage: Eukaryota > Metazoa > Chordata > Mammalia > Artiodactyla > Giraffidae > Giraffa > Giraffa tippelskirchi. The sequence continues at coordinate 60,345,746 of NC_137275.1, read as the reverse complement.
CATCAAGGAGCTTAGGCTAATTTCCTAGAAGGTGGGAGATGCCTGGGCAACCCATCCTTGTCACTCATTTAATATCAATCCACATCCAGAAGTGAGTGAACCAGCCATCAAGGCTTGGCTGAGCCACCAGCTGACTACAAAGATCAGCAAACCTTGTTCAGACTGAAAAAAGTGCATAATCTTGTCAGAAGAATTGTGAAAAATAATAAATATTACTTAAAGCATTCACTTTGGGGGTAGTTTGTTATGCACCAAAATCTCACTGATGCAAGGGGGGTTGTCCATTTGGATTATTTTTGCTTTTCTCACATCCAATAAGACTCTGAGACTCAACTTATTTTTCTAAAAATAAGACTATTACAATTTTATTGTACTTGGAAGGCCAACCTTCATTGTTTCCTCTGTCTTTACACACAGGGCACCATCAATCCTTCAGTATGTATTAGTATTTCTCAAATCAGGGAACCTTTTTTTTCACTCAGCTCATTTCTTGTAGACAGATTATCTGTGTCTTGGCTTGCTTCTGGCTTCGATGCATCCTCTGAGCCTACTATTTCTGGAAAAGTTCCCTTGCTTTATAAATAGTCCAGTCTTACCACTGTAGAAATCTGACATATCCTGAGTCTCAATCTCCTTTCATCCTTGCCTTTGCTACCTAAAGTTATAGCCAGCTAATTTTCATCCATCCATTTATTCATACTTCCATTCCTGGATTTACTCTAATTGCATATATCATGTGATTTATTGGTGAGTGAAATGTTTCTAGAAAAGTGCTACCTAGTAAAGCAAGTCCACTCCAATAAAAATTAATTTAAAAAATACCAGAGCAAAGGAAATAAAAGTGCGACCTCCTAGAATATGAGGTTTTTCATATATACAATCCATATCATCTTAGGAAGAAGATTCTATTCTAGATTCTAATCTAGATTCAGTTATTCAAAGAAATGATTTTCAACAGCAGCAAAAATCAGGATTTCTCTTTGAGGGAAAGTAAAGACCACCAGGAAATATTCCACAGCCACTAGCTACTTCCTATCCTGAGAGAAGAACAAGACCAATACCCCCTGAAAGGAAAGTGAAGTCTCTCAGTCGTGTCCGACTCTTTGCGACCCTGTGGACTGTAGCCCACCAGGCTCCTCTGTTCATGGGATTTTCCAGACAAGAATACTGGAGTGGGTTGCCATTTCCTTCTCCAGGGGATCTTCCCAACCCAGGGATCGAACCCAGGTCTCCCACATTGCAGGCAGACGCTTTAACCTCTGAGCCACCAGGTAAGATACCCTCTGGGAATGAGGAATTGGACAGTGAGAGAGTTTGAAGCAGCTGGTACTTCACTGCAGGAGTCTGACCACAAACTGATAAAGCCATTGTTCCAGTAATTTCACTTGGTGAAATTCAAAGATAAAACACCCTCTTATTAATGTAAGTGCTAAAGTTTGGTGACATTTGGGGGACTGTGACACCAAACTCTGAATAATAGAAAAATGCATGATCCTGGTTGAGAGCAGAGCTGAGCTGTTCACACCATTACTCAGACAGGCAGGCTCATGGATTCAGCTCACACAGAGAGCTCACAGAAATATCTATGACACCTTAAAATATCAAGTAGAAAGCTTAAAATGTAAACTTTTGAATACTTTTCCATTTATGTCTACTTTGGCCTTGTCTTCCTCTCACTCCAAGAATGTACCCCAAGCAGATTAAATCTCAAAGATAAAGAATTCATTTCCAAAGTACATTTCCTTGGTACATTAAAATCAGCTTTTAAAATTCTATTTTCTTGTAACATGTCATTTTCCCCTTATCATCCAACAACTGTAATGTTAAGGAAATTTATTGTGTAGCCCAGGGCCTTGGAAGGATAAGACCAAAATATTATACAATTGTAGATTTGGGAATGCTTTTTGAAGCTAGCCAAATACTGCTCATTGAGGTACAGTTTACTCCTTCAACCCCATGGATAGAGAAAATGTTTATGTTTAATTAAAACTACAGTTGAAGATCTACCCACACCCTAGAGGCATTATGTTCATGCCTAAACAGTTTATTGATAACTGTTTGCAACTCTTCTTTCTGCAGCTTCTCTTGACTGCTTGCAGGCAGAATCAGTGTCGTCTCTGTTCTTATAACACTTAACAAAGCTTCATGAAAACACTTATTCTATCATAGAATAGTTAGTTTTTCTATGGCTACTTCCTCCTGGGCAGTGAGTATACTGAAGGCAAGGACCGTGTCTTTGGTTTTTGGTGCCTAAAGCAATACCACAGCCCAAGAGTTTATTAGACACTCCAAATTATTTGCAAAAGGTTAACTACTACTTAACATGATTTTAATTCAGGACAGTAAGAGAAAATGTCTAAATACTGGGTTTCTTCATGGATGGTTAACTATCTTCTATTCCTTCTAATGTTTTGAGGGGTACCTCTGGGAGGTGTTGGGGAGATCAGAAATGAAAGGATGGAATGGGAACACATCTTCTTTGAATAGGCATGGTAAGGTTTTTAGGCATTACTAAACTGTTTCAATGACTAGACCTGAGGTATGGTGCAAGGATTTTCACAAGAAATGAGATATAAACTTTGTTTCTTCATTGTTGTTTAATAAACAATAGCTAGCAAAATGCACTGCTACACATTTGTTGATAAACTGTTTTATAGATACATGTGTGGGTGAAGAAATGAATAAATGAACTGCCAAAGGGAAAAGTTGAAGAGTGTTCCATGCCACTCAGCTAAATCAAATTACAGTTAAATCTTCGTCAAATTATGATACAACTCCACAGAGTACAGAAAGCAATGAAGAAATATTCAGGGGCTTTTTAGACAGGGAAGATTTAGTTTACTAACTAACTGAATCCAGCATACTTATCTTCTCTCGGGCAACAAGAAAGCAAGTACCATACTTGCCAAGCTGGATGAAGTGTGACTTTACTTTTTTCAGACAAACTAAAGTCTATGAAAGAGGAAAACATTAACATTTAGAAGAAAAAGTTATTTATGACTGAAAATGATCTCAATTTGTACAGAATGTCATTATTAATATTACTTAGACTTACCTGTACCCATCTCTATCCAAGACTGACAATTTTTTTTAGGAACTCTGAAGGTTCTGAGACTCTGTTTTGCTTGCAAGCTCACAAATGAGTTTGATATAGTTTCATACCCATGAAAGGCTTGATTTCAACATGTTTTCTAATCTCTAATCTCCCTTATCCTATTGGATGTTTTCCACTTGGATATTTTAAGACTAGATCAAATTAAATGTAGTTCAAATCAACCCGATTCTCCCATCTGTAAAACAACTTCTTCTGATATATTTGTTCCTCCTTCTAGCACCATAATTCACATCATTATTTAGGCTTAAAACACTGGGAATTCATCGGGTGTGTTTCTTTTCTTTAACTATTTTATGTGAACAGTGGATTTTGCCTGCAAGATATCTCTGACCAGGATCCACAGTAATGATTCCACTCCAGGAGTTCCATCATATAACTTTCCCAAAATATTGCTTTCAATATCACTTTTCCTATTTAACTGGCTCTTTGTATCCCCAGGATGAATTATTTCTTTAAAAAAAGATTAATTTTTTTGGGTGTACTACATCTTCATCACTATGCATGGACTTTCCCTAGTTGCAGAGAGCAAGAGCTTCTCATTGTGGTGGCTTCTCTTGTTTTGGAGCACAGATTCCAGGAAACATGGACATCAAGCTTGAATTCAGATGAGGTGGCTTTAACCAAGACAAATATTGGGATTGTGTGATATTGAACAATGGGTGTAATACCTCTGTGCCTCAGTTACTCCATGTACAGCTCTGAAATGCTTTTATGACTGTAATGGGTATTGAATGAGATGCAAAATAAAACTATTTGCTATGTTCCTTGTACATAGGCAGCACTAAAAGCTTACTTTCCATTACTATCATTGAAGTTACATTTCACGGTGGGAGAGTAATAACATAAAAAACACTTGGCCTTCTAGAAGTTGTGACATTAGTCCTGAATTTATTTCTTCTGTATTTAATTTCTATGAATTGGGAAAAAAAAAAAAAAAACTTCACTCAAAAAAGTATTACTTGCTGTCTTATATTTTTGTTGGTCACTCTCAACATAATTGTGATAAATAAATTTAGTGAGTTTAAATTTAAAAGAGCAGTCATTATGTTCTAACAAATAAGAGCTGAAAAAAACAAGAAAATCATTCAGGATTTGGAACTTACTCCATAATGCTTATAAATTACTTAGTATTTTCTACATGGAGGAGACATCATTTAAAATCGGTAAAATATGCCAACTTTATAAGGTAAATCCCTTTTTAAGTTAGAAAATTGAGACTTAGAAAGGTAAAATAACTAACCCAAGGAAGCCAGTTAATCAGAGACAGAACTGGATATCCAACCCAGAAACACTGAACCTCACAGAACCTTGGCTTCTCATTGACACATGTTCTACCATATTTCTGATTGAAAGAGTGTGATCATAAAGCTTTTATGAATGTAGCCTCAAGGAGGCAACAAAGCCATCTGTGCAAAAACACAAACATAATGGACTATTCCTCTCTAGAGTTGAGCCTGGAGCAGCTATTAGTGCTGTGATTTTGGACATCTTTGGTGAGTTGTGCAATCACATTATAAGCTATTATAGTAGGGGGAGTCTTAACAGCTGAGGTTTCTTTGTAGGTATTTGCTTGTATTCCAGTGGTGACATACTGGAGTAAACTTTTTTTTCCATGACTCCTTCATGCAAATGATGCCCAGAATTATTTTCCTGTCACACTTTCAGATGTTGGGGATGAAACAGTGAGAAGGTTTTGTGACTAGCTGCAATTTTTCTTTTTCAAGATCTTCAGTTTAAAAAAAAGTACTTACTTTTATGCTGCCCTACTTACATTTACCTAAAAATGATTTTAAAAACTACCAATTCCTCGAGAGCTTCAGTTTACAATATATAAATTTAACAATTAGAAGTTAGCAATAATCTGGTTCAATCTTAAGAATAGAAAAAAAGACAAAAAGTGGTGAAGAACTTAGAAAAATTCTTCAAAGACAGTCAGCTAATGTAGGTTAAGGACATGTCCCAGACACACGTGCACACACGTGAGTAGTTTACTTTTGGACCACTTTGCCTGCACGCTGCTTCGGAGGACAAGGAGGATCTGCTGGTACCCAGGACTGTTCTGTTGGAAGTGCTGAGAGCCACGCAGCCATAAGCCCTTCAAATAAATGTAAGAGGCAGACTCCCCAGTTCCCAGATAAAAGGATCTAGAAAATAAATTATTTATCATCGATAATTCAAGGTTCTGTTTGCCTCTGGTGCCCTTTGGGAACTAAAAGACAGAAGAAAAAAACTGAAGTAGTTAATTCGAAGAAGAAATTACATAGTGATGTCAGGGACCTTAGATGAGAGAGAGATTTCAGGACCAGTGATGAGTAGTTCATTTCCATACCAGTGTGTGAGAGGGGAAACCATGAAAGGATGGATATTGTTACATCTTAAATGATTATATTTAAATGAAAGAGAACACTGTCATATTGCCAAAGGGAGAGAATACTAATACAGAGAAAAATCTCAAATGTGATTTTTCTTGGATCAAATTTCCCTTTATCTCAAAGGTTTAGTGTATCCTAAGTCTGCTATTTGTGAAATATGTAGATTATGTTTCTGATAGAGTAGATTTTTAATTAACAAAATGAACTCACATTTGAGACTGATTCATAATAGAAACTATGTCAGAGCAGCACAATAAATGGAATAATTTCTACCTTTGATGCCCTCAAAACTTTACATTCTTTCCTAATAGCCACTTTTACCTTTGAGTATGATAGAAAGAATGAGAGAAAAGTGCTTGTAGAAAGAGACATCGAAGGGGCAACACAGAACGTTTTAAATTGTGTTTCAGAATATATTTTCTTAAGTGAGACAGTGGAATGGTCAAATCTTTCCACCCCACTCCACATCTTTCAAATTGAAACAGTGCTGTTTCTTTTTAAAGAGTTTCACTTTTTATTCATAAAACAGCTTCATTTACACTACACACTAATTTCACTCCCTAGAAATGTACAAATATGTAAACTCTTTTAGTAGTTCCCTGGCCAGAGATCGACCCAACGCCCCACCCCTCCACCCCCCCATGCCCAGCATTGAAAGGTAGATTCCTAACAACTGGACCACCAGAGAAGTCCCCTATAGGTATAGATTTGACAGGTCCCCAGAACAAAGGTTCTTCAGTCAAGGTAGAAGGCCAAACCCTGCAGCTGTCACTAAGAGAGCTTTCTTCTCCCATTGGCCTTATCCTCTCATCTGTTTGTTTAAGCTATTGAAACATTGTTTTTAATTTAAACTTTTAAAAGAGAATAAATATAATAAGATATATTCTTTCACATACTTCTCTGATTTCTTTCTGCATAGTATAGATATGTCCAATAATTAGTTAAGAACCTATTATTGAGGTATTTTTAAGGAAAAAGAAAAGAAAAAATGGCTTGTTTTATTTCCTTAAAATATACACTATCATTAGAGCTTTAGACTTTATTTTCTTTCTGATATTTTCTTCCATTCTTTTCTCACTTTCTCTTATCTTCACCCTCTTTTGCTTACCTATCAACACACCAACAGTTTCAAATAAAAGAAACAATAATTCAAAGATTTATTTTCTCGTTCTAGTTGTCAGGTTATCTGAAAAGAAAGAACTCTGAAGATATGTTATTAATTAAGGACAAGATAATGCAATAAAATTGAAAATAAATTGGCTTTGCTGCCTACAACTTGTGTGATGGTAGGGAACTTCCATTTTTGAGCTATAATTTTCTCATCTATTGGATGAAGATAACAATATCTAATCTACGTAGTTTTTAGCAGATTTAAGCAAGGCAACTTTCATACTGCCAAAGTGGAGTCAGGGAATACCTGGCTAGTCATCAGTAGCATTCTAAGATTTATTGAGCCCTTTTTCTGTGGCAGACTCTCTGCTATGTATGATCTTCAAACATGGTATGTCATTTTTGTTCTTCACAACAATTCTAAACTATTGAAACTGATATTGTCTGCATTATTGCAGATGAAAAAGCTGAAGTCCTGAGAATTTTCATCGCTTGCCCAAGGTCATTAAAAATATAGGGCATCTGCCGCTATGACTCGTTAGGAAATTCTATACTATACTATCATGTAAGACAACATAATAAAACTTCTCTGCAATCATGCTGTTAATCATGTAGTCTAAAGAGTGTTTACTGCTGTTAAAGTAATTTAAATCCCATCTTTAAGGAAATTTCTCCTTCAAACTCCTTTATACAAACATAAAAAGAAAACAAAGAACTAATAGAAAACAGATTTACATAAAGCAGGGGCTACCATGGTATATGGTCTGTTTGGAGTTTGGAGTAGAATATGAAAGTGTTGGTTTAGTCACCAACAATCTATTTCTTGGCTGGATTTCATAGTGCCTCAGGGGCAACAACATGTATTCTAGAGTTATATATTATCAGTACTTGTTATGAAAAAAAATTGTTTAAGATTTCTGTAAACAAATTTCTTTTAATCTGGTTTTTGAGGAATAGTAAGATTCAGCTCACAGTACACACACCACACAAGTACACACACACACACACACACACACACATCTATATATTTGTTTTTCAAAGAACTTGTCTTCACCATATGCTCATTCAATAAACATTTTAAAACCCCATTTTGTGGCAATTTTGTACTAGATGAGAGGGTTGTGAGGTGACAGGGACATAGAAAGTACTTACATACTTATGGAACTTGCATTTGTGTTTGGGGAGAACAATGCACTATTGAATAAATTGATAAATAAGATAATTAGAAATTGTGAAAAGTTCAGTAGAGAAAAGGAATACCTAGGCTGATGTGACTGAGTAAATGAGGAAGATATGGCTTTGGATTGGATGTTTAAAGAAGACAGGCCTCTTTCTGGAGACGGTATATAGGACAGTTGAAGGAGGCAGAGGAGCCAAGAAGGTAAAGAAGCATAAGTGAGATAAATATAGAAGAGATAAGCCCTGCAGAACTTTTGAGGAAGGAAAGACATGAGCATGTTCTGGGAATAGAGAGGGAGATCAATTTGCCTGGACCGGAGCAAATGGTTTGGAGATTGAATTGAGATGATGTTGGAGAATTTTGCAGAATCATAATCATTTAGGAGCCACAGATCATGGCATGGAAATGGTATTAAATTAGCAAAAAGACATTGTTCTCTAAGAATCCCATTAATTTAATCATGCAAGTCAAAAAAATATATGTGTAATAGGCCTACATAGTTTTATTATTCTAATCAAATCAGTGAATAAAATGTAGCTTTTTAAAGTTTATATAGTCAATTTTATTTTGTGTTATCATTCATCTTGCTACATAGTAAAGAAGAGTACAGGTACAGTATTGGTGGAATAGGAAGCTAATCTCTTTCAAACTCAATGTCTTTTTGACGAGTCATAAGTGTGGCAGACAAACAACTTCTTTTCTTCCAGGGTAATAGAGTATTAGTAGGAACACAGAAACCAAGATTAGGAGCAAGACTTTGTGACTTCTTTATATTTTGGATTTTCACTGGTTCATGCATAGTCTGATGTGTGAAACTTTTTGCATCACTTTCTTTAATGGAAATTGACTACAAATTCCTTTTTCCTCTCCATCTGAGCTAGAAAACATCATGGTTTGAGAGCTTGTTTTAAACATGTGGATGAAGAAAACATCCAGTGCTTAGGGGAAGAAGGAGCTGCAAGACATACGTACCAGGGCTCCTGAATAAATCTATATAACACATCTTCCTCACTAGTCGAGATCTCTAACTTCTGTAGCATTACATGCACAAGGACGGGTGAATAGTATGTAGGGTTGGGTGTATTTGCGATTTCATATCTGGGCAAAGATGAGGTTTCAGGTTTGTAGGCATGAGGAAATGGGGTCACAAGTCTGTTATTACAGGTGAGAGCAGCTAAATAATGTCTTCTGGATTTTTTCCCTGGGAGACTTCTCCAATTTAACTAATCACTGATGGGTCTACCTTATTTCACTTTTGAAGTGTGGAGGGATTATCGTGAGTCATTTAAAGCATAGAAATTTGTTGGTATAGTCAAATCTTTAGTTCTACATGGTACCACATTCTTGCGAATCACACCTTCATTCTCTAACTAGGAATTTGTTTAAGCCGTTCAAGCTACTGGTAAGCCCGTTGGCTCTCTCCCAAGTCAGTCTCCAAGGCACTGACTCTCATATGAACATTCTTGATGTATGCCACAAATCATCTGTGATTTAACTACACAACATAGTACCTGGAGAAAGCACGTGAGAATAGCTGAGGTTTTTTCTGTGCCTAATCACTTCATGCTTATTTTAGAGATGGCTTCTCCACAGCAATAGGCTTTCTCAAGAATACTAAAAGGGCAATGGAGTTTACTTTTAAATTTCTTCCACCTCCATTTGTTTTATAATCTCCCAATCTTGTGTGTGTGTGTGTGTGTGTGTGTGTGTGAGAGAGAGAGAGAGAGAGAGAGAGAGAGAGAGAACAGGGAATCAGAATACTCACACCTAGCTACTATATTCCCTCACCTCTTCTTTCTGTGTTCTCCCAGTTTCCCATGTAGAAGATGTTTTCTTTTATTTGTCTTTCTAAGGGGGCAGGACTTTCTTTATATCATTACTGAATTTTTCATAAAGAAGTTTTTTTGCCCTTGACTCCTTGCAGTAGCTGTAATATTTGATGGCTTTAGAAGGATCTGATTTGCTGTTGAAAAATGGAAAATAATCAGCATATATCCACTCTTTTTAAGATTCTTTTCCCATATAGGTCATTACAGAAAACTTTTTTTTTATTTTAGTTTTAATTGGAGAATAATTACTTTACAGTATTGGGATGGTTTCTGCCATGCTTCAACATGAAACAGTCACAAGCATAGACACGTCCCCTCCCTCTTAAACCTCCCTCCTTCTCTCTTCCCTCCCTATCCCACCCCTCCAGGTTGTCACAGAACACCTCTTTTGGGTTCCCTGCATCATATAGCCAATTCCCACTGGTTAAGATAGTAATTAAATCAACTTTTAAGACCATCTTCACATGACTCTTTGTTCTAATTTTTTGACAGAGCTAATCTAAAAGTTCACTTATTAACCTGAATACTATTGTGTGCTCTTTGGCATAATATTTAGAATATAGGTAGAATCTTACATGCTTAAATAACCTTCATTTTTATGCAAGGCGATTGCCCAGTTTGAGATTCCCAATTATGGAATCTTGACAATAAAACTTTGACTAATTTTGTTTCCACAAATCGGTGTACTTATGTGAGGCATCTTGTTTGTTCAGTACATTTTGTGTTTAAGCAGTAATTAGGCTTATTTTTTCTGAATGTTAAGCTTTAAGCCAACTTTTTCACTCTCCTCTTTCACTTTCATCAAGAGGCTCTTTAGTTCTTCTTCGCTTTCTGCCATAAGGGTGGTGTTCTGCATATCTGAGGTTATTGATATTTCTCCCAGCAATCTTGATTCCAGCTTATGTTTCTTCCAGCCCAGCGTTTCTCATGATGTACTCTGCATATAAGTTAAATAAGTAGGGTAAATAGATGGGAAAACAGTGGAAACACTGTTAGACTTTATTTTTTTGGACTCGAAAATCACTGCAGATGGTGATTGCAGCCATGAAATTAAAAGACACTTACTCCTTGGAAGGAAAGTTACGACCAACCTAGATAGCATATTTAAAAGCAGAGATATTACTTTGCCAACAAAGGTCCATCTAGTCAAGGCTATGATTTTTCCAATAGTCATGTATGGATGTGAGAGTTGGACTATTAAGAAAGCTGAGCGCCAAAGAATTGATGCTTTTCAACTGTGGTGTTGGAGAAGACTCTTGAGAGTCCCTTGGACTGCAAGGAGATCCAACAAGTCCATCCTAAATGAGATCAGTCCTGGGTGTTCATTGGAAGGACTGATGTTGAAGCTGAAACTCCAATACTTTGGCCACCTAATGCGAAGAGTTGACTCGTTAGAAAAGACCCTAATGCTGGGAAGGATTGGGGGCAGGAGGAGAAGGGGACGACAGAGGATGAGATGGCTGGATAGCATCACCGACTCGATGAACATGGGTTTGGGTAGACTCTGGGAGTTGGTGATGGACAGGGAGGCCTGGCGTGCTGAGATTCATGGGGTCGCAAAGAGTCAGACACGACTGAGCGACTGAACTGAACTGAACTGACTGAGGCTTATTTTTAAAACTGAGAAATTTAACCTCTGAAACACTGTATAGTGACTTCACTTCCTCCTTTTCAAACTCTCAGAAGAAAATGGAAATGCTACATTCAAAAACAAGATGAATCTTCAAAAGAACATTTGGTGCATCAAAAATTCATTATAGGTGCCAGGATAAATTTGGTAGTACACAACATTCCTGAACCAATAAAGTTTTAAAGATATTTCTGATATATTATCTACAACACATTTGAAAATACATTTTGAAAAATATAGAAATCATTATTTAATTTTTAAGAAAAGTAATTTTTTCTTTCTCATTCAACTTGAATAAATAAATAGATAAGGAGACGTAGAGGCATATGAAGCTTAGGAGAGAGACTTGAGGATATAAATATCAACTACTTTCAAGAAAGAAGCATTTGCTTAAGTGCCCAAAAACCTAGGTTTTCTTTCCATAAAATATTTTTAAGTTATATTATTACATAATAGGATATAAAGCATAAAAATATATGAACATTAAATTTGTTAACTATATACTCTATTAATTCTCTTCATTAAAAGTTGTTCTTATACAAATCTCAATTATAATTTATTTTAAATTTCTCTTATCTTTAGGAAAGATAAGACTTTCAGGAGGATGAGAAGAATACACAAAAATTACCTAATGTTTCATATTTGTTTTCTTAGCCTATGTCTCATAATATGGGTAACAATTATTTTCTCAAATGAAAAGCATATTTTGGGAAATAATATTTTTGACTTGAAAACTCAGAATCAGGTTCATAATAGAATAGTTAAAATAAAGAATAAACACAAAGAAATAACTCTAAGACATTATATTATGTAAAGGTATAAAATATTTGATAGAATATAGATAAATTCATCTATTATGGTATGCAGTTATCATTTATATTGCTCTGTAAATCATGCACAGTAATTTTATACATAGCATAAGACTACTTTCAAAATACTTGACGGAAAACTTTACACTTTCTATAAAAGAAATTCTAATTCAATTCAACAAATACCTGAAGTTTACAAAGCTACATAGCACAAACTTCTAAATACTATACAGTGCACACTACAAGGATTAATAAGGCACAGCCCCTGGCTTCAAAGGATTTTAGATCCCCAAAGGAATCTCAAAAATATTTTCAGAAAATCATTATATATGTATAAAATAATCAGCAATTTGATTTTCTGGGGCATTTCTGGGGCATATTGGAGACAAATACTGAAATGAGTAGTGAAGAGTGGATAGCTTTTCTACCAGTAGCTAAAAGTTCAATGGTGGCATTCTCAGAGAGGAGATTACCTTGAGAAGAGACACAGAAGCCATAAAATAAGAGATTATGTTTACAATAGGATACAGAAAACACTGTTATATGGTAAGTTATCTGAGAAGAAGGGTTAAGTGTAAACCTGAGCATATCATTATTTTAGGACCTCCATCAACACTATTCATTCACATGCCACCTTATTTTTAAATGTTTAATTTTTTTTTTTTTTTTTGACTAACTAAATGCTCTAGCAGGCATCAGCAGAATTTTGTATTGACCTTGGAGCTCAAGAACCTCACGCTCCCCTTGCCGGCCGGGAACCTTTCTGAAGACTAGACTGAGTGGTTTTACTAAACCTCTCATATCAATAATAAATCTTTCTATTTTAATGCTAACAGTAATGTGTTAGGGCCATTGTTGTCTTCTAACATTTAAAACACCAAATAGCACTATATTTAAGCCAATCAGACATGGATAACCAATAAAGCCCATTTTTATATTGGGTATTTTTTCTATGTGTTTGTCTTTTGTCCTTAGTTTTCAGAAAAAAAAAAAAAAGAAACCTTTTAAGGTAAAATTTTCCTGTGTATATTTCCTTCTAACTAATTATCCTACAGTCTTTCTTTGTCAAATTTTGTATAACAAATGGACTCAGTAATTATAGTTGACTGAGTGTGAATCACTAAAATATTGATTAAATCACTGAAAACTGCCAACTTTGGGGGAAATTGACATTTTATTAGTCACCCTCTCATGGTTAAACAAGGAAAAAATCCATAAAATCTGTTTATGTTAAAATAGCCAAACAACATGAAGAGTATTGTGCGTGTGTGTGTGTATTCTATGTGTGGACTCTGGAGTCATTTTTAATCACATGCTAAGATGAAACTTTTCATTTTGAAATCAGTGCACACATGCTAAGTCTCTTCAGTCATGTCTGACTCTTTGCCGCCCTATGGACTGTAGACTGCTAGACTCTTCTGTCCATGGGATTCTCCAGGCAAGAGTATTGGAGTGGATTGCCATGCCCTCCGCCAGGGGATCTTCCTGACCTAGGAATTGAACCCACACCTCTTATGTCTCCTACATTGTCAGGTGGGTTCTTTACCACTAGCACCACCTGGGAAGCCATAAATACCATTGAAATCAATGGCCAACTGGTATTTAGAGATTGATTAATTTTAAGATGTTCTCCTATTTTACAGTGTCTTTAAAAATGCATTCACTAACGTACCACTATGAATGCTATAATAAAAACAGGAAATAAAGCTTGATTTCTTGTCAATGGTCACATTTATATAACATTCAAAACACAATGTTAATCTTTTTTAAGGAAATTTTATTGGAGTATAATTGATTTATAATCCTGTGTTAGTTTCAGGTATATAGAAAAGTGGGTTAGTTATATGCTATACAGTAGTTTCGTATTGTTGTTGTTGTTCAGTCACTTAGTCTTGTCTGACTTTTTGCAACCCCATGGAGTGCAGCACGCCAGGCTTCCCAGTCCTCCACTATCTCCTGTAGTATGCTCAGACTCCTGTTCGTTGAGTCTGTGATGCCATCTAACCATCTCATTCTGTCACCCCCTTCTCCTCCTGCCTTCAGTCTTTTCTAGCATCAGGGCCTTTTCCACTAAGTCAGCTCTTTGCATCAGGTGGCCAAAGTATTGGAGCTTCAGCTTCAGCACCAGTCCTTCCAATTAATATTAACGGTTGATTTCTTTTAGGATTGATCACTTTGAGATCCTTGGTGTCCAAGGGACTTGTATTAGTTATCTGTTTTATATATAGTGGTGGTATATGTCTATCCCAACCTCCCAGTTTATCCCTCCCTTCCTTTCCCCTTGATAAGCATACATTTTTCTACATCGGTGACTCTACTTCTGTTTTGTAAATAAATTTGTCTAAGAAAGGTGTCAATGTGTTCCGATTTTAATAGGTCTACTAATTTATTTGAACAAAACCACCATTTTAGAAGGAAACAATAAGATGTACATGTACTATACCTATTACAGTTCATTTTCTAATGTTTTCATTTAAGTCTATGATATCAATGAACAAAAAGATTATTAGAAAAATGATAGATGATAAATAATAATTATATGTCTTTATTATGTGCTCTGCACTCTTAAGATCTTTATGTGTATCAACTCATAAACCCTTATAGTAATCATAAGAGATGAGTACTACAATTATATTCATTTACAAATGAAGAAGTTGAGGCACAGCGACAGCTGATAAGGCTAACAGTTGAGATACAAACACGAGCATCTTGTTGTATAATTATTAATAGTAGCACAAGTGACGGAGAAGGCAATGGCAAGCCATTCCAGTACTCTTGTCTGGAAAATCCCATGGATGGAGGAGTCTGGTGGGCTGCAGTCCGTGGGATCGTGAAGAGTCAGACACAACTGAGCGACTTCACTTTCACTTTTCACTTTCATGCATTGGAGAAGGAAATGGCAACCCACTCCAGTGTTCTTGCCTGGAGAATCCCAGGGATGGGGGAGCCTGGTGGGCTGCCGTCTATGGGGTCACACAGAGTCGGACATGACTGAAGCGACTTAGCAGCAGCAGCAGCAGCAGCACAGGTGAGGAACTATACACACTATAAAATATACATATTCGCAGAGCCAATACAAAATATAATAGGAGTAGGCAAAGTTTGTTGAAAATTAAAATTTCTTGGCAATATATATTTATACATATATTGATGGTTCAATGTTGGTTTGATTACCCATGAGTCATTATCATGGAATAATTCAGTGAACAACAATTGTCTTCCCACTAGTCAGTTTCTTAAAACACCCTTCATTCTATTCGCTTTCATTTCACACTTGCCTCTTCTATGCCATCTTATTTTGTATGCACATTTATGTGTGCATGTGTGTGTGTCTGTGTTGATGGGGGGCAGGGTGGGATGCAGGGAGAGAGAGTTGCAGCTCTCAGATGTGATTCCCTTCAGGAAGTTTGAAAAACTGTGTTAAAAAAGTTTAACAAAATCTTTTTTTCCTGATTCTAGGTCTGGGGTATATTTGGGGATTTTAGGGTTTAGACTGCCGCCAAGAAGGCTGCTACTGTTATCATACTGAACAGATGCTGCCAGCTCTTAAGCCTTAGATATTTCAGTAGAAGCTCTTCTAACTCTTTTAAGAGTTTGTTCAGAAAAGCAAAAGGTAGGATCAGGCTACAGCAAAGCTGCCTGTGGTATTTTATCCTGCAAGGTGACAGGTTTCCTTAAGATGAAACTTTTCAAGGCACAAGCCAGTTCAAAAGGAGTTTTTAATTGTTTCTTTCTCAACTTTGTTCACACCAACTTTTAATTCATTTTGCTTAAATGGAATTTTATTGAGGCTGTCAGGAGCAGACTGCATGCTGGGAGTTGTATGAAACCAAAAACATTATCCTAGACTAAGTAACAGCTGGAAAGAAACTATGGGACCTCCCACATATCCTCCACTGAGATCTAGACAATGGGTGAGTTATTTGACACAGTAATAGCAACAGCTGCCAGGTAGGCTGTTTTTAAAAATTCAACTTTGAAACTTTCAAAATTGAAACGCAGTGGCTTTGGGGAGCATATTGGGGGTGAAAAATATATTTAAGGCTACTGCCTTGCAACTGAAACCTGGTATTACTAGAAAGTTGATGGGCCATGTTTTATATACTTATAATTAGTTTGGAAATGCTTCAATTGAAATGAATATTATCTTAACCCATGAGTCTAATATCAGTGCCTAATAGCACAAGTTAGCAATTGGCAATTACCTCAGAAGTCAAATAGTATGTGTCACCAGTGTGTCACCCAAAAAAATCTTATTATCCTTTCCTAATAACTTATCATAAAAAAATAAAAGCACACATCTGAGAATATACCCCATTCTTGAGGTTTTAATTGATGCATATAATATTTCCAAATTAAAATGATAATTTTTGTTTAAAGTATATTTTCAATAAGAAGATAGAATATGGTAAATCATGCAGGGTAATCTTTTCTCTTTAATCTTTAACTACTACAATGTCACATCATTTATCAAATTGTTGGTGTTACTCTCCCTCAGGGGTTTATTAAATGGAAGGAAGTCCTCATTATCACGAATAGTGGTCAAATTCCTATACTGTAAGTGCCACAAATAAACATAGAAATAAAATATTTAAGAAAAGTACAATCCAAGGCAATCTTGTGAGATCAGAGATAAAAGATTAACTAGCTCATATTGTTTTTTCTTGTTTAACAGAATTTCTTGCTTGTCTCCCCACTTAGTAGGCACTGTCAGTGAAGTAAATTAAAGCAATATTATTTGTAACATGCCCAGCGATTAAGGTCAACTGGAGTGACTCAACTGAGTGAATAGATTTTTCAAGCCATAGCAAAGGTTAAAATCTGAATCTGTTTCTTTACTCAGGAAATGAACAATCTCATACCTAAAATGGTGAACACAATGTATACAGAGAGCACATAATACTCTTCATTTATTTTGCATGGATTACTGTTTTATAAAAGAACATAACAGGAATTATTTTATTTTTTCTACTTTATGTCAACAGTGGAATTCAGCTGTAAATTCTCAGAGAGATCCAAACCATGGTCTCAACCCATTTGGTTCACTGTGTGAAAACTAACCTGAAAAGGAAAGAGGATCTTCATATTATGTTTCTGCTTTATTATTTAGTTATAACTTTGGAGAACTGCTTTACTTTTAAGGTACACTTAACTGTGGTTTGAGATCATGCTTTGTGGAAGCAGATCCTATTGTATAAATTCCTGTTCTGTTGAAATAGATGATTCCGTTAAAATGAGAGATGTTGGTGCTCTGAAAGTTATATGATCTTTCCCTTTAACCACATAGATAAGAAAGGCTCCTTGAGAGAGAGAGTTTTGATATCCAAGAATATAGCCTAATGGATGAAAGGGTAAGGGCATTTGAAGCGGACGTTCAATCTTTGATATAGCCAGCAGGAGCCTCGAGTGGCTAAGTTTTTGTTGTGCAGTTTTTGGAAGAACAGGAATGAACTGTATATTCATAAAAGTCAGTTGCTTTATGAGCAGTACAAACAAGTTGAAACTGGAAACAAATGTGAAATGACTGGAAATATTACCCAGAAATAAACTCTTTTAAACTCTCTGTGTTATCTTGACTTCAATGGGTAATTATTTTCACAAAAGTGCGTTCTGAGTAATCTACTGAGCTCTGAACTTGTTAGAGAGAAGCAACACCAAAATGACACGTCTTAAGTCAGAGTTTTGCTATTCAAATCACCAGGAGCTCAGATTTCAATATTTTGAAAAGATTTGATAACAGCAGACTCTTTGAAAACATCTTTCACAGTACTGCTCACAGTTGGCTTCAAGGGGATTAACTGTTTAAGAGTAGCCAGTTTTTCCCATTTCTAATTAACAAACTTTTATTAGTACCCTCATGAGACTTGTTGATTTTGATTTGGTAGGTTCCTTGGAATGAGCATTTTACCCTTGAGAGATTACACAGATGATCCTGCAAACAGAATGGCTAAAAAGTAGTCACATATTAGTACCTCCAAAGTTCCTCTTCAATATACCCAACTATAAGCCTATTTTAAGGCAAGAACCACACTTGTCTTCACCCTCCTAACAGTTATCTTTTTCTTTTTATCTTCTATATTTTGATCTAAAACATAACTACCTACTCTATATTCAAACCTAAAACCTAGAATTCATTCCTGATCCCTCATTATCTCTGAAATTCCATTAACTCCACTAATCATTAATTGGTCTTCAAAAATCTTTTTATAATCCATATATTTCCTTCCATTTCTATTCTGCCATGCTAGCCCAGGGTCTTATCATTTATAGCTTGTATTAAACATCTTTTATCTATTAAAACCTTCCAAAAATCCACTGGACCTCACCCCCTCCTCCTGGATACATACAACCGTCCTTATAATTCAAACTTTAATGCACGGCTATTGTGATGCTTTAAATAGAAGCAGAAATTTTTCATGTATTTGTTTAAATCATCTTCAGACCTTTTCTTTGCACTTAGAAATATGTCAACTTTATGAAAACAGGGACAATTTCTCAAAATACAGATAGCAACTATCACAATACTTTGCACAAAGGATTCTATAAATAGTTTTTCATTAATGAGCAACCTTATTTTTGATATTATACAGTTAATTTTACTTACCCAGAGATAGCTCTTCTCTATTGCATATTCTATTGTACAGTCTTCTGTGCATTTTCTTAGCCTTTAACATTTTTTTCCTATTACCAAACAACGTGCATTTAGCTATTTGGGCCACAAATTTGTTTAATTGAAAAGAGGAAAATGTTTTGATTATATGCAGAACATCATTTTTGAAAGTGTGATAAGCTCTTAAAGTGTGTTTGTTTATTATTTTTTGATTTATTTAATAATCCAAAATATAGATGCCGTTTCTAGAGATAAAGAATTGCCTAATAATTGTTTCCTTTTTCCAGAGAGGATTACTCTCACATCTTATAGGATAATGGAATTCTAAGGACAAATGATGGTTAAGAATGCACTTTCCTCTAAGGAGAATTCATTATGGCACCACCTGCTAGCATGATAGTCAGATTATCATTCTTTCTCTAATGGGCATCACTTTTCAGACACTTTTACTAGGTGTTAAAAATTAAGTATGGCTTTTAGAACTTCCACAGAGAAGTTTTAAGTGCTAAAAAGAAAAACCAGAAAGCACGTACGCACACACACACTCTTTGGGGTTTCTATATTATAACAAATTGTGCCTACTTAGAAAAACTGGTGTCTATCAAATTTATGCTACCCAGTCTCATATTTTAAAATATCTATTTAAAGAGAATAACATTGAAACATGTATATTATCATATGTGAAATAGCTCGCCAGTCCAGGTTTGATGCATGAGGCAGGGTGTTCAGGACTGGTGCCTTGGGATGACCCTGAGGGATGGGATGGGGAGGGAGGTGGGAGAGAGGGTCAGGATGGGGAACACATGTACACCCATGGCTGATTCATGTGAATGTATGGCAAAAATCACCACAATATTGTAAAGTAAGTAGCCTCCAATTAAAATAAAAATAAATAAATTTATTTTCAGTTTCTTCCGTTAGCTTAATCTAAATTTCAAAATCAAATAAAAATTAAATGACAACTGACATGTCTCTTGTTTGCTAATACCAAAGTTGTAGTACTATTTTAATGCTAAAAAAGACATTGGGTTTCCCTGGTGGCTCAGTGGTAAAGAATCCTCCTGCTAATGCAGGAAACATGAGTCTGATCCTTGATCCAGGAGGACTCACATGCTGTGTAGCAAGTAAGCCCATGTGTCACAACTGATAAGCCTGTGCTCTCGAGCCTGGGAGCCATAACTACTGAGCCCAAGTGTTGCAACTACTGAATCCTGCATGCCCGAGAGCCCGTGCTCCATAGCAGGAGAAGCCCTTGCACCACAGCTAGAGAGTAGCCCCCACTCTCTGCAACTAGAGAAAGCCCATGCAGCAATGAAAACCCAGCACAGACAAAAATAAATAAATAAATAAGACACTATCAAATTGTGGTTCTAATGAGTAGAGAAATTTTGTAGCTTTATAGTCAAAGACTAAAAGAAACTACCATGCGAATCTACAAACAGTTTCTTATTTCCCATTTTCAACACACGTGAATCAGATTTCTTTTCAGATGTTAGCTCCTGAGAAAATTCTTCCTGGACGACTATTCTAAAGTCCTTCCTGGACGAACCACTCAGTTACAGTCTATATTTTATCTCGCTTCAATTCCCTTCCTAGTATTCATCATATCTGATATCATGTTATATATCCAATTGCATATCTACTTATTATATTAACATACTGTTCAGTGTAGAATACAAAGTCTATTCAGGAAGATACTTTCTGTTTCAGAGTCACTGATGTATCCCAAGGATCTAGTAGGTGCTTAGTAAATATGTCTGGAATGAAAATATAAATGATACTCAACCCTGAAAAGGAAAAGTTGAAGGACAATATTATCAGCATGCTTGAATATGTTCAGTGCTTACATATGTCAAAACCCTTCTCCTGCCTGATAATCCTAAGTATGATGCTACTGTTGCTGCTAAGTCGCTTCAGTTGTGTCCGACTCCCAGCGACGCCATGGACTGTAGCCTACCAGGCTCTCCTGTCCATGGGAGTCTCCAGGCAAGAGTACTGGAGTGGGGTGCCATTGCCTTCTCTGAATCCTAAGTATATTTGATTCAAATTTTCTTTGTTGCTTAAAACTATTTTTAAATCATATTTAAAAAGACAAAAAGAAAGAAAAAAGTCCTTGTCCTCAAATTTTTATTTTGTTTTTTTATTAACATTTTTGACAAACATTAATTACTTAATATGAATGTTCAAAATATATTTGACGTGAACCGTGAACTTCCAGATGTTCAAGCTGGTTTTAGAAAAGGCAGAGGAATCAGAGATCAAATTTCCAACATCCACTGGATGATCAAAAAAGCAAGAGAGCTCCAGAAAAACATCTATTTCTGCTTTATTGACTATGCCAAAGCCTTTGACTGTGTGGATCACAATAAACTGTGGAAAATTCTGAAAGAAATGGGCATACCTGACCACCTGACCTGCCTCTGAGAAACCTGTATGCAGGTCAGGAAGCAAGAGTTAGAACTGGACATGGAACAACAGACTGGTTCCAAATAGGAAAAGGAGTACATCAAGGCTGTATATTGTCACCCTGCTTATTTAACTTATATGCAGAGTACATCATGAGAAACGCTGGGCTGGAGGAAGCACAAGCTGGAAACAAGATTGCCAGGAGAAATATCAATAACCTCAGATATGCAGATGACACCACCCTTATGGCAGAAAGTGAAGAAGAGCTAAAGAGTCTCTTGATGAAAGTGAGAGAGGAGAGTGAAAAATTTGGCTTAAAGCTCAACATTCAGAAAACTAAGATCATGGCATCTGGTCCCATACTTCATGGCAAATAGATGGGGAAACAGTGGAAACAGTGGCTGACTTTATTTTTCTGGGCTCCAAAATCACTGCAGATGGTGATTGCAGCCATGAAATTAAAAGACACTTACTCCTTGGAAAGAAAGTTCTGACCAACCTAGATAGCATATTAAAAAGCAGAGACATTACTTTACCAACAAAGGTCCATCTAGTCAAGGCTATGGTTTTTCCAGTGGTCATGTATGGATGTGAGAGTTGGACTATAAAGAAAGCTGAGTGCTGAAGAATTGATACTTTGAACTGTGGTGTTGGAGAAGACTCTCGAGAGTCCCCTGGACTGCAAGGAGAGCCAACCATTCCATCCTAAAGGAGATCAGTCCCGGGTGTTCATTGGAAGGACTGATGTTGAAGCTGAAACTCCAATACTTTGTCCACCTGATGTGAAGAGCTGACTCATTGGAAAAGACCCTGATGCTGGGAAAGATTGAGGGCAGGAGGAGAAGGGGACGACAGAGGATGAGATGGTTAGATGGTATCACTGACTCAATGGACATGGGTTTGGGTGGACTCCGGGAGTTGGTGATGGACAGGGAGGCCTGGTGTGCTGTGGTTCATGGGGTCACAAAGAGTTGGAGACAACTAAGTGATTGAACTGAACTGATATGCTAAAGCCTATATTTACCAGTCTTGATTGAATTTATTGACATATTACTGTAAAATTATACGATATAAATATATATAATTAATATAAAATGAAAATATGTGCTCTAATATTTCATGAGTTCCTAGGAACATGATATAAGTGAACCAAATGAGCCAAGTCATTGATAAATTACATTGTATAAAAATCATTTGGAGGCATAACACAATCTATACAGTCATTATCAATTAAGCTGTACTGTGCTTAGTCATTCAGTTGTGTCTGACTCTTTGTGACCCCATGGACTGTAGCCCACCAAGATCCTCTGTCCATGGGGATTCTCCAGGCAAGAAACCAGATTGGGTTTCAATGCCCTCCTCTAGGGGTTCTTCCCAACCCAGGGATCAAACTCAGGTCTCCTGCATTGCAGGCAAATTCTTTACCATCTGCGCCACCAGGGAAGCCCTCCAATTAAGATAATAAACTTTAAATACTAAGAGTCACCAATTAATTCCCATATATCAGATCGATAATGTCTGATGTGTTGACTTCACTTGTTTTTCCGCCTCTCAGCTATCTCTTTATCTTAATTCACTATCTCTATGGCTTAACTTTATAATACGGTTACTTTTAGTCTCACCCCTTAGCTTTCCATATTATGCCTATAAAAAATCCTCAAATCAGACCCCATCCACCACCCTTGTTAAGTCACCCATCAGAATTTCTGGGTAGTTTTAAAATATATATAAAGTTTAAGGCTGCTGCCACTAAATTCATGGTCAACAGCTGGCATCAGTTTCACTTGCTAGTCTTCCTGTATTTCCTTAATCATCATTCTATTCTTAAAAAAAACTCATTTGTAGTTATCTCTATTCTATTGTCCTTTACCACTAATGTCATTTGCTGTCTTTAACAACTTGGTCGTCTCTAAAAGATGATACACCTCCTCTTCCCCCTCCTGGGAATAGGCCATTTTCTTCACCTGTGCCTCTAATGCATGGTTCTTCAAACCTGACACCATTGTCATTTTGTTACCAGTGACTGTCCTTCCATTTTAAGTTGTTTAGCAGCATCCCTGGCCTCTGCTGATTAAATGCCAGGAGCATACCCGCTCTAGCTGTGGCAACCAGAAGTGTTTCGAGATATGGGGGCAGATACATTTCCCTGTTGAGAAACACCACTCTAGTGGGATACCATTTTAAACCCATGCAATTCAAATACCTTGTCTGAAAAATTATTAACTTTTGGGTAGCTTCTCAATCTCCTCAGCTTCTTTTCAGTGACATGTGAGTATGCCCAATTATTTTCTTATCTAAAACCAAACTCTTTCAACCCCATATTTCTTTATTTCTTTTCCTGATTCTAATTATCTCTGATTTCACTTTGAAAAATTCCATTCTCAATAGTTAAACTATTTGAGTTGTTCAAAAACTGACTTTCATTCCATTTCTCTCCCAACTACATTCTTATATCCACTCAATATGTCCTTATAAAATAATCTGCTTATTTCTTTAGCCAACGAACACTTTTCTTTTTAAGTTGAAGGGTTGGGAAGATCCTCTAGAGTAGGAAATGGTAACTCACACCAATATTCTTGCCTGGAAAATTCCATGGACAGAGGAGCCTGGTGGGCTACAGTCTACGAGGTTGCAAAGAATTGAACACAATTGAGCGTGCACACACACAGAGTTAATTTACAATGTTGTGTTAGTTTCAGGTATACAGAACAGTGATTCAGTTTATTTGCTTGGTCGTGTCTGATTCTTTTTGGACCCATGGACTGTAGCCTGCCAGGCTCCTCTGTCCATGGGATTCTCCAGGCAAGAATACTGCAATGGTTTGCCATACCCTCCTCCAGGGGATGTTCCCAACCCAGAGATTGAATTCACATCTCCTGCATTGGCAGGCAGAGTCTTTATTTCTGGGCTACCAGGGAAGCCCCTCTTTCTCTTATACACTATTACAAAATATTGAGTTCCTTGTGCTATGCAGCAGATCCTTGTTAGTTATTTCTTTTGTATATAAAATAGTGTGTATTTCTGTTTCAAATATAGGTTCATTTGTATCATTGTTTTTAGGTTCCACATGTAAGTGATATCATATGACATTTGTTTTTCTGTTTCTGACTTACTTCACTTAGTGTGATCATCTCTAGGTCCATTCATGTTGCCACGAATGGCATTATTTCATTCTTTTTTCGTGGATGAGTATTGTTCCATTGTGTGTATGCATACACCACATCTTCTTTATCCATTCACCTGTCAGTGAACATTTAGGCTGTTTCTATGTCTTCAATATTATATACAGTGCTGCTATAAACTTAGAGGTACAAATTATAGCCTTGTCTTGGATCTGCCCAGGAGTGGAATTACTGGATCTTATAGCAACTCTATTTTTAGTTTTTTGAGAAACTTCCACACTGTTCTCCAATGAACAATTAATTATTAAACCTTAATATTAAAACTTACAGAATATGTTTATTACTCACTTATTCTTAAAACACTCTTTCCTTAGCACCATCATCTTCTCAGTCTCATGTTCAGAGTCCTTATTCTTTATCTTTCCAAAAATATTGGTGCTGTTATTGTCTCAGATAGAGCCTGTTTTTTTTTTTTTTTCAACACTACAAGTTTAACCTACTAGTTTAAGCTCTTACACTCTTTAGCACAGAGCTCTCTTCTGGCATCAAGACATCTATCTCTAATGTATTCTGACTGTCAAATACCTTTAGCATGAACTGCATTCTCCATAAACTTTAAAAACATATTTATTGTATTCAATGGAATATCTAAATGATATATTGCATGTAAAGCACAAATTCTGGCACACAATTCACCCCAGATAAATGTTAATATCATCACTATCATTATTACCACCTCAACATCATAAACACAGACATAATGATAACAAATCTTCTGCTTACGTAGATTAAATACATATTTAACTGAACATATTTTTAAAACTTTTTTAAAAGAGACTTTTTGCTGTGGACTATTTTTTAGAAGGTTTTTATTGAATTTGCTATAATATTGTTTCTATTTTATGTTTTGATTTTTTGGCTCCAGAGCATATGGGATCTTAGATCCCTCACCAGGGTCAAACCAAAACTCCCTGTACTGGAAGGTAAAGTCTTAAGCGCTGAACGGCCAGGGAAGTTCCTACATATTTGACATAAAACTCTTTATCTCCTCTGCAATTTCCTCGAGCATCCTCCTCCTACTTGAATCTAAACTAGACTCTATAATCTCCCTTATTCCTTACAGTCAACCATTTATAGGATCCTACTGTTTCTTTTCTGAATATTCATATTCAGCCGTTCTGCCACCATTGCAGGTGTATCTTGTCGCAATCTTTGTAGATGCTATCTAAACCTCAAATTCTGTGTTGTCCATATTCCCTTTCCCATCTAATCTGTGTGACTTGCCAAAACACAAACCTGACTATCAGTCCTCTACTTTAAATTCTACTTTGTCATTCCTCATTCCTTAGGTTAACATTCAGACTTCTTAACCTGACTCAAAGGGTCCCTTCCATATCTCCCACATGTTGTTTCTTTTGCCTGGGTTTCCCCAGGGTTCTCTGTTCTGCTTCTGCCTCCTTTTGATTGATGACTACAGTTAAACATGATGGTTTAAATCTTGGTCCAATTTCTCACTAGCACAAAGATTGGAACATATGGAGAGTTCAAAACCTCGAGTTTTATAGTAGTATTATTGCCAATAACTTGCTAACAAAGGGAAGCTCAATAGGTCTCAGCTTAAATTTTCTTATCCTTGACTAAGTTATTTAATCTTACTAAAAATATTTTTCCCTTTTACTTTCCCATTTACTTTATAGGTTTAATATCTGTCTTCCTCTCTCACCTTCTATTGATTCTAGCAGACATTATGCCCATTTTGTTTAACATGTATTCCCAGACTATCAAAATGCTGGGCACAAATTATTATTTGATCAGATATATTTTTGAACAAATGAGTCAGCAGGTGAGTGGACTGTATGAATAAATAAAGGAATGATAATTAGAAAATTTCTTGACTATTCCAATCTGGACTCCTAGGCTCATTTACAAAAATTTATATTAAAACATTTTATCTTGAACATATAATTTACTTTTTTATGTATACAACATAAAATGTTTTATTTATTTGAAAATAATTCATTCTGCAAAAATATGACAAGGAGAGTATGCCAAATTTCATGTTTAATAATACTAACTAGTATTTATTGAATAATTATCATGTTTCAGAACTTGTGTTTGACCATAATGACTATATACTTCAATTCTTATTATAACTTTATAAGAAAATTATCACCATAGTTTCTGGAAGTAAAAATTGGAGCACAGAGAGTTTTTGCAAGAGACCTAAGATCATCAAATAATACATGACAGAGTCAGTATTTGGACTGGTCAACAGGGCTCCAGACACATATTTTTCACTTTGTTCCTGCATGTATAGATAGCTTTTTCATTCTAGGTTACTGTCTGTGACTTTTAAAGCATATGTTAAATGCCATGTTAAAGTAAAAAAAAAAAATTATTATTATGTTTTTGTTTAGACTGTGGATTGAAGGATAAAATCATTATGGTAATAAATAGTCATAATCTTAATGGGAAAAGCTCACATATTCAAGGAGATCACTATTATAATATTTTTCTGAAAATGTTGTACAAAATTCTACCAAATATTTACTTAGGCATTTTCAATATAAATTTATTAGTATTATTGATTTTCTAATAAATTCTTATTTTCAGATCGCCAAAAGCAAATGTAAAATTATGTGTGTACATTTAAGAAAGATAATAATAGACAATACTTTCTTAATAATATGAGTAGTTTACACATTTGATGTTTTAATAAATAAGATAGTTTTATTATAAACTTTTGCACAACAAAAGAAATCATAAACAAAACAAAAAGACATCCTATAGACTGGAAGAAAATACAGGCAAATGATGTGACCTAAAATGACTTAATTTCCAAAATAAACAAAAAACTCATACAATTCAATAACAAAATGCAAACAACTCAACTGAAAAATGGGCAGAAGATATAAATATATATATCTCCAGTAAAAATCATACAGAAAGCAAGGGAATTCCAGGAAAACATCTACTTTTGCTTCATTGACTACACTGAAGCTTTTGACTTTGTGGATCACGACAAACTGGAAAATTCATAAAGAAATGGGAATATCAGACCATCTTACCTGCCTTCTGAGAAGCCTTGTATGCAGGTCAAGAAGCAACAGTTATAATCGGACATGGAACAACTGAGAGGATCAACATTGGGAAAGGAGTATGTCAAGGCTGTATATTGTGGCCCTGCTTATTTAACTTATATGCAAAGTACTTCAAGTCACATGCTGGGCTAGATGAATCATAAGGTGAAATCAAGATTTCTTGGAGAAATATCAACATCTTAGTATGCTACCATTCTAATGGCAGAAATTGAAGAGGAACCAAAGAGCCTATTGATGAAGGTGAAAGAGGAGAGTGAAGAAGCTGACTTAAAACTCAACATTCAAGAAACTAAGATCATGGTATCCAGTCCCATCATTTCATGGCAAATATAAGGGAGAAAAGTGGAAACTGACAGATTTTATTTTCTTGGGCTCCAAAATCACTGTGAATGGTGACTGCAGTTGTAAAATTAAAAGACACATGTTCCTTGGAAGAAAAGCTATGGCAAACAGTGTATCAAAAAACAGAGGCATCACTTTCCTGACAAAGGTCCATATAACCAAAGCTATGTTTTCTTCCAGTAGTCATGTACAAATGTGAGAGCTGGACTATAAAGAAGGCTGAGCACCAAAGAATTGATGCTTTTGAACTGTGGTGTTGGAGAAGACTCTTGAGAGTCCTTGGACTACAAGGAGGCCAAACTAGTGGATCCTATAGAAAATCAACCCTGAGTATTCATTGGAAGGACTGATGCTGAAGCTCCAATACTTTGGTTACCTGATGTGAAGAGATGACTCTGATTCTGGGGAAGATTGAGGGCAGGAAAAGAAGTGAGAGATGGAGGATGAGATGGTTGTATGGCATCACTGACTCAATGAATATGAGTTTGAGCAAACTCTGGGAGATAGGGAAGGACAGAAAAGACTGGCATGCTGCAGTCTGTGGAGTCACAAAGAGTGGGGCACTACTTAGTGACTGAAAAAAAACAATGAACAATAACAATGAGAGAAGATACACAGGTGCCAATAGGCATATGAAAATATGCTCATCATCACCAATTATTAGAGAAATGCAAGTCAAAACTACAACGAGGTACTACCTCACACCAATTAGAATGGTCATCACTAAAAGTCTATAAGTAATAAAGGCTTCCCCGGTGGCTCAGTCAGTAGAGAATCTCCCTGCAATGAAGGAGACCACCTGCAAAGCAGGAGACTGAATTTGATCCTTGGGTTGGGAAGATCCCCTGGAGAAGAAAATGGCAACCCACTCCAATATTGTTACCTGGGAAATCCCATGGACAGGGGAACTTGGCAGACTACAGTCCATGTGATTACAAGAGTTGGAATGGACTAAGCAACTAAACCACCACCACCAAGTATTAATAATAAATGGTGGAGAGGGTGTGAAGATAAAGGATTCTTCTTTCTCTGTTGATGGAAATGTAAATTGGCACAACCAGTATGGAAAAGAGTGTGAGGGTTCTTCAAAAAGTAAAAATAGAGATGCCATATAATCCAACAATCCCACTCCTTGGGATATACCCAGACAAATTATAGTACAAAAAGAATGCACATCACTTGTTTATAGCAGCACTATTTACAATAGCCAAGACATGGAACCAAGCCAAATGTCTACTGACAGATAAATGAACAAAGATATGTTTTATAGAAAGATAGATAGATATATAGATATAGATATAGATATTCAGTTCATTTTAGTCCCTCAGTCATGTCCGACTCTTTGCAACCCCATGAATCGCAGCAGACTAGGCCTCCTTGTCAACAACTCCCAGAGTTCACCCAAACTCATTTCCATCGAGTCGGTGATGTCATCCAGCCATCTCATCCTCTGTCATCCCCTTCTCCTCGTGTCCCCAATCCTTCCCAGAATCAAGGTCTTTTCCAATGAGTCAACACTTCGCATGAGGTGGCCAAAAGTATTGGAGTTTCAGCTTCAACATCAGTCTTTCCAAAGAATGCCCGGGAATGATCTCCTTTAGGATGGACTGGTTGGATCTCCTTGCAGTCCAAGGGACTCTCAAGAGTCTTCTCCAACACCACAGTTCAAAAGAATGAGTTCTCCGGTGCTCAGCCTTCTTCACAGTCCAACTCTCACATCCATACATGACTACTGGAAAAACCATAGCCTTGACTAGACGGACCTTTGTTAACAAAGTAATGTCTCTGCTTTTTAATATGTTATCTAGGTTGGTCATAACCATCCTTTCAAAGAGTAAGCGTCTTTTAATTTCATGGCTACAATCACCATCTGCAGTGGTTTTGGAGCCCGCCCCCCCCAAAATAAAGTCTGATACTGTTTCCATTGTTTCCCCATCTATTTACCATGAAGTGATGGGACCAGATGCCATGATCTTAGTTTTCTGAATGTTGAGCTTTAAGCCAACTTTTTCACTCTCCTCTTTCACTTTCATCAAGAGGCTCTTTAGTTCTTCTTCACTTTCTGCCATAAGGGTGGTGTCATCTGCATATCTGTGGTTATTGATATTTCTCCCAGCAATCTTGATTCCAGCTTGTGCTTCCTCCAGCCCAGTGTTTCTCATGACGTACTCTGCATATAAGTTAAATTAGCAGGGTGACAATATACAGCCTTGACATACTCTTTTTCCTATTTGAACCAGTCTGTTGTTCCATGTCCAGTTCTAACTCTTGCTTCCTGTCCTGCATACAGGTTTCTCAAGAGGCAGGTCAGGTGGTCAGGTATGCCCATCTCTTTCACAATTTTCCACAGTTTATTGTGATCCACACAGTCAAAGGCTTTGGCATAGTCAATAAAGCAGAAATAGATGTTTTTCTGGTACTCTCTTGCTTTTTCAATGATCCAACAGATGTTAGCAATTTTAACTCTGATTCCTCTGCCTTTTCTAAAACCAGCTTGAACATCTGGAAGTTCATGGTTCATGTATTGCTGGAGCCTGGCTTGGAGAATTTTGAACATTACTTTACTAGCGTTTGAGATGAGTGCAATTGTGCTGTAGTTTGAGCATTCTTTGACATTGCCTTTCTTAGAGATTGGAATGAAAACTGATTTTTTCCAGTCCTGTGGCCACTGCTGAGTTTTCCAAATTTGCTGGCATATTGAATGTAGCACTTTCACAGCATCGTCTTTCAGGATTTGAAATAGCTCAATTGGAATTCCATCACCTCCACTAGCTTTCTTCATAGTGATGGTTCCTTAGGCCCACTTGACTTCACATTCCAGGATATCTGGCTCTAGGTGAGTGATCACACCATCGTGATTATCTGGGTCGTGAAGATCTTTTTTGTTCAGTTCTTCTGTGTATTCTTGCCACCCCTTCTTAATATCTTCTGCTTATGTTAGGTCCATACCATTTCTGTCCTTTATTGAGCCCATCTTTGCATGAAATGTTCCCTTGGTATCTCTAATTTTCTTGAAGAGATCGCTAGTCTTTCCCATTCTGTTGTTTTCCTCTATTTCTTTGCATTGATCACACAGGGACCACAGCCTTGTCTAACTCAGTGAAACTAAGCCATGCATGTGGGGCCACCCAAGACAGACGGGTCATGGTAGAGAGGTCTTCCAGAATGTGATCCCCTGGAGAAGGGAATGGCAACCCACTTCAGTCTTCTTGCCTTGCGAACCCCATGAACAGAATGAAAAGGCAAAATGATAAGATACTGAAAGAGGAACTCCCCACGTCAGTAGGTGCCCAATATGCTACTGGAGGTCAGTGGAGAAATAACTCCAGAAAGAATGAGGGGATGGAACCAAAGCAAAAAGAGTACCCAGTTGTGGATATGACTGGTGATAGAAGTAAGGTCCAGAGCAATATTGCATTGGAACCTGGAATGTTAGGTCCATGAATCAAGGCAAATTGGAAGTGGTCAAACAGGAGATGGCAAGAGTGAACACCAACATTCTAGGAATCAGAGAACTAAGATGGACTGGAATGGGTGAATTTAAATCAGATGACCACTATATCTACTACTGTGGGCAAGAATCCCTTAGAAGAAATGGAGTAGCCATCATAGTCAACAAAAGAGTCCAAAATGCAGTACTTGGATGCAAGCTCAAAAACGACAGAATGATCTCTGTTTGTTTCCAAGGCAAACCATTCAATATCACTGTAATCCAAGCCTATGCCCCAACCAGTAATGTTGAAGAAGCCAAAGTTGAACGGTTCTATGAAGCCCTACAAGACCTTCTAGAACTTAAACCCTGAATAGATGTCCTTTTCATTATAGGGGACTGGAATGCAAAAGTAGAAAGTCAAGAAACACCTGGAGTAATAGGAAAATTTGACTTTGGAGTACAGAATGGAGCAGGGCAAAGGCTAATAGAGTTCTGCCAAGAGTATGCACTGGTCATAGCAAACACTCTCTTCCAACAACACAAGAGAAGACTTTACACATGGACATCACCAGATGGTCAACACCGAAATCAGATTGATTATATTCTTTGCAACCAAATATGGAGAAGCTCTATAGAGTCAGCAAAAACAAGACCAGGAGCTGACTATGGCTCAGATCATGAACTCCTTATTGCCAAATTCAGACTTAAATTGAAGAAAGTGGAGAAAACCACTAAACCATTCAGGCATGACCTAAATCAAACCCTTTATGATTATACAGTGGAAGTGACAAATCGATTTAAGGGACTAGATCTGATAGACAGAGTGCCTAATGAACTATGGGCATTGTACAAGAGACAGGGATCAAGACCATCCCCATGGAAAAGAAATGCAAAAAAGCAAAATAGCTTTCTGAGGAGGCCTTATAAATAGCTGTGAAAAGAAGAGACTCAAAAAGCAAAGGAGAAAAGGAAAGATATACCCATTTGAATGCAGAGTTCCAAAGAATAGCAAGGAGAGATAAAAAAGCCTTCCTCAGCAATCAATGCAAATAAATAGAGGAAAACAACAGAATATATATATATATATATATACACACACACAATGGAACATTGCTCAGCCATTAAAACAATAAAATAATGTTATTTGCAGCAACAGGGATAGGCTTACAGATTATCATACTAAGTGAAGCAAGTCACAATGAGAAAGACAAATATATGATACCATTTATATGCAGAATCTAACATAAAGCAGAAATGAATATATCTACTAAATAAAAACATATTTACAGGTATATAGAACAGACTTGTGGTTGACAAGGGGATGATAGGGGAGAGAAGAACTGAAAGTTTAGGATTAGTTAATGCCAACTGTTGTATATAGGATGTATAAACAAGATCCTACACTATTGCATGGGTAACTATATTCTATATTCTGTGATACACTGTAATGAAAAAGAGTATGAAAATTGTACCTGGGTCACTTTGCTGTACAGCAGAAATTAAACACAACATTGTATATCAACTATACTGGAATAAAATTTAGAAAGACAGTTTTAAGTTACTTTGTAAAATAAATATAAAGCATTTACAAATACCAAAATATCTTTATATAGTCTCTGATATATTGCATTAAAAATTTTTTGTTTATTTATGGGATACATATTGGTACACTTGATGTAGTGTTTGGGATTATAAAACAAACACTAATTCATTATTTTACTCATATATGCATATTTCAGAGAATCATACTTCTGCATAGAAAACTTCATCATTGTTTTTTAATCACAGTATTTTCATTGAAACTAGTATTTTGAGCTTATTGGTTCATTTTCTTTATCACATATGTTGAATTCTTTCTTTCTACTGAGCACGTTAAGAGAAATGAAGTCCATAATATTTACTTGTATTCCAAAGTCAAAAAACCAGTGAGTAAATGCAGAGGTAGTACTTCACAGGCATGAAACTTCTATCTCATTGCTTAGCTCACTTATCCAGACTTTTTCACCTTCTTAAATATGTAGAGATAAGTCCTTTAATATGATACAAGGCTTTATTTTGATGGATCTAGTAAATTAGACTCAACCTATCCTCCCCTCCCAAAAATCCAATAATGTGCATAATGAATTCTTCTCATTCTCTGTGCACCTGTTCTCCCTCATTATATCTGAAAATTTGGGATTGTTCCAAAGTGCTATGTAATGACTTTTTGTAAGCAAGACAAGTAAAAGAAATTCTTCAAGGGCACAATGAATTGGCTTTTGAAACTGTGCTAAATAAGTAGGAGGGAAGTGATAACACCAGACAGACCATGAGGCAGGTGTCATTTGGAGGTAGGAAGATTTCATGGAGTAAGGAATCATTCTGCCAGTAACAAAAGGTAAAAAAGTCAAAACAGTCTCAGTATTTTGAGTATCAGCTTGTATTTCCAATGACCAGATTTTTCCTGTATTCATTTTTAGAAAATATTTAAGCAACATAATTTTTTATGTCTTTGAATATTTAGAAAAAAAATATATGTATATAAAGATAATTGTCTTATGTTTGTAGCTATTGTGTATCTATAACTATTACATAGATTTACTTTACTTGCATTAAAATTGTTTTTATTATCTAATCACTTATCTTTGTCTAAATTTCAATATGTTTTGAATTCTGGAGGATAATTTCTCATTTACAAATTGATTCATCAAAGGAGACTAAGGTTATACATGAGGAACCCTAGCAAAACCTTCTATTTAAAATAGAGGGTACCAGCTGAGCTTTAAATAGTTACTTTGACTGTTATCATTAACTTTTGAAGTATGTAGATTAGTCCTTTATTTTTTTTCCTTTTTTTGATGGATCAAGTCACATAATGCAAATTATTTCATATTAAAAATTATAAAATTTCAATAGTTCATATTTCTGTCAGGAGTTCTGGCTGAATTAATGTAGAGAAAGTGTGCATATAGAATTTAAGCCTGTTGTAATTGATCTAAATCCT
This sequence comes from Giraffa tippelskirchi, assembly GCF_054371585.1. Lineage (NCBI taxonomy): Eukaryota > Metazoa > Chordata > Mammalia > Artiodactyla > Giraffidae > Giraffa > Giraffa tippelskirchi. The sequence goes on along the minus strand of NC_137275.1, from coordinate 60,311,704 downwards.
CCTCAGAAGACTACTAGAAAAAAAAAATAGCGGAAAGAATTCAGCTATTAAATCAGTAGGAGGCTCAGAAAATGCATTTTGGAGTGGTGGAACTTTTTTCCCTTCCTTTCTTCTTTTCTGCCTCCTTCTTCCTTTTCAAAAGAGCACTATTTATCTACTTTAGGACAATGCCATTCCAAAATTATTGTCAGTCTGTGAGTTAATGAACCAAATTTCAGGGCATTAATTGCATATTATTTATAATATTCAGCAGGCTTGACCCATAAATGAAAATGATTCCAGTTTGTAATGGCTTACAATATTGGTTACATAAAGAGCTTCAGAATATCTTTGGCTTAATTCAAGCTTCATTTTCTGCTGTTATGTTTCTTCTATATATTTATTGTGGTATATTATTATATTGTACCAATATACCATTAGTAATTATAAAGCTTGAAAGAAGTTGGCTTTCAACAGAGCTAATATATGCCACGATAAGGGCTAATAAAATAATAATAGCTAATATTCATTGAGTATTTACTTTATGCTCAACACTGTCCTAAGTATGGAAAATATAATATTTTTTTAACCACTTAAACCAGTGTTTAAAAGGAAAAGAAAGCAATGAATGAAAGCAGAGATAAAGTTTTGATGATAATAAAAGCAAATGTAGCCAATGATTTTATTAAACTTATTTAGAATTTTCTGAGTTTGTGCTTTCACTTGTCCTTAACCCTAGTATCAGGTACTTTGCATTTCTTTTCTTCTAACTGAATACTATGGATTGAAAATAATTTCTACACTTTGATAGAAAGATGTTCCGTGGAATATTTAAATAGCTCTCTTTGTAAATTGGCTCCCTTTGTTAAAAAGTCAGCATTTTGTGAGGCTGCTCATTTTTAACAGTGAGAAGACTTTTAGGAAGAAAATAGCCTCAAAGAAATAATAAGTTATTGAACTCACACTCAACAAGTCTAAGTCTGTTTCAATTTTTTAAATGAGAAAAAAAATGCTTCCTATGATATTTTCAAGTTTATACATGTCAGGATTTGAAGATTTAATTCAGGTACTTTTTCAGATGGTTGTGCTGTTTGGTAGAGAGTTGGAGATGGTCAAGTATGGGTGGAGGTCACCAGAATTTGTTACTTGAAGGTGAATTGCTAGTATGTGGGCTCAGGTTAGAAAGGCTTGTGATCAAACCAAGGCTTCATAACTGATACATTTTGAAGGTTTAGGCAATTTTCTCCAAGCCCTTTGAGGCTCAGCTTCTACAATGATAACTAAAATGAAAGTAATAGTATCTTCCTCAGAGTGGTTGGTAGGAAAGTACTTTGTATATGTATGTCCTGGTAAACTTCCCATCACCCATGTAACCTCAGCAAGCCACTTAAAACCTTCCAACAAATAGGGACAATAACGATATATTTGAGTGAAAGCAGGATCATGGACTTGATATTTATTTTGAAAATCATTTTATTTTGTCAAACTGTAGAAAGAACTTATTCAACTCAAATGGCAATCCTGGCTTCGTAGGTGTGAATGGGCCCAGCCACATGTAATAGCTTCAGAAATCTGACCTGTGATATTGTCATTCAGACTTCAGAGAAAATAAACTCTACCAAAAACTTTTTGCACAAAATGTGATTTAGGTTACTCCCTGCTTTATGATATTTCACTTGTTGTGATCTGTAAATTTTCTGAAAGCAAAAACTCTCTGTTGCCATGGAAATATTCTTAGAATCATTGCATGCCTTCATTTGTTTTTTACATCAGGTGCACTGACATTCTGGAGTAAAAAATCTAGTACTGAAAATTTACTGACTTCTTAATCTTTTTTGTTGACTCTAATTCTCATTCTTTTCACCTACAAAATGGAGGGTAATAGTGAGATATCATTTTATACCTTCAACTGAGGTATTGCATGAAGTCTTTAACATAGATTTGTAGACAGTAAATAATAAATTGTAGTTCCAATTATTTGAGATAGGTGTTAGCCTTGTTATTTGATAAATATGGAATACTTTTTGAGACATAAACCTGAAGTAGTGATAATATAAAAGAATATAAAAAGACATATTTCCTCACATCAAACTCTTTTTTGAGCTATTTTTAAGGTCTGTAACTTGACTGTTTTTATATACCTGGATGCATTGTGGATGGATCTCCAAAACAAGTTAAATAACTTATCCATCACCACTATAGCTACCTTTGTGTGTGTGTGTGTATGATAAGATTTATTAGCTATCTTAGAAAATTTCAAGTATGCAGCACAGTATTTTTGACGATCATTGCTATGCTACACCTTAGATCTCCAGCACTTTTTCATTTTGCATAACTAAACTTTTGCCAACAAAGGTCTGTTTAGTCAAAGCTATGGTTTTTCCAGTAGTCATCTATGAATGTGAGAGCTGGACTATTAAGAAAGCTGAGCACCGAAAAATTGATGCTTTTGAACTGTGATGTTGGAAAAAACTCTTGAGAGTCTCTTGGACCACAAGGAGATCAAACCAGTCCATCCTAAAGGAAATCAGTCCTGAATATTCATAGGAAGGACTGATGCTGAAGCTGAAATTCCAATACTTTGGCCATCTGATGCGAAGAACTGACTCACTGGAAAAGACCCTGATGCTGGGAAAGATTGAAGGCAGGAGGAGAAGGGGACTACAGAGGATGAGATGATTGTATGGCATCATCGACTCAATGGACATGAGTTTGAGCAAGCTCCAGGAGTTGGTGAAGGACAGGGAAGCCTGGCTTGCTGCAGTCCATTGGATCGCAAAGAGTCATACACGACTGAGCGATTGAACTGAAACCTTTGTACCCTTTGACCAACATTTCCCCATTTCCCACACCCTATGGCCCCTGGAAACTATCATTCTACTCTCTGCTTTTATGAATTTTACTTTTTTAGATTCCACATGTAAGTGAGAGCATTCAGTTTTTGTTTTTCTGTGTCTGGTTTATTTCATTTAGCCTAATGTCCTCTAGATTCATCCATGTTGTAGTAAGGGGCAGATTTTTTTTTTAAGACTGAATTATATTTGATCCTATATATATATATATATATCTCATATACATATATTTCTATCACATATTTATATCCATTCACACCTGTTGACAGACATTTAGGTTATTCCATATTTTGAAATTATGAATAATGCTACAAATAAATGTTTCATGTTGTATTCTAAAATACAACTTAAAAATGACCAGTAGGTATATCAAGGGGTTCTCAGCATCAGTTATCATTAGGGAAATGCAAATCTAAACCACAAAGGGATATCATCTCATGCTTCTCAGAATGACTGTTACCAAAAAGGTAGAATATGTAAATGTTGGTGAGGATTTTGTGAAAAGAGAACACTTATACATTGTTGGAAATGCAAATTTGTATAACCACTATGGAAAAGAGTATGGCGGTTACTCAAAAAATTAAAAATAATCCAACAATCCCACTTCTGGGTATATTGCCAAAGGAAATAAAACCAGCATCACACTTTCTAAAAGTTGAAACCCCAATATTCCTGTAGACCATCTATAACAACAAGGATTCTTACTTGTTTTAAATGATATACCTATCTTTACTAAACAGCAACAGGCTTTAGAAGTATAAAGAATCAGATACAGAAAATACATAAAAATTATTCTACAAAGATGGCAGGACAATAGTAGGTCAGTATGCAGTCACAGCTGTTGCCAGTAACCACTGATAATACTGCCAAATTTCCGCACCTCTAACACAATTGTAAACAATTGTAATTTCTCTACAGAGTCAATGATTTCTCAAATATCTGTGATTGTTATTTCCTTTTATTTCAAAGTCCTGAGATATGAAACATTGAGCATCTACATAGATTTATGAGCAGAGAAGGTGAATCTAGAATCTTGTTTCCCCAACTGGAATATAGGTCCTGCCTCCTGGATTCAAGGATTCGTATAATGGTAGATTACGGCAAAATATGAAGTGTGTTTTTATGCCACAAAGTAAAAACTTCATATGCTTCTAGATCATATTAATGTATTCAAGTCAAAAAGTACTCAACCTCCATAATACTTGGTTATTTATTCACAAAGTCTCGTCCGACTCTTTTGCAATGTCATGAACTTTAGCCCACTTGTCCAATCTCATGGACTTTTGTCCATAGGATTTCCCAGGCAAGAATATTGAAGTGGGTTTCCATTTTCTACTCCAGGGGATCTTCCTGACCCAGGGATCGAATCTGTGTCTCCTGCATTGCAGGTGTATTCTTTACTATAATACCACCAGGGAAGTCCCTCACTATAATACCTAGGCACTGGTAAAATAATCAAAAAGAAAGCAAACCTCCTGGCCTCATGGAGATTGTATACTAGGGTAGATTCAATAGATAGAATTAAGCTGGTAATAACAAATACACTGATGTGTATAGACCAGGAAAAAAAAAAAAAATGTCAAAGAGAGTGAAAACAGAATAATTTAAGACTGTATAATATATATCAAGGAATAAAAATGATGAAAACAAACCTGATAAATTTTGGCTGAGTAAAATAAATCAGTGATGTTAGCTTTCATTGAGATAGAGAACATTTAGAGAAAATTGATTTGGTGAGTGAAAAATAATACTTTGGTTTTAGATATATTAAAATTGAGATAAATGTTATCATTAAATGAAAATAAATACATGTATCCAGGTTTAAGAGAAAATCTTTGGGCTAGAAATGTAACTATGGAGAATCACCCACAGTCAAATGGAATTTAGAGTTAAAATAATGAATAATATTAACTGAGACTGAATGTAAATAAACGAGTCAAGTAGTCTATTGTCTGAGCCCCTGAGCTTCTTAGGTTTGCCTGGTGGCTCAGTGGTTAAGAACCTGCCTGCCAATGCAGGAGATGTGGGTTTGATCCCTGGGACTGGAAGATGCCCTGGAGAAGGAAATGGCAACCCACTCCAGTATTCTTACCTGGAAAATCCCATAGACAGAGGAGCCTGGTGGGCTACAGTTCATGGGGTTACAAAGGGTTGGATACATCTGAGTGACTAAGCACGCTGAACTTCTTAATATTCAGAGGTAAGGAACAAATATAAACAAGTAAACTGGAAGTCACTCAGTTGTGTCTGACTCTTTGTGACCCCATGGACTATAGCCCGCCAGGCTCCTCTGTCCATGGAAATATCCAGGCAAGAATACTGGAGTGGGTAGCCATTCTCTTCTCCAGGGGATCTTCCTGACCAGGGATCAAACTCAGGTCTCCTGCATTGCAGGCAGATTCTTTACCATATGAGCCACCAGGGAAGCCCAGTATAATCAAAGAAGACTGGAAAAGACTCTTTAATGACTGAAAAAAACTCTCAAATGACTGAAAATTCACAGAGTGTGGATTCTTATAAGCTATGAGAAAAGAGTGCCTCAGGAGGGGATCAAACTACAGCTGCCAATCATAGGTGCTGAAATCTTGTGTGTACCACTACCTCTTTTACCTAGTTTCATCTGTACTTATCCCACTGAATCTGCTCTCTTTTTAAGAGTCCTCCTTTGTAGAGATTTTATTCCAGAATCAATACATACCTTTAGCATCCTTACTCACAAACCATCAGTTATTTTTTGGATTATTATCTCTTGGTTTTTAATATTGCCTTTCCTGAAGATGCTATTCACCAATAGATACACAAAACTGACTCTGGCACAGTTAAGCAATTACTTACATCCCCCCAAATCCCAGATCAAGTGAGAGGTCTAGGTTTTTCTTTTCCCTGAAACAATAAAGAATTTTTTATTACTAAAAATCATCTAATTTTAATCCTTTTATTCCTCATATGTGAAATTAAAGATATATAAAAAGATAGGAAAATTAATATCTGAAAACATATTTTTTCATTAAAAAAATTTGTATACATATATGGGCTTCCCTGGGTCTCAGTGGTAAAGAATCCTTCTGCAATGCAGGAGCCACAGGAGACTGGGTTCAATCCCTGGGTCGGGAAGATCCCCTGGAGAAGAAAATGGTAATCCACTCCAGTATCCTTGCCTGGAAAATCTCATGGATAAAGGAGCCTGGTGGACTACAGTCCATAGGGTTGCAAAGAGTCAGACACCACTGAGGGAGTAAACAACAACATATAAAATGGTACAAGAAAAAAAAATACTACCCAGATTTCTATATCTCACTTCCATTGTCTCATGGGTTTCCAAACATTTCTCTCTAAGCAACCCATGGGGATTTCTTCAGACTATATCCCTCTTATCAGCATTTTGGTCTGATAATAAACACAAGAAGAAAATAAAAACATTCAGACTATGCACTGGAAATACATGTTCACTGAGTCTGCAATTCTATAGTATAATGATTGCAATCAAGAGTTCTGCAAGGGTCAGGAGATAGCAGTGGTAAATAAATTCCATGTAGCTTAGATACTCATCAAAGGAATACCACCTCAGTTAGAAAATTGCCACTGAATCAACAGTTCATTTCTTAAATCGGACTTATATATTGTACAATGCAGAACTTCACACATATTTATTATTTTGCAATTTAGTCACATTATGTCCCTCGACCTTCAATTCACAATTCATCCTTCTTTCTCAAATTTACTTCAACTTACAAGAGAGAGTGCCACATCAGAAGGGGATAGCATCATATGCAAACATTAAAAAAAAAAAATACAGTGAGTGGATCCTGTGGACCAACAAATAATTTCTTAGTTAGTACTTTAAATTGATGCTTATGGGATGCATATAAATTTAATGTAGAAAAGTTTATATTCTGTCAATTTCCCAAATGCAACAGGAATTTTAGCTGAACATAGGTCATTATTTGCACATTAATTCTGCATTGGTAGAAACTGGGGAATTGTTATCCTGGATCAGACTCAGGATGAATTAAGGGGTGGCTTCTCTTTACAAAATTGAACTGTTCATTAAGCAAACATTTCTTGGCATTTATAAAATTTCAGAGTCTGTTTTAAGTAATAAGGAAAGAGAAGTGAACAAAGTGAAGAGTACCTGGATTCATGGACTTATACCCAGTGCTGCTGCAACTGCTAAGTCGCTTCAGTTGTGTCCGACTCTGTGCGACCCCATAGACGGCAGCCCACGAGGCTCCCCCATCCCTGGGATTCTCCAAGCAAGAACACTAGAGTGGGTTGTCATTTCCTTCTCCAATGCATGCATGCATGCTAAGTCGCTTAAGTCATGTCCGACTCTATGCGACCCTATGGACAGCAGCCCACCAGGCTCCTCTGTCCACAGGATTCTCTAGGCAAGAATACTGGAGTGGGTTGCCATTTCCTTCTCCTATACCCAGTACTAATATTGAAATTAAATATATCCAGGTTATTTTCATACTGAGTAATTAGTGTATGCACATATACAACTGTATGTTGCTGTTCAGTCACTAAGTCATGTCTGACAGGCTCCCCTGTCCTTCACTATCTTCTGGAGTTTGCTCAAATTTATGTCCATTGAGTCAATGATGTAACTGTATATCATTAAATAATTACATAGTAATATTGAGTTGTGGTTTTGGAGAAGACTATTGAGAGTCTCTTGGACTGCAAGATCAAACCATCCAATTCTAAAAGAAACTGGTCCTGAATATTCATTGGAAGAACTGATCCTTAAGGCTAAGCTCCAATACTTTGACTACCTGATGCAAAGAGCCGACTCACTGGACAAGATTCTGATGCTAGGAAAGATTGAAGGCAAAAGGAGAAGAGGGTGGCAGAGGATGAGATGGTTGGATACCATCACTGACTCAATGGATATGAATCTGAGCAAACTCCAGGAGATAGTGAAGGACAGGGAAGCACAGCATGCTGTGGTCTATGGAGCTGCAGAGTCGAACATGACTAGTGACTGGACAACAACAGTCACAGGAAATGGTGGCACATTTTGCAATAATTATTAGAATAGAATAGTATAGCTATGTTCTTGAAATGGTTTGTTTTAAACACATTACTGAAGTTACACCAATTGTCCTACCCCTGAAGTATATTTATTTGATGAGTATGCATCAATACAGTATTAAGACCAAGTATGATTATATGACTGTATTTAAGATTTCCTGAAGAATACCAAAGCATCCCAAGATTTGTCCAACATCCCTTTACAACTTTTGCTTTGCAAATCACACACATTATAGAAGTTAAGCAACATGTTAAACTATTAATAATACTGTGAGAGAAAACCCTTCTATATTCCCATATAACTTGCCTAAATTGTAGCCTATACATTTGGCCTCCTGACCCTTTATATTTGTTGGTTCCAGGTCTATGGATGTGAAGGGTTGACTGTATTCTATTCATTGCACCATGCCATTTTATATAAGGGACTTGAGCATCTGAAATCCATAGAGGCTCCTGGAACCAATCCCCCATGGATATCAAGAAATTACTGTGGCTATGAAAACTTCATTTCATATATGTATGCTGGTATAAAATGCTACAGGTAAGCTAGAGGTATAGATCCTCTTTCTACAGTTTTCTGATGATTTAATTTAATATGTTTTATTTGTCAATGCAACATGAGCTCTCATTCCTCTATGCCTTTGCCCATGCTGTTTCCCCTCCCCGAAAGGCTTTTTTTTTTTTTATCTTTTGCTCAGTTTTCTTCATCCTTCAAGATTCAGTTCAGTGGTTCTCTCTTCCAGAAAATCGGTTCTGATTTTGCATTCTAAATCGCAGCCTCTGTGCAAAACATATTAAACTTTCACCATTTCATTTCATAATAAATTGTGTTATCCCTGTTATACAGATGAAACATGGAAGCTCATAGGAATTTTTTAACTTCCCCAAAGGCAAACAGGTGGTTAAGCTAGGAATTGACACCAAGCCATCTGGCTACAGAGTGATTTTGCATACCGTCCTGCACACATATTTAATTTTCATTTTGAATATTTTTAAATAGTTATATCCTCTATTAAACTATAAGTTTCTGGTGGGTCAAAACTACCCACATTTCTCATCACATCTGTCTATCAGTTGACATTCCATAAATATTAATCAATATAGAAATAAATGTATACCTTACTGACTACAATTTTATTGCATGTCATGGAACTATATATTATTTTAAACAACTTTTCTATTGAAAATGTGTTACTTATGTGAAATTGAAATCGACTTCCTCTCAGCGTTCCACTTTCACGTTAGTTAAATCCCTTGATAACCCTTATATAAGTGTAATTCATTCCCTTCCAATGTTTAAAAGCAACTCTTATTACAAAGCAAATCTTCCCATTTCCTTTGTTACTATTCACATGCAATAACTTCAATGTATGGTCCTGGCCATTCCCCTTTATTAAAATTGGATTCAATTCAACAAAATCCCAAAACTATTTGATGATCACAAGCTCAGTTTTTTCTTTACCAATCTAATTGTGAATAATAGATTTCCATATGGCAACACAAAATTGATTTGACTTGGAAAAAGTAGGGCTGTTTCACTCATTCTAGAGGCCCTGTCTTCAGAATGGCATCTAAATATTCTATTTTCCTTTATCTCATACAGTATTTTTTCCCTCCTCTTTCTCTTTGCTTCCTTCCTCCCCTTCCCTCACCATTCTTTCTCTTTCACCATCTTTTTTTAAAATTAATTAATTTACTTTAATCAGAGGCCAATTGCTTTACAATATTGTAGTGGGTTTTCCATACATTGATATGAATCAGCCGTGGGTGTACATGTGTCCTCCTCCTTCTTTTTAAAGCCTCTTATTGCTATATTCTTATAAGTGAGCGTATATTCTCTTTTGCACAAACAGTCTGAGGTCACACAGGTGGTCAAATCCAGAAGTTGTTCTGGATTTTCCCCTTATTATGAAAGTATTATTACAAACAGTTGCATTAAATTAGTCCTAATAGATATTGCAGATTTTTACTTGGTAGTTCTGGTTTCTGCCACTGTCTCTTCTAGCAACATAGGAGAAACTTATGCAGCAACCAGTGTTCCCACTGACCAAAAGTATCAATCTGAGAGATTGCCTCGTACATATTTCTAAAGCTCTGTCTTTTTATAATTGTCTTTTCTCCAGGACTTTGCCTTGCAAATTCCAGCTGCTTCAGCTCCCTGAATCCTAGTCTCCTCTGTAGAGCAAGATAATTTTCTTTGCTTTATTTTCCTTTCCCTGCACAGCAGTCCAGAAACTGCATCTATACAACAAGTCAAGGTATTTCTAATGCTTTCTTCTTTTATGTTTTATATATTTGTTTCAGGTATCTAGTTGTTAGATATTTAGAATGAGCCTTATCAATGTGTTACTCCACTACGGATGCAAATAAATCGTTCACATTAACTTTTTAAAAATCATATATAAAATTTTGAAAATTAAGAAAACTTAATCATATACTAAACAAAATGCACTTATATAGGTCTGTTTGTGATACAAGAAAGTATACCTATTGATGCCCCAGGGTTTGACCCTAAGTAGGTTGCAATTTATTTGAAGACAAGCACACAAGCACTTATAAATATAGCATAAATATAATTCAGCACTGAAAACTTTTAACTGTTTAGAATAGAAGTATAGATAGCCATGTCATTGTGATCAATAGAAAAATTCAAGTAGGAGACAGTATGGTTACGGGTCCAAGTATAGATATGATTTCTGAGGTATAGGGAAATAAGGGAAAAGTTTAAATGGTAAATATTTTTTTCTGTAGTACAGGTGGAAAACACAAGCATGAAAGGCAGCCAGAACAGTCTGAATTGAGTGAAATCCTTAGCAGTAAATTAGCTGGTAGGACACCCACTGGATAATCTCTGCCACTGACTTCATGTTTGAAGCACAAAATTAGTACATATGTGTAATGCAATAGTGAGATAAAAATATTAATCAACAGCATCAATTAGTTTAAATGGAGAGTAAAAGAGGGGAAAAATGACAAACTAAGTATACCGAAAGATGGAGTGGTATTGAATTGAATAAGTAACTGTTGCTATGAGGATGTGAAGAGAAACCCAGCTTTAACTTGAAAATTGAACTTTGAGTATTACTTAGTGCCTGGATGGTTGAGAGAGGGAGAGAAGACTACTCTAGGCCAAATGAACAGCAAATATGAAGACTCAAGAGCAAGGTTAGTTAGTTGTGGATAGTTAAAATCTAGTTAGTTGTGAAACTACGAGTGGGACTGCAGTATAAAGTCCAAAAAAGATAGAATTTGGACTTAAGAGTCAGCAAGACGCTATGTTGTCAAACACTTTATAGAGGTCAAAGTATAAGTTTTATTTTTGTTACTGTCATTTTCAGATGCTTTGTTTCTTTTTAGTTTGTTTTGATTTTCTTGTTTTGTGGTAAGATGAACACAGTGATATAGAATGTGGTTTAGAAAGGAGATAAGGAGTTGGTTTGAGTCATTGAAGTGTGATGCTCTGAATTAGAGTGAAGTGAGTGTGACAAGGATGAAAGTGATAGGTTCAAGTCACTATGAAGGATTAATCAAGAGAAAATATTTACAAAAACATATAATTCCTGTTTATTAATATACAAAAATTAATTTTGCTTATCTTTACTGATAAAGTCATTTGCTTCCTTATCTGTAACTTGCCTTGCTTCAAAGAGTGTTTAATATAGAGAGAATCTAATGCTACAGGTATGTTCCACAGGAAGAAAAAAGTCACAATGGATGGAAGATGATGGTTAAAATGTGCTGCAATTAGGTGACAGTAAAGAATTCTGATAAGTATCAGTAGCTGACATTTTGACATAATGGTCAAGGAAGAGACATATGTTCTAATGCCAAAGTTATATATGTATATATATAGGTATGTATTTAATATATTTTATATTTCATATGTAATGTAAATATAGAATGAATTTGAAGCCATAAAAATGAATAGGTTTCTCAAACTATTTAGAGTAAGAAAAACTAGTCAAAGCCTGAATCTTGGTGAATATAAACATTTGTGATAAAAAAAAAAACTTTCCCCAAAGCTCTGAGTTTTATCAAAGATAAGAATTACAATGCTTTTTCATTCACATTTTTTTTTTTACCATCTATTTCATCCCTGGAAGGTTAAAACATGTTCACATCTTTTAATAATCATATATTTTTCATAAAAATACATCTTTTATCAAAGCAGTAGGGAATTTCTACAATTTCAAATAAAAGTATATTTTCTAGCTTTCAGAATCATGCATTTTTAAAAGATAATGTAATTTTAAGAAACTACAAAAGATCATTTATTTTATCTCCTTGTGTGTGTGTGGGTGTAGCTTTATTAGCTCATTTCTTGTAACCACAAACATTTCATTTGTCTACCTTATGTTGTAGCTTATGCTCCTAGGATACTTAGGTGAATATTAGTCTGAATTGTAGAGGATGTTGAGAATATAATTGCATTTTTAAAAAAGCTGAAAGTTAAAAATTATTAGATGCCATTATGTTTACTTTAAAGAGCTCATCAGGATGGTGTGTTATATATAATTAAAATTATCTTTATAGTTAGATTTGCTATTTCTAAGGTGTAAACACTTTTAAGTATTTGACAGCTCATTGTAAAGAGTTATAATGCCCTTCCATATGTGTTATACACTGCCCTAGGGTTCCCATCAAGAGACACTACTTCTCCACAGCATCCATTACCAAGTGGGAAATTACTTTATGGACTCCAACACACAAATTTAGAGAAAGCAAATTATCAGTTTATACCAACTGAGAATGAATAAAATATCAACTTTAGCTAAAATTGCAGAACTAAAATGGGAATAAACCTTTAAGTAGGAACATGCCCCAGCCTGATTCTGACTATTCTCCACTGTATTACAAGTTAGAGGAAGCTTCCAGACCTCCATTCAGTAATTCTTTCTATCAGTTTCTTTCAGACAATGTCTATTGTAGAAACAGTTTCCTTGTCTGCTGCTATTTTTCACCTGCTATTTACCTGAAGAGTTGTTGCTGTTCAGTTGCTAAGTCATGTCCCACTCTTTGCAACCCCATAGACTGCAGCATGCCAGGCTTCCCCTTCACTATCTCCTGGAGTTTATTCAGATTCATGTCCATTGAGTCAGTAACGCCATCCAACCATCTCATCCTCTGTCACCCCCTTCTGTTCTTGCCTTCAGTCTTTCCCAGCATCAGGTTCTTTTCTAATGAGTCGGCTCTTCACATCAGGTGGCCAAACTATTGAAGCTTCAGCATCAGTCCTTCCAGTGAATAGTCAGGGTTGATTTCCTTTAGGGTTGACGGGCTTAATCTCCTTGCTGTCCAAGGGACTCTCAGGAGTCTTCTCCAACACCACAGTTCTTTGATGCTCAGCCTTCTTTATGTTCAAGTGCTCACATCCATACATGACTACTGGAAAAACCATAGCTTTGACTATACGAACCATTGTCAGCAAAGTGTCAGCAAGGCAATCTGAAGAGTTGTTAAGCACTATTTTGTTGCACCTCTATTGAGCTTTCTCTGGTAAATTGCATCAACAAATCTTTGCCCACCTTACACCACAATGTGTCATACTTTGGGAACTGCTGAGTAAATAATTCCCTTATTTTCTTTTTCCTAAACAGAAAATAGGATCATCAATTTCCTGATTCGAAATGAAACTCACATTTCCTAATTTGAGACACTCAGTGTCCCATTCTCTCCTTGAATCCACCTTCATTTTTCCCTTTAGCAAATATTCACTAATAGTCTTCAGTCTGTCAAGAATGCTGTCAGGCTCTTGAAAAACACTGGAGTAAAGAAGAAAGAGATGATAACCCCTGTCCTGAAGGAGTTTTCACGCTATTAAGAAAAATAAATATTAAATAGGACAGACCTAGTTCTGATATCATAGAGCTTATATTCTGCCAGAGAACCCATCAGAGGATAACTTATGTGATTTATTATTTAAATATATGTTTCTTACTGACAACTATGAAAATTCACATCAGAGGTATCTGCTTTAGTCTAGAGCCACATTTTTATCAAATATGATGAGCCTGTAACAGGTCAAAGAAGTTTGTTTTGGGTATGGGATGGGGAAGGAGGGGGGTTCTGGAAGGGGAACACATGTACACCCATGGCAGATTCATGTCAATGTATGGCAAAACCAATACAATATTGTAAAGTAAAATAAATAAATAAATAAATATATATATATATAAAAAATTTAAAAAACTACTTGGAAATCTACACAATTATCTGTTTCTCCCTTCGTGCAACATTAAACCTGTTTGATTAAATGTAGAGATCTGCTTAGCAAATATTATTCACTCACTAATCAAGGAATCTTTGTAGTCAATTTGCTGGCTATTTACATTCTTTACAAGAATAGTACATAATATAACTAAGCTGGAAAAATTAAAAAAAATAAAATAAAAATAAAATTTCATTATTGATTTAATATTTAAAGGCTGAGTAGTGTTTAATTCCACAAAATATAACCCTCAGAGGCAGATAGGAAGGAACAGAAGACAAAGCATGCCCAAGTATTCTGAAAAAGGAAGGAGCATGTGAGAAATGTAAACTCCAGTGTGTAAATTCTGCAGGGAGAGAGGGGTAGGAGATAAGGATGGTAACATAGGGAAAATCTAAATCCTGCAAGAACTGAAAGGTATGGGGCTGTTGTGGCTTAGTCACTCAGTTGTGCACATCTCTTTGCAACACTTTGAACTATAGCCAACCAGGTTTTTCTGTCCATGGAATTTTTCAGTGGGTCACCATTTACTCCTCTAGGGGATCTTCCTGGCCCAGGGATTGAAACCATGTCTCCTGTGTCTCCTGCATTACAGGCAGATTCTTTACCTGCTGAGCCATCAAGAAAACCTGGGAGTATATTTACTGCAGCATTTTTAAGAGCTGAAGGAGATATGAATAATTATACCAGAACCACAGGTAAATTGGACAGAATTTAGATCATTATCTTAAGAGTAATGAGGGGCTCTGAAAGATTTGGATGAGGGGAGAGATTTAGGATAATTTGTAGATCAGAAAAGAAGGGGTTTGAGAAAGTGAAGAGTAGATAAGGGAGACTGGATAGGACAGAATTTCAGTGTTCTAGATGAGAGATGATGATACACATGCTTAGGAAGTCAGCAGGGAAAAAAGATATTAAATAGAGTACTTTATGGGCTCAAAGGTTCCGAGACATACCATTGGTTTATTGTCAAAGATCTAATAAAATCATTGTCAGTTTCTATACTTGGGAGGCATATATATTAAATTAATCTGGAGATAAGATCATTCTATACAAGTATATAAGGTAACTGCAGTGAGACTTGGCTATTCATAGTTCATTAACATCTTAACATTATTAACATAATTTATTCATAGTTTTTTAACATCTTACCCTCAAAATCCAGAGTCAGCTACAAATTATTAAAAACAAATCTAAGATCACCACTTCTAGATTTTAAACCTGACTATGTAACTTATCTTAGTCTTCTTTATTTTTTATTCATGATACAGATAACAAAATGTCTTATATGAGACATACATATTAAAGAAGTTTAGAGAGTGCTATACAGAGTACTTTGTTAGCACCATGTTTCCCTACATACCCTTCTGTCTTTTTATTGCCATTTCTCTATCTTTTGTCAAAATCCAGCATCCTGATAATGTCCCATCCCAGAATCTCTTATATCAAATGAATAGCTCGAATGTACAGCCATTTTCACAAACCAGAAACATAGAAACCATCTTTTCCTATCCCCATATTTGTCATCTGTCATCAGGTTCTGCCTATTTTAATCCCAAATAGTTTTCAGGACTATCCAATTCCCTACATCTCACCTGCCCTCACTTGTCAAAAAATATATATATAAATAAACTTTTTCTGGGCTATAGAATTAATCTCTTAACACCCTCCTCAACAAAGTGATTATTTCCAAACACAATGCTAATGATATCAATCCCCACTTTCGGTCCTACACCTGTCTTTACCTACCCCATTCAGTGTCTTTATTGCCTTTGGTGTAAATGTGTGTGTGTATGTGTGTGAGTATGTGCTCAGTCATGTCCAACTCTTTATGACCCCATGGATTGTAGCCCGCCAAACTCCTCTGTCTATGGAGTTTCCCAGGCAAGGTACTGGAGTGGGTCACCATTCCTTCCTTCAGGGGATCTTCCTGACCCAGGAATCGAACCTACATCTCCTGCATTTCAGGCAGATTTTTATAGAAGGATATAGATATCTTCCAAAGAAACTTGCAGGTGTGACCCCTCCCTATTTTTCAAGCTTTATCTTGTCCTTTACTTCCACTCCTCTCTTAACATCTATACTAGCTTTCTTTCACTTTCTTGAATGTGCCTTGTCCTCTCTTATTACATGATTTTCCCTCACGTGCTAGATTGAAAAGCACTCAAGTGCTCTTTTCCTTTACTTCTAATGCATTCTTTGAAATTGTCCTGTACATTTCAACTCAAATGTTACTTTCTCTACCAAGTATTCTATTAATCAGTTAAGTGAAACTCTCAGATAATCTCATGACACAGGTAACATTCTTTTCATAGAAGTTAACATATTTTTTTCTTTTGCTTATTTGATTAGTATTTTATCTGCTCACAGGCATAAGCTACCTGAAGCACAAACAATAATCATGGTTTTTGTTCGTGTTTGAATCCATAGCTCTAAGCAAATAGGTGTTCAATAAATATAGACTGAATGGATTTAAATCAACTTCACATAGACTCAGAATTTAATTTTTCATAAAACAAAAGCTTAAATGTGTGATTTTCTGCACTTAGATAAAATTCAACCACTTAAAAAGTAGTAGGAATATCTTCTTCAATGTTCTGCTCCTGTTTATTCCTATACACATCTCTTGTATATTTTCTTTCTGTAAAATACTTTTGACTTCCTGAGTTCTAAGTCCATAGAACATTTTGATTCATAGAATTCACCACTGATTTCTGTAAAAGCAGAAAACCTTAATTTCTGATTAAAGATAAGACAAACTAGAATAAGATATGCCTGTTGAGACTTAATATCATGATGGATACAGAGCCAATTATAGATCTGTGATCAATAGATCTTCCTCCTGTTACCAGGCTGCAAAGTCCCTCCTGGATCTGTGATGTGTGCCTGCATTGGCTTACAGACGGCAGGGCTGGCCATAAGGTTTCACAACTCATGCTGTGTAGTCAGTCAACTAACTTCCTCACAGAAATGGCAGCTGTGAGAGTTAAACAGAGTGGATGCCTTGGAGCAATGTTATTTCATGAGATCTTGCTAGAATGTGTTTTTATTTTGTACTTGTAAAAGTGTATTAACTGTCTTAACTGTATTACAACATTTTTAAAAGTGGTTGAACTTTTCAGGTAAATATGGTAGATATCCTACTTTTTGCCACAGTTTCTAATATATAGGTGATAAAAGAAAAGATTGCATTGTAGTAACCTCCCATCCCAGGAAGGGGCACATTTATCAATTCTCTTATGCCCATCATAAAACATAGATGATATAAAAGAAAAAAAAAAAGGTTCTGAACTTGAGTTCCTATGGGATATGACCCAGTTTAAGTTTCCCAATGCTGTACATTCATACCAGTTAAGTGAGTAGAGAAGTAAGGGCAAAAAGGAGAACTATAAAAGAGACCAGTTATTTTAAGCCTATTAGAGAGAATAAGGATATAAATCTGTAATAAACTTTGCAAAAATCCCTTAGCTATGCAACCAAGTCTTTCTCTTTGATTTAATAAGAGAAATGGTCATTTTGTTCTGTGTAGGGTCACTTGAGTCGTAATATAGAAACCAAGGTAAATAAAGAAAAAAGAAAGCACAGTGTGTACTGGGCATGGATGAACCACTTTTTGACCCTCTTCCAGCCAGTCAAGGAGTGACATGAAACTTAATCAACCACTAAACAAGCAGGCAATGCAAAATATAATTTGAAAAAGAAGGAGCAAGTTTTTTGAGGGTGAAGGAGTCAGCTCTGAAGGAGAAAGAAAATGAAAACAACTTTTTAGAAGACATCAAAATCCTTCTCACCTCTGCATTTTTATTTTTGTGAGATGACTTCTTGACCACTCTTTTTCCTGTTTCTGACAGGATTCAATGACAGATATTTTTCAAATTCAAATTCAACATATTAACTGGTCTTCCCTTGTGGCTCAGCTGATAAACAATTTGCCTGCAATATGGGAGACCTGGGTTTGATCCCTAGGTTGGGAAGATCCCCTGGAGAAGGGAAAGACAACCCATTCCAGTATTCTGGCCTGAAAAATTCCATGGACTGTATAGTCCATGGGGTTGCAAAGAGTTGGACATGACTGAGCGACTTTCACTTTCTCTTCCACTTTCACATATTAACTTGAAGATGCAGCTAATGGGAATTGGTCATATTGCTCACAGGGTTCACTTATAGTTAACTATTGGGCCTAATCAAAATGCTAGATGAAAGAACTCAAGGTAATCCACAGTTTAACTCAAGTTTTTCAGGGAGAATTAAAACATATACACAAAGCATATGACTATTTTTATGCCTTTACATATTAACTTCAAATATATTAAACGATTCTTAATTTGTCAAATGACATTGGCAAATTCTGTCTTACTCTCTTCCAAGGATTCAGGCTAAAGAGAGTCAAGTGGTTCTGATATCCAAGTTTATCAGACTGTGAGAATCATTGAACAGATGTACTTAAAAGTAGAATTATAATGTTTCCTTATTAGAACAGATTTGAATAATAAGATACAGCCCAGTTATAGTATAGATGTTCTCTTCTGATTATTTCCCCTTGGAATTTTCTATACTACTCAGAGCTTAAAATAGACAGTTACCAGTTGCAGAATTTTTAAAACTTATTTGTTAAATATAGCAAGTGAAGTTTAGTTTTTATACTTATTCAAGCTATAAAGACTTACCAAGGATTCTTTTTTTTCCCCAACTTTTCTTTGTTATATCCTCTATCTTGAGCTATAGGTGAGGCAGGATTCAGTGGAAGACTCCAAAGTTTTTCAAAGTCTTTGTATTTTTGAGTATTTCTCTGATGTCCAGAAAATCCATGTCACTAAAAGAAGGTACAAGTCTCAAGTAGGTGCAGATGCAACTTCTGGATGGAAATGGGGAATAAGTGAAGAATACTGTAAATAATATCTGATATACTTTAGCTTGTCATCTTCTACATATTACTGCATGAGGCTTCAGAGGAGGAGATTGGTTTCTTTACTTCATATAGTTTTAAAATACTTGACACTTAGAATAGATTCACATGAATGGTTTCAAGTGGATCATCACTTGATTGTCATTGTGAAACTCTGGTTCCTGGTTCTTGATCTCAAATGCTCATAGAAAATATATCTCTTAATAATACATTCCTCTAGTTGTTTCTGGAAACCCCTGTGAGGCTTTCACATAGTGATGACGTGTTACTTAGGTCCAATACTTCACAGTGTCTACCCTTTCCTTTCTTGTTTCCCCTCATGTGGTAACGCCTGAAATGCTATTTTCTGTTCCCATTGTCCTTGGATATAAACAGTCTCCTATAGCTGTTAACGGTGAACACCAGCAATGATGTTTGTACCTTCCCTGCTGGTCTAATGGGTAGGATTTGTTGCTGTCTGCAGTAATGTTTGATTCCCCCTTCAGGTGGCAAATATCTTGGTGGATTTTATCCATTCTGTATTCTCATGGCAATGGGGGGAAATACTTCATAAATTCTCTGAAAGACTGTTCCTAAACCTAGAAAATATAAGAGGTAATGTGTGAGTCTTGGGTAGAACAACTGAATGTTAAAGCCCTAAGTATACAGAAGGGATACTGTGGGGAGCACCCACATTTGGCTGCCTGGGGTTCTGATTGTAATTCCTAACTTTGTGATTGATTTCACTCAAAGTTAGTGTTTACCTCCAATCAATTTTTTAATTGATTTTTTTTATTGAAGGATATTGCCTTACAGAATTTTGTTGTTTTCTGTCAAACTTCAATATGAATCAGCCATAGTTATACATAAATCCCCTTCCTTTTGAACCTCCCTCACATCTCCTGCCCCATCCCATCCCTCCAGATTGATACAGAACCCCTGTTTGAGTTTCCTGAGCCATACAGCAAATTCCCGTTGGCTATATAATTTACATATGATAATGTAAGCTTCCATGCTACTCTTTCCATATATCTCACCCTCTCCTCCCCTCTCCTCATGTCCATAAGTCTATTCTCTACGTCTGTTTCTCCATTGCTGCCCTGTAGATAAATTCTTTAGCACCATCTTTCTAGGTTCCATATATATGTGTTAGAATATGATATTTATCTTTCTCTTTCTGACTCACTTAACTCTGTGTAATAGGTTCTAGGTTCATTTACCTCATCAGAACTGACTCAAATGCATTCCTTTTTATGGCTGAGTAGTATTCCATTGTATGTATTTACCACAACTTTTTTATCCATTCATCTGTCGATGGACATCTAGGTTGCTTCCATAATCTAGCTATTCTAAATAGTGCTGCAATGAACAATGGGATACATGTGCATTTTTCAATTTTGGTTTCCTCAGGGTATATGCCTAGAAGTGGGATTGCTGGGTCATATGGTGGTTTTATTTCTAGTTTTTAAAGGAATTTCCATACTGTCTTCCATAGTGGCTGTATCAATTTACATTCCCACCAACAGTGCAAGATCGTTTCCTTTTCTCCACACCCTCTCCAGCATTTATTGTTTGTAGACATTTTGATGATAGCCATTCTGATAGCTATGAAGTGATATCTCATTGTAGTTTTGATTTGCATTTCTCTAACAATGAGTGATGTTGAGTATCTTTTCATGTGTGTGTTAGCCATCTGTATGTCTTCTTTGGGGAAATGTTTAGTTCTTTTACCCACTTTTTGATTGGGTTGTTTGCTTTTCTGACATTGAGTTGTACATGCTGCTTGTATATTTTGGAGATTAATCCTTTGTCTGTTGTTTCATTTGCTATTATTTTCTCCCATTCTGAGGATTGTCTTTTCACCTTGCTTATAGTTTCCTTTGTTGTGCAAAAGCTTTTAAGTTTAATCAGGTCCCACTTTTTACTTTTGTTTTTATTTCCATTACTCTGGGAGGTGAGTCATAGAGGATCTTGTTTTGATTTATGCCATTGAGTCTTCTGCCTATGTTTTCCTCTAAGAGTTTTATATTTTCTGGTCTTATATTTTGGTCTTTAATCCATTTTGAGTTTATCTTTGTGTATGGTGTTAGGAAGTGTTCCAATTTCATTCTTTTACATGTAGCTGTCCAGTTTTCCGAGCACCATTTATTGAAGAGGCTGTCTTTGCCTGATTGTATATTCTTGCCTCCTTTGTCAAAAATAAGATACCCATAGGTGCATGGGTTTATTTCTGGGCCTTCTATCTTGTTCCATTGGTCTATATTTTTGTTTTTGTGCCAGTACCATACTGCCTTGATGACTGTAGCTTTGTGAAGTCAGGAGTTTGATTCCTCCAGCTGGATTCTTCTTTCTCAAGACTGCTTTGGCTATTCGGGGTCATTTGTGTTTCCATATGAATTGTGAAATATTTTGTTCTAGTTCTGTGAAAAATGCCATTGATAATTTGATAGTGATTGCATTGAATTTGTAGATTGCATTTGGTAGTATAGTCATTTTCACAATATTGATTCTTCCTACCCAGGAACATGGACTATCTCTCCATCTGTTTATGTCATCTTTGATTTCTTTCATTAGTGTCTTATAATTTTCTGTGTACAGTTCTTTTGTCTCCTTGGGTAAGTTTATTCCTAGATATTTAATTATTTTTGTTGCAATGATGAAAGGGATTGATTCCTTAATTTCTGTTTCTGATTTTTCATTGTTAGTAGATAGAAATGCAAGTGATTTTTGCATATTGATTTTGTATCCTGCAACTTTCCTAAATTCACTGATTAGTTCCAGTAATTTTATGATACTATCTTTAGAGTTTTCTATGTACAGAATCATGTCATCTGAAAATAGTGAGAGCTTTACTTCTTTTCCAATCTGGATTCCTTTTATTTCTTTTTCTTCTCTGATAGCTGTAGCTAGGACTTCTAGAACTATGTTGAATAATAGTGGTGAAAGTGGAAACCCTTGTGTTGTTCCTGATCTTAGGGGGAATGCTTTCTGTTCTTCAACGTTGAGAATAACATTTGCTGTAGGCTTATCATATATGGCCTTTACTATGTTGAGGTAGGTTCCTTCTATCCCCATTTTTTGAAGAGTTTTAATCCATAAGTGGGTGCTGAATTTTGTCAAAGGCTCTTTCTGCATCTATTGAGATTATCATATGTTTTTTATTGTTAATATGATGTATCACATTGATTGATTTCTGTATATTGAAGAATCCTTGCATCCTTGGAATAAACCCAAATTGATCATGGTATATGAACTTTTTGATGTGTTGTTGAATTCTGTTTGCTAAAATTTTGTTGAGGATTTTTGCATTTATGTTCATCAGTGATATTGGCCTGTATTTTTTCCTTTTTGTGTGTTGTCTTTGTCTGATTTTGGTGTCGGGGTGATGGTGGCTTCCTAGAATGAGTTTGGAAGTGTTGTTTACTCTGCAATTTTTTGAAAGAATTTTAGAAGGATAGGCATTAGCTCTTCTCTAAATGGTTGATAGAATTCTCCTGTGAATCATCTGGTCCTGGGCTGTTGTTTTTTGGGAGATTTTTGATCACAGCTTCAATTTCAGTGCTTGTTATTGGGTTATTCATAATTTCTGTTTCTTCCTGGTTCAGTCTTGAAGATCGAACTTTTCAAGGAATTTGTCCATTTCTTCCAGGTTATCCATTTTATTGCCATATAGTGGTTCATAATAGTCTCTCATAATCCTTTGATTTCTGCATTCTTGGTTATAAGCTCTCCGTTTTCATTTATAATTTTGTTGATTTGATTCCTTTTTTTTTCTTGCTGAGTCTGGCCAAAGGTCTGGAATTTGGTTTATCATCTGAAAGAAACAGCTTTTAGTTTTATTACTCTTTACTATTGCTTCTTTCATTTCTTTTTCATTTATTCATGCTCAGATTTTTATGATTTATTTCCTTCTCCTAATTTGGGTTTTTTTTCGTTCTTCTTTTTCCAGTTATTTTTGGTGTAAACTTAGGTTGTCTATTCAATGTTTTACTTGTTTCTTGAGGTAAGATTGTATTGCTATCAGTTCAGTTCAGTCGTTCAGTCCTGTCCAACTCTTTGCGACCCCATGACCCAAAGCTCGCCAGGCCTCATTGTCCATCACCAACTTTCAGAGTTTACCCAAACCCATGTCCAAGGAGTCGGTGATGCCATCCAACCATCTCATCCTCTGTCATCCCCTTCTCCTCCTGCTCTCAATTTTTCCCAGCATCAGGATCTTTTCAAATGAGTCAGCTCCTCACATGAGGTGGCCAAAGTATTGGAATTTCAGCTTCAGGATCAGTCCTTCCAATGGACATTCAGGACTGATCTCCTTTAGGATGGGCTGGTTGGATCTCCTTGCAGTCCAAGAGACTCTCAAGAATCTTCTCCAACATCACAGTTCAAAAGCATCAATTTTCTATGCTCAGCTTTCTTTACAGTCTAACTCTCACATCCATGCATGACTCCTGGAAAAAACCATAGCCTTGACTAGACAGACCTTTGTTAGCAAAGTAATATCTCTGCTTTTTAATATGCTATCTAGGTTGGTCGTAACTTTCCTTCCAAGGAGTAAGTGTCTTTTAATTTAATGGTTGCAATCACCATCTGCAGTGATTTTGGAGCCCCAAAAAATAAAGTCAGCCACTGTTTCCACTGTTTCCCCATCATTTGCCATGAAGTGACGGGACCAGATGCCATGATCTTAGTTTACTGAATGTTGAGCTTTAAGCCACTTTTTCACTCTCCTCTTTCACTTTCATCAGGAGGCTCTTTAGTTCCTCTTCACTTTCTGCCATAAGGATGGTGTCATCTGCATATCTGAGGTTATCGTTATTTCTCCTGGAAATCTTGATTCCAGCTTGTGCTTCCTCCAGCCCAGCGTTTCTCATGATGTAAGTTAAACTTCCCTCTTGGAACGCTTTTGGTGCATCTCATAGGTTTTGAGTTGTGTTTTCATTGTCATTTGTGTCTAGAAATTTTTTGATTTCCCTTTTGATTTCTTCAGTAAGCTGTTGGGTATTTAGAAACATGCTGTTTAATCTCCATGTGTTTGTTTTTCTTACAGCATTTTTTTTTGTAACCAATATCTAGTCTCATAGCATTGTGATTAGAGAAGATGCTTGATACAATTTCAATTTTCTTAAATTTACTGAGGTTTGATTTGTGACCCAAGATGTGGTCTATCCTGGAGAAGGTTCCATGTGCACTTGAGAAGAAGCTGTATTCTTTTGCATTTGGATGGAATGTCCAGAAGATATCAATCTGATCCATCGCATCCAATGTATTATTTAAGACTGATGTTTACTTATTAATTTTCTATTTTGATGACGTGTCCATTGGTGTGAGTGGGTTGCTGAAGTCTCCTACTATTATTATGCTACTGTCAGTTTCTCCTTTTATGTCTGTTAGTGTTTGTCTTATATATTGAGGTGCTCCTATGTTGGGTGTATAGATATTTACAATTGTTATGTCTTCCTCTTGGATTGGTCCCTTGGTCATTATGTAGTGTCCTTCCTTATCTCTTGTAATTTTCTTTATTTTAAGATCTATTTTGTCTGATATGAAGATTGCTGCTCCAGCTTCCTTTTGCTTCCCATTTGCATGGAATATATTTTTCCATCCTCTCATTTTCAGTCTATATGTGTCTTTAGGTCTGAAGGATGTTCATGGTGGCTCAGACAGTAAAGTGTCTGCCTACAATGTGGGAGACCTGGGTTCAATCCCTGGGTCAGGAAGATATCCTGAAAAAGGAAATGGCAACCCACTCCAGTACTGTTGCCTGGAAAATCCTATGGACAGAGGAGCTGGTAGGCTACAGTCCATGGGGTCACAAAGTCAGAGATGACTGAGTGACCTCACTTTTTAGGTCTGAAGTGAGTTTCTTGTAGACAGCATATATAGGGGTCTTGTTTTTCTATCCATGATTCAGCCAGTCTATGTGTTTTGGTTGGAGCATTTAATCCATTTACATTTAAAGTCATTATTGATATATATGTTCCTATTGCCATTTTCTTAATTATTTGAGGTTGATTTTGTAGATCTTTTTACTTCTCTTGTATTTCTTGTCTATATAAGTCCCTTTAACATTTGTTGTAAAGCTGGTTTGGTGGCACTGAATTCTCTTAACTTTTGCTTGTCCGAAAAGCTTTATATTTCTCCATCAATTTTGGGTGGGATCCTTGTTGCGTACTGTAATCTTGGCTGTAGATCTTTGCCTTTCAGTACTTTAAATATATCCTGGCAATACAACCTGCCATTCCCTTATGGACTGCAGAGTTTTTGCTGAAAGATCAGCTGTTAAGCCTATGGGGTTCCCTTGTATGTTGCTTGTCCCTTGCTTATTTTAATATTCTCTCTTTGTGTTTAGTCTTTTTTAGTTTGATTAGTAAGTTTCTTGGCATGTTTCTCCTTGGCTTTATCCTGTATGGGACTCTTTGTTCCTCTTGGGCTTGATTGACTACTTCCTTTTCCATATTGGGGAATTTTTCAACTATAACCTCTTCAAAAATTTTCTCATACTTTTTCTTTTTTCTCTTCTTCTTCTGGGACCCCTATAATTCAAATGTTGGTGCATTTGATACTATCCCTGAGGTCTCTGAGAGTATCCTCAGTTCTTTTCATTCTTTTTTATTTTATTTTGCTTTTCAGAAGTTATTTCCACCATCTTATCTTCCAGCTCACTGATTCGTTCTTCTGCTTCAGATATTCTGCTATTGATTCCTTCTAGAGTATTTTTAATTTCACTAATTGTGTTTGTCTATGTTTATTCTTTAATTCTTCTAGGTCTTTGTTAATTGATTCTTGCATTTTCTCCATTTTGTTTTCAAGGTTTTTGGTCATCTTTACTATCATTATTCTGAATTTTTTTCAGGTAGTTTGACTATTTCCTCTTCATTTATTTGGACTTCTGTATTTCTAGTTTGTTCCTTCATTGGTGTAGTATTTCTCTGCCTTTTCATTTTCTTTTTTAACTTATTGTGTTTCAGGTCTCCTTTTCCCAGGCTTCAAGTTTGAATTTTTTCTTCCTTTTAGTTTTTCCCTCTTAAGGTTTGTCCAGTGGTTTGTGTAAGCTTTGTATAGGGCGAGATTTGTGCTGAGTTTTTGTTTGTTTGTTTTTCCTCTTATGGGCAAGGCTGAGTGAGGTGGTAATCCTGTTTGCTGATGATTGGGTTTGTATTTTTCTTTTGTTTGTTGTTTAGATGAGGCATCCTGCACAGGTTATGCAGGGTCTTGTATTCAAGTGATTTTCTTTGTGTGAATTCTCACTGTCTGTTACTCCCTAGGGTTAGCTCTCTGGTAGTCTAGCAACTTGGAGTTGCTCCCACTCCAAAGTGGGAGTTCAGAGCTCCCACTCCAAAGGCTCAGTGCTTGATCTTTGGTCAAGAACAAAGATTCCACAAGTGGTTTCTTATGGCATAAGTGAGATTAAAACAAATATCCAAAAACAAGAAACCAAAGATGAACCCAAATAAAAATGACAGTTACAAAATCAGGAAAATAACAATTAAAATAATGGAATATACACATATACATATACACCCATAAGCAAAGTCAAAACAGTCTAACAAATAAAGTACAGTAGATTTCCGAGTGAACAAAGGAAATCAAAAATTATATTTAGCAGTTAAGAACAAAACTAATTAAAGCATAAACTGGAAAACAAAACTAAAGCAAGGTGTCAAGTGGGGAAAAAAGCAATGAAAACAAAACTAACAAATATGTTGAGAGGAAAGGAAAAAAGAAAAGAAAGAAAGAATAGATAAGCAAAGTTAAATAGAGGCCACTGTGCCTTCCAGGAGACCTGTGTCCCTGTCCAGGATAAACAAGATTTATATACATTAAAGTTTAACTGCAAGGGGGAAAGAACAGTAGGAATAGTAAAAAAAAAAAAAAAAAAAAAAAAGAAAGAAAGAAAGAAAGAAAAAGGCATAAATGTAGAAAAATAATAATAGGTTTAAAAAATTAAAATGGAAAAAAAAGGGAAAACTCCACAGAACTGCAAAAGCCCAATGTAGATTTATAACAACAATAAAAAAAATGACAAAGAAAAAAAAAGCTCAAAAGCTTAATTAGATTTCATAGTGCTGATATAATCGACAAGTGCAACAGAGTCGGGGGATATCCAAAAGAATATACAGAACAAGTCAAAACATAAAGATAATAAATGTCTTTTCTTGAGTCGCTGCTGTCAGAGTCCTTTCCCTCGCTGGGAGTCACAGTCCACCTCACCTCTCTAGGATGCCCTCCAACACTGTGCTGATTTCTGGACCTGCTGTGGGAGTAGCTCAGATTCTAATCTGGTTCTACTCCTATGTGTTCTTGCCTCCAATGTCCAGGGCTGTCAGAACTAGTGTGTTTTCTTTTGTGGGAGCTCTCAGTGACCTTTTTTATATTCCATGGACACAGAGTCTGCCTAGTTGATTGTGTGGATAAATCTGCAGCTTGTACAGCTTGTGGGAAGGTTTTGAATCTTCTTCCTTAGCTACTGGCACCCCACTCCAGTACTCTTGCTTGGAAAATCCCATGGGCGGAGGAGCCTGGTAGGCTACAGTCCATGGGGTCGCTAAGAGTCGGACACGACTGAGCAACTTCACTTTCACTTTTCCCTTTCATGCATTGGAGAAGGAAATGGCAACCCACTCCAGTATTCTTGCCTGGAGAATCCCAGGGACGGCAGAGCCCGGTGAGCTGCCATCTATGGGGTCGCAGAGTCGGACACGACTGAAGCGACTTAGCAGCAGCAGCAGCAGCCTTAGCCACACTGCCCCCTGGGTTTCAATTGTGGTTTTATTTCCACCTCTGCATATGGGTCCTCCACTGGGGTTTACTCTAGAGGCTGCCCTAGAGGATTTGGGTTTGCCCCTGTGAGGGCCAGGTGTGGAGGTGGTGCAGCTGCTTGGGTTGCAGGGTTCTGTCAGTACCAGGTACTCAGGGGAGTTGGCAGCTAGGGCAGCAGGAAATATAGTGCTCTAGAAGGGTGTGGCAACCAGTATTGGCCAATATGCTCCAGTATTCTTGCCTGGAGAACCCCCCTCCCTGACAGAGAAGCCTGCCGGGCCACAGTCTACAGGGTCGCAAAAAGTCAGACACTACAGAAGTGACCCTGCGCTCATAGACACAAGACTCTTTTTGCCTGTGGCAGCTCTGCCCCAGTGAGAGTTGAGCATGAAGGTGGTGCAGCTGCTTGGCTTGTAGGGACCCTGGCAGCGCCAAGTGTGCAGGGACTTGGACTGCCTCTGCCTCAGGAGTTATGGCCCTATCAGACTCTTTTTTTGAGCCTCTTGTAGCTGGCGATCAGAAGGCCTCTTTGGCCAGATTTTCTCCGTAGCTCTGCCTTTTCAGGCTCTTAGAGGGCTCCCTTGCCTGGGGCCTTCTCTGTTGTTTGGTGCCTCAGGCACGTAGAGGGGCACCCCTGGCTAGGGTCCTACTCTGTAGTTTAGTGTATCAAGTGTTTGATGGGCCAGCCTCTCTACTGTTCAGCTGCCAATGCTGGTGTGTGGCGAGAGAGAGACTATGGTGATGGCTCAACTCCCTACGTGTGATTCAGCAGTATCGCCTTGCTTCCATGGTTGCCCGGCATTTCCCACCACAATCTCCACAGGCATTTCCCACCACAATCTCCTCCCTCACCTCCCCTCCATCCATTCTCTGCAGTCAACAGTAGCCCTCACCGTGGGATTGCTCCACAATCCCTAAACTCCAGCTCCCAGCCACTGTGCCTTCCAGGAGACCTGTGTCCCTGTCGGGGATATGTATGGCTGTGGCAAGGACTGTCTGATTCTCATTCCATTGAGGATGCCAAAAATCAGCTGTTTCACTCTCAGCCTTAAATTCTCCTCCTCTGACTCAGACAATTGCCCCACTGCGGGAATCAGACCCCTGCTTCAGTTCCTCCACCTGCCAAGGGCAGGTCAAGCCCTACTAACACTCCTGTTTTCCCCCCTAGTTTCTTCTTCTTACTGAGTTTTGAGTTTTGCATGGTTCTATATATTCTTTTCTTCTGGTCAGTTACTTCTATCCACTCTCAGCTGGTATTCTGCATGCACTTCTGTGTCTGATGGTGTATTGCTGATGCATCCTGTGAGAGAGTTGTACTCCACGTCCACCTACTCCTCTGCCATCTTGTTCCCTCCCTCCAATCAATTTATCTTTAAAATTTAAATGCTTTCCTCTTCTTTCTACTTTTTTTCTAAAATCTAAGAGCAATGCTTTCTCCCTCTCCTTCTTCAATATCCTCCAAGCAAGAAATAAGCCCATGCCTCTCTGAGATATAGGAAGCAATACAGCCTCTTTCTCACCTTCCTCCCACTTAGATCTCTGACTTAGAGCTACTTGTATTTCTGTTAATGATTAAGAGCTGAACAAGCTCAAAGGCTATAAAAAGGTTTTGCCTTTGTATAGACACATTCTTTTATTTGTATTGATTGGCTTTCTATCACATTCAGGATGCTCTTGTAAGTAATCTAAGGGATATAAGATGACTCAGGTATGATTCATTTGCTGGAGTAATGAGTAGCCTGTCAGAGACTATGAGAAATTTTGTTTGTCAGTGCAGAGTTCTGCAAACCACTACCCTGAGGTCAAATCTAGCCTTGAGCACTTCTTTTTGTAAATCAAGTTTTCTTGGAATACAACTGGCTGCATTCCTCTAATCAAGAAAAGGACTAGGGTGGGGCAAGTAAGGCCTCAAATATACAAGATTTACAGAGGTGCTTACTTCCAGACTCTGGCACGCAAATAACCCTATGAATGAGTGCCTTCTTAAACAGTATGTCCCACGTTCCTCAACCTTAATTCAACCCCATGTCTGTAATACTTTTCTTCTACAACTGCAGAATTGAGTAATTTCCACAGAGACTGTGTGAAAAAAAAAAAAAAAGTGAAATTGTTAGTTCAGTGGAGTCCAACTCTTTACAACCCCATGTACTGTAGCCCACCAGGCTCCTCTGACCATGGGATTCTCCAGACAAGAATACTGGAGTGGGTAGCCATTTCCTTCTCCAGGGGATCTTCCAGGCCCAGGGATTGAACTCATGCCTCTTGCACTGCAAGCAGTTTGTTTACCATCTGAGCCACCAGGGAAGGCCTAAAGACACTGTATGGCCTGCATATTGTAAAATATTTGCTATCTGGTCATTCACATAAACTTTTTGCTAACTGCTGATTTAGAGTAATTCTTACCTGCCTCTAAATTAGTCATAAACTTTTAGAGGTCTGGACAAAAGACAGACTATCATTAGTGATGTGTCTATTTTAAGTTTCTGAGTTCTTAGGATGACAACCAGTGGAATAAATACTGATATGAAGATGGACTTAGTAATATAAACTTAGCAGAAGAAAAAACATTCTGAATGTAGTGATGGATATTCCAATCTGTTCCCAATTCATCCCCCTTTTTTCTTAAAGACTGCAGGCTCTGGAGTCAGACAACCTGGATTCAAACCTTGGCACTGCCACTTTAAAGAATGGACCTGAGGGAAGCTGCTTTGCCTTTCTGAGGCTCATTTTCTCCATGTATAAAAGGGGCCAGGAAGTGACAATACTAGTGCCTACCTCAAAGGATATGGATTTGGAGTAAATAAGATAACCCAGGGAAAGAATTTAGAACAGTGTTTGGTAAAAAGTAAGCAAGTTCTCAATCAATATCAGCAATTAGTTTTGTTGCTGAGGCTGTGAGAGTAAGGTAGCTATCAGTAGAAACCGAAGCAACAATTTTTACTAAACTTTGTAATAAATTAAGAAAATACAAAACTATATTATGACTGCTTTTTCTATAATGTGGGACAAGAAGACACTCACCATTGCTTGTCTGCTACAGACAGCTGACCTTTTTGGCACCACAACGACTCAGGACTGAAGACTTCAAAAGTACTTCAGGGCTTTTTTGGGAGAAAAATGAGGCTCATTAGTGTTCATGATAGGGTAGTGTGACAATTCAATCTGAGTTAACTTAGCTCATTCTGCCTCATTCCTATCAAAGGTTATTTGGACCAACGGCATCCTGGTTCCAAACAGCATTACAAAAATCTTTTGAGTATAATGAAAAGCATTGAGAAACCCATGGTTACAGTGCAACAAGAATTTAGATAAGGGAAAGATTACTTTCATCAGAGTATTACATCAGGAAAACAGAATGACAAGATCTTTTAATCAGGCCTTGCTTAGAAGGATCCATAATTTCACATCAAACCAATATGAACACTTAAAGGGGACCAGAGAAAACTTGAAAATTCCACAAGAACATGATTCAAGACATTGGATGGGCCTACATGACTCTATCACATGGAATAACTAATGCTCAACATGTTATTCCTTTGGACCACATGATAAAATAAATGACTCAATAAATAATCCTGATTCATGTCCTGGCTATTTTTGTTTGCCCTGATTGACATTAAAAATAGCATCATCTGCTCAACAAATTTTGGCTTTATCCTCCTGCTTTGTATTGTTCTGTTAATCTCTTAAACCAATTTCATTATTCATATCACTAAAGAGTCAAGCATATGTGCTACTCTTAAAGTCTAATTACATTTTAATACTTTTGTTGGGGTTTTTCCATTTCTCTTTTGTTACAATTAGCTGATGTTTGTTTAAGGCAGAGTTCAGAGAGATGTTTCTAATTTAGGCTGTGATGGAAGTATATAAAGTATGCCATAAATTTAAATGATTGTTTGAATAAACATGCTAAAATAGTTAAAAGTTAAAACCGTTTTTAAAATTCTCCTTAAACTTCAGTTTTATCCTTAAAATATTTGACTATATAATTTTAAGTTCTACCTGTTTGGAGGACATGTTAAAGCCAGCTGAAAACAGCTCCAATTTGTAATTAATAAGATCTCAATTATCACCCAAAGTATTTTGGTCAGTTACAGCAGCAATATGTAAATTTTAAGAGATAATATGACTGGCAGTTTTCAAAATGATTTGCACATACTGAGCTAATCAGCAAAACAACTCTTGCACTTTGCACCATATTATAAAATTTTTAAACGTGTGCTAACCAAAACATGGACAGTCTAAGAATCTTGTCCAAAGTCATGAAATCAGGAAATTACAGAGTTGGGATTAGGCTGCATCATGGGTCCAGAATCCAACGGCTTATTCACTGACAATATCACTATTAAATATATTTAAAATATTGTGAAAATAATGCCCTGGCCTGCTTTTGGAACACTATAGATTGATTTCCATGAAAAATTTTCTTTAATTTTTATTCTGCAACAACTGGTTTAAAAGCAAAAGAAAACAAAATAAGAATCCATTTCATCACCTGGACCAACAGACTAAAGGAATTGCTGTCCTCTGTTTTACTCCTGTCCACTTCAGCACTTTCAGTCGCCAGGGCATGCTGTTGGTATTAATCATAAACTGAAAATGAGAAGCAAGAATAATTAAAGACCAAACTGTAATTATGAACAAGATCTAAAGGGAGCAAAACTAGCATTGAATATAGACCTTCAGTTTCCTATTAGTGGATTTTAGGATTAGCTATAAACAATGTTGTTAAACCCAGTTAAATAGTTTGTCTGAAAGATTTTTCTTATTAGCACAGGCTGAGTGACTTGACTTTTAGAACTATGTTGCTTGTTATGCACAAGCATTTTTCCAACATTGACTTTGTCTTCTAAGATTTTTTTTTTTTTTTAATCACAGTGCCATATAAGCATCTTTCTTCAGAGATACTATTTGGCATATAAAAGTTTTGGATGATAGTCTTAGAAAAATTCTCTGTTCTGAGGATATATAGAGGTATTTCAAAACATTGAAATATTAGAAGTATTTCCAAGCTGATATCACATACTTTGGTTTGAGGTGTAATAAAATACAGACACTTAGATACTCAACAAAAGTACAATTCATAGCCAGATGGAACTGCTTTGTTTAGAGTATCTATTGCTTTGTATTAGCTACAACACCGGCACCTTTTGTAAATTCCTTTGAGAGCAATACAGTGCCAAGTCTGTATAGTCTCTGTTATAAGTTTTCCCCTTTTTTTACAGGCCAAGATAATAAAATTATCTGAACTGGTCCCCCCACTCACTACATACTATAAAACTAGAAATAGCTCATTTTCAACATCTGCTGAAACAGATTGAGAACACTTTGGTAAATGTGTTGTCACATGTTACTATAGCATAGCATTTCAAATCACTCTGAATAGAAATTAAATTTGAAAGTTTCAGGCTGTTGTATGCTACATCTGTAGACAGATTTCACAGGTTCTATGCTGGGCTGTCAATGAAACGTTATGGTAAATATTGTTATCTGATATTGGCAATATTTTATTTATGTGAACAACTCATAGACATTATTTTACTTTAGTTGTTTCAAATTTGTTGAAAATGTTTCTCAATCGCTATGTTTTTAGTAGATTATAATGTAAAAGCTGTTTTTCTTACATAGTATATGTATGTATGATAAGTCGTTTCAGTTGTGTCCAGCTCTTTGTGATGCTATGGGCTCCTCTGTCCATGGGATTCTCCAGGCAAGAAAATTGGAGTGGGTTGCCATTTTCTCCTCCAGGTGATCTTCCTGACCTAGGGATCAAATCTGCATCTCTTCTGTCTCCTGTATTGGCAAGTGGGTTCTTTACCAATAGTGCCATCTGGGAAGCCCCTGCATATTAGATACATAGATACATTGATATATAGATACATAGATATATTGAATTTTATAGCATAGAGATATTCATTGGATATTTTACTTTAAAGTACAAAGTTAAAGTGAAGTTTCTGCATTTTCACAGAAAATAAATTGAGTGACTGCAACTACCAGTGAGACAAATTTTAGACTTCTTTCTAATTTCACACATTCTAACTTAGTAGAGGCCAATTACTACATTTTCCGTTTCATTGTTAATTCCAATTGTCTACCCCATGTACTTACTTGTTTTTTAAGAACTGATTAAAGAAATGAAAATTTTCTGAGTGTATAAGCTAGCATGTTAGTAAAGTGATACTTAAATTAACAAAGCAGAAGATATTGCTTAATATAAAAAAGGGTCCTTGTATACAACGCATTCTAGTTGATCAAATAATTTATGATATCTTAATTTCTCCAATAATATGGAAATTTTAGCATTCTGTCTCCTTCATCAATAAAAATATTCTTAATAAAATGTACTATAAGAAAATCTCATATTTGACAAAATGATCTTAAATGGTCTTTTTTTTTGTGGAGGGCACTATTAAACTCAGATTTTGTCAATTTACATATTTATACTTTGTTTACACATGCTAGATTTCCCCTATGCTAAAAAGCTCAACCCACCAAATATCTATGAATCTCAATTAAAATGCACAATTATTACTATCTAAATATTCTTGATCATTTGCTGTAGCTAGTAGGCTCTTATCTAAACTCCAGCTAACTCAGTTCACAGGTGATAAGCATTCAAGCATAAAGCAAAGATAAGGGAATAATTGTTGTTATTTATGCACTGGGTCATGTCCAGCTCTTTGCAACCCCATGGTCTTTAGCCTGCCAAGCACCTCTGTACATGGGATTTCCCAAGCAAGAATACTGGAGTGGGTTGCCATTTCCTTCTCCAGGGGATCTTCCCCACCCAGGGATGGAATCTAGGTGTCCTGTGTCTCCTGCATTGCAGGTGGATGCTTTAGTGCTAAGCCACCTGGGAGGCCCAATAAAACAATTAGCAGAATATTATTTTTGGTCTTTCCAGTTAGTTTTTTATTGTTTATCTTAATATTGAATTTGATAGCATTTTCCTGAACTTCATAACATATTTAAATTTAATGGATATAGCGTCTCAGAAAATAACCTTTGGAGCAATATTATATGATACTATTTTTATACTACATCATAATAGACAAAATCCTATATTTTATTTGCTCCATGTTTATAATCTATAAAAAATAATAGAATTATTACTAAAAATGACAGTCTGGTTATTGCCTAAAACTTGCAAATCTTCTGCATTTTTAGCACTTGCAGAGTTAGTCCCTGAAAGTAACTTTTGAATGAATATTTGCAACAAATTGCTTATAAAGTACAGTGTGGGAGTTTTGCAGAGGAAAACTTATCTCAGCCTTATTTTAAATTGTTTCATTTATTTTTTCTCAAAAATATATATTATAGCTAATATTTTCCAATCCTAGTTCCAGGCCAGAGGTGATTAGCTTCCAAAACCATAAATTAATGCCACTCAGAATTTTCCAGTTAGGAAACAGGAGGAAGTATATGTTTTCATTTTTGTCCATGGACGACACAAATTCTAATGTGGGTGAATTTCAAAAATTCAAACTTTGCCCGTAGCAACTCTTTAGTGAGGAAAGTTGTTAATAAATGTTTTAGTGTGAATGAAGATAAATACTTTTTCTAAAAAAATATTTTATACTAATAATACAACACCAAGCTATGTACATTGTTATAAAATCATCATATAAGGTAACCATATCTTAACAAACAGCCTCAACTCCATTTCTATTTTTTTCAAATAATTGACTTTAAAATATTTGTTTTCCCACTTTCATTAAACAGAGGCTTGCCTTAATTGTATGTACTCTCCTATTTGATTTGGTAGAGATGACTTGAGTACTTCTGAAAACGCAAAATAATGAAGTTAATGGTCTATTAGTTTAGAAACATTTCTGTTTTGAGTTGAACTGTCATTAGATAAAATTGTATTCTAAACATTTTATTTCAATTAAAGCAGATGGAAATTATTTTAGAGAATCGATCTCATTTTCTCGGTTCTAGTTTTTCATTGATTTAATATCAATGTTCCAAATGGGACTAAAATTACATAAACTACATAAGAGACACATGTTTTCCTTTTGTAATTTTTTTCATCAAAACATATGAAGCTGAAAATTCACTCTCAAAGTGGATGTGTAATCATGATGAACTTTAGATGAGAATATCTACAATTATATCCCCAATGGAGAACTCTATTTTATGTAGGAGGGAGAAGTAATACACTTTTAGATGTAGTTATTCAGAAATTATTTCTGAAGGGGTCTTCTATGCACAGAAATTTTAGAAGAAATCAGCTTTTGTGGCTCTTGCTACCTTTAGTTTTAAATGAGGTTTTCTAAATTAGAAAACATTTTAGAAATCAATGAACTGATCACTATTCTATTCACTTACGGGATCTGAGAATGGTATGAGAACACATGAAGACATAAATGCCACACACCTGGTAAATCAAAGTGTAAAGATTCACAGGCTTAATTAAAAATGACACAAGAAAGCTAGAATTCCCATAGCACTCAATCAATAGTTAAGTTTCAATGGATGTATACTTTCGAATCAAAAGCATTAACTAACTTGCAAGAATCATAGTTCATGAAGCAATGCCAAATTAATATATTGGCCACAAAAGCTATTATTTAATAAATTAAGAAAATACATACAGCACATGAGAAAGTCAAATATTTCTCCCATTGAGAACTCTT
The DNA here is from genome assembly GCF_054371585.1 of Giraffa tippelskirchi. Lineage (NCBI taxonomy): Eukaryota > Metazoa > Chordata > Mammalia > Artiodactyla > Giraffidae > Giraffa > Giraffa tippelskirchi. Next base: position 60,275,344 of record NC_137275.1, on the reverse strand, counting down.
TATCTTGGAACTGTTAACTAAGTCTGATGATACTTTTTTCCAGCATTATCTCTAATCTCTCTCATATGATATTCATTATCATAGTTTTGGTCTTGACTTGTGGATAATTACGGTTCGAGTCCTAATTCTGAAGTGTTCCTTAATCACTTCATTTTTCCTCTTATAAGCTATACTTTACATAAGAGACCACTGAGTGCCAATTCATTTTGCACTGAAAGGTCAGTTTTATCTAAAAATAACAAACTTTGTCTTGTTTGATTTTCTGGTAAGAAGAACCTAACACCTTCTAAAATTATAATTGTGAGATAATACATATGTTTCCAGGAATTTCTCCGGCTATTAGGCAGAAACTTTTCAGAGGTTATATTATGGTGACAAAAACAAGTATGTGCTTTCATGTGGGCAAAATGATATTCCCCCTCCTCAGATTCATATGTTGAAGGGTTCATCCCCAAACCGTATTTGGGGATAGGGCCTTTGGGAGGATATAAGGGATAAATAAGGTCATATGATGGGGTCTCAATTAGACAGAATAAGTGGCCTTATAAGAATAGAAAGTGAGCTCTCTCTCCATGTGCAGGCACTAAGGAAAAGCCATTTCAGCACTGAGCAAAAAAGCAACTATGTGTAAGCTAAGGAGAAAGCTCTTACCAGAAAATGAATCAGCTGGCACCCTTAATCTTCACTGTTCCAGATTCTAGAACTCGGAGAAATAACTTTCTGCTGTTTAAGTCATCCAGTAAGGTATTTTGTTATGGCAGACTGAGTTGACTAAGACATGCCTATATTTCAAGTAATTAAAACAAACCACTTTTAAAACTTTATATTTAACTTTCCTCCTTTTTTTTTCAAATAGAAACTAAAGTCTTTGCTTGTACCAACACTCAAACACTGGATAATACAGATCAGTGCTGTAATCCTTACTCTGGCACATACTAGCTCTGTAGTTTAGGTAAGTTAGTTAATTTCTGTGAATTGACAAGAGGTTTTATTATTAACACAAACTGAGAAAAAATACATTAGATTATCTGTAAGATATTTATGATACTTGTTTATAATCTTTGATTGTTCAGACTCACATAGCTACCAGATGTAACGTAATGCATAACTTTTTCCCTTTACACTGAAACTGTAGATTTTTAATACTGATGTTTGTTTTAAGCAGCATTAGAACTACTGGTTCAGTTCAGTTCAGTTCATTTCAGTTCAGTTCAGTCGCTCAGTCGGGTCCGACTCTTTGCCACCGCATGAATCGCAGCACGCCAGCCTCTCTGTCCATCACCAACTCCCAGAGTCTACCCAAACCTATGTCCATCGAGTCAGTGATGCCATCCAACCATCGCATCCTCTGTCGTTCCCTTCTCCTCCTGCCCCCAATCCTACCCAGCATTAGGGTCTTTCCCAATGAGTCAACTCTTTGCATGAGGTGGCCAAAGTATTGGAGTTTCAGCTTCAACATCAGTCCTTTCAATGAACACACAGGATTGATCTCCTTTAGGATGGATTGATTAGATCTCCTTGCAGCCAAGGGACTCTCAAGAGTCTTCTCCAACACCACAGTTCAAAAGCATCATTTCTGTGGTGCTCAGCTTTCTTCACCATCCAACTCTCACATCCATACATGACCACTGGAAAAACCATAGCCTTGACTAGACGGACTTTTGTTCGCAAAGTAATGTCTCTGCTTTTCAATATGCTATCAAGGTTGGCCATAACCTTCCTTCCAAGGAGTAAGCGTCTTTTAATTTCATGGCTGCAATCACCATCAGCAGTGATTTGGGAGCCCAAAAATATAAGTCTGACACTGTTTCCCCATCTATTTCCCATGAAGTGATGGGACCAGATGCCATGATCTTAGTTTTCTGAATGTTGAGCTTTAAGCCAACTTTTTCACTCTCCTCTTTCACTTTCAGCAAGAGGCTCTTTAGTTCTTCTTCACTTTCTGCCATAAGGGTGGTGTCATCTGCATATTTGAGGTTATTGATATTTCTCCCAGCAATCTTGATTCCAGCTTGTGTTTCTTCCAGCCCAGCGTTTCTCATGATGTACTCTGCATATAAGTTAAATAAGCAGGGTGACAATATACAGCCTTGATGTACTCCTTTTCCTATTTGGAACCAGTCTGTTGTTCCATGTCCAGTTCTTACTGTTGCTTCCTGACCTGCATACAGGTTTCTCAAGAGACAGGTCAGATGGTCTGGTATTCCCATCTCTTTCAGAATTTTCCACAGTTTATTGTGATGCACACAGTCAAAGGCTCTGGCATAGTCAATAAAGCAGAAATAGATGTTTTTCTGGAACTCTCTTGCTTTTTCGATGATCCAGCGGATATTGGCAATTTGATCTCTGGTTCCTCTGCCTTTTCTAAAACCAGCTTGAACATCTGGAAGTTCACGGTTCACGTATTGCTGAAGCCTGGCTTGGAGAATTTTGAGCATTACTTTACTAGCATGTGAGATGAGTGCAATTGTGCGGTAGTTTAAGCATTCTTTGGCATTGCCTTTCTTTGAGATTGGAACGAAAACTGGCCTTTTCCAGTCCTGTGGCCACTGCTGAGTTTTCCAAATTTGCTGGCATATTGAGTGCAGCTCTTTCACAGCGTCATCTTTGAGGATTTGAAATAGCTCAACTGGAATTCCATCACCTCCACTAGCTTTGTTCGTAGTGATGCTTTCTAAGGCCCACTTGACTTCACATTCCAGGATGTCTGGCTCTAGATGAGTGATCACACTATGGTGATCATCTGGGTCATGAACTACTGGTACATTTTAAATAATGTTTGCTTTTCCCACTACACTTATGAAAAGAAAGTGAAAGTGAAAGTCACTGAGTTATATCTGACTCTTTGTGACCCTATGGTCTATAAGTCCATGGAATTCTTTAGGCCAGATTACTGGAGTGGGTTGCCTTTTCCCTTCTCCAGGGAATCTTCCCAACCCAGGGATTGAACCCAGATCTCCCTCATTGCAGGTGGATTCTTTACCAGCTGAGCCACAAGGGAAGCCCACTATGGTTATGAATATAATTAATTATGTATTTTGTAGTTATTTACTTAAATTTCATAAATACAGCTAAAAGTAAACCTTTCACATGTGTTTATATTATTAATAAAATTTATAAACTTTTTTTATAAAGATTTTGCTTCAGGGAGCATCTTTATATCAAAAATAAATCTCCTTTCTAAATATATCTTTTCTGCATCTCACAGTGCAAGAGCAAACTACATAAATTCAACTGAAAAGGAATTTTAAAGGGTTTAACTAAGTTTCAAATATCTACTATAATTATTAAAGTATTTTATTTTATAGCCTCTCCAATAATCTGGACTGATCTCTTTGAGAAAATTATTTCTTATCACTACTGTGGTTAAGCCTTCTAATATAAAGCTTTACCATTTTCTTTAAGAATATTTATACTTTGTTATAAAAAGATTCCCATATGGTTATGGACCCAATTGAATTAACTGTATTCTTCAAATGATTGCATTTTGTGCAATCATAAATACTGGAAAACACTTGCAGGGTTAACCTTTCAATCTTGGTTAATATTCCTAAATGTCACCACACAAAACTAGGATTAGTTAAAAGCATGAATATATACTTACTTCAGGTCTTTTTCTTTTTCTTTGCATATTGTCATTCTCATAATCTATTGACCTCAAATTCCCAACCCTATTTTATGATGCTTTAAAACATAATTATAAATCACATTCTTCGTGATCTATATGATAACTCAGCTTCACAAAATAATTAGTATTTTACATAAATTATATAATCTGACTGTAATAATAACACTTTTCCAAAGAAACTGAAGTTTTAATACATACCCTACCTCAGAACTCATCAAGGATACTCTTAGAACAGTAACTGATTTTTAAGGGGGAAATTAAGTCAAGGTTTTATATTCTTAAATTCAGAGGGAAATAATAGCAAAAGAATGTCTCACAAGATCATACAGATGCTAATATATACATCATTATATATTTGCTGGCTTTCCAGGTGACTCACTGGTAAAAAATCCACCGGCGATGCAGGAGACTCAGGAAACAGGTTTGACCCCTGGGTGTGGAAGGTCCCCTAGAGAAGGTAATGGCAACCCACTCCAGTATTCTCCTCTCTTCATGGGAAGAGAGGAGAAATCCCATGAAGAGAGGAGCCTAAAAGGCTAGAGTCCATGGGGTCAACATGGGAAATCCCATGAAGAGAGGAGCCTGAAAGGCTGGAGTCCATGGGGTCAACATGGGAAATCCCATGAAGAGAGGAGCCTGAAAGGCTGGAGTCCACGGGGTCAACAAAGAATCAGACACAACTAAGCATGCATGCACACATATATTAGCTTGAGAAATATGGAAATATATTGAGCATGCAAAATAATAATTCATACTACCTAGTTTCTAGTGATGTTTGGAAATGCACAAGTTATGGAATTAGGACTTAGTTTCACTGAACTACAAAATGATTATGAAACTATCTGACCTTCTTGAGATCTCACTGTGAACAAGGGTGTTTGATTAGCTCTGAGGGAGTGAGAGTGAAATGCAAAAATAAATGAACTGTGTTTTCTGCCCATAAGGATTGTCAAGGTGAAAGAAAACAGTTAAATTACTCAAGCAGAGGTTGAAGGTTTTGATCAGCTGATGCACTTCAGAGAGAATCTGAACTCAGGTAACTCGGGGAGCAAAGTGGGACTGGAGTTGTATACTGTGAGGGAAGAGAAGGCTTTGTGAATTGGAGTTTTTCCCAGGTTGCTATTTTCTTTAACTACTGCAAAAGATGTAGTTGGTACAGTTGGGAGTTGATTTATTTTTCTTGTCTTTTGCTTAGAATCTTTGGTACAATCTTATTTTGCAGCTGTTAGAACAGTTACCTTGAGAACTATCTTTGTAAGACTTGTATGTTGTCTGTAAACTGTCTAATGCCAGTTAAGTTTAAAGATAGTGGGATTTGAAGGGGAAAAGGGAAAGAGAGACAAAAGGAAAAGAAAAAAAGAGGAAAGGAAAGGAGGCAAGGAAAGGAATGAAGTAGGAAAACTGGGCTCTGTTTTAATTCCTTCATAGAAGTTTATGAGTTAAAAAAAAATAAGGGTTTAAATCCTATGCACTCTACTTACTTTATTTGTGAATCCAAGTAAAAATGTTAAAATTCTTGATCATCAATGTTATCATCTGTAAAGCAAAAATAAAACTTATTGTTAAAATCTTATATCACAATATATTTCAAAGTGTTCTATAAACAATCATTGTATAACAATAGAGTGAGAAGGGTATATTATTGACATTGACATGCAGACATTTTAATCTACAGATTTAAACGAAAAAAAAATGAGTCTTTATAAAAATTGTGATAGCAAACTGAATGGTCAAAGTAACTGTTGAAGTGTTCTATACTCATGAATTCCCCAAAAGACAACTCAGTTCTGATGGTACATAGATAGGGTGGAAGGAGATAATAATCTATTGGAAAGTTAATAGTATTCCTAAAAGAAAATCAATGGCATCGCAAGTGCTAACCCTAGTTTTGAAGTAGAGTAATATAGAAGATATCCAGATAGTTATCTACAACTAAGAAATTCCTGAGAGAGAAAAAAAATCGTCGATATCAAGGGAGGAATTGTTAAAATTGCTTTGTGGTACTTCAGTATATTGTTCTGACATCAGTCATTCAAGTTTCATTTTATGGTGCTTAAAAATTGACTTTTTAAAATCTTATTTGAAATTTCTATCCATCTTGTATTGTAGATGGACCAGGTACAAGGCCATTATTTTGGACTGAGAAAAAATGAAAACATGGGACTTCAAAAACCTCTTGCAAAGTTATTTATCTAGTCTCTCCTGACAATAGAATCACTATCTATTCTAACATTTAGCCCAGTAATTTTTTTTCACTTTCAGATTTATGTTCTAGGTAGAAACAGCTAATGTAGTAGATGTGGTTGTCTTTCTATTTATGTAACAATTAATAATTGAACCTATCTCATGTCAGATATAATACAAGACACTGGATGCAGAGGTGAATTAAGAGCACCTGGTGATTACACTCATAAAGCTTACATTCCCTTGGAAGGAAACTGACAATAAACAGATTAAAAAGTTAAACAGTCCTCTGAAGTATAATGAAGGAAGTGTGATTGCTAAGGTCAGAATGAACTGATTGAGATGGGACAGTGAGAGAAAACCTGTCTAATTTGATAAATTCATACTGGGATTGAACAATACCAAAGAAACAGTAACATAAAGGGTAAAAATACTTGAGAACAGAGAACACAGTGTGCAATGAAATATAAATATTGAAAAAATACGCAAATGTTGTTAGATTCTCAGAGATGTACAGTGACCAATGTGGCTAGAGAAAATGGGTGACGGTTAGGTAACCTAAAGGATCTTGCATAGATTTTAGAAGGATGTAAGAATTTGAATTTATTTTAATGTATTGGTGAACAATTACATATTTTCTTTTTGATATTTATATTTATTTTGAAAAATAGCTATCTTGTGATACAATTCATATAATGTGAAATTATTCAATTAAAGAGTATATTGATACTTTTTATACTATTCACAAGTTATGAAAGTATCAATTCAGTGATTTCATTATAATGTAGATTTTGCTTTCTTTTAAAAATTTTCTGAGATGCGTAAGAATGCTGCTGCTGCTGCTAAATCGCATCAGTCGTGTCCGACTCTGTGCGACCCCATAGACGGCAGCCCACCAGGCTCCTCCGTCCCTGGGATTCTCCAGGCAAGAATACTGGAGTGGGTTGCCATTTCCTCCTCCAGTGCATGAAAGTGAAAAGTGAAAGTGAAGTCGCTCAGTCATGTCCAACTCTTTGAGACCTCGTGGGCTGCAACCTACCAGGCTCCTCAGTCCATGGGGTTTCCCAGGCAGGAGTACTGGAGTAGGGTGCCATTGCGTGTAAGAATGAGAAGTAGAGATATTAATATGTAAGAGAGGTATTTGCAATATATTTAGCCATGTGTTCAACTGTGTAGCTAAAATTGACTTCCAGGCTTATTATATATAATTCTACATTAAAACATAGCAGCCACAGTCAGTAGGTATTGCTATATGGGAGAGAATCAGTTAAGAGAATGGAATATTCCTTGTAAGTAATTTCCTTATCTGATTATCACTTGTTTGAATGTGCTGAATTTCACTTTCTTTTATCAGACTAGTTAATTATTTATAATTTTCCTCTGAAAAATTGTGATTAAGTCATTTGATCTAACTCCATTCGTAAAGTGGCCAATATGCAATTAGTTGTGTTTAGTGATGGATAAATTCATTTTTTTTTTCCTTTGAGTCTTATCTACTCAGTGGCTGAAATTAAAAAGAACCAGAACAGCACTTAGAGGGTGTGAAACATAGGTTTAAATATTCTGTGGGGAGCCGCGATAGGCATTACTGACAAAATGGAGGCACGGCCCCAACCCCCTGTCCTCATCCCGCAGGCACGGTCCTGGGATGAAGGAGTTAGGTCTTGTGATTCTGACTTGGCCTTTCCTTCCTCTGGTTGAGTTGTCTGGAAAGAATGTTATAATCCATAAAGTTAACTATTGACATTTGTTCAAGTATCTTTACAAAGAATGCTCCAGGATGAGCACATAGGCTGCAGTTTGAGACCATGGGAAACATTGTTATCTGAAACCTGCCTGTAAGGGGAATGTTTATGGCAAAAGAAGTTTGCTGAGTTTAGGGGTTAGGAATAATTAAAAATAGTTAGAAGCTAAAAGTTTAAGGTATGTTGTAGTATTGGCATATTTTACTATAGCTTATGGAAACTAGGTATTTTAGAGATACTAATAGCTAAAAGCCTTTTTAGGAGATGATGAGCTTAAGTTACTAGGGAATAGCAGGATTTAGAGAGATAAGAAATAAACTGAGAAATGTGATATACAGCCCAGAGACAAACTTGAGTTACAATGTTATCACAAGGACACTTAAGAGGGAACTCTGAAGGACAACAATGATTTATGGAGACAGTAAATATGTGTGAGGGGAAACTGAAGATGTCATACCTCTGACCTAATGCTTTCGTAAAAGTATAAAAGAAAACCTGATGCTTAAAATAAACATGCAGCCCAGTGCTTTGAGCGAGAGATTGCATCATTTTCTCCGCCGAGATGCGGTCCAAATGAGTGAGAGGCTGCATCATTCAAAGACCCCGTTCATCCCTTCAGGGCGATTCCCTGGCTGCCGGAGCTGGACTCCAGCAATATTTCATTTATATGACAATGTGAATTCAAATGCTATTATTATGGTATAAATCAAATAATATGTTTTATAATCATGAGACTCGATTGAGAATGGTTTACTTGTGTTTCTCTAACCCAAACATGTTATTGAGTTCCCTAAGAAACAAGCCCTGGGGCACTTATTTGAGTGATGAGAATATAGGTTTGAGCCTAAATGTAGTTCAAGAATGGAATGTCAGTCCAGATAGGAAAAACACAATGTTACAGTCAGTAGAACATGGTAGGTGTTCACCACATAAAAATGAATACATAATTATATAGCTAAATTGTTCAAGCCAAGTATAAGATGAAGAATTTCATTCAAGAAAACAGAGAATAAGTAATTCATGGGGTAGCTATTACTAGTATCCAGTTTGACAGTAGAACTTTATTCACAGGATACTCAAGAACTCAAATAAGTTGTTTATGCAACAGAAATGAATTATACTGTTAGAATCCAATGCTTTGAAACTGTGCTATAAAGCAAACATACAGCGATTAGGGAACTAATTGGAAAGGTACCAGGGCAGGATCAGCTATAAGACCAACTTAATGTGCACATCGAAAAGTCCTTGCTTAGGTTGAGAATTGATTTCAACAACTAAAGTTATAATATGAGTACACATTTAATGGAATAGAAATGTTTCTACAAATTTTGAATGAATTCTAGGGCTACTTGACATAGGTTATTTTCATTAACTCTAAGCAAGAATTATGGTGAAAAAGGAGTTTGTAGCATTTTTCCTCTACAAGATGGACATACAGCATTCATTCCTGGAATAACACATTTGATTCAGAAAAAATTCTCAATAGACTTCCAACTGGATTTTGATTATTTTTTTACTCCAAGAAACAAGAGAAACTTTTTCTTTAAAACTCTAAATGCAGATATATTTTCTTGTTTGTGTTCAGGTCATTCAATATGTTGCTTTAACCTTTAGCTACAAAAGATATGAAAGAGAATTCAAGCCATACAATGGTATGAATTGGTGACAGTTGTCCTATATTTCCTCCCTTTGCTTTAGAAAGTAATGTACTTTACAAATTTTCTAGCACAGAAGGGGACATTAGAGTGAATTACATACATTTTATTTGTATTTGATAACGTCCCTCCAATTTTAGTGACTGATAGCTTCAAACAGGATATATGTGATTAACCTTGGTAGAAAAGTCCCTACACAAGCTTCCAGGTTTACTTTCATCAGTGGCATCTGCTTTCCAATAGCTTTCTGAACACCGTGAGTGAGTAGTGTGGCTACCACTACCATTTATTGTTGCATAAAATTTTTCCTAGGAATTTCCCTTTGACCCTTCAATAACAGCTAAGGATTCTTCTAAGTGGTTTCACTGCACTACATGCCTTTATCACAGTAACTCTCATACTATTAAAAAAAAAAAATTAGGTGGCCCAGCTCTTTTCCCTCATCTTCTTAGATCGTATTGGTTAAATCCATTGCTTGCTCAGTTGCTTCAGTCGTGTCCGATTCTTTACGACTCTATGGACTGTAGTCCATCAGTCTCCTCTGTTTACGGGATTCCCCAGGCAAGAATATTGGAATGGATTACCATGCCTTCCTACAAGGGATCTTCCTGTCCCAGGGATCTAACCTGCATGTCTTGTCTGCTGCATTGCAAGCAGGTTTTTACTGCTAGCACCACCTGAGAAGCCCAAAATAAATCCACTGATATATGCCAATTTCTGAGTGTAGATTTATACCATAGTTTCATATAATTTCCAAAAAACTTCAATATTCATGCTGTTGCCATCATATTTCTAATGAGGATGATATAAAGATTTTAAATAACTTATCCAGGTTACAGGAGTTTTTGTAGAAGAGGATGTTAACTAATGTAGCTTACTTGTATCTTTGAAATTCCTAGCTGTACCTATGAAATTCCTATGTCTCTTTCCTTTGACAGTAGACAACTAATATAAGTTGAATGTTCAGTAAATGTTTTATAAATATTAGTGAAACAAAAAAAAAAGAATACTAATTGTAGATAAGTCTAATCTCATTAGTGACAATAGATTCACTGTATGCCATTGCTTAATAAATCTAAGTCCATTGCATGTTTTTCTAAAATATTGAAATCTAAACAAGTTGAGAAATATATTAGAGAGTGTTTTGAGTCAACTATTAACCCAGTGTCAAGAGATTTACCTAACTTGATCTTTTTCCACATACAGATATTAGTTCACATTGTCACTTCTGTGTAGAGTCTATTTCTAAACACTCTTACGGCTTTCTAATATTTTCTTATCTATTTTTTGCTTATTTGTTTTATTGCTATTTATGTATGGTTACTTTTATCAGAGTGAAATACCCATGATATTAAAGATCAGTTCTACCGAATAACTCAAGACTTAAATAATGCCTATAACATATAGATACTTAATATCTGTTAATGAGTTAATTGACAGGGGTTCCCTTAATTGTATGTTGATAAAAATATTTGAAATAGAGACAGGTATTATTACTGTTATGTTATCTCATTCATTATCATATAATAATAAAATTACATTTTATTATATCATTATTGACATGTAAAATAATGATATTAATAATAACATTGAATGCCTACTATATTTAAGTTTTAACACAGACTTGGTTAAAGATGGATATTATATATATATATATATAATAATCTTGTAAGTATTAGTTTGTAGATTTTAGAATCAGGAAACCAATTTTCAGAGAGTATAATTAACTAGCACAAAGGCACATGGATATCCATGATTTATATTTTACCGACTTTGCTACCTTCCTACAAATAAACCCATGTGGAATCTTTTCCTTTTCTTTATGTATTTTAGGTCATTTAAGTAAGTCTTAATCAGTTTCTTGGCCATGTAATCCTGTTGCCTAATTCCATCCCTTAACTCCATTCTGGCTGAAGTTATTTATTTGAATATAGAGGACTCTTTTACTTCTTCATGTAAATCAAACAGAGAGTTATAGATAGAAATTAATGTTAAGAGTTTCATATTGATTTTTGTAATGACTTCAGTAGTGTAATTTTTCCTAACATTTTACCTAGTCATGGATGGGAATCCAAGTAGTGAGTATTTGGATAGAGTCTATTGATTTGTTGTTGTTGTTCAGTCATTCAGTTGTGTTTGACTCTTTATGACTCCATGGACTGCAGTATGCCAGGCTTCCCTGTCCTTCACCATCTCCTGGAGCTTGGTCAAACTCATGTCCATTGACTCAATGATGCCATCCAATCATCTCATCCATTGTCATCTGCTTCTTCTCCTGTCTTCAACCTTTGCCAGCACCAGGGTCTTTTCCATTAAGTCAGCTCTTTGCATCAGGTAACCAAAGTATTGTAGCTTCAGCATCAGTCCTTTCAATAAATATTCAGGGCTGATTTCCTTTAGGATTGACTGGTTTGATCTCCTTGCTGTCCAAGTGACACTCTAGAGTCTTATTCAGCACCATAATTTGAAAGCATCAATTCTTTGGTGCTCAGCCCTCTCTATGGTCCAGTTCTCACATCCACATGTGACTACTGGGAAAATCATAGCTTTCACTATATGTACCTTTATAGGCAAAGCAGTGTCTCTGCTTTTTAATCTGCGATCTAGGTTTGTTATAGTTTTTCTTCCAAAGAGTAAGCGTCTTTTAATTACATGGCTTCAGTAACCATCTACAGTGATTTTGGAGTCCAAGAAAATAAAGTCTCTCATCGTTCCCCTTCTTTCTCCATTTGTTTGTCATGAAGTGATGGGACCAGATGCCATGATCTTAGTTTTTTGAATGTTTACTGTATTGATACCAAGGAAATAAAATACACAGTGGGGATTTTAGATGTATGAAAGTCAGGAGACCGAATAGAAGTAACGCTTGGACAGAATGTGAAGAAAAAGAATAGAATATAAAGGAAAAACAATTTGGTGCTGGATTGGATTGCCTAGTTACCATAGGATAAAATTGGCCTCAAATTCTTCATCAGAATCAGCTGCATAGACCCCATTCAGAGAACCCTCACTGGGAGTTCAGAGACGTTTGGGAATAGGAGTCATTTAAGACCTCACCAAAATCATTCCTGTATACATAGATAACAAATTTGGACATAATTTTTAAAAGGGCTTTATATTTTTTAAGAATGAAAAATTTTTGTTACTCTTCATTGATAATCTTGCCTTCAAATGGAAATCATTCCAGCTTATCATAATTAGACATCTTCTCCATTCAGTTAACGGAGTGTGTTAACTCCACGAGTTAAACAGGGTGGTATATCTCTGATCCTAATGCATTAGGTGAGTCCATGCACAGATAGACAGCATTTTCTTAGTTTTGTTTACAATATCCTTCTTTTACATAACTTCTTTAAAAAAAATTGTCTATCGTTTTCCTATCTATCTCAGTATCATCTAAGGGTTTAAAATGTGTACACACCAACCTGAATTTTAATCTTAGTTTTAGAAAATATTGTTTAGTTGCTAAGTCACGTATGACTCTTTTGCAACCCCATGGACTATAGCCTGCTAGGATCCTCTTTCCATGGGATTTTCCAGAAAAGAAGACAAGAATCCTAGAGTGGGCTGCCATTTCCTTGTCCAGGGGATCTTCCCAACCCAGGGATCAAACCTGCATCTTCTGCTTTGCAGGTGGATTTTTTTACCACTGAGCCACCTGGGATCAAATGACTTGATTTTTCTTAGCCTCACTTTTTAAAATGAATTTTTATAAATGTTACTTTATAAAAAATTTAAGGGGTTGAAATAAGATGATGTAAAAAGCAGCCCAGTGACTAGAAAGTATTATATACTCAATAAATGGTATAGAAAGTATAAATTAAAGAGGGAAATTTATAGAAGTTATACATTTAAATGTAATAATAATTCTTAACTTTTTACTGAACACTTACTATATGCCTGGTTTTAATCTAAAATTGCTTTACACATAGTAATTTACTTATCTTCACAATAACCCTAAAATGTAGATACTTCTGTTACTTCCATGATTCAAATGAGTAAACCTAAGCACAGAAGTGTGACAAGACCTCACAGCTACTAAGTGGTGAAGACAAGTAAAAATGGAGGTTGATAAGCTCCAGAGCTTATAGACCAGTGTTAAGAGAAAGCAAATTCTTACACTGTACATTGAATTTGGTAGTGAAACTTGTAAAATGGGAGAAAGTGAATTTGTTGGTAGGAAACAGAAAGCCACTTCAATAGTCTCACCTGGAAAATTTCATAGACAGAGGAGCCTGGTAGCCTACAGTTCAGAAGGTCAAAAAGTGTCGAACACAATTGAGCAACTGAGGATGCATATACACCTTGCATTTAGTAGTAACTTGCAAAATGAGAGAAAGTGAGCTTATAAACACAAATACTTGAGAAAATTTAAATGCAGTGATGACTTTGGTCTGGTTAGAAAGAAAATGGAGATGAGGTTATAGAATCTTTATGACATCACAACATTACAAGTGCTATGCATCAAGGGTACACATGGATGGTATATGTAGGGGGAAAAAAATCACACCATGGATTAATTTACATCGAGACCTCTCCTGGTTATGAGGATTACAGTTTTGTTTTTGTTTTTTTTAATGTGTAGATGTAGAAGCTACATAACAATGGGACTTTTATTAAATAACTTTTATATTACACTACCTGTTTGTACTCATTCCCATATCCCAGGTTATATGAATATTTTCCAAAGAATAAAAATAGACACATGAACAACTTTAATGCAATACATTTCAAGATAGCTAACTTCACCAAATATTCTTTCTTAAATTTGATCTGCCCAAGTATATTCATTCCATTGGCTGAATCTTCTTCACTTTCTCTTATACAATTATTCTTCTACCACCATTCCTAATCTTACTGTGGTTTATTGTTTCTCAGTGAAAAATCACATTGGGGTACCAAATTAATGGAGGATTATAAATGTTGGTATTGTTCTTATAAAAATGAATGAGCCTAATGACCAGGTAACAAATCCTTTAGTAATTCAAATGTTTACAGTTCTTTGCTTTCATAAAATTGGAGGAGAATCTAATCAATTTATAAGCTGACATGTCATAAAGTGATTCCTGATGATAAAGCATCTGATTTTCACCTGTAACTCAAAAAAGAATTCAAAGTCTGTATTATTTGGCAAAAACCAAATATTTTTATTTTATCTTTACTTCATTTTTTTTTTTCCAGGATCCCTTTCTCATAAAATGTGATAGATCCAACAACTGAAATTTTATTCTGGAGCCAGATAGTTTGGGTTTGAATTCTAGCTTTACCAATTATCAGATGTGTGATTTTATGTAAAGTCTGTGTAAAATAGTTTACCCCTCTATGCCTTACTTTTCTGTGAAAAAGAGATAATAATAGTACTCATCTTGTGGATGTGTTTTGAAAAAGAAGTAAGTTTACATATCTAAAATATGCAGATTACTCTTTGGGACATACTAAGACCTAAATGCAGCTTTCCCGGTAGCTCAGCTGGTAAAGAATCTGCCTGCAATGCAGGAGACCCTGGTTTAATTTCTGGGTGGGGAAGTTCCACTGGAGAAGGGATAGGCTACCCACTCCAGTATTCTTGGGCTTCTCTGCTGGCTCAGACGGCAAAGAATCTGCCTGCAATGTGGGAGGCCTGGGTTTGATCCCTGGGTTGGGAAGATACCCTGGAGGAGGGCATGGCCACCCACTCCAGTATTTTTGCCTGGAGGATCCCCACAGACAGAGGAGCCTGGCAGGCTATAGTCTATAGGGTCACAAAGAGCTAGATACTACTGAGTGACTAACCACAACACAGCACACCAAGACATAAATAAGGGTTAGCTACTTTTATTATCATTGTAATTATCACTATAATTATTTGTATATGTAAGGTTTATAAAGTTCTTTGCTTTGCAGAATATCCTGAGAGAGATTTTGCTGGTCTTTGCATTAATTTCATTCCTGTGGGGAATTAGGTCACCTGCACAATAACCTTCTTAAGGCATGGTCCTCTACAAATTTCAGTTATGTAACAGGGATTTCTAAGTAGGAAAACAATTGTACATAATAGCTATTAAACCAACTATAAAAGCCAATGAATATTCAGATAATTTCAATGTAATTTTCTTCAAAATCCTATTCTTCATTTACTTGAACTTTGTCTAGGTGAAAAGAAGTGTTCCATCAATAAATTATTTTGAGGGCTGAATTTAATAATGCAGAAAAAAGATTCTTTAGGAAAGAACTGTTGAATATATCCATACTCTTCAATGTATGTATTTAATCAATTAAACATACATTGACGAGTATGGATGTATCCAAGGGCTTGGAGATGGAATAACAAAAAGAGTATAATTTAGAAAGAATCTCTAAAGTGATTGCATTTCACAATTTAAAGATAAAGCATGCTGCAAGGAAGATGGAAGATCCTGAGTGCTGCAAGACATGGCACAGCCAAATAACTAAAAAGATTTTTTTTTTTAATCTAAGAAAAAGAAAGAATTTAAAATTAATAAACAATTAGCTATTCACCAGGTCAGTCATGGATGTCGGCACTTGATGAGTTACATTATAGAACAAAACAAAGGATATTTTTGTATTTGTGGTTCACTTAACCACTGTAATCCAACAAAGTTCATATTTATGTGATCATGAAGTCTCTGAAAGCATCAGGGATTGATTACAAAGGGTATCTTGAGCTCACCAAAGTACTTAGAAGGTCCTTATGAGTTGTTTCCCTGCTCTTGTCCTTCATGTTCCATGAATGAAGTGTCTAATAAATCATCTTGAATAACTGCAATTGCATTACACAACACGTTTCAAACAAATTTAATCTTCAAAAGAAATAAATGCCTACACTTTGGTCTTCATTCTGGACTCCTTGATTCTAAAGGATAATGCCTGAAAATGTCATCCTTCTAATGTCATTTCTTGGTCCTTAAGACTAAACAGAATGTGTTGTATCTGTCAAACTGTTTGCAGTGTTCAAAAAACATGTCACACACATACACACGCACCCCACACATGTACACGCATGCCCTTTATTCCTTGAATATACTCTTGCCATTAGATACAATTTTAATTAAAAATAAAATCCTTTCCCTCAAGCTTGTCAGTTGCTTAGAAAATGTTATTTTTTCTGGTGAATATTCACTGGGCTCATTGTTAATTTTATTTAACTATATGGTAAGGATATTTTGGGCTTCCCTGGTGGCTCAGACAATAAACATTCCACCTGCAATGCAGGAAACCTGGATTTGATCCCTGGGTTGAGAGGATCCCCTGGAGGAGGGCATAGCAACCTACTCCAGTATTCTTGCCTGGAGGCTCCCCATGGACAGAGGAGGCTGGTGTGCTACAGTCCATGGGGTCCCAAAGAGTCAGACACAACTGAGCAACTAAGTTCACAGCACAAGGATATTTTACCATGAATATTTGGATCCCCCTTTAAAATGGCATTCTGCCCATTATTGAACATTAGAAGCCATAAAACTTTTTGCTTCCTCTGAGTCTACAAAAAAGAATTTTGCTTGGATTAATATCAATTTCACTGAAATATTTAGTAGGTGTCAACTGATGAGATTTTTCAATAGTTAGAGTCATGAAAGCACAATTTATTGAAATGCTGAACAATTCTTACATGATTACTAAGGGTTTGTAATGGACCATACTGGATCAATCTGCACTTGGACATTAGCAGTAATTTATCTATAGAACTCACATACACTATTAACTGTAGAAGAAACCTGAGTGAAGTTCATAACACTTTCACAGGAAGTAATATCCAAAGAAGAAAATATGATCAAATGCTAGAGTTGGTATTTTGTTTGTGGAGCTTGAAATAAAAATATTTAAATGAAACTTTTAACAGAGCCAGGAGCTCACCATTCTTTCCTATTTCTTCTCTTGGTCCAGAACCCATTCTTCTTTTAATATACAATCTGGCCCTAGACTATTATGAGCCTACTGTTCAAAACCACACAACTCTGGAACCAAAACAAATAGTTTTTCTTCTTATGTAATGAAGCACGTGGAGCATTTGCTAAAATACATATTCTTAGGAATTATGAGCAGATAATATATTTAATTTGACCTCAGGTGCAACTCAGAAATCATCAGTTGTGTGCAGCTGTGCTGTGTGGCAGCATGCAAGATCTTAGCTCCCAGACCAGGGATTGAACTCTTGTCCCTTGCAATGGAAGCATGGAGTCTTAACAACTGGACCACTAGGGAGGTCTCCAGAAAGCGTTTTAAAATGATTCCATTATGAGATTCTGAAAGAGATGGTCCATGGAACATTTTTGATAAAATATTCTTCCAGACTAATAATATGATTAAGACATTCATACCACTTAGAGATACTTAATAAAGAGTATGATGTATAAAATTTTCTCAGTATTTATTGATCTAATGAATGAATTAATTCACATCCTATATTTGAAAATGCTATTGTTTCCAAGTTAATTATAGGATGTAAGTTCTAATACTTTTATAAAAACCTTTAAGTTGGTCTTGGAAAAAACTATAAACAATTCTCTTTATAGTATTCTCTTTAAACACAAACATCACTTGTGACTCTTAATGTAGAATTAAAATTGGGCTTGCTTATAACTTCAGAAAGCCTGGCAATATGTACACAGGCTTCAAATGATGGGGGGCAGGTAAGAAAAATTCTGCCATAACAATCTCAAGAATAGAAGAAAATCAATAGAGAAATTAGGAAGCTTATATTTATATAAACTTAAATGTTTTGTCAACATTTTTTGCAGCCAGAGATTTTTAAATGTCAAATAGCCATTCAAATGCATGATGAGATGATCTAGACTACAAATTTTAATATTTTCTATCCTTCAAGGGTATCATTTTCCAGCTTAATTATTTTTCTCCCACCAATGGCCTAATAGATTTTACAATGAATTCTTAACTACAAAAAATGATTTTGTCTCTGAGAGATTAAATTGTCATAGCAAGAAAGTAAGATATAAAAGGTACTGGAGAAAAAAGATGCTCTGTTCTCCAAGTTCATCCATCTGGAATGCACTTCACATTCCAGTGACTGAATGAAATTGGATTTCTTTGACCACACGTATAAAACCAAAGCTTGAGAGAGATGCCCTGCCTGTATCATATGACCTACTCAATAAAGAGGTCATTAAGGACTTAAAGGAAAGCTGTACATACTGCCTTCAACACAATGAGCTTTAACCTCATAAAGTAAACACATTGAGGTTACAACTTCATTACAGTAATTACATAAATGTACTAATTTGTTGGAAAAGAGGAGTCATGGAATCAAATTAATACATTTAATATTACTTCAAAAACATACCAATAATATACTTTTTTGTTTTTTGAACAGATGATGGAGGTAAAACACTAAAAACATTTGTCCCAATCTTTCAGACTTATAAATGAAATGTGAGATATTTTACCTGAATAAATCTTAAATTTTTGCTTCCAAATCAACAATTACTGTAACAAACAATTTCATTTATTTCACTCAGTTTCTCAGGTCTCTATAGCTCTTACACTTACTTTTGTAGCCTACTTCCTTCCACTCTATAATAAAGGTCAGTGTTAAAAAAAAATTATTAATTATCACAATTTGCAAAAATAAATGATCAGCATAGCTGTCATGTTCTTTGTATTTTTGCCAGAACTTGACTAGATAAATAATTGCAAATATGCATATAAAAACTTGTTAAAACCAAACCACTTATTATAGACTACTCATATAATTAAAACTTAAAATACAGTCCAAATAGCAACAAACATTCTAATTCTCTAGCATTAGTCAGCATGTTAGACTTCCATGATAGCTCAGTTGGTAAAGAATCCACCTGCAATGCAGGAAACCCCGGTTGGATTCCTGGATCAAGAAGATCCACTGAGGAAGGGATAGGCTACTCACTCCAGTGGGCTTCCTTTGTGGCTCAGCTGGTAAATATTCCGCCTGCAATGCTGGAGACCTGGGTTAGATTCCTGGGTTGGGAAGATCCCCTGGAGAAAGGAAAGGCAAACCACTTCAGTATTCTGGCCTGGAGAATTCCATGGACTGTATAGTCCATGGGGGTCACAAAGAGTCAGATACGACTGAGAGACTTTCACTTTCAGTCAGCATGTTATGCCCCTAAAAGTGCTAACTAAAGTATAAAAAACACTTAGGACAATGACTTTTTATTTATCTCATTAGGGACTGATTTATTACAATATAGTGTACACTTTTTATTTGGGGTGGATGAGTTCATTTTCTTATTCTCTTTTAAAATCCTGTGTTTTAATACTTCAGCTATGTTTGTGTCACTTCCCAATTACTAACTTTTAAAAAAATTATATCAATTTTAGAATATAACTTGACAAACATGAACTAACTATATTGTCTGTGTTAACTCTTTCACAACAAATCAATTTCTATTTAAAGAAGTCCTCAACTTTCTAAATGTTGCATTATTCCTCCCTTTGCATGTCACAACTGAGCATGTATACACAAGGAGGAATAATGCAACATTTAGAAAGTTGAGGATTTCTTTAAATAGGAATTGATTTACTGTGAAAGATTCCTAATAAAATTAATAAGAAGAATCAGCAGCAGAAATATTCTGAACAGTCCATGAACCAGTCCATCCTAAAGGAAATCAGTCCTGAATATTCATTGGAAGGACTGATGTTGAAGCTGAAGCTCCAATACTTTGGCCACCTGATGCAAAGAACTAACTCATTTGAAAAGACCCTGATGCTGGGAAAGATTGAAGGAGGAAGGCAAAGGGGATGACAGAGAATGAGATGGTTGGATGGCATCACCAACTCAATGGACATGAGTTTGAGTTAACTCCAGGAATTAGTGATTGACAGGGAGGCCTGGAGTGCTGCAGTCCATGAGGTCACAAAGAGTCAGACATGACTGAGTGACTGAACTGAACTGAACTATTATAGAGATGGTGTGGGCATGCTAAGTCGCTTCAGTCATGTATGACTCTTTGTGACCCTATGGATTGTAGCCCACTGGGCTCCTCTGTCCATGGAATTCTCCAGGCAAGAATACCAGAGTGGGTTGCCATGCCCTCCTCCAAGAGATTTTCCTGACCCAAGGATAGTACCTGTATTAAGTCCCCTGCATTGGTAGGTGGGTTCTTTATCATTAGCACCACCTGGGAAGCCCCTGTAGAGATGATTGGATATTGAAAATTTGAAGAGCCTATACAGAAAACTCCCTCTGATAGCTGCTCATTAGAATTATCTGGGAAACTTCTAGAGCCATTCAACTGCTTCTAACAGACATTTTATTCTGAAGCTTCTGGTAGACATTTTATTGATATTTGGTCTTCATCTTCAGAAATTCTGATCTGATTTGCCTTAAGGGACTGGGTATTCATGGATTTAAAAAACTCCCAGGTTAAACGGTAGAAAGTTTTAGTTATACAAGAAGAATAAATTCTGAGGATCCAATAGGCAGCACGGTGCCTATAGTTAACAATACTGTACTATAAACTTAAAATCTGCTAAGAGGGTAGGTCTTATGTTCTCACAACAGCTTAAAAGGAAATAAAGTGTGTGAGATGACAGGGATGTTAAGAGTTTGAATGTGGTGATCATTTCACAATGTTTGCAAATATCAAAACATTGAGCTGTATACCTTAAGTATATATAATTCCTGTTTGTCAATTAAACCTCAGTGAAGCTTAAAAGGGAGTGAAAACCTCCCAGGTGATTCTAATTTATAGTCAGTGTTGACAACTGCAGTTTAGCATTAAGACCAACTAAAGCGAAGTATTCTAATAGTCATTCTTTGCAAACTGTATCTCATTTTTACTTAAAAGAATTATCATACTTTGTTTTCTGACTGGAAACTTCCATAAAATGTATTCTGGTTGCTTCTTTAAATATTATTACTATTACATTGATTATAAAATTATTTCAGTTTACAAAGAAGAAAAAAAAATTGAGAATTCCAAATATATTTAGGTATATATGGAGCGTAATATTTTTTCCAATTTTTGTACATTGTTATTACGCTTCTAAATGTGTATATCTTATATTAAGATTTTCTTTATCAAAAATAAAAATAAGAAACATATCTGAAATTTGCAAATATAGTCAATAAACAATAGTCAATCAGAACTCTATCTATTATTAAGCACAGTTGTAATGAGAATTTCCCCCTTGAACTCAGTAGTACAACTGTTTATCCAGCCTACATTTACTACATTTACTAGATAACACCAAATTCCTATTTCACTCTGTATGTTAAATGTTACCAAAAAAGAGTATAGTTTTAGATAACAGGACTTGAAGCAAAGAGGCAAAATATATTTTTATAACTTGTGGATTTTTTTCCAATTACATGTTCAGTTCATTTACATTTTCATTCCTAATAGTCCTGGTATTCTGAATATGAAGACTAAATGCCTGTTGCTTGAATATATTTAGCTCAATATCTTATCATGGTGCATTTTACATTGAAATATCGTGATAATTAAAGTTTCAATGGGTGATTTCTTAAATTTATTAACTACATTATCATTTTATGTACATTTTAATTTACAACTGGAATTAGTAGCTTGTAGCACTGTCATTAGTAAAAATAGAAAAAAATAGTAGCAATTATAAACAGTATGAGTTGATGTAAGCATTTTTGTCAGCCCTAGAGCAGTTCTGATAGTTTTATTGTCTTAATCAACTTAGTCAACTCTGTTTATTGCTCTTTGGAGGTGGCAGTTTTGAATACATGCTGGGGTGTTAGTTCACAGCTGCCAAATTAAAAATGATAATTCTCATGCGTGAAATAACTGTATGGACTAATGACCAAATATCTTTATAATGAGAGCCACTGTTGCAGTAGGTGGCCAAACAATTATACACCATAACAGAATATATCCCTAAAGTAAAGAAAAAAGAAAAAGATACTCATATTATAATCAAAGCAAAGACATGAGGAATATAGAAAAAATATATATTGATATGTATGTACATTGATATGTATGATATGTATGATATATCTATATATCAATAATTATACACATCGAAGATTTAATTATAAATATTAAAAATAAGACCACTACCCTAAATGTTTAATTTCACAAATGTTCATGGAATATGTATTTATTAGGCATGTAGGCATGGAATATATATATACATATAAATACATATTTCATTTTCTCATAAAAAAATGAAAATATGATTAGAGATCTTGACCCTGTGGTATTGATAGTCATATTTCAGGAGATTTGCTTCTGGATAATATACTATTGATAGCTTACAGTGTCAGATCGGTGATCTCCTAAGAAGATTTAACTTCCGGACCAGGAACCAGGCTTGATCACTCAAGAGCTTTTGTGTAGCAGAGTTTTATTAAAGTATAACAAGGGACAGAGAGAGCCGCAGAGGCGGTGACGACAGCGGCGGCGACAACGACGTTCCTCAGTCTTCGGGGTGGGCTCGGCGGCGCAAGCCGGGCTGCATGCAGGGTTAGGCGGTTTGCGGCAGCAGCGGCCCTAGGAAGGCCGTGGTGCCATGGCGGGGCGCTAGACGTGCTCGGGCAGGCGAGGCGAGGGGAAGCGGCGTTGATCCGGTCCGCAGCGACCTTCAGCAGGGCCTGAGGGTGGGGAAGCCTGGGGCGGGGGTCGTCCCGGGCAGCGTGGGGCCGCGGGGCGGGGCTCGTAGGCCGTCGGGGTGCAGGAGGCCTGGACCACCGCGAGGAGCCGCCGGTCGCTGGGCCCCACTGCCAGGCTGCTCGACGACGACGCTCTCGCGGGGGCCTCGCCTGAGGAGGACGTGGCCGCGGCGGCGGCGAGCCCGCGGGAGGCTACGGGAGGCCACGGAGGATGGAGGAAGGGAAGGAGGAGGGCGAGGCCGAGATCCAGGAGCATGGGCCAGAGCACTGGTTCTCCAAGTGGGAGCAGCAGTGCCTGGCCGAGGCCGAGCAGGACGAGCAGCTGCCCCTGGAGCTGCAGGAGAAGGCGGCGGCCGCCGCGCAGCCAGAGCACAAGCAACAGAAGCTGTGGCACCTCTTCCAGAACTCGGCCACCGCCGTGGCCCAGCTCTACAAAGACCGGGTGTGTCAGCACCCAGGACTTTCTCTGTGGGTTCCCTTCCAAAACGCAGCCACCGCCGTCACGAACCTCTACAAAGAAAGCGTGGATACTCATCAGCGAAGTTCTGATATTGGAATTCAGATTGGCTATCAACGACGCAATAAGGATGTGTTGGCTTGGGTTAAAAAGAGCAGAAGAACTATTCGTAGAGAAGATTTAATCAGCTTCCTGTGTGGAAAGGTTCCTCCACCACGAAACTCTAGAGCTCCCCCAAGACTGACTGTAGTGTCCCCTAACCGAGCTACTTCAACGGAAACTAGCTCATCTGTAGAGACTGATTTGCAACCCTTCCGGGAAGCCATAGCTCTGCATGGTAAAGCCGTTTAAACATATTTCTTTGGAAAAATGGTTAAGAGTGTGTCTGTGGACCCAATTTCACATTTGGGTTTAGATCCAGATATACTGTCTGCTTTTTGTCTATGATAGTAACTTGCTCTAGAAATGTTTAAATAGAATGTAAGCTAAGAACTTATACGGGCAGTTTTTGAATGTTAGCCAGCCTATCCTAAAAACTGTTTTTAGGAAGTTAGTTTGAGCTGATTGGTGTTATAATAACTGCATCTTTTGCAACATTAATTAGAACTCATTGCTTTATACTTCTGTTGTACATACCCTCTTACTGTTCTGAGTCAAAGAGGAAGTTCTTGTGTCTTAAGAATTCTGTCGCATTTATAACTGCTTGGAGAACCTAGTCAATGACAGGCAAGTAAGGCAGGTAACTGGCAGGGTAGTCCTTATGGGAACTCCCTTTGTTACCTTAGGTTATTGAGTGCCTGCAGAGGGTGAGTGCTGATGGACCTGAGAAGGAGAGGACAGATGTGAAATAGTTACGTTGACTTTCCTTAAGGTCTGTTGTCCTGAGGGCCTTGCATGATAGCCAGGACTGTCAGAGGCCAAGTCCATCTCCATCTCCCCAGGTCAGACCTGCTGTCAAATGGCCTTCTTGGCTGAAGGGTTTAAGTCTGGAGAAGCCTGGGGAATGTAGTCAGTAAGTCTGTTGTCGCTTGTTCTCTAATCCAGGCTTCCAGATAGAAGTGGGAGAAGTATTCTATAGGTCATTCAATACTGCTGTAAAAATATAACAACAGACTAACAAGACTTGGTGTTGAAGCCAAGATGAAAACATGGATTGTGCAAGTGACTACACAGATAGCAGTAATTAGTGAGTTAGGTCATGAGTCTTGTTAAAAGTTAACATTTCTGGGCCACAGTGTAGGTCATCTAAAATAAAGTAATCTGTTAATAAGAAGTGGGATATATACAAAGAGCTTTTATATCATCAAAGGTTTAATGCTTACAGAGATTCTTTTTCTCTTTGGCAAGCATTGATTCTTTATACCTAAAACCCCATTCAGAACATGGACTTGGGAAAAGTGTTGTTATTTTTTCCCCCTCCTGATTGTGAGTTTATGATCAGTTAAAAACACAAAAACATTTTATTGCAAGAAAGTCCATGATGTATGGATGCAGTACTTAAGACTGCTTGCTGTTTCTAACATAGTGGAATTTTTGAAACTCAGGCAAAATAGATTGATCTGTTCTATTTGAATTAAGAGTTTCACATCTTTTACCATTAAGTTTGGAAAAAATGACTAGATATGTACAGTTTGTCAGATTAATTGTAGTGCATGTTAATATTTGATGTAGTTGTGTTTCCTTAAGCATATTGATTTTTTTTGTCATCCAGTGGATTTATGATTCATTACATATTTCTCTTTTAAGAGTCTTTTTTTTTCCTGTAAAATAGACTTTAAAATAAAGGCTGTGAAAAGAGACAATGAAGGACACTACATAATGATCAAAGGATCAATCCTAGAAGAAGATATAACAATTATAAATATATATGCACCCAACATAGGAGCACCACAATATGTAAGGCAAATACTAACAAATATGAAAGGGGAAATTAACAATAACACAATAATAGTGGGAGACTTTAATACTCCACTCACACATATGGATAGATCAACTAAAAACAGAAAATTAACAAAGAAACACAAACTTTAAATGATACAATAGACAAATTAGATTTAATTGATATTTACAGGACTTTCCACCCCAAAACAATCAATTTCACCTTTTTCTCAAGTGCACACGGAACTTTCTCCAGGATAGATCACATCCTGGGCCATAAATCTAGCCTTGGTAAATTCAAAAAAAATTGAAATCATCCCAATCATCTTCTCTGACCACAATGCAGTAAGATTAGACCTCAATTACAGGAAAAAAACTGTTAAAAATTCCAACATATGGAGGCTAAACAACACGTTTCTGAATAACCAACAAATCACAGAAGAAATCAAAAAAGAAATCAAAATATGCATAGAAACAAATGAAAATGAAAACACAACAACCCCAAACCTATGGGACACTGTAAAAGCAATACTAAGGGGAAGGTTCATAGCAATACAGGCGTACCTCAAGAAACAAGAAAAAAATCAAATGAATAACCTAACTCTACACCTAAAGCAACTAGAGAAGGAAGAAATGAAACCCCAGGATTAGTAGAAGGAAAGAAATCATAAAAATTAGGGCAGAAATAAATGCAAAAGAAACAAAAGAGACATAGCAAAAATCAACAAAACTAAAAGCTGTTTTTTTGAGAAGGTAAACAAAATTGACAAACCATTAGCCAGACACATCAAGAAACAAAGGGAGAAGAATCAAATCAACAAAATTAGAAATGAAAATGGAGAGATCACAACAGACTACACAGAAATACAAAGGATCATAAGAGACTACAACCAACAGCTATATGCCAATAAAATGGACAACTTGGAAGAAATGGATAAATTCTTAGAAAAGTATAACTTTCCAAAACTGAATCAGGAAGAAATAGAAGATCTTAACAGACCCATCACAAGCACGGAAATCGAAACTGTAATCAGAAATCTTCCAGCAAACAAAAGCCCAGGACCACACGGCTTCACAGAGGAATTCTACCAAAAATTTAGAGAAGAGCTAACACCTATCCTACTCAAACTCTTCCAGAAAATCGCAAAAGATGGTAAACTTCCAAACTCATTCTATGAGGCCACCATCACCCTAATTCCAAAACCAGACAAAGATGCCACAAAAAAAGAAAACTACAGGCCAATATCACTGATGAACATAGATGCAAAAATCCTTAATAAAATTCTAGCAAACAGAATCCAACATCATATTAAAAAGATCATACATCATGACCAAGTGAGCTTTATCCCAGGAATGCAAGGTTTCTTTAACATCCGCAAATCAATCAATATAATACACCACATTAACAAATTGAAAGATAAAAACCATATGGTTATCTCAATAGATGCAGAAAAAGCCTTTGACAAAATTCAGCATCCATTTATGATAAAAACCCTCCAGAAAGCAGGAATAGAAGGAACATATCTCAACATAATAAAAGCTATATATGACAAACCCACAGCAAACATTATCCTCAATGGTGAAAAATTGAAAGCATTTCCCCTAAAGTCAGGAACAAGTCCACAGTGCCCACTTTCACCACTACTATTCAACATAGTTTTGGAAGTTTTGGCCACAGCAATCAGAGCTGAAAAAGAAATAAAAGGAATACAGATAGGAAAAGAAGAAGTAAAACTCTCACTGTTTGCAGATGACATGATCCTCTACATAGAAAACCCTAAAGATTCTACCAGAAAATTACTAGAGCTAATCAACGAATATAGTAAAGTTGCAGGATGTAAAATTAACACACAGGAATCTCTTGCATTCCTATACACCAATAATGAGAAAACAGAAAGAGAAATTAAGGAAACAATACCATTCACCATTGCAACAAAAAGAATAAAATACTTAGGAATATATCTACCTAAAGAAACAAAAGACTTATATATAGAAAACTATAAAACACTGATGAAAGAAATCAAAGAGGTAACAAACAGATGGAGAAATATACCGTGTTCATGGATTGGAAGAATTAATATAGTGAAAATGAGTATCCTACCCAAAGCAATCTATAGATTCAATGCAATCCCTATCAAGCTACCAATGGTATTTTTCACAGAACTAGAACAAATCATTTCACAATTTGTATGGAAATATAAGAAACCTCGACTAGCCAAAGCAATCTTGAGAAAGAAGAATGGAACTGGAGGAATCAACCTGCCTGACTTCAGGCTCTACTACAAAGCCACAGTCATCAAGACAGTATGGTACTGGCACAAAGACAGAAATATAGATCAATGGAACAAAATAGAAAGCCAAGAGATAAATCTACTCACCTATGGAACCTTATGCTTGACAAAGGAGTCAAGAATATACAATGGAGAAAAGACAACCTCTTTAACACGTGGTGTGGGGAAAACTGGTCAACCACTTGTAAGAGAATGAAA
This sequence comes from Giraffa tippelskirchi, assembly GCF_054371585.1. Classification (NCBI taxonomy): domain Eukaryota; kingdom Metazoa; phylum Chordata; class Mammalia; order Artiodactyla; family Giraffidae; genus Giraffa; species Giraffa tippelskirchi. The sequence goes on along the minus strand of NC_137275.1, from coordinate 60,247,732 downwards.
CTGGAACACTCTCTAACACCATACACAAAAATAAACTCAAAATGGATTAATGATCTAAATGTAAGAGCAGAAACTATAAACCTCCTAGAGGAACACATGGGCAAAACACTCTCTGACATAAATCATAGCAGGATCTTCTATGACCCACCTCCCAGAGTAATGGAAACAAAAGCAAAAATAAACAAATGGGACCTAATTAAACTTAAAAGCTTTTGTACAAAGAAGGAAACTATAAGCAAGGTGAAAAGACAGCCTTCAGAATGGGAGACAATAATAGGAAATGAAGCAACGGATAAAGAATTAATCTCAAAAATATACAAGCAGCTCCTGCAGCTCAATTCCAGAAAAATAAACTACCCAATCAAAAAAATGGGCCAAAGAACTAAACAGACATTTCTCCAAAGAAGACATACAGATGGCCAACAAACACCTGAAAAGATGCTCAACATCACTCATTATCAGAGAAATGCAAGTCAAAACCACAATGAGGTGCCATCTCACGCTGGTCAGAATGGCTGCTATCAAAAAGTCTACAAACAATAAATGCTGTAAAGGGTGTGGAGGGAAAGGAACCCTCTTACACTGTTGGTGGGAATGCAAACTAGTACAGCCACTATGGAGAACAGTGTGGAGATTCATTAAAAACCTGGAAATTGAACTGCCATATGACCCAGCAATCCCACTGCTGGGCATACACACGGAGGAAACCAGAATTGAAAGAGACATGTGTACCTCAGTGTTTATCACAGCACTGTTTATAATAGCCAGGACATGGAAGCAACCTAGATGTCCATTGGCAGATGAATGCATAAGAAGGCTGTGGCACATATACCCAATGGAATATTACTCAGCTTTTAAAAAGAATGCTTTTGAATCAGTTATAATGAGGTGGATGAAACTGGAGTCTATTATACAGAGTGAAGTAAGTCAGAAAGAAAAACACCAATACAGTATACTAACACATATATATGGAATTTAGAAAGATGGTAATGATGACCCTATATGTGAGACAGCAAAAGGGACACAGATGTAAAGAACAGAGTTTTGGACTCAGTGGGAGAAGCCGAGGGCAGGATGATTTGAGAGAATAGCACTGAAACATATATATTATCATATGTAAAACAGATCACCAGTTCATGTTCAATGCATGAGACAGGTTGCTCAGGGCTCGTGCACTGGGAACACCCTGAGGGAAAGGATGGGGAGGGAGGTGGGAGAGGGGTTCAGGACAGGGAACACATGTGCAACCAGGGCTGATTCATGTGAATGTATGGCAAAAAACACCACAATATTGTAAAGTAATTAGCGTCTAATTAAAACAAATAAATTAATTTTAAAAAAGAAAGAAAAAAAAGACAGAGGACCCAGAGATCAAATTGCCAACATCTGCTGGATCACTGAAAAAGCAAGAGAGTTCCAGAAAAACATCTATTTCTGCTATTGACTATGCCAAAGCCTTTGATTGTGTGGATCACAATAAACTGTGGAAAATTCTGAAAGGAATGGGAATACCAGACCACCTGACCTGCCTCTTGAGAAATCTGCATGCAGGTCAGGAAGCAGCAGTTAGAACTGGACATGGAACAACAGACTGGTTCCAAATAGGAAAAGGAGTATGTCAAGGCTGTATATTGTCACCCTGCTTATTTAACTTATTTGCAGAGTACATCATGAGAAACGCTGGGCTGGAGGAAGCACAAGCTGGAATCAAGATTGCTGGGAGAAATATCAATAACCTCAGATATGCAGATGACACCACCCTTATGGCAGAAAGTGAAGAAGAACTAAAGAGTCTCTTGATGAATGTGAAAGAGGAGAGTGAAAAAGTTGGCTTAAAGCTCAGCATTCAAACAACTAAGATCATGGCATCCGGTCCCATCACTTCATGGCAAATAGATGGAGAAACAGTGGGAACAGTTGCAGACTTTGTTTTTTTTGGGTGGAGGGCTCCAAAATCACTGCAGATGGTGACTGAAGCCATGAAATAAAAAGACACTTACTCCTTGGAAGAAAAGTTCTGACCAACCTAGATAGCATATTAAAAAGCAGAGACATTACCTTGCCAACAAAGGTCCGTCTAGTCAAGGCTATGGTTTTTCCATTAGTCATGTATGGATGTGAGATTTGGACTATAAAGAAAGCTGAGCACCAAAGAATTGATGCTTTTATACTGTGGTGTTGGAGAAGACTCTTGAGAGTCCCATGGACTGCAAGGAGATCCAACCAGTCAATTCTAAAGGAAATCAGTCCTGAGTATTCATTGGAAGGACTGATGTTGAAGCTGAAACTCCAATACTTTGGCCACCTAATGGGAAGAACTGACTTATTTGAAAAGACCCTGAGGCTGGGAAAGATTGAAGGCAGGAGGAGAAGGGGATGACAGAGGATGAGATGGTTGGATGGCATCACCAACTCAATGGACATGAGTTTGAGTAAACTCTGGGAGTTGGTGATGGACAAGAAGGCCTGGCATGCTGCAGTCCATGTGGTCACAAAGACTTGGACATGACTGAGCAATTGAACTGAACTGAACTGACTGAAAAATCGTGCATCCTGCTTGAGGACATGTTTCTCCTTCCTGAAAACCTTCTGACTAATCCTGTTATTTTAAATGTATATTTTTGGAGTGGGCCTAGTAATATCTTTACAACCTTGAGAAATTCTTTTGATTTATTGTAATAACTAATTAAAATATATATATAATTCCCTTGCTACCAGTAGTAAGAGGGGTGGGGGGCACTCTCCTTCCCCTTTCTGACATCTACATCAGAAGCTTTCTCTGTCCTTTTTCACTCTTTAATAAAACTCTGCTATGCAAAATCTCTTAAGTGACCCAGCGCGTCCCTGATTCCAAAGCTAAATCTTCTTTTTTGGAGATCACGAATCCGACACTGTTCACCATAAGCTATCATTTCCAAGATGTTTGGCTTGAAAGATTAAAAGTGTTGTCATTTATGAATATGAAAGACCTAGTAAGAGCAGATTTAGAGAGAATTATCAATATTTCTACTATGGCCAAGTTAACTTTAAGTTTCTAAACAGAGGTCTAAATTGCAATATCAAATAAGTAGTTGAATTTATGAGTTGGCATTTTTCTGGAAAAGCTGAGATTGGTGATATAGTCTAAGGAAACAGCATATAGATGATATGTAATATTAGGCAATTGGATAGAGTAACCTAGGTAAATGTTTGTATTAGTAGAAGGTTCAAGACTGAGCCAAGATCAAATAACAATATTCAGAAGTTGAGCAGGTGAGTAAGTATCAAAAATAGATATAAAGGGAAACTGTTGGGAGAGAGAGAGAAAGAGGAAATTAAGGAATCAGGAAGCCAAGATAAGATTTCCCTGGTAGCTCAATGATCAAGAATCTGCCTGCCAGAGCAGGAGATGTAGGTTTGATCCCTAGGTGGGGAAGATCTCCTGGAGAAGGAAATGGCAACCCCCTCCAGTATTCTTGCCTGAGAAATTCCATGGAGAGAGGAGCTTGGCAGGCTAAGGTCCATGCGATCACAAAAGAATCGGACATGGTTTAGCAACTAAACAACAAATTTACAAAGTCAAGAGAAGAAAGTATGTAAAGGATAAACCTGCGGTCCACTATCTGGACAGTTTAAATGGAGTGCTCTCAGTGGAAGACTTTGGAATAAATCATAAATATGGGGAGGGGAAATGAAGACAACTATATAAATAATTTCAGCTAGGAAATGAAATGGAAAAAATAGGGCCATAGCTGAAGAGAAATGTAAGGCCGGAGATATTTTTATCTTAATTGGAGATTCTAGTACATATTTGTATGCTGATGGAAATTATGGCATGAAGAGGACAAAATCAGGAATGCATGAGAAGGAATAATCGGAGGGCATAAATTGAGAAGGCAAAAATAGATTTGATCCAGAGCTGAGGCAAAACAGATGTTGTTGGCAAGAGCAGGGGAATGACTCTGTAGTGAAAGAACTGAAAGTAGAGGATATGTGTGTAAATGAAGGTAGGTTGGTAGCTTGGGTGTGAGGATGATGAGAGATTTCTGAAAGGATATTCATATAGTACATTTCCACAATTGCAGAGTTTCATTCTACAGCACTAATCTAGATAATTTTTACCATCTTAAAATTACAAAAACATATTCTTCCATTTTTTCTGAAAATGTACATTTTACATATTTTTCTATTTTAAATCTGAAAAGTATTTTTATACTTGATGTACATTAAGTATTTAATTTGATTTTTTTCCAATAATTAGCCAATTATCTTTAGAAAAGCTGTGCTCCAATGTATGGGCTATATATTTCAGAAAAATCATATTTGTTGGAATTTAATTATATTATGAATTAGTTTGAAAATATTGCCTTCTTATGGTATTATTTATTATGAACTTCCATATGATTAAAATTTTTATAATAATTATTTTATTTATAAATATACCACAGTTCATTCCTGTTTTTAATAGTTGTTATAATAAAGGTCATATGCTCTTTCATTAACTTTTTTATTATGTATTGGTTTACTATGCAACCAACATACTACATGTATCATCTTAGTAGTTTTTATAATGATCATTCTGGGTTTTTTAATATGAATAATCACACTATCTCCATAGAAACAACATCCTGAAAATGATAAAAACAATTACTGAAAACCATATTATATATCTTTTCCCTTTTTCTTAGCTAAGATTTTTTCTTTCTTTTGAATTAGTGTGGAGGTATTTCTGTTCTTTTTATCCCCTTCATTCTTTATCTAGGAATATAGTGAGTACTGTTTATCAGACTAGAAAAATTTATTTTGATAATTTATTAAGAGTGATTATTTATTGGAAATGATTATTATTTTAATATAATATTTTGAGGGCATCTGGGAAAATAAATCTTTGTAATATTTTACATTTTGCATACTAATCAACTTTTAATATTATAAATTATACAAAAGTATTTCTTAAAGTGAAAATATCATTTATAAAATATTCCACATCTTTGTCTTTCTTGAATGAACTTTTCATTTGATTACATCACAGTTGTGAATAATTATTTCAGAGTACATGGTAAATTTTGGACTCTTTGCCTGAATGAAAGTTATTTTGCCTTTTGAATTGAGTATTTGGTTTGCTTGACATAGAATTCTCTTTAAAAGAGAATATCTCTGAAATATCAACTTATTATCTTTTATCACTTGATTACTAAAAAAAAAAAAAAGCTGCTAGTAATCTAATTATCCATACATTTCAGACAATCTTCTTTTTCTTTTTTTGTACTTGGTGTCTGCAACTTTACCTATCTAGGCCTCAGCAGTTCTAAGCATATATTATTATTAATATTATTATTTATTATTACAGTGGATTCCTTTTCACCATTTTTTTCCCCTCTCTTGGAATTTTCTTTTAGATGTTTATGAGAGAAGCTAGTCTCTCTCTTTTCCATTACCTTTCTCTCACCCTTCACACTTCTTTGGTTTTGCACTTGCTTCTTAGAGAATGCCACAGCACAGACTCTCAGCACACAATATGCTCATCAACTTTGTCCATCATTCTGTTTAATTCATATAGTTAGACTTCGGTTTTTTTAATTTGCACTTACCCTGATTGTTACTTTTATTGCAGTACAACTTTACTGTTTTCTTGGATTTGGATTTTTTGCCTCATAATATTTTATACATATAAAATAAATATCTGTAATATTCAGTTCAGTTCAGTCGCTCAGTCGTGTCTGACTCTTTGCGACCCCATGAATTGCAGCATGCCAGGCCTCTCTGTCAATCACCAACTCCCGGAGTCTACCCAAATGCATGTCCATCGAGTCGGTGATGCCATTCAACCATCTCATCCTCTGTTGTCCCCTTCTCCTCCTGCCCCCAGTCCTACCCAGCATTAGGGTCTTTCCCAATGAGTCAACTCTTTGCATGAGGTGGCCAAAGTATTGGAGTTTCAGCTTCAATATCAGTCCTTCCAATGAACACCCAGGATTGATCTCCTTTAGGATGGATTGATTGGATCTCCTTGCAATCCAAGGGACTCTCAAGAGTCTTCTCTAACACCACAGTTCAAAAGCATCAATTCTGTGGCTCTCAGCTTTCTTCACCGTCCAACTCTTACATCCATACATGACCACTGGAAAAACCATAGCCTTGACTAGACGGACTTTTGTTGGCAAAGTAATGTCTCTGCTTTTCAATATGCTATCAATGTTGGCCATAACCTTCCTTCCAAGGAGTAAGCGTCTTTTAATTTCATGGCTGCAATCACCATCAGCAGTGATTTGGGAGCCCAAAAATAAAAGTCTGACACTGTTTCCACTGTTTCCCCATCTATTTGGCATGAAGTGATGGGACCAGATGCCATGATCTTAGTTTTCTGAACGTTGAGCTTTAAGCCAAATTTTTCACTCTCCTCTTTCACTTTCATCAAGAGGCTCTTTAGTTCTTCTTCACTTTCTACCATAAGGATGGTGTCATCTGCATATCTGAGGTTATTGATATTTCTCCCGGCAATCTTGATTCCAGCTTGTGTTTCCTCCAGCCCAGTGTTTCTCATGATGTACTCTGCAAGTAAGTTAAATAAGCAGGGTGACAATATACAGCCTTGACGTACTCCTTTTCCTATTTGGAACCAGTCTGTTGTTCCATGTCCAGTTCTAACTGTTGCTTCCTGCCCTGCAGACAGGTTTCTCAAGAGACAGGTCAGATGGTCTGATATTCCCATCTCTTTCAGAATTTTCCACAGTTAGCAATAAGCTATAAATCACAATAATAAAATGAACAAAAATAAAAACTAATCAAAACAGTCAAAGCTACCTATACTATTTCTCTAAGTCTCATTCCTCTGCCTCCACACTTTGAATTTTTGTATTTATTCTTTTGCAACTTTTTTGAACTAAATTATCACTTATGTAATCACTTATATTACTTGTAATGTATGTAATTATCACTTATATAATCTTAAATATATTGTTTAAGACTAAAAAACATAAGAATAGTGTCACAACCCCCTCCAGTATTCTTGCCTAGGAAATCCCATGGATAGAGGAATCTGATGGGTTATAGTCTGTGGGATTGCAAGAATCGGACACAACTTAGCGACTCAACCACCATAAAAATGCACATAATAGTCTATAGAATCTTACTTTTCACTAAGCTTTATATTTCTAAGATTCATGCATGTTTTTGTATTCAAGTCTTTTCAAGACTGACAAAACTTTGCTGTATAAACAGTCCACAGTTTTTTAGCCACTCTTCAGTTTATGAGCAAGTGGCTTGTGTTTCTGAGTTTTGTTTTGTTTTGTTCTTGTTTACTCTTTTAATCAATGGTGTGCATGTCTTTTCATGCATACATGAAAGAATTTTGTAGATGATATAACTAAAAGTAGAATTTCCAGGGTATATATATCTTCAGTTTCACAAGATAATACTGGTTGTTTTCCAAAAGTATTAAAATAATGTGTATATAATCCTTGGATTACTATAACTCCATGATCCTGTATATTTTAACACAGTAAAAAATACTTCATTTATTTTTCAAAAATCAATACAAGTTTTTTTTTTTTGCATTCCTTCTCCCAACTATCATTACATTTCAATATTCTTTGTGAAGTTAATGTAATTTGCATGTAGAATGTCATTAATCTTTGCAATTAATCTTCACACATATTTCATGCAATGTGTCATCATGTATCCACATATTATTTTATGAGTATCAAGAAAATTTCATAGTTCTCAGTAGCTCATTCCTATGTATTCCATTAATTCACTGATACTATGTATCCAAATTTCTTTCTCACTTGGCATTTTACAAGGGCATTTCTCTGACTGAATCATTCAAATCATATCACAGAATGCTGCACATAAATTGTTGTTTGCTTATTTGCTTCTTTGAATAATCCAATCTCAATTCATCCCTTTGAAGTCTAAAGCTTCATCTCTGAGCATCCTCCACATCAACCTAACCTTATAGTAAATCCCAAAGGTAGACCCAGCACAGGACAGGAACACTGTATTCCCTTGAGTCAGGCCCTTTCTACCTCTTCGGCAGTTCAGATGAAACCCCAAGTCTGACTCAGAGTACAGAGTATGAGTTTAACCTGAAATGCAGTTGGGACAACATACGATATAAATAATTGGGGGTAAAATAGTACATATTAACCTGGATTTCAGGTTGGGTATCACTGTCAAAAATGGATAAAATCAATCTGAAACTATTCCATAGCACGAACATTATTCTATTTCCTTTCTATAACTTCACGTGGGACTTCTTGAGCTGGGTGTTTCTGGGTAATGTCCATCTTCATAGTTACTGCCTGCCTATGATTTGATGACTCTATTATCTTTTCATTCTCCGTTCAGCAGTATCACTTGTTTCCTTCTTATTTTATGAGATATATATATATGCTGTTGTTGTTTGGTTGCTAGGTCAAGTCTGACTCTTTGCAACTCAATGGACTGCAGCATGTCAGGTTCCTCTGTGCTTCAGTATATATGTATACTAAGTTGCTTCAGTCATGTCCAACTCTTTGCGACCCTATAGACTGTAAATTTTCTGGCTCTTCTGTCCATGTCCATGGGATTCTCAAGGTAAGAATACTGAAGTGAGTTTCCAGGCCCTCCTTCAGGGAATCTTCCCAACTCAGGGATTGAGCATGCATCTCTTACATCTCCTGCATTGGCAGTCAGGTTCTTTACCACTAGCAGTGCCATCTATATAGATAGATAGATAGATAGATAGATAGATAGATAGATAGATAGATAGGTAGGTAGATAGATAGATAGATAGATAGATAAGAAATTATATATATATGTATATATGTGTAAGGGAAATTATATGCAATCAGGAATACCATATCCTTCTCACACACTGTCTCTAAGGATCAAGAAGAGAAGGTTATTTGTGAAGGATGGAGGAGGACACAGTATTTTGTATAGCCAAGAAATTTAAATATTTTAAAATATAAGTAACTTTTTATCACACCATAGTGGTGTTTGGATATATGGTCTCTTCCTTCACATTTCATCCCAAAACTCAGAATGGTCTCAGAATGGTACCCCATTCCTCAGAAGTAACCCCCCCAAATTCTCCCATGTTTGTATGTAGAGATATTTCCTTGCTGTTTTTTTTTTTTTTTACTATATATCGCTAAGTAAATTTATTTTCTTCTCCTATATCTGTGTTTAATCCATTATTGCTTTTAACAGGCTTGACCAAAGGTAAAAAATGAGTAACGAAGAAAGTGTGGCACGATTCTACTTTCAATTTGGTGTGTAAGATATCGATTGCACAGTAAAGAACTCAATGAAAAAACATTAACAGGAGATAACAGAATATGAAGATAAGAAATATTTTCTGTGTTCTCAGAAAACAGACATGTGGAGTGATGCATGTGGTTATTTTATTTCTAGCTATACTGCATTTATTTACAGCAAAAGATCACTGAAAGCAAAACCAAAAACACTTTAAAAATCAGAATAGGTATACATGGCATTTTTTTTTGAATTAGATTCCTGAGTTTGGAGAGGAAAAGTCCCTTTTATTAGATCATGTTTCCCCGAAAGCAACATAAAGAGAGGACTTGAGTTGAGGTGGTTAATTTCACTGATGTCCCAAGGAGCAGCAGTGAGGAATCAGGAAGAGAAATACAAAGAGGCATAAGCGTACATTGCATAAGTGGCTAATCTATTGATTACTTACTGTAAAAGTATCAAGTTAATGGAATATCCAATTGAAATATAATATGGAGGAGGAAACAAACATGCTTTAGGTATCTCTAAATCAAAGACTTTAACTATAACCCAGGAAAATTCTACTGAGGGAAAAGTGTAACCAAAATATTCTCTAATTTTTTCCTGGAAAAAAAAGAGCAATTCATATTCTTGGAAGATACACCTTCGAGAAGATCAAGTAAATTCTTCTGAATCTTTGTCTTCAAAGTAAAATGAACATCCAGTTTTAGAGTCAATAAGCCTTACTTGACTGACTTATGTACATATCAGTGATTCATTTTTCCCAGTTTGTCCTTCAGATGGAAATGGAAAGAAACCATTTTAGAATTCAATGTCAAGAGAACGTCTCTAATAACTATGATAAGTTCCTTGTCATCTTCTTATAAAAAAAAGAATGTTGCCCACCATCCAGTTCTACAAGAATCAAGTCATTAACTAGCATAGTTGCTAACATACAACATACCCTGAAAGAAAAACAGGGTGGAGGTCAGGATAAGGCACTTTGTGCCCCGGAAACACAGGAAAAATCTGAATAAACCTGAATTCTTACACCCTCCCATACATAGAAAAGCGCTAAAATCATTCATTGAGATATCTGTTCCTTGTTATAAGCAGTAACTTTTTACCAAGAAGTATGCTTGATTATTAATACAAGCAACTCTTTGCCAAACTCATACACATAATGATCTCTGCACATGCCCTCTTGCCACTTCTTTCTCAGAGCTATCTGAGAGGTTGTTCCCTGGGCTATCATCCTCAGTAAGACATTAAACTCAGCTCACAGCTCTTACGTGTGTGTGTGTGTGTGTGTGTGTTTCTCAAGTCAACACTCCAATAAAATTTGTCTTCAAATTTCACGTGTATTTTTCCCATTTGAAAAGGATCACTTATCAAAGTATTAACAAAGGATATGTCTCAAATGATTTTCCTCTTATGTCTCCTGGTCTAAATTTCTTCTGTTGAATGATTTTTAAATGAATTTTGAAAATAATAATAATTGTTATTCCAATATGCCCTAGAAAACACTTACTTACTTTCATTCTATCTTCCACAAATACAGAGTAAAAGTGGTTTACATATTGTTTTACATTTAAACAGCTGGGCAAGTGAATTCACTTGTTTTTTGCTTTATACAAAAATCATGAAATCAAATGCTTTAAGAAATTATTGCTCTTTAAAAAAAAGATCAGTGATATTTAGTACACTTTTGTATATATTAAATATGCAAATTATAAGGTACAGTTAATGCTTTTATTCTCCAGTGTGGGAGATGACTTACAATTCTTTTACACCCTCTTAAGTCTCTCTCTCTCTCACACACACACACAGTTTTCAATGTGTATATTCGGTTTAGCTTAATTACTTCAAACACTGTTATTCTTTCATAATCATGCATTTTCAATGCCATTTTAAAATGCATGTAGCAAAACAACATCTGTTTAATAGCTTTATTTTAAATGTTATATGGATAACTTAAAAATCTTAAACAAATCTGCATGTGATATTTTCAGAACACTGGGCGTGTATGAGATAGGTATTCCCCTGCTCACATTTTCACACAAATGTGGGAATGGGAGCCTAAGGCAATGTGAATAGCAGCTCTTCAAATTTCAAAGGATCTATGAAGGATGCTTGCTCTGCTCTTGCCATTATGAATTGGCCTATGCTTGGGGAGCAATTAAAATTAAATAGCCTCCAAAGAGCAAAAAGCAAACCTCTCTAGTTGTGAGTATGAGCATACTCTCTCACAGAAGTGTCAAAGGAGAAATGCTAAGATAGAGCAAAATAACAGAGCAAAGAAGGACATGACATTCTATTTCAGAGTATATACTTTCTAGACAACATTTAATTGTAGGCATATTTCTTCATATTGTCTATTCTGTTAGAGTACATATGTGTGTGGTATATTTATGTGTATATAGACATACACACACATGCACATTATAATAATCATTAGGCACTGTTATGAGATCAATGCATCCTTGGAAATTAATACTTTGAGTATATTAAGCAGTTGTTATACTCCCTAACTTCAGCACTGTAAAGAAATCCCCTAGAATTAGGGGAAAATAATAATGATGATCATATCACAAAGTTATATGATGCTTATTAAAATTTCAGTACACCTTCACTTTTTTGAGATCACATACAACCTTTGCAAGGATGAAGAACATGCTTTTAATCTCCCAAATTTTTCTGTTTCATTTTATCATAAGTTATAAACTTTTAATTTTATATGGCTTAAGCTGAATTATAGGAAAAAGTCAATTTGAAATTCAGAATTAGCTGTTCACGTTGAGAAACAAAAGATCACACACACACAGACACACACACACACACACACACACGAGGCCTTAATAGTTACATGATTCGATTATTAGTGTAAATAGTACCACAGATTTCCTAGTCAAATTTTGGGCTCCAAAATCACTGCAGATGGTGACTGCAGCCATGAAATTAAAAGACTCCTGCTCTTTGGAAGAAAAGCTATGACCAACCTAGACAGCATGTTAAAAAGCAGAGACGTTACTTTGCTGATAAAAGTTCATCTAGTCAAAGCTATGGTTTTTCCAGTAGTCATGTATGGATGTGAGAGTTGGACCATTAAGAAAGCTGAGCGCCAAAGAATTGATGCCTTTGAACTGTCTGTTGGAGAAGACTCTTGAGAGTCCCTCGGACTGCAAGGAGATCCAACCAGTCCATCCTAAAGGAAATCGGTCCTGAATGTTCATTGGAAGGACTGATGTTGAAGCTGAAGCTCCAATACTTTGGCCACCTGATGTGAAGAACTGACTCATTTGAAAAGACCCTGATCATGGGAAAGATTGAAGGTAGAAGGAGAAGGGGACGACAGAGGATGAGATGGTTGGACGGCATCATCAACTTGATGGACATGAGTTTGAGCAAGCTTCAGGAGTTAGTGATGGACAAGGAGGCCTGGTGTGCTGCAGTCCATGGGGTCACAAAGAGTCTAACAACTGAGTGACTGAGTTGAACTGAACTGTACAAGTCCACTGTCTTCATATATGTGACATGTTTATTTTAGGAAACTCTTTACCAGGATAATGACAGTTGAAAATATCTTACTTGTTAACTTAAAGAACTCCTGATAAGCCATTTAAGACTGCTTAACTTTTCAAGAGAGAGAATCATATCTCTGTTTATACATCAAGATTCTCCACAATCCTTGCCCCAAAACTTCCTATATTCACCTATTCCTAAACTATTATATCATGATCCTTATCCAAAGTCAATCAAGCCTTTGGATTGAAAGACAATTTATTAAGTTAAACCATCAAATATCATAAGTATGCAGACTCTGCCCTTTCTATTCTAGGATGCTACTAAGCCTCTGTCAAAGTAAGCAATACTTCATCACAGTAAGCAATAAACTCAGCTCTGCTCTACCAAGAGTTGAAGATGGAGCCAGCATGCAACATCCAAGTGGTTGATGTATATTTAGATAACTGAAAGGCAAAGGCAATTGAGAGGAGCCAGGGCAGGAGATGGGCTTCCCTTGTGACTCAGTTCAGTTCAGTTCAGTTCCTCAGTCATGTCAGACTCTTAGCGACCCCATGGATTGCAGCATGCCAGGCTTTATTGTCCATCACGAACTCCCAAAGTTGACCCAAACTCATGTCCATTGAGTTGGTGATGCCATCCAACCAACTCATCCTCTGTCGTCCCCTTCTCCTGACATTGAACTTTCCAGGTGTGAGGGTCTTTTCACATGAGTCAGCTCTTCGCATCAGGTGGCCAAAGTATTGGAGTTTCAGCTTCAACATCAGTCCTTCCAATGAACACCCAGGACTGATCTTTAGGATGGACTGGTTGGATCTCCTTGCTGTCCAAGGGACTCTCAAGAGTCTTCTCCAACACCAAAGTTCAAAAGCATCAATTCTTCAGTGCTCAGCTTTCTTTATAGTCCATCTCTCACATCCATACATTACTACTGGAAAAAAATAGTCTTGACTAGACAGACCTTTGTTGACAAAATAATGTCTCTGCTTTTTAATATGCTGTCTGGGTTGGTCATAACTTTCCTTCCAAGGAGTAAGCGTCTTTTAAATTCATGACTGCAATCACGATCTGCCGTGATTTTGGAGCCCAAAAAAGTAAAGTCAGCCACTGTTTCCACTGTTTTCCCATCTATTTCCCATGAAGTGATTGGACCAGATGCCATGATCTTAGTATTCAGAATGTTGAGCTTTAAGCCAACTTTTTCACTCTCCTCTTTCACTTTCATCAAGAGGCTCTTTAGTTCTTCTTCACTTTCTGTCATAAGAGTGATGTCATCTGCATATCTGAGGTTACTGATATTTCTCCCAGCAATCTTGATTCCAGCTTGTGCTTCATCCAGCCCAGAATTTCTCATGATGTATGCTGCATATAAGTTAAATAAGCAGGATGATAATGTAAAGCCTTGACGTACTCCTTCTCCTATGTGGAACCAGTCTGTTGTTCCATGTCCAGTTCTAACTGTTGCTTCCTGACCTGCATACAGGTTTCTCAAGAGGCAGGTCAGGTGGTCTACTATTCCTATCTCTTTCAGAATTTTCCACAGTTTAATGTGATCCACACAGTCAAAGGCTTTGGCATAGCTGATAAAGCTGGAAGATGTTTTCCTGGAACTCTCTTGCTTTTTCGATGATCCAGCTAATGTTGGAAGTTTGATCTCTGGTTCCCCTGTCTTTTCTAAAACCAGCTTGAACATCTGGAAGTTCATGGTTCACATATTGTTGAAGCCCGGCTTGCAGAATTTTGAGCATTACTTAGCATGTGAGATGAGTGCAACTGTGCAGTAGTTTGAGCATTCTTTGGCATTGCCTTTCTTAGGGATTCAAGTGAAAACTGAGCTTTTCCAGTCCTGTGACCACTGCTGAGTTTTCCAAATTTGCTGGCATATTGAGTGCAGCACTTTCACAGCATCATCTTTCAGGATTTGAAATAGCTCAACTGGAATTCCATCACTTCCACTAGCTTTGCTCATAGTGATGCTTCCTAAGGCCCATTTGACTTCGCATTCCAGGATGTCTGGCTCTAGGTGAATAATCACACCATCGTGATTATCTGGGTTGTGAAGATCATTTTTGTACAGTTCTTCTGTGTATTCTTGCCACCTCTTAATATCTTCTGCCTCTGTCAGGCCCATACTATTTCTGTCCTTTATTGAGCCCACCTTTGCATGAAATATTCCCTTGGTATCTCTAATATTCTTGAAGAGATCTCTAGTCTTTCTCATTCTATTTTTTTCCTCTATTTCTTTACATTGATCACTGAGAAAGACTTTCTTATCTCTCCTTGCTATTCTTTGGAACTCTGCATTCAGATGCTTATATCTTTCCTTTTCACTTCATTTCTTTTCACAGCTATTTGTAAGGCCTCCTCAGAAAGCCATTTTGCTTTTTTGCATTTGTGTTTCTTGGGGATGGTCTTGATCCCTGTCTCCTGTACAATGTCATGAACCTCTGACCATAATTCATCAGGCACTCTGTCTGTCAGATCTAGTCCCTTAAATCTATTTTTCACTTCCCCTGTATAATTGTAGGGGATTTGATGAAGGTAATACCTGCATGGTCTATTGTTTTCCCTACTTTCTTCAATTTAAGTCTGAATTTGGCAACAATGAGTTTATGATCTGAGCCACAGTCAGCTCCCAGTCTTGTTTTTGCTGACTGTATAGAGCATCTCCATCTTTGGTTGCAAATAATTTAATCAATCTGATTTTGGTATTCACCATCTGGTGATGTCTATGTGTAGAGTCTTCCCTTGTGTTTTTGGAAGAGGGTGTTTTCTATGACCAGTGCGTTCTCTTGGCAAATCTCTATTAGCCTTTGCCCTGCTTCATTCTGTACTCCAAGGCCAAATTTGCTTGTTACTCCAGGTGTTTCTTGACTTTCTACTTTTGCATTCCAGTCTCCTATAATGAAAAAGACATCTTTTTTGGGTGTTAGTTCTCAAAGGTCTTGTAGGTCTTCATAGAATCATTCAACTTCAGCTTCTTCAGCATTATTGGTCAGTGCATAGACTTGGATTACTGTGATATTGAATGGCTTGCCTTGGAAACGAACAGAGGCAGTGGTCATTCTGTCGTTTTTGAGTTTGCATCCAAGTACTGTGTTTAGTACACTTTAGCTGACTATAATGGCTACTCTATTTCTTCTCAGGGATTCTTGCCCACGGTAGTATATATAATGGTCATCTGAATTAAATTCACCCATTCCATTCTATTTTAGTTTGCTGATTCCTAAAATGTTGATGTTCACTCTTCTGTTTGACCACTTCCGATCTGCCTTGATTCATGGACCTAACATTCCAGATTCCTATGGGATATTGCTCTTGACTGCATTGGACTTTACTTTCATCACCAGTCACATCCACAACTAGGTGTTGTTTTTGCTTTGGCTGCATCTCTTCATTCTTTCTGGAGTTATTTCTCCCCTGATCTCCAGTAGCATATTGGGCACCTACTGACCTGGGTAGTTCATCTTTCAGTGTCCTATCTTTTTACCTTTTCATACTGTTCATGGGCTTTTCAAGGCAAGAATACAGAAATGGTTCACCATTCCCTTCTCCAGTGGAGCACACTTCATCAGGACTCTCCACCATGACTCGTCCATCTTCGGTGGCGCCACACGGCATGGTTTATAGTTTCACTGAGATAGACAAGACTGTGATCCATGTGATTAGATTGGTTAGTTTTCTGTGATTGTGGTTTTCAGTCTGTCTGCCCTCTGATGGAGAAGAATAAGAGGATAAGAGGCTGGAGCAGTGAGCGGCCAGTGGCGGCTGCATGGTGCTGGAGCAGCGAGTGGCGGAGATGAGATACCCCACATCCAAGGTCAGAGAAACTCTAGTGAGATTGTAGGAGGGGTGAATTTGTGTTTAGAATCAAACTCTATTCCCACCAGAGGCACTAAGAGTGTTCAAACAAACCTTGTGCGCACCAGGACCCAGGGAACCCACAGAGACTGAGACAAAGCTGTGTTTGTGCATCTCCCGTGGGGCTGCGCATCAGCAGGGGACTGCCACAGGGGCAGAGGCTCTGAGTGAGGCAGACTTGGTTATGGCATAAGCCCTCTTGGACGAGGTCGCCACTAACCCCACCATAGAGTTGCCAGAACTTACACAGGACTGGAAAATTGAATCTTGGAGGGCACAAACAGAACATTATGTACCACGACCCAGGAGAAAGGAACAGTGATCTCACAAGAGTCTGACCCAGACTTGCCTGTGAGTGTCCAGGAGTCTCCAGCAGAGGCATGGGTTGGTGGTGGCCTGCTGCAAGATTGGGGGCACTAAGTGTAGCAGTACATGCATGGGATCTTTTGAAGGAGGTCACCATTATCTGCCGGAGTCCAGCTCCAGCAGCTAGGGAAACACTCTGAAGGGATGAACGGGGTCGGCGGAGAGAATGATGCAGCCTCTCACTCAAAGCACTGGGCTGCATGTTTATTTTAAGCATCAGGTTTTCTTTTATACTTTTACGAAAGCATTAGGTCAGAGGTATGACATCTTCAGTTTCCCCTCACCCATATTTACTGTCTCCATAAATCATTGTTGTCCTTCAGAGTTCCCTCTTAAGTGTCCTTGTGATAACACTGTAACTCAAGTTTGTCTCTGGGCTGTAGACCACATTCCTCAGGTTATTTCTTATCTCTCTAAATCCTGCTATCCCCTAGTAACTCAAGCTCATCATCTCCTAAAAAGGCTTTTAGCTATTAGTATTTCTAAAATTCCTAGTTTCTATAAGCTATAGTAAAATATGCCAACACTACAACATATCTTAAACTTTCAGCTTCTAACTATTCTTAATTATTCCTAACCCTTAAACTCAGCAAACTTGTTTTGCCATAAACATTTCCCTTACAAGCAAGTTTCAGATAACAATGTTTCCCATGGCCTCAGGCTGCAGCCTATGTGCTCATCCTGGAGCATTCTTTGTAAAGATCCTTGAATAAATGTCAATAGTTAATTTTATGGATTATAACATTCTTTCCAGGCAACTCAACAATTTTATGGATTATAACATTCTTTCCAGCCAACTCAACCTGAGGAAGGAAAGGACAAGTCAGAATCACAAGACCTAACTCCTTCATCCTAGGACCGTGCCTGCGGGATGAGGAGAGGGGATTGGGGCTATGCCTCCATTTTGTCAGTAATGCCTAACTCGGCTCCCTACAATTATCTTCATTACCTCCACCATAGTTTGGCCCCAGGTAAATAGCAAGGAGGGAACACAACTCCACCCAGCAACAGAAAATTGGATTAAAGTTCTACTGAACATGGCCCCACCCATCAGAAGAAGACCCAGTTTCCCCCTCAGTCAGTCTCTCCCATCAGGAAGCTTTCATAATTTCTTGTGGCTCGGCTGGTAAAGAATCTGCCTGCAATATGGAAGACCTGGGTTCAGTACCTGGGTTGGGAAGATCCCCTGGAGAAGAGAAAGGTTACCCACTCCAGTATTCTGGCCTGCAGAACTCCATGGACTGTATACACCATGGGGTCACAAAGAGTCAGACACAACTGAGCAACTTTCACACACACACACACACACACAACACACACAGATACACAGGGCAAGAGATGGGTTTCCCTTGTGGCTCAGCTGGTAAAGAATCTGCCTGTGATGAGGGAGATCTGGTTTCCCTTCCTGGGGTTTGGGAAGACCCCTGGAGAAGGGAAAAGGAAATACCCACTCAAGTATTCTGGCCTGGAGAATTCCATGGACTATCCGTGGAGTCACAAAGAGTCAGACATGACACAGTGACTTTCACTTTCAGGGCAGGAGATATACCCCTAGGTCTATAGTTATTCTCAACCATTTAAGAAAAAAAAAAAAAATACTTGAAGTGATGCCCAATTCAGCATACTTGGAATCTGATCTCAGAATCTCCACACACCAATGAAGTATGTATATGACATCATCTACAGTGATAGATCTTAGATTTTTTTTCTAAGATGCTACTGATTTTACATTTCTAAAATGTTTATATTCAAAATTCTCCCTCTATTCTTCTTAAATCTAACTTATTCCAAACACACATATTCAAAATAAGGAAGAAGGGGGGTGAGGGGAGGGTAAGTGGGTGAAGCAGGAGGAGGAAGAAGAAAAGAGACACCTATATCTGGCTGTATACAAAAATGGAAAGTGTTGAAATAAAGGAATATAGAAACCTAAGGTTTTTATTGCAAATTGACACAATTTGAAATCAGAGAATCTTTCTAGGAAACAAAAATTTTGAACTTTGCTGGAAATCTTGATTATCAGAATAATCTTGAGTTATTTGAGTAAGAAAGTTATTTTAAATGAAGATTTAAATTGTTTTCCTAAATAGTGATATAACTTGTTATATGTGATTTTATTATTTTTATGTGATTTTAATTGTTACAGCATTGTCTTTATTTAAGATTTTTCTCTCCATACCCACCCCTCATCCTTATGCCTGTATGTGTCCCTTCCCTCAGCCCTGTGTTGTTTGATTGAACTGCAAATAAATTGCAGAAATTTGATGAGTTGTGTATAATATTAGTAAGGCATCAGACATATAGCAATATTGAATGATATTGAATCGTTCAATAGAGTTTGACATTACTGATAGTTTTGTATTTCTTTATTTATAAGCAGGAATTTTTTCATCTTAAGAATTTCTGTATTCAATGTAAAATATTGGAAAACATGAAATATATAATGAAAAAAATAATTACCCCATGGTCTAGTATAAACATTTAGTAAACACTTGGTATAGTTTTTTCTTTTAAATTATTTTTTCCCAAAGGTAGATTTGTATATATTTACTTGATTCTAAAATTTAAATATATTGAATATACATTTTTATACTCCGTCATAGTTCATATATCATTAATTTAGAATTTTTATAGTTTTAATACTTTTTCAAATGATATTGTTTATATAGTTTGTGAATGCTTATAAACTACTAGATCTTATATATTTCTATCATGTTAATATTAAGACATGGCATATTTTTAACTTTATTAAATTCTATAAAGAATTATGTTAAAAGCATCATAGCTCTACTAAAAGTCCCCTTTATTACAAAATTCTTACATAATACTTTATTTTTCAGCAAATGTTAATCTTGTGAGCTCTGACTTCATAGCGCCAGGGTTGAATCTATTTCACTTTGAATTTTTAACATTTGTATTGCTCATCTTATCTAATGAATAGAAAAAGACAGCTCACAAAAATATTGTGGAATTAAATGATATAGTTCATTCAAAGTATTTACTGAATCACATAATTGATTATTTTAAAAAATCCATTAATTTGCCAAATAAATTGTCTAACTAAGAAAACAAAAATTATAATAAATTTTTGAAATGTATTCTTTGGTTAATAGTAACTAGTTTTAGAATAAAATGTATTTCAACATATTTATTAGCAATATTCCTGAAAGTTTCTATATGTATCTTCTCTTAAATCTCCCCCATGTGCTGTAACTGCTCTCTAAATTTTTTGGTAATTCAGCCATGACATCTTATTTGAAAAGCATCATTTTCTCTTTCTGACTGTTACTTCACTCCTTCTCTATGTGTAACGTGATATCGGTGAACATTCTCAATGTTACTACAAATACATTTAAAATTCAGTTTGGGCTCCTACTTCACAAATTTAGTTGGTAGTCACCATAAGTGGCAAGGTTTATAAAATGGTTTCATTTTATAAATGAAATGTTTCCAAAATAATCTCTACAGTTAATCAGAGAAGAGTACTAAAATACAGACAGGTACACACACACACACACACACACACACACACACACAGCGCCAGAGCTATTGAAATTCTCATATGGTAGATAAATACAGGCAAACATGAATAATGTAAAGTCACCATCTCTGGAGCTAAATGAGCATCAGAAGATGAGAAGTCAGTTACCCCTAAGGAACAATGATCCTGCAGGTAGCCACAAATATTTAAATTAAATCACATTCTAATATGCAATATACTCCCTGAGAGAAATAGCTGAAGAGGAATTAGCTTTTCCAGTCCTCTAGGATACCATTTATTATGTACTTGAATTAACTAAAAACATATTTATGGGATTATGTATCTGTACCTACATAGGGTATGCATATCAGTGTGGATATTTTAGTATGCTATAACTGTTGTACGGAGAAGGCAATGGCATCCCACTCCAGTACTCTTGCCTGGAAAATCCCATGTAGGCTACAGTCCATGGGGTCGCTAAGAGTCGGACACGACTGAGCGACTTCACTTTCACTTTTCCCTTTCATGCGTTGGAAAAGGAAATGGCAAACCACTCCAGTATTCTTGCCTGGAGAATCCTAGGGACGGCGGAGACTGGTGAGCTGCCGTCTATGGGGTCGCACAGAGTCGGACACGACTGTAGCGACTTAGCAGCAGCAGCAGCAGCAGCATAACTGTTGTAACAAATGACCGCACATTTAGTGGTTTAAAAAACCCATAAATATATTATTTCACAGTTTTATTGGTCAGAAGGACAGCAGTAACCTTAATGTTATTTACAAAGTCTCTTTCGAGGTGGAAGATATATTTACATGCATAATAAGAGGCAATCAGTGGCAGACAGGCAGATCTGACAGGCAAAATCTTACCAACCACAGCAGAAGAATCTTCATCTTTTATATGGATATTCAAAACATATTTTTTGAAGTGTGAATTGTATGACAGGAAACATGGTAAGGATTTTACTCTAAATTATTTTATTTAATCCTCACAACATACTTGCTAAGTAAGTATGGTTACAGAGATTTCAAGATGAGGATACATTAATTCAAAATGATTAGCTAGCTTGTCTAGTAAAACAAAATATGTTTAGGATCAGCCTGAATTTGAACCTAGAGATACTTAACACCAAAACTGAGACTTCTAATCACTCTGCTTTTTATTAGTGTAACAATAGATACTCACAAGAAGACTCTTGAGGTTACTTCAGGCCTACATATGAAGTAATGAATCAACTGTTGAGTTAACTTTTGAGTATGTTAATAGATTTAACAATAAGTTATGTTCAGGGTGCCATGATCACAATTACACACACACACACACACACACACACACACACACACATGCTGTTGTTGCCAAAGGTTTTATTTAAGAAAAAAAGTATTTTCAAAGGAAATATTAAAATTCATCAGTAAGTTGTTGCAATTAAATCTAATTTGTAAGCTTCCCTCATGGCTCAGACGGTAAAGAATCTGCCTGCAATGCAGGAGACCAGGGTTCAATCCCTGAGTTGAGAAGAAACTGTGGAGAAGGGAATGGCTCCCCGCTCCAGTATTCTTGCCTGGATAATCCCATGGACAGAGGAGCCTGAGGAGGAGGAGCCTGTAGGACAGAGGAGACTACAGTCCATGGGTTGCAAATAGTCAAACACAATTTAGCAGCTAACACACACTTCAAAGCTTTAACAAAGCAAGCATTCTTCTTGAACTTTATTTCTAAAGAAGTGTAAAATTTGAAGAATCTTTTTGATTTTCTACTTTTTGAAATTTATTTTTTCATTCTCTCTACCTCTATTTTGTACCTTCATTTTTGCATCAGCACATGGAAATAATAAATTTATTGTAGAAAATAGTATACTTATGGAACTTATGGAAACTGGTCTCCTAATTCATGGTTAGTGCATTTACAAAATCTTCCTTATATTTTTAGGAGCAAATCATTCTCTAAACATCTAATATGGCCTATAAATTTTAGAGAATACTCATTCATGATCACAGAAGCTTATGCATAAGCACTAGAAAAAGGAGAGCTTTAAATAACTTGTTCTCCAAGATATTGTCATGCTGTTTGTCTCATTTGATTTTACTCATTTTTATCCTTGGAAGTAGCCAGGCAAATGTATTCTCAATCTTGTCTACCTTTGCCCCACACTTCAAATATATAGTGCTCTTGTGCTGTCATTTACACCTTTGTGTCCTTTCAAAACACATAGCAGACCCTACAGCCTCACGTATCTATGAATATATTCAATTCTGTCATTCTTTTTACTCAGAAGACAATGATGTTGCTCAAGGGAGGTGGTAACATTGCTGTTCCTTGGTTGTTATCTGTCTGGAAGTAAGCCACTCATGGAGAAGAGTTATGTTGGATTCCACTTGCTTGTCAGCTTTGTCACATCATTTCCCTCTGGCTATATATTTTGTGATTATGTTTTCATCATTCTTTGCTGATTATATTACTGAGACCTTTCTATAGTGACAGTTTCTGTTTGGTATTGATTTTAACCATAGATCTGAGTTTTGTAACAAGTAATGACCATTTGGAAGATGGTACTGTTCTTCTCCAATTATGTATAAGAAAATACACAATTTTCTTATAAATCAGAAGTGAATTGTATATTTCAAAATGACTCCAAATTGTATACTGTGTTTATTTGGGAGGATTTCAAAATTACACATGTGTTTTTCAGTGAATTAGTGTTAGATAGATTTTATGAATGTATTTCTCCAATCAATTTTGGTATATAAAACTAATTTTCAGTCACCTTCTTCTAAGTGTATGATAGAGTAAAGTAATGGAGAAGGAAATGGCAACCCACTCCAGTATTTTTGCCTGGAGAATCCCAGGGATGGAGAAGCCTGCTGGGCTGCCATCTATGGGGTCGCACAGAGTCGGACACGACTGAAGCGACTTAGCAGCAGCAGCAGAATACAGTAAAGAGAGTCAGCTTACCAGCTTACAAGCGGTCAGATTGCTGAACTTGGCATTCCCATTCCTATATGGTAACAATATTATACTCTCCAGAAACTCTAATTCTTAGAAATTATATCAACATTCAAAGAGAAGATGCCAGAATTTTCCAATTAAGAGCCTCTAAAAGCCAATAGATGATTTGGGGTTGACTCTGAATAAAATGGGTATTATTTTACAATGTGTATACCATGACATATAAATCTTAAATATGGTGCTGAGAATTTGCACTGCTATTTTATAAGCATATAATATAAAAGATGTTTTTATAATCTGCATAAATCTTAAAAATACCATGTTCAAAGATAATAAAAGAATAGCAGAAGGAAATGTCTTTTTCATGTGTCAGTGACACCTATAATTCCTTCCCAGACATAGTACTAATGTCTACCTCTTTTACTTACTTATTTACTAACTTTTTGACTATCTTTTTTGCATGATCCTCTCTTTCTCAAACTATAGGCATATTAAACAGTGGGGTTTCATAGAAAGATTACACCTTAACATTTTTGTCTCAAAGCTGGATCCGTTTTTTAAATTGATACATTTTTGTGAATCTTACATCTTAAAACTATTTCAGCATTGCTATTATATACAAAGAGACCCTTACGGTTGTAAAACCTGAGGTCTTAAAATTCTTCACTCTATTTCATTTCAGTTTTTTCTAGCAAAGTGAATAATTGCCATCTGAGTTGATCTGTTTCATATTGTTTTCAGCAGTAAAAACCAAGCAGTGCACACTAATGCACTGGGCTTCCGATCACCACCAGAGACAGTCTTAATAGGTACCAGTTCTGCCTTCCAAACTAAAGAAACCAACAGGTCTACATCATCCCAGGCAGGACCATCCATTTCCGACTGCCTGTCTCCCAACTACCTAGCCAATGTCACTGACTTTAGGCTATTTTTTTTTCAGAAAACTTCCCTTCAAATGACCAATTTTTATGTTAGTTATTGTAACCCAAGCTTCTGCAAAGAAGAAAACTTTGGTGGAAGATTATTTCTCTCTGACGTTCCTGGCCAGTAGTTGCTTTCCCCCACAAGACAACTGGTGGAAACAGACCGCTTCCATGTCACACCTCCTCCACTAGTATCTACACCAGTCTCTTCCTTGATGCTTCTACTGGCCTAGTCCTCCTCTCTCTTTAAAACTCTGAAAAGCAATTACTTCTTCCAGAAAACATTACTTAAAACCTGCTCACTTTCCACCTAATACTTGGTTAAGTGCTTCTTACAGGTAAGCCTACCAACATTTTGCATTGAAGTCTATTTAATGTGTCTATACGTCTAGCTATTTTTCCAGATTTTAAAATCCTTGAGGGAAACCATTGTATTTTACTCACCTTTTAATCCACAGGATCTAAAATGGTACCAGGGACATAAAGTAAGTTTAGTCAATATTTGTCAAATGTTGATTCAAATCACAGTCAAACTGAAAAACCATTATTTAGCTCTGGCCACTGTGGCTGCTGAATTTGTTTGACGAATATACACAGAGATACAAAATTCCTCTGAAAAACTTACTACCCTGTTGGTTTAAGGTTTAGCTCTGACATACAAAGAGTTAAAGCCTTTCTGGCCACTCTTTGTTGACTACATACTCTAGCAATTATTTGAAAGTGAAAGTGAAGTCGCTCAGTTGTGTCTGACTCTTTGTGACCCCGTGGACTGTAGCCTACCAGGCTCCTCCATCCATGGGATTCTCTAGGCAAGAAGACTGGAGTGGGTTGCCATTTACTTCTCCAAGCAATTATTTGATCATTGATTCTAATACAAAAGGGCTTGCCAGGTGGCACTTGTGATGAAGAACACGCCCGCCAATGCAGGAGACATAAGAGATGCAGGTTCAATTCCTGGAAGGAGAAGATTCCCTGGAGTAGGAAATGGCAACTTTCTCCAGTAATCTTGCCTGAAAAATTCCATGGACAGGGGAGCCTGACAGGCTACAGTACATGGGGCCACAAAGACTCAGACATGACTGAATGACTGAGCACACTCACACTCTAATATAAAACTAAAAGTCTTGACTTGTGATTAATAGACAATCAAGGGCTATATGAAATACATCCTTATATTAGACATTTTATAGGCGGTAAAAATTTCCTTTAATTTTGCCACCGTTAACTCAATAAGGAATGTCATTAATGGATTGTACAACATTGTTATTTGGTAAATTTTAAAAAATGTCAGTCACTCTTTTAATACTCGTGACTTCTTATTACTCTGTTATCATTATAGTTTCATTGTCTATACAACATTGCATAAATGCTAAGTCGTTTTAGTCATGTCTGACTTTTTGCAACCCTATAGACTGTGGCCCTCTAGGCTCCTCTGTGCATGGGATTCTCCAGGCAAGAGTAGTGGGTTGCCATGCCCTCCTTGAGGAGATGTTCCTGACCCAGTGATCGAACCCATATCTCTTATGTCTCCTGCACTGGAAAGCAAGTTCCTTACCACTAGTGCAGCAAACTTATATTTATTTAGTTAGGAATTTTTTGGTTAGTAAAATGCCTTTAGAAGGACAGATTTGATGATATCTTTAAAAATTTTAAAGGCTACCCTTTTAAAACAGCTAATATTACTTCTTAGAATATAGTTTACAGAACTACTTATCATAGTTTATATTTATGTATTTTGTAATATGCTAGTTTTTGTTTGCTTGATTCTTACTATAACACTTTCATCTAGTAACTATGCTGATTATTTGGTTTCTGTTTTGATTGTTTAAAAGTTTTTACTATCATATGTATATTAAGTTGTTTGCAAAAAATACCCTTTACCACTGTTCATAATAGGAAAAAATAAAAGAAAATATCCTAAATACTAGCTAAAGGAAACTGATTAAATAAATCATTGCACATGAATATTATGAACTACTGTGTAGCTATATTAAGATATTTTAAGCTTTATTGCTAACACAGAATATCCAGGCATACTATGAGATGAGAAGACAGAGCTAAACATGGAATATGATCTCAATTTACATTAAAAGGCTAAATAAACATGCATAAACACATAATTTTAGGTAAATTCATAATAAAAGTATAGAAAGGAAAGGAAAAAAACTTCTCCACTCGGGAAAGGAGAATAGGGTGATTCTATATTAGTAAAGAGTAAATTTTGTGCTTTATATTTTTGATATTATTTTAATCTTATCTAATAGCAACAGTATCAATAGCAAAATAGCTAACATTTAGTGGTGGCTTACTAAATGACAAATATTTCCAAGTTCCAAATGTTAATGCATTTAATTTTCATAAAAATAGTAACATATATCTACTATTAGCTCCCTTTAACATGTAAAGGAACCGAGGTACAGGGAGATTAAGTAATGTTTATGATTTCCAAAAGGCTAGTGTTTGAAAAGGATATGAACCCAAGAGGTATGGGCTGGAATTTTCTTAATTATTACATTTCATGTGGTACTTGTGTGATTATAATGCTTGAATACATTACAGAAATGTCAGGCAACAACATTAATCTCACATTTTTAAAAGTAACACCATATAATAGGGCTGCACTCATGTGATTATTATTTGTCCCACTTGGTTTAAACATAACTTTGTACCCATTCTTGACAAAGATAGCATTTAATTGGAATTATTTTTAATTCAATTTCTTTTGCTCCTGTTAGCTAGCCTACTACTTATGCAAATACCTTATTAATGCAAGTAAAAAATTGTTGCTATTTGGTTTCATAGTACTTTCTCATCAAAATTACAGTATTTTAGATGTAGATTACCACAAGAATCACTTCTTCCAAAGCATCTACTTTAAATAGTATTTTATCACGTTCCAAATGTAGTTGTTTAATAACACAATATCCATACAAATCTTTCCAAAATTTTGGAATTGTCTCCAAATTCTCTGACTTTACCTTTTAAATTTTGTTTTCCCACTGTAGCCTCCCTGCTCCAGCAAGATTCACTTGACTGATTTTGCCTACACATCACTTGCTCATCTCCACCTGAGACTAATTCAACAAACAGATGGTATTTGTGAGACAGTGCTAGACACCACTGTGCATGTGATTTTTGCCCATTTGATATTATTCTCTCTTTCTTTAAGAGCCAGCTAGTTAATTCCCTTCCAAATTTCTCCAAGATTTTTTGTTTGCTTGTTTGTTTTTAAATCAGATGTTTCTAACTATCACACTCTCTTTCTTGTTGCCTCTAGACTTCATGAGTGTGGTTTTCACCTTGTATATCTGCACTTGTTTGCACTCTGCTTTGTGAGCATGTGGAGCAAGCTGAGAAGTTCATGATCTTTATGTACCACTAGTTCATACGTTTGTAAAAAGTAAAGACTTTATCTTACATATTTCAAACATGACCCTTGCACATGGTTCCAGGCACTGGACAATGAATAAATTGTAGTTGACTATGACTGAAATGGGGTAAATGAAAAACAAAATGAGAAATAGAGGAAAATACACAGAAACCCAAGAGAGGGGAAAAAATAATAACACTGAAAACAGAAAAGGAGATTGCAGGGCATGGATGATACAATCATGAAAATAAATTGTCCATACCCTTAGCTAAGTTGGGTTAATCATGAATTGTAAAGAGAGTTCTAACCTGTATGATTATTAGCCACAAAATTTTTAGAGATACTGCCTCTTATTTCACATAGATAACAAGTCACTTAAACTAAAGTAGATCCCAATTCCCAAGTTCTAAAAAAAAAGAAGTGGAATCATATACATAATTTTTTCGTTATTCTCAAAGAAATATCATACCATTTAAGTTGTACTTGAAAATACTTCTGAGCTGAATACACTTATATGGTGCCAAAGTTAAGCTAAGATACACTTAAAATTTAATTTAGAGGCTAATTTAATAACTCAGCAAGTCATCCCAAGTCTTACAGATTTACTTCATTATCAAAACCACATAGGATGCTCTATAATCAAGTAAACAAATTTTAGGAATTATTTAAAACATCTAAGAAAATTAGAAGAATCTGTCATATCTAGATCAGTTCATTTTTGCCACAGTGTTTACACAAACTTTACTATTGCATGTTTTATTAATAAAGCAACAGATATAAGGCAAGCTGGGGATAGATTTATAGTACAATGATTCAACTTTGCATTAAAATACTGACAGAAACTGTATAATGTACAAAAAATAGTTTGTTGAAAACCTAAGAACAGAGAACAGGTGGATAAAATAAGCCTTACACATTTAAATGAATTTGATTTTTTATACCATCCTAATACCAGGAACCATATAAGAAGGATCAGCTTCTTACTCAAGTTTACCTGGATATGCCACTACCACTGGATATGCTTTAATAATACCAAAACTAACATTTTGAAAACAAACGATTATCTAATCATAACCTTGACCTCATCATGGATTTGCTATTTTAATTAATTTAATGATCATTCTTCCTTGCAGCCAAGCCATAAATCTAGAATTCACGAAAACGTTTACCATTATTATTCATTATAATTATTTTTCTTGTTTTCCTTTAGAAATTCTAAAGAATTTATTTTCATTTCAGTTCAGTTCAGTCTCTCAGACATGTCTGACTCTGCGACCGTGGACTGCAGCACATCTGCTTCCCTGTCCATCACCAACTCCCAGAGCCTGCTCAAACACATGTCCATCAAGTCGATGATGCCATCCAGCCATCTCATCCTCTGATGTCCCCTTCTCCACCTGCCTTCAATCTTTCCCAGCATCAGGGTCTTTTCCAATGAGTCAGTTCTTTACCTCAGGTGGTCAAAGTATTGGAGTTTCAGCTTCAGCATCAGTCCTTCCAATGAATATTCAGGGCTGATTTCCTTTAGGATTGACTGGTTGGATCTCTTTGCAGTCCAAGGTACTCTCAAGAGTCTTCCCCAACATCACCACAGTTCAAAAGCATCAACTCTTTGGCACTCAGCTTCCTTTAGGGTCCAACTCTCACATCCATACATGACTACCAGAGAAGCCATAGTTTTGACTATATGGACTTTTGTCAGCAAAATAATGTTTCTGCTTTTTAATATGCTGTCTAGGTTGGTCATAGCTTTTCTTCCAAGAAGCAAGCGTCTTTTAATTTTATGGCTGCAGTCACCATCTGCAGTGATTTTGGAGCCCCCCAAAAATAAAGGCCATCACTGCTTCCATTGTTTCCCCATCTATTTGCCTTGACATGATGGGACCAGATGCCATGATCTTAGTTTTCTGAATGTTGAGCTTTAAGCCAGCTTCTTCACTCTCCTCTTTCACTTTCGTCAAGAGGCTCTTTAGTTCCTCTTCACTTTCTGCCTTAATGGTGGTGTCTTCTGCATATCTGTGGTTATTGATATTTCTCCTAGCAATCTAGATTTAGCTTATATTGAGAATTAAATCAGAAATTACAACTTACAATATGGACTGTATTCTTAAAATCACTCTCAAGAAACCTGAAAATTGTACCAAACTAAACCATGATATCAGGGCCTTCCTGGTTGGCTCAGGGGTAAAGAATCTGCCTGCAATGCAGGAGACAAAGGAGATGTGGGTTCGATTCCCGAGTTGGGAAGATCCCCTAAAGGAGGGCAGGGCAACCCACTCCAGTATTCTTGCCTAGAGAATCCCATGGACAGAGAAGCCAGGTGGGCTACAGTTCATAGTGTCACAAAGAGTTGGGCACGACTGTAGTCACCTAGCAAACACAAACCATGATATCACAGACTATCTGAGGTCAAATTCCTTTTAGACCAGTTTGTTCAGAAATACATGTATAAGGTTAGACCACAAACAACCTGAATTAATAGAAACTCAGTATAGATTTACATATTTTAATGTAAACATTGATTTTTCCTGCAATTTGCCCTGTTCATCAATCCTGAGTAATCCTTAAGACTAAAATATCCAAATCTAAAATCCCTGGTGTATTTTCTCCAAATCTCCTCTTTGGAGAAGTTTTATAGTTCTTTTTTTATTACAGTAACTTTGCTGAAGCAAATTGAAAGAATTAATCTTAATTATAACTATGTTTATTGTAGTCTTTAATTAGTGCTCTTCTAGTTCTAGAATTTCTTTTTTCTTTTTATAATTCTACTTTTATGATAAAATTATTTATCTGATCATATATTTCTGAGTCTACTAATCACAGTTGTTTTAAACCTAAACTGCATGTCTAATACTCTCAAACCTGAACTATCTGTGGATTTATTTTTATTTTCTGTATTTTTATATTCAGATCTTTGTTCTTGGGACCTTTGATAATTTTTTATTAGATGTAACAGATTTTACAGGAAAATTTCAGAGGTTTTTAATCTCTTCCAAGAGAGTTCAACCAGAAAGACACAGTGACAAGATAATTTCAACTTAATTAGCTACCTAGATTTTTGTTTGTAGATTTTGAAAGACTGTATCTACTTTCGTTTTACTCTTACTCTTAGAATGTATTCTTCCAGTCTTTCAGCTGAGAACCTGGGTGTTTAGCAATTGCTCTCCTTTGTAGCAGATCCATGCCTTCATTTTTTTTTTTTTTTTTTTTGTCTGAAAACATGGGCAAACACCAGGAGATGGTGAGGGACAGAGATGCCTGGTGTTCTCCAGTCCATGGGGTCACAAAGAGTTGGACACAACTGGGTAACTGAACAACAACAACAATCTAGAATTTTACCATTTCGAAGACATCCCTCTTAACATCTTTCTCTGAAGAGCTTCAGAAATCAGCAAATACTTGAGAAAGCCACTAGAACCATCACTGAGAAGCTCAACATAAAGCACTAAAGCAGGTTGTTCTCAAATGCTCACCGGAAGCTGCAGCAATTCTCAGTTATATTAAATGTCTTGAGTAGAAAACTACACCACTGAAGAAGAGAAGGAAGTGAAGGAGTGAGAACAATGATCCGACCCGTGAGAAAAATAGGTATGTAACTAGTTTTAGTAATGCTACTCAAGATTAGAGAAAAGAATATTATTAGCGAAAGCATATGCTGTATCCTCATGTATCCCTAAGGTAAGTGGTTTCTGTTTTTCTAATCTCTGTGCCAAATGCAATCTCTTTAGTTGGTTTTCCAGAAATGAAGAGGACTACATATTTTAATTAATAAGAATTTGAAATTACCCTGCTTTATATTCACTTTTTGGTGGAGTAGATATGTTAAATGTCAACTCACAGAATAAGAGATCCAAATTCATGTAGTCTTCCTGGATGTTTGTTCTTACACTAAGCTGATGGCCAAACTCAGGTCCATACCTGGGGTCTCATTTTCCAAGGGTGTATGACTATTTTAGTGAATCAGAACAGAAGAGTCTTTCTGCAGATCACTCATTAGCCTCCACTTCTTAATGAGAAATACAGTTCAATAACCTTCCACAACTTTTCACTCTTCTAGATTTTCTGCCTAACTAGAGAGAAAATCAAGATAGGTTTGCATCATGTCTTCAATTCACTGGATAACTTCCATAAATCCCTAATCTGATTGGTACATCATGGTGAAATAATGAATCTCCTAGAATTAGTGTCAAATCAGAGTCAGTGTTCAGTAATCCTTGAAGAGTTTCATTATTTTATTTTACCACTATATAGTCACCCTGGTAATAGCCTATAAGTCCATTTACAGAAGTATAGGAGAAAGATTGTGTAAAGTTTTGGCAGTGTAGTGGGTCCTTCACTAAGGAGACCTTTATTAAAGGCTTCTCCTTTATTAATAGGAATTCTGTAAACTGGCTCAAGTCTAGGAACTAATTAAGTAGGCCATGATTCTTTGCTTTCATGATTCAAGTTGGACTTTTGTTCACTTGTCCTAGAATTTTTATGCTTATACAGATCTTGTAAGAATTCTAGGAACACCTTGATTAACTAGACAACACCATAGGTCTCTGCAAGGCAAACTATTTTGATTACTGGTTTGATCCTGCCATCCATTACGACAACCATGACCACCTTGCCTTTGGGACTAAGTGCTGACACTTGGCCCCTGACACCCAGGAATCCAATTATCCGCACTGTATTCAGATTTGCCAATTCAGTGGCAGCAGAGCCCAACATAATTCCTGGCCTTCAGATGAGTGATCACAGAGCTTTTCAAGGATGCTGGAGTTCCCTCACAAAAGTATTCCTCATAGTCTTGATAAAACATGTGTCCTCTAGTCCCTCTCAGAATGCGTAACAGGTCTTAAATAATCCTCTCTAACATTCCAATCTCTCTAAACCTCTGGATTTCTTCCACTATAGTATGTATATTGTGACATTTCTGATATTTCAGCTTCATTTAGGGTAGGTCAGTTTTTGGTCCATGTTTGAATCGTTCAACTAAACTAGCTTTTAGTTCCTTTTTTGATCACCCAATTTGCAACATTAAGTCCAAAATCTTTGCTTAGTGAGGCCAAGTCAATAAATTCAGCCTAACTCAACCTTATGTTTCTTCTACTTAATATCTATTTCCATACATAGTCCAAAGATTTTCATCTCTATAAACTGGAGAACTCACATAGTGTTTTGGATTATAGCAGACTTCTTCATGTGTCACCTGTTGTACCTCACCTTTAGGAAACCACTGGGACTCATGTTTAGTTATAAGTATAGATGCAAAGAGGAGTGGAAAAATGGGTCCTGAGGAGAATCAACTATGTCTTGAAATTCAACAACCTCAGGAGAGGCATTATATTTTATTCAGAAGAAGTAGAATGAATCTCCTCATTCAGAAATAGTACAGCTGTTTCTGTTAACAACCATTCATTGGAATTTGGGGCTTAATGTCCCCAGTACACCAGGATCTCCTAATATGTCCCCATTCCAATTTTCAGGATCTTTTTCTTTTCCAATCAATGTATTCAATTTGTCAACAGACATCCTGTGAGGTTAGATACTAAATTTCAGTTGTAGTTAAGCTATTTGATGAATGTGATTCTGGGTTTGAGTCTCAGCATCTTAGTTCTGAACCTTCTGGATATAATAATTTCTTTCTAGTAAGAAATACTAAAATGGCAGAACAGAGAGAAAAATTTGGGAAAAAGCTGAAACACCAAAGAAGACCTAGATTCAATAATTTTGAAAAATCTTCTCCAGGTAACAAAAACCAAAAAAAAAGAGAGAGAGAGAGAGAGAGATAATAAGAGACTTATTGCCAAGGTACCATATTCTAGAGAAAAGGCCAGAAGTGTGACCATACAATCTTCTACAGAAACCTCGTAAGATCAAAAGTTTAAAGTCAGAATGTTGAATCACACACAGGGCTCTTTATAAGAGAAAAAGGGTAAACCTCTTTGAACCTATTAATCAAACCATGGGGCTCTAGAAGTCTTGAGAATACTATTCCTGAGTTATCTCAATAGAAGGCCAAGGTAAATAAAGGATTATATTGAAAGAATCAGTGGGAGTGACTTTCATCTAATTGAATGCAAGCTAGTAAAATTCATGAAAGGTCCAAAAAGCAGAAATACTGTCAACTTGGGCTGAAAAGGACAGAAAGAGTACAAACTAAAAGACATCCAAAATTCTACTAACAAGAAGAAAGTTGACAAAATTATTCAGCAGCAAAACTGTAATATCTTTCATGAAAAAGAAAAACTGAATGAGACGATAGGAACAAGATTCTAGAAACTGGATCCTAAGATCACTGTGAACTAGAGGCTTAATCAAGAAACCCCCAACATTTTTCAGGTTAGAGCTCAGAGTTAGAGTTAAGAACTTCAATGACTCATGACTTTTTTACCTTCTATTTGTCCCCCTTTGAACTGGAATTTAGAATGCTCTTTTCCTAGACCTGTTTCACCATTTTATGTCAGGTTTATTGAGGGCAATTATTTTGCCTTTTTAGTTTTACAGGTCACTGATAGGGAAATTTTGCTGCAGGAGCAGTACTTGATAGATTACATCCTAAAGCCTCATCTGTACCTGTACCTGGTTTATATGATGAAATCATGCATATTGAGCAGATGTTGAAATAGTATTAAACTTTGCGAAACTTGTGATAGGGTGACTAAGTAGGAGGGATGTGAATCTCTGGGGAACAAAAGGAATACTGTGAAGGACTGATGGTGAAACTGAGGCTCTGATACTTTGTCCACCTGATGCAAAGAGCTGACTCATTGGAAAAGACCCTAATTCTGGAAAGATTGAAGGCAAAAGAAGAACAGGACAGCAGAGGATGAGATAGCTGGATGGCATCACAAACTCATGGATTTGAGTTTAACACTGGAAGATAGTGAAGGACAGGGAAACCTGGTGTGGGACAGTCCACGGGGTCATAAAGAGTAGGACCTGATAGTGACTGAACAACAACAACAATGATGATCTCTTTGGTTATTCAACATTGTTTTGCTATTTTTTTTTTTACTGAAATTTCATTATGTACCATGTTAATACATTTATTTATATAAAGTTTACCATATATAAGAAAATAATTACAATTTCTTGGAGAATTTTCATGAAGGAAAATGCTAATTTTTTGAAACTTTCCAGGGAAAAGTTATTTGTCCTCCTTTCTTACATAACATTTTCTCAGAAAGTTAGTTTCGATTTTTGAATATGTAGAAGTATGACTGGTTATCAGGGTTATTTTATAGAAGTAATTGCTTACCATGAAGAAAAATAATAGTGCTATCTAGAAAATCAAGTAAAATAATAAAAAATAACAATGCAATAATTTACCAGCATGCTTTCTAAATTAGGTCATTGCTATCTTTGCTTTACATACACTGGCAGTCAGTCACTGGAATGACATTTAAAAACTGCATGTTTTGTGTAAATTCTTGTATTGAAGACAGGAAGTGTACATACCTAACCTGTTCCCATGAAAATTTCTTCAGGCTGTGATTTGATGAGCTTATGATTCTTTTAGCTGTCATGTTACAAACACAACTTAGAGTTATAAATATATTTTGCATTCATCTATTAGGTCCTTAACATTTCTGTCCTTTATCATGCCTATCCTTCCAAGCAATCTTCCCTTGATATCTCCAGTTCTCTTGAAGAGATCTCTAGTCTTTCCCATTCTTTTGAAATAAGAAAAGGAGTACGTCAAGGCTGTATATTGTCACTGCGCTGATTTAACTTATATGCAGAGTACATCATGAGAAACGCTGGGCTGGAGGAAGCACAAGCTGGAATCAAGATTGCCAGGAGAAATATCAATAACCTCAGATACGCAGATGACACCACCTTTATGGCAGAAAGTGAAGAAGAACTAAAGAGCCTCTTGATGAAAGTGAAAGAGGAGAGTGAAAATGTTGGCTTAAAGCTCAACATTCAGAAAACTAAGATCATGGCATCTGGTCCCATCACTTCATGGGAAATAAATGGGGAAACAGTGGAAACAGTGGCTGACTTTATTTTTGGGGGGCTCCAAAATCACTGCTGATGGTGATTGCGGCCATGAAATTAAAAGAGTCTAACTTCTTGGAAGGAAAGTTATGACCAACCTACACAGCATATTAAAAAGCAGAGACATTACTTTGCCAACAAAGGTCCATCTAGTGAAAGTTACGGTTTTTCCAGTAGTCATGTATGGATGTGAGAGTTGGACTATAAAGAAAGCTGAGCACCGAAGAATTGATGCTTTTGAACTGTGGTGTTGGAGAAGACTCTTGCAAGTCCCTTGGACTGCAAGGAGATCCAACCAGTCCATCCTAAAGGACATCAGTCCTGGGTGTACATTGGAAGGACTGATGTGGAAGCTGAATCTCCAAGAGTTTGGCCACCTGATGTGAAGTGCTGTCTCATTTGAAAAGACCTCGATGCTGGGAAAGATTGAAGGCCAGAAGAGAAGGGGACGACAGAGGATGAGATGGTTGGATGGCATCACTGACTCAATGGACATGGGTTTGGGTAGACTCCAGCAGTTGGTGATGGATGGGGAGGCCTGGCATGCTGTGGTCCATGGGATCACCAAGAGTCAGACATGACTGAGCGACTGAACTGAAGTGAACTGAAGGAATGCTGTGACACATTCTATAATGCATAGATTTCTCCTCTACCCCCAAATATATTTGGTCACACTTGTGGTAGTGCTGTGATTGTGAAATTGCTTTAAAGAAAGCAAAGAATGAAATTGTTTAATTGTTTGTAAAACATAAGTGGAATTGATGCAAAATATTTATTAGATGATGATAAATGAGCATTTGGTTTATCGGGGATTCTTTCCTTGTATTGAACAGACAGATTCATATCAACACTGCTTGATTTCCTCAACTGTTCCTGAATCTATTCTCTTGTAGATATAACATTTCAAAAAAAAAGATTAAAAGTAAGGATGATGAAAATGTAGTGGAAATGGAGAACACATTGGCAAATCCTCTAATTCTAGAATGACAAAACAGTTCTGATTGCCCTGATGAGGGATTAATTGAAAATGATTTGAGTAGAAAAATAAGATAATTTATTGATATTAATATGGTAATATGAATAATTTGGTATTCATGGAAATAATTTGAGTGCTGTGGCTTTTATGCTGAAAGTTTCCCATTAGAATCTGAATCTAAAATTTAAAATGACTTATAATGTAGTAAGAACTCAAGACTACAAGACACAGATAACTATTCTAAGGAGTCTTTTTAGGAATTCCAAATAAAATTAGACTCAGCAAGATCAAAGCAAGAGATTTGATTAGAAATATAAATAGCCTAACACAAGCTCCTTTGATTTGAAATAGTTGCATAGTGATATACATCCCTGAAACACTTCTATTCTGTTACATTCATGATACAAAAGAGACGTCTCAATAGTATTATGTGTGCTTCAGTCATCTGAGGGCCAAATTCAAACTACAGATTTAAACAGCCATTTCTTTATACTTGTCATTTCTTTAAGTTTTAAAGAAAGAAACATTAAGAAGATATTTAGTTTTTTTTCAGTCACAAGATAAGAAATGGATTATTAGATTGCTGACATTTATTTGTGAAATGAAGTTATCGTAAGTCAGAGATTTGTCACTTGTTACTTTATCGCCAGTTCTTAGCACAGTGCCTGGCACAATAATTGGTGCTGAATAAATGTTTAAATGGGTGAGGACGATCATACCTATTGGTATGCTAATTGTGATGACTCATCTGTAACTAGTTACTTTATATGTAATATATTTAGAAGGCGCTTTTTTTTTTAACTATCTACTATAGCTTAAGCAGCTTATGATTTCCTCCTTGATTTAGTGTATGCCAAACTTGGCATGTGATTGTCTGGCTGGCATTTATTCCATGCCTTTTGGGTTTTTTTTTTTTTTGCTATATGTGCAAGGTATGCCAAATTGTAATAGACAGATACTGAACAACTATACACACACACACACACATATATGTGTATATATATATATATATATATATATATATATAAACACACATATACGCTGCTGTTTGACTCTTTGCAACCCCATGGACTGTAGCCCGCTGGGGTCCTCTGTCCATGGAATTCTCCAGGCAAGAATACTGGAGTGGGTTGTCATTTCCTTCTCCAGGGGAACTTTGTGACCCAGAATCAAACCATGTTTGGTTGACAGGTGGATTCTTTACTAACTGACCCACCTGGGAAGCCATATATGTGTGTGTATTTCAGGATTAAATGATCATTTATATAATTTGTAGAACACCTGGCCTGTTTCTAATACTCATGAACACGAATATGAGTAGAATAATTCTGACACAAAACAAGGCTCATTGGTGTAGCCAGTGTCAGAGTGTTTCAAGTACTATTTCATCCGTAAAATTTCACTGTATAGTTCTTGGGACCAAACATCCAAATTGAAAGTTAAAAATATCCTAGGGTCTTATGAAGATTACTTTTTTGAGTGACTGACTGCTCTAGAAAGAAGACAGGAGAAAAAACATTATGACTGATAACCATACCGTTTACTATATAGACTTATCAGTATGTTTAAGGTAAATGTGAAAGGGATATAATGGCTGACACAGGCAAAAGGTTTATAATTCTTCTTGCTATTATCCCCTAACATTTGAGAAAGAGAGGAAATAGGGAAAATACACTGAGATTCCACAAATTTCTTTATTCCCTACTTTCAGGAAGGAACTTAGACAACAATAAATCACACTAGGACTTTGTTTTAAGAATATAATAATATTCTCTCTACAACTCAGAAACTTCACTGATATTCGTTTCTAATATCCCAATTGGAAGGGGAAAATAGTCAGCTGAAGACCATAACTGAGGAACAATTGAAATATTGGTGCATCACAAAGACATGGCATGCAGAGCATACATTGCAACTTACAGGACACAAGAGATTAATTTTATATGCCATGATATATCAAAGGAGAGATGCTTCATGGTGTTTCAATATCAGAATTAAAGATGAGCTGGTACAGTTTAGCCACCAGCCAAGAGTGATACAGGAGATCTGTATCAGAAATGTTCTATCATTGCTAGGGCTGAGGTGTCTGTAAGCTTTTCTGGAACCACAGACACAGATGAAATGGTTTGGTTAATTTTAAGTGTTTTGTACCTTGTTCCTCTTTTGATCTTGTCTTCCTATAAATAGTCTATTGTGTATTTAGAGGCAAAAGAGGTGATGGAGAGGGGAATTTCTTTATTTTCCAGTGCCTAAGAGGAGACTCAAATTAATGGTAATAAGAAAGAAGATTGGGTAATTGTATTAATATTTGCATCATCCCCACACCCCAATCACAAATTATCATCTATATCTCTCACTCATGTTTGAAAAGTTCTTGGAAGTGTTTTGACCCCTTGAAATCATGGGATAAAGCTATGTTAATATAAACTTAGATAAACACAATATTAAAATCGGCTAAGTTTGGAGATGCCATAATAGTCCTACTAACTCCTTGAATATGTATGTGTAAATGAAAGGAGATTCAAAGGTCACAACAAAAAAGAATGGTTTACAGAAGTTGAAAGGGCAGCTTCTCTCTTTAAGTTGTCCACAATGACTTGAAATCTGCAAGTAGCTACTTAGAAGAAACTTTTCCTATACAAAAAAAAAAAAGAAAGAAACTAAGAAAAAGAGATATAAAAGGAGAGAAAACTCTTTTGAACTGGACTGGGCTTTTGGCCAGTAAAAAAGGCAGTTCAAGGAAGTTTCTAGGCAAGAAACTGAGGCAAAGAGAAATAACCCTTATTAGAGTGCCAGGTGGCTTTAAGGAGCGCAGTTTTGACCTTGAAGTGTAGAAGATAGGCCCAGGAAGAATTCCAGAATGGCCTTTGTTTCATCAATCACCAACAGAGTAGAAGGATGATGTTAACTTCAACTGGGGTTGGACGCAAAGGTGAATTCATTAGGTAAAAGTTGAAACCACTGATCAGTGCGCAGTAGAGTCAAGTTGAAAAATGGAACATGA
Source organism: Giraffa tippelskirchi (assembly GCF_054371585.1). Taxonomy (NCBI): domain Eukaryota; kingdom Metazoa; phylum Chordata; class Mammalia; order Artiodactyla; family Giraffidae; genus Giraffa; species Giraffa tippelskirchi. Next base: position 60,208,096 of record NC_137275.1, on the reverse strand, counting down.
TCATGCATTTTTAACTTCTTTGTACCCCCTAGTGTAGCAGAAGAGTTTTGCTCTCTGATCTACATGTTTTTTTAGAAACACTGCCAATGAAATATATTGAATATAAGGTAATAGTAATTAGAGATACCAAGGGAACATTTCATGCAAAGATGGGCTCGATAAAGGACAGAAATGGTATGGACCTAACAGAAGCAGAAGATATTAAGAAGAGATGGCAAGAATACACAGAAGAACTGTACAAAAAAGATCTTCATGACCCAGATTATCACGATGGTGTGATCACTCACCTAGAGCCAGACATCCTGGAATGTGAAGTCAAGTGGGCCTTAGAAAGCATAACTACGAACAAAGCTAGTGGAGATGATGGAATTCCAGTTGAGCTATTTCAAATCCTGAAAGATGATGCTGTGAAAGTGCTGCAATCGATATGCCAGCAAATCTGGAAAACTCAACAGTGGCCACAGGACTGGAAAAGGTCAGTTTTCATTCCAATCCCAAAGAAAGGCAATGCCAAAGAATGCTCAAACTACCTCACAATTGCACTCATCTCACACACTAGTAAAGTAATGCTCAAAATTCTCCAAGCCAGGCTTCAGCAATATGTGAACCATGAACTTCCAATGTTCAAGCTGGTTTTAGAAAAGGCAGAGGAACCAGAGATCAAATTGCCAACATCCACTGGATCATCGAAAAAGCAAGAGAGTTCCAGAAAAAACATCTATTTCTGCTTTATTGACTATGACAAAGCCTTTGACTGTGTGCATCACAATAAACTGTGGAAAATTCTGAAAGAGATGGGAATACCAGACCATCTGACCTGTCTCTTGAGAAACCTGTATGCAGGGGAGGATGCAACAATTAGAACTGGACATGCAACAACAGATTGGTTCCAAATAGGAAAAGGAGTATGTCAAGGCTGTATATTGTCACCTTGCTTATTTAACTTATATGCAGAGTACATCATGAGAAACGCTGGGCTGGAGGAAGCACGGGCTGGAATCAAGATTGCCGGGAGAAATATCAATAACCTCAGATATGCAGATGACACCACCCTTACGACAGAAAGTGAAGAAGAGCTAAAGAGCCTCTTGATGAAAGTGAAAGAGGAGAGTGAAAAAGTTGGCTTAAAGCTCAACGTTCAGAAAACTAAGATTACCGCATCTGGTCTCATCACTTCATGCCAAATAGATGGGGAAACAGTGGAAACAGTGTCAGACTGTATTTTTTTGGGGCTCCAAAATCACTGTTGATGGTGATTGCAGCCATGAAATTAAAAGACGCTTACTCCTTGGAAGGAAGGTTATGGTCATCCTTGATAGCGTATTTAAAAGCAGAGACATTACTTTGCCAACAAAGGTCTGTCTAGTCAAGGCTATGGTTTTTTCAGTGGTCATGTATGGATGTGAGAGTTGGACAGTGAAGAAAGCTGAGCACCGCAGAATTGATGCTTTTGAACTGTGATGTTGGAGAAGACTCTTGAGAGTCCCTTTGACTGCAAGGAGATCCAGTCACTCCATCCTAACGGAGATCAGTCCTGGGTGTTCATTGCAGGACTGATGTTGAAGCTGAAACTCCAATACTTTGGCCACCTCATGTGAAGAGTTGACTCATTGGAAAAGACCCTAATGCTGGGAAGGATTAGGGGAGGGAGGAGAAGGGGACGACAGAGGATGAGATGGTTGGATGACATCACTGATTCGATGGACATGGGTTTGGGTAAACTCTGGGAGTTGGTGATGGACAGAGAGGCCTGGCGTGCTGCGATTCATGGGATCACAAAGAGTCGGACACGACTGAGTGACTGAACTAAACTGAAGGTAATAGTGAAAAGGCTCTAGTCCCATTTAAGATTACTACTTTGAGAAGATAGACTCCCAAGCTCCTGGCAGGTAACAGTAGACAACTACTAGGGCTAGACCCACAAAACCTCAATTGATTGCTTATTGTGATTCAAGCACTGTATTAAGTGCATTTTATGAATAATTTTATTTAATCATAACTTTACAGAGAGGTGTATATCTAATTAATATATGAGGGAAATAAGGCATTAAACAATGAAGTATACCAAAATATCAAATATTTTAATAGCAAAGATAAGAATGAAAACAAGGTGAATCTCTTTCCAGAGTCCATATTCTTAGATTATATACTATATTGTAGGTTGGTGAACCATGCAATTTGTAAGTCACTCAGGTTTGCTTTGGTATAGAAACCACCAAGGGACTAGATGCACACCTTTGTGAATAACATTTAGTACATTTTGTGTACTTAGACTCTCCACTTCACCCATAAGCTCTCAACAGAAAATTTGGAGAATAAAAATAAGCATGAAGTAAATACATTAGATTAAAAAAAATTAAAATCATTAGTAAAACAATGCAAATATATTATTGATAACTTGGTTTTTAAAATCATTATTAGTCTCATACATGTGAAAACATACGAAGTAGAGAAAAGAGATGTTTAAATGCAGACTCTCAAACCATTCCTTCCCTTTACTGGGTGACATTCCTGGGAAAAAAGAAGGGCAAGTAACCCCATGTAGAGTCTCCTTGTAAATATGCTGAAGTCAGACCTTCTGGTGTTTTGTACTCAGGTCTTAACTTATAAACATGACTGAGTGATTTCACAGAAAGGTCAACTCCACTGAAAGATAAATTTAATGTTAATAATGTTTCCCATAGAAACAAGAGACATGGCTCACCACACAGGTCCACAGGAGAAACCAGGTTTGGATCACAGGGCAGAAGAAGAAGTGAGGAAAAACCCATGTCTTCATTGGGAAAGACAAAGTAAGACAGAGTAAGCAGTTTAGGATTGGGCAGTTTGAATAAAACTGACTGGCTTTGGGCTATATGGGTGCCCTCTAATTTCTAGTTCCCTGGGACCTGGCCCTGGGACAATTAAGGCAGAAGGATACTGCCTGCTGGGGTGTATAAGCCAGCTGGAGGAGGGAGGGCTCTGGAATGGTTAGTCTGCATATCAAAGGTTTGCTCCAGGCCAAATCCCTTGCTATCTCTAAGAATTGGCTAGCCCAGGAGGGACAGTCTTCCCAGCCAGAATTTTTTTTTTTTTTAGGATGTCAAAACACCATAATGTACAGGGGGATATATATATATATATATATATATATATATGCAGTATACCTGGCAAATAAATAATATTTTCTAGCAGGGGAGTCCTTCTCTAAGGCATGCTTTTAGCAGAATCTATCAGATTTGTCTATGATTATCTATGCAGGGGTCAGCAAATCATGACCCATGAGTTAAAAATATTTTGATATTTCATAAGTATTGTAAAAATAGAATACAAAGATTAACAGAGACTACAAGTAGCCCACAAAGCCTAAACTATTTACTGTCTGGCCCTTGGCAGAAAACAAATTTGCCAACCCCTAATTATTGTAACCAAATAACAAATCTATGGATTTACAGGAAAAAATACGTTTGCTAGAGACACTAATGTTAGGAAATAAAACTGTTCTGCTACATTAGGAGCCACAGAACCCTTAAAAATGCATGATTATGTTACATTTTTCAACTCAACTACACACACTGGTCAAGGCTTTCAAGTTTTACTCATTAAATTCACCTATGGCTTAATGTGGAAAATGTAACCTAAGCAATGTACTTATCAGAATATAAAATGGAGATATGTCATTACCAAAACAACTCCTTTCTGCACAACTGATGCGATGACATATGGAGCTGAGTGACCCTTTATGTTGATGGGAGCCACAGAATGCCCTCATGTGGCCAGAAAAAAACCTGTGATCTGAAGCCGCCCTCTGCTTTGTAGGTGTTTACAATTAATTTCTCTTTGAGATTGTTAGTAAAATATAGTGGGTAAGATCCTTGATTTGTTAATCCTCTAATGATCTGATCTTCAGTGTTAATTCACACATAGTTTCCCTTCAATCATTTTCATGTATAAAAATGTAATGTTGATGTTTTTATAGAACCAATAATGAGTGAAAAAGGAAACTGCAAACCTGTGCATTTAGGATTATATTATGGACTGAATGTTCATGAAATTCTCAAACATATATACCAAAACCCTAATCCCTATTGTGATTGCATTTGGAGGTGGGAACTTTGGTAGGCAATTAGATTTAGAAGAGCTCAGGAGAGTGAGACCCCACCCGATCATACACACAAAGGGATTAGTGTGCTTTTGAACTGTGGTGTCCGAGAAGACTCTTGAGAGTCCCTTGGACTGCAAGGAAATCCAACCTGATCTCCTAAAGGAGATCAGTCCTGGGTGTTCATTGTAAGGACTGATGTTGAAGCTGAAACTCCAATACTTTGGCCACCTGACGCAAAGAGCTGACTCATTTGAAAAGACCCTGATGCTGGGAAGGATTGAGGGCAGGAGGAGAAAGGGTCGACAGAGGATGAGATGGCTGGATGGCATCACCGACTCAATGGACATGGGTTTGGGTGGACTCCGGGAGTTGGTGATGGACAAGGAGGCCTGGCGTGCTGTGGTTCATGGGGTCACAAAGAGTCGGACACGACTGAGCAACTGAACTGAACATGAGACACCAGAGGGAAGCCTCTCTTTCTCTCTCCACTGTGTGAAGACACACACAAAGATGGCTCTGCAACCTCAAAAGAGAATTTTCACCAGAATCTGACCATGGTGAAACCCTGATCTTGGACTATCAGCCTTCAGAACCTTGAGAAAATAAATTTCTGTTGTTTAAGCCACAGGGTCTTCAGTATTTTATTATGACAGCCCAAGCTAAGAGAGATTCCACCTAGTCTCGCTAGGATAAGGACATGGTAAAATTGCTAAGCCAGTGCTGATGCAGGGATATTACATGATGATGATGTTGACTAGAATTACATCTGCAAAATGAACATTGAACAGATGAAGATGGATGCTGTACACATTGCAGTAATTGGTACTATTTTTCCTGTGATTTTACATGGGAGGCAGCTGTTAGGTATTCAATGTCTGATGTCAGTCTCACAGGCAGTGAGCCATCAGCTTTAGGTGTCAAAGAATGAGATGTCATGGTTATGTCCACTTCATCTTGAAAAAATTTTTTTATGTAGACCGTGCTGTTGAGGATTGTTCCTTTTTAAATAGTGATGACAGGTAACCACCATGTACTGTAAGCTCCTTGCAATTTTCTTGAAACAGTATCAATGGATTCTTAATACTGGCTGGCATTCCCTGTATGATTGTTCATAGTCTCCTATAAATATAATCTTTGAAGTACTTTTTTTAATCTCATTGTTAATTAATGTTCTACTCTAGTCATCAAGTAATCAGTCTCTTCTTTCAGGATGCTGATGAAGCGATCATAATCTATTACTCTGTCCACTTATATAAATTTTGTTTTTTCATCTTTATAAACTGTTAGATTCATTCAAACATTACTACTAGGGCTTTCACTAAAATTACTTAAATTGTTCAGATTTGGGTTTTTTTAATTGTTTTTTAAAAATATAATGAGACATTAATATAACACATTACTATATATGAATTTCTTAAATTTCTTAAATTCATTTTGCATGTTTTCAATAAAATTTTCAGTGATTTATTTTAAAGGAGTACTACATAATTGTTTATTTGTATCACAATGGATTTCCAAGTGTTCAGATGATTCAATGAGTTGCCCCGTGAGGAACAGTAAAAAAACGGAACACTGTTGTGCTGCTTCATTAGACTCCTAACCAAATAATGAAGGAAAAATATTTTGAAACAGTCAGAGTTTAGCTTATTAAAACTACCCAAGTCAACTTGAGACAAATGAATGCAATAAAAAATTAAATATCTGTAGCATTTTTCATCTTTGAGTATGGTTAGAATTGCAAAGTCTGTTTGTTAAAAATGTTGATTTTCATTAAGTACTTTCTGACTTTAGGGCAGGTAGTCTTAGGCTTAGTTTTAATTTCTAGCTTTCTCTTTTTTAATTTATTTAAAGTCCAGTGCAAAGACATATTAATTATAAATTCACACTTTCACATTTTCAATATACATTTACTGATAATTATTGTGAGTCAGGATATTTGGATTGATGATCATATGAAAAACTAATATTAATAAACCACCTAATATATGCTGAACTCTGTTGAAACATTTTACAGGTGTTAACTCATTCACTTGTTCCAACAGAGGTAAATGATACTATAAAGACTTTTAAAGATAAGGAAACTGATTATTGGAAAAGTTAAATTATTTCTCCAAGGGCCCTGTGAGAAGTTAGCAGAGATAAACCCATGCAGGTTAGAATTTTGCTTTTGACCAGTGAGCAAAACCCACTTATTTAAAGATGATTTCTTAGCAGAATATACAAGATATAACTACAAAACTCTGGTGCCTCAATCAACTCTGGTGAAGAGGGCTTTCAGAGAGGTCATAACTGAACAAAATGAATGATTAGAAGTTTGCCAAAGTAAGAAAGAAACTGAAATATTCTAGACAGGAAAGATACAACATATGGAAATTGAAGGCCACATGAAACAACTGGGCTTAATTAGGAAAGGTGGGAATTACGTGGCAACAGTAGTGTGACTGGTGCTGAGAGTGTGGGTGGGAGAAATCCAGAAGTTCGGTCATTTGTGTTATTAATGCAGTTGTGATCATGTTTACAATCTTTCTCATACAGTAAACTTTAAGGGTCTTGATGGCAGGGAATATTTGTGTATCATTTATTCTCCTCTTAATATCTACCTCAATGTTGTCTGCTTCTCAAGCAATACACATTTAATGGATGAATGACAGATGGAGACATGACTTGATAGATGCATTGGATTTAGACTCCATAAGACCAAGAAGTTTCTTTGAGGTCCTTTAAAGTTTCACTGTTTATAAGAAGTGACAAGATTGCATTCTTTTATTTGCTTTCTTAGCAACATAATTCTGGGAGTAGTTTTGAAGAAGTCTTTGGAAGTAGCCTCTCATGGAAATAAATGATAATTTATATATAAATATATGCTTCTACAATACTTTTGCTGCTGAGTGAATCTTGAGAACTCTCTGTTTCCTTCTCCATAAAATGAGGGGATGAGACCATTAGGTAATCCTGCTCAGGAAGTGTGTATCTTGAGTTAGAGCCTGAGAGCATGTATCTTACTGTGTTGAGATTTATACAATGGGCAAGACTTGCTTGGCAGAGCACACATGGTTGGAGCCTGGGAACCACAGGGAGATCAAGCAGGGACCGTTTATGATAAAAACTACAAAAGAAACTTTAGAATGGTTACACATGACTTATCTCAGGTTAGGTTCAGTGAAAGGATGACTTTAGCACTTGGGATAAGTCTTAGCAAAGAATTTTCCTGAGAAAAGTACCACTATCTAAACTGTTTGAAAACAGTTTTCATAGTCTTGGCCATAGGTCTCCTTAGTCTAGCAATTTATTGATATATTGCATAAAAATCCTACTTTGTCCAGATGGAAAATTTGGTCCATTCCAGCTCACAACTCTTTTAACAATAGCTAAAAAAACTAGGGCCTCCAAAAGGTGATAAACTAACAATGGGAGAAGAATTCCAAATGGTTTCAACTAAGTGAGTTTTGATATCATGATTTTTTTTTTTACAATTCAAAGCAGAAATTGTTTTCCAAAAATAAATTATTCTTTAATAAAACAATGATTTAAAATAGTTAATTTCCTGCTATGCTTTATATGCAGAAACTAAAAAGAAATGATACAAACGAATTTATTTACAAAATAGAAACAGACTTACAAATGTAGAGAAAGAACTTAAGGTTATCGGGGGAGGGGTAGGGGTAAGAGATAGTTATGGAGTTTGGGAATTACATGCACACACTGGTACATTTAAAATGGCTAACCAATAAGGACCTACTGTATAGCATATGGAACTCTGCACAATGTTTATGTGGCAGCCTGGATGAAAGGGTAGTTTGAGGGAGAATGGATACATGTATATGTATGGCTGAGTCCCTTTCTGTCCACCTGAAACTATCAAAACAATGTTGATCAGCTATACTTCAATATAAAATAAAAGGTCAAATAATAAAATAGTTAATTTCCTTCTTCTGAATATGTAATAAAAATAAATTAATGAGCAAAATTGATAATAATTCTAGAATAATAATTTATATTATCCACACAGACAACCTATAAATAGGCAGTCTTAAATTCCTCTTTTTATTGTGTAAAAGATGACACAGATGGGAGAAGGAAGTTTTAAGTGATTTACCCCAAGCTACAAAATCCTAAAACAATTTGGAACTAAATACTCAATTTATCTCAAAGGACCAGATTTCTTTCTTTCTTTTTTTTTTGGTCTGTTAACTTTGACTTCTATTTCTCATCAATACCTGCTTTAAATGTTAGTTTTCTCCAGGCGTTATGATACTTAGTATGTGAAATCTTTGGCATTGCTCACAGAACCAACAGCTGGCATTCTCTGGGCTTGATACATTTCAGCAGTTGCTTTCAGAGCAACAGGGAGGACTGACGTGCTGCATTCAATGGGGTTGCAAAATCAGACAGGACAGAGCGACTGAACAACAACAACAAGATTTTATTATCAATAAACACTCATCTTGATAAGTCGATCACTATTGTGACTTTTAAACTCTACTCCTAAACACTGTCAATCACATTATCAAGGTATATGTTCAATTTTGATTTTGGTGGTAAGCACAAGTTATATTTCTAACTGCATATTTTTTGCCATCAGAAATTTAGTTTCTTTTGATCTGGGCTATTCGGGCTGCAGACTATATGCCTAGACAGGGCTACAAAGGCATATTTTTTTTTTTTTTTTGTACTATTGATCACCTTTGACCACATATATACAATTTCTTAAATTTCTTTTAGCTACTTGAGATATTAAATATTTCACATAAAGAATGATTATATATCCCAGCAATGAATTCCCAAAAGTCATTCCTACTGCTCAATATTTTGATTTTAAGTAAACTACAATAGAAAATTTCTATGAACATTTGAATTATTAATTACTGATAACACATCACCTTTTTTTTTCTTTTTTGATAAGGGAAACTAACCTAACATTAATTGATCACCTTCTTGTATGTAACTTGTATGTCGGCTTATGCAAGGAGTTTTCATTCAGATTATTCCATTGAATCCCCAGACCAACTTGATGAGGTAGGTATCATCCTCATTTTTGTCAGAAGAGGACTATGAAGCTCACAAAGGTTACAGAGTTTGTGCAATTACACACTTAGTAACAGAGAGAGCAGGGGCTGAATCTCAGACTCAAGAGACCTCTGCTCTCTCCCTCAAGAGACTCAAGAGAGTCTCTGCCATCTCTCAGGAGGGATGAGGGCACCAAAGCTGCTGCAGCCCTTCTTATTTTTCCTACCTGAGAACCAAGATGTTACCAAGAGAAGGATCGTGTTTTTTCCCACAGATCCCTCTTCACCTAGGAGGATGCAGCCTGTTGAAGAGATAAGACATAAATAGAAAAATAAACAGCAGGGACAAGCTCTCCAGTAGTGAGGGTGCATGCTTTGGGAAGGCTATGCCCTGTTCACAGCTGCTCTAGGGGGGAGCCACTTGGGGTGGAGCAAACTGGGACAATGGCTGGAGTGGGCGGCCTAAACAGGCCCCTTCTGAGTGGAACAGATATGAGAACATAACATTTGGAGCAGACAGTAGTCATGGGCACAATCACCACCATTCTCCATCTGCTCATTTTACTGGTGTTTGTGATCCAACAGGGATTCAAAATTGGGAGAGCAGATAAGTTTGCACTTTGCATATCCCAAGAATGTCGTCTCACTCATTCTATTGTCTCCAAAGCCCATGGCCACCAGCTCCTGTAGAAAAGAGCTGACTTTCCCCATCATCACATCCAGAGTAACTTTGCCCAGGAGGTAGTGCCCTGCCCTGATGTGTGGATGAGCGACTTATCACTGACACTCTGTCAGGTCAGCCAGGGTACAAGCATTCTCTGGCAGCCTGGCTTCCTGCTTTTTATCCTGCTTTATAACCACCATCTGTCCATCCTTATTCAGCACCTTTGTCTTGATGTCCTGAAGAGGCAGCTGGCTGGGAAGCCAGTCGGCAGCTGCAGGAACAGCAACTCTTCCTCCTGCATGAGGCTTAGCTTCCTGAGCAGCCCTGAGGCAGATCCATCCTTTGGGAGGTCAGAGATCTTCCTGGCTACTCTAGGGGAACCTTCATCTTGGTCTCCTCCCTCTCATCTCATGGCTTCTCTTTCCTTTTCCCAGGAGGCATGTCACCTCCAAGTCCTCTTCCTTGGGGCCAGCCAGCCAAGTTTTAACATCTGGTTCTCCATTCTCTTCCTTAAAAAGCCAGCCCAAGTGGGTCAGCTGCCATGGGCTTCCCTGGAGGCTCAGTTGATAAAGATTCTGCCTGCAATGCAGCTTTGATCCCTGGATGGGAAGATCCCCTGGGGAAGAAAATGGCAACCCATCCCAGTATTCTTGCCTGGAAAATTTCAAAGACAGAGGAACATCACGGGCTACAGTCCCTTGGGTTGCAAAGAGTTGGACACAACTTAGTGATTAAACCACCACCACACGGGCCAGCAGCAGCTGCACAGGCATATATTGAGTGTCATACTCAGCCTAAGGTCATCGATAAAATCATATTTCTCCTACATGCACAGGATTGGTTTTGTTTCTTCATCTGTCTCCCTATTCTTTTCTGTTCTTCTTGTTGTGAGAGGGCCCCATGTCCAACACATCCACGCTCATATACCAGCTCCCCTTCTACTTCATCATTTTGGCTGTTCCCTGCTCAAAGTTGGAGTGGGACTGAGTCATTTCTGGGGAATCCCAGTTCCATCCATGGCCCTCTTTCTGTTGGTCACTCACACGTTTTCAACACAGAGCACCGAGCCGGGCTCCCTTTGCTTCCCACTAGTTATCTGTTTTACACACGGTAGTATATATATGCCAATGATACTCTCTCAATTCATCCCACCCTCCTCTTTCCCCCTCCATGTACACACGTCCATCCTCTACATCTGCATCTCTATTTCTTCCCTGTAAATAGGTTCATCTGTACCATTTTTCTAGACTTCACATATATGCGTTAATATATAATATTTGTTTTTCTCTTTCTGACTTTCTTCACCCTGTATGACAGACTCTAGGTCCAAGCATGATTGTGATTGCTGGTTACACAACTTTATGATAGCAGTAGGTAATTGCACTGAATCCATTATAGCAGCATATGATATATTTCCAAAGAATATATTTTATAAGTAAAAATCACATAACTTTAATAATTATATTGATAAGTAATAAGCAAGCAATAAGAATTATAGAAATAAAATCATAAAATCTTTATTTAAAAAATAGCACACAAAGCCTATAAGCTTAAAACAATAAGCTCTGTTAGGCTCACATGTGTATGGGTTAGCTAAAGGATCACCTAGTCTCTAAGGGCCCAGAGATACCCACTTGCACATCTGTATTTAGCAGCAGGCATAGGTGGTTCTCTTTGTCCTGGCTGGACTGTAAATTACGAGTTTTTTTTTTTTTTTATTGTCTAGCAGGTTGGCTCACATTTACTTGCTCTCAGAGGAGAGTTAGAGAAACAAAAGTGAGAACACAGGCATTCAACGACTCTTGATGTCTTGTTGGGAAATGGAATACTGGCACTTCTTTCAAACTCTATTGACCACAGAAAATCACAAAGCCAGTCCACATTTAAAGGTTCATGAAATAAGATCCAACTCTTCTAAAGTTACAATGCCATGTTATATGTTATCAAAGGAATAGTCACAAGGAAGTAAACAGGATCTGGGACAGTTTTATAAATTTCAAAATTTTTTTCATTAATTTTGGTATATTTTTACATGTGTTAATCTTTGAAGATAAAAAGCAAACTTGTCTCTGACAATCTTAACAATTTTATGTCTGTATGTCTTTTATTTCTATCCTATTTTAAAAATTTTCTTTATATGGTTTTTTGGGGATATTTTATTAATAGTTTAGTAATAGTCACGTTTGATGCTTATCTACTTGAAGTTTTAGTCTCTCAGTCATGTCCGACTCTTTGTGACCCAATGGACTGCAGCCTGCCAGGCTCATATGTCCATGGAATTCTCCAGGCAACAATACTGGAGTGGGTAGCCATTCTCTTCTCCAGGGATCTTCCCAACACAGGGATTGAACCCATCTCTCCCATGTTGCAGTCAGATTCTTTACTGTCTGAGTCATCAGGGTCTACTTAATTGGCTGCTATTATTCTTTTTCTACACATTAGCATATTTATATTCTTATATAATAATAATTTAGCTTCATCTCATAAGTTTTGAGAAGTTAAAATTTTTGTATATTTAAGTATAAAGATTTTCTAATTTCAAGTATAGGTTCTTTTTTGATATAAATTATTTATTAGTGTGTTTTAAATTTTTAAAAATGTATTTGAAATATCTTAACTTTTAGATATATTTTCTAGCATAATAACATTGTGTTCAGAGAATGTAAACTGAATCTTAATATAGATGATTCTCACTGCAGTCCATGGAATCAGAAAAAGTAGGACACAGCTGGGCCACTGAACAACAACAAATGTACTGTAGTAGTAAGTCAGACAGGCACAAAATAATACATACCTATGATTCCATTCATATATAAAGTTCAAATCAAGCCAAACTATTGCTTATCCTTGGAGAGTATGTAGTGACTAGATGAAGGCATAATGGAGATTTTGACAATGCTGGTGATATTTTCCTTCTTGATCAAGGTTCTACTTGCAATTGGTAATTTGTGAAAATTCATTAAGCTGTTTATACTTGTGATTTATGCACATTTTAATGCACTTGTTATACTTCAGTTAGAAGCTGGAAATCTCAATGAACTAGTTTATAGCAGATTAGATAGAGCTGAAGAGAGGATTAATAGAATAAATATGATTTTAAAAATTATGAGTTTACAGCATAGAGATTCAAAGAGATAAAATTATGAATAAGAGTTTACAAGATATGTAGAATAAAATGAGAATGCTACAATTACACATTCATCTTTCTAATGTGTCTTTCCACTCCTCTCATCAGAGCAAAGAGTCTAGGCCCTCAAGGCTTGAATCCGGTATGGCCCTGGGACATTCTTTGACCAAAAGAATGTAGCAAAAATGATACTGTTTTTATTTTCAAGTCTACTATTGGAAAGCCTTGCAATCAAGTAGCCCCTAAACTGCAAGCAGCTGCTTGGTCAATGTGTCACACTTCCACAGATTTAGTAAGGAGACAATCAGACCAAATGGTTTTAGACAGTTCATAACGTTTAGTAGAGCAGGCAGCTTGAACTTCTTGCTTTCATTATTTCTCCTACCTTCCAAGTCCCATAGGGGTTATTTAACATGGGCCTAGGGGAATTCTAAACACACAGCTAATTTGTGTCCAGCTTTGGAACCCCAAGGATAGGAAACACCCAATTTCATAAGGTGATGCTAAAAAACTTGCCTAAAGTTTGCTTCAAAGGAGACACTGTATGAATTACTCTGGAATGTAAGGAAGTCTTCCCTGATAACAAAGTACTAACCTGCTATAACTCCTTTTACAAATATTCTTAAATTGTCCATAAATGCCTATCCATGTAGTCACATAAGGGATTCATGGGGAATTATCTTTAAACAGCAACTTCTGAATGTTTCTACAATCATTTAAAAAAGACTAGTGTAGCATCTAGAGGATGAAAAGGTATGTGGAAAATCAGGATCCATTCCATCTAAGGACTGTTATAAACAAGTGGAAGAAACTCTTAGTTGAATTCAGCTCAAATTACTGACTCACATATTGTGAGTAAATAATAAACTAAGTTTGGAGATTATTTGTTTTAATGTTGGTGATCTATTGTTGTATCTACATAACATTAGATACCTGAAATAAAGTTGTCAAGAATCATGAAAGAAAATATCTCGAAGCATAGCTGGCTACTTTAAAGAATAAGAAAGAAAGAGTCTGACTCTTGTGATCCCATGAACTATAGCCTGAATTTTAGCCTGCCAGGCTCCTCTGTCCATGGGATTCTCCAAGCAAGAATACTGGAGTAGGTTGCCATTTCCTTCTCCAGGGCAACTTTCCTGACCTAGGAATTGAGCGCAGGTCTCCCGCATTGCAGGCAGATGCTTTACAGTTTGAGCTACACAGTTGTTTGGTACAAAATGTTTATCAATAATCTCATTCTTCTTCTAGAACAATTTTTGTAAAGATTGTTTTTAGAAGCTATTTAGCAGAAAATAATCTATTCCTGTAAATAAAATATTAGCCAGTGGTTCTTTATTATAAGTAGTTAAATTAAAACTAATGAAACCCATTTTTATAAGCATCACTATATATTTTAAAATTTTTCTTTCATTAATATTTTGTGCCAATGAGTACTGTAATTAGGATATACCTACTTATGCTTGTTAATACTACCTGCATTTGTTTGATATGGACCTGGTCAGTTCAACTGTGATTTTTTTTTTCTTTTATTTGTGGTAGAATGAAGCAGAATAGTTAAATCTTATCATCATAGAGATTGTTCTTTCATTTATTCAACAACCATGCACTGCTCACAGTGAGTAAGTTACACCAGATGAAAAATGAAGAGCTCACAAGGCCCTCCTATGCCTCTGTCGTCTTGCTTTCCCTGTACTTCCTTTCAGTCATTCTGTTCTACTGTGTTAACCTCCTTGCTGTCCTTCAGTGACAGAAGGTTGTCCCTTTTTCCTGGAAAGTTCTTTTTCAACATAACTGTATGCTAGGCTTTCTATTGTCCTTTGGTCAAATGTCATTCAGCCCTTTGGTCAAATGTCATTTTATTAGCAACTCATCCCTTCACCAACTGTGTCCCTCCCTATGACAATTTCATATTTCCACCCACAGCACTTATCATGATTAACAGATAATTTTGAAAAACAGTATTATTTGTTGTCCTTGTTCTCTCTTTTCTGTCTTTCTTCCTGAAAGCAAGCTTCAAAAAGACATAGGTTTTTGTTTTGATTACTGTAATGTTCTTAGTACTTGGAACAGTTCCTAATCATAGCAGGTGCACAAATATGTTTGTTGAATGAATGGATGCATGAATTAATAGTGCACAGTCAACCTCTGGTTTCAAAAAAGGAATCCCCAGCACTGTGGTGACTTATAATAAGGTTTTATTTATTGCATTGTCTAAGTACCCCGATCTTGTTCTAGGAGCTGATGGAGCCTTCACCATCAGACACATTGCCTTTCAGGGATTAAGCCAACTTCACACTGTTTCTTAAATTCTCCCACTCAAAAATGATAAATAGAAAACTCAGTCACTGAGTTTTCACTGTCCACAGTAGATAGTTTGCAGCTACCTTGTGCCAAAGAAGGCAGACTGTGATAATGGCAGAGATCATATTTGTATACAGAGGTTAGGGAAGGCCTCCTGGAGAGAATAACATTTGAATTGAGCTCAGATCTCTTTCTAGAGACCATCAACTATGGTGTTCTAAGACATGATTTAGATCCCAGTTCTATGTTATCTGCCAAAAATTAATAGAGCTAACCTTATCTCTTAGTATTATGGCATTAAGTGAGATAGTTCATATGCATAACTTAGCACAGGTTCTAGAAATTAGTAAATACTCAAAAATGCTGCCTATTATTAATATCATTACCACTGACATTTAAAGTCATTTTGAATTAAACAGTAAGTCTTTCTTCAAACAGTGAAATATAAAAACATATCTAAAGGGAGTAGATCAGTACTGGATGGATTTTTTTTCATAAAGAGGACCATTCATGATTGTAGGACCCTCTCATAAGAGATAAGCTTTGAATCATGTTTGGTTGAAACACTGGCTACACACTAATCTGTATATAAGGTGGATAATGCTCTTGAAATCAGAGCAATGATGGGAGCACCCATGGAACATACTGAACCAAGTGATTTATCAAACATAGAGCAAATAAACTCTGCCGGAAATAGAGGGTCAAATTTGTATTCAAAATTTATGTTTTAAAACTCACCTACCACCAACAGTAGCCTGAGATATTTGTAGAAATATATTGCTCAGTAATAACAGTTAATGCCAGAGATAAAGATCGACAAAGTATTATTCTCAATTACTTTGAAGTTGAAGACAAATTTCAAAAAGGTTGTCATGCACAAACATGTGTTATAAGCTAGAATACTTTAAAAAAGATTAATATGATAATATCAATAATTGTGTAATGCCAAAATACTGACTATTAATGAGGAGGAAAAATTACTGGTATTGTATTACGGGAGGAAAGCTATGTAAAGATAGTTTGGAGGAAATCTTGACATGATGCTTTTAGACTGGAGAAAGGTAACAATGAATTCACACACAAAAACAAATAAATAGAAGCAGTTAAACTCTGTACCATTCTGTACCTCCTATATTGTTTTATCCTCAATAATGAAAGTTTAAGATAATTAAGCATGTTGGTTAAACACATACTACTCATTAATAGAGTAATTACCATGGATTTCAACTGTAAGATAAGAGTGTATATTTTAATACTTGATTTGTTATGCAAAAACATTATGTTCTTTAACTCCTTATTATAACTCATGAAGATTGCTAGAATTTAGCCCATAGAGTTACTGGAAAGCCTACTTGAAGTAATGCGGTGCAAAAAAGAGTTAAGAAGATAGAGGAATACGATCGAATATGGTTGCTTATCATCATATAATACCAATTAGTGTTTCACTAACACTGATTATTAAGGAGCAGAATGTGACTTACATTTCCATTTTCACTTAACACGTTTTCTCTAAGTGTTTAGTTGTTCAGGGTATGAGAATTTATTTTGCCATTCACTGAGATCTCAGTTGGAGCTCTGATATTCCTGACTTATCAGAGCTTTTTCCACTTCAAGAAAAAAAAAATTGCCATTCCTCAAGGCACTAAATTACTTTTAGTATTACAATTGCTAGTCCTTTGTCTCTCCTTGATCCTCTGACATTTTTTTCATGTCTCCTCTTGTAGTGCGTTTGAGCAGAGCTATTTTGATTAAATAACTCCCCAGAGGACTGAGATTATAATACAATAGTCTTCCAAACAGGTTATTCTTGAGTACATATTACCATTATGCAGTGCAGATATAGCATCAGTATTTCATAAATGCATGTTTCTATGAAATCTGCCAAGTAGATGAATATCTCTTTCATTGTTCCTGACATCATTGAATTATAAATAATAAAGTGAAGCTCAAATTGTTTATTTGCAATGGAAGAGCTCTGAGAAAAATTTCAGTTATCAATGATATAGTAACCTGTAGAAAAGACAGGAATTTAAAATTACAGTGAACACTATCTGAAATAATTCCTTTTAAATTGGTCAATTGCTCAAAATTGCCATACATCAACTCTCCAAATCCAATAGAGTTAAAGTGAATGGTGAGTACATACTTATTCAAGTCACTTTTTTTTTTTTTTCCAGAACCAATCTGCTTCGGTGTTTTGAAATTAAGATAGTATTAGATGGGTGAAGTGATTACTAATTAGCACAGTTTGACCAAGGCAGACTCTTCACTACTAGTCAGATTCTTTATTCTTCTGAGAAAGTCATTACAACAGTTCCCAGAAATAGTATTCTTCCTTTCTTATGTCAAATGATCACTTTCATTGCACATGGAAAACTTCAAACATTAAACAAAATATGAGACAATTTAATTAAATCTTAAGAATTGGACTTCTTAAGTAAAATAAAGCCAAAAATAGAATTTTTATCAGTGTGATTAATTATTATTGTCTTCCACCTTTTCATGTAGTTAGCCTTTTAGTAGAGACCATTGTATGTTAAATCTTCAGTGCATATAAGGCCAATGAAGCCTGATTCAGTTTTAAAGTTCCCATTTCATATACTCCCAGACTCAGAAAAACTAAAAATTCTTGACATGTTAAAAAGTAAGGAAAACTACAACATTTCAGTTATGTAAGAAGATAAGTCATGGAGATCTAATGGACAACAATGTAGGCTATATTAACAATGTTGTACTGTACTCTTGAAATCTGCTAAAGGAATAGATCAAAATTTTATCACTGCACACACAAAAAATAGGAAAATAGTAACTATGTGAATTTGTGGATATGTTAATTAGCTAAGTAGTGTGACTATTTTACAATATATATAGCATATCAAATCATCAATTTGTACCCTTAAATATATACAATGTTTAACTGTCAATTATACCTCAATAAAGCTAGAAAAAAAAATTAAAGTAAGCAAAGCTGTAAATCAGTGACAAAGTGAAAAAAACCTATTTCTTTTCATCCATATCAGTAGAACCGGATGAAACTGGAGCCCATTATACAGAGTGAAGTAAGCCAGAAAGAAAAACAACAATACAGTATACTAACGCATATATGTGGAATTTGAAAGATGGTAACGATAACCCTATATGCGAGACAGAATAAGAGACACAGATGCATAGAACAATTTTATGGACTCTGAGGGAGAAGGTGAGGGTGGGACGTTCTGGGAGAATAGCATTGAAACATGTATATTATCATATGTGAAACAGAACACCATTCCGTGTTCGATGCATGAGACAAGGGCTCAGGGCCGGGGCAATGGGATGACCCAGAGGGATGGGATGGGGAGGGGGTGGGTGGGGGGTCCAGGAAGGGGAACACATGTAAACCCATGGCTGATTCATGTCAATGTATGGCAAAAACTATTACAATATTGTAAAGTAATTAGCCCCCAACTGAAATAAATAAATTTATTAAAAAAAAAACAAAAAAAAACCTATTTCTTTGAGGAACAAACCACTCACAAACTTTCATATGCTCTCAAAATGCTTTACTAAAAAAAAAAAGTCCTGTATTCTTTTTAGGTTATTAATTTGAGCACAGTCTGGTTGCCAATTTTGAGAGACTTAATATATTTTGGAGAGGTTAGGAGCTTGTGTGTTCAGTGGTATCTGGCTCTGCAGGAGGATTCTTTACCTGCTGAGCCATCCTTGGGAAAGCCCCTAGGAAGTTAGATTTGTTGATTTTATATCTCCTTCTTGTGTTAGGACTAATAGTAGAAACCAAAGAGAATGACAACAGAATCGTAGAGTTAGCTGAAGGAAATAGAAACATATTTTCTATTATTTAATCATTTAAAGCTAAAAGTAAAATTTGGTGGCTTATTTTCCTTGCTACTTTCACCTCAAAATAACAACTTAATCATGGTTAGGTACTTGTCTAGCTTTTTTCTCTGTATGGCAAGATATACTTATTAAATAATGCATTCGTAAACTTTTATGAACTTAAGGAAGGGTGCAAGCACTCTGATTTTCCCATTGAAATATATACCAAATACATTTAACTAAAACATTTGAAATATACACTTAGTTTCTAGAATTTCCTGAACTGTAATTCTCTATTAACAATGAATAAGATCAGTGGTAGTTTGGAGGAAGTAGTTGCTTCAAGGATAAAATTATTATTTTTTTTTTTTTTGGAAAAAAATTTAAATGAAAAGGCTGCTGTATTCTGATTCATCTCTATTGATGGACCAATACTGCAACCGATTTACTTCACTTTCACCAATCCTTAATCATTTTCCCTGTGATACCACAGGTATTATGGTTTCTTTTGATTTGATCAAACAAGAATACTGAAAAAGAACATTTACTGTATATCTAAATTAATGAAACTAGGGGTAGAAAGAGAAGCACTGTGCTACTTGAGATATTTTTGCTCTCATAAAAGATAGAGGTGCTCATAAGGTCAAGAGCTCTTTTGGTTATAACTTCCAAGCATTCTAGCAACAAGAAAACGTAAGTTCTATATTTTACTGTGCTTCTTAAAATTCTTTTTCTTTTATACTATTCTATTTGTAGCACTCTTGAAAATACAATAGACACACACAAAAAATCAACTTTCACTTTTCTTTTGTCTGAACATAAAAATTCTGAATATTTTCGTAAAATCTCTTATTATTTTTTTATTTAGCAGTCAGTCTTGGTAAAATAAATATTGAAAAGTTATGCATAATAGTATATGCTTCAAGTATATTTTGCACTTTAACATTTATACTAAAATGTTCTTTCTCTTCTCACTAATTATTTCATACTACTAACAAAATATGTCAAGGAAATAATGTAAGAGTGGCATTAAAATTTGTATAAGTTTAATATAGCTACCATTTGCTATTTACATTCTCAATGTAAATTCCATGTTATTTTTAATCTTAGATAAAATTACCTAATAAAATTTTGTTCTCTTTATAAAACATGATATACTATCATTAATTTTATGAAATAATTATTTTACTACACTAATATTGCAAACCCAGAATATTCAAAAGTGTGGATATTTATACCAGAACTATGACTTCAAAATATTTAATCTTTTTGGGTTTAAAAAAATCTGTACCTTCAGATGGCCAAGAAGCAAATGAAAAGATGCTCAACATCAATAATTATTAGAGAAATGCAAAACAAAACTACAGTGTGTTCTTGGATTATGGGAAATTTTTTTTAGCCAAGACACCAAAAGCAAGACCCATTTTTCAACCACGGGAAAAAACAAAAAAGAAGAGAGAGAGAGGGAAAATAAGAATGATTGCTCTTTAAAAGATACTGTTAAAAGAATGAAAATATGAAAACACCAACCACTGACTGGATGAAAATTTTTGCAAAGCATATATTGGATACATAAATTATATCTAAAATGTATAAAACTCATCAGCCGCAACAGGACTAGAAAAGGTCAGTTTTCATTCCAATCCCAAAGAAAGGCAATGCAAAAGAATGTTCAAACTACTGCACAATTGCACTCATTTCCCATGCTAGCAAAGCAAGGCTCAACATTCTCCAAGTTAGGCGTCGACAGTATGTGAATCAAGAAATTCCAGATGTTCAAGCTGGATTTAGAAAAGGCAGAGGAACCAGAGATCAAATTGCCAACATCCACTGGATCATCAAAAAAAGCAAGAGAATTCCAGAACATCTACTTCTGCTTTACTCACTATGCTAAAGCCTTTGACTGTGTGGATCATGACAAACTGTGGAAAATTCTTAAAGAAATAGGAATGCCAGATTACCTTATCTGCCTCCTGAGAAACCTGTATGCAGGTCAAGAAACAACACAACAGTGGTTTGGTTCAAAATTGGGACAGGAGTATGTCAAGGCTGTCTACTGTCACCTTGCTTATTTAACTTATATGCATGAGAAATGCTAGACTGGATGAAGCACAAGTTGAAATCAAGATTGCCAGGAGAAATATCAATAACCTCAGATATGCAGATGACACCACCCTTCTGGCAGAGAGCGAAGAAGAACTAAAAAGCTTCTTGATGAGAGTGAAAGAGGGGAGTGAAAAAGCTGGCTTAAAACTCAACATTTAAAAAATGAAGATCATGGCATCTGGTCCCATCACTTCATGGCAAATAGTTGGAGAAAAATGGAAACAGTGACAGACTTTACTTTCTTGGATTCCAAAAGCACTGTAGATGCTGACTGGAGCCATGAAATTAAAAGATACTTGCTCCTTGGAAGAAAAGCTATGACAAACCTAGGTAGCATATTAAAAAGCAAAGACATTACTTTGCCAATCAAGGTCTATATAGTCAAAACTATGGTATTTTAGTAGTCATTTATGGATGTGAGAGTTGGACCATAAAGAAGACTGAGCACCAAAGTATTGATGTTTTTAAACTGTGGTGTTGGAGAAGACTCTTGAGAGTCCCTTGGACTTCAAAGAAATCAAACTAGTCCATCCTAAAGGAAATCAACCCTGGATATTCATTGGGAGGACTGATGCTGAAGCTGAAACTCCAATACTTTGGACACCCGATGTGCAAAGCTAACTCTTTAGAAAAGACCCTGATGCTGAGAAAGACTGAAGACAGGAGGAGAAGGGGATGACAGAGGATGAGATGAGTGGATGGCATCAGTGACTCAATGGACATGAGTTTGAGCAAGCTCTGGGAAAAGGTGAAGGATAGGGAAGCCTGGCATGCTACAGTCCATGGGGTCACAAAGAATTGGACATAATTGAATGCCTGAACAAAACAACAAAAATAAAAACACTCAGTCTCAAAAAAACTCAATAAAATGACAAAATATTTAATATTAATTTAATATTTACACAGAATCCTTACCAAAGGAAATTCCAATATGTATTGGTAAGAGTTTACTCAAAGAAGTAGTACACTATATTTAGGGAACTTCAGGTGGTTTGGGGATTCTCAGGTAGAGCTAGTGGTAAAGAACTTGTCTGCTAACGCAGGAGATTTAAGAGATGCAGGTTCCACCCCTGGGTTGGGAAGAGCCCTTGGAGGAGGAAATGGCAACCCATTTCAGTATTCTTGCCTGGAGAGTCCCACGGACAGAGGAGCCTAGCGGGCTACACTCTCATATCCTAGGGTCGGATATGACTGAAGTGACTTAGCATGAACACAGGAGGTTTTAATTTATGTTCCTATCATTTATATCTAAAATTTTAAAATATAATTTCACTTATTTCTTGTTGGCCTTTTAAAAGAAAAATGAAGCAAGTAAATTGATTTTCAAATAGCTTAGTTTAAAAAAAAGATCTAGCTCATTAGTTAATAAGAGCTTACTAAATTTTTAATTTATATAAAATATCTGTACTTCTATTAGGCAGTTTTGGAGACCAGGATTAGATGAGAAAAATAAAACAAAACTTGATTTTCTTGAAAGACTACAATACCACATTTATATTTGTTTGTACAACTTAATTAATCCCCTTTAGTTTTACTGCCAACATAAGCACTTTTATGTTGCAGTGGCCAAACACAAAGCAAGATATTTGGCAAAGTTACTAAGTAGGGAATATTTGCTGCTCAAAGCTGGATATTTGATCAAAAGCCCTTTAAATTAAATCAGATTTTTTAAATTGCCATTGTTTCCTTTTTTCATCAATTTTGCTTAAGTAAATTTTAGTCGTTTAGGATCACAAAATTCTGAATGGTTCCCAGTGTTTTGTTTAGCACAGACCTTAAGCTTCTGGGAGGAATTTTATTTTCTTATTGAAGATATAATCATGTTGATGCTATTTTTCATGGACCAAAACTGGACAGCTTAGTGTTTTAAAGCCAGGCCTTTCTATCAATCTTTCTGAAAGAGCAATGAGATTAGCACTACAGGCTTTATATTATTGATTATTCTTAAATTTATGACTCCAAAAATTCAATGTGATAACATAGCCCTATTTCACCAATTGAAAGGTTGAAGGAGAAAGGTTAACACTTTTATCAAGTCACCAAATTTTGGCATAGCCCAAATACATATGTTAATTCTATATATTATTTTCAAAATTTCTAATATATTTTGGATTCGGAGAACTATTAAAATATGAATTACGTTTAGTTTTCCTTATCTTTAGTTCAATTGTATTACTTTTCTCTCTATAACATAATGGTAAAAAAGAGTATCATCATACTACTTTATTTGGTATGAAAGTGAAAGTAAAAGTTGCTCAGGCATGTCCGACTCTATGCTATTGCATGGAAAATACAGTCCATGGAATCCTCCAGGCAAGAATACTGGAGTGGGTAGCCATTCCCTTATCCAGAGGATTTTCCCAACCCAGGGATCAAATCCAGGTCTTCTGGCATTGCAAGTGAATTCTTTAGCCTCTGAGCCACAAGGGAAGCCCAAGAATACTGGAGTGGGTAGCCTATCCGTTCTCTCGCACATCTTCCTAACCCATCGAACAGGGATCTACTGCATTGCAGGCAGATTCTTTACCAACTGAGCTATCAGGGAAGCCCCCAAAATGTAGTTAAAACCCCATCTAGATAAGCCTTCTCCTTGTTGCCCTCTGGCAGATTCTAACTTGCACAGGTGTCCATTGTAAAGTTATATTATGTGACTTGACTTAATTTGGTTTTCATTGAGTGATTCCAGTTTCACAGAAGTACCATCATCCCTCCTTATCCTTATTTGCAGTGCTAATTCCAGGATGCCAGGGGATACCAAAGTCCTCAAATACTTCATTTGGCCTTTCCTATTCTATCTGCAGTTTCCCCATTCACAGATTCAACCAACCCCAGATCCTAGGTTGGTTGAATCTGTGCCTTGGAAGCCTTCAGATTGGAAATCCTTGGATAAGGAAGGACTACTGTTACTCAACTCCACATTAGACCATCTGACACATTCTTTACATTTGTGTCATTTAGCATGGCTGGAGGTAAAAATTATAAAACATGGAAACTCATTCCTCTAACAGCTAAAATATACATTGGGCACTGTATCATCTTTATCTTTGTCTCTTTCTCATTCTGACTTTTAAATTTTGATTATAGTTAAAAATAACGCTTCCCGATTTGCATTTATGAGAACATCCAATGTGACTATAGGAAATACATCTGTGACTTTTCTACTTTGGAGCTGGAAGGAAGTTTATAAACATTATATAATTATTTCTCACAATACTCAAGGCAAAGTTTAATATTCTCATATTACAACCAGGGAAATGAGAATTGAATGCTAAAATTAGTTGTTAGTTGCCTAATACATAAACATAAAGAGGTTGTCAGGTCTAGGCTGAGCACTTGTAGTGTGATTCCAGGTTTGTAGATACTGGAAATAAGCTAGATGTTGTTTAGTCTCTAAGTCTTGTCCAACTCTTGCAACCCCAAGAAATGTAGCCCCACAAGACTCCTCTGTCCATTGGACTAACCAGGAAGAATACTAGAGTGGGTTGCCATTTTGTTCTTCAGGGTATCTTCCCCACCCAAGGATCAAACCTGTGTTTCCTGAATTGGCAGGTGGATTTTTTACCAGTTAAACACTGGAGAAGTCCAAACTAGATGATAGGATTACAAAATATTATTTTCAATTAATATGCTCAGAGTTCTTCAAAGGATTATATCTTGTGCTTTGCATAAGCTTCTGAGTAACATGGTCTAAATTTTTGAAGGAATTGCAACATTGATTAACTTTATTAGTAGGTAACACAGATCACAAAATCATTTCATTTCATTCAATCCTTTCCTGTATTTTTTGGCATAAATATGTGATTTTTGAACTGAATTTTACATTTTACTGAATTCCACATTCCATGACTCATATTCTACTTTCACATTCACAGGAGCAACTTGAGTTACTTTGAATAAAGGTCAGACAGTTCAGTTCAGTTCAGTCCCTCAGTCGTGTCCAACTCTTTGCGACCCCATGAACTGCAGCACGCCAGGCCTCTCTGTCCATCACCAACTCCTGGAGTCCACACAAACCCATGTCCATCGAGTCAATGATTCTATCTATCCATCTCACCCTCTGTCGTCCCCTTCTCCTTCTGTCCTCAATCTTTCCCAGCATCAGAGTCTTTTCAAATGAGTCAGCTCTTTGCATCAGGTGGCCAAAGTATCGGAGTTTCAGCTTCAACATCAGTCCCTCCAATGAACACTCAGGACTGATCTCCTTTAGGATGGACTGGTTGGATCTCCTTGCAGTTCAAGGGACTCTCAAGAGTCTTCTCCAACACCACAGTTCAAAAGTATCAATTCTTCTGTGCACAGCTTTCTTTACAGTCAAACTCTCACATCCATACATGACCACTAGAAAAACCATAGCCTTGACTAGACAGAACTTTGTTGGCAAAGTAATGTCTCTGCTTTTTAATATGCCGTCTAAGTTGGTCATAACTTTCCTTCCAAGGAGTGTCTTTTAATTTCATTGCTGCAATCACCATCTGCAGTGATTTTGGAGCCCAGAAAATAAAGTCAGCCACTGTTTCCACTGTTTCCCCATCTATTTGCCATGAAGTGATGGGACCAGATGCCATGATCTTAGTTTTCTGAATGTTGAGCTTTAAGCCAACTTTTTCACTCTCCTCTTTCACTTTCGTCAAGAGGCTCTTTAGTTCTTCTTCACTTTCTGCCATAAGGGTGGTGTCCTCTGCATATCTGAGGTTATTGATATTTCTCCCGGCAATCTTGATTCCAGCTTGTGCTTTCTCCAGCCCAGCGTTTCTCATGATGTACTCTGCATGTAAGTTAAATAAGCAGGGTGACAATATACAGCCTCGACGTACTCCTTTTCCTATTTGTAACCAGTCTGTTGTTTCATGTCCAGTTCTAACTGTTGCTTCCTGACCTGCATACAGATTTCTCAAGAGGCAGGTCAGGTGCTCTGGTATACAAGTGATAGAATAAAAAAAATATTATAGTATACCAATATTTGTGGGTGTTGTTGCTATTCAGTTACCAAGTCATGTCCCAATCTTTGCAACCCCAAGGACTGCAGCATGTGATTAGAAAGAAACAAATTTCCTTATGAAACTGATTTTCTTTCTACTCAATGTAGCTGTGCTTGTTTGGGGAATTCTCTTAATAATGTGAAACTCATATAATAAAAAAGTTTACTCCATGCTGACTTAAGCAGATGATAGAGCTACTTTAAATGAGAGGTTAATACAGCTGCCTGACGCTTGGAAAACATTTCTTTTTCATACTTCACATGGCTGATCAAGGAGAGAAATTACATTAAAAAGAGCAAAATGAAGGGTAATAAAAGGAGCTTAACTTATAGGGGGCCTGGTTGCTTGAGTTTTCTCGTATAAGATAAACCAAGCTTTTAGACTCCAAACTGAAAAGAAAAAACAAAAAAACAAAAAACACCTATTTCTCTTTCATTTCTGAATATCCTTCTACTATCCTGATACATAAATATATACCTTTCTGCTAATGACTCTAGGTATATTTAGATTATGATAATTAATCTATGTGCAAAGGTTTAAGAACTGGTCTTTGCAGGCATTATCTGAGGTTTTGTAAACCTAAACAAGGATTTTTTTCTTAGTTACAGAAAATATGTTTATATTAGTGAAAGCCTTATTTGCTTTATTGCTTTTGGCTCAAATTCAGAACACTTGCTACCATTTCCCTTTAAAGAGTATTTGATTGGTTGGCTAGAGTTGTTTTTTTTTTTCTCCACTGTTGATATTTTTTAAACTGTAAACCCCTACCACTTTGTTACATGAGGATGAATCTTAAAGTGCAGAGCAATAAAACTTCAAGTCAAAAGAAGCAAAGTTTGAAAAGAGTTATTTTCCCAAATCAGTTCATTAGATTTGCAAAGAAAACCTTCTTAATTTGTATCTGGAATTTTTGTTGGACTTCTTCATGATCTTATAGGTGCCTTCAAGTTCAGATATCTTAAAAATTGTACAATATTTACATTATATCTCTAATATAGTTATATTTTTAAAAGTAAAAACTCTTTTAAGATTATTGATATTCAGAGTAAAAACTGATATTCCAAATCTTATATCCAACCAGAAATGTGAGGACAGCAAGAGAATGTGTATCATTTTATAAGTTTATAATACGAACCCTATTTTTATTTCTAAGTTATGGGGCATCCAGTACATGTATGTCTATACTACCTATAATTTTAGTGGCCAAGTATGGAATGTATAAAAAGTGACAAACTCACTGTTGGATTTACTTTAAAATAACTAAATAGCAAAAAATATGCTATCAAAAGATATGAAATATTTTCCTAAAGTATAATAATTCAAGTTATCATTTTCATAATTATTACTGAATTGGGAATTCAGGAACATATTGAACAACCATATAATAAAGCATAATTAAGTACTTATCACACAGTAAACAAATTTATCTATTTTGTGTGAAACCACACCTGAAATTTTATCTAATAATTTTAATTTTAATTAGTACTCAAATATTGTTTTCCAATTCTACCTTAAATAACATTATAAAATCTACATTGCATAAAACAAATTAAAATTAACATACCACATATAATTTTAGAAGTGACTAGTTTTCCATGGTGGAGGGAGATGAAGGTATTAATTAATTAAACAGTGATTTAAATATCTTCCTTCTCTAAACTATTTCCTGATAATTAACAAGCTACCACTTATAGGATACATAGAAATAATGCTTACTAATACACAATTTCTAATTTGAAAATGTTTACTGTAGTTAATTTAGTGAAATAATTCAGTTCAGTTCAGTCATTCAATCGTGTCTGATTCTTTGCAACCCCATGGACTAGAGCACATCAGGCTTCCCTATCCATCACCAACTTTTGAGCTTGCTCAAAATCATATCCAAGGTGATGCCATTCTATCATCTTATCCTCTGTCATCCCCTTCTCCTCCTGCCTTTAGTTTTTCCCAGCATCAGGGTCTTTTCCAATGAGTCAGTTCTTCACATCAGGTGGCCAAAGTTTCAGGTTCAGCATCAGACCTTCCAATGAATATTCAGGACTGATTTCCTTTAGGATTGACTGGATTTATCTCCTTGTAGTCAAAGGGACTCTCAAGAGTCTTCTCCAACACCACAGCTCAAAAGCATCAGTTCTTTGACACTCAGCTTTCTTTACAGTCCAACTCTCACATCCATAACACAACTACTGGAAAAACCATAACTTTGACTAGATGGACCTTTGTCAGCAAAGTAATGTCATTGCTTTTTAATATTGCTATCTTGGTTGGTCACAGCTTTTTTTCCAAGAGGAAAGCATCTTTTAATTTCATGGCTGCAGTCACCATCTGCAGTGATTTTGGAGCCCAAGAAAATAAAGCCTCTCACTGTTTCCATCATTTCCCCATCTACCTGCCATGAAGTGATGGGACTGGATGCCATGATCTTATTTTTTGAATGCTGTTTTAAGTCAGTTTTTTCACTCTCTTCTTTCACTTTCATCAAGGGCCTCGTTAGTTCTTCTTTGCTTTCTGCTATTAGGGTGGTGTCATCTGCGTATCTGTTGTTATTGATATTTCTCCCGGCAATCTTGATTCCAGCTTGTGCTTCATCCAGCCCAGCATTTCGCATGATGTACTCTGTATATAAGTTAAATAAACCAGGTGACAATATACAGCCTTGACCTTCTCCTTTCCTGATTTGGAACCAGTCTGTTGTTCCATGTCTGGTTCTAACTGTTGCTTCTTGACCTGCATACAGATTTCTCAGGAGGCAGATCAGGTGGTCTGGTATTCCTATCTTTTTAAGAATTGTCCACAGTTTTGTGATCCACACAGGCAAAGGCTTAGGCATAGTCAATAAAGCAGAAGTAGGTGTTTTTCTGAAACTCTCTTGCTTTTTCTATGATACAACAGATGTTGGCAATTTGATCTCTGGTTCCTCTGCCTTTTCTAAATCCAGCTCGAACATCTGGAAGTTCACAGTTCATGTACTGTTGAAGGCTGGCTTGGAGAATTTTGAGCATTACTTTGCTAGTGTGAGATGAGTGCAATTGTGAAGTAGTTTGAACATTCTTTTCCACAGTCAAGATTGGCCTTGGAGTACAAAATGAAACAGGGTAAAGGCTAATAGAGTTTTGCAAGGGAACATACTGATAATAGCAAACACCCTCTTCCAACATGAGATGAATCCACATGTGGACATCACCAGATGGTAAATACCAAAATCAGATTGATTATATTCTTTGCATCCAAAGATGGAGAAGCTTTGTACTATCAGCAAAAAGAAGACCTGGTGCTGATTGTGGCTGAGAACATGAACTCCTTATTGCCAAATTCATACTTAAATTGAAGAAAGTAGGGAAAACCACGAGACTATTCAGATATGACCTAAATCAAATCCCTTACAATTATACAGTGGAAGCAACAAATAAATTCAAGGATTAGTTCTCATAGAGAGAGTGCCTGAAGTACTATGGATGGAGGTTCATGACATTGTACTGGAAGCAGTGATCAAGACCATCCACAAGAAAAAGAAATGCAAAAAGGCAAAATGGCTGTTTAAGGAAGCCTTACAAATAGCTGAGAAAAGAAGAGAGCTAAAGACAAAGGAAAAAAGGAAAGATATACCCATCTGAATGCAGAGTTCCAAAGAATAGCAAGGAGAGATAAGAAAGCTTTCTTCATTGATCGAAGCAAAGGAATAGTTGAAAACAATAGAAGAGGAAAGACTAGAGATTTCTTCAAGAAAATTTGAGATACAAAGGGAGTATTTCAAGCAAATATGGGCTCAATAAAGGAGAGGAATGGTATGGACCTAACAGAAGCAGAAGATATTAAGAAGAGGTAGCAAGAATACACAGAAGAACTATACAAAAAAGATTGTCATCACCCAGATAACCACAATGGTGTGATCACTCCCCTAGAGCCAGACATCCTGGAATGTGAAGTCAAGCGGGCCTCAGGAAGAATCACTACAAACAAAGATAGTGGAGGTGATGGAATTCCAGTTGAGCTATTTCAAATCTAAAAGATGATGCTGTGAAAGTGCTGCACTCAATATGCCAGCAAATTTGGAAAACTCAGCAGTGGCCACAGGACTGGAAAAGTTCAGTTTTCATTCTAATCCCAAAGAAGGGCAATGTCAAAGAATGTTCAAACTACCACACAATTGTGCTCAAAATTCTCCAAGCCAGTCTTCAACAGTATGTGCACCAAGAACTTCCAGATGTTCAAGTTGGATTTAGAAAAGGCAGAGGAAGCAGAGATCAAATTGCCAACATGTATTGAATGAAAGAAAAAGCAAGAGAATTACAGAAAAACATCTACTTCTGCTTTATTGACTATGCCCAAGCCTTTGGCTGTGTGGATCACAACAAACTGTGGAAAATTCTTAGAGTTGGAAATACTAGATTACCTTACCTGCCTCCTGAGAAAACTGTATGCAGGTCAAGAAGCAACAGTTTGAACCGGTCATGGAACAACAGACTGGTTATAAATTGGGAAAGGAGTACGTCGAGGCTGTATATTGTCACCCTGCTTATTTAACTTGTATGCAGAGTACATCATGAGAAATGCTGGGCTGGATGAAGCACAAGCTGGAATCAGATTGCTGGGGGAAATATCAATAACCTCAGACATGCAGATGGTACCACACTTATGGCAGAAAGTGAAGAAGAACTAAAGAGGCTCTTGATGAAAGTGAAAGATAAGAGTGAAAAATCTGGCTTAAAACTCAACATTCAAGAAACTAAGATCATGGCATCCGGTCACATCACTTCATGGCAAATAGATGAGGAAGTAATGGGAACAGTGAGACACTTTATTTTCTTGGGTTCCAAAATCACTGCAGATGGTGACTGCAGCCATGAAATTAAAAGATGCTTGCTCCTTAGAAAAAAAGCTATGACCAACCTAGACTATCTATTGAAAAGCAGAGACATTACTTTGCCGACAAAGATCCATCTAGTCAAAGCTGTGGTTTTTCTAGTAGTCATGGATGGATATAAGAGTTGGATATAAAGAAAGCTGAGTGCTGAAGAATTGACATTTTTGAGCTGCGGTGTTGGAGAAGACTCTTGAGAGTACCTTGGACTGCAAGGAGTTACAACCAGTCTATCCTAAAGGAAATCAGTCGTGAATATTCATTGGAAGGTCTGATACTGAAGATGAAACACGATTACTTTGGCCCCCTGATATGAAGAACTGACTCATTGGAAAAGACCTTCATGCTGGGAATGATTGAAGACAGGAGGAGAAGAGACAACAGAGGATGAGATGGTTGGATGACATCATTGACTCAATGGACCTGAATTTGAGTAATCTCTGGGAGTTGATGATGGACAGGGAAGCCTGGCATGCTGCATTCCATGGGGTGGCAAAGAGATGGACATGACTGAGTGACTGAACTGAAACTGAATCAATGTTTAATTGTTCAATTCATATGCTTCTCCCCCTAAAAATCACCAGTTTATAAACTATGGGGGCTAGGGAGAGCAGAGGTTGATAATGGAGAAGACCTTTTTAAGATCTTTTCCTCCTAAAGTAAAAGGATAGTATTCTGAGACACATTGATTATATTTATATATAGATAATATTATGTGAGAGTAAATATAACCTGTTTTTATCCATTTAATTTAGTTATGCTTGCTCTCCATGACTAATCGTAGGGAAACGTATCTATTTTGAAGTTGATTTATATGAAGTATATGTATATATATAAAACTTCCTAAG
Organism: Giraffa tippelskirchi; assembly: GCF_054371585.1. Taxonomy (NCBI): domain Eukaryota; kingdom Metazoa; phylum Chordata; class Mammalia; order Artiodactyla; family Giraffidae; genus Giraffa; species Giraffa tippelskirchi. The sequence goes on along the minus strand of NC_137275.1, from coordinate 60,176,304 downwards.
ACATATATTAAGTGGGTTCCATTAGTGACCTGTCATGAGCTCATGCCCATTAAACATGTATTAAATATTTCCAATGTTCTAGGATCTGATAAGACCATTATAAGTTAATTTGGTATGCAATATATTTTTAAATACATACAACTTTAATTATTTTCAGAAATTAAAAGTCATTCATAAATGTGGTTTATATAAAATAACTTTAATTAAGTAATTTGTTCATTCCCCTGTGACAGTCTTCACACATGATTGAAGATGCAGGCTGAATAAGCATCACCATTTTTAATAATTGCAACATGTTCTGTTGAATGCAAAAAAACACAGTTGTAATTAGGAAAGAAAAAAATAATAAACGTCTCTACCACATAAGTGTTATTGAAATATGTTATTAAAATGAAGTGCATACTTAATGAGTGATGCTGAGTAGTCACATTTGATACTGTAAAACCAGGGTCAACAAAAGAGCAAAATATCCAAGGTAAGCATTGATTGCTTCGGACTCCTCATAAAAGTTGCCTGATTTTAGAAGGCCATCATTAGGGTCACACAGACAAATTAAATGCATGTTGGAGAAAAACTTTTACCAAAGACAACTCTTTTTAGTAATATCTTTGAATATTAAGCACTTGTTATCAAAGATTCTAAAGGGAAAATATTAGCTCTATAGAATCCAGACAATCTAAATATGAAATAATTAACATATAATCATTATATGGTTGAAGTTGGTTAATGTATAGTAAAACAATTAAGTAGATAATGTAGACATCAATACAAAAGCTCCTTCTAGTCTTTTATTACTTGTGCTTAGAGCCAGCAGTCTTCTATGTAACAATATTTTGGAAAGTGCCGAGAAGACTATTGAAGTTATATGATGTATTTTCCCCAACTTTTTATCATTATTTTTCTACAGTTTTGTCAGGAGTTATACCTTTTCTTCCTGGAGAAGGGCATGACAACCTAGTCCAGTATTCTTTCCTAGAAAATCCCATTTGGGGTCACAAAGAGGTGGAAACAACTGAGGAACTGAGCACACAATGCCTTTACTTTAAGTTCTGTATTCTAATGTATTTTACCTAATATTTTTAAAATAATTATATATAAATTCCAGAAAAATATATTGAGTGTGAATGAGTTTGTCAGTTTGATGGAAGAGAATGGAAAAGAAACTCAAAGGCACAAGGTCAATGCAAACTAAATTAGCCAACTTGATGTGCCTTGTTGGGAAAAAACCGGTTATTTGTAGCCTGCATTTTCAAATGTTAAATTTTCACTGCACTTAGCAACTTTGCTTATAGAAAATCAATGATTACACTATGTTCTCTGAAAAATACAACTTTTAGTAATGAAAATACTCTTTTAGCATAATAATATGTAGTCTTGCTCTAAAGCACAGGATCCAAAACTCCCTCTAGATGATGGAAGATTTTAGATGAATGAAACAATTGGAAAAAATGATACTATAGTGAAATGATTTTTATGAATCTTAATGAAAACCACTGACTATGGCCTTCTACATATCACACATTGGGCAAAACTTTTTATGTATATTATCTCTTTTAATTTTAATTAAAATTAATTTTAATAATTATTTAATTAATACATGACAGAGGGAGTTTCATCACCATTTTCCATATTTGGAATCTGAGTCAAAAGGACCACATTGGCCAAAGTCATACAATTAGTAAATTAAAAAGTTGAGCTTTGTACTTAGGCCTAATTACTGTAAGCATCAATGTTTTAAAGCATCTTTTGAATATAAACTTTCTTTCATGTTTCACCAGATTCAAACTTCTGTAGTTGCATGACCTAAGTTTCTTTATTAAATTAGACTAGTTGAAAAAATTAAGTATTGTAATACCATGTGTCTATTGAATTTATATACATGACTGAACGACTGAGCACACACATATTTATATGGAGATAGCTCAACATGTTTTTGTTGTTGTTTAGTCACTAAATCATGTCTGACTTGTTTTGAGACCCCATGGGCTATAGATGTCTCCTCTGTCCATGGGATTTACCAGGCAAGAATACTAGAGTGGGCTGCCATTCCCTTGTCTGGGAAATCTTCCTAACCCAAGGATTGAACCCACGTCTCCTAAATTGGCAGGTGGTAACTCAACATATCATACCCCATAAGCTGAATCTCATTTTTATAATAAAACATGCTGCCATGAATGAAAAGGAAACTATAAATGACACCTTTCAAGCATAACAGGAAATGTAAATACCAGATCCATTACATCATATTGGATACTGAAGTTATGAAAAATTATCTAAGACAGAGTAGACTTTTATCAATTAAGTTACTTCACATACAATGTTGACACAGGACAAGTGACTGATTCTGATCACATAGCTGATATGATATAATTATCTGTATTAACATAAACTCATTAATAGAATAAATGAACAATTGTGTGTTTCCATTCAGCATAATATTGCATGTTCATAAATCTCTTCAAATCTGACTTTCTCCCTACTAATTATTTTTGCTTCACCCCTAAACTTTGGACATTATTTCCCATCTACCATAATAGACATGAGCTATTCTCATATCTACACTGTTTGATTTAAAATTAGAATGTATGTGTGTATAACATGTTTGAAATTCCCTTTCTCCATTTTGTCATTTAAGCTTCACTCTTCCATTAAGCTACAATTTAAATCCATTTTTTAAGACTACAGCAGTGATCATTTGAATGCTTGCATAATATAGCAATAATAATTTTTTAGTGTATGGTTTAGCTTTAAAATTATTTATGGAGCAACTAAAATATTCCAGACATATTATGGAGCATGGAAGCTACCAAGATGAAAATGACAAATATAGTCCCTGAAGTATAGATATAGCTGGGCCAATAATCAAGAAAATAAATATTTAAAGTGCATGCTAACTGCTTTTGAGAACATAAAATACTGAGACAAATACTATTCGGAGACAGAAAGTTAAATTGGCTAGCCTCCTTAATATTGAGTCATAGAGAAATGCTCTTTTAAAGCCATGATTATTTTTAGAATCCACACAAAAGCTACTGGAACTCAATAAATAAATTCCTCAAGGTAGCAAGATAGAAGATTAAAACACAGAAATCAATTGCATTTATTTATGCTACCAATGAAATATCAGATATAAAAAGAAAAAAAAATCATTTTTAAATTTACATAAAAAAATGGAATACTAAGGAGGGACTTCCCTGGTGGTCTGGTGGTTAAGAATCCACCTTCCAATGCAGGGGACATGGGTTTGATCCCTGGTTGGGAAACTAAGATCCCAGATGCCATGGATGAGGCAATTAACCCCACATGTGGCAACCACTGAGCTTCCACACTACAACAAAGATCCTGTGTGCCACAGCTAAAACCCAATGCAGTCAAATATATATATATATGTATATATATATATATGTATACATATATATATTTATAATTAAATATATATATATAATTAAAGAATAGCAAGTAACAGATTGGGAGAAATGTTTATAACATACATGTGAATCCCAAAATATATAAGTTTAAACAAAAGAGCTCTAATGTTAAAGAGACAAACCAGAAAATGAACAACAATTAAAATGGCATGAAGAAACATTTTATGGAGGAAAATGGCAAATAAGTAAACTAGCATATGAAAAAATATTCAACATCTTCAATGAAACGTAATTAAATCCACAATGAGACAGAGCACCACATCCAACTAAATGATGGTAAGGAATGTAACAACCAGAACTCTACATTGCTTGAGAGAGTGTAAAACAATCATTTTAACAAATAATATGGTAACTTATTATACAGTTAATATACCTTTTCTATAACTCAACATTTTTACCACTAAGCATATATCCAGGAGAAATAAAATCAAATGTCAATATAAAGAATTTTACAATAATATTTCTGGTAAATCTATTCATAATCACCATAAAACAGAAGACAACCAAAATGCCTCTTATCTGGTATAAGTGTATATATTCATACAATGTACTACAACTATGGGGTTAAAAAGGACAAATTACTGATTCATATAACATTACAATATACAGTCTTATCACACTCCATTCTTTTAAATTTCACAAATATGAAATGATAAAATATGAACTCTTCTGCTGTTTTGAAATTTAATGTTGTGGGATTTATAATGTTATGTGTGTTGCTCAGTCATGTCCAACTCTAATATACAGCTTCCCTAGTGGCTCAGATGGTAAAGAATATGCCTTCAATGTGGGAGATCTGGGTTTGATCCCTGGGTCAGGAAGATCCCCTGGAGAAAGAAATGGCAACCCACTCCAGTATTCTTGCCTGGAGAATTCCATGAATAGAGGAGCAAGGCAGGCTACAGTCCATGGAGTTGCAAAGAGTTGGACGTGACTGAGTGACTAACACACACACATAACATTATAAATCCACAGCATTAAAATTCATGATAGCAGAGAACTTCATAGTTTATCATTCCATATTTCTGAAATTTAAAAGAAAGGAGTACGACAGGCTGCATATTGTCATCTTGCTTACTTAACATATATGCAGCTTACATCACGTGAAATGCTGGGCTGGATGAACCACAAGCTGGAATCAAGATTGCAGGGAGAAATATCAACAATCTCTGATATGCAGATGATACCACTCTAACGGCAGAAAGTGAAGTGGAACTAAACAGCCTGTTGATAAAGGTGAAAGAGGAGAGTGTAAAAGCTGGCTTAAAACTCAACATTAAGAAACTAAGATAATGACATCCAGTCCCATCTCTTCTTGGCAAATAGATGGGGAAAAAGTGGAAACAGTGACAGATTGCATTTTCTTGGGCTCCAAAATCACTGCAGACAGTAACTGCAGCCATGAAATTAAAAGATGCTTGCTCTTTGGAAGGAAAGCTATGACAAACCTAGATAGCATATTAAAAAGCAGAGACATCACTTTGCTTAAAAAGTCCATATTGTCAAAGCTATGATTTGTTCAGTAGTCATGTACAGATGTGAGAGCTGGACCATAAAGAAAGCTGAGCACTGAAGAATTGATGCTTCTGAACTGTGGTGCTGGAGAGGACTCTTGAGAGTCCCTCAGACAGCAAGGTGATCAAATCAATCAACCCTAAAGAAAATCAACCCTGAATATTCATTGGAAGAACTGACGCTGAAGTTGAAGCTCCAGTACTTGGCTATCTGATGCAAAGAGCCAACTCATTGGAAAAGACACTGATACTGGGAAAGATTGAACGCCAAAGAAGAAGAGGCAGCAGAGCATGAGATGGTTAGATAGTATCATTGAGTCAATGGACATGAATTTGAGCAAATTTAGGTAGATAGTGAAGGACTGAGGAGCCTAACCTGCTGTGGTCCATGGGGTCACAAAGAGTTGGACACAACTTAGCAACTGAACCAAACATTTCTGAAATTTAAACCTGACACAGCTATTTTCTGGTGAAAGAAAGCAGAAGAGAATTTGCTCCCAATGATTTAGTCAGAATGAAGATGTTATTGATTGGAAACTGAGATAAAGGGAGTTATGTCTATATTTCAATAAAAGCACACTCTACATGGATGTATGCATTTACCAAAGCATATAGTACTCATATTTAATATCTATTCATTTCAAAATATGCAACATATACCTCAACAAAGCAAAACATTGGGAAGATATTTCAATAAGGACATTCTGAGAAAAGTGCTCCAGAAAGAGCAATTAAGATGAAAACACAGCCCCTTATTGTGTTTCTGCACATTTCTTCAAGTCCAAAACTCATATTTTATACATTACATTCCATCTGTACTTTCCTCCACGGTGATATTTCTCAGGCAAAATTCCCATCTCTCTTCTGATCCATTCTCCCTCCTCCACCCTTTTTAACTGAATCCTTATCCTCAGCATGAAGCATGCTTCAATTTCTAAGAAAAATCTACCCTCCCCCAACTTCATATCATTCTTGTCTTCACATTTCCCACATTGAAATCTCAAGTCTCCCTATAAATACAATCCCCTTATAGGACTGAAAATGAGAATACTGTATTCTTCATTGATAACAATGAGATCTTTGAATTATCCTAGATTCATTTTCTCATACTCTGTGTCAATTTCTTCAGCAAATCTTGTCCACTCAACCCTGGAAATACTTCAGATTTTTATCAGCAATTTACTACTCTGGGACCAAAGGCAGTGTTATCTAGATCCTCGATTATTCTCATTGCCTCCTAAGTGGTTTCCGTGCTTCCAGTCATCTCCTTTTCTGTCTGTTGGCAGCACCAGCACCATAGCCCGGATAATCTCCTTACCACGCATGTGTGCTGAGTCACTTCAGTCGTCTCCAGCTCTTTGCAACCCCATGGACTGTAGCCCACTAGGCTCCTCAGTCCATGAGATTCTCTAGGCAAGTATACTGAAGTGGGTTGTCATTTCCTTCTCCAGGAGATCTTCCTGACCCAGGGATGGAACCAGTGTCTCTTGAATTGCTGGCAGATTCTTTACTGATGGAGCCATCAGGAAAGCCCATCTCCTTACCCTATCTCTGCTTTATTTCAAATTCTCTAAGGGTAGTGTAGAGCTGACCTTATATCTTCACGACCTACAATGCTTCCTCCATCTGAGATCTTTTCCATTCTGAATACGTATTCTACTACACTGAGCCTTACTGTCTCCTTTGTTTTTCTAGGGCCACAGTTTTGAGTAGTATTCTCCGTTTCCACCTTTAAGACTTCAATCAAATGTCTCCATCTCAGTGATCTTGACAAGGATAGTTTTGGTGGAATACTAGGTGTAAAATGCTGATTTAATTGGGCTGAAAAGAAAAGTGGTAAAGAAGATTTTGAGACAAAATGTAGACTACCCTATGAGGAACTTTGCCAAAGTAAGAAACAGAAAGATAGTATTTAATTGTTTTGTTTAGGTGGTGGGGTTAAAGAAAAACTTATTTTGATGTCTGTTAAAAAAAAGTAAGGCCTATCATCATAGGTGTCAAGAGTATCACAGTAGGGGAGAGCTATCAGGCTCAACTTTAAATACAAAAAAGAAAAATGGGGATTAATAGCCAAGGAGTATTTGGTGTGTGTGTGGTGGGGGAGGGGGGACGTGATTTGTTAGATGGGAAATTACTGAGAAGAAGCATAAAGGGTAGAGAGATTCACTGTAAACTGACCTAACAGAATTCTTCCTTGATGGTATGTCATGGTGATCATGTATCACCTAGGAGATGATGTGGGATAGAAAGAATTTAATTAGATGTTGAGGATGATCTGATAACACGGGTAGGAGAGTTCTCTCCAAATTGCATTAGCAGAATTCTTGACAAAATTGGACTCTTGTTATGCCATAGGAAAACACAAAATGTAGTAGAGGAGAAATGTATATAGGAGAAGGCATTTTTAATCTATTCATCTATTGCATGTGTGTTCAGTCATGTCTGACCTTTTGTGACCCCATGGACTGTATGTAGCCTGCCAGGTTCCTCTGTCCATGTGATTTTCCAGGCAAGAATATTGGAGTGGGTTGCCATTTCCTCCTCAAGGGTCAGTTCTATATAATTCCTTATATTCTGCAGGTAGATTCAAATTAAAGGTACCTGTATGATTTTTATAGTCATTTAAATGAGATTTACATGGGGGCGAGAGGTATTTACAGTGTGACATGGTAACTGAGAACTAAGAAAGACCACACATACACTTTTTCTTAGAGTTAAGAATATGCACAATTATCATTTTTCTTACATTTTTTTGTTTTTTAGAGGCACAAACTTACATGTTGAAACAGTATTTCAAAATATTTTACCACTACTATTTCTTTCAACTTACACACATATATTACCTGGGTTATTCAGAAGATTATAGCTTTATTTGCTATCATTGCTTTGATTATAGTTTTTGGTACAGTCACCATTTTTCACTATTTGGTAACTAAAACTACATTTACTTCCTAAGTATTTGTATTTCTCATTTATCAATGGAATTAAATATCTATAAAAGGTTAAAGCTTTGTGTTTATTATTTTTAGAATAGAATTTTAACAATAATTCATATATAAGTAAAGGACAGAATACAAAGAAACAGTTTCTTCCTTTGAAACAAAGATTATAAGCACATTAGAATATAGTAAGGATTCTTCAGGTCTCTCTTGTGTCTGTTTTGTAAAATAATTTCCCAAGACAACATGATTTTCTTTAAGTGACTCTTCAGTTTTACTTACAAGTCACAGGCACAGAAATGTGAATAACTTTGCAAACAGAAGTTCTGGAGACTGAGACTCTTAAGCTAACTTTACTTAGCTGTTCACTTAGCTCTTAAATTCTTTGAGACACCTGAAGCAAAATTATGAGTGATGGTTGTCCTTCACTCAGAATTCTAGGTTAGGAGGCGCCTAAGGCATGGAGGAGTTACAGTGAATAGCACGAGTTTTGCTGGGCTATGATTCAGCATGTGTTCCCGGCTATTGCTTTGTTGTCTACTACAGAAAATGAGATGCATTTTTTACGTACTGATGCTGATGCTCTCCAGAGATTCTGACAGAGGTGAAGAAATAAATGGTTTGAGGTGAGTATATTAAAAGTGACTCTCATGTTGGCATAACCATTTTATGGTTTTAACAGAGAACTATCTATATCCACTTAATAATATCATTTTTATGTTGAGTTTCCTGAATTCTTGAACTAAAATGTAAAGAGCCCTTAGAACAAAGGTTTTGACTGTGCTTTTTATGTGAGTAGAGCTCACTCTGGTAGATTGGGAATTCATTAGGTAAATTGGCACTGCAATTGGTTGTATTCTATTGAAGAAAAAGAAAACATGAAAATTCTGTGAAATATTGATGTTCTTTTTTGAAAATTTTTTTCAAGTAAAGCTGTGAAGCAGCGTAAATTAAAGGTGACTCTTTTCCTCCAAATATTGAATCCCTTGATTTTGCTTTCAGGCACCTGAACATTTTCTGGCAAATTTAAATCAAAAGGGATTTATTAGCCAGTATTAGTGCTTCCCTGATAGCTCAGTTGGTAAAGAATCCTCCTGCAATGCAGGAGAACCGGGTTTGATTCCTGGATCTGGAAGAACCCCTGGAGAAGGGATAGGCTAACCACTCCAGTATTCTTGAGCTTCCCTGTGGCTCAGCTGGTAAAGAATCTGCCTGTAATGCCAGGAGACCTGGATTTGATCCCTGGGTTGGGAAGATCACCTGGAGAAGGTAAAGGCTACTCACTCCAGTATTCTGGCCTGGAGAATTCCATGGACTGTATAGTCCATGGGGTTGCAAAATGTCAGGCACAATTGAGTGACTTTCACTTCACTTTGGTCATTAGGAGGATACAAAATCACTGGAAGTATATTAAAATAAATGTTCTGGCCACACTTCCAGGAATGATTTCACCTTCCAAATAAAATTGCCTCTACCATGATCATAAGCTCCACTCTAGAAAAAAAAACAAGCAATCAAACAACTTAGAATCAGAAAGCAGAGTTGACCTAACTGCATTGTTTTTCTTTCCTCATCTGTGTCAGTACAAGAGACATCTCAACTCCTACCTCCCTGTTCCAATAATTCAAATCTAAATTTATACTATTTGAGTAACCAAAGTATATCCAGAAAATTAGCTGCAAAGGCATCTGAGAAATAGTTTTAGATCCTCAGCACCTTCTGTAGATGAATGTGGGCTTCCCAGGTGACTCAGTAGTAAAGAATCTACCTGTCAATGCAGGAGCCACAGAAGATGCAGTTTCGATTCCTGGGTTGAGAAGAACCCCTGGAAGAGGAAATGGCAACCCACTCTAGGATTCTTGCCTGGATAATCCCCACAGAGGAACCTGGTGGGCTACAGTTCATGGGACTGCAATGAGTCGGACATGACTGAGCGACTAAGCATGCACATATATGAATGCACGCTAAAAGGAAATTCAACTACACCTTAAGCATCAATACATATTACATACCTGTCATATCTCTAACCATACTTTTTTAAAGTTTACTATAAATCAAAATTAGACATATGAGACCCTGATTTCACTTAAATAAATTATATGATTAAAGATGAGTTTTTGTGAATAATAGAAAATAATCATATCAAATTGTAAACTATAAGAGGCAGATAGACTCTGTAGCCCTAATTTCCTTAATGTTTCTATTTTTGAGTAAATATGATCTTTGCTGTTTATATAACAAACAGAACTAGGAAAATTCACTGCCCTAATTTTTTGTTATTGCTAATTTTATTTTGACTGGTGCTAAAACTTTCATGGCAACTGTAACTGGAGTCTAAGACTTTTATTAAACAAGATGTATTTTTCTACAATAATATTCTTTTTCTCATCTATATCAGGGTCCCAAGACCCATCTCAGCCTCCATAATTTATTTGAAGACTTTACTAGTCATAATAAATCTGTTATTTCCATGGTTACAGTTATTACATAACATAGGACACAGTTCAAAATCAGCAAAGTGAAAAGGCACATCGGGGGAAGGCCAGAGAAACCAGGTGCAAGCTTTCAGGTGTCCCTGACCAGTGGAGTCATAAAGGCATAGATTTAATTCTCCCAGCAGCAGTGATAGTACACGTGAAGTACTGCCATGTGTCTGACTTCAGTTTCTCAGACTGCATCCACACTTCATCCCAAAGAAAAAATAAGCATTCACCACAAATCACATCATTAGGATAAATTTATCTGGTCACACTGGTAGTTTGGTCCAAGGCCTCAGGCGTTAAAAAACTAATAATAATCTTACCAAGCAGAACATCCTAAGAAATCAGAGGTTAAGTTCAGAGCCAGTCAAGGGCTCGTTCTTAAGACAAGTTTTTCTTTGAAATGTGTTGGGATTTTACAACCCAGGTCTGCTGAGTTGCCTCTTTTTAGGACGCCATCCTTGATTCGTGCACTTTTCCCCAATAGATTTAATGAGATTTTCCTATTTAAGAAAATAAATGATTTCTTTGAAGCCACAGAACTCAACAACACTGTTTCCTTTATTTAAAGAAATAACCCATTTAATCATAGAATTTTTTTTTTCTTTTAAAGTTTCATTTTACTTTGATTTTTTTTTTTTTTTTTTGGCTTGAGGGAGGCTTGCAGCTCATTTTCCCTAGAAAGACTCTTTAGCTCACATTTCCTAGTCTTAGAGACACTTCAACACCATTTGGTACAATGTTATAGGAGGTTCATGGAAAGACTACAGTTACCTGGCTCAAGTGTGCCAGGATCTTCAGGTCAACAACAGTAAATTATGTATATACACATATAGCTGATTCAGTCTTCCCTCCTGGCTCAGATGGTAAAGAATCTGCCTGCAATGCAGGAGACCTGGGTTCAATCCCTGGGTAGGGAAGAATGGCAACCTATCCCAGTATTCTTGCCTGGAGAATTCCATGGACAGAGGAGCCAGGTGGGCTACAGTCCATGGGGCTGTAAAGAGTCAGACATGACTGAGCGACTAACACTAACTATAGCTGATTCACTTTGCTGTACAGCAGAAACTTGTAAAGCAACTATACTCCAATAAAGTATTTTTTTAAAAAAATAGGAGGAGCAAAGAAAACCAATCGTTTCTAGGAGTGCAATCCAGTGCTAGGTAAATCTTCCAGAATCAGTTAAAGGCAGTTCTAAGCAGCAGGAAGCATCAGCCACTGGACCAAAGTCAGAATTAACATAAAAGAAACCCATGGCTCTCTCACAGGCAAATGAACCATTTGAAATGACAATGGAAGAAAACATCTGTGTAAAACAGCCACAGAAAAAAAAGACTAAGTAGATTGAAGTGACTCAGAAATGTGCAAGATTAGATGAAATTGGCCAGCCTTTCTGAACTAATCAACATAATTAATAAAAATTCCCCTAAATTAGATAAGCAGTGAGGACTTACTCTTTAGCACATGTAACTATATTTAATCCTATAATAATCTATAATAGAAAAGAATGTGAAAAAGAACAGATAAATATATGTGCAAAAATGAATGTTTTCTGTACACCTGAAACTGACAGCACTGTAAATCAACAATACTTCAAATAAAAAATAAAAATTTTAATCCCCCTGAAAAAAAGCAGCAGAAGACACTTATTTCTTCAGGAATGAACTCTTTATACCCAAACCAATGCTGGCTGAATTTGAATAACTTATTCGAAGAAACAGTGTTCATATCTAATCACAGAAAAAAAGGATTTGCTCTTACTACTGCCTTATCCTGGATTTGGTGATTAGCATCGAAAAAGTGATCCTTGAGAAAATGAAATACAAGCTTGACAATCTGAAATAAGATAAGTGTATAGAAATGTTTAAATCTAAATGGTAGGAATAATTGAAGGAAAGTTATATCAAAGTGGCACACACAAAGAAAAAGAATTAGAGAATATCAGAGCAACAAGTGAGCTCTATCTACCTAAAAGAAGCATTAACAAAGAAGTGCTAAAAATGGAAGATAGATTTACCCAGAATTAATGTGCTTCCTGTCTCTAATTTCTGTAGTTATTTGGTAATCCAAGCTTCTGAGTAAAACATGTCTGTGAATTTTGACTGAAAGTGGAATACATTTCCTGACTCACATATACATTCCAAAATATGAAATATTTGTAGATTGACATTCTATTCATTAAAATACCATGAATGTCACACATGAAAAACCTTAAATATCTTCTGGGGCAGCATTGGTTTCCTATTGCTTGTGTAAAAAAGTTACCATAAAATTAGTGGCTTACACAATACAAATTTACTATCTTAAATTCTGAAGGTCAGATGTTCATAATGTTTCTCTAGCTTAAAATCAAGGTGTGGGCTGGTCTGTGTTCCTTCTAGGGCCTAGGAGGAAATCTTTGCCTTTTCTAGTTTCTTGAGGTTGCCCACATTCCTTGGTTCATGGCCCATCTTCTTCCTCTGTTTTCAAAGCCAGCAATGTTTGGCCAGGTCCTGCTCATATGGTAATCTCTCTGGTTTTCCTCTTCTTTTCATTTCTTCTACTTTTAAGGATCATTTGGGGTTATACTGGGCCCACTGAAATAATTCAGGGTAATCTCCCAATTTTAAGGTCAGATTATTAGCAACACAAATTCCACGTACAAGAGAAAGTCATGTTCCTTTTCATATAATCTCATTTATGCACAGATCCAGGCCTTAGCCTTTTCGGGGACAAATTTTTTGGACATCTTTGGAGACTACTATTCTGCCTACCATTGAGTAATACTCACATGCTGAAAAACTGCTTTGAAATTTACCCTTTCTATTTTAAGAACTAAAAATATGCTCTCCAGTGCTGAGATACCAAAAAAAAAAAAAAGACATTTAAAATTCACAAGACGGCATGGTCTTTTAAAGTCAGGATTTTTAATTCCTTAGGAGAGTTTAATTGTGTGGAAATCAGGGAAATATGATTGTTCCGTTCGTTGCACAACTGTTATTATAGACATATGATTTAAATGAAAGATCAAACTCATTATATTCGTTAAGTGCTTGATTTGCTTGTGTACAGTTGTTCTAAGATATTTGACTAAGTGATGAAATCCTGAAGACATCGAATTAGTGATAGTCTTGAAAACAAAAACAATAAAAACATCTAATCAGCATTATTTTTGTTAATCTTGACTATTAATACTTCAGTTTTATTGTGTTGGTTAGTAATTCAAGAAGAAAATACTTTACAAGGAAGGAGGGGATTAAATTTCAAGAAACTTCTTTAACTCTATTCATTTATGAGTTCTGACAATTTGTCAACTTCATTTATGCTGAAGGTACACAATGCTAATATTTGTCATGACATGTACAGAAGAAAAGTGCTTAGTGATACATTTTCCATATAATTTTAATATTATTTTTTAAGGGGTAGAAATTCACAAGTTAAATGTCTAGATGTATAATCTCAATCTTTTTATAGATGTATTAGTTTTCTAGAATTGGATGCTTCTAATTAATTATGTCCAATAGGGCTACAGCAAAGGAAATGTTTTTAAATGTAAATGCAATCACAAATGTGTAGGAAATAGTGAAAAAATTATATTCAAAATATTTCTTTACCCACTAGCAATGTTAAAAATGTAAGGTTTTTATTCAGACTTGAGTAAAATTCTTTCCAAAAATTGGGTAATTAAATATTCAAAGACACATAAAATGAAAACTAATACATGCAAATGTAGTTGCTAATATGATTTAAATTTAACTAAATTAACAGTATTAGTGGATCAGCAAGTAAATTAGTGATAGAAATAAAGGTTACCTGATTTTAATCAGAAATTATGTTTTCTGGATGTTGGTGAACAATTACTTTGAAAGATAAATGCATTTAAAGGCAGCATATTTTAGGAAGTTTATTTATTTCCAGTTTAGTCATAGATTTGCATGTCTGTTTCCAAAAAATAATACCCTCATCTATGACTTAAATATTTAACAGAATACTCATCAAGTCTAGGGGCTTCCCAGTTAAATGGTAAAGAATCTGCCTGCAATGCCGGAGACACAGGAGACACGGGTTCGATCCCAGGGTCAGGAAGATCTCCTGGAGTAGGAAATAACCTACTTCAGTATTCTTGGACAGAAGAGCCTGGTGGGCTACAGTCCATGGGTCACAAAGACACAGATACAATTGAGTGACTGAGCGTGCACGCACACACACACACATACACACACACACACACACACACACCCCTCTAAGACTTCTCCCAATAGTACTCACTGAAGTGCTTACAGAGTATATTACTAAAATATTCAGTAAAGGTAAAGATATGCATATCCTATAACCCAGTTACAGGTTATATAATTATGTAATCCCAGAGAAATATGGAGGCTTGTAATAAAAAGTTATAGGAGTGAAAAAGTGAGGGAAGGGGGACTAAGTTCACACCAGTGGAATAGGTAAGTATACTGTAGAATATTTATGCAGTAGAATAGTAGACTGAAATCAAAATAAAAACAAACTATAGCTGTACCTACTGGCATAAATAAACATTAACAAATTAGGAGTGAAGAAAGTTTAAAATAGACATATAATGAACTTAGATAAAAAATGCAAACAGTGCATATTAATCAAGGATATATTAAATTCATTAGAGATGAATTTAAATGTAATAAAATATGAAGATATGCATGAAAATGCATTGGAATACGGATCACTATTTCTTGCTTCCTGGATGGCTCAGCAGCAAAGAATCCACCTTCAATGCAGGAGACACAGGAGGCGCAAATTCCATCCCTGGGTTGGGAAGATCCCCTGGAGGAGGAAATAGCAACTCATACCAATATTCTTGTTTAGAGAATCCCCATGGACAGAGGAGCCTGAAGGGCTACAGTTTAAAGGGTCACAAAGACTCAGATACAATTGAGAAACTGAATACATATTTCTTGTCAGACAGGAGAATTTATTCAGGAAAGGAATATATATGACTTCCAATGTATTTGTAATGGGTGAATTCTAATGTTGGATGTTGACTACACCAGGTTTTTTAAAAATGTATTTCAATACATTTTGATTGTATAAAGCATGCTTTCATCGCACAAATATGATCTGTTAGTTCATTCTTTCTGTGGTGCCACTTGTCTGTGTATGTATAACAAAACTCTGGAAAATAGTTAGTAGGGATATTCCTTTCCAAAGCTTTTTGCCTCAAGCAGAATCTCCAAGGTGCCAATCCTGATACAACTTGTAGAGTGATTTCCTTTAGAAAATAGGCCAACTTCCATCTCCCTCTCCCTTAGATACTGATGAGGGAATGTGGCCAGCAATACGTTCACAAAATGGAAAAAAGATCTTGGGTGCTGGTTGTCCCTTAACAATTGACAGTCTGCTCTCTCTGAGACAGACACTGGCTTCTTAGCATACTAGAACCTCTTCCTAATTCCTCTGCAATCGGGTAATTTGGGAACAAAAATTGTCACTCAAAGTGTGACATTGAAAATCACTGATCTAAAAGATTTTTACCAGAATGTTATATTGTTCAGTTCAGTTCAGTCACTCAGTCATGTCCGACTCTTTGCGACCCCATGAACTGCAGCATACCAGGTCTTCCTGTCCAACACCAACTCCCAGAGCATACCCAAACTCATGTCCATTGAGTCGGTAATGCCATCCAACCATCTCATCCTCTGTCGTCCCCTTCACCTCCTGCCTTCAATCTTTCCTAGCATCAGGGTCTTTTCCAATGAGTCAGCTCTTCGCATCAGGTGGCCAAATTATTGAAGTTTCAGCTTCAACATCAGTCCTTCCAATGAATACTCAGGACTGATTTCCTTTAGAACCAACTGGTTGGATCTCCTTGCAGTCCAAGGGACTCTCAAGAGTCCTCTCCAACACCACAATTCAAAAGCATCAATTCTTCAGCGCTCAGCTTTCTTTATAGTCCAACTCTCACATCCATACATGACCATTGGAAAAACCATAGCATTGACTAGGCGGACCTTTGTTAGCAAAGTAATGTCTCTGCTTTTTAATATGCTGTCTAGATTGGTCATAACTTTCCTTCCAAGGAGTAAGCGTCTTTTAATTTCATGGCTGCAATCATCATCTGCAGCGATTTTGATTGAGGTCATAGCAAACTCCTTCCCTAAATACCAGCTTCTATTATTTCTATTAGCAGTTACATTGTCGCTGTATTACCCAGTTCTTTGAGTCCCACTATTATCTATACATATGTCAAAAATTCTTTTGTATGCAACAGATTTTTTTTGTTTGTTTGTTTCTAAGCATGTTTAGTGAATACTGGATGAATAAATAAATACGAACCTCTGGAGAATAATGTTGGCTACTTTGAGAATGCCTGGTGCCAAAACTGAATATAGTCACTAGATTCTATCTTAGGTGAGATTCCAACACAGGAACATACTTGTCTTAGTCTATTCAGAATTCTACAACAGAATACCATAGGAAAGATAACTTGTAAACAACAGAAATTTATCTGCCACAATTGTGGAGTCAGGGAAGTCCAAAGTGTACTGATATGGTTAGGTTGTAGTGAAGATACTTTTCTAGGTTGTAGATGTCAAACTCCTCACTGTTTCCTCACTTTGTGGAAAGGGCAAGATAATTCTGTGGTGTTTTTTAAAGGGCAATAATCCCACTCGTGAGGGCTTCCTTGGTGGCTCAGTGGTAAAGAATCCTTATGCCAAAGCAGGTGACAGATTTCATCTCTGTGTTGGTAAGATCCCCTGGAGGAGGAAATGGCAACCCCCTTGAGTATTCTTGCCCAGAAAATTCCTTAGACAAGAGATCCTGGCAGGGTATAGCCCACAAGGTCTCAAAGAGGTGGACATGACTGAACAACTGAACAAAAACAACAACAATCCCATCAATGAGGACTTGACCCTCGTAACCTAAGTACCTCCCAGAAGACTCACCTCCTAATGATAATACATTGGGCATTAAAATTTAAACATGTAAATTTTGGGAGTATACAAATATTTAAACCATAGCAACCTTTGTATGATGATACCAGGAATGATAAACATCATTATAAAATTATGTATCAATTTATATTTATGAAGTCATTAACTCAAAGCCATTGTCAATGAATCAAAAGTTGTCTTATAAGCATGCAGTTATATGTGTTATAGTACATTTAGAATTTAGATTGGATCTTAAAAACTATATAAAGGGGGTATGGTAGACCCTAATGATTAAGCTATTGCTATAAATAATTTCAGAGCATAAAATACTTTATGTGGTAACTACTCTAAGACATAACTCTGCTAAGACAGAATTGATGTAGTAATAGCACACTGTATTTTTTCTTGATGTCATTACTCGAAGACACAAAGCAGTTTCCATTCCTCATCCTCTTCCTCCACCTCCTCCTACTAATCTTTCATTTACTTGGGTTTAAGAACAGTTCATTCAAGCAAAACAAATATTATCAAAGATTCATTCCACGTTTTATTTGTGTTTGGTTATAAATATTTGAAAAGGAGATGAAAATGTAGTACAGCAATAGCCATTTTGTTATACAAATATGTTCAGAAAAAAAGAGATCTCTTTTTCTCCTTGAATCAAACAAGTTACAACTGAGAATTTTAAATTACTTTTCAATGTAGCATTGCTTTTTCAAGATAATTAAAATTCCTCATTATATTATGCACAATACTTAAATACTATACTTTCCTAAATTTCATAGGATAAATAGAAAGTTTAATAGATTGACTGCAAAGATCTTTTGATTGTATAGCTATCCGATAGAAAAATCCAATTTCATATTCTAACAGCATTTGTTGAAAATTACAACAATGATTTCTTTAAAACTCTTCCTGGGATGACTACAGGCATCCAAATTCCATTCTGAAAAGGCTATAGTACTTGTTCCTTGACATTTTCAAAGTTCATGTGATCCTGAGAAATGATTAAAGGTTATCTCTAGAGCATATTGTTGATGACAGTTTCCCTAGTTTGCTATAGTTCATAGGTAGCAAAGAATGCATTGTTTTAAAAATTTTTATTTTCTCTTTTACTCCATCCCTCAAGACACAATGTAAGCCATTCATTGTTCCATAAGCTGATGTAGATTCCTATACACTAGGATAGTATATCACCTATAGTGATACAAACACATAGTTTGAGTCTTTAAGAAATCATTTAATTTCTATCATTTTCTTTGATGTTGTTCCATGTAAATGATACATTACTCCTTTATCATAAACCAAGAAAAATAGAACCCAAGAATAATATTGTAGTCTATTACCAGTTGATTTATTTGTACAAGGACTATATAAAAGAAAACTAGTAGAATATATTTACACTAGAGATGCTTGCATTCTTAACATGCATTTTTATTCTATTATAAACTTGTTTGTTTTATTAAAGCTCATTAAAAAATCAGATGATAAATGTACATAAAGTTGATTAATTATTTTAAATTTTAAACTAAGTACCTATAACACTAAATATGTTAATGTGAATAGAATTTCTAGAATTTTCTTCTCTAGCCCAAGGAGTGAAATGGTTCCTACTTTAGAGACCACCAGTCAATGGTCTCTTGTCAATTTTCAACTGTTAACTATTGTTTAATCCACCCCAAGATCTTATGCTCTGCTTAGTTAATGATTGGTGTGGTTGTTCAGTCATTTTTTCTGACTCTCTGGGACCCTAGGAACTATAGCCTGCCAGACTCTCTTGTCCATGGTATTTCCCAGGCAAGAATACTGGAGTGAGTTGCTGTTTCATTTCCTTTCTCAGGGGATCTTCCTGACCCAGGGATAGAGCCTGCATCTCCTGCACTGGTAGATGGATTTTTTCCACCGAGCCAGCAGGTTATCCCTAATTAATTATTGTGTTTATTAGTTGTGTCCAACTCTATGTGACCTAGAATTATCCAGGCAGGAAAACTGGAGTGGATTGCATTTCCCTTCTTCAGGGGATCTTCCCAACCCAGGGACTGAACCCAGATCTCCTGAATTGGAGGAAGACTCTTTACCATCTGAGTCACCAGGGAAGCCCAATTAATAATTAATACATGTTAATTCTTTCTCTTTCATACTATCAAATGTGAATTTGCAAGAGAAAGAGTCTCTTTAGCCCATGGAAATACTGTGGCAATATTTTTATTACATAGAAAATTAAGCAAGACAGTTTTTAAAGTATTTTACACTCAGATATCTGCTGATCTTTTTTTTTTTTTTCCCATTCTTGCTCTCCTTTCCCTTATCTGCCCCTTTGTTATATGATGCATACTTTAAACTGTTCTCATTTTACAGATGATATGGCTGAGGCAGAGTGAAGTAAATAGACTTTCCCAAGCTTGCACAGCCAACAAGTGGCAGAAGTACAATGTATGAACAACTGTTATGGATAACAGGCATATAAAGTTGGGCAAATTGTAGTTTCTTTTGTTAAAGAATTTAATGACTACTTTGTGATACTTATGTCTACACATGAGCTGTACCACAGTGATGTAAATTTGGTATAGGTTTTCAAATACAATAACTGAGAATAAGAGCTTTTGAATCCAATCTGAGAGTGAATCCCAGATCTCCCCTGAAGTAACTGGTGATCTCTGAGTGATCTTACCTTTCTTTGCTTTAATTCACTTAACTATAAAGTTAAGGCAATATATTGATAATGGAAATGTATTGTGGTAATTAACTGAGTTAAAGCAGATATATTATCAAATACAGCTTCTCACATAAAGTTAGCATTCAATACAGAAAAATTGCAATTATAAAATGTTTTTGAAATAGTGCAATAACCAGACATAAGAGAGATAATAAACTCATTGCTGAAGCTAATTTAGTGACACACCAGAGATACAGTTTATTCAATCTAGTCTATTATTTATTTGTCACACGTAATTTTAATTTTAAATGATCTTATTTTACATTTCTAGGGAACTAAAATTTGCCACCCTGAAATGTGTTTCTACAGCATGGAGATTATTTCAAGCTGAAAACAATCAAGGCTCAAAAGACTGGGAAAGAAATTTTAACCTTCCCTCAAACTGCCTAAAAGAATTTAGATGGAGGATCTGTTCCTGAAATAGAGTCATTAGTACAGATATCTGCAAAAAATATGGGCTAAGTGTGCTGGGGAAAACTTGGCAGGGCTTAGAAATCAGAGTCCACTTTGTGTCCCATTGCTTCTGCATGGCTCAACAAACTTTCATTTACCAAACATTTACTTTTTCATATAAATTGCCATCTTCCCCTTTTAAATCCAAAAAGATTATCTCCAACATCTTCTTTTGTCTTTTGCCAAAGATAATTTTAAGGTAATTGCTTCAGCCATTTTGGTGAATTACTCAATTTTGGAGGGTCACTTCCATGTACATCTATTACTAAACTTTTGTTTGATTTTTCCTTTGATCTGTTCCATGTCAAGTTAATTATCAGACCAGCCAGAAGAATCTAAAAAGGGGATAGGAAAATTGATCCTAAAATTTACTGAACAATTGCATTAAATAATTTGTTAAGATCGTCCTGAATTACAATGTTACATGAAATAAATAGAGGCTGACTGAAAGCCTAGTGTTTGGGTCAACTTCATTACCTATACTCAGACTAGTTTTACAATATTTCAGACACTTTCCCTTTTATTTTCACAACTTGAGGCCTTAAAAAGCAAAAGTAAAGCTTTTAAATTAAGATTTTTTTAAATTATACTCTCTGAAAACTTCCGAAGATTGGTCATTATTTATATCGGGATTATATAATCACTTGTTGCTCTCAGAAAAAGAAAACTGCATGAAATTTTGAAAGTATTGAAAAGATTTATAATGGAGAGAAACAGAGTATATAAGTGAGACTGTAAACCATTTTATACCCCCAAGCTGCTATGATCTGAAATAGAAAGGCAGGCTACAAGTTGCCTGAATATCTGTACTATGCCAAGTGTTGGAGTAGAAACCATGTCCTTCCAAACAGCAAACCATTTTTAACACAGAACCACAAATGATGTTTCAGCAATAGCAAAATAAAATAGACCTTACAAATCATAGCAACTCAAACAGAATCAATTTTACTAGAATCAATTAGAGAAAAAGCACTTCTCTTGTCCCTGTGGATAAATGGTTAATGCACTGAAGTGTGATATTTAATTACCTCTTTTTACTTTACCCATCATTATTTTAACTTTCATAGCTACACATGTTACACCAGCCATAAAATTATATAGTCCATTTTAAGGAGCAGTTACAGTATTTTTCTGATTTCCTGATACAGAGTATTTTGCCAGTGGTCATCACACCATGGGAAGGTTTTCCTCCAATCAGTTCCAAATTTATAGCCTTTAAATTTTACCAGCATCGTGTCATTAAACAGAGAAGTCCATGTGCCTACAGTCAATTAGAAACCTTTTCTGAGTTCCACCCTCCTCCATTTGACCAATACACTTGCCAAGATGAAGACATTAATCCCAAATTGCCAATTTCATCATACAAAATATCCTCAACATTGTACAAAATCCTACTGTAATCAGATTTTTTTCAAGAGGGGAAAATTCATCAATTTGTAGGGAAATACAAAAGAGCTAACCTATGCAGGAGACCCTGATTCAATTCCTGGGTCAGGAAGATCTCCTGGAGAAGGGATAGGCTACACATTCCAACATTCTTGGGCTTCCTTGGTGGCTCAGATGGTAAAGAACCCACCTGTAATGTGGGAGACCTGGATTCAATCCCTGGGTTGGGAAAATTCCCTGGAGGAGGGCATGGCAACCCACTCTAGTATTCTTGCCTAGAGAATCCTCATGGACAGATGAGCTTGGCAGGCTACAGACATGGGGTCACAAAGAGTTGGACATGACTGAGCAACTAAGCACAGCATACATAGCTTAGCCTAGTCTACCTACAACATGCTCAGAACATGTTTATATTAGCCTACAATGGGACAAAATAATCAAACCACCATCTATTTTATAGTGTTGAATACCTCATGTAATTTATTGAATACCGTACTGAAAGTAAAAACCAGAATTGTTGTCTGGGAATAGAAAGGTTGTTAAGTGTATTGGTTATTCATTCTCATAATAATATAACTGATTGCAAGCTGAGGCTCTAGTATCTTACTACATATTGCCAGCCCAGGGAAGAAATCAAAGTTCAAAATTCAAAGTGGAGTTTCTACTGAATGTGTATCACTTTCACACTACCATAAAGTTGACAAATTTTAAATGGAGCCATCATAAATTGAGAACTATCTGTAATATTAATAAAAATACTGTGTCATTATTGGCATAATCCTCAAATACATTGAACAGTTTCCTATCAATGCTCTCCTTGAAAACCTACATGAAGACCTCAGCTGCTAATTGGAAAAAATATTTCTTATATTCTGCTATTCAAGATCAGTCAATTCATGATAGCTCTCATTTCTATTAGCCTTTGGTACTATGCTATATCAAATGCAATTCAGGAGTCATGTTTCCTATCTCAAGCTTCCATTCTTATGATTTTCATCTTTCCTCCTTTTTTTTTTTTGTGTGTGTGTGAGTTTGTGTCTCTCCTGACCCATTCTACTGTGCCTTAAAAGCAAAACTCTCCTTTTAAAGTGAAAGTAAAAGTCGCTCAGTCACGTCCGACTCTTTGTGACCCCATGGACTATTCAGTCCATGGAATTCTCCAGGCCAGAATACTGGAGTGGGTAGATTTTCCCTTCTCCAAGGGATCTTCTCAACCCAGAGAATGAACCCAGGTCTCCCAGAACCTGGGTCTCCCACATTGCAGGCAGATTCTTTACCAGCTGAGCCACAAGGGAAGCCCAAGAATACTGAAGTGGGTAGCCTGTCCTTTCTCCAGGGGATCTTCCTGACCCAGGAATTGAACTGGGTTCTCCTGCATTGCAGGCAGATTCTTTACCAACTGAGCTATCAGGGAAGGCCCAAGAGTCAAATTTAAAAAAAGAAAAATCTTCACAGAACATCCATTTCAACTTCTTCCCTATGTGAAATCTGACTGCCCTTTCAGTGGATCTCCTCTTTTCCTGCTTGATGGATTTGAAGTGCATGGCTTGAACATATCTCCTGGTAACTTTAGAGTGGTTTACTCATTCTTCTATTGTATTCGTTTCTTTACAATTTTGTCCAAAATCTGGCAGAAATCCATTTTTATGATGCTAATGCCATCTGTTTATCAATAAAATCTTGAGGTATTAACTGTTTATTTATGTCATGATTCTTTTTTTAACATAAGAACCCTCTGTTAATACATTAAAGGTAAATTAGAAAGGAGATTGCACTTAATAGAGAAAATAATGAAGTTAAATTCTTGTGTTGAGAGTTGTAAGCTCTTGATATCCATAACAATAAAAATAACTGTCCTGTTTCTCTGAAAGAGCTATGATTCTCCATAGAGAAAATGGGGAAAATGGTCTCAATAGGTTAATTGTTAAATAATTTAGCATAGAGTTTAGCTGTAGAAGCTTGTTGGGGGCAAGGAGCTACTGAAATGTTGGCTCAGAAAATGAAGGCAGTGTCCACATATGCAGTCAGGAAAAATTTAAGTATATATGTTATATACATGTTACATATATATTAACTGAAGTTTCTAGAGATTTCTGAGCTGTGGACACTAAAAACCCACCTTTCCTATGGCAGACACGACTTGAACAGATACATTTATGACTACTGCAATTCACACTTCTTTGACAGTCCAGACTGTTTAATATGATATGACATAAAACCTTGCCCTTTCTTGTGGACTGAGCATCTCACCATGAAGAGGTAGATGTACCTATGCTGGGAAACTGTTGATAGGTACTCATACGCTAAAGATTTCACATGTTAAAACCAACCTGCTTATTTAACATAACAGATTGCTTCAGTCACCTGGAGAATCTCATTCTCTTCTTTCTTGATTGTTGCAACAAACTGTGAGCTTGTCATTAATCCTTCATAATTCTATGCCAACCTCCATTTAATTTTCCAATAACAGCTAGAATAATCCTCTTAAATACAGGTCTGATGAAATTAATTCTCTATCAGGTTTTCCGAGTTGAAGATATCCTTGATCTCTTTACACAGACAGATACATTCCTCTCCATTTGATTTATTTCTTAATTCCCATGTTTACCACTGACAATGCTATTATCTATTTCCTGTATGCTAATATAGAGGTTTTCTATATTTTATTTCCTAAAATTTGTCTTTTATGCTATTCCACCTCAGGATCATTGCACAAAATCTTCATTTACCTGGACATGCATTGCAAGCATGCACAGCCACACATGTACATATACACACATCCATACACATAGGTATGCATGGGATATTTATATTTTTTCCAGAACCTCAGTTTAAAAGACGCCATCTTCAACAAGCAAATGTCATCCCTAGTGGATAATGAGGACCTCTTTGGTGTATTTTCTTGCCCTTCTCAATGTATTTTTAATACACAGTATTTAATGGTGTTGGGCTTCCGAGGTGGTGCTAGTGATAAAGAATCTGCCAGCCATTGCAGGAGATGCAAGAGGTGTGGTTCGATCCCTGGGTCAGGAAGATCCTCTGGAATAGGAAATGGCATCCCACTCCAGTAATCTTGTTTGGAAAGTTCCATGGACAAAGGGGCATGGTGGGCTACAGTCCATGGGGTTGCAAAGAGTTGGACACAACTGAAGCAACTTAGCACATTTAATAGTCTATTAACAACACTTATTTTCTCATTATGTACCATATATCTTGAGAATAAGAACCATGTTATTAATGTATCATCTGCACCTATCATAGTGCCCTGCCCACAGTAGATAATCAGTATTTTTAATGAATAACAAACATAATAACTGATTTACATTTGTATAATGAGAATTGAGGGAGACAAAATAATGCTACCTCAGACATTAAAGCTGTCCACATTCTTATCCCTGGAACCTATGAAAATGTTATAGAACATGGAAAAAGAGAATTAAGGTCACAGAATCAAATCAATGTTGTTAACCTACTGATCCTAGGGTAAAGAAACTATTTAAATATTTGAATGGGCCTTAATCTGGGAAGAGAGGCAGAAGAATCAGAAATAGAACTGACACTGTGAGAAAACCTCCAATGGTCATTGCTGGTTTTGAGGCTGGAGGAAGGAGCCAGGAGCTAAGGAATGCTTTTCAGAAGCTGTTAAAGGAGAGAAATGGATTCGACCTTAACGGCTTCAGAAAGAAATTTAGCCCTGTGAGTTCCATTCTGACTTCTGATTTTCAGCAACATAAAGTAACAAATTTATGTTGTTTCAAACCAAGTTGTGGTAATTTGCTATGGAGACAATATGAAACTAAAAGAATATTATATTTTATTGTCCTCAGCAAAATGATCTAAAATTATTTTAAAAATCAACTACAGAAGAGATATCATTGTGCCTTAGTTTTCCAAATCTATATTTAATAAAGATTTTAAGAGCATATTGTGCAGTTATAAAGAAATTAGCACTTTAAAATTCAAGAAAAAGCTAAGTAAACATTTCAGAAAAGAGATCAATGATTAAATGTGTGAGGAGAGAGATACTTTATTAGCTAATCATTAATTTTTTCTTTACCAGACATGAATGTATCATATTTGATGCTTAATCACAGACTACTAGCATTCTGATTCAGTTTATTATGACAGCTAAATTAAAGGATTTATATGTAAAATATGTGTTAATTTGCCTATAGTACAGATTTCTCACAATTCTCCTTTAATGCTAAAATGTATATGATTTTATTCTCTTTGATGTTGATGAAAATCTACACTGAAAGCTAGTTTTCTTTCAAAAAATTCTTAAAGATGTAGCCGATTATTCACAGACTCTGGACTTGAAACAAATTCAAATAGATTCAGCATTCATGTCAGTTCTAGAATATTTATTTCAGGTGATAACATTTTATTAAAATTTTTCCTTATAGAATCCAGGAAGGAATTATGCTTGAAGAATAAAAACAATCCATATGAATCAGTAAAAAGGAATAAAATAAATCAATAAAAATAAGGTTGATGGTATATTTTGTGACTTGGAAATGATTCATTTTCATAATAACTTTCTAAATTCATTCGTGTTTTCATGTTTGTTATTTAACCTTAATATATATCAACTTTTTCTTTTTATTGATTTTGGTATAAGGTAAACATTGTGTAATCCCTGGAGAAGGAAACTGCAATTCACTCCAGTATTTTTGCCTGAAGAATCCTATGGACAGAGGGGCTTGGCATGCTACAGTCCATGGAATTGAAGAGTCAGACATGACTTAGTGACTAAACAACAACCAATATTGGATACTAATCACTGATATAATTTGCATGTTTTTTCTAACTCGTTAAATGTTATTTTTCTGTATTATTTATTGCATAAATTTATTTAATAATAAGACATTTTAGTCTTTGACAGAACTTCACTGGAAAAAACAAAAATAACACTTGATGGTGTCTTCTACAAGGTCCATGTTCGACCTGGTTTCAATATTTACAGTAATTCTAACATTTATCACTCTATGAATTTTACCTTTTAAAAATATTTGACTATTATGAAGAAGAATATATTTTTATCTCTGTTTGTTTGCTTTCAGTTAAAACTTTACTACCAGTATGTTGCAATCTTTAAACACTGATCAGGATGAAATGTAGGAATGAGCAAATCACATTGTATAAAGACGTGTAAAATGATTATCCATATCTGGAACTCCAAGTAACTTAGAAATTTCAAGATTTAATGCATGGGGACTTCCCTAGACAGTGGATTAAAAAGCAGAGGCATTACTTTGCCAACAAAGGTCCATATAGTCAAAGCTATGGTTTTTCTATTAGTCATGTGTGGATTTGAGAGTTGGACCATAAAGAAAGCTGAATCCCGAAGAATTGATGCTTTTGAACTGTGATGTTGGGGAAGACTTTTGAGAGTCCATTGGACTGCAAGATCAAACCAGTCACTCCTAAAGGAAATCAATCCTGAGTATTCATTAGAAGGACTGTTGCTGGAGCTCCAATATTTTGGTCACTTGATGAGATGAGTCGAATCATTAGAAGAGACCCTGATGCTGGGAAAGATTGAAGTCAGGAGGAGAAGGGGACAACAGAGGATGAGATGTTTGAATGGCATCACTGACTCAATGGACATGAGTTTGAACAAACTCCAGGAGACGACGATGGACAGAGAAGCCTGGCATGCTGCAGTCCATGGAGTTGCAAAGACCTGGACATGACTGAGCTACTGAACAACAGAGACATTTGATCCACTCCAAAACATCTATAAGACATTTGATTCATGGAAT
Organism: Giraffa tippelskirchi; assembly: GCF_054371585.1. NCBI lineage: Eukaryota > Metazoa > Chordata > Mammalia > Artiodactyla > Giraffidae > Giraffa > Giraffa tippelskirchi. The sequence goes on along the minus strand of NC_137275.1, from coordinate 60,148,733 downwards.
ATTTGGTCAGTAGGGCATTTGGTCCATCCCAAAGGGTCCTTGATATTGGCAGAACATTTTACTTCTGCCTAAAACATCTTCAGATTATTCATCTATGCCAAAATGTCCTTGATAATTTGCTTCTATTCAAAACCATTAGGCATAGACCAAATATGCTCATGGTAGTTTTGGATAAGACCAAACTTAAAGGACTTTTTTTTTTTGTGGATCTAATGTCTTTTATATTTTATACTCTGTTGTTTGAGTGTAAGCTGTATTTATAGCCAGAAATGTTCTTGACTAAGGGGATATTCATCATAATCTCAGTAGATCCTAATTTGGAAATGAAAGTAGAACATATATATGGGAAGAAGGATCAAGAGACTTTAATAACCTAATTATCTCCATTGGGTTAGATCAAAATACATTTTTGTTTTTCTGACTTTTAAAATTTTCTCAGTAAATTTGGAATTTAAAATTAAAAAGATATACAATCAACAGAAATGTGAATGAATATTAGACACTTAAAGTGAAGGAACCATTAAAGGAAAGTGATAATTTGATGAAGCCAAGAATGGATTAATTTCAGACTCTAGTAGTGTCATTTTATACCTATGATAACTGATCAATCCAGCTTGGATAAAGTGTATAAAACAAAATCTGATGTAGTTGACTTATGTAAAAAGTAATGAAACTAAGGAATCAAGGATATAGCAAAGAACCTAAAGCAAAAAGTGTAACCATAGATTCAACTTCACCACCAACCTCCCATTACCTCCTTCTCTTTAACCTATTTTAACCCTTATAATTCCAGGAGGGGGAGTTTGTGAAATGTAGTCCATTCAGCAGAAATATGACAGCAGATATAAAAGAAGTTTTCTGGACTAGGTAAGCAGCTTGATAAAGTCAGCTACTATGTCATTTTATTTTATGGCCTTTTTTTTTTTTATGGCCTTTTAAAAAATTGTAATGTGAATTTTGTTCCTAGATAAATTATCTTACACTTCTTGTACATCTCAAAATCAAAGACAATCACTTTTCTGCTTACTTGTAGAGTCAAGAGCGCTTCACATTATTTGTTCTCATGAATTTGGTATTTTATTCCCCGAGAGAATTTAGTGTCATCTGTACTTTTCCATTTTTTTCCCCCAAATACAAAGCTAAAAGAAATTGAACACAGATTCCATGTGTTTCTGTCTATTATTTTGCATAAAGAGAATTTCATAAATTATCATCCCACTCCAATATTCAGATACTTTTTGCTACTTTTCTAAAATTTCAGGCTTGAGAAAGTCTGAATCTCAAAAGGCAACATATATTAATAAAAATTAAAATCTGCTTAATTATTATGTGAATATTATTAATTTTCAATAAGAATTAGAAGGATCTTCTCTGTCCTCAATTCCACCTTTTCATATCATATATTATGTACTGTTACTTTAAAAGCATACTTTCAGAAAATAATTTCCATATTTATCAAAATTCTTTCAATTACCAGTGGCAAAATAATACAATGCAATTTAGACAACAAAATTAGGAATTTGCCAGTTATGCCTGAGGAATGCAGAGAAGGCAATGGCACCCCACTCCAGTACTCTTGCCTGGAAAATCCCATGGACAGAGGAGCCTGGTAGGCTGCAGTCCATGGGGTCGCGAAGAGTTGGACACGACTGAGCAGCTTCACTTTCACTTTTCACTTTCATGCATTGGAGAAGGAAATGGCAACCCACTCCAGTGTTCTTCCCTGGAGAATCCTAGGGACGGCGGAGCCTGGTGGGCTGCCGTCTATGAGGTTGCACAGAGTCGGACACTACTGAAGCGACTTAGCAGCAGCAGCAGCAGCAGCCCGAGGAATGACTTCAGGAACAAATGGATCTAGTGCCTTAGACGGTCATTTCAGAGCCTTTCATCAGTCTCTCCTTCCCTTTGTATACCGGTTTTGTCTTGCAGCTATTTTTTCTCCTTGAAATCCGGCAATACAATCACATAAGTTTAAGGTAAATTTCGTTTAATGTTGTTGTTGTCAAAGAAGAAGTTAGCATTTCTTTTCTACTGAGTTTACTTAAGATGTTTCAGGGAAGAATCTCATTGGTTTATCATGTAGATAAAAAAAATCTGGGGGTCCAATATGTGTTGTAAGTCCACATTTTGTTCAAAGGCAAGGCATTGTGATGGGTAATTTCATCTATATTGAGTATAAAGAAACTTCTTAAACCAATAAAACAACAGACAAGATCAAGACCAAGAGGGATGAAAAAAAGTATCTGGACAAGAAAAAATTATAAGTTACTATACCAACACCAGCTACAAACTAATCCTTGCTACAATTAGTTGTTACATATAGCAATACAACAATTGTTGGTAACTATATTTCAATGATATGGTCTTTGTGATATTACTATCATAAAGTCAACTAAGTTTATCATTATTTGACAAAAGAAAAAGAAATTTGCCAAGTAAACTAAATGGTACCCCCTACCCTCAATTAAAAATGAAGGGCTGTCAGAGGCAGAAGGTCAAAGTGGAGAGAATTATGCCATGAAAATTATTTATACCTAAGCTGAAATCTTGACTCAGTTATGTTTTATGGATTTAAGTCTATTCTAATTGTTAAAAGCTTATTTTGCAATGTGTGACTGGGAAAGCATAATATCCATTCACAGTATTGTGTATTTTGTTGAGATGTTTTTGTACTATTAGTAAATAATAGAAAATAGTTAATATTCAAATCATTGAAATAAAAACATTCTCTACAACATGCCAGCAAGTATTTAAAAACTTATAATATGCAATACTCTGATTTAATTACATTATTATGTATTATGGCAGAGTTACATCCAAAACTACTAATCTGTGAATATTCTTTTACCATTCTGCTTTCTTTCTAGTATCCTAAAGTGGCATGGAAGAAGTGCTTTAAGTCCCCCAAAATCCATTAAATGTAGGAGAGAAATATAAATTCACTTTGGTAAAGCAAGATTTTATTTTTCAGTACTAAATGATTTTTCTTTAATCAGTACTAAATGATTTTAGATACTATTCCCTCTCTCTAGCCAATATCATATTATCTTTAGCTTTTGCAAATCTGATTAGATAATTTACTGTAGAGTGGGAGACAATGTGAATAAGCCTTAATCCAATGGGCACAGAATTGAGCAGATCATATTGATACTTTCCTTGGTGCTAGTGGTAAAGAATCTGCCTGCCAATGCAGGAGACACAAGAGACACGGATTCAATCCCTAGGTCAGGAAGATTCCCTGGAGTAGGAAATGGCAACTCACTCCAGTATTCTTGCATGGAAAATTCCATGGTCAGAGGAGCCTGACAGGCTAGAGTCCATGAAACTACAGAGAGTTAGACACTGCTGAGTGCACACACACACACTATTAAGACACTGGGGGTCATTATACACTCGAGATTATTGTTTTCATTGTAAACTCTCTATTTTCACTGATTTGGACTGTTCATCACCTTATTAAAGTGTTAAAACTAAAGAAAATTCTTAATTAGCTTTTCTTCAACTGTCACTAATATAAGTTACATTTAAACCTTAATTTTATGTTCCAAAATTGACAGAACAAAATGATCAAGGCTTCTGGGATTTATGCTATGTTTTTTACTCTATAAAATTACTCTGTCACTTCTGTATAAAGTAAAATATTTGATAACTGAAGGAAGAAATGTTTTACTAAGCAAATTAAAATGGCAGCAGCATTTACAGTGCTTTACATATTAAACTATAATGTTATGTCCCTGGTCTATAAATTACCTATTCTGAAACTGTCATACACGTATATTCGTCTGGAAGCTTTGAGCAAAAGAACGTTTCCACTTGATCATGGCATATAAACCACAAACACATACAAAATACTCCTGGGATAGAAATTTGAGTTCAGTAATCCACAATTAGGGCTTCCCAGGTGGTGCTAGTGATAAAGAACCCACCTGCCAATGCAGGAGACATAAGAGACATGGGTTCAATTCCTGGGTTGGAAAGATCACCTGGAGGAGGGCATGGCAACCCACTTCAGTATTCTTGCCTGGAGAATCACATAGACAGAGTGGCCTGGTGGGCACAGTCCATAGGGTCACAAAGAGTGGGACATGACTGAAGCAACTTAGGACACACGCAGTCCACAATGCTTGAGGCTGGTACATCCTATATATGCTCTGTAGTGCATTAGTCACTATTATATATGATGGGCTTATGTTTAATGTATTTAGTTTGATTATTTCACAAATGCAATATGAATTTGAGAATCAGACATTTGGAGAGTCCATAAAGTCTGTGTCTTTTTATAACAAGTATAGGAGGTTTAAAATGTTAACCTAAGAAGACTTTTTACTGAATACATACACACATATATTCAGAATTTACATATATAAACATATAATTTACACAGTTATTTATATATACATATAAATAAGCCAATTAGTAAAATACCTTTACATATAAATCATAGGGGTCATTTTAAGTACCAAGTATATGACCTATGTGAAAAGAATGTAAGTGCTAAACCATGATTTCAAGAGAGCAGTTTGGGGTAGTTAATGAAATATGATAGATTTATAAAAAGATGCATTACTTTAACTTAAAACCTCTCAAAATTAAGGGGTGACCACTTGAAACTTGTAACTAGCCTTGCTGAAGTTTTTCTTGCCCTTGCTGCCTTCTCAGAAAATCCTTAAGAATTCCTGTGAAAGTTCTTAGGTTTAATTTCATGTGTATAGTTGGCTGATGCTCCCTAAACAAAACAAAACAAAAAAAAGGAGCAACTCCATATGGAACTCCTTAGACCATACAATACGTTCATAACTGATACATTCATAACTAATTCAAAGGTCCACTGTTTTCCATGATTACCCTTTAAGGTCATAATTTAAACAAGGAACTGAGGTCACGTTGTTCTTTTAATGAAACACAACTCAGAAAACTCTACTGTTGTCATTTAAGAAAAAATATTATTAAATTAGTGTTTTGTTTTTTAATCAATAAAATAAATTTCAAAACTTAAAAGCAATGGTCTAATCTTTCTTTACATTTCTTCATTATTTTTAAAATAACCATGTTTTAATTTGAGCACTGAACAAAAATAAGTGTTATGGAGATGCTGATAGCTTGAGTATCCGGGATAAATTTTATAAATATCTAAATTCAATTAATTTATACTTCAACAAATTTTTTAAATGTATGCTTAAGCAAATTATTTAAATTCCTAGCTTCCAAATATTGATACTATCTCATATCTTGGGTAAGCAAATTGTTGATAAAGATTCATAGTGGGGCAGAGACAGTTTGGCTGCTAAATGAAAACTTAATTGGAGAAAGTATTTAGGATAGAAGAGGATGAGGAGGAGAGGAAAAAGTAAAGGAGGAAAAAAAGGCCAAAAGCTAGCAAAACAATAACAAAATTTAATTAGATCAATGAAAAGACTATTTCCAACGGGAGCTAAAAGAAAAAGAGCTGGAAAGAGCTGGCAGAGTTAGAAAAAGTGTCCGCAACCGTTCAGTTTAGAATTTCAAACAAATCTTCATTAGTGAACATATTTAATTCCTTATAAAGCCACTGACAAGTTTGCTTTAACAGCATTTACAAATTAGACATTCGAACAGTGTAGGTTATTACATGTTTCCATTATATCTTTAGGCTGACATTCTTTCTGTGACACATTTTCAAATAGAAAAAGATATTGAAAACTTAATCCTAAATATAAATGTTTCCATTGTGTATTTAATATTTTAAATAAGTAAGGTACAACACAAAAAGAACTACTATTATTACAGAGGTAGCATTAACTTGCCTTCTGCTCATCTGTTACTATTTTCTAAAAATGCCTCATTTATTTTCTTCTCATCTCTCATGATACTTTTTTAAATTCATTGTCTTAGTCATTTCTCCTTTAAATGGAAATCTCTATTTTGCATGTATTTTCTCTTCCTATAATCTTTGCACTTATTATTCAACATAGTCTTATGTTTTACTTTCTTTTTCAACCAAGTATATCTTCTTATTTTTTTAGAAAAAAACTTTATTTGCTAGTATTCTACATCAAAAAGTGCTTATTAAGGATAGTGTTAGGAATGTCTGTGGAACTACTGGGGATATAAACTGTGTTTTTTAACCTTTAAGAAGTTGATCGTCTAGGTTGAGATGCAAGTATCATTTAGAAGTGTTGAAACCAATGCAAACTTGTTGAGTCTAGTTGATTAAATAAGCTTAGAGTGTCAGGGAGAATTCAGTTATTCAGTTGAATTTCCAAGGTTATATATGTTTTCTATTTGTTTATTTGTTTTTAACAAGAGGCCTGAATTCACGAGGGAGTATATGGGGAATATTTTTTAAGCCAGTTAAGCTTATGTAGAGTTTATCAATCAAAAGATACTATGCCACACTGATGAAACAAGTAAACTCTAAATCTCAGTGGATTGCAACAACTATTGTTTGTTTTGTTTCCTTACTTATGCTGAGTTTCCATCCATTCATGCCATTCTCCCACCAGGACCAACCTCAGGGATCACCTCTGTCCAGAACACTGACAGTCTTTTACAGAAAGAAAAAAGACATGACTAACTACAAGTTGGATCTTAAATCTTCTGTCCAAATGACACATTGACAAAAGCAAATAATACAGTCATTTCTGATGTGAATGGCACAGAGTAGAATAACCCTCCAGAACTAGATATTTAACATTGTAAAAAAAAACTAAACTATCACAAAGAGCTCTAACCTTTAGCTCATAATGTTAATTTAAGCTCTCAGGTAAAAATTTTCTCACATCGACTACACTTGAAACACTTGTCTTGCATACGCGTTTTATTAGCCAAGAGGAGAAAGGTTGAAGGTATATGTGGTTGTTTTTATTACCAGGTTTTAACACAATGACTAAAACCCAGGCTTAGTTCATGACAACTGAACAAAGAAATAATCACAACTGGAACATATGGTTAGCCCGTGGTGGAATATTTTTACATGGTACAAGACATCTTCCAGTAATTATTTTCCCTAAGTGTTAATTTCTGTGTAAGGCAGAATTCTTTGTAAAGAAATCCAGACTCTTATCATTTTTCTTACATCAATTTATTGTGACACTCTTAGATTATATATATATGTAATCAAAGATGTAATTATTTTATTTGTATTGCTATTTCCTTGTATATTGCCTGGATCTTCTTCAGACTCAAAGTTTCATCAAGGTAGAGACTCTTAGAGGGTTTGGTAGATAGAGGATGCTTAGTAAGTGCAGAACAGAGGTATTTCAGAAGCCTTAAAGAGGCTTTGAAATAATGTAGGTGACATTAGTTAGTAATCATTATATCAAAGTTCTTCTGGGTTTCAGTTGTGTAGATAACTATATTATTCAGTGATTAAAAAAAGAAAAACATGCAAATGATTCTGGGTCCAGGAGGATAATGCTGTTATGGTGTGTAAATTTTCTTTTATATGATGTCAGTCTTGCAAGAATTTGTTATTTGGTAGAAAAAAAATCACTGTCTTACACTCTGCTTCTTAAAGAGATTCTGAAAAGTTGTTGACTTCCTCTACTACTCCTTCCTCCAGGTGGGCCCAACTCTTCATGGTCATGATTAAGAGGAGAGTGGGCAAGCTAAGTAGTAACTGACAATCCTTAAAAGGCACAGGAAAATAAGTCTTGTCTTAAATCATGGACCCTTCCAAATGGTAGCATTAAAAAAGAGAATAAATGATGTGTTGTGGATTTGTAACTATAAGATTCACACATGACTCAAGAGGGGCAATCTCAAGTAATGTAGCTTGCATTTCACCTTCTTTTTTAAAACAGAAGTCATATTCTTCCCTGGTGTGACATGATGCTTTGTCTTCACTTCCATCTACTGTCTGGTAGAACTAACTAAACAAAGTAAACAATTTAAAAAAAATTTTAATTTACAGGTAATTTTCCTCATTACAACTGTGTGCGAGTTTGAAGTGACTCCTATGGTAGTAAGTGATTTATCTGTGTTTAATTGTATGAAGGTCTTTATTTCTTTCCCTATTCTGCCTTGGGAGTTCTCCCTTTAGAGCTTAAAATGTTGTAAACTCTCCTTTGGTCTACCTATTTTCTATCTCTGCTTTTAAGATCTCTCTTGCTTGCTCTTGCTCTCTCCGTGCCCCACTACCATTCCCCACTCCTTACAATCTCTGGATGATGAGTAATTCTTCTAAATTTACTAACTGAGTTCCTTTTATTCTACTCTGCCATCTGGCTACCCTTCCATCCTTCTGTGCCAGAACTTCTATCCTCTGTATTCATGCTTTAACAATACCTATGTTCAATCTTTGCTTTTATTTTAGTAGGCCTTCCCTAGTTTTTTGTTGTTGTTTACCTCCTTTTATAAAAAGAGCCCATTAATGATTTTTTTCTTGTCTGTGATAAAAGACGATGAATAATATCCATTATTTTGAAAACATTTTGATCACCTTTAAGTCAGTGTATAAATCTTAGAGACTCTCAATGCATCATCTCTCTTACCCTTTAACATGGCCATTTAGAAAAATCTATTCTCTAGGAAAGGATCATTCTCCAGCTGCTTTGTATAAGATTTTGACTGCAGCTTAGGTGATCCTTTCTGTCCTTATTTGGAAAATTAGTTATAAAATATCAACAGCCACAGTTTCTTCTTGTAAAGAATGACTTTCTCTTTACTAGGCCTTAAGTATTATCTTTTGATCGTATTTTACAGCTTTGTCCTACTTCTTTGCCCTGTTGTTCTAAGTGTTGTCATGTTTCATTACCAACTCCAAATTTATTAATAATTGGTAAGGCATCCTTTTCAAAGTATTTTCATCATTAACTACCAGACTCCCTGTGATCTGATAGGGTAAATTCTTAAATTTTTAATGCATTTGAAGTCACCATACAGTATCAAAATAAAATTACGATTAGGTGAAGAGTCTGTCATATTAACAAGAACAAAAATACTTTGAAATTTATTGCTTGTCTAATTGAAATTTCCCATGATTTTATAGTCTTGTGTAATCTTCCTTTTGCCACATCTCCAATTTAAATTCTATTAGGAATTAGGTCAAGAATTCTATTAGGTCAGAGTCACTTCAGTCTTCTCTCAAGTGGGAAGTCAAATGCAGAGTAAGTCCATCCTAAAGGAATTAATTCTATGCTCCACTAAAGATCAGGATGCTTCCAAGTGTCATTTTGCCTTCTGCATATATTTTCTCTTTTAGAGTAAATGGGGTTGTGCTGTATAGGAAACTACTCAACATAATTAGAGACACTGCCTCTGGGGGATAACCCCACTGGGATTAGAATTATAATCACACATCTTGTATAGTTGGGCTCAGATTTTGATGGCTTCTTGTCTCAATTTTATAAAGCTTGGCTGATGGACAGAGAGGCCTGGCGTGCTGCAATTCATGGGGTCGCAAAGAGTCGGACACGACTGAGCGACTGAAGTAAACTGAACTGAACTGATGTTTACTGGATCCCAGAAGTGTCTAATATCATTTGATCCCTCACAGTCCTTAATCAGAGCTTCCCAGGTGGCATTAGTGGTAAAGGACCCACCTGCTGATGCAGGAGATGTAAGAGACACAGGTTGATCCCTGGTTCAGGAAGATCCCCTGAAGAAGGAAATGGCAACCCACTCCAGTAGTCTTGCTTAGAAAATTTCATGGACAGAGGCGCCTAGCAGGCTATGGTCCATCTTATCTTATCCATGTGGCATGCTGAAACAGAGCAGGACCCTAAGGACTTGCTTCCCCCCAACCCTACTCCATGTCCTCTGCCTGCCTTTCATCTGCGGAAAACTTAAATCAAAGAGTAAGTTTAATCAGATAAACGAGAAGGGCAGAAACAAAGGAAAACAGACAAAGGAGACTGAATAATAATCATGTAGTCATTAAGCATAGTCAAGGACCTTTAGTCTTTCTCAAGGGCTATAGATAATATTCTGAGCCACATCCTGTGAGCTGTCTTATAGGTACTCAAACACCAGGGTGAAGAAGTGAATTACATGATGACCAGACTGTACCCACGACATAAGCTACCACAATACTGAGAATTAACCTCAAAGAAATGGGAGCAAATGGAACCTGGAACTGAAGATTAACTGTACCTCAATGGCACCCCACTCCAATACTCTTGCCTGGAAAATCCCATGGATGGAGGAGCCTAGTAGGCTACAGTCCACGGGGTCGCTAAGAGTTGGACAACTGAGCGACTTCACTTTCACTTTTCCCTTTCATGCACTGGAGAAGGAAACGGCAACCCACTCCAGTATTCTTGCCTGGAGAATCCCAGGGACGGCGGAGCCTGGTGGGCTGCCGTCTATGGGGTCGCACAGAGTCGGACACGACTGAAGCGACTTAGCAGCAGCAGCAGCAGCAGCAAACAAATGAGATGACACTGCTCAGACCACTGACAACCAATTTGAAGATGACTGTCACAGCTGACAGTGCTGTTTCCTACACGTAGCCCCTTCCTTCTGTCTATAAAACCTCTTGCCCAACTGGTTGCCAGTGTGGAGAGAGTCAGTCTTCGGACAGATACCCACACCCCTCCCCACCCCCCACCACCACTTGCTGGCATCTGAAATAAAGCAAACTTTCCTTTCCACCAACCTGGCCTATTTATTGGCTTCTGAGCAGCAAGCAGCCGGACCCCTCCTCTGTCAGTAACAATCCTGCAGTATTTTCAAACTCTGTTCCAGATGGGGAATCTCTAACAGTTTTTGCACTTTGGGGAGACAATTTCTATTGGCCGTTTATGTTTCTGCCCTTATTATTTGTCCTATCCTATCTGTTGAAGGATGTTTGTGTACTGAACAGACTTGGAAGATATATTTTCCTTCAGGTCAAAGTATAAGCATGTTTCCTTCTCTTCTAATGCAACCCATGGTGTTGCAGGTATTTTCTGCTTCTTTTCTGTATCTTCATGTGGAAATTGGGGCTCAGAGAACTCTCCCCCCCTCCCCCCCCCTCACACACACACACACACACACACACACACACACACTGCTAGTATTCCAGCTACTGCTATTGCTGTGAATAAGAAATTGTCTTTTTTTTCAAAATCAGGAGTTTGTGTCTTTTATCAGCACCTGTGAAGCCATGGCTGACTAACTTTTTAGCTTGCAAGTAGGTGAAAATAACTCTCAGACCCTTTACAGTTTTGGATAGTGTTATCAACCTCTGAACATATGACCAAACACAATTAAACTGGAGCTATGGTCACAGAGAGCTGCACCTGTGGAAGTACTGTGCGTTCATCAGTTACAGACAAGATAAAGGGTCTGGTCTGAATTTTTTTCTGTTGGACTCCATTCCAAATCTCACACTGTTGTTCAAAGCATTTTGAGACAAATGTCCATATCATTCAGGAAATTTCTGTCCAATGATTCAAAATAAAACAAGGGAAGCTTATAGGAGAAGAAAAGATGCTAGCCAAAAATACAAAATCGTACCAGAATAGATAATTTCATCCATTAACTATTTATTCTCTTGTTTATTTGTCCATTAACGAATTCTAAAACTTTTTACTGAATATTCTGTTACTACACAGAATCTTGGCTAAAAACTGAGTATTAAGTAACAAACAAGACAAGCTTCTTTCCTTAAGTTTAAAATTTCTTTACATGGGTATCATTACACAGAAAAAGTATATATACATATATACACGTGTGGGTGTGTATATGCATGTGTATGTGCTCAGTCATGTTCAACTCTTTGCGCCCCATGGACTGTGGTTCATGAGGCTCCTCTGTCCATGGGATTTCCCAGGCAAGAATATTGGAGTGGGCATACTTTTTGTTTCCAAAAATATACAATGCATGCAGTTCTCTTGAACAGAACATTCAAGAAAATTTTCAACTCTTTTAGTGGACTTAAGTTATTTGCCTCATAGAATGCTTATTTAAGTGACTTTGCAGGCATGCATGCAAAGTGAATGAATTACTCCAATGAGTGACTTAAGAGGAAAATTAAATTGCAATCTTTCTGCAATTGAAAACAATAGGATATTTAAAATCAGATTTTTTTTTTGTTTCTGTGTCTTGACCTGTTTATATGTGTATATGATTTAAATGTTTGTATCTCCCCAAAATTTACATGTTGAAATTTTGAAATCTAACCCCCAAAGCGATGGTACTAAAAAGAGAGACTTTGGGGAGATGAGTAAGCTGTGAAGATAGAGCCCTCATGGATGGGGTCAGTGTCCTAAAGCAACCCCAGAGAGTTCCCTCACTACTGCTGCGTGAGGACATCATGAGAAGACAGCCATCTATAAGGAAGTGTGCTCTCACCAGAAACCAAATATACCTATACCTTGACCTTGGAATTCCTAGTCTCAGTCTTGTGAGAAATATATTTCTGTGTTTCTAAGCCTCTTAATCTGTGATATTTCTATTATAGCAGATTGAATTCACTAGAATAATATGATTGAGAATAAAAGCATTGAGGTTACAACTTCAGTAAAGAGAATGGGCATAGTATTTTTCTTAGAGAAAAGCTGTTCCTTTGTCTATTAAACCTTAGTATAGTATATGTTTCTTGAAGCAAGAACCACATCTGACTCCTCCTTGTGTTTTCCACAAAGCCCAGAATAGTACCTTACATAGAGAAGATACTTTGCATATCGTTTAGAAAATAACATATTTCTGTCAAATCTTATATAAAGATTACTTAGATCCACTTTACCTTTTGCAGACTATTTGAAATAAGTTAAGGGAAGAATGTTTTCTCTGAATAAACTCAGTATTATATTAGTTCAATAATGATAAGCTCCCTGACTCATTTGTTTATGAAGTGGGACTCACTGCAAGAACACTAAAGCTTGTAATATAATTGTTTTGAATAAATCATCAAACTAATGTATTGTAAATTCTGGAAAAATAATTTTTCAACTTGATTTAATCCTGATCTTAGGTTATGTTCATGATATTTTTTATTAAATAAGGTAGACAAAATAAAACTTGTGAAGTATTGACTATTTTTATTATTTGCTTTGGTTTTTCTCTATGGCACTGGCAAAACTGTTTTACAAGAAGATACTATTTTCTAGTTGCTAGGTTTGTTACTTTTGTAAAAATTTTCAAAATATAAAAAATTGAATATTGGTTGACTATTAAACTACTGATCTACACATACAAAAATAAAATATTTAAAGAGTGTGAGCTGAGCATTTCTATCATTCACTTATGCTTTACCATGTCGTATTTGTTTTACAATGTAATTAATAAAGATTCTATATAAATTAATATCACAGCCATTTCTACTTCATCAGTAGGTTCATGACAGATCATGAATGATTCCTTTTCATTGCTATATTGTGGTCAAAAGATTGTCTGCCATAGTCCCATATGGATGCAAGTAGATGCTTAAACTACAGTTCTCTTGTTTATTTGCTGGTCTCTGATCATTGGGTCTGAAAGATGGTATTTACTGCATCAGATATGACTATTAAAAAGTTATTAATGTCTAATATGCTGTGATGAAATGGGAGAGTTAATTGAAAACTTGTTAATTAAATCAGAACAAAGACAGTCTCTTTGGATTTGTTCTTTAATAGGAATTTTTAGAAAATAAAGTCTTGAGATTGTTTTGTGTAATCTTTATCATATACCTCAACTCCTAAATTTTCAAGTAAAAAAGAATTATCAAAAATGAGTTTAACACATAATAAGTTTAAGAAATATTTTTAGATCTACTATAATGTGTTAACTTGAGAAGTATGGGAAGGTATTTTTCCTAGCATTTCCCACTCTCTACATGCACTTGCTGATGTCATATTTTCCCTACTCTACTTATAATGATTGTTATATCCTTTATTATTAATAGCAAGCAATTAAACTTCACCATATTACTCCTCTTTGAGGAGTATATTATTTTATCAAGAATCCATAATCAGAAATATCAGCCATTGTTCTTTGGTAAGTGCAATATTAATGTCACTGAAATCTCAACACAATTAGCTTATCTGTTATCTTAATGAATGCTGATATCTCTGAACTGAAGGTATACAATTCACTTTACAGTTTACTTTGAATTGAAAACAAGATCTTATTGAAGTCTAGTCATTCCAATTTATTTTAGGTTTCCCATGTAATATAATTATTTATAGAAACTACTGTATACTTGAACATCACTTTTTCTGTTGCATTTATGCTAAAGTTTCAATGATTCAAAGAGGTCAGATCTAAAAATACCTTTTGCAATTTCTATTTCCTAGGATGAATGGATATCCAGTTTTGGTAATATTATCCAACAGTATTCAAATAACAGCATCAATTTAAAACATAGTTATTACTCCTTAAAAATCAAGTATTAAAATATACAAACAACAAAATCTTTGTCAAATTGTAAATGAAATGAACCCACACAAACTGTTCTTGAAACTTTCTAACCTAAGGAATTTGATATCATTTCTTCAGGTTATTAGATTTAGTGACTGCAATATACTTCCTAGGAGAGAATAAGACAGAATCAGCCACTTTTTGCCTAAGGCTGACCTAATAGTGCTCCTGGCATTTTCTTGTTTGTTGTTTAAAAACACTTCACTGGGTCTTATACAGAAACAAAGTTTGGAAATTTATATAAATTAAGAATGATCTTTTGATAAATTTGTCTTTTGCTACATCAAATTAATCTAGCTGGACAGAATGTCATTAAATTAAATACTATGTTAGGAATTATGCGAAGTAATGCTGTTTAGAGTAGCTGCACTTTGAACCCTGGGTTTTTGGTCCGGGAGGAGAGAGACACTTGAGAGAAAACATAAATCATTGCTTCCTTTTTTCTATAAAGTCTTGATGTTAAAAAAAGTCAGCTGAAATACATGGTGTGTTTAATGCAAAGTGATTTACATTTTTGTACAAGCTCTTTATCCCCTTGTGAATCATGACAAATATTTTGTGAATCATTATTAATTTTCATATTTTGCTACATTACCATAAAGTACAATCATGGATCGGCAGCTAAACCTCTAGAATGTTACAATTGAGATGAAATACCATGCATTTTATTTTAATTCCCATTAGAATGGGCTTTCCAGGCAACTCAGTGGTAAAGAATTTGCTGGCCAATACAGGAGGAGCAAGAGATCCTTGTTGGAGTCCTAGGTTGGGAAAATCCCCTGGAGGAGAAAATGACAACCTACTGCAGTACTCTTGCCTGGAAAATTCCAGGGCTGAAGAGCCTGGAAGGCTACACAGCCCATGAGGTAGCAAAGAGACAGACACAACCGAGTACACATGCAAACATCCATCAGGATGAATAGATGCAATTTAGTAAGACAGCGAGGAAGAAAAAGTTACTTTGGATATAAGTCCTAGTTTTAAAAAACTGCTTGCCAGTTTAAATTATAGGACTAAGTCTAAATTATAGGACTTGATTGGTGACTAAATACTTTTTACATGGGCAATTTGATGTGACACAACAGGATAACTTATACAGAGATTAATTTTTTAACTGATTCTTGATTATTTTGCCTAGCAATGCAGAGAGGACTGACTGATTTTAAGTCAACTCTCATGATAATTTGCTGTTACAAATGTAAGGTTAATTTCCATAGTTATATACATATATTTATATTTAGATTGTTTAAATTATTCTCAGTCTATTTAATGTATATTTATCATACAAATATATTTAACAATAAATTCTGTGTATACATTACCTTGAAAATTAAAATGACATTGTAGATGGTTACTAGATGAAACATTTCCCATTTCTGCTTTCCACGTAAACTGTGTTGAATAACAAAATCCTCCTTTATAATAAATCTATTCTTTGTTGGAATGGATGGTTATATTCTTCTTATTTCAAATTATGGAGTTAGTCTGTGAGTGTACCTGAATATTTTTGCTAATAGGCTGCATGGTTTCGAACTAAAGGAACCCAGAACATTACAGATAAAAATAATGTGATATGATGACTCACTATGGCAAGTTATACATATATTAACCAAAGGGGATTTGCAAACCCATCCTCAGAGTCAAATTTGTTTTTTTAAGCAATGTTTTGGTCTACTTAGCAACTTTCAAGGAAATAAAATGCTATCATTCTATGTAAAACATTGAAATCATTCAGATTTATGCTTCATGTTCAAAATCATTATACATACTTTGCTAAATTTTGTCATTTGTTTCTTGAGTAATACTATATTTTATTCTGAAAATTAATATTTTCCTCTTATAATTGTCAATATGAACTAGTAGTAGAGTTTGAAATAAAGAGGTAAATTAAAATAAATGTAGGAAAATATATCCTTTGTAATTTAAAATAAAGGTTGGAAACTATTTCCTTTGTCCTAGTTCTCCATGACAAGAAATACATTATAGTACATTATCAGTTTTAAGTTAATAAATATAATATACTTTTGGCCATTTTTAGAGACCAGTCTGTTTTATTTATTTTTTTTAATATGGAGATGTACATTTTCAACTCAAACAAGTGCCATTCCATTTGATAAAACCTAAAATTTCAACAAACCACAGTTCATTAAAATTGAATCCATTTAAAAATCACATAGCAAAGTAAAAATACAAAAAATTAAATAACACACAAACACACACACTACCTCCTCTGTTGCAAAAATGGCTAAAACAATAGGCCAGACTAACTTCATAGTTGTGTGCTCTTGAAATTTCAATTAACAACAAATAGAGACAGATCAGAATTCCCTGATTTTCCAGAATTCATGAAAAAGTTGCGTGGGATTTAATTAAAGACAAAGACTTAGACAAATACTTCTGAAATTTAAGCCTTTAAGAATTAAATTTTGCACTGCTTACTATACTCATATTTCCTTCAAAATATGCGTGTCTTCTCAATAAATTGAGTTGTCCTCCATTTTTTTTTTTTTTCCAAAATGTGTGTCTCTGTGTGACAAATGTCCAAGACCTAACATCATTCAGGGGATTTTTATTGTGCTCTCACGGTTAATCAATAGTTTGGTTTGATGCAAAATATTTAGTTTCAAATATCTTTTCCATCTATACATAAAAAAGCATACACATACTCAGCAGTCTTTTTTATTTGTAGTTATGAAAATTTTGTCACTGTGATTCTTGTACATTTCAGGTATCAGTTCCTTCTTTTGGACATAATTCACAATCTTCTCTTTTTGTCTTTGATATTCTTAAAATTCACCATAATATATCCATGTGTGTTTTTTTTTCTCTCTTATTTGCCATTCTTGCAATCAAGTACCTTTCATCTCTCTTTAATTCTCTAAAATATATTCAATACTTAATCAAATATGTTCTCCTTTATTTTTTTTTCTCTTTTTCTGCTTTATTTTGGCAGAGATCATTAATCTGTTTTCAACACATGTGTATATTTTACATTGACATTCATCTGACTATACATTCTTTATTTCAACAATTGTATCTTATGTTAACAGCATCTTTCTTTTCTTCTTATATATATCATTATTTTATATTAATTTTAAGGTTTTATTTTTCTTGTCTGTTCCAATAATACTTCACTTTGTGTATGGGGGCCACTATATGGTGTTTTTTAGGGGGAAAAAGTTGTATTTTTCATATGCTTATTTATTTTGACCTGTGAGTTTATTTCCTTTTAGTATTAGCAATCTATTGTAAAGTCAAGGTAAACTAGGCTTTCCTAAACAAACAAAAAACATGAAATCTTGGGAGATAATTACAGCGAAGTTTTGTTTCTCATCAGTCAAGATTTATCACATACTGAACAGCTTCCTTCTTACAGTTACAGTGTGCAAAAAGCTTAACTTCTGATATTACTATGATAGACTATATTAGGTAGAGTTCTCTGGAGAGATGGGAAGAGACAAATGAAAGACATTCTTCAGGGACAAGTCTAGAAGTGACTATCAAAGTATTTGTCCAAATCCTATTGACCATAACTCAACTACATTCCCTCACTGAACTGTAAAGAACAGTGTGTATATTTCCACTGTGACTACTCTACCTGGTAATGTGCATCAGTGAAAGACTGAAGGCCAGTAACCACTCCATGAGAGAACTGGGTAATTTAATGAGAAATGCACCAGTGAGGAGGATTTAGAATCTCAAGTATTTCAGAACTTACTCTGACCACTCACGCTTGATGTTAACTCTGTATGGCAAATCTTACAGTCAAGGTTTCAGTTTTCACCTCTTATGAATAATACCTGAGGGAACTGGTCTCTCTCGAAAAATTATATCAAGTCCTTACGTTTTCAAAGATGCTACACACTCTTTATATTCTCTTATCATTTGGACTCATTTCTACAAGTGAGGAGACAGTTAAAATGTGTCCCAAAGGCAGAAACAGGACGTAAAATATACCAGTGGAAGACAGCTTTGAGTCTTTTCAGGATTTATTGATGTTTCATTGTTTATTTTTCTTTAGTATCTGAAATATATTTTTATTTCCCAATTGTAAAATTTCTCCAGAATTGACTTTGGAGAAGGGAATCCAAAAACTCAAGTTATTTCAACATTTTGGCAATAACTATAATTTTATAATTATATAATTTATATTTTTTTCAGTTCATTCATTCAATCGTGTCTGACTCTTTGTGAGCCCATGGACTGCAGCAAGCCAGGCCTCCCTGTCCATCACCAACTCACAGAGTTTACTCAAACTCATGTCCATTGAGTTGATGCCATCTAACCATCTCATCCTCTGTTGTCCCCGTCTCTTCCACCTTCAATCTTTCCCAGAATCAGGGTCTTTTCCAATGAGTCAGCTCTTCCCATCAGGCAGCCAAAGTATTGGAATTTCAGCTTCAACATCAGTCCTTCCAATGAATATTCAGGACTGATTTCCTTTAGGATGAACTGGTTAGATCTCCTTGAAGTCCAAGGGACTCTCAAGAGTCTTCTCCAACACCACAGTTCAACAGCATCGATTCTTCAGGACTCAGCTTTTTTTATAGTCCAACTCTCACATCCATACATGACCACTGGAAAAACCATAGCCTTGACTAGACAGAATTTTGTTGGCAAAGTAATGTCTCTGCTTTTTAACATGCTGTCTAGGTTGGTCATAACTTTTCTTCCAAGGAGTAGGCATCTTTTATTTCATGGCTACAGTCACCATCTGCAGTGATTTTGGAGCCCCTCAAAAGTAAAGTCTGACACTGTTTGCACTGTTTCTCCATCTATTTGCCATGAAGTGATGGAACTGGATGCCACGATCTTAGTTTTCTGAATGCTAAGTTTTAAGCCAACATTTTCACTCTCCTCTTTCATCTTCATCAAGAAGCTCTTTAGTTCTTCTTCACTTTCTGCCATATGGATGGTGTCATCTGCACATCTGAGGTTATTGATATTTCTCCTGGCAATCTTGATTCCAGCTTGTGCTTCCTCCAGCCCAGTGTTTCTCATGATGTACTCTGCATATAAGTTAAATAAGCAGGGTGACAATATACAGCCTTGATATACTCCTTTCCCTATTTGGAATCAGTCTATTGTTCCATGTCCAGTTCTAACTGTTGCTTCCCGACCTGCATACAGGTTTCTCAGGAGGCGGGTCAGGTGGCCTGCTATTCCCATCTCTTTCAGAATTTTCCACAGTTTATTGTGATCCACACAGTCAAAGGCTTTGGCATAGTCAATAAAGCAGAAATAGCTGTTTTTTTGGAACTCTCTTGCTTTTTTGATGATCCAGAAGATGTTGGCATTTGATCTAATTTATATATAATTTGATATAATTTTTTAGCATTTATCAATTTCTATTAGTTGACACATCCCAATACAAATTATACAATTAAGTGCTCTTTATCAAAACCTCTACAATATTAAATATACATGTCAGTTGTTTTCTTATTTTCTAACAAATTTCATATTGTATGAATTGGTCAGATATCTAGTTTATAAAATTATATTGAAAATTCTTGAAAACAAATATTGGCAAATGTTTTCATTTAAATGTAGTTTTAAAAGAAATATTCTTCTCAAACACAACTATTTTCCATTTTTGAAAATTTTGTTGGTAATGTAAAATGTTTAGCTAGACTATGAATGTTAGATTGAAAAATGTTTAATAGATGTAGGCTCAAGTTATCATGTTCTATTAAAATACCTTAGTCCCTGATGAACATCTGTTTGGTAATATGTTGCATCCAGACATAGTAAATTAATGACATATATAAAATTATAGGAAATGATACTTTTAGTACCATTATAAGCAGAGCTTTTAAAATGCTATTTGTCACAACCTGTCATCCTATCATTACATAGCATTATGTAGCATTTAAAAGATATATACCCTTCATTTTGAAGTTCTTCAGAAATTTAAAATATAAATTTCTATGATTTATGTTGCACTCTCTTTTATTGCCAATATGAATAAATCCTTATGCTTTGATTAAAGCAGGCATTACATTCCTCCTATTTGGAAAAATGAATGTTTATTCTCGTCTTCTCAACCTTAGCAGGTGGTTTAATTTTAGTAAACTTCAGAGTTATAATTTCATGCTTATTAAAAACATTTATTATGATTACTGATGGTATTCTACATAGCTGAACAAAATTTTTAGTTTGTTAAATTATTTACTAAAAATGCTATTTTTTAAAAAAATAATTTCTTTCGTTTGAGAGATTATTTTGGAGTCTTCAGAGAGGATCTAGAAGTGTGGAAATATATGGTTTTGGAGTAGTTAGGAACTAGTAATTTATGATTGTTTCTTTAAAGCTCATATATATTATCTACTATAAGGTACAGAATATTTTGCAAGTAAATCTAAGCTATGATGTACATGAATTTAACTTAAAAAATTTTGTCAGTGAGTTATAAAACTATATGTTCTTTTAACATTAATTTATTCAGTAATTTATCAAGTCTCTGTAGAGCACCCACTAAAGGGCAGATACCACTTTAGATTATGCTGGTGGACAAAACACTTGGCTTTGCAGAGCTTTTAACAGGGGATATAAATAAATAAAAGCAAGAAATCTAAATAAGAAAATTAAGTATGTGTTCAAAGACAAGGAGTACAATGGGGGAAAAAATAGACTAGGGTGAGAAAAAGATTGGTAGCAGGGGATGGGGAGTTAAAATGTTAAGTAGGAAGCTCAGAGTAGTTATAGTGAAGGTGACATTTGAACAAAGAAATGAAAAGGTGAAATAGTTTGCCAAGAACTGTCAGCAGTAAGGCTATTCTAGACAAAAGTATTGGCCATTGCAAAGCCTTAAGGTTGGATCATGCCTGGCATATCTGAGGAATATCAAGGAGACCCCTGTGAGTGAGTGGGGAGTAGTAGGTATGAGGTCACAGAGGTTAAATGAGTGGCTAGTTCATGTAAAAGCTTAGATGTCATTGTAAAACTCTGGCTTTTATATTTGAAAACTTACTGAAGGATAGAATTTCTACTAATAACTGAGAGTTCAAATGTCTACAACTTCAAGGATACTTATTCTAGTAAGACAGAATAAGAAAAAGAGTTCATGTTTCAATATGGTGTGACAAATCCTATGAGATCCAAGTGTAAGGCATTATGGTGACACACAAAAAGGCCATCAAAATCAGACTATATACTTAGTGACCTTCTGTTACTATACATTTGTTCATATTTTCTAAATTTTTACAGTAGTGAAATTACACAGTATATATATACACACACCCTTTATTTACTGGTTTCTTTCATTTAGCATAATTATTTTGAGATTCATCTAAACTGTATGTATCAATAGTTCATTTTTATGCTGAAAAGTATATATCATAACTTATTATTGCTGTGTTAATGGTTATCTGCATCATTTCCAAGCTTTTGTATGTACACAGACATTGTTTCTCTTAAGTAAATTCCTAGGACAAGAGTGACTATTTCATATAATCACAATATGCTCCACATTTTAAGAAAATTTCAAACTATTTTCGTATATAATATATCATGTCATATGCCATCAGCAGTTTATGGGATTTCTTATTGCTTCACAACCTGCTCATACCAGGTATTATCAGTCTTTATAGTTTCAGTATTTTTAGTAGATGTGTAGGTTCATCTCACTGTGATTTTAATGTCTATTTCTTTCATGTCTAAATGTTGAGCCTTTTTTCATGCGCATATAACCCATCATGTACCGTTGGTGAAGTACTTCTTCAAATACATTCTTCATATATACAATTGGGTACCTACTCTGCTTTATGATTGGTAAGGTTAATTTTTATTTTATTTTTTAATAATCAGAGTAGATATTCATTATCAGAATACAATTTTCAAGACCCTTCTCCAATTCTTTGGCTTCTTTTGAAACAAATATTAACAATGTTTTCAGAAGCAAAAGGTTTTAATTCTGATCGTACCAAATTAATTTTTTTTTTCTTTCTTTCCCTGATACCTCAGTTGGTAAAGAATCCACCTGCAATGCAGGAGACCCAGGTTCAGTTTCTGGGTCTGGAAGATCCCCTGGAGAGGGGATAGGCTACCCACTCCTCTACTCTTGGGCCTCCCTTGTGGCTCAGCTGGTAAGCAATCCACCTGCAAGGTGGGAAACCTGGGTTTGATCCCTGGGTTGGGAAGATCCTCTGGAGAGAAGAAAGGCTACCCACTCCAGTATTCTGGCCTGGAGAACTCCATGGACTGTATAGTCCATGGGGTCGCAAAGAGACGGACACGACTGAGCAACTTTCACACTTCACTTTTTCTTTCATGGATAATGGTTTTGGTGTTCTGAGAAATCTTTACTAAACTGAGATAAAAGTATTTTTATTTTATGTTTTCTCCTAAAGCTTTTATACTTTGAGCTTTTATGTTTCAGTATATGATACAACTTTGAGCTAATTTTTATATCTGATATGAGCTTTGGATCAACATTCCTTTTTTTCCCAACAAGGATATCTAATTATTCTAGCATCATATCTAGAATACTAAAAGATGCTTGCCCCTTGGAAGAAACTATGACAAATCTAGACAGCATATTATAAAGCAGAAACATTACATTATCAACAAAGTCTGTATAGTCAAAGCTATGGTTTTTCCCTTGGAGAGTCCCTTGGACAACAAGGAGACCAAACCAGTCGATCCCAAATGAAATTAGTCTTGAATATTCATTGGAAGGACTGATGCTGAAGCTGAAGCTCCAATACTATGGTCACCTGATGTGAGGAACTGACTCATTGGAAAAGACCCTGATGCTGGGAAAGATTGAAGGCAGGAGGAGAAGGGGACAACAGAGGATGAGATGGTTGGATGGCATCACCGACTCGATGGAAAAGAGTTTGAGCAAGCTCCAGGAGTTGGTGATGGACAAGGAAGCCTGTCACGCTGCAGTCCATGGGGTTGCAAAGAGTGCAACAGGACTGAGCGACGGAACTGAACTGAACTGATTTTTCTCCACTGATATGCCCATGTACAGTAATCAATTGAGCAAAGATGCGTGAATCTCTTTCTGGACTCTATTTTCTTTTACATTGATCTGTCTATTATGACATCATTACATTTTTGTTTTTATGTTTGCAGTTTTCTAAAAACAAAATCAGTATATATTTTCTACCCTTGTTTCTTTTAAAAATTTATTTTGGCTATTCTAACCCCTTTTATTTTTATTTATGTTTTAGAATTAGCTTGCCAATTTCTCACAACAAAACTAAAAGCCTGATGAAAGCTTTATTTGAGATGGTATTTTATCTATCAGGAAAATTGACATCTAACAATATCAAGTGTTTAGATCCATGGTTACTATATAGCTTTCAATCTATTTTTCTTTTTATTTTATCTTAATAAAATATAAAAAGTATCTTTTTTGCCTTCAGTGTAGAATTCTTGTACATTTTTTTTTTTATTATCAGATTGGTCTTCAAGTAGTTTATATATTTTCAGTCACTTCAGTTCAGTTCAGTCACACAGTCGTGTCCGGCTCTTAGTGACCCCATGGGCTGCAGCACACCAGGCCTCCCTGTCCATCACCAACTCACAGAGTTTACTCAAACTTACGTCCGTTGAGTCGGTGATGCCATCCAACCATCTCATCCTTTGTGGTTCCCTTCTCCTCCTTCCTTCAATCTTTCCCAGCATCAGGGTTTTTTCCAATGAGTCAGTTCTTTGCATCAGGTGGCCAAAGTGTTGGAGTTTCAGCTTCATCAGTCCTTCCAATGAATATTCAGAACTGATTTCCTTTAGGATGGACTGGTTGGAACTCCTTGAAGTCCAAGAGACTCTCAAGAGTCTTCTCCAACACCACAGTTCAAAAGCATTAATTCTTTGGCGCTCAACTTTCTTTATAGTCCAACTCTCACATCCATACATGACTATTGGAAAAACCATAGCTTTGACTAGACAAACCTTTGTTGGCAAAGTAATGTCTCTGCTTTTTAATATGCTGTCTAGGTTGATCATAACTTTTCTTCCAATGAGCAAGCATATATTTTATGTGTATTTTATGCCACTGTAAATGGTATTTTTCATTTTGTTTATAGTTAGAATATAGAAATACATGAGTGTTTATGTTGCTGATTTTTGCAACCTTGCCAGTTCCCATCATAGATATAGATAGTTAAGCCATTTGTGAATAAATTTTTCTTCTCTTTTTCTAAGCAAGATTATTGCTTTTCTTTCTTGCCTTATTGCACTAGGTGAAATTTTATTTCAATGTTTAAAATAGTGAGAGAGGACATTCTTGCTATTCTTCTACATTTTAGGGAGCAACTATTCAAGGTTTCACCATTAAATATGATGCTTAATAGCTTTTTAAATTTTTTGTTCTTTTGTAGATATCCTTTATCATAATGAGATTTTTTTTTCTTAATTCATAGTTTGATGAGTTTTGTCCATAGTAGACATCGGCTTTTACCTAAAGATTTTTATAAACCTATTAAATGTATCATATGGATGTCCTTTGGTAAGTTGTTATACTTTCAAATGTTAAACTAAACTAGCATTTCTGAAATAAAACCCACTTTGTCAACATATGTTAACCTTTTTATATTTTGGGGGTTCCTTTTAGTAAAACATCTGAAAGATATTTGAATCTATGCTTGTGAATGATACTGTGCTGCTTTCCTATAATTTTCTTTTTCTGATTTTGGTATCAGAGTGATTCTGGCCTTCAAGACTGAGTTCGAAAATATTCTTTTTCTCTTCAGTCTTCTGAAGAATTTATATATAATTGGTGCTGCTTCTTCCTGGACTTTTATTTGTGGGTATTTTAATGTGAAATACATTTTCTGTAGGTCTGTTCATATTTACTGTTTTTTCTTGTGTTTCAATAGCTTGTGTCTTTCAAGGAATATGCTACTTCTCTCATTCCTGATATCACTAAAAATTTGTAACTAGAAAATCAATTTTTACTTTCTCAAAGAAAGTCATTGATTAATATACAGGTATTTTCCTATTTCTATAATATCAATCATTTCTAATTGGTTGATGATTTTTTCAAGTCTTCCATATCTTCTGAATTTGCAGATTACTTGCATAAAATATTAAAAGGGGAATGTTTGAAATTATCTAATATAATTGCCAATTTTTCCATTTCTCCTTCAAGGTATAAGTTTTTGTTTAATGTGTATCAAAGATCTTTTATTAGTTATCTAAAAGTTAAGAATTTCTATATTCCTCTGGTGAATTGACCCTTTTACTTGTTTATAAGTTTAAAATGACCTTCTTTATGTTTACTAATGCATTTTGCTCTAAAATCCATCTTACATCATGTTATACAATCAACAAAGTTTTCTTTTGATTAATGTTAATATATGTTTTTCTTTCACTTTTAAGATACTTTAATATTTAATTCTTTGTTAATAAATTAATCACTAAGCTAATTAACAGTTAGTCAATAAAATTAAGGAAAAGAGTAGTTTTTCAGCTCTAGAAGCATCATGCTATATTATCCTAAAATCTTTATACCATAGGCTGAAAACTCCTCTTACTCTAGGTCTCTGTCAAAGGTATGGTTTTTCAATCTTATTTATCTTTTATCTTTTTCTTGATTCTTATTGTCAGTGTGATCTATTTGACTTCGAAGCCTTTCCCTCTGTCTTCTACGTAACTTGTTTCAAAGGAAATAATTATCTTGCCTATCAGAGAATTCTTTGTGAAAATTTGTTGCATCTCTCTGCCTTAGTAAAAACTGAGTCTTCCCTGAATCATTTGAGTTTTTTCAAAATGGGGAAAAACATTCCAAATGCTGTTGTCGCTAGAATCAGGAGGACATATCAGTGTCATTTTTACTCTTTGATATTCTCTTTTCAAATCTCTATACTTCTTTTTAAACCTCTGTTGTTGTTGTTGTTGTTTTAATGTTTCTTCTTGTTCTACCTTTTCTACCTTTTCTACCTTCATTACATTTGATTATTTCAATAACACATGTCTGATTATACACTCTTCTTCACTGGGAACTGTAAGATTGGATTTATAGCAGTCTCCTTCACCCCAAGTTGTACCAGAACCCCAAGTGGCTTCACTCATATATTTCTTTACATAACAAGAGATTCAACACAATGCTTCTTTGATGACATCCATTCCCAATGTATTATGATCTTTCACCTCTTAAGCTTTGCACTTACTCTTGCCGCTTGTCATACAACAAGATCCCAATAATCATTGTTATTCAATTAGAAAAGACATCTCTACCCAAAGTTCTCTTCATAGTAGGAAATAAAGATTCCACCCTTCACTTTCTGGAGATAAAATAAATGTTGACATACTCTGTCTTACACACGTCCCATTCCATTCATCAGCAAATTATATTCATCAACTACTCAAATACATATAGAAGAAGCCATGCCTGAACACTTCCATTACCACTGATTTGGTAAAAACACCGTAATATGTTATTGAATTATGGATCTGTTGATTTCCTTACTTCCAAACTTCCTCCACTTCTCCCTCCTCCCCAGCCTGTTCTTGACAATGGCAACTTTTCTGAAAAATAAAATCGGATGGTTTCTTTCTGCTACTAAAAGAATAAAAATAAAAATTCAAAGCTTTTCTAAGTGTTAGATGTTCATCCATCACTACATTCTTCCTCTACCATCTCTATGACTTTCTTAGTTGCCTCCTAGTTATTCCTCAAATGCAAGACAAGCTGTTCACTCAATGTCTATGTACTTATTTCCTCTACATGGAACATGCTTTTTATTTACATTTTCATGACATCCTCCTTCATTTCCTGTGTTTTTCTGCTCAGATAACATTTCATAAGTGAAATATAACCATCAAATATAAAATAAAATTAACCCTCACCCTGGCATTATCTACTGACTTTTGCTCTCATTTATTTTTTCTTCGTAATGCCTATCACCATCAGCCATATGTTTATTATTCTATTATCTGTTTATTTTGCTATTACACTTCAATAGAATGTAAACTTCTTACTCTCAGATATTTCATGCACTGTATGCTGTGCTCAGTTGCTCAGTCATGTCCCACCCTTTGTGAGCCCATGGATTGAAGCCCTACAGGATCCTCTGTTCATGGAACTTTTTAAGGCAAGAATACTAGGACAGGCTGGTATTTCCTGCTCCGTGGGATCGATATGTCTTGTATTTTTTGTATTCCTATAAGGGTAGCTGGAAAATTATAAATGCACAATTAATATTTGTTAAAGTTAGTTTTGTTGTTGTTGGGATCCTTTGTAGGTTCTACCACTTACTTTACAAGTCTACATACTTGAGCATTAGAAATAAAATCATGTCGCACATTTAAATGAGTAAAAGTTTGTATTAAGTAGAAAATTTTGAAGGCTAGATAAATGGCCTAATACTAATATATGAAGGAAAATGAAGCATAATTTCTACAGTTTAGTATTGGAATTCTTCTATAGAATTTCTTTAGAATCCTACACTAGTGTACTATAATGGCACTTGTACATTACAATTATGCAAACGCTTTTGGTAATGCATATCCTTTTTGTGATTTATTACTGCATCATTTAATTCCTTAGGAGCACTACAGCATTTTAAGTTTTCATGTTCAATAAACCTTTTGGGATTGCTACCTTTTCTATTCAAGTGGAGAAACTTTCTTGTGTTTTCATCTAAAAGGTTTATCCCCCTCCCCTGCTCAGGAATAAATTACACTGTTAGTTTCAGAGTTTTGTTAAAT
Organism: Giraffa tippelskirchi; assembly: GCF_054371585.1. NCBI lineage: Eukaryota > Metazoa > Chordata > Mammalia > Artiodactyla > Giraffidae > Giraffa > Giraffa tippelskirchi. Next base: position 60,120,770 of record NC_137275.1, on the reverse strand, counting down.
TTGCAAATCTGTCGCTGATAAAAGCCTTTTCATAGAGAAATATTTTTACACAAAGCACAAAAGTTACATAACACTCTATTATGTTCATGTTCTATATTGCACAGTGATGGCATTCATCTTATTAACTCCATCTAAGGCAAATAATTGCCAGGTGACTTCCTAATACATTACATGGTTTAGAATCTAGCATGACTAAAAGTTTTTGGTTTACTAGTGTGTAAATTAATTTATAAAAAATACATTTTGAACGAAATATTAGGTTGGTACAAAAGTAATTGTCGTTTCAGATCATGAATTTTAAATCATTATAACTAGGCTCAAACACATCTTTATTAACCAAAATAGGAACCATTACAATCAACACATTTTTACCAATGAGAAATGTTTGTTTATTCCTATAGCTTAAAAATCCGTGCTTCAGGATTCTATGAATTGGAAAGTAGTTTCTGCCTCCTACTGCTTATGAAAACATTCTCCCTGAAAAAAGTTGTCCAGATGCTTGAAGAAGTAGTAGTTGGTTGTCAAGAGGTCAAGTGAATATGGCAGAGGCGGTGAAACTTTGTAGCCAAATTTGTTCAACTTTTGCATTTCGTTGATTTGCTGAGCATACTTCTCAGATGCAATGGTTTCACTAGGCTTCAGAAAGCTGTAGTGGATGAGACTGGCAGCAGAATCAGATGGCAGTAGATCACCAAACAATGACCATGATCTTATTTTGGTGCAAGTTTGGCTTTGGGAAGTGCTTTGGAGCTTCTTCTAGGTCCAACCACTCAGCTGGCCATTACCAGTTGTCATATAAAATCCACTTCTTGTCACATATCATGACAGAATCCGATTGAGAAATGGTTCACTGTTGTTGCATACAAGAGAAGATGACAATTCAAAATGATGATTTTTAAACTTGCGGTCAGCTCATGAAGCACCCACTTATTGAGCTTTTTCATCTTTCCAGTTTGCTTCAAATGCTGCATGACCATAGTATGGTCAACAATGAGTTCTTCTGAAACTTTCCTTGTAGTTGTAAGAGGATCAGCTTCAATGATCCTCTCAGTTGATCGCCATCAACTTCTTATGATTGGCCACAATGCTCTACATCTTTAAGACTCTCATCTACTTTGCAAAATTTCTTGCACCATCACTGCACTGTACCTTCGTAAGTACTTCCTAGACCAAATGTGTTGCTGATTTTGTGAGTTGTTTCTCCTGCTTTAGGACACATTTTGAACTCAGATAAGAAAACAGGTCAAGTTTACCTTTTGTCTAACATAATTTCCCTAGTCTAAAATACATATAAAATAAACAGCAAGTAATAAATCATTAGCAAAAAGCATGAAGTGAGAAATGTACACTAAAATGATATATAACATTACCACATTTAAGAATGTATTCCAATATCAAATGGCAAAGTTCAACAATGTAAAATCGCAATTACTTTCACAAAATCAAATATAATGCTCTAAGAGTTATTTGTCAATCTTAAACTTTGTGAAGTTTTATTTTGTCAATTTATATTTTCTAAAATTTCATTGAACCCTTCTGCAGTAAGAAACAAATTATAAAAAACTGTTTCTCCAAAATTATCATTACAACATATTGTTAAGATAATCACAGAAGTTGAACTGTTTAAATATTGAACTGAACCTAAAATATTTGATTAGGTATTCTGCTGAGCATTCATTGTTAAAGCAATACTATTATCAATAGGTTGGTACAGTTAAGGAGGGGTAAAATTTCCCTTCTACTTCTTTTGAATTTTTTATGGTTTGACTAATAATGAAATTATTAGAACTGGATATGGAACAACAGACTGGTTCCAAATCGGGAAAGGAGTATGTCAAGACTGTATATTGTCACCCTGCTTATTTAACTTATATGCAGAGTACACACACGCATACACATACAAATACACATACTCTTTTTTTTCTGATTATTTTCCATTATTGGTTATTGAAACATTGGTTATTTCAAGATATTGAATAGATTCAAGATATTGAATATAGTTCCCAGTGCTAAACAGTAAATTTTTGTTGTTTATCTATTTTATAAATGGTAGTATGTATGCTAATGAACTGCAGCACGCCAGGCCTCCCTGTCCATCACCAAATGCCAGAGTTTACCCAAACCCATGTCCATCGAGTCAGTGATGTCATCCAACCATCTCTTCCTCTGTTGTCCCCTTCTCCTCCTGCCTTCAATCTTTCCCAGCATCAGGGTCTTTTCAAATGAGTCACCTCTTCGCATCAGGTGGCCAAAGTATTGGAGTTTCAGCTTCAACATCAGTCCTTCCAATGAACACTCAGGACTGGTCTCCTTTAGGATGGACTGGTTGGATCTTCTTTAGCCCAAGGGACTCTCAAGAGTCTTCTCCAACACCACAGTTCAAAAACATCAATTCTTCGGCACTCAGCTTTCCTTTATAGTCCAACTCTCACATCTGGTCCCATACTTCATGGAAAATAGATGGGGAAATGATGGAAACAGTGACAGACTTTATTTCCTTGGGCTCCAAAGTCACTGCAAATAGTGACTGCCATGAAATTAAAAGACGCTCTTTGGAAGAAAAGCAATGACAAACCTAGAAAGCATATTAAAAAGCAGAGCTATTGCTTTACTGACAAAGGTCTGTATAGTCAAAACTATAGTGTTTCCAGTAGTTATGTATGGATGTGAGAGTTGGACCATAGAAAAGGCTGAGCACCAAAGAATTGATGCTTTTGAACCATGGTGTTGGAGAAGACTCTTGAGGGTCCCTTTGACTGCAAGGAGATCCAACTAGTCCATCCTAAAGGAAATCAGTCCTGAATATTCTCTGTAACTTCTGATGCTGCAGCTGAATCTCCAAAGTTTGGTCACCTAATGTGAAGAACTGACTCCTCAGAAAAGACCCTGATCCTGGGAAAGATTGAAGGCAGGAGGAGAAGGGAACAACAGAGGATGAGATGGTTGGATGGCATCATTGACTCGATGGACATGAGTTTGAGCAAGCTCTAGGAGTTGGTCACGGACAGGGAAGCCTAGCATGCTGCAGAGTTTCTATATATGAGTCTGATTCTGTTTTATAAATAAGTTATTTGTACTATTTTTAGATTCCACATGTAAGTGATATCGTATAGTCCTTATTGTTCTTTGTTTGACTTACTTCACTTAGCATGATAATCTCTAGGTCTTCCCATGTTGCTGCAAATGACATTATTTCATTTTTTCTTTATGGTTAGTAGTATTCCGTTGCAAGGAGATCAAACCAGTCAATCCTAATGGAAATCAGTCCTGAATATTCATTGGAAGGACTGATGCTGAAGCTCCAATACTTTGGCCACCTGATGTGAAGAACTGACTCATTGGAAAAGACCCTGATGCTGGGAAAGATTGAAGGCAGGAGGAGAAGGGGATGACAGAGGATGAAATGGTTGGATTTCATCACTGACTCAATGGACATGAGTTTGTGCAAGCTCTGCAAATTGGTGATGGACAGGGAAGCCTGGCATCCTGCAGCCCATGGGGTCCCAAAGAGTCGGACATGACTGAGTGGCTGAACTGAACTGAACATTTGGTTGTATATATACCCTATATCTTTTTTATCCATTCATCTGTTGATGGACCCCTAGGTTGTTTCCATGTCTTGACTATTGTAAACAGTGCTGTTATGAACATTGGGGTGCATGTGTCTTTTTTAAATTAAAGTTTTCATCTTTTCTGTATATATGCCCAAGAATGGAAAGTTTCAGTGTTTTCAGTATATTTTTCCTAAAATACTATTTTATTTAAATTAAAAAGAATTATATTCACAAATCCTTTTAAATAAGAAAAAAATTATTTGATTTTGGAATAAATCAATCAAATAAATCATTATTATTAATTATCATTTTTATTTTTGGCTTCACTGCACAGTATGTGGGATCTTAATTTTCCTATGAGGGATTGAACCCAGGCCCTCATGTACATGGAGTCCTGACCACTTGACCACTGGGGAATTTCCCAATATATTTTTAGAAAACAGACATGCATATTAAGTTTTAAAATAACAGTGTCTAATCTGTCCAGCAAACATTAGTTATATTCCTTGCCATCAGCTAGTTCTGGAGTTCTACCAAGTGACCAAGGTCAGATATGAAACTGCTTAGAGCACAGTGCAAGACAACTGTCCCCTTGACATCGACATTTGCTGCTGACAGGCTGTGCCATATCATTTAGATATTCATATATTGTTTCATATGGATTTTCAAGGTGGCTCAGTGGTAAAGAATCTGCTTGTCAATGCAGGAGCTGCAGGAGACACAAGGTCAATTCCTGGGTCAAGAGGGTCACTGGAGGAGGAAATGGCAACCCACTCCAGTATTCTTGCCAGGATAATCTCATGGACAGAGGAACCTCACAGGCTACAGTCCATTGGGTCACGAAGAGTCCAACATGACTGAAGTGACTGAACACACACACACATATTGCCTTATATTATACAAAAGTTTTGTGGATGTTTGAGTGAGTGTGTATGTGCATACACACTGATCTTTTAAGTATATCTTAAGTAGACAGTATCAGTTTAACATAGAAAATTGTTCTTATGATAAAAAGAAGGGATGTTTGCCTTATTAATGCAATTGAAAGATATGTATTACTTTAAAAACTTGCTCAAGCATGCCAATCAACCATTCATTTAAATACTATTTCTTGAATGTAGTAGACGTCTATAATGTGCCAAAACGAACTTTAAGTTTGAAGAACATAGCTAATATACATTTATAACTTTCCTAGCTAGTTTTGTATTTTGGTTAACCTTCATTTTTTCCCCTGATATCTTTATTAAATTCTTGACATTAATATATCTTTTAAAAGATATCAGAAGTGTACACTACTTCCCTTATCCTAGATTTTAAGATGTGAGGATATAGAGGCTATTTGCATTGTTTTACTAATATTTAAACAGCAGATTGATAATAAAAAATAAACAATAATGATAAAACTTCCCATTTTTCACCTTACTCAGTAGTGTTTTGCTTTATCATTAACGTTGTATGCACAAAATGCATCATGACTCTAGCATTCCATGACTCAATGCTTTCTAAGGCACAAAAGAGTCTGATGATACATGTAATATCTTTCAGTTCAGTTCAGTCACTCAGATGTGTCCATCTCTTTGCGACCCCATGGACAGCAGCACGCCGGGCTTCACTGTCCATCACCAACTCCCAGAGCTTGCTCAAACTCACGTCCATCGAGTCAGTGAAGCCATCCAACCATCTCATCCTCTGTCGTCCCCTTCTCTTCCTGCCTTCAATCTTTCCCAGCATAAAGGGCTTTTCCAAGGAGTCAGTTCTTCAAATCAGGTGGCCAAAATACTAGGGTTTCAGCTTTAGCATCAGTCCTTCCAATGAATATTCAGAACTGATTTCCTTTAAGGTTGACTGGTTTGATCTCCTTGAAGTCCAAGGGACTCTCAAGAGTTTTCTCCAACACTACAGTTCAAAAGCATCAATTCTGCAACACTCAGCTTTCTTTATAGTCCAATTCTCACATCCATACATGACTACTGGAAAAACTATAGCCTTGACTAGACAAACCATTGTGGGAAAGTAATGTCTTTGCTTTTTAATATGCTGTCTAAGTTGGTCATAGCTTTTCTTCCAAGGAACAAGCATCTTTTAATTTCACGGCTGCAGTCACCATCTACAGTGATTTTTTATACAAAAGTCTGTCACTGTTTCCATTGTTTCCCCATCTATTTGCCATGAAATGATGGTACCAGATTCCTTGATCTTTGTTTTTTGAATATTGTGTTTTAAGCCAACTTTTTCACTCTCCTCTTTCACTTTCATCAAGAGACTCTTTTGATCTTCTTCATTTTCTGCCGTAAGGGTGGTGTCATCTGTATATCTGAGGTTATTGATATTTCCCCCAGCAATCTTGATTCCAGCTTGTGCTTCATCCAGCCCAGCATTTCACATGATGTACTCTACATAAAAGTTAAATAAGCAGGATGACAATATACAGTCTTGATGTACTCCTTTACCAATTTGGGACCAGTATGCTGTTGCACATCTGGTTCTAACTGTTGCTTCTTTATCATAGTAAAATTAATTTCAAAACCGGAAGTTTTCAGAACTAAAACTTCCACAAAGCAGTGTTACATCAATGACAAGACTAAAGTGAATTATTGCGTTATGAACTTTATGAAAATTTCAGTTTTTGACAATAAATACTTCAACGATAGTAAGTAGGAGGGACTACTGCATCAATGATAGCAGAAAATAAAATTACCTAAATAGTATTATTTTGTGTCACTCTCAATAGGCTATAGTCCTATTGGTTACACAGATGTCCAATTGAAATATTAGAATGTACACTGGACTTTTTCTGAAAAAAAAAAAGACTGAAAATAGCTCTGACTTTGCATTTAAAAGACAATTAGCCATGGAACAAGATCTAGTTTTCTTGGCATACTTTTTTTGTAAATATTGGCCAACATTAATTGTTTTGTACCCTTAGAGATTAAGTTATTTGCCTTCCAATAAACAAGAAATCTGTCTCCTGCTTAAAAGCAAATATTCATAGGGAAACAACACACTGGCTTATTCATTATAGCTATGTTTTAAAGTTTTTGCCCTAGAGTTTAAACACCCAGTAGACACTTACAGCAAAAATTCCAAATCTTTTCCTCTTATTCTTTTTGCTATTGTTGTCATCAATATCATAAATGTATAACATATCCATACCAAAAGGGTTTATAGTAGGATTACAAGGCTGATTCAACATTCAAAAGCCAATCATTAATTTATTACGTCAGCAGTTTAAAGAAGAAATCTATTATCATCAGTTCAATAATATATCAAAGAGTGTAATAAAGTACAACATCCAATTATAATAAAAACTCTCATCAAACTAAAAAAGAAGAAGAAACAAAGACCTATAATTAATATCCTTCTTAGTGAGGAAACACTAAATTATTTCTTCCTAATATAGAGAAAAACTGAAAAATCCACCCTTCTCACACTTCCTATGCAACACAGTACTCCTTACTATATTATAATGTCTTCAACTATCCATCTAAGAACCTGGATTCCATTGGATATTCCTGTTTACTTTTGTTCCCCTCCATCAGGATTACATTCCAAAAAAAATCATTTTTTTTCTTTATCTGTAATTGTTCCTGTATTCCCACATTTATTTCCTCTCTGTAAATAAAATATGCACCCTAACAGAACATTTTGCCTAAAATATGAATTTAGCTTAAATTTCCAGTATACTAATTGATCGAGGTGTTTACAAGGGCTTATTCCATTTCTGGAAACATTACCACAGAATTTGTTTTTGAGCGAATATAGTCATTCTTCCAGTTTTTACTTAGATGTCAACTTCTCTTCAGAAGTTGACATCTAAGTAGAAATCTTTGATTTTCTTCAGGAGTTGACACTGCTCTGGTCTCTGTCTTGAGGAGGAAGGATCAAAATAGTGGGAGGAATGTTTGTTAGGAAAACAAAACTTGTGGAAGACATAGAGCTCATGCTTTTGCTCAGTTGCTAAGTTGTGTCCAGCTGTCTCTGATCCCATGGACTGTAGCCTGCCAGGCTCCTCTGTCCGCTGGATTTTCCAGGCAAGAATATGAAAGTGGGTTGCCATTTCCTCCTCCAGGGGATCTCTCCAACTCAGGGATTAAAACCGCATCTCCTGCATTGGCAGACAGATTTTTTTATTTTATATTTTTTTTTTACCACTAAGCCACCTGGGAAAGAGCAGAAGACATAAAAGGTAGCAAGACTGGCCAGAGAGAGAAGTCAAGTTGCCTTGGTTCACATCATAGGAGATTCTGGAGCTAAAATTCTGGATTAGAATTGTAGTGTAATTGATCCAAAATGTCTGAGTGGTTCTACCCTGCATTTTATCCCATTTATGTAATATTCTGAAAAATTAAAATAATTGGGGTAGAAAAATCAGCAATTGCATGTATATTTTGAGTGGGATTGAGATGAGATTGACTATTAAGGCATGATAAATAACTATTTGTAGAAGTCTCCTGTATCTTGATCATGTGATAGTTATAAAACTGTGTTTGCCAAATTCATGAAATTACATGTCTATGTAGAATTTATTTCATGATATTTAATTAATAACATGGCAAAAACAAAATAGCAGAACTAAATTGCATTGATAAGTTTAAAATTAATAAACAAATATCTGGTCTGCCTAACATATTAAAGATGGACAACTTTTATACAATACATTGGTAATCAATAAATATATATGAAATAGATTTTTGATACAAGTTAAACACATATGAAAAAATTTGAAAGATGTTGCCAAAATGTGTCTGTGTCCATTTCTGTGAGTGTGTATGTGTGTATTACATCAGAAAAATATTAAAAAATATAAAATATTATATTTTATATAAATATAAAAACTTATATTTATATAAAATTAAAAAAATCTTACACAAAATAGAGGCAGAAAAGTAAAATATGAATAAACTAATAACAATGGATATATTAATAACAAAAGATGTGTACATTGTAAATTACTCTAAACTCCAAATCTCTTATAAACTGAAGACTAATTCATGATATGTAAAATCGTAGAAGTGCTGAGAAGATTTGTTGAAGCAAATTTTCCATTTTTACCTCATCTTGGGAATGAAAGATTAACTTTAAAAAAAAAGAAAGAAAATCAAGAAGGGAAATCTACCATTGAGGATTATTCAAGAAAGTCTATAATCCAAAAGAAGAAAGAAAAGAAAAAAAAAAAAGTGATGATAACAACAAAAAATTAAGCAGAAAAAAATCAAATCATGTTTTTTATTAAAACTTTATTCTGGTAGCAGTCTCTAAAGTTGAGTTTATTAAATATCACCGATATGGTTTTTGTTTAATTCTCCTCATATATTCAAAATCTCTATTTATGTGTTAGTAACTCTATCTATATATGTCATGTCTAGAAAATCACAGATAATCATTAATATCAAAGATATCCTTGTCTACCTGGGAGTGTGTTGATTTTATTCTATTTTTTTTCTTTTCATATATTACCTGATTTGTAATGCTCCAGACATAAAACTGATATTAAAACAAGGTAATACTTTACTTTTGTAATCAGAAAAGAAGATGAAACACTCTTTCTTTAGAGCTTAGGTTAATGTATCACCTATCTATCGCTATTTAAGAAATCATCCCAGAATTTAGCATCTTAAAAGTATGTATCTTTACCATTTTACACAGAGTTCCTTATGAGACTACAATTAATATGTAGGCCAAAGCAGCTGTCTTTTTAAAGTTTACTTGAGTCTAGAGCCTGACTCCAAGAATGCTCATTCAAATGCTTGACATGTTAGAGCTGGTTGTTGACAGGAAGCCAAGAATTCCTCACCATGTGACTTTTCCCATAAGATTGCTGGACCATGCTTATGATATAAGATTTAGTTTCCCCCAGAGCTAGTGAACAAGAGACAGCAAGGTGAAAACAATTATGTCTTTTACCAACTAGCCGTTGAAATCACAGGACATCATTTTAACGGTGTCCTATTTAAAACAAAGGTGAGACTTAATCAGTTTGGTAGGGGGTGGCTCTAAGTGATACCAGGACAAAGAAATCATCAAGGATGTTTAGATTGGATTGGATTGGCTCCTTCATGTGGTATTTTCACTGGTTATAAAGCTTTAATCAATACACAGATTTTTCACCTTTTTAAAAAATCTAGCTACATGAACAATGTACATATTAGAAATGTCTATTTCTATAAAATGAAGTGAATAAAAAAACTTATTTGACCTTCAATTTCTGGAACTTTTCTTTTAGTCTTACCAGTATTTCATGATATAATATTTTGGTTTGTCTCTATGATATAATGTCATTAACTATTTTCCCCATAGCCATTTTTATTTGCTAATGTAATGTTCTAAGCAGGTCAATGAAAGTGGCTTAGTAAAACATAAGGGGAAATATTTAAAAAAGGATACATTCTACTCTAAGTGGGAATATTTATTCTTAGGATATATGATAAGTAATGACAAAGCCATAAACTTGGGAAATACATCATTGGCCAGTTTTTTTATTTTTTTTTCTGATGATAGCTATGAAACAGAATAATATGAGTAAAGTATTAGTATGGAAATTAGTGTGAAAAATTGGGTATTTGAAAACTGCTTGCTGTAACAGAAAATTATTCTAATACATGAAAATTATAGCCATTTCAAAAGTCCACAGTTTAAAGACTATGAAGTCCTCATACATTTTCAGAATTTTTTGAGTAATTAAAAAATAACCTCAGATTTTTAGTTTAGAAAAGAGAAGGCAAGGATAGATTTAAACATTATCTTTAAAAGATGATTTGCAATTTATAACGTTATTTGAAATTAAATAAGACATTTAGCAGATCAACAAATATTGAGTACACTCAACTCTGCCTTAAATGCTTAGATTTCCCACTGTGTTAAAGATATTAATACTGAAGAAATATCCCTGAAAATAAAGTTAAAATTTCCTTTGATAGTGGTATCTTAAAATAGAACAGAATTTCATCTGTTAGGAGTAGTTTAGATGTATCCAACTTTGAAGTCAGATGACGGAGTTGCATGACCTATCCAAGTTTCTACTGACCCTATGATTTCATGAGAAAAGAAGGGTTTTCAGCTTTTGAGTTCCCATTCTAAAGCTTATTCAAAGCAAAGAGACAGATTTGAATGCAATCTAGAGTGATAAAATATTCTTACAGTTAACTTTAAGTGCAATACTTTTTAATAACTTCACTAATGACCCTCACTAGGGAATACAAATTCTGCTCATTAAAGCTATGTAAGATAATGATTAAATCTTTTTTTTTAATCAGGAATAATATGATTTCATATGTTGACAGTTTTAGGGCTATTATTCCCAAATTCTGCCAGACCTCTAGCTTGAAACTATGCAGGACGTGAGTGGGCAAAGAAAGAGGAACAACTAAATTAATCTTTAAGAGACTACTTACCACTGTGTAGGACATATTCTCTCAATCATATATAATTTTTCATGAAATCTGAATTAAATATAATAGTATTTAAGTATTGGCTGATGTCTTTGGTAAGAATGATAGTTTCGTTTTTAAATTAATCACTAATTTAATTAGTGGTTTAATTTTTTCTTTAAAAACTTTTTGGGTTAACAAAAGTTCAGTTCAGTCACTCAGTCATGTCCGACTCTTTGAGATGCCATGAATTGCAGCACGCCAGGCCTCCCAGTCCATCACCAGCTCCCGGAGTCCACACAAACCCATGTCCATCGAGTCAGTGATGCCATCCAACCATCTCATCCTCTGTCGTCCCCTTCTAGCATTAGGGTCTTTTCCAATGAGTCAACTCTTCACATGAGGTGGCCAAAGTATTGGAGTTTCAACTTCAACATCAGTCATTCCAATGAACACCCAGGACTGATCTCCTTTAGGATGGGTTGATTGGATCTCCTTGCAGTCCATGGAACTCTCAAGAGTCTTCTCCAACACCACAGTTCAAAAGCATCAATTCTGCGGCACTCAGCTTTCTTCACCATCCAACTCTCACATCCATCCATGACCACTGGAAAAACCATAGCCTTGACTAGACGGACTTTTGTTGGCAAAGTAATGTCTCTGCTTTTAAATACACTATCAAGGTTGGCCATAAACTTCCTTCCAAGGAGTAAGCGTCTTTTAATTTCATGGCTGCAATCACCATCTGCAGTGATTTTGGAGCCCCAAAAAATAAAGTTTGACACTGTTTCCCCATCTATTTGGCACGAAGTGATGGGACCAGATGCCATGATCTTAGTTTTCTGAACTTTGAGCTTTAAGCCAATTTTTTCACTCTCCTCTTTCACTTTCATAAAGAGGCTCTTTAGTTCTTCTTCACTTTCTGCCATAAGGGTGGCATCATCTGCATATCTGAGGTTATTGATATTTCTCCCGGCAATCTTGATTCCAGCTTGTGTTTCTTCCAGCCCAGCGTTTCTCATGATGTACTCTGCATATAAGTTAAATCAGCAGGGTGACAATATACAGCCTTGATGTACTCCTTTTCCTATTTGGAACCAGTCTGTTGTTCCATGTCCAGTTCTAACTGTTGCTCCCTGACCTGCATACAGGTTTCTCAAGAGACAGGTCAGATGGTCTGGTATTCCCATAAAAGTAGATTTAAGTAAAATATTAAATAAAACTTGGAACAGTTCTATGTGACTATTGCACATAAAAAGCTTGAGTTCACAAACACAGCTTTAAGACTTAGCTTTTACAATTCAGAGGTTTTCCTTTGCACTTAGGTATGCTAACCCAAACATGGAACCATAGAAATTTAGGAAAAATTTAATTGATTCCATTTAATTAGCACTATGGAGAAGAAAATGGTGATCCGCTCCTGTACTCTTGCCTGGAAAATCCCATGGGCAGAGGAGCCTGGTAGGCTACAGTCCATGGAGTCATAAAGAGTCAGACACAACTGAGTGACTTCACTTTCACTTCACTTTCAGTTAGGCCTAAATTCTTTCAATACAAGATCAAAGCCAGGAATGTGTGATAGGTCAGTTATAGAAATGAACTTCATCAGGACCCACTGTCAGCTATCAACATCTTCCTCTCTTCCTTGGTTCACTCTTGGTACTTGCTCATCAGTGAGTTTGTAATAGTTACATTCTGGCATTGGGATGGGGTTTGGGTAAAGTAGATTGGCTCTTAGAGCAAGTTCCATGAGCTGGCTTACATAAAATATGCCATATGAGATAGCTCAGTTCTAGTCTTAGTACATGTTCTTGAAGAGAGGATTTAAATACATCACTCTTCAAATGCCAAGTTAACTACAGGATCAAGAAAAAGTTCTTAAGAGAGTGAGAAACTGGATAAAAGTGATTCTCCTTGTTGTGACCAAGAGTCCAGTTTGCTACTCTAACAGAATTGTGTGCCTCAGATCCATTCATGAGCTTGTAGTTTTGTACTTCTTGAATTTATAAAATTCACAATTTATAGACAAGACACATGGAGGAATCATGTTGCAAGTTTCCACTGAAATTACATCTTTGGAATCTGACACATAGCAATTCTCATTCATTCAAAAACATATTTGGTAAATGCACTGCTGCATTTCTGGTATTTTTCTAGAATTAAATTGAGGAAGAACTTGTCCTTGCGGAAATTTGGAATAATGATTAACACATAACTAAATAGAAAATTGCAATAAGGTTATCTGATGTCAAGATCTGGATAAACATAGTATAATATTGAAAGTTCGAGGAATGTTACTGTAAATTATGTTTATTTTTTATTCAAAAATACTGTAAAGGACAGAAAAATCTGTTGAATAATACAACAAACATTATCCTGAATCCTAAATTAACAAATCCTAGATAAGTGCTTTTTTTCTCAAATTTCCTTAGATTGTGTTTTCTGTTTAAATTAAATAAATTAAACCATATGGATAAACCCAAAGTCCCCTTGGAACTGGAAAGTGGTATGCAAAACACTTGCACTAATTCATCCTTCAGTGACTATGGTGGAAACTATGAGCTCAGCTCCATCCAGCTCCACCAAGTAAGAAATGCGCATGCTGATGGGACTAACATTGTCAGCTGCTTCAGGGACTACCTCACCCTTGGACAGCCATGTGAGTTTATATAAGGTCAGTCTCCTCCCAGGCTCGCCCAATGATGGAGGTGAACGTAAAAATGGTGTGACATTTTGAACTAACACAGAACAACTCTGATGGACCATTTTAGCTTCAGAATCCCTGCAGTCAGCCGAGGCAGCCATCAGGCCACCATCATAGACGGGCTTCCCTCTTAGCCCAGCATGCTTTTTTCCTCTTGCTTCTAAAGGTATCAACTCCAATTAAAACCTTAAATAACATTCAGATCATTAAACCCCATTTCAGGATCTGGGGAAGCCACATTTGATGATAACCAAAAAGAGTTTTCCTACAAAAATGTGACTTCTAAACAGAGACCTGAAAGATCATTATATGTTTATCACAAAGAGATATGTGGAATTATGTCTACATGAACAGAACACATTCTTCAAACATTCTTCTAGCTCAGAAGAAAATATACATAAAATATGAGTTTGTATTTTCAATGTAGTAATGAATTTTGTGGTTGCAGAAAGGAGAAAAAATGAAAATATGACAGAAATTATGAATGAAGAAATAAAGCTATTTCATGAATAAAACAATAATAGGGAAAAATGAAATAAAATCAAGATGATTCCAGGTTTATAAAAGGCAGCAATGAGGGGGGAGTCTCTTTCAGGAAAAGATGAATATAGTTTTTGACATGAAGAGTTTGGGGAAGTGACAATTAACAGTATGTATAAGTCTTCCAAACAACTGAAAATATAACTCTAGCTCATAAGTTAGAAAAGCATTTAATTAGTTCATCCACTTATGTTTTGAGACTTTCTGTATTTGTTTCTGAGCATAGAGTGGGGAATAAATCTGGTATGGTCACTGTCTCAGAGTGCTTACAACATAGGATCAAAAACAGATATAATACACATAATCATACAAATAAACAGGTAACAGCAAACTGTGAAATAATCCCTATGGACAAAAAACAGGGTATGAAGAAATGAAGTGGAGGGGACTTAATTGGCACTGTGGATATCAGAGAAGGCCTCTGAAGGCCATTTAATATATTTATGTTAAAACTTGAAGCATGAATAGGCTTCAGCTTAGCAAAAAGCAGAATAAGAATTTTCTTACCAGAAGAAGCAGCATCTGTCAAGTGTTTACATTCTGTCTTAAAAGATATGGTAGAACTTCACTGAAACTGGCAGCCTTTCCCTTCTCCAAGGACTTCCCTAGAAGTTCAGTTGGTAAAGAATCCGCCTGTAATGCAGGAGACCCCGGTTAGATCTCTGGGTTGGGAAAATCCCCTAGAGAAGGGAAAGGCTTCCCACTCCATTATTCTAGCCTGGAGAATTCCATTAACTTTATAGTCCATGGGGTCACAAAGAGTCAGGAGCAACTGAGTGACTTTCACTTTCACTTCTCTTCTCCATGGGACCTTCCCAACCCAGGGATGGAACCCAGGTCTCCCATATTGCAGGCAGATTTTTTTTTTTTTTTTTTTTTTTACCAGCTGAGCCACAAAGGAAACCCAAGAATATTGGAGTCTGTAGCCTATCCCTTCTGCAGCGGATCTTTGCGACCAAGGAATCGAACGGGAGTCTCCTGCATTGCAGGCCGATTCTTTACCAACTGATCTATGAGGGAAGCCCTGGTTAAAACTGGAATGCTGCCTTAAATGCCATCGGAGAGTCACTGAAAAGTTAAAGGCAAGAAAGTAATAGAAGCATGAAAATTTGAGAGTTTTCTGTGTCCAGGTTATAGTAGAAGCCAGGAAAGCAAATGCTCTGGGGAAAAAAGAGTAGGCAAGGGAAAGAAAGTAGGACAAAAGACAGACCTGCGGACTCTTAGAAATAGAGATAGATATCAGAAAGTAGGAAAGGAATTACAAAACTCAGAGGGTTTTAAAAAGTTACACAACATACAGACTGAAGTAGATGCAGTACTGTCAAATAATAAAAGAAAGGCTGACAGATTTTTTAAAATGACCAGTAGATTATGAATTCAGGTTTTAAAATAAAGTCACACTGACATAATCTTACATTAAGAGAAGTACTGTAAAACTGAATTACAGGGTTTTAGCTTCTTGCAAAATTTCCTGAACATCTCTATGCTGTTGTAAACTATTCATTATACGTATTTTTTTTCCTACTTTCTTAAGGAAAAAAAAATACTTATTTTCTTTTGGTAATTTCCCAAAGTGGTTGAGTTTTAAATTTGCTTTTAAATTGGGTTTTTAAATAGCTTATACCAAGCATTTTAGAATTCAGTTGCAGAAAATTTGAAGCAGATTTTATAAGGTAGTTCAAATTTTCACTAACTTATCAGCTTAATTAAAAAGCAGAGACATTACTTTGCCAAAAAAGGTCTGTCTAGTCAAGGCTATGGTTTTTCCAGTAGTCATGTAGGGATGTGACAGTTGGACTATAAAGAAAGCTGAGCGCAGAAGAATTGATGCTTTTGTACCGTGGCCTTGGAGGAGACTCTTGAGAGTCCCTTGGACTGCAAAGGAGGTCCGACCAGTCCATCCTAAAGGAGATCAGTCCTGAGTGTTCATTGGAAAGACTGATGTTGAAGCTGAAACTCCAATACTTTGGCCACCTGATGCGAAGAACTGACTCATTTGAAAAGACCCTGATGCTGGAAAAGATTGAAGGCAGGAGGAGAAGGGGATGACAGAGGATGAGATGGTTGGATGGCATCACCGACTCAATGGACATGAGTTTGGGTAAACTCCGGGAGTTGGTGATGGACAGGGAGGCCTAGTGTGCTGTGGTCCATGGGGTCGCAAAGAGTCAGACATGACTGAGTGACTCAGCTGAACTGAAATCAGCTTCATTTAATTAATTTTATTCAACTAATTGATTTCAATTTAATAATAATTAGAACTGAGCGTTTTCTAATATTGTGTAGAAAAGGTGTATGTGTATACATATATATATATATAATTGTAAATAAAACATAAAGAATAATATATAATATAGTTGCCCTATACACATTATTGTCTGCCCTTTTAAAATGTACTTATTCCTGTTTCTGACTTTCTGAAAAATGATATTCTAGTTACTTCTTTCCATTTGTTTGTTCAAAGTGAATTATAAAACTGACCACCCACTCCACTGTTAACAAATGATCTTAAAAGTGTTTATATGTCTTTTAAACTGGCTTATTTTCTTGTATTACGGTGTAATATAGGTCAAAGAAAGAAAAGAGAAAGGAGGGCGAGAGCAGAGTGGGAAAGGGGGAGGAAGGAAGGAAGAAGAAGGAAGAGAAACAACCCAGAGGCATTACAATTGCTTTTATCTTAGTTACAAACAACATATCATAAAATCAATAGTAGCACTCATGGGCATGTACTAAGCCGAAACAACACCAATTCTTCTTTTTTAGGTCTCCCAGGGCCACTGAGTCTTGCTATCAAACTGCACTTTGTACCTTCTGGTTCACAATACTTACTCAGTAATTTAAATTCCATGAGGGCCTCCAGGGACATTTTGAAAACATGGATCTTTCTTAAAGGCTATTATTATGTGACATGCAGCCATACTACATCAAATTATTAAATTGTTTGTGTTATTCTATTAGTTTGAATAAGCTGTCAATTTGATGATATGCTCAAAGATAAGTGCTAAATAAAAATGACAAATTGTGTGGGTAGCAGCACTCTCTACAAATGAAATTCACTAGGAAATAGAGATATTCCCTACTTCCATACCATATACAGTTCCAAAGAATCTGGAGCAACTGTTTCATCAAACCTTTCAACTCTTTTCTTCCTCCCTGTTCTTGACCTTTGCAAATCTGTTCCAGAATCTTTTTTGGTCAGATGGAGATGGGGATAAAAGTCAATCAAAACTTAAACTTTAAATCCTCATATTTACTCCCTTTCAAAGCTTAATGTCTCAGAAAGAACTAACAAATGCTAATTCCCATTTCCTCACAGTTTTAATCCCACTACATGATGGTTTGAAATCCAATAAATATTAGATGCTTAAAGCAAGAAAAAAAATTTAATTTCCAGATTTACTGGTATCATATATTTCCATTATGCATATTAATTATACTTCATTTGGTTTCTAACTCTGTGTTTCAACTTTTATGCTTTTCTTTGCTCTATTAATTTTCTCAGTTTTCTGTCTATCATATCAAAATTTCATTGTATAATTCAGTTCTCAAAATTCTCCCTCAGCTCAGGTAGTAACTGTAATTTTGAAATGATTGAAATTATTTCATTAGTCAATCATCAAACTTCTTCTGTACCTTAAGCATTACCTACATCATCTAAATTTCAATTGTTGAAACTCTTCTACAATGTTTTATCTTAAAAGTTAAGACCTTGAGAATCTCATTGTCCATCTCTCCTCATTTTCTATACTTCTATATGTCTCCTGCATTCTACCATATGAATATCCTACTTTAAACTATTGCATTGTATTGCTACTGGTTAAATCCTTGTCTGCATTTGCCATGAATATTTTTGATAGTGAGGTGAAATTATCAATTGTGGTTTAACTACATTATCTTCTTGGTCAAATGTTGCCACAAACCTCCCAGTTTCTAACACTTTCTGGTCATATTTAAGTACCTCGATCATTCTCTACTGAAATTCATAGATTTTATTCTTAACTATTTCAGTTTAGAAAAATTATTATAAATGTTATAAAATACATAAAAACAGAACAGTAGAATATAGTACTTTATGTCCACCTATAGGCATCAACAAATAACAACATTTTGTCTATCTTATTTCATAAATATATTCATTTCTTTTGCTTTTGTTTGTAATTTTTTGGTTTGGTCTTTGTTTTGTCTTTCCAGTAATATTTTAACAAAAATCCAGACAGTGTGTCACTACACATAAAATTACTTCAGTAAATATCAAATAAAGAGGTTTTGTGTTTTAATGGTTACAGTAATTTATATTTCTTGTTTTCTATATCTTTTAGGTATCCCATTATTTTAAACAGATATAAAATTTAACAATTGATTTTATTCTTATGAGCCCGTGCTGCCTATTTTATAATCTACTTTAAAATTATTATCTTATATTTACTTTACTTAAAATGAGAGCTATAGCTATTTACATAATCATCAGTTTCCTCTTCCATTTCCTCAAAAAATTTATATATATCCAAATGGTATAATTTATTAGCTGACTTTCAATATATACCACAAATACTAAGACACTTGTCTAAATGCATCAAAGACTTCTGATTGCAATTGAGATGGAATAACAAGGATTAGCATGACTCCCTTCTATGAAACAAAAATCTGCACAAAATACATTAGACAATGGATTTTAGTCTTTGGATGGCAGGCAACACAGGACAGAAATCCTAAGAAAGGAGAAGCCAACAAGGTGAGCCCTAAGATAGCTTCAGTTTACAGACTGAAAGGCAGGAAGAAGATCTCAGGAAAACTGATTAGCCTGCATGAGTTGAAAAGATGGTTTGGGAATCTGGCAATGCCCAAAAACTTCAGGATTACAGGGTAGAATTCCACAGAGGGAGAGCTGCAGTAGGAAACTCCAGAGGTTTACAGGCTTCCCATAGAATCTTTTGCTGAGGAGAAAGAACCACACAAAAAGATCAGTGCATATAATCCTCCAAACTTAGTGAAAAGTGTTAGTCAATCAGGAGTGTCTGACTCTTTGCAACCCCATGGACTGTAGCCCACCAGGCTCCTGTCTTTGGAATTCTCCAGGCAAGAATTGCATAAAGGCAAAGTAATATGTGTCCCCCAAAGTATAATTAATAGTCCTAGTTTACTTGGGATGGTCTTGGGTTTAGAAATGAAGTTCCTGTATTCTTGGAAATGCATCCATACCAGGCAAATTGGGACAGCTGATCAACAGTGGCAGAAATCTTATAATTGGAAGTGTGCCACGTTAGGAAATCAGGTGAGTCATGCTTTGGTGGTGAAAACTTAGTCCTAGGCTAAAGGCTGCTCTGATCGTGCCTAGTAAAACTTAATGAAAGTGAAAAAGTGAAAGTGAAAGCGGCTCAGCTGTGTCCAACTCTGCGACCCCATGGACTGTAGTGTCGTGTCTGTTGTTTCTGTAGTGTCTGTAGTGTCAGTCGTGTCTGATTCTTTGCAACTCCATGGGCTATAGCCTGCCAGGCCCCTCTGTCCATGGAACATGTCCAGTATTTCTCCAGGCCAGAATACTGGAGTGGGTAGCCTTTCCCTGCTCCAGGGGATCTTCCCAATCCAGGGATCAAACCCAGGTCTCTTGCATTGCAGGCATATTCTTTAGCAGCTGAATCACCAGGGAAGCCCGTAAAACTTAATAGTTAGTCTCAAAGGATAAAACTATTTTCAGGTAACTTAAAAGGTCAAATGTATTCAAAGAAATAAAAAAAAATCCAACCCCCAACTAGTTACTATCCATAATGTCTGGTATCTAACAAAAAAGTTGCAGGCATGCAAAGGAACAGGAAAATAGAATTCCTAGTTAAAAAAAAGAAATCACTGGAAATAGACATGATAATGATACAGATAATAGAAACAGAAGCAAGAATTTTATAGAGGTTATTATAGCTGAAATATATCCAAGGAGGCAGAGTAAAATTTATCTTGGTAAGTCCAAATATGGAAGATTCAAAGAACATCCATTTCTAAAAATAAAAAGTACAACATCAAAAAAAATCATTAAATAGGGTAAAAAACAGACTAGATAAGTCTTCTGTCTATTTTTTAATCAGGATTTTCTTTGATGTTAAGTTGTATGAGATGTTTATATAGTTTGGATATTACCCCTTATCAGTCTTATCATTTGCAAATATTTTCTCCCATTCATGAATGGAGATTTTTCCAAAGAAGAAAGGCAGATTCCCAGTAGGCACATGAAAGGATGCTCAACATTGTAAATTTTAAGGGAAATGCAAATGGAAGCCACAGTGAGACATCACCTCACCTATTATCATCAGGCGGCTATTTGACTATCAGAATGACTATGATCAAAGAGAACACATATAGCAAATGTTGGTGAGAATTTAGTGAAAAAGGAGCTCTTGTAGAAATAGTACATTTCTTGTTGGTAGAAATGTAAATTGGTGCAGCCACTGTGAAAAACACTACGGAACTTTTTCAAAAAACCTGATACTAGAACTACTATCGGTTCAGTTCAGTTCAGTTGCTCAGTCATGTCTGACTCTTTGCGATGCCATGAATTGCAGCTCGCCAGGCCTCCCTGTCCAACGTTAACTCCCAGAGTTTATCCAAACCATGTCCATTGAGTCGGTGATGCCATCCAACCATCTCATCCTCTGTTGTCCCCTTCTCTTCCTGCTCCTAATCATTCCCAGCATCAGGGTCTTTCCCAATGAGTCAACTCTTCCCATGAGGTGGCCAAAGTATTGGAGTTCCAGCTTCAACATCAGTCCTTCCAATGAACACCCAGGACTGATCTCCTTTAGGATGGATTGATTGGATCTCCTTGCAGTCCAAGGGACTCTCAAGAGTCTTCTCCAACACCACAGTTCAAAAGCATCAAGTCTTCGGCGCTCAGCTTTCTTCACCGTCCAACTCTCACATCCATACATGACTACTGGAAAAACCATAGCCTTGACTAGACGGACCTTTGTTGGCAAAGTAATGTCTCTGCTTTTTAATATGCTATCTAGATTGGTCATAACTTTCCTTCCAAGCAGTAAGCGTCTTTTAACTTCATGGCTGCAATCACCATCTGCAGTGATTTTGGAGCCCAAGAAAATAAAGTTGGACACCGTTTCCACTGTTTCTCCATCTATTTCCCATGAAGTGATGGGACCAGATGCCATGATCCTAGTTTTCTGAACAACTTTTTCACTCTTCTCTTTCACTTTCATCAAGAAGCTTTTTAGTTACTCTTCACTTTCTGCCATGACGGTGGTGTCACTGTATATCTGAGGTTATTGATATTTCTCCCAGCAATCTTGATTCCGGCTTGTGTTTCTTCTAGCTCAGCGTTTCTCATGATGTACTCTGCACTTAAGTTAAATAAGCAGTGTGACAATATACAGTCTTGACATACTCCTTTTCCTATTTGGAACCAGTCTATTGTTCCACGTCCAGTTCTAACTGTTGTTTCCTGACCTGCATACAGGTTTCCCAAGAGACAGGTCAGGTGGTCTAGTATTCCCATCTCTTTAAGAATTTTCCACAGTTTGTTGTGATGCACACAGTCAAAGGCTTTGGCATAGTCATTAAAGCAGAAATAGATGTTTTTCTGGAACTCTCTTGGTTTTTTGATGATCCAGCAGATGTTGGCATACAGAATACTGGAGTAAGTTGCTATTTCCTTCTTCAAGTGATCTGCCCAATCCAGGGATCAAACCCACGTCTCCTGCTTGTCAGGGAGATTGTTTGCAACTGGACCATGGAAGCCAATGGAATACTACTCAGCCATAGAAAGAATGAAAATTTTGCTATTTGCAATAACATGGATGAACGTGGAGGGTATTACGCTAAATTAAATATCAGAAAAGTATAATTATAGTATGATATCACTTATATGTGGATTCTAAAAAGTACAATAAACTAGGGAATATAACAAAAAGAAACAGACACACAAATATAGAGGACAAACAAGTGTTTAACAGTGGAGAGATGGAAGAGGTACAGGGTAATACATGGATAAGGGAATAAGAGGTACAAACTATTAAGTATGAAATAAGCCACAGGATATATTGTACAACAAAGAGAATATAGCCAATATTTTATAATAACTTAAGTCAAGTATAACCCTTAAAAACCATGAATGACTATATTGTACACTTGTAACTTATATAATATTATGTATTAATTATATGTCAATAAAATATGAATAAATGAAAAAAGAAAGATTAGATGTTGTAGGTGAAAAGTTTAGTGAATTTAAAACAAAGCAATAAAAATTATCAGAGCCAAACGAAGAGGAAGTAGAGATTGATAAAAAGTACCCAAATCATCAGTGAATTAGGACAATTTTATGTAATCTAATATTTGTGTAATTAGGAACCTTCTAATATTTGGGCAATTAGCTTCCCTGGTAGCTCAGTAGGTAAAGAATCTGCCTGCAATGCAGGAGATCCAGGTTCAATCTCTGGGTCAGAAAGATCCCCTGGAGAAGGAAACGGCAACCCACTCCAGTATTCTTGCCTGGAGAATCCCATGAACTGAGAAGCCTGGCGGGTTACAATCTATAGGCTCACAGGAAACAGACACAACTTAGTGACTAATTCACCACCACCAGGATACTTGAAGGAGATCAGAGACAAGTCTTTTTGAATCCCTGATTCCCACAGAGTCTGTGAATATAGTGAAGGGTAGCCTGTTTTTCAACACTGAGCATGCAGCAATAGAAGTTGCAAGAGTTGCCCATCTGTCATGGTCTCATGGATTTGAGAGGTGAGTTAATGACAAATTATATAGAATTTGAAATGTAATGGTGTACACATGAAATATATAATGTTATAAACCAGTGTTACCTTAAATTAATGAACAAATAATTTTTAATATAGAATAAATTGTGCTGGCATTGGATCACAAAGAACTGAGGCTAGAAACTGGGCTTGGCAGGGAGCGATATCCAGGTTGAAACTGAAGAGCATGCTCCATGGTAAGAATTTCTTCAACAAAGACAGGCACTTTTAACTCTATGCGTGGATTTAAATGAGTATGAAGTAAATAGTGCATGTGCTCTGGTTCACCCCAAAACCAAACACAGGAGGAAACTGGAACTGAATGTGAGCATCTCCCTAAAAGTGTACTTGAACAGCAGTCTTGAGAGGATTAGGCTTAAGATGATTAACTAGGAAACAGGAAGGAAATAGTACAACTTCTATTTTGATTTATCTTTCATTTTGCTCACATGTAGCTTCTATTTTTGTGTATGTATTTTGATGTACTGAATACATCATAATTACATTAGCATATGTAATTTTAAACATATGAAAATTATAATACATGTTAAATAATAATATATTTAATATATAATGCATAACATTTATAAAATAATAATACATACTAAATAATAACATATAATTATTGCAATTCATAATATATAAGTAACAACTCTTATAATGTAATCATGTATGTGATTCTTCTCCCTTCCTCCCGGCCCTTTCTTTCTTCCTTCTCTCTCTATTTTTGCTTTCTTTCTCTCTCTTCCTTCCTTCTCTTCCTTACCCTCTTCCTTCCTTCTTTTCTTTCTGTCACCTAATTGAGTTCTAATCCACTTCTCTCACAGAAACCACACTCATAATTCATGTTTAAATTTCAGTTTCTTTCTTTCTATCTGAAATATATTTGTGAAGCAGTCTAATTTAAAACACTCAGCTTTTTTTGTGTGTGTGTGAAATAGCTACATATACTGTTATAAGTAATTTAGGAGAATAGTGTAAATAATTCATTCTTAATAGGTCTTTGCAAATATTCAACTTAGTTTCCTTAGGAAATTCATTCATTTTACATCAGCATTTAACAACTTTGATATTGGTAAATAAAACTAGGTAATTAGAATAACTGATAATTATCTAAGCAAGCAGAATAGCAGCTACAATTGGCCTAAATATGCTTAGGAATAAATACTGATCAATATTGGTAAGTTTATAGCTCTCCTGTTGTGAGCAGACGTGTGTTAAGTATATGGAAGATTAACTAGTACTTGTTCTTAGTGGTTGGCAAGTCACAGTCTTTTTCAGTATAGTTTCCTGAGAAAATAGAAGGGATTTGTTTACTGATTACTTAAGGGAGTTTGATGACAGTAAAGTGTCAAATGGATGGTTGTATCAAATGTCCTTTAAAAGTCTTTCTTGTAACATAATTTATATATCCACTCAAACAAAATTCAGTTTACTGTCCATCACTATTCCACACAAGATGATATAAAATTATTAAAATGGTAAAATAACATAATATTGCTAATATTTAATTGGTAAGAATCAGAGATAAAACAAAGAAAGGCAATGGATAATTGCATAAAGTGATTTGATTCAGTAGTTCGTGATTTTTAAAGCTCTTTAGTTTCAAGGATATGACTATAAAATGCATGTTCAGTGTTCATAAAAAAGATTTTTCTCTGAATGAGAGAATAAATCAGTTTCCTGCTTCTGCTAATATCCTCATTCATTTTTTTCTTACAAAATATTATATAGTAAAACTCATTGAAAAATAGCCCATCATTTTTAGTTTGGCAATCTTATTTTCTACATAATAATTGCAAATTAAATGGTGACTCTTCAAATATATCTACTCTACAAAATAGGGTTTATCCAAAAATGGAAGGCTTAGTTTTTAAAAAATAAATAGGTGTTATGTTACTAACTTCAAAGATAATAATATAGCCCAGTTTATTTATTTTTCCCACAATGGAAATACTTCTAAAATAGGGGACTTTATGTTTGAAGTGGTGGGGAGAAAGGAAGAGACAGAGAGAGATTCTATATATTAAGATAACATGTTGGTGGAAAATATGCAATATTTTTAATGTCAATGACATAATCACACAGTTTTGGATTTGAAAGATGAATTAAAAATTTAACTCCTTTTTTATTTTAAAAAATGAGTCTGTGTATGATGAGTGATCAAGACCAGACCATATATCATAAGTAACAAGGTGGGAATTTGAAGGTTAAAGCACTCTTTATTCAGAAGGGAAACATATTTCCTAAATGAATCATGCAAGAGATTGAAATGGTCAGCTGCTACTGGTCTAGAAGAAAGATGACAACTCTTTCTTCGTTTACCCCAAATACTCACTGCCAGTCCTCTCCAGTTCAACTTTGTTTTGTTTTCTTTTTATTCCTTATAGTGCTAAAAATAAAAAGAGCGGAGGCAAAACCAAAAACAAAACCTCTCTTCAAAGTAATTCAAGATCGTCTAACTAATTATCTTGGTCCAAGGATCTGAATACCTTAAAGATACTTCAATAAATGATTACAAATATTTGAAAACAAGTTTGCTTAGTATGTTTGAAACAAGAATAAAACTCTTCAGGAGCAGAATGCTTTTAGCTTCTATATGTGACCAGTTAACATTTTATTTCTTTTGAGTTTTTGCTCTTTATGTCTTCTTGAGAGAAGAATACTTCTTGGTAAATTATCTTTTCCTTTTGACAGATCCAAGCAAGAACTAGAAACCTGATGCACACCTCCTCATCTGCTAGTGTAAATCTCATATTTAGAAAAAAATTAATCTTCTTCACCCCATGTTCCTGTAGTAAAGAGTTTTTGTTTTTAGTGATATCTTATAACAACTTCATATTTTTCCTCACAATTGATATCATGTTCTTAGTTTATGCAATCACTATGAGGGTTTGTCTATTTTGGTTATTATATTATACTGCCTATAACCTAGCAGGCATTCAGAGTTTGTTTATAGATTAACTTACTAACACTAACCCATTTTGCTAGAATTCCACATTTTTCTCTTTCCTTTTCCCAGACTGGAAAAGAAATGATGTGTCCTTACATCTTCAGAGAATTAATTATATGAATATAAGAATGTACATATATATATATATATATATATATATATACACATACATATACATACATCGATTTATATATAATTATATATGACTTTATTTTTTTGGGCTCCAAAATCACTGCTGATGGTGATTGCAGCCATGAAATTAAAAGACGCTTACTCCTTGGAAGGAAGGTTATGACCAACTTAGATAGCATATTTAAAAGCAGAGACATTACTTTGTCAACAAAGGTCCGTCTAGTCAAGGCTATGGTTTTTCCAGTGGTCATGTATGGATGTGAAAGTTGGACGGTGAAGAAAGCTGAGCGCTGAAGAATTGATGCTTTTGAACTGTGGTGTTGGAGAAGACTCTTGAGAGTTCCTTGGACTGCAAGAAGATCCAACCAGTCCATCCTAAAGGAGATCAGTCCTGGGTGTTCATTGGAAGGACTGATGTTGAAGCTGAAACTCTAATACTTTGGCCACCTCATGCGAAGAGTTGACTCACTGGAAAAGACCCTGATGCCGGGAAGGATTGGGGGCAGGAGGAGAAGGGGACGACAGAGGATGAGATGGTTGGATGGCATCACTGACTCAATGGACGTGGGTTTGGGTAAACTCCGAGAGTTGGTGATGGACAGGAAGGCCTGGTGTTCTGTGATTCGTGGGGTCACAAAGAGTCAGACATGACTGAGTGACTGAACTGATATATGTATATACATATGTATATATTTTTCAATTTGATATCAGGATAAATATGTCCAAGGACACAAATTTAAGCAATATTGCATGTTCAGTAAGTGGCAGAGCCATACCATAATCTGGTTAGTTAACATATTCTATCATATCATGGTCATAGATGTCTTATGCCTTACCATTTTCCTTTAAATTATGTCAAATTATGCTTAAATAATAAAGGTTCTTATGGAGCTCATTAATTAACTTGATACACACACACACACACATACCACAACACATCTATCCATCTATCTACCAACTTATCTATCGATTTATTTAACAAATATACATTGTGCTTATATTTGTCAAAACATATGTTCTGATTTTGGAGTGTACAAGTACGATAAAAATGTACACAAAACCATCCTTGAAGCTTACAGTTTTGCAAAGAATCTTGGCAACAAACAAGTTTAAAATATTATACAATGTGAAAAACAGTAAAAAGCTACACAGTATTTCTTGAGAGAAGATATTGATTGGCAGTTCTGTCAGTAGCTATATTAGATAAGGTGGTAAAAATGTCCTTCTTTGGAAGTGAAATAAACAGAGGTGTAAATGAAGAATGATCCAACAATAATGGGAGAAAATGATGAAGGGGAAAATTGAGACACAGGAAAGAAATAGACAATGTAAATAAAAAGACTATAATATTCCATAAAATGTCAGAAGGCTAACATGCTTAGTATGTGTCAGTGTAACAGTAAATTACATTTGCATGTTATACACATGGAAATATGTCTAACTTCATTAGTAATTATAAAAATGTAAATTTAAAAATAAGATATTAATTTACATTCAGCAAACTGACTACTTTTTAAAATAAGTTTATGTAGTGGCAAATTTTCATGAGATGAGCAGTATCTTATATAATGTTAGTTTGAAAAGATAACTGTCACAAGCTCCTTGGTAAACTACTTGGGATTATGTGCATACTCTAACCTGGTAATTTCACCAAAGAATATATGCCCTAAAGAAACATCTAACAGAAAAGACTCAAGATAAACCCAAGAATGCTCAACGAGAATGTACTCTAAGACACATCCAAGAATGTTATAAAATAGAAACTGTTTGTAGCACGAATTTTCATTCACAGGAGGATAGATATATTGTGGTCTCTTTGGACAGTGGCATATAGTAAAGTTTAGCAAAAGATCATCATAATTTTAAGTTAAAACTTAAACTTCAGAAAATATCAAAAACCTAGAAATAAATCTGTGAAAATGTGTATAAGGATACAAATTGCAACACTGGAAACTATAGGAAACTTCTATGATAAATAACATATAAATAAATAGAAATGTTTTCCATTTTCATGGATGGAAAGATTAAATACTACACAATGTCAGTTCTCCACAAATTGATTTGTAGTATGAATACAATCTCAATCAAATCCTAGCAGATCTGAAAATTCAATTAGAAAAAATTTTTAAAATAACTAAAATTTTGCAAAAAGACTTGGAGAAATTAGCTTACATTTTAAAATTTTATGTAAATCTAGACCAAATAATGGTGGATTAGTCACTAAGTCATGTCCAACTCTTGTGACCCCATAGACTGTAGCCCACCAGGGTTCTCAGTTCATGGGATTCTCTAGGCAAGAATACTGGAGTGGGCTGCCATTTCCTTCTCCAGGGGATCTTCCTGCCCCAGGGGTTGAACCCAGGTCTCCTGCTTTGCAGGCAGATTCTTTACCAACTGAGCTACCAGGGAAGCTCACTAAACCACAACTACCAAACCAAACAATATATAGCACTATAGGTACAAACATACATAGGCTCACAGAATGGACTGTCCGGAAATAAACCCATGTATACCTATATGATTGAGCTTCCCTGGTGGCTCAGGCCATAAAGAATCCACCAGCAATGCAACAGACATCGATTGGATCCCTGGGTTGGGAAGATCCCCTGGCAGAGGGCATGGTAATCTACTCTAGCATTCTTGACTGGAGAATTCCCATGGACAGAGGAGCCTGGTGGGCTACAGTCCATGGGGTCGCAAAGAGTCAGACACAATTGAGCAACTAAGCATAATACCTATATGATTACTTCATTTAAGATAATTTTGCCTCTGCAATTCAGTGGAGAAGATGTTTTTTTTTAATAAATTGCACTGAAATAGTTAGATATGGAAAACTACTTATTTTGATACCTACCTCACACTATATGCATAACTAATGCTTGTTACTTATAAAAGTAGTCAGATAGCAGATATAATAGAAAAAAATGGCATTATGTATAATTACACATGCAAAAAATATACTTTAGTAAATGTAACTAGAAATGTGTAGGACTAGAGGAAGAATATTTTTAAAAATTGGAAGGGAAAAATTAGAATGAACAAATAGACACACATTTCTTGGATTTGAGGTCACAGTGAGTTAGAGATTTCAGTTCCTTTTAGTTTATAAGTTTAAAGCAAATTTGATTTTTAAAACTCCAAGAATTTTTTGAATAAGTCAAAGTGTTTCTAAAATGAGTGTGGAAAAGCAACATGTAAGAATAGTCAGAAAAACTAAAAAACAAATAGAGCAATGAGAAGATACACTACCAAATTTTTAAAAGCATAAACTGTTAATGGTAAAATAAATTTTGCTAATTTATTTATAAACATAATTGAATAAAATATGCTTCTCTAAAAATCAATAAGAATAGGGATCACCCATATTTAGATAATTAATACAATTTCCATACAAATAGGCATAGAGAGGTAATGATATGATCAGTTCAGTTCAGTTCAGTCGCTCAGTCGTGTCCGACTCTTTGCGACCCCATGAATCACAGAATGCCAGGACTCCCTGTCCATCACCAACTCCCGGAGTTTACCCAAACCCATATCCATCGAGTCGGTGATGCCATCCCGACTCGTCCCCTTCTCCTCCTGCCCCTATCCTTCCTAGCATCAGGGTCTTTTACAATGAGTCAACTCTTCACATGAGGTGGCCAAAGTATTGGAGTTTCAGCCTCAACATCAGTCCTTCCAATGAACACCCAGGACTGATCTCCTTTAGGATGGACTGGTTGGATCTCTTTGCAGTCCAAGGGACTCTCAAGAGTCTTCTCCAACACCACAGTTCAAAAGCATCAATTCTGAGGCGCTCAGCTTTCTTCACCGTCCAACTCTCACATCCATACATGACCACTGGAAAAACCATAGCCTTGACTAGATGGACCTTTGTTGGCAAAGTAATGTCTCTGCTTTTTAATATGCTATCTAGGTTGGTCATAACCTTCCTTCCAAGGAGTAAGTGTCCTTTAATTTCATGGCTGCAATCACCATCAGCAGTGATTTTGGAGCCCCAAAAAATCAAGTCTGACACTGTTTCCACTGTTTCCCCATCTATTTGCCACGAAGTGATGGGACCATATGCCATGATCTTAGTTTTCTGAACATTGAGCTTTAAGCCAACTTTTCACTCTCCTCTTACACTTTCATTAAGAGGCTCTTTAGTTCTTCTTCACTTTCTGCCATAAGTGTGGTGTCATCTGCATATCTGAGGTTATTGATATTTCTCCCGACAATCTTGATTCCAGCTTGTGTTTCTTCCAGCCCAGCATTTCTAACGATGTACTCTGCATATAAGTTAAATAAGCAGGGTGACAATATACAGCCTTGACGTACTCCTTTTCCTATTTGGAACCAGACTGTTGCTCCATGTCCAGTTCTAACTGTTGCTTCCTGAACTGCATACGGGTTTCTCATGACTGAAAGATTGTTGAAATAATTCAAAACCTCTCCTTAATTATAAACATTTGGATAAAGATTAAATCCACAGGTGTACCTTGTATCAGAATAATTCCAATGTTCAAGAGAGTTAAGTTTTAAAGCAGAGAGAACAAACAAAACATTAAGGAAATCTTAAATAAGAAAGGAGTTGATAAACCTTTAAAATTATTTCACAAAGAAAAGGCATTAGAATTTTTAAAAATGGGTCACTTTAACTACATTTAAGTAAATAAAAGTAGTTTCATGACAAAATCTCCATAGAAAAATAAAATGGGATTTATATTTTCAACACATACCAAGGAAAAAGGACTAATCATAAAATATAAAGAAGTTTTAAAATTAAGAGAAAAAAGAAAAATTGAAAATAAAAGAACTGGGCATAAAAGCAAAGAAATAGTTTATAGAAAAATATAGATGTAAATCATCTAAAAATATACAATCATACTCATAAGAGGAGTATAAATTTTACTACATTGACATATGACTATCAAATGAACTAAAATGAATGCTCACCAAATTTAAAATATGTAAACATTCTACATATTAATATTAAAAATGACACTCAAACACCAAAACAAAAACAAGTGAACAGTATTGAATGCTATAATTAGTGGAATAAATCATACTGGAAAAAATTAATGCCAATTTTTTTTTATTATTTTGGCAAAATTAAAAATATTTTAGTATTGTGTAGCAAATAAAACATCCATAAGGTAAAAAGTAAGGCATAGTCTAGGAAGTAATATTTAAAATGTCAATGACCCAAAACCAAGACTTTGTAAAACAGCCAGGAAGACAAACTGTAAAAGAGAAACTCAATAATAAGCAAATACATGGGGAATAAAACCCTTCAAGTTAGTCAATAATAATACAATTAGAAAAGGTATTCCATACACCATACTAACAAAAGCCTAAAGTTCTCAAATATAAAGAATCATCAACAAAAAATCTCATAGAAAAAATGGTGGGTGAGTAAATGAAGGACAATATTTGGAGAAAAATTGGAAAATATTTAGTACACCTTAAGGAACACTCTGTTACTTTTTGAATATAAAAACATGTGGACATATATTTTAAATGGTTCAGTAAAAGTGCAAGAGTGGCAAAAACTCAGTGCCTATCAGTAAAGATATGGATGTATACATTTTGGATACTCATATATTAGAATGCTATGTTAATAATTCTATTACTGGGCACAATAAAGGACAGAAATGGTATGAACCTAACTGAAGCAGAAGATATTAAGAAGAGATGGTAAGCATACATAGAAGAACTATACAAAAAGTTCTTCATGACCCAGATAACCACGATGGTATGATCACTCACAAAGAGCCAGACATCCTAGAGTGTGAAGTCAAGTGGGCTTTAGGAAGCATCACTAAAAACAAAGTTTGAGGAGGTGATGGAATTCCAGCTGAGTTATTTCAAATCCTAAAAGATGATGCTGTGAAAGTGCTGCACTCAATATGCCAGCAAATTTTGAAAATTCAGCAGTGGCCAGAGGACTGGAAAAGGTCACTTTTCATTTCAATCCCAAAGAAAGGCAATGTCAAAGAATGTTCAAACTATTGCACAATTGCCTCACACTCTGGCAAAATGATGGTCAAAATTCTCCAAGAGAGGCTTCAACAGTATACGAATAGAAAAATTCCAGGTGTTCAAGCTGGATTTAGAAAAGGCAGAAGAAACAGAGATCAAATTGCCAACATCTGTTGGATCATAGAAAAAGCAGGAGGATTCCAGCAAAAACATCTTCTTCACTGACTACACTAAAACCTTTGACTGTGTGGATCACAACAAACTGAAGAAAATTCTTAATGAAGTGGGAATACTAGATCACCTTACCTGCATCCTGAGAAATCTGTATGCAGGTCAAGAAGCAACAGTTAGGACATGACATGGAACAATGGACTGGTTCAAACTTGAGAAAGGAGTGTGTCAAGGCTGTATATTGTCACCGTGCTTGCTTAAATTATATGCAGAGTACATCATGTGAAATGCCAGGCTGGATGAAGCACAAACTGGCATCAAGATTGCTTGGAAAATATCAGTAACCTCAGGTACGCAGATGACACCACCCTTATGGCAGAAAGTGAAGAGGAACTGAAGAGCCTTATGATAAAAGTAAAAGAGGAGAGTGAAAAAGTTGGCTTAAAACTCAACATTCAAAAAACGAAGATCGTGGCATCCGGTGCCGTCACTTCATGGCAAATAGATAGGGAAACAATGGAAACAGTGAGAGACTTTATTTTCTTGGGCTACAAAATCACTGCAGATGCTGATACAGTCATAAAATTAAAAGACTCTTGTTCTTTGGAAGAAAAGCTATGACCAACTTAGATAACATATTAAAAAGCAGAGACATTACTTACCGACAAAGGTCTGTCTGGTCAAAGCTATGGTTTTTCCAGTAGCCATGTATGGATGTGAGAGTTGGACCATCAAGAAACTTAGTGCCAAAGAATTGATGCTTCTAAACTGTAGTATTGGAGAAGCCTCCTGAGAACTCCTTCGACTACAAAGCGATCAAACCAGTCAATCCTAAAGGAAATCAGTCTTGAATATTCACTGGACAGACTGATGCTGAAGCTGAAG
Organism: Giraffa tippelskirchi; assembly: GCF_054371585.1. Lineage (NCBI taxonomy): Eukaryota > Metazoa > Chordata > Mammalia > Artiodactyla > Giraffidae > Giraffa > Giraffa tippelskirchi. The sequence goes on along the minus strand of NC_137275.1, from coordinate 60,087,744 downwards.
CTCCAATACTTTGTCCACCTGATGCGAAGAACTAACTCATTGGAAAAGACCCTAATGCTGGGAAAGATTACAGGTGGGAGAAGAAGGTGACGACAGAGGATGAGATGGTTGGATGGCATCAACAACTCAATGGACATCAGTTTGAGCAAGCTCTGGGTGGTGGTGATGGACAGGGAAGTCTGGCATGCGGCAGTCCATGGAGATGCAGAGTTGGAATTGACTGAGTGGCTCAAGTGAACTGATACTAGAATGCTATACATGATGCATTAGAATAGCTTGCCAGGTGGCACTAGTGGTAAAGCACCCTCCTGCCAATGCAGGAGACATGCGAGAAGTGGGTTCGATCCCTGGGTTGGGAAGATCTCCTGGAGGAGGAAATGGTAACCCACTCCAGTATTCTTACCTGCAGAATCCATGGACAGAGTAATCTGGTGGGCTACAGACCATAGGGTCACACAGAGTCAGACACAAGTGAAGTGACTTAACACACACACACAGATACACAGACACACATACACACAAGCAGATCTATGCGTATTGATATAAAAAATCTTAAAATACGCTATTGTAAAAGAAAGGAAGGTGAATGATTTTGGGAGTGTAACACTTATATGTAAATTAAAAAATAGAAACATAAAAACTATTCACAGATATGGAGCTATAATAACTCTAAAATCATGGGCAGCAAAAATAACTACTGCCTTCTAGTGAGAGAAGTGGAACAATTAGATAATGGAGTCATCTATAATATAAGGACGATAAAAGCTTATCTTTAATTTTTTATTTAAGAAATCGTAAAAAAGCATGGCAACAAATTAGTGGTTTACTATCTGCTTGGTATGCACATGTATATTTGGTACTTTACACTGTTTTAAAATTTGCAGTAAAAATAAAAACAACCCTGAAGCTTCATGCACTTTTCTGGGAAGATTACTAAGTGTTATATGGAGTTGCCTTTACTGTGTAGATCCCACTAAACCTAAAAGGTGAGTCTCTGATTAATTATTAAAGGGCAAATCCTGACAAATGAAATGAATTTTAAATATTTTATGGTACCATGCAATTTTGTTACCTTGTGGTTCCAATCTCTTTCATGAGGTGTGAAAGCTGTTTCTGGTACTGATATCAAAGATTCAGTTATTTTTAAGTGATGATATTCCTGTTCTGTAAAATTTTCTTAACTTCTTTAAATATTTTTAGGTGTAAATAGCCTCATGAAAAATAGTATAAATTGTCATTCTGAATCTTTGCTAAACATTTAATTGGATTTTTGTCTATCCTCTTAAATATGATTGTAATTTTTAATAATAATACTTGATTGTTTTCTGATTTTTTTTCAAGTCATTCTAAGTGATGAAATAAGACTTTTGGATTATACATGTAATTTAAAACATATGAATCTGAAAAAACTATTAAGATTAAATAATCATATTCTAGATTTAAAGTGTAATATTCTAATCTATGATTCTAGGAATATCTTCAATTTATGGAATTGAGTATTTTCTTCTCCATCTTAATAATCAGTTCTACTCAGAAGATTACTTATGTCACAAATAGTAATGACATTTATTATGTAGAAAAAAGTCCGTATAGTCAAAGCTATGGTTTTTCCAGCAGTCATGTATGGATGTGAGAATTGGACCATAAAGAAGTCTGAGCGTCAAAGAATTGATGTTTTTGAACTGTAGTGTTGGAGAAAACTCTTGTGAATCCCTTGGACTGCAAGGAGATCAAACCAGTCAATCCTAAAGGAAATCAATTCTGAATATTCATTGGAAGGACTGATGCTGAAACTGAAGCTCCAATACTTTGGCCATCTGATTCGAAGGGTTGAGTCATTAGAAAAGACCCTGATGCTGGGAAAGATTGAAGGCAGGAGAAGGGGACGAGAGAGGATGAGATGGCTGGATGGCATCACCAACTCAATGGACATGAGTTAGTGCAAGCTCCGGGAGATGGTGAAGGACAGGGAAGCCTGGTGTGCTGCAGTCCATGAAGTCGCAAAGAGTCAGACACAACTGAGCGACTGAACAGCAAATGTAGAAAAATTTAGCAAAATATTGCCCCCAAATAGTATCAAGTTGTCATTCAAATAACAGTTCATCAAGTGATAGGATATTTGGTAGATCTTTTGAAAAATATGCTAAGGACAATTTTATTCATTGTCTGGTAATCAGGAACAATGATGTAAAGATGACTTAACATTGTAGTTTATCATTTAAATAAATGATTTTATTGTGTTTCAGATTTTTGAAAAAAATTTAATTGCTTGGGTTTATGTATATTACACTTTTTTCCCATTTAGCATGTAAAACACCTCTCAAATGAATTATTTTTCTGTGTGAAACATCTAATTTTCAAGATAGGATGCAAGATGTCTGTTTATTTATTTAGGACCATATTTTAGGACACTCCATTTTCATTTTCTGGATTCAATTCATGTGTTGAAAAGCAATTTTTGTAGGCAGTTGTTGTTGGTGATAATTTTAAGCTGTTTGTTACAGAGACTTCCAACAATGTCCTGCAGGTCACATTCTTCTGTTTTTTTTTTCCAGCAGAACTAGATTATGTTTCTCTGTCTTTCTATTATTTTTTGCTAAATTGTAGCTAATGGGTTGTGGGTGGAAGTAACTGACAATATTTCCCCTAGTTTTCCATGGCTGGAGTTACAAATCTCAGAATACACTCCAGCGTAAACTTTAAAAGTTTTGAACTGTGGAAAGAATGACTAACACAAGGGTTTGTAACTTAATTTGAAGGCTCTTGGTGGGATGTATTTAAAAATAAGACACACACACACAAACGTACATCCAATTTTTCAATCATTCTTTATAGAAGATTTGAGGAGTGTTTGTTTTTATCTACCATGAAAATGCTTTTTTTCAGAAACAAGGGGAATATAGCAATTACAATCACTAGTACAGACCTGATTGTGAAGAATATGCTGATATATTTAAGCCATATCTCTCTGTGTATATATATACATAAAACCTGTTTTATTTATCTATTTTTTAACTTACTTAGATAGCCCTATAGGCAGTGGACCCTCCAAATCTTATGTCTTTTACTGTGTGGTGATTCTGGCTTCATTGTTGTTATTAATTTGAGACACTTTACAGTCTTATTATCCAGCTAGAGTGAATCTTCAGGTCACATCTAACTCCTTTAGAACTTAAAACACTCCATACCTTCAACACCACTTACCATTATGTATAATGTGTTCTAGGAAATGGTTTTGTGCATGACAGTATTTTAGTACTAATTTTAAAGAGTTATTTCATTTGTCATTGCTATAGTTTTGTCACAGGATGTATAAAAGAGGTGGCAGATGCGTAAGTCATGGTTTCTCACAACATCTGGATCCAAATACAACATTTAACTATTGAAATTAAACATTCTGTCTCACCTTTCATTTTAGCAGAAATATAATAATTAAAGTCAGTAATGAAACCTGGTAGCACTACATAATAAACTCCAATTGCTGTCTTGAAATGAAATATTTAAGGTCTTTCTTTTGATTATATTTTCACTAATTAAATCAAAAGCAATACAGTGTAGATGTTCTGTACAAAATACCATCTTGTTCAGCAGATGTAAAGACTGCTTCTTTTCAAGACCCTTGAAAAGTACAATCAAGGCATAATTTGGATAATGACTTAAGAGTGACAGAGCTGCTAATCATATCTATTTTATATGTATCCAGTCACTGCAATAATAGCTGTATAATTTGATGTGCAGAATCCAAATTGTAGTTCTTGGCATGGTAATATACATTTTAATTTTTGATATTTAATCAGATGTTTATAAGAATATAGTCATTTAATGCTTTTATTGTTTATACGAATATGCAATTTCTTCACATTTTTACCCTTTTCCTGATCTGTAGTTAAGCATATTTAATAGTCACTGCTGAAATTCCTTTACTTTGTATGGATTGCATTATATGCTTTAGGCACAAAGCAAGAGAAAATAATGGAGCTTTCAAATAGTTATGCTTATTGTCTCCAATGAATGTAAGATAATTACATTAAGAAAGAGAAGGAAAATGTTGTGCTTTTACCAACAGAAAATGGTTATCATTATCTAACAACGAATAAAATAAACTATGTAGATAAAGAATCTGTCTTGATCCAAGATAAATCATGCACAACTAACACGTTTATCCTAAATGTCTTTAAAAATGGATAATGGATTCAATGTTTGAATAAAGAAGAACCAGAGATAGGTTAAGCTGTATTGCATTATATAATGGCCATAAGGATGTAATATTTCTAAGGAAAATAATCACTCATGGATAAAACATGCATTAACTAGGTTGTAATCACACACACACTTTTATCTGTATGTATAAACATAAAAAGCATTATAGAAAAAAGCTTATTTATCCACAAAAATATTTCCAGATGCATATTTATCCATGACACTATACTAATTTATGTGCACATATTATTTTTTAATTCTTATTATAATCCCATAAAGACAGATCAGTATAATTTTATAAAGACAGCCAATGATTTAGGTAGTTTAAGTAACACCCAAATTAGCTAATACAAGGCAAAGCAAGGAATCAAGTCAAGTTTGTCTGACCATTCAATACTTATGAACACTTCATGTAGCAGTCAGAATATGAGCCAAGAACAGATGAAAGCTTTCATAAATGCTTGCTATTAATATAAGAACGAAGGTCTGTCTTCTCAAAATTTGTTACAGTACAGTAGAAAATTGCTGTGATAAATGATATGGTTCTCTTTATATGTATATTATCTAATAAAAACAAGTATATATTTGAAATAATCTTTCATTCATGAAACCAGTTTCTCCCTATTGAAATTTTTTAAACCTGCATTTTATGGATAGGACTCATTCAAAAATTGTTTTCACATAGTATCACATATTCATCCAAAAAATCTCATTTAATGTTGATTTCAATTCTTTATAATAACATTTCAGAAAAACAGTAATGTATCTACTAGTATTTTTCCCCTATAATTGGAACTCAGGATATTACAATGTTTCTATACAAGGATACTTTACTAAATCTTTTAGAAAAATGAGCAACAAATTGATATTTACTCCATACTGTTGTTTGGTATTTGCACACTTTTTTATACAACAGATATTGATTTATCTTCTCCATGCCTCACAAAATCCTATGGATCGAGTATACAGTCTTGAACAGAAGTGCCTGTTTGCACAGAGTGGACATTTGGGAATAAAGCAGGGAAAACAAAAGTACGAATGATTACAAGATGGACAGAGCAATATTTTATGTGCTTATAAGTGCCTTGAAAAACTAAAGCATGATAAAGAGGAAAGAGGGAGTCTATTTTACATATAGTGTTAAAAAAAAACTGTTATATTTAAAGTTAATATAAAGAGAGGGTAAGCAAATAATTGAATACAATTAATTATCTATTGCTAAACTTTTCCTCAATTTTTGAAGATTTAATGTTTCATACAATTTAAAATGGTCATATATTCGTTGCATTTCTAAAACATGATGTGATAGTGATCTGATCAATGTACATGTACTCCTTTACTGTCTTATCACAGGAAAGATCCTTGTCAGTTAAATCTTCTTTGATTTTTGAGGGGTGTCAAAATAAGAAGCAATTTCTTAAAAGAAATAGCACATCAAAAAAATAATGTGAAAACATTCTGGTATTTTCCTCCTTGAATATAATGTACTCCGTTCAAAGGTATAAAAAAATGGAAAACGTTTAAATATTTTATTAATAGGTGTCTCTGGGATTTGATACAGTAATTTATAATCAAGAAAATCCCCATGGAAAAGAAATGCAAAAAAGCAAAATGGCTCTCTGAGGAGGCCTTACAGAGAGCTGGGAAGAGAAGAGAAGCGAAAAGCAAAGGAGAAAAGGAAAGATATTCCCATCTTAATGCAGAGTTCCAAAGAATAGCAAGGAGAGATAAGAAAGCCTTCCTCAGCGATCAGTGCAAAGAAATAGAGGAAAACAACAGATTGGGAAAGACTAGAGATCTCTTCAAGAAAATTAGAGATACCAAAGGAACATTTCATGCAAAGATGGGCAGCAGAAGATATTAAGAAGAGGTGGCAAGAATACACAGAAGAACTGTACAAAAAAGATCTTCACGACCCAGATAATCACGATGGTGTGATCACTCACCTAGAGCCAGACATCCTGGAATGTGAAGTCAAGTGGGCCTTAGAAAGCATCACTATGAACAAAGCTAGTGGAGGTGATGGAATTTCAGTTGACCTATTTCAAATCCTCAAAGGTGATGCTGTGAAAGTGCTACACTCGATATGCCAGCAAATTTGGAAAACTCAGCAGTGGCCACAGGACTGGAAAAGGTCAGTTTTTGTTCCAATCCCAAAGAAAGGCAATGCCAAAGAATGCTCAAACTACCGCACAATTGCACTCATCTCACATGCTAGTAAAGTAATGCTCAAAATTCTCCAAGCCAGGCTTCAGCAATACGTGAACCGTGAACTTCCAGATGTTCAAGCTGGTTTTAGAAAAGGCAGAGGAAGCAGAGATCAAATTGCCAGTATCCGCTGGATCACTGAAAAAGCAAGAGAGTTCCAGAAAAACATCTATTTCTGCTTTCTTGACTATGCCAAGGCCTTTGACTGTGTGGATCACAATAAACTGTGGAAAATTCTGAAAGACATGGGAAAACCAGATCATCTGACCTGTGTCTTGAGAAACCTGTATGCAGGTCAGGAAGCAACAGTTAGAACTGGACATGGAACAACAGACTGGTTGCAAATAGGAAAAGGAGTCTGTCAAGGCTGTATATTGTCACCCTGCTTATTTAATTTATATGCAGAGTACATCATGAGAAACTCTGGGCTGGAAGAAACACAAGCTGGAATCAAGATTGCCGGAAGAAATATCAATAACCTCAGATATGCAGATGACACCACTCTTATGGCAGAGAGTGAAGAAGAACTAAAGAGCCTCTTGATGAAGGTGAAGGAGGAGAGTGAAAAAGTTGGCTTAAAGCTCAACATTCAGAAAACTAAGATCATGGCATCTGGTCCCATCACTCCATGGGAAATAGATGGGGAAACAGTGGAAACAGTGTCAGACTTGATTTTTTTGGGCTCCAGAATCACGGCTGATGGTGACTGCAGCCATGAAATTAACAGATGCTTACTCCTTGGAAGGAAGGTTATGGCCAACCTAGATAGCATATTTAAAAGCAGAGACATTACTTTGCCAACAAAAATCCGTCTAGTCAAGGCTATGGGTTTTCCAGTGGTCATGTATGGATGTGAGAGTTGGACGGTGAAGAAAGCTGAGCGCCGCAGAATTCATGCTTTTGAACTGTGGTGTTGGAGAAGACTCTTGAGAGTCCCTTGGACTGCAAGGAGATCCAATCAATCCATCCTAAAAGAGATCAATCCTGGGTGTTCACTGGAAGGTCTGATGTTGAAGCTGAAACTCCAATACTTTGGCCACCTCATGCGAAGGGTTGACTCATTGGAAAAGACCCTAATGCTGGGAAGGATTGGGGGCAGGAGGAGAAGGGGACGACAGAGGATGAGATGGTTGGATGGCATCACCAACTTGATGAACATGGGTTTGGGTAGACTCCGGGAGTTGGTGATGGACAGAGAGGCCTGGCGTGCTGCAGTTCATGGGGTCGCAAAGAGTCGGACACAACTGAGCGACTGAACTGAACTGAATTTATAATGTAGCCTATGATACATCATTCCATTACTTTCAAAACCAGAAGACTTAGTTATGATTTAGAAGAGCCAGGGGCTTCCCTGCCTGGTATCTCAAGCAGTAGAAAATCTGTCTGCAATGCAGGAGACCTGAGTTCAATCCTTGGTTCAGGAAGATTCCCTGGAGAAGGGAATGGCTAGCCTTTCCAGTATTCTTGGTTGGAGAATCCCATGGATAGAGGAGCCTGGTGAGCTACAGTCCATGGGCCTGCAAAGCAGCTTTCGCTTTTTTTTTCTCACTAGAAGAGCCAGAGGAACAATGTTTAGCTTTTATTTTGAGTAGATAACCTAAATATAACATGCATTCTGGAATCTGTATAATATAAAATAAAGGTAGTCTTGTAAATTTACAGTGAACTTTCTTATAGAAATCTATTAGAATGAAAACTGCTTTATTAATTTTATCCCATTTTGACTAAATATGCAATAATTCTCTGAAGTACAGAGGAAAATATTGTATGATATACATAACATTCAAATGAATATGGCAGTTTTTCTCTATCTAGAAAAACAAAATAAAGAAATACATTCTTAGGCAAAAAGTATATATACATACATATATAAATATATACATGTATACTTATATTTTAGCTGTTTTATGGGGAATGAATTCATTTCTCTGAAAATGATTTTTCTGCTCTACCATCATCTTTGCATAACAAGGATACAAATGTAAGAGATTTGGACAACTAACCTTTATGAGAAAACTTGTAGTTTCATGGCTACTAGCATAGATTTTGGAGTCAAATCAAATTGCCATGGACCTCAGAGGATGTAGTTAACCTTGTTCATCTTAATATCCTGTAAAAGCAGATGGTCTTGACTCCCTAATAGGGTTATAGTGATGTTTTTCATAAAAAATATTTAGTAAAGGCTTAGCAAGGTACAGGGCACAATAAGTAGCAGTCTAGTGGATCATTTACATACCATTATGTAAATGGTATGTAATTCCACTTTTTTGGAATCAGAAAAGTGAAAGTGAAAGTGAAGCTGCTCAGTCGTGTCAGACTCTTTGCGACTCCATGGACTGCAGCCTGCCACGCTGTCCATCCATGGGATTTTCCAGGCAAGAGTACAGGAGTAAGTTGCCATTTCCTTCTCCAGAGGATCTTCCCAACCCAGGGATCGAACCCAGGTCTCCCGCATTGTAGACAGACGCTTTACAGTATGAGCCACCAGGAAAGTCAAGAAAGTGTTCAAACCTGTGTTACATGACAATTCAGTTATGCGACACAGGTAGCCTAACCACTCTAGTACTCAGTTTCCATGTTTATGAAATTTGGTTTTTATAAATTCCCCCTTCTTATGATCAATGACTACTAACTGGGGTATTCAGTGAAGAGCCCTCAGCACCCTTAGCGATTCATTGTGTTTCATCCTTGTTACTCTTTCAAGTCACATTATTAATATCAGCCAAAGGAGGAATGAAGGGCTAGTAAATGCCTAAGGTGATCTAATGTTGATGACAGTGATATATTTGATGAAAACAATGTTTAAATATTGAAATTCTTAATCCAAAAAATTGTGTTTGTGCTTTCCAATAAATATTTTATGACAAATGCCAATTATTTTGCCTGCATAGACATAATAGAGATGTGTTTTTTTTAATCTGTATATAGATGAAATTGAGGGATAAAATTTCATTTTATTTCAGTAAAACTTCCTATAGTATGTGTGGTACTAGTTGAGAAAAAAAACAAATGTATAGTGTGCATATCAATTTTGCATATATATAAATATAATACAGAAATATATTTGTGTGTATAGAGATTTTATATATAATAGCAGTAAAGATTGGAAATTACCCTACACAGCCCAGATTATAGAATGACAGGAGTATTCTATGTTTTTTACTTTATAAATCGGGTACTACAATGAAATGTTTGAAATCGTCATTTCATGCTGCATTTGGTCGTATCATGTACACATAAAATTCTTTTAGTTTGCTACTTAAAAGGACTTGATTAAAACATAACTCAAGAGTTTTAGAAACTTAAGATTTTTAGAAAAACTATACCATTAGATCAACTAATTTATCTATTTTAGTTGCTGCAGTGTATCCACTACCGAGAATACTTGGTAAATAGTATGTATTGTCTATAAATATTTTCCAAATGCAAATGGTGTTATTCTACTTATTTAATCAGTTGTCATTCTAATCCTCACCTCACCTTCGTTTTAGGTCTAAATTCAGGGTCCATGTGTCCACTGCTAATGTGTGTGCATTTTTAAAAATTTCTGAAAGGATTGCATTTTTAAGTCAAAGACTATACCCCATTAAGATTTGCCAGGAAACCCCTGAGCGGTCTTGGTCATTGAATATCCTTTTCCCACTCTCTGTGGTTTATGATAAGCAGAGAATTTTTTTGTTTTAATAAGATGTCCCCAGGAAAACTCTCATAAGCTTATCAAAATTCCATCTATAATTTTGTGAATTGGTTCCAATGCTTTAGGTCAAGCTCATGGAGTTGTAATATTATCTGAAAATGTGTGAAGAATTGAGTAAGCATAATTAGCAATGCTGCTAAGATCTAAGAAACTTAAACCATCTGTCTATTACCAAGTGCTTTGATTCTCTGTCAGTGTACTGGATAGGAGTTTGAGGAAAGACTGGCTCAATCTGATTAGACATTTTACAATATGCTTGTTTTATTGTAGTAGTTAGAAGTATAAAGCTCATATTTATTCAGTTAATGTGACATGTATTTTGTGAGCAATAATTAGGCAGATAGTAATGCACTCAGTGAAACATTCCCAAAGAAATATACAACAAGGTCAGTAATGCGCAGGGTTGAATTACGTATTCTGGTTATTGTTGTGCTAACACACATGTTTAACTTCAGAAACAATGTACTTTCAAACATTTGTTTCCATTTGCTATAATATTATCACAAATAATAAAAATCAAATTAAAAGTAATTTTTATTTTTAAGTGTCATTTAAAAGTCAGACTCTGCTCCAGATGCCTAGACCTCGTTAAACAAAAGATCCCTAAATTTATGGAACTTACATTCTAGTGGAAGAGACAGAGAGTAAGCAATGTATATAATTATGAAGTAATTATATAGTACATTAGAAGGTGACACAAGTTACAATTATTATGAGAAGGATAGACAGAAAGAGATCAAAGAAAGAAAGAACATAACTCTGTGGAAGTTACTGTGTCAGATGTAATAGGCAACTTAATATTGAGTAGTCAGGGTGTGTCTCATTGAGAACTTGATATCTGTGCAAATGCTTGGATGAGGTGAAGCAGTTAGACACGTTATGGAAAGCCATGTGTGTATGTAAAAGAACCATGCTCTCGGAAGGCAGAATACTCCCACAAAGGCTATGAAGACTGAGAATATCTTTCCTGTTCAAGAAAACGGGCCAGTAGGTTTCAATGGGAGTTATGAGGGACAAGTAGTAAAGGAAATCATAAAGTTAATAAGGAATTTAGATCATGCAGGCACTTGATATCATAAAAGACATTGGCTCTTAAACTGAATGACTTGGTGATCCCAGTGTTTTGAGGAATAACACGATTTCACTTTATTTAAACTTATTCTGATGGCTGGGTTGAATATCCACAGCACTGTTAACAAGTATCGCATAGATTATAAATATTCTTTCACCTTTTATCTGGAATTAGTCTTTCAAAATAATCACAAAGACTCAATTTCTGGAATATTGAAGGCTAAATTTTTTAGTTTATTCTAAATTCCCAGAGTATCTGGTGGTGTTGGACATGTAGGTCAGCATTCAAGAAAAACAAGATAGTTGACTAAGCACCAAAGCACTAATTTAACCAACAAATAGGTTTGAGAACCTCTGGCCCTTGCTGATTTTCTCTTGTGAAGTCTTTTGAGTAGCTTCCGGTACTTTTATCCTTGAGGGTGGGGAAGAGTATCCCATCCTCATCCTCATCAACCATCTTTGCTCCTTCCACTGTCTAGCTCTAGAAATCAGAGTAAAGGTGGTTCTGTAAGATGTGATTGAGTATCTGAAAATTCTATCACATAATTTAAGAATAACTTAAAGTGCTACAGATAATAAAGGGCTTGCATGTATTAGAAAACCAATCATTGAGCTCAATCTCATCCACAAAACTGACATATTAATAAACTACTTCACTAAATAACTGAGAATTTTTAAAGACAAAGGTGTGATAGTACTTTGATAAAGTGATTATATGTATTACTTCAACCTCAATTGCAATGTAAATTATGAAAATGTTGAACGCCCTATATTTTCAAAGTAAGCTACTTCTATGTATATAATTTATCAATCTTACCAACTTTTATGATGTTCAGAACAAATTGTACAATATTGTGTCTCAATCCAGTTTTTAGAACCTGGACCTACTTCAACATTTCAGCATCAATAGATTTTCCAAATTTTCAAAATAAAACTTCAAACTATTTTCATAATTATAATGCATACATATGTATATATTTATGTAAAATTCACTCAAAATACATTTTTAATAAATTGGCATAAGGTAGATTAAAAAAAAAACAAATGGACTTTATAATACTGTTTTATGGAAACTATGTCACCAAACAATTTCATTTTCTAGGACTCTAGATGATGATAGAGTTAGTATCAGATACCATTTAAGGATCCATCAATATACAGTACATCTGAAGGCAAAAAAGCATATTTCCATGAACACTTAAAGTGGTTTTAGGAAAGAGAAAATTGAATTAATAATTAATTAATTCTTTTTAAAAGGGCCTCATTTGGCAGGTTCAAAAAGCAGATGGCTCATCTAGACTGACAGAAGCTTATTAAGATCTGAAAAAAGTACTTCTCTATTGGTTTTACAATGCCAGTATAGTTTAATCCATAAGAAAAGAGTAGTTTGTCACAAAAGACAGGTGTGTTATTATTGATATGGAAATTAACTAGTTTCTTTTTTATAAGAATATTATAAAACTACCTAAACAATTTAATACAAAAAGTAAAATAATTGCTTCAAAGTGTAAGACCCAACCCCAAATGTGAATTCAGGATATTTCTTGGCATACAACTACCATGGAATCACTCCTTCCAGAGAATAATATTATACTTGCCTTGGTCCTACCAAAAATTGAGTAAGAAGGTCAACATTTGATAAGCCTTTTTGAATTTTGAGGAAATCACATCCAACATTTAGAGATATTAATTGGTCTTAAATACCAAATAATTGGCATAGAGTTCATGCAATATTTTCTTTACCAAATTTTACTGAATAGAGGGGTTAAAAAACACTAGTGTTTTTAACTACACTAGGTATAAAATACATAGGTTTTTTTTTTTTTTACATTAAAAAAATTGGTGATATAGTTCTTACTGTAGAGTTTCTCAAGGAGACTCCACAAAGGGAGGTCATATATCTAGGAGCGTGTCAAACTCTGTGGAAAGGACAACATTCATGAAACACTTGAACAAATGACTATGGGCTCTGAGGGTCACGCCCAACTTCTTCTGACACTTTGCCCCTGACATAATGCAATAAATATAATCAACAGAGACCTTGGTTAATAGATACAAGTTCTAAAATGGCTAAAAACAATTTTGGAGAGCTATTGCCTAACATCCTGTCAATGGAAAAACAGCTCTCTGGATGTTGTGGCTAAGCATCTGCCACAAAAATTATCCAAAGAAGAATGCATTTTGACTCATCACTGATAGTCAAGTGGTTTTGGAGATAAGCACAGGGAAGCAAAGACGCTGTAATATGGCGGCGGGAGTTGTGGAAATTACTGTGCTTCTAGACATTAAGCTCTTGGGGCTACACAGATACCTCATAGCTCAGTTAGTAAAGAATCTGCCTGCAATGCAGGAGACCTGGGTTTGATCCTTGGGGTCGGGACAATCCCTTGGAGTTAGAAATGGCAACTCACTCCAGTATTCTTGCTTGGAGAATCCCATGGACAGAGGAGCCTGGCATAGGGTCACAAGAGTTGGACACGACTTAGCAACTAAATCACCACCACCAGATACTTTAAAGGGTTTCCTAGGTGGCTCAGTGATAAAGAATCTGCCTGCCAATGCAGGAGATACAGGAGACACAGGTTTGATTGCTGGATCAGGAAGAATCCCCTGGAAGAGGAAAAGGCAATCCACTCCAGTATTCTTGCTTGAAAAATCCCATGGACAGAGGAGCCTGGTGGGCTACAGTCTATGGGGTTGCAAAGGGTCAAGCATGACTGAGCGCGCACACACACACAGTTTAAAAATGTGTTCCTAAAGTCAGGTTTGCTGATGTGTGGAATACAGAGCTTATGGAATATAAACTGTGGACACAGAAAAATCAGATGCATGAGGTGGGTAAGTATGGGAATTCAAATAGCACATAGGGGTGGGTTTATTTGAAATGACTGCCTTAACAATTAACAAAGTCTAGAAAAAAACATGAGTTCAAGACTCACCTATGCTGTGGACTGAGACAATTGAGCAGTGAAATTTCTAGAGGAGAGCATCTTGAATTGTTGTAAGAAGCATTTTTCTTTTGTATTTATGTCCACAGGACCAGAAAAGGTTAAAGGAGAGGTATAATACAATAGCAAATTAAACATTAATTTAAAAATTAAAAAAAAAGAAAAGAAACAGAATGTCTATATGGCTTTACTCTTATGGTTCCTACAAATGATTCAAGAAAGAGTCTAGAACAAATATTTTGTTTGTTTTTCATCAATTTGGACCTCCTGCTTAGATCTCTGATCAGAGTGCCTACACAGATTCTGTAGTGTAGAGAGGACAAAACACCATGTTTTGAAATATTCTTTTTCCATCCATTTATGCTCTCAGAGCAATAAATGAAAAAAGGATTGTACTGGATAGACAAATCATTTTACTACATAAAATGAGTAGACTTTGGATGGAACATGAAGGACTGATTTCTAGATTAGAAAAAACAAAGTACAAAGAAGACGTATGATAAAAAGTCTATTAACATAAAGTCATGGCATTCTTTTTTTCTTAAATGCAGCAAAACAGGCTGTGGGGAGGTGGCTGTATGTAACCCATAGTCTGTAAGAGATTATATTCAAAAGAAACACATCTGAGAAATGGTTTTTGAACTTCTGAATCATCCCAAATTCATCCTCAATGCTTATGTTCTTATCTCAGTCCTGGCAAATCACCGAAGAAAAGCATGGGAGTTTGAAAGCTGGCATTCAGGGTGATTGCTGAGAACAATTACAAGAAACTAGACAAAAAAAAAAGAGAGTCCATCCAAAGACATATCACTTTTTCCCAAACCACATTATGAAACCTCACCAGTTGCCAAGAGTGTGGCTTAGAGTTCTTCTGGACGCGATGTGTGTGCTACTGTGAGTAGTTTCTTTATTATGAAGCATCACTCCTCTCTGGGCTTACACATAAGTGCTAATTTTTCAGTAGTTATGCTTCTCTTTATTTTAAAAATCATATATCATAAATGTATTGTTTTACTTTTTTTCTTTTTAAAAATGAAAGACTTTATGAATTTTTGACTAAAGCAGAACAATTATGCAGTATTATATGAAGGTTTTAGAATGGTATTAAGGAAACGGTATTATGGAAATGCCTGGTCAATAATAATGTCTCACAAAAAATCTTACCAAATCACCTATGAATTATTTTTATAGTAGCCATTCCTCTTTGTTTTACTTTACCTAACATGTGATGAATTGATATTTGTGGGAAACAAAGGTTAAACAAATGGAAGAAAATGAACAGTTAAGTAGGACCAAAATCAAGTGGTAAACAAAATACAGACATACCTCATTTTACTGTCCTTCCTTTTGTTTCAGTTTGTAGATACTGCACTTTTTTACAAATTGAAGTTTTGTAGCAACCTTGTTTTGTCAGATGATGGCTAACATTTTTTTAGCAATATTTTTTTATTAATGTACATACGTTGTTTTTTTAGACATAACACCATTGTACACTTATAGCATATTTAAAAGCAGAGACATTACTTTGCCAACAAAAATCCGTCTAGTCAAGGCTATGGGTTTTCCAGTGGTCATGTATGGATGTGAGAGTTGGACGGTGAAGAAAGCTGAGTGCCGCAGAATTGATGCTTTTGAACTGTGGTGTTGGAGAAGACTTTTGAGAGTTCCTTGGACTACAAGGAGATCCAATCATTCCATCCTAGAGGAGATCAATCCTGGGTGTTCATTGGAAGGACTGATGTTGAAGCTGAAACTCCAATACTTTGGCCACCTCATGCGAAGAGTTGACTCATTGGAAAAGACCCTAATGCTGGGTAGGATTGGGGGCGGGAGGAGAAGGGGACGACAGAGGATGAGATGGTTGGATGGCATCACTGACTCGATGGACATGGGTTTGGGTAGACTCCAGGAGTTGGAGATGGACAGGGAGGTCTGGCGTGCTGCAATTCATGGGGTCGCAATGAGTCAGACACGACTGAGCGACTGAACTGAACTGAACTGATAGTGTAAACATAAATTTTACATGCATTGGGGAACACCCAAAATAGTGTGACTTGCTTTATTGTGATATTTGCTTTACTGCGGTGATCTGGAATTATACCCACAAATATGTCTGAGGTATACCTATAATTATCCAGCAAGTACGATTATACTGAAAATATGGTGATTCAGTGTGTGAGCATTTATGAACTATGAATTTTCAGGAGAGACAGTAAATGTGGAGAAAACCTAGATGGTGATATACAAAAGTATATAAGGTCCTTTCATTGTGTTAGTTTAACAGTCTGATCTTAGAACATACCTTTTAGAAACCAGGCTACATAATGAGTAGTTAATCATAGAGAAACATCATTGAAATGTATGATGAAATCTAAGCATTTGCAATTTTCTGTTTGTTTTTATTCTTTAATGTCTATATCATGTTCATAATGCCCAAAGTGCTTGCTGTTGTTAGAGTAAAATAAATTAGAAAATTTCCACAAGGAAAAAAAATTAGTATCTATCTTTAAAAAAAAAAAACCCAAACTCAAGGCACCTTTCCTTTGATTGTTTGCTGCCCTTCCCTCACTGTTCAATGCATTTTCATTAACACACACCACACACTCCACAGGCAGCCATCTGTGCTCCTGTCTTTAAGTTTTATCCTACAAGTCTTTTCCTCATGACACTGCTGCCTATTACATAAATCACAGGGACATTCAACCCCTTGGAATGGAATCAGAAACCCACAAAGCTGACTGCTGTCAGGACTCATAAGGAGTGCAATTAATAAATTTATTATTTCAGAGTAGAGCTGTTTTCATTCCAAAAATTCATGCAAAATTGGAGTGTTATCCAGAGTGCATATCAAAGTAACTAAGCTAAAAGTGTCTTTTCATCTTCAAGTTCACCCATTTGACAATCATTATATTTTCTGCTTCATCTCTGCTTCTGTAAGCTCTGCTGGTGTCAGAACACATCATTCATTCATTCAATTAACAAAGATCTACTTAATGCCATTTTTTTTGTGTGTGTGATGAACAAGACAAATCCCTGCCATCATGGAGCATATGATCTAGATTTTAAAATTTATCTCTGTACTTGAAACTACAAATGTAGCAGCATTTATAAAGCTGAAAAGAAAGTAGATAATAATGTTAAAGAGAAATAAAACATTAAAAATTAAAAATGGTAAAACTGGCCTGCCAATTAGCAGAAATGCAATATGATATAGTTAAACATAGGCTAAAGCAAAGTTTCATAAGGATTTGTGGGGGTAGTGTGGTCACTGAGATGTCAACATAGGTTGTTCCTGACTTCAGTTCCTCTCACAAATAGTGTGTGTCTGCTCAGTCTTCTGACTCTTTGCAACCCCATGGACTGTAGCTCACCAAGCCTCCTCTGTCCAAGGGATTTTCCAGGCAAGAATACTGGAGTGGGTTGCCATTTCCTCCTTCAGAGGATCTTCCTGACCCTGGGATTGAACAGGTGTCTCTTGTATCTCATGCATTAGCAGGCTGATTCTTTTCTACTAGTGCCACTTGGGAAGCCCCTCACAAGTAGACCGACTAACAAAAACCAACAGACAAAATACCATTATGGAAGTTCCAGAATGCAGGAATACGGCTAAAGAAATGCCTTAGTAGAGAGCATGAAAGGACCACATTAAAAAGTTATGAGAAACAGTTCCAATTTACTGCATGATTCTTCCATGGCTTCCCTGGTGGCTTCCCTGGTGGCTTCCCCGGTGGCTCAGATGGTGAAGGGTCTGCCTACAATGCGGAAGACCTGGATTCGATCCCTGGGTTGGGAAGATTCCCTGGAGGAGGGCATGGTAACCCATTCCAGTATTCTTGCCTGGAGAATCCCCATGGACAGAGGTACCTGGCAGGCTACAGCCCTACCTGATAGCTGAACACACCTTGCAGTCTTGCCCAGGCAGGGAGCTCAAGCATTGATCTTGTCCAATTGCAGAGCATAGCTTGTGGCCCAGTCCAACCAGAGAGCCTGGACAGTTGACCCCACCAAAGTGCAGAGCACTGTCTCCATTCCCATCTAACTGTGAAGTATAGATGGAGGCCCTACCTGACAGTTGAGCCCAATCAGTAACCTCACCCAAAAGCAGAGGAGAGCTAATAGGTCTTCTGATCACAGAGCTTGCAGTTCCTTCCAACACTGAGTTACAGCCTGCAGGCCCAACTGGTTGCAAAGCACAGCCTGAAAACACATCTGAATACAAATGATAGCTTATGGCCCCACCTGACTGCTGAATTCAGCCAGCTGCATCACTAAAGGAGTACAACATGAGGCTTCACCCAACTGGTTGCAATAACAGAGTGTGTCCCATACCCCTCTTTATCATGGAATCTAGCCAGTGGCACCACCCTTCAGGAGGACACAGCTTGAGATCTGACCCAGTCAGAGGTGATTTTAGAGGCCAACTAGTTGCCCCACTTGACTTCAGCACATAGTCAGAAGCCCTCCCTGACAAGGGAGTTCATCCACTGGCCCTGCTTAATCACATAGCCCAGTCAACCAACTTCAGAACCTATGCAGTGGCCCTGCCCAATTAGAGAACCTAATTTAAAGCTCCACTTGCCCATAACTGCTATGTGCTGAACAATCCAATATTTCCAATTAATATGACTGGTGAAGACTCTTTCCTGTTAAAACAGATCTGTAAAATTTGGAAGAGGAGAACACATACTCAAATACACAAATGCCAAGTAAAGAATACATAGATCATGAAAAATCAGGTAAATGTGACATTGTCAAAGAAACAAAATGTCCATAGCTGATCATAAATGAAAGGAGATCTATGAACTCTCTGATGAAGATTATAGAATAATCCTTTTAAAGAAGCTCAGCAAAATATGAGAATACAAACAACTAAACAAAATTAGGAAATCAATGGATGAATAAAAGAAGTTTATTAAGAATAAAGAAACTATATTAAAAAAAGAAATTCTAGAGAAGAATAATACAATAACTAAACTAGGGAATTCAATGAAGAACAACAGTAGACTTGAAAAAGCAGAAAAATCAGTGAACTTGAAGACAAATTTTTGAGGTTTTCCAGTCAGAGGAGTAAAAGAAAAGAAAAGAACAAAAGGAATGAAGAAAGCCTAGGGGATTCATAGGAATCACCAGAAGAAATTACATACACATTATGGAAATACCAGAAGGGGAAGATAAAAAGAAACTTGGGTATCTAATGAGGCTCAACAGATCTAAAATAGGTTAAACTCAAAGAGGGTTACATTATACATACCAGATACATTATAATTAAATTTTCAAAAGTCAAAGATAAAGAATTTTGAAAGCAGCAAGAGAAAAGATATTCTTCATGTACAAGGGAATCCCCTAAAGACTATCAGTGGCTTTCACAGCAGAAACTTTGCAGACAAGGAGAAAATGGAATAAAAAATTTAAAATATTGAAAAAACAATTGCTAAACAGGAATACCATACTTAGTAAAGCCATTTCTCAGAAATGAGAAATAGTTTCCTAAACAAGTAACTGAGATTCATCAACACTAAATTTGTCTTATAAGAAAAACTAAAGGGAACTTTACAAGCTAGAATGAAAGGATAATGCCACTGTGAAAATAAGTGAATCTACAAAAGAGATCAATAAGGTAATATATAGTCAAAGTCATACTCTCTAATATTTAATTATGTAAATAATTTACAATTTTGCTTTAAAAGTTAAAAGTATTAAGATAACTATAACTACAATACTTTATTATTGGATGCACAATATAAAAAAAATATAAATTGTAGCATCAGTAACTTAATGTTATAAAGGAAGAAGTATAAAGTTTCTGTGTATTAAGAAAGTTACATTGTTATCAATTTAAACTAGGATGTTACAACTATAAGATATTTTATATAAGTTTCATGATAAACACAAAAGAAAAATGTGTTGTAGATATAGAAAAGATCTTGATAAAAGAGTTTTAGCATGCTGCTACAATAAGTCATTGAATCACAAATGAATAGAACTAGAGAAGAAATAAGAAACTAAGGATCTACAAAATAGGAAAACAACAGAAACACAATAGTATTTACCTATTAAAAATTACTTTAAATTTAGGTTGATTAAATTATCCAGTCAAAACACATAGATTAGCTAAATTGATAAAACACCAGGATCCAACATTATATTACATAAAAGAGACTCACTTTAGGGTTAAGGACACACATAAACAGAACAAAAGGATAGAAAAAGATATTTCAAGCAAGTGATAAAAGAAAACAAGGGTAGTAATACTTACATCACATAAAAATTTGCAGCTAAAAGTGGTCAAAGATACAAGGTCATTGGATAATAATGAAGTGTTCATCAATCTGTCAAGAAATAAAATAATTATAAATATTTATGCATCCAACATCAGAGGATGTAATTAATTAAAGCAAATACTAATGAAACTAAAAGAATAGATAAACAGTGATACAATAATAGTGGGTACTTTAATATCCCACTCTCAAAAACATATAGACTACCCAAACGAAAACAAAAGGCAACAGCAGATTTGAATAACATGAAACTGAATGAACCTAACAGATATACACAGAGCATTCCATCCAACAGTATCAGAAACAGAATATGTCTTCTCAACTACATATGTAACATTTGCTATGGTAGACTGCAACAAGTTAGACTACACACACACACAGATTCAAGATATTGTTCTTTGTTTAGTCGCTAAGTCATGTCTGACTCTTTGCGACCCCATGGACTGTAGCTTACCAGGCTCCTCTGTCCATGGTATTTTCCAAACAAGAATACAGGAGTAGGTTGCTATTTCCTACTCCATATCATGTATCTTTTTCACCCACAATGATATGAAACTAAATATCAAAGACAGGATGAATTCTGAAAAATTTATAAAAATATAGAAATACATAATATATTCCTAAGAAAACAATGAATCAAAAAAGAAATAAAAATGAAAATAAAAAGTATACTGAGGCAAACAAAAATGGAAACAAAATATATCAAAACTCAAGACAGGTAGTAAAGTAGTTTAAGAAGGAAAGTTTATAACTATAAATATGTATATCAAAAAGAAAAACCTCAAATAAACAACCTAATATTACACATCAAAAACCTAGAAAAAGAAAAACTAAGCCCAGAGTTAGCAGAAGGGTGTTAAATAAAGATCAGAGCAAAAATATATAAATGAATTAAAGAATAGAAAAACAAGACAAAAGATTAACAAATCTAAGAGATGGTTTTTTGAAAGATAGTGAGACTAACTCAGGAAAACAGAGGAAGGAGTCAAATGAAATCAGAAATGACAGAAAAGATATTATGACAAATGCCACAAAGGCAAAAAGCATCAAAAAAGAACAATTATGCATCAATATTGAACAATCTAGAAGAAATGGGCAAGTTCCTCGACACATTCAGCATATCAAGACTGACTCATGAAGTAAGAGTGTCTGAACAGACTAATAATGAGTAAAGATTAAACAGTAATCAAAACCTCCCAATAAAAAAGGCTCAGGATCAGATAGTTTCTTCAATAAATTCTACCACACACTTAAAAAATAAAGAATTAATAGCAGAAGATATTTGCAAATATTCTATCTGACAAGAGGCTGATGATCAACTTACAATTCAATAGTAAAAAGACAAATAATACAATTTAAAAAATGAGTACAGTATCTAAATAGATACTTTTCTGAGGAAGACATACAGATGCCCAACAGGTACATGAAAAGTTTCTCAGCATCAATAATCATTAGAGAAAGGTAAGTCAAAACCACAATGAGAGATATCACCTCCCATCTGTTAGAACTGCTACTATCAAATAGATAAGAAATAGCAAGTGTTGATAAAGTTGTAGAGAAATGGGAATCTTCATGCTCTGTGGGAGGAATATAAAAAATTTGGGAAAAATGGTATGGAAATTTCTCAAAAAATTAAAAATAGAGCTACCCTGCAATCCAGGAATCCCACTGCTATATATATATGAAACTGAAGGAAATAAAATAGCTATCTCAAAGAGATATCTGCATTCTAATGCTCACTCCAGCCTTATATACTATACTGTAGTGAAGATATGGAAGCAACCTAAGTATTCACTGACGAATGAATAAAGAAAACAGTATATATCAAGTACACGCACACATATACACATACACACACATACAAATATTATTCAGCCATTAAACAGACAGAAATTCTTCCATTTACAACAAAATGAATGGACCTTGAGGGCATTATGCCAAGTAAACTGAATCAGGAAGAGAAAAAACTACATGATCTCATTTGTATGTTAAATTTTTTAAAAAATTGAAAATCAAACTCATAGAAACAGAGAGTGGATTGGTTACCAGGATTGGGGATGGAGTGGGTAGAGATGGTCAAACAGGACAAACAAACAGTTATAATATGAATAAGTTCTGGGATCTAATATACAACATGGTGACCATAATCAACAATGTGATAGTATGCTTGACAGTTGTTAGGTCATAGATATATTAACTAATATCAGTATATGTTATTTCAAAACATAATTATATCACATCATCACAGTGTATATTTTAAACTTACACAATGTTATACACCGATTATTTCTCAATAAAGCTGGAAATACACAGTTTTCTAGAATTGATGTCTTTTTTTCAAAAGGGAAGCAAAAAATTAGAACCTGTAACTAATTGTGAAACAACAGAATATAAAATCCATTTTAGCTATGCATACTGTGACTAAAATATTACTTAGTTTACACTGAAGCCATACTTACTGAGCATGGAGGACAGATTATAAAAAATGTGGAAAGACCTTGGTTTTAAGATCTAAATGTGTCTTCTTTTAAAATACTAAATTGATCATCTATATTTTTTAAGATAAATGTATTAGCTTCATGAGCTTTTTATACAGTTCTATAATCTAATTTCATAAGAAAATGACATACAAATTTGTAATAGAGAGACTTGTTTAAGCTTCTTTAAGTTCAACAGTGAAAGATAGTGCCCTATAGATAAATAGATGAAAAATCAGTTAGGGTATTAATTATACCCATTATTATTCATAATGTGACATGTTGGATTATGGATTGAATATTCTTAGAACAGGTAAACCAGAATGAAAATATATTTTAGTAAATATATGCCTATGAATAATCAACACAGGACCCTGAAATATAAATTAATATTATTCTGAACAATGTAATTACTTTTTCTAGAATTATTAGTCATATATATGAGTATATATATATACATATATATATACATATATATATATGTATATATATATATATATATACAATAGCTACCATTTTAGCCTCAGATATGAATCTGTCATATTTTATGGTTCATTAAATTAATACAACATCTCTGCATAAGTATCACCATCACTATTCCATGGGTGAGAAAACTGAGGCTAATAATATTTAGATAACTGGTTTATG
This sequence comes from Giraffa tippelskirchi, assembly GCF_054371585.1. NCBI lineage: Eukaryota > Metazoa > Chordata > Mammalia > Artiodactyla > Giraffidae > Giraffa > Giraffa tippelskirchi. The sequence continues at coordinate 60,064,217 of NC_137275.1, read as the reverse complement.
ATTACATGGGTAGTAAAGAAGCATCATAAAAATCTAGGCTTTATGATTTCACCATTGTACCCTTTCCACTACACATTCTATTATTTTGTAAATCTTTGACGTATTTTCATTTGGTGGTGGCTTAGTAACTAAGTCGTGTTTGACTTTTGTGACTCCATGGACTGTAGCCTGCCAGGATGCATGATCCATGGGATTCTTCAGGCAAGAATACTGGAGGGGATTGCCATTTCCTTCTCCACCGGATCTTTGCAACCCAGGGAACAAGCCGGCTCTCCTGCATTGCAGGCAGATTCAGATTCTTTACCAACTGAGCTACAAGGAAAGCCCTATTTTCATTTAGTTGTTTAATTATATTCATACGTTAATGTTTTAAAATTTCATTTTAAAGGAATCTCCCTACATGACAATTGTATTCCAGATTCAGTGACTGACTTTTCTAGCCTACAAAGAAGACAAGCTGGGCTGGCTGTACCTACTTCTACTTCTCCTTCTGCTTAAGAATCTCAACTTAAATCTGGATTGTGTCAAAGTCCACTGACTTGCTTGCTGCTGGGTTTTGAATTTGCCTCTATCATTAAAAGTCTGTTTTAGCTGTGTGTTTTATCTGTTTTGAATGCTCTTATAGCAAAAGGAAAAAAAAAATGGCCTTTAGTGCATATATTTCTAGGTTCTCATTATATTCTGTGATCTGAGAAACCTGTATTCAGGTCAAAAGGCAACAGTTAGAACCGGGCATGGAACAGTGGACTGTTTCCAAATTGGCAAAGGAGTATGTCAAGTCCATATATTGTCACCCTGTTTATTTAACTTATATGCAGAGTACATCATGCGAAATTCTGAGCTGGATGAAGCACAAAGTGGAATCAAGATTGCTGGGAGAAATATCAATAACCTCAGATATGCAGAAGATACCACTCTCATGCAGAAAGTTAAGAGGAACTAAAGAGCCTCATGATAAAGGTGCAAGAGGAGAGTGAAAGAGCTGGCTTAAAACTCAGCATTCAAAAATTAAGATCATGGCATCCTGACCCGTCACTTCATGGCAAATAGATGGGGAAACAATGGAAACAGTGACAAACTTTATTTTTGTGGGCTCCAAAATCACTGTGGATGTTGACTTCAGCCATGAAATTAAAAGACACTTGTTCCTTGGAAGAAAAGCTATGAAAAACCTAGACGGAATATTAAAAAGCAGATAGTTTGCCGACAAAGGTCTGTATAGTCAAAACTACAGTTTTTCCAGTAGTCATTCATGGATGTGAGAGTTTGACCAAAAAGAAAGCTGAGCGCAAAGAAATGATGTTTTTGAATTGTGGTGTTGGAGAAGACTCTTGAGAGTCCCTTGGACTGCAAGGCGATCAAACCAGTCAATCCTAAAGGAAATCAATCTTGAATATTCATTGGAAGGACTGATGTTGAGCTGAAGCTCCAAAACTTTGGCCACCTGATGTGAAGAGCTGACTCACTGGAAAAGACCCTGATGCTGTGAAAGACTGAAGGCATGAGGAGAAAGGGACAATAGAGGATGAGATGGCTGAATGGCATCACCAACTCGATAGGCATGAATTTGAGAGAGCTCCGGGAGTTGATGATGGACAGGGAAGATGCATGACATGCTGCAGTCCATGGGGTGGCAGAGTTGGACTCGACTGAGTGACTGAACTGACCTAAATTTAGATCAATATTCCTGGAAGCAGTAGCAAATAAACATCAAGTATTTTTCACACTGCTATGGCTTTATAATTTCTATAGCTGAATATCATCCTTTTCCTTAAATAGTGAGGCTATTTACCCTTGAAATCAGGACACAAAAATTGCTTCATTTAGCACATATTTGAGTAATACTTTTTCTCACTTTTCTTACCAACCCTCCCAAATAATCTAAATTGAGGGCATTTTGTTTATGGTCTGTCATTTTCTATGTATATCATTATCATCACAGTCATGTTATAGTGTATTTTTTTGTGAAGGTTTGTTTCATGTGTATTTGTTCATGAGTTTGTCCTGTGAAATGTGAGGTTCTTGACTGCAGGGACTATAAACTAAGTCCTATTTATCCTTTATAGTTTTTATTAAGTATCAAATCCACAGGGAGTCCTTCCCTTTTCTCTAAAACCCTTGTTATTTCTGTTTGTTCTTAATTAGAACTTTCCTTCTTACAGAAACTTTCAGCCTATACAGTGACCTCAGAGATTTTACAATTTTTTTTTAATCCTGGAATAATCATCAATTCCTGAAATATCTGTGTGGTTTCTTATTTGCTATTATTCAGAAATCTGTTCAAAGCTGACTTCCTCAGAGATCACTTTTGACCACTCAATTAAAATCTCTGCTTTTCTCAATTACTGGTCTTCCTTTAATCTGCTTTATTTCAAAATATGCATTGCTATTGTACATGCTCCTTATTGCTAAATTCAGACTTAAATTGAAGAAATTAGGGAAAACCACTAGATCATTTAGGTATGACCTAAATCAAATCCCTTACACTTATACAGTAGAGGTAACAAATAGATTGAAGGGATTAGATCTGATAGATAGAGTGCCTGAAGAACTATGGATGGAGGTTTGTGACATTGTACAGGATGCAGTGATCAATATCATCTCCAAGAAAAAGAAATGCAAAAAAATGCAAAATGGTTGCCTGAGGAGGCCTTAGAAATAGCTTTGAAAAGAAGAGAAGCTAAAAAGCAAAGGAGAAAAGGAAATATATATACCCATTTGAATGCAGAGTTCCAAAGAATAGCAAGGAAAGATAAGAAAGCCTTTCTCAGTGATCAACGCAAGAGATAGAGGAAAACAAAAGAATGGGAAACACTAGAGATCTCTTCAAAATATTAGAGATACCAAAGGAACATTTCATGCAAAGATGGGCACAAAAAGGACAGAAATGGTATGGACCTAACAGCAGCAGAAGACATTAAGAAGAGGTGGAAAGAATACACAGAAGAACTATACAAAAAAGATCATCATGACCCTGATAACCATGATGGTGTCGTCACTCGTCAAGAACCAGACATCCTGGAATGTGAAGTCAAGTGGGGCTTAAGAAGCATCACTATGAACAAAGCTGGTGGAAGTGATGAAATTCCAGTTGAGCTATTTCAAATCCTAAAAGACGATGCTGTGAAAGTGTTGAACTCAATATGCCAGCAAATTTGGAAATCTCAGCAGTGGTCAAGGACTGAAAAAGGTAAGTTTTCACTCCAACTCCAAATAAAGACAAGGCCAAATAATATTCAAACTACTGCACAACTGCACTCATTTCACATTCTAACAAAGTAATGCAAAAAATTCTCCAAGCCAGGCTTGAACAGTACGTGAACTGGGAGCTTCTGATGTTCAAGTTGGATTTATAAAAAGCAGAGGAACCAGAAATCAAATTGCCAACATTTGTAGGATCATTGAAAATGCACAAGAATTCCAGAAAAACATCTACTTCTCCTTTATTGACTACACCAAACTCTTTGACTCTGTGGATCACAGCGAACTGCAGAAATTCTTAAATAGATGAGAATGCCAGACCACCTTACCTACCTCTGAGAAATCTGTATGCAGGTCAAGAAGCAACAATTAGAACTGTACATGGACCAACAGACTGGTTCCAAATTGGGAAAGGATTATGTCAAGGCTGTATATTGTCACCCTGCTTATTTAACTTACATGCACAGTGCCTCATGTGAAATGCCGGGCTGGATGAAGCACAAGCTGGAATCAAGATTGCTAGGAGTAATATTAATAACCTCAGATTCACAGATGACACAACCCTTATGGCAGAAAGTGAAGAAGAAATAAAGAGCCTCTTGATGAAAGTGAAAGAAGAGAGTGAAAAAATTGGCTTAAAACTCAACATCCAGAAAACTAAGATCATGGCATCTGGTCCCATCACTTCATGGCAAAGATGTGGAAACAATGGAAACTGAGAGACTTTATTTTTAGGGGATGCCAAAATCACTGCAGATGGTGACTGCAGCCATGAAATTGAAAGACACTTGCTCCTTGAAAGAAAAACTATGAAAAACCTATGCAATGGTCATGTACGGATGTGAGATTTGGACTATAAAGAAAGCTGAGCGCTGAACAATTGATGCTTTTGAACTGTGGTGTTGGAGAAGACTCTTGAGAGTCCCTTGGACTGCAAGGAGATCCAACCAGTCCATCCTAAAGGAGATCAGTCCAGGGTGTTCACTGGAAGGACTGATGTTGAAGTTGAAACTCCAATACTTTGGCCACCTGATGTGAAGAGCTGACTCATTTGAAAAGACCCTGATGTTGGGAAAGATTGAAGGCAGGAGTTCTGAGAAGGGGACGACAGAGGATGAGATGGTTGTATGGCATCACCGACTCGATGGACATGAGTTTGGGTAAACTCTGGGAGTTGGTGATGGACAGGGAGGCCTGTCGTGCTGCGATTCATGGGGTTGCAAAGAGTCGGACACGACTAAGCAACTGAACTGAACTTATAGTTTTTCAGATATATCAGTTTATGAAACATCACAACAAATAAAAGCGAACAACAAACAAACAAACACTGGGGCTGAGAAGGGAAATATGTAATCTAAAAATAGAATATTCTTCCAGAATACCTATATGCTAATTACAATCACTGTCTTCCAGTAATAGAATGATGGCGAATGTATGATTCATATTCTATCAGTCAAATCTTCAGTGAACTTTAATCATAAATCCTTGTCTTTGGTTCAAGCAGGTCACTGGGTGCAGCAGATATGTTATAGAACTGCTATGCCTGTCTTTTCTTTCCCTGGGGATGGATTATTTACCCCACTGCTTTCCCTACACAGCTGCCAGATCTAAGCATTGATTCCTCATAATAGCCTCTTCCTGGCAGTTTTTAACATCACATATATGAACAACTCTAATCACTCCCATTCCATTGTGTTAAAATGTGAAGAAGTTGGCTCACCAGTGCGGAAAATTTGTAGAAATACAAAAATAAAGCAGATGACCTTGCAATGTGTTTTGTTATTTCTAGGGATGTCTGGGTAAATGTATTTATATTTTAAGGAGTGATAACAGCACATTCTGACTTTTCGAGGGGACTGTAGGATGTGGATACTGAATAATGCACTGAGATTAGGCACCAATGGTTATCTTATTTTTCCTCTAGTGATGGTTAATTGCTTCCTCATATCCCCTCTCCTATGGTACAAGGAGCAACCTTAGTGTCAAAGCAAGAAGATAAATTGAGGTGCATATACCCTCTGGCACTCAAAATTGTTACTCGCTTCTGGCTCCCTAAATCTCCTCACTTTGTTATTCACCTTGATTGCACCCAGGAGTCAAAAAAGTACCTAGAACCTCAATCAAGGCATTTCCTTGTCTTAATGAAGGGAATTGCCCAGTAGTTTGATCATAGTACCTCCCAGTGTTTTTTTTTTTGGTTTTTTTTCCAGAGTTAAAAGTAAAAGTTCAATATATCACTTTAGAACACAAACTAATCAATGAAGGACTCTCAGTTCAAAGAGACTCAGATAATCTTCATTCCTAAGAAATTCAATCAGTTTCTCATTCTGATGAGTATTTCACATTGCATTTTCTACCACAAAATAAGTAAACAGACATATTTTAGTGTTAGTCTATCACTAAAAGATTCAAATTAGAGGACTGAAAGGGAAGATTCTGTTTTTGTTTATTTTCAAAAAAAAATTCATCCATGATTGAGGAACAAGTTATCGGTTTCCTATGGAGGGAACATTCTCACAGAGGTCCTATATATAAGGTCAAGTCAGTCCACTTCATTTCTTTTCTTTAGCAGATTTTGTGGTGCTGCCATTGTCATGTTCAGGTTCAAGAAGCATATTCAGTGGTACTGTAACACCTTCATGAGGCAGTTTAAATTCTTATGCTCATGATTCCAAATTTAATTTGCCTCCAGCTCAGTATATATGATTTCAAACGGAAAGGAGTTCTCAGTAATGCCACATTCAGTAATCTGTTTTACAGTTTCAAGTACTTGCAACTAGAGTGTGATAATAACATTTATTCCAATAGGATCATCCTATATTTGTTTTCATCATATAAGATGTCAAGAAAGATCATTCAAAATCATCCATGTATTTACAACTTACAGATAAAGCCTGCATCAGTGGGTTTTTCTGTGCTCTAAGAGGTCACATTGCTGGTGAAAACTAACAAGATTTTATTGTAAGCTCATCCTCATGACTTCTAAGGAGCCTAACTAACATCTTTACTAGTAAGGATAAAGACCAATGTAAGCGTTAGCTTACATTGTTGTTACAAAGTGAGTGAAAGAAATCAGTGTTGTTACAAAGTGAGTATTTTAAAGCAAAATTATGCTGGGAATATGGTTTTATAAAATGGTGAAATAATCATTTATTGGGGTTTCCCAGGTGGCTCAGTGGTAAAGAATTCACCTGCCCATGCAGGAGATGCAGGTTCAATCCCGGGATTGGAAAGATCACTTGGAGGAGGAAATGGCAACCCAATCCAGCATTCTTGTCTGGAAAAATCCCATAGACAGAGATGCTTGGTAGGCTATAGTGCAAAGGGTTGCAAAAGGGCCTGACATGATTTAGTGAATAAACAGCAACAACAACAATTATCTGTTTAGACCTGACAATATACATTATACTTAGGCTTTTGCATTCATCATCTTATTTAATTTGTATAATAATTCTCTGATTTAGAAACTATCTTCTTTTTTTATCAATGAAGATATTGAGACAGAAAAGTTTAATAACTTGTAATAAATAGGAGGGCTCATAAGAGCTAGAGACAAATGTTGACACAAGAGACTGAATACTTTAAAACAGTTACAAACTATTGTATTTCAATTTATTTTAGAATGCATTTTAAATATCTTTTTGGCCAAATGATAAGCAAAACAGATATTCCTATTGCTCTATCTTCTTGAAAGTGAAATTTTAGCTCACACTCTCCATGTAGTGTTATATTTTTCTGCTAGTAAGCCTGCAAATCGTACCATTTTCAAAGAAATTTATTGAAAAAGCTAAAAAAAAAAGAAAAACATATCAGTCAAAATATAAGTCAACACTCTTGAATAAAGTGAAAATGAAGCCACTCAGTCATGTCCAGCTCTTTGCAACCCCATGGACTGTAGCCTACCGGGCTTCTCCATCCATGGGATTTTCCAGGCAAGAGTACCTGAGTGGGTTGCCATTTCCTTCTCCAGAGGATCTTCCTGACCCAGGGATGGAACCTGAGATGCTCTACCCTTCTGAGCCACCAGAGATTCTTGAATAGGTACATAGTAAATCAGGTGTATTTTTTTTTTTTAACTACAAGGAAGTTAAAAAATCAATCAATTGCCAAGTGTAGAAAGAGAGACCATAAATTTTCAATATTATAAATACATTCTAACCTAACTTAGGAATATCAGTATCAAATTTTTATTAGTATGGTCAAGAATCAAAGCCCTAGGATTTTCTTTAGACTTAAGCATTACTGAAATTTTTTCTCAAAGATACATGTTTTCTCATTGTTTATACATAAGGTAATGATGTTACAGTCACCAGGTGGTAGCACTGATATGTCACTTTCTGTTTACTTTTTGGTATATTTTAAAAGAATCTGAATTTATGGTAAACTTTAAAAAGACTAAATAGTAAGGAATATCATTATAAGTAATTTCAACTATCTGTCTCGATGGTGATAGTATGCCTGTCTGTCCATGATATTGTATGTGGGATTTAAAGAGAGGTGCTTTTTTTCTAAATTTCAGATTTCTCATATATAAAATGCTTATCATAGGCTCACAATAAAAAACACTTACAATTTTTTTATGGAAATTAATTTAATTGATACAAATAATGAAGTTAGAGAAATTCATGTTTCATGGGAAGCACCTCACTTAATTACATAGCATAACCATTATTAAAAATTAAGTATATTTATATCTATATATAGTTTAACATTTTAACATGATTCCAATGCTTTGCTATATTTTCTCAGTTCCCTTTACCATTTTCATGTCTGACATATTCAAATGTGCTTTTTCTACTAGTAGCCAGCTATTGTATCTTTTTCATCAGACGGTTGCTCTTATGAATTATTTACAATACAGAGATGATAACAGAAAGACTTGATGATATTTAAAAAAAAAACTGTTATAACCAGTTAAGGCTATTAAGCATCAATAAAGTGAAGAGCTCTGGCAAATTAATCTGGGAAACTTTCACAGAATTAACAAATCAGTGGGATAGCAGGTTGCTTATAGACTTAAAGGATAAACAGAAGGACTAGTTTTGGGAAATGCATAAGAATTATGAGAAAAAATCCAATTCTTGGGCAAAAGAAATTGCTAGGTGTCCTCTCCATGGCATCATAGGCAAAGCCTGGCAGAATCTCTGGTGGTTACTTGATTCTATACAAGTTGCACCATTTATTGGCTTGCCACTGACAAAATTATTTACAACTCTGTAGGGGAAAAAGATAAAATGTAGTAAATTGACAGTAATGCAGATGATTGCTATTAATAATAATGCAAGTGAGTTCTTTGTCACTGGAGAATATAATTTCTACAATTCAAATTCTCATATGAACTAGTTTTAACATCTAACTGGTTCTCTCATTAGTTTATTTTTGAATAAAAAATATTCACTTGAGTATTTTATATTTGCATAATAACCTTTCTAAGAATAAAATGTACCTTAATGTAACCAAAAACAAGCAGTTGCAACCATTCCCAAGTTAATTCACATGAGACAGCCTTGATAACAGACTGCTGCTAACACTTTGGAGGGAAGTGGTAGGAACAATGTAGAATTAGGCATGTGTTTGGTTTATGTTGCCACTTTTTGCACAATCTAAAAAGAAAACAATGCACTTGAACTAGAATTGACAGATATAGAACAAAATAAAACAGTACTTACATATTAAAATAAGCTCATCTTAAGAGTGTTACAAATCCATTATTGCTTAATTTTTCAATAGCCTTAAAGCAACATGAGTAGGACACCAGGCTCTTAGGTTTCCTAGGAGGTTGAGGGAGGGAGAATAATTTAAATGTTAAGAGTTCTGCCAGATAAGATAACTGGCTTTGATTGTTAGCACATGGAATTAGCTGAGGAAAATAAGATGGAATTTTATTATTTTTGTAGATATCAGAGCCCCCTCCAACATAACTAAACACAAACAATGACAATCACACCCAATAAGCAAATAAAGCAACTGGTGCCCCCAAATTCCTTTCAACAGTACTGTTTTTGTGAAATAGGGTCACCTCAAGGACAGCTGCTGCTGCTGCTAAGTCGTGTCAGTCATGTCCGACTCTGTGCGACCCCACAGAACGCAGCCCTCCAGGCTCCTCCATCCCTGGGATTCTCCAGGCAAGAATACTGGAGTGGGTTGCCATTACCTTCTCCAGTGCATGAAAGTGAAAAGTGAAAGTGAAGTCGCTCAGTCGTGTCCGACTCTTCACGACCCCATGGACTGTAGCCCACCAGGCTCCTCCGTCCATGGGCTTCTCCAAGCAAGAGTACTGGAGTGGGATGCCATTGTCTTCCCCACCTCAAGGAAAGGCATCCTCTCTAATACATACTTCAGCTGTAGTATTCAAGTATGACAGGAAGGGTGAATCTCAGCAGATAGAGCTAGGGTTGCTGTATATTCTGGTTAATGAGCAGCAAGTTCAAAATGACTTGAAAACTACTATCAACCAGCAATTGATAGGAATTTCTGATGTTTCCCTTTCTGAATAAATATTGTAATATTTTTCCTAGGTTTCTTCCATAATCATGCTGTTGTTTAGTGGCAATGTCATGTCCAAATCTTTGCGACCCCGTGGACTGTAGCCCACCAGGTTCCTCTGTCCGTGGGATTTCCCAGGCTACAATACAGTAGTAGGTTCCCATTTCCTTCTCCAGGGATTAAACCCAGGGATCGAATGCAAACCTCCTATATAGCAAGCGATTTTTTTCACCACTGACTCACCAGGAAGCCCCTCCCTAATTAGTTCTTATTTTATATCACAAGATCACAAGGAAGTACATTTTGTCAGTATGGAGGCAATTCAAATTCATTGTATTTTTATCTTGGTACAATAATTTGAAATAATATATGTATGTTGTGACTATGTTCTTTGTCTAAAATTTTTATTGTAGATAGTTTACACTGCTGTGTTACTTTCTGCTGTAATCAGTTATACATATATATGTGTGTGTGTGTGTTCAGTTCAGTTGCTCAGTTGTGTCTGACTTTTTGCAACCCCATGAACCGAAGCATGCCAGGCCTCCCTGTCCATCACCAACTCCCGGAGTCTACCCAAACTCATGTGCATTGAGTCGGTGATGTCACCTAACCATCTCATCCTCTGTTGTCCCCTTCTCAGAACTCCTGCCTTCAATCTTTCCCAACATCAGGGTCTTTACAAATGAGTCAGCTTTTCCCATCAGGTGGCCAAAATATTGGAGTTCCAGACCTAACATCAGTCCTTCCAATGAACAGGACTGATCGCCTTTAGGATGGACTGGTTGGATCTCCTTGCAGCCCAAGGGAATCTCAAGAGTCTTCTCCAACACAACAGTTGCTAGCATATTGAGTGCAGCACTTTCACAGCATCCTCTTTCAGGATTTAAAATAGCTCAACTGGAATTCCATCACCTCCACTAGCTTTGTTCATAGTGTTCCTTCCTAAGGCCTACTTGACTTCACATTCCAGGATTTCTGGCTCTAGGTGAGTGATCACATCATCGTGATTATCTAGGTCGTGAAGATCTTTTTTGTACAATTCTTCTGTGTATTCTTGCCATCTCTTCTTAATATCTTCTGCTTCTGTTAGGTCCATGTCATTTCTGTGCTCTATTGTGCCCATCTTTGCATGAAATGTTTCCTTGGCATCTCTAATTTTCTTGAAGAGATATCTAGTCTTTCCCATTTTATTGTTTCCTCTATTTCTTTGCATTGATCACTGAGGAAGGCTTTCTTATCTCTCCTTGCTATTCTTTGGAACACTGCATTCAAATGGGAATATCTTTCCTTGTCTTCTTTGCTTTTCACTTCCCTTCTCTTCACAGCTATTTGTAAGGCCTCCTCAGACAGCCATTTTGCTTTTTTTCAGTTCTTTTTCTTGGATATGGTCTTGATTCCTGTCTCCTGTACAATGCCACGAACCTGAGTCCATAGTTCATCAGGCACTCTATCAGATCTAGTCCCTTAAATCTATTTGTCACTTCCACTGTATAATCATAAGGGATTTGATTTAGGTCATACCTGAATGGTCTAGCGGTTTTCTCCACTTTCTTCAATTTAAGTCTAAATTTGGCAATAAGGAGTTCATGATCTGAGCCACAGTCAGCGCCCAGTCTTGTTTTTGCTGACTGTATACTGTGTGTGTGTGTGTGTGTATATATATATATATATATATATATATATATACATGTCTCCACTCTTTAAGCTTCTTTTCTCATATAAATCATTACAGAGTATTGAGTAGAGTTTCCTATACCATACGGTAGTTATTTACAGTAGTTATTTATTTTGTACGTAGTAGTGTGCATTTGTCACAACTTAGATGTTGTCTGTCCAAAGAGAGACTGGCACATGTTGACAGTGGCCAAGCCTATATTTATCTCCCTTTTTTTCTTAATATCAGAACCCACTGGGGATTGATAATAAGCAAGCTTTTAAAAAAAATCAAAGGTTATTTCCTTCCTATGAAGGAGATAAACATAAGACAAACCATGATATGATACAGCATCAGAAAAGCCAGAAACTTGGGATGGGAGAAAAGGGACAGTGAGTCAGGTAAACTGAGGTACAGGGAGTTAGGAAAAGATTGCTTGGTAAATTTCATATAGTGCAATTAAATACACAGATTTTTAACTTATGCATGGAAAAGAGTATTCTTCCTCTTGCCCTGCTTTCTGGTTAGATTGTAGCCATATCACACAGCATTAGTCAATGCAAAATATGATGCTTCAGTATTTTACCAGAAATGCAGGCTTAATTGTAGAAACTCCAGCAGCCGTTTTTGCAACTACAAGTAAAAAGCCATGAAAATTTCCAAGATTATATTTGACATCTTTAAGCCTCTGAATCAATGCCAAAAAATCATTCCCTCCAGTCTTCTTACTAAATGAGAAAATATGATTAAACTACTATGGTCAGTCTATGTTACATGCAGCAAACTACAGATCCCAACTGAAATACCTCTTCTCAGCTGTGATTGAGCCCTGAGTCTTAAGCTTTCCAGGCTTCTAGCCTGAAATAATAAACCTCTGGTTTCTAAAGGGCAAGAGGAAGAATACTTTATTCCCTGCATAAGTTAAGGAAGAAAAATCTGTGTATTTAATTGCACTATATGAAATTTATCAAGCAATCTTTTCCTAACTCCCTGCACCTCAGTTTACCTGATTCACCATCCCTTTTCTCCCATTCCATGTTTCTGGATTTTCTGATGCTGTATCATATCATGGTTTGTCTTATGTTTATGTCCATCTTATGAGCTAAGGTTTTGTTCTTTCTCTGTCTAAAAATTCTAAATACTGCATAATTCATTTCCCATTTTCCTCTTATCCAGTATCATTTTCTCTCATACTATAAGACCTTGTATTTTTTCCTTTACTGAGATCATGTAATCAGATCTAATAGTTACCTAGAAAAAGTTTAAAATTCCTGCATAACTATCATGATTCTTTAGCAACTCTTTAAACATATTCAGGCATACACTCATTAAAGAAAGTCTCTAATGCATCCTGAATTTTGCTCTGATTCCTACCTCAATCTGAGTCCTACTTATGACACTTTGTTAATGATCATATGATTTCCTTAGCTACAAAAGACTGGCAAGGAGTCTTGCAGTTTGACATTTTTCTAATTTTAAATACTAACTCAATTGATGCATTTTCTTCACATTTGCTATAAAATATTTGAATAAGATGTATTTCCTTATTATATTTATAGATTTTAACAAAAGTTTCATCTCTTGAAATCTTGGGAAATTTTAAATACAGTGAATAACAATTCTACCACAAATACATATGATGTCAAGTCCAAATATCTGAATTTAGTCACACCTGTGGTGAACAGTTTCATAGAAAATTACACTGGCAGCACTTTTTGTTCTATCTTTCATTTTAGAATTTCTTGAGGACAGCCAACAAGAGTTTGCTCAGGATGAATATAAGCACTGCCCAAAAGTGCAGAGTAGTTACTATCCTCAGAGGACAGAGAAGAGGGCATATAAACCACTGATAAACGTGCTATCTTCCAGATATTCCTGGGGACAAGGTAGAGAGGTTTCTCATGAGCTTCCAGTGGAAACAATCCTTCATCATCCATAGCAATAACATTAGCAGACATCTTAATAATGAATGTGCCTCTTTCTCATCCCCTTATTCTCTCACTTATCCTACCTCAGATAATCATCCAAATAAACTATCTCTCAGGCTTCCTTGGTGACTCAGATGGTAAAGAATTCTCCTACAATGCAGGAGACCTGGGTTCAATTCCTGGGTCAGGAACATCCCCTGAAGAAGCAAAGGGCTATCTGCTGTAGTATTTTTGCCTGGAGAATTCCATGAACAGAGGAACCTGGCGGGCTACAGTCCATGGTGTCACAAAGAGTTGGACACAACTGAGTGATTAAAACTTTCACTTTTTTACTCAAATCCTTGTCCTAGTCTTGGATGTCTGGGGAAACTGAGCTAAAAGAGATATCAAAGTCTAAATATGCTCTTAGAACCACTTCTGCCCAGATTCCCACAAAGGGATCCATTATTTATCACAAATCTGTGAATAAGCTCCAAATGAAAGGAAGAAAAACAAAAAAGGAGAAAATTTCATATTTGATTTTTACTCAGAGTTAATAATATTAATTATTTTAAAAATATTAAGATCAATAAAGCATGGATCTGTGCAAGGTAATGTAACAATGTAAGACAAATTTCATATTCCTTCTGGGAATACTAAGTCAAGTATCTAGGTGTAATATAGTTCACTGTTTCATCCAAAACTTTGATGCACATTAACCCAAAGAATAGGATTCTAGAGTTTGGACAGACTAGAGAAAAATGGTCCAAAGTCACTTGTGCATTTATTTTTAGTTTTGTTGTAAAAATCAATGTGCAACTGCTGGTTTTACATGGTAAAAATAATAATGCTCATGGACTCTAAGAGTATAATAAATTTTCAAATTATACTGGAGAGAATCCAGGAAACACAATTAATTGATTCTCTAATCCTCAAAAAACTAAAGGATCGGGAAGTCACATATATTGTATCAACAACACCATAATACACCATTTTATGTGTATGGCTAATGAATATTTCCGTGAGTATTTCCAGCTAGTCACTCAGTACAGAGAGATATTAGGTGGAGAACTTACTCATAGTCGTGTTTAATAAAATGAAAGAGAATTGTTAAATTACACTAATAATAATAACCCTATAGCAGGCTAAATAATTCAATGATAATTACAGGAATTAATGTGGCTTTCTTCTCTGATTACAAATCTCCCATGCTCTTATTATAATGCGGGTGGCAGATTGTCTGCAATGAATTGTGAAAAGCCAGTAGCAACTTAGGCAGCGAAGGCCTACCATCAATTTTGATAGGTTAAAATAATTCTGATTGGCCTTGAGTAAATTTATCAACTTTTTTTCCAAGTGTAATTAAAAGAGAGAGAGAGAGTAAATTTGTACTGTTATTTAACAGAACAAATAAAATCACACTGTCAAAAGGAGGCAATTGACAACTGTACTTAACTACCTTCAAATATTAGACGTGAAAATAAAATTCCAGTATTTCACATAACTCGGCATTTTTGATGGAAAAGAAACTATAATATTGCTTACATTTTAGGGCCTTGCTATTATGTAGCTATTTTGAATATGTCTATTGTAATATATTTCTCTCTCTTTTTTTTTTTGGTCTGCATAACCAATTGACTCATAGATCAACTTAAATTATAAATGATTTCATTTAATTATTTTTGTCTAGGTTTATAATTTAAAATGGCTGAAAGAAGAAAAAGTTTGTATTATAACATATTTATACCTGACCTGACCAAAACATTTGTTTACTATAATATTGACTCCTAAAGTATAGAAATAAATTTTGAAATGTAATTATCATTCAGTATGACTAGCTGGACATTTTTTAAATTACCACTGAATCTCTCTAGTGTGAAATGTGGTTTCACAATCTAGTCCAGTTTATTATGTCAGACTACCTGTATATTTTCATTACCATATTGATAGCATAGTACATCTTACAGTCAAGACATTTTACAATAAAACTATACATAATATTCCAAAAACATAGGCATACATGAAGACATGATGTCAGAAAGGGGATGCAGTATAAACTAAATTAAAAATAGTATCCAGAATTTTGAGTGAAGTCTATGAATGCTGTATAAGGCTAGGCTGATGCATAGTTCCCATATGAATAACAGGTTCTTAAATTAGAATTATAATCAATGAATACAATGTCAATACAAATGACAGATGGATTTTAGTTATCCTACTTCAATGAATAAACTGGAATAATTTTAGTTTGGTCAGATCTTGATTTCTAAACATTTTACAGTAGAGAACCACCCCGCCCACACACACTCACACACATCCAAAATAAGGGGTTTAGAAGATATAACACCTTTAGCATTTTTTTTTTAAGAAATTAGCTTGGCTTTGTAGACTATTTAGCGCATATACTATTTTAAATGTTTCATGACCATAACATGTAAGCCATTGCAAAACTACACACATACATTAATACCAAAACTACACATATATATTTATAAGTATATGACAATGTTACAGAATTATTTTATGCCATCATCATACACAATTTTAAAAGTTTCTGACTTTAAAATATAACTTTTTTTTTTTTTTACTTAGATGAGGGATTCCCAACCTCTAACCCACAGACCAGTATCTTCTGTCAGATTAGCAGCAGCATTAATTAGAAACAAAGTGAAAAGTGTTAGTGGCTCAGTTGTATCCAATTCTTTGCAACCCCACAGACTGTAGCTCTCCAGGCTCCTCTGTCCATGGAGCTCTCCAGGCAAGAATACTGTAGTGGGTTGCCATTCCCTTCTCCAGAGGATCTTTCCAACCCAGGGATCAAACCCGGGTCTCCTGCATTATAAGCAATTTCCTTACAATCTGAGACAAGAGTGGGGGGTACTAGGTTAGAACCAAAGTGCACAATAAATGTAATGTGTTTGAATCATCCCCAAACCATCCTCCCCACTCCCTGGTCCATGAAAAATTATCTTCAATGAGACTGGTCCCTAGTGCCAAAAGGTTGGGGACTGCTGTCCTAAATTACATACTATATAGAAAATAGAATCTTTTACTTTGATGATAATTGTTACTAAATGTAGACTTTAGGATACATTCCCTAAACTTCAGTCTTAAACCTGGATGTCACAAAAAATTAACTAAGCTAATAATTTAAAATATCCTTACTTCAATGAAGAAAAAGGCTTTTAAAGATTGTGTCTGCAGGTGACTCTAATGATGATTGACTTTGTAAAGACACTTAAAAAAAAAAAAAACAGGTACTGGGAAAAATTTCTTTTCCAGCACACGTTTTTGATGCATTTCACACCCATTCTGTGCCATGTGTGCATGCTCAGTCTCACGCTTTGTAATCCTTTGGACTATAGCCCACTGGCCTCCTCTGTCCATGGAATTTTTCAGGCAAGAATACTAGAGTGGGTTGCCATTTCCTTCATGGGATCTTCCCAATCAAGGGATCAAACCAACATCTCCTATGGCGCCTGTACCACATGTGGATTCTTTACCCA
Organism: Giraffa tippelskirchi; assembly: GCF_054371585.1. NCBI lineage: Eukaryota > Metazoa > Chordata > Mammalia > Artiodactyla > Giraffidae > Giraffa > Giraffa tippelskirchi. The sequence continues at coordinate 60,047,463 of NC_137275.1, read as the reverse complement.
CTGAGCCGTCATGGAAACCCTTTGTTCTTTTAACGTCTTTCCTAACACACATAGAGAAAAAAAAAAAATCCAGTCTTAATACAACTTAAGAAAACCAATGGTGGTTCTAAAAACTTTCGTTTGGGAAATAGCTAAACTAATCAGCAATTTGCTAAATACTGCTATTTCATCTTCTTGCTTTCTCCCAGCCATTCTGTTGCCAAGAACAGGTTACCTGGTCCTAGGCTCAAATACAGATCAAGTTTGTTTTCTACTTTGTGAAAATAAGTAGAAGTAGGTTAAATTAATCAGATAATCAGTGTAAGTAAATTCATTAAGTAGTTCAGTTCAGTTCACTTCAGTTGCTCAGTCACGTCCTACTCTTTGCGACCGCATGAACTGCACCACGCCAGGACTCCAGGTCCATCACCAACTCCCAGAGTTTACCCAAACCCATGTCCATTGAGTCGGTGATGCCATCCAACCATCTCATCCTCTGTCGTCCCCTTTTCCTCCTGCCCTCAATCTTTCCCAGCATCAGGGTCTTTTCAAAATAGTCAGCTCTTCACATCAGGTGGCCAAAGTACTGAAGTTTCAGCTTCAGCATCAGTCTTTCAAATGAATATTCAGGACTGATTTCCTTTAGGATGGACTGGTTGGATCTCCTTGCAGTCCAAGGGACTCTCAAGAGTCTTCTCCAACACCACAGTTCAACAGCATCAATTCTTCTGTGCTCAGCTTTCTTTAGAGTCCAACTCTCACATCCATACATGACCACTGGAAACACCATAGCCTTGACTAGATGGACCTTTGTGGGCAGAGTAATGTCTCTGCTTTTAAATATGCTGTCTAGGTTGGTCATAACCTTCCTTCCAAGGAGTAAGCATCTTTTAATTTCATGGCTGCAGTCACATCTGCTGTGATTTGGAGCCCAGGAAAATAAAGTCAGCCACTCTTTCCATTGTTTCCCCATCTATTTGCCATGAAGTGATGGGACCAGATGCCATGATGTTAGTTTTCTGAATGTTGAGCTTTAAGCCAACTTTTTCACTCTCCTCTTTCACTTTAATCAAGAGGCTCTTTAGTTCTTCTTCACTTTCTGCCATAAGGGTGATGTCATCTGCATATCTGAGGTTATTGATATTTCTCCCGGCAATCTTGATTCCAGCTTGTGTTTCCCCCAGCCCAGAGTTTCTCATGATGTACTCTGCATATAAGTTAAAGAAGCAGGGTGACAATATACAGCCTTGCCATACTCTTTTCCCTATTTGGAACCATTCTGTTGTTCCATGTCCAGTTCTAACTGTTGCTTCCTGATCTGCATACAGGTTTCTCAAGAGGCAGGTAAAGTGGTCTGGTATTCCCATCTCTTGAAGAATTTTCCACAGTTTATTGTGATCCACACAGTCAAAGGTTTTGGCATAGTCAATAAAGCAGAAATAGATGTTTTTCTGGAACTCTCTTGCTTTTCGATGATCCAGCGGATATTGGCAATTTGGTCTCTGGTTCCTCTGCCTTTTCTAAAACCAGCTTGAACATCTGGAAGTTCACGGTTCATGTATTGCTGAAGCCTGACTTGGAGAATTTTGAGCATTACTTTACTAGCATGTGAGATGAGTGCAATTGTGTGGTAGTTTGAGCATTTTTTGGCACTTCCTTTCTTTGGGATTGGAATGAAAACTGACCTTTTCCAGTCCTGTGGCCACTGCTGAGTTATCCATATTTGCTGCCATATTGAGTGCAGCACTTTCACAGCATCATCTTTCAGGATTTGAAATAGCTCAACTGGAATTCCATCACCCCCACTAGCTTTGTTTGTAGTGATGCTTTCTAAGGCCCACTTGACTTCACATTCCAGGATGTCTGGCTCTAGGTGAGTGATCATACCATCGTGATTAACTGGGTCGTGAAGATCTTTTTTTGTACAGTTCTTCTGTGTCTTCTTGCCAGCTCTTCTTAATATCTTCTGCTTCTGCTAGGTCCCTACCTTTTCTGTCCTTTATCTGGCCTATCTTTGCATGAAATGTTTCCTTGGTATCTCTAATTTTCTTGAAGAGGTCGCTAATCTAGATCTTAAAGAAATCAAAGTCTAGATGGTCCATATCTACATTTACTATATGCTAGCATTCCTTTTCTACCTAGTCTTTTACAAAATGACTTCTCCTACTTTATAAATCAAAGGCATTTTTCTCAACTAACATCAGTCTTATTGTGGCATATCATTACTCCATGTATAAAAAAATTCAGGGAAGGAAACAAAAGTGCAACAGGAAATATTATTTTTAAAGGGGATTTTTTTTTTTATGATTAATCAAGGCACAGTTAATCACTCTGGTACTTTTCTTTGTAATCATTGTGTTAAAATAAGGTATTTTGCCTCATTGGTATGTTGTTAAATTTGATCTTGCAGAGAAAATGGGCAATGGGAGATTTTAGATCTTCCATTTCTAAATGTCTTTGTGTAATATATTTCCCTTATGAGAGAGTGCTGTGAGAGCAAAGCTAAGAAAGCATTGATTTTAAAAAAATCAAGCGGTGTTTTCCCACAAATTTAAACATAATTTCTTGGTTACTCTCTTCTCAGTTACAATTGTTAAAACAGAAAGTACCTCAAATAGTGAAAGAAATTCTATTGGCACTGACCCAAATAAATGTTTTCAACACTAAAATATTTTTAGAGTTATATTGGATATGGTTCAAGTTTAAAGATTTGTATACTTTCTTATCTGTATACTATTTCCATTATTTATGAAGGTACTTCCAAATTATTTGCACAAAGCATGAAATATTTACTCTATAATTTATTATCACTTTATTTCTAAATGTTTAATATATTTTAACTTCTAATAACAAAAATATAAAATCAAATGATAGATACTAAAGCTATTTTTTTAAAATAATATAGGCCTTTATCTTTCACTAACTTCATAAAATAATTTGATAGTGATGTTTAATGAAATTAATGGAGTTATAAGTGAATATTTACATATGATCTTTAAATATTTATAAAGCAAGATACCAAGCTTCAAAACACTCATGCTTAATTATTAAAGTAATGATATTTTTATATCCTAATTATCATTTCATAAATATTTTAAAAATCTATGTATTACAATGTTGTGGAAAATTTTACATTAAGAAACATCATTTATTCATGTTAGTAAAGCTTATTATAATGTTAGGGCTGTGTCTACTATGACTTGATGGCTATTATTAATAAAGCTTATAAAACATAATCTGCAATATATTTTTCATTGTATTTTTAATGTTTTATGCCATGTATATAAACAGTTTCATCTACTTCACAAATAAAGTCCCTCTTTGTTTGCCAGAAATTAAATCAAATTTGCTCAGTTGGTACAACATTGATTATTGATTTGCTAAGGTTGAAGGAATGTGGTATGTATATTCATTCCACACACTGGAAGAGATAAATATATACATATGATATGTTGACAAAAAAAAATCTGAGGAATATAAAAGTATTTTGTCCAAAAATGAAGTGTTGATGTATACATATTGAAAATAACTTAAAAAGTATATAGACAATTATTTCTAATTCAGTTCAGTTCAGTTCAGTCACTCAGTCGTGTCAGACTCTGCGATCCCATGAATCGCAGCACGCCAGGCCTCCCTGTCCATCACCATCTCCCAGAGTTTACCCAAACCCATGTCCATCGAGTCAGTGATGCCATCCAACCATCTCATCCTCTGTCGTCCCCTTCTCCTCCTGCCCCCAGTCCTTCCCAGTATCAGGGTCTTTTCCAATGAGTTAACTCTTTGCATCAGGTGGCCAAAGTATTGGAGTTTCAGCTTCAACATCAGTCCTTCCAATGAACACCCAGGACTGATTTCCTTCAGGATGGACGGGTTGGATCTCCTTGCAGTCCAAGGGACTCTCAAGAGTCTTCTCCAACACCACAGTTCAAAAGCATCAATTCTGCGGTGCTCAGCTTTCTTCACCGTCCAACTCTCACATCCATACATGACCACTGGAAAAACCATAGCCTTGACTAGACGGACCTTTGCTGGCAAAGCAATGTCTCTGTTTTTAAACATGCTCTCTAGGTTGGTCATAACCTTCCTTCCAAGGAGTAAGCATCTTTTAATTTCATGGCTGCAATAACCATCAGCAGTGATTTTGGAGCCCAAAAATATAAACTCTAACATTGTTTCCACTGTTTCCCCATCTATTTTCCATGAAGTAATGGGACCAGATGCCATGATCTTAGTTTTCTGAATGTTGAGCTTTAAGCAAACATTTTCACTCTTGTCTTTCACTTTCATCAAGAGGCTCTTTAGTTCTTCTTCACTTTCTGCCATAAGGGTGGTGTCATCCGCATATCTGAGGTTATTGATATTTCTCCCTGCAGTCTTGATCCCAGCTTGTGTTTCTTCCAGCCCAGCATTTCTCATGATGTACTCTGCATATAAGTTAAAGAAGCAGAGTGACAATATACAGCCTTGACGTACTCCTTTTCCTATTTGGAACCAGTCTGTTGTTCCACGTCCAGTTCTAACTATTGCTTCCTGACCTGCACACAAGTTTCTCAAGAGACAGGTCAGGTGGTTTGGTATTCCCATCTCATGAAGAATTTTCCACAATTTATTGTGATCCACACAGTCAAAAGTTTGCCATAGTCAATAAAGCAGAAATAGATGTTTTTCTGAAACTCTCTTGCTTCTTCGATGATCTAGCGGATGTTGGCAATTTGATCTCTGCTTCCTCTGCCTTTTCTAAAACCAGCTTGAACATCTGGAAGTTCACGGTTCACGTATTGCTGAAGCCTGGCTTGGAGAATTTTGAGCATTACTTTACTAGCGTGAGATTGAGCACCATTGCGCGGTAGTTTGAGCATTCTTTGGCATTGCATTTCTTTGGGATTGGAATGAAAACTGACCTTTTCCAGTCCTGTGACCACTGCTGAGTTTTCCAGATTTGCTGGCATATTGAGTGCAGCACTTTCATAGCATCATCTTTCAGGATTTGAAATAGCTCAACTGGAATTCCATCGCCTCCACTAGCTTTGTTCGTAGTGATGCTTTCTAACGCCCACTTGACTTCACATTCCAGGATGTCTGGCTCTAGGTGAGTGATCACACCATCATGATTATCTTGGTCGTGAAGATCTTTTTTGTACAGTTCTTCTGTGTATTCTTGCCAGCTCTTTTTAATATCTTCTGCTTCTGTTAGATCCATACCATTTCTGTCCTTTATCAAGCCCATCTTTGCATGAAATGTTCCCTTGGTATCTCTAATTTTCTTGAAGAGATCTCTAGTCTTTCCCATTCTGTGTTTTCCTCTATTTCTTTGCATTGATTGCTGAGGAAGGCTTTCTTATCTCTCCTTGTTATTCTTTGGAACTCTGCATTCAGATGGGAATATCTTTCCTTTTCTCCTTTGCTTTTCACTTCTCTTCTTTTCCCAGTTATTTGTAAGTCCTCCTCAGACAGCCATTTTGCTTTTTTGCTTTTCTTTTCCATGAGGATGGTCTTGATCCCTGTCTCCTGTACAATGTCACGAACCCCTGTCCATAGTTGATCAGGCAGTCTGTCTATCAGATCCAGTCTCTTAAATCTATTTCTCACTTCCACTGTATAATCTTCAGGGATTTAATTTAGGTCATACCTGAGTGGTCTAGTGGTTTTCCCTACTTTTTTCAATTTCAGTCTGAATTTGGCAATAAGGAATTCATGATCTAAGCCACAGTCCACTCCCGGTCTTGTTTTGGCTGACTGTATAGAGCTTCTCCATCTTTGACTGCAAAGAATATAATCAATCTGATTTCGATGTTGACCATCTGGTGATGTCCATGTGTAGAGTCTTCTCTTGTGTTGTTGGAAGCCAAAAAGGTTGCCATGAACTGAAGCAAATATTACAGACATTATTATTACTATTGCTAGAGACTTTATGACACAAAATTAACAAAGTTCATAATTCTAAACTGAGTAGATATAAATTCTTTTGTAGATCAATTGATTTTTAATTTACTGTTTTTAATAAAGAAGGAAAATTAATAGTTTTCAGTTTTTATGTCATTTTAATATGTCATTATTTTTGCCCGAATTATTATCTGGGAGGATTATAAAGAATTCAGCAACTTTTCTTTAACAAATCCCATCTACTTATAAAAATGAAAATCAGTATGCAATCATGTTGATTACAAACCCAATACATTTTTATAAAATGGTAATAATTCATGGATTTTAAAAAAAATTGCTTACTAATCTTATTAAGAGATTGAGTTTTAATAAACTGTACTTATTTTCTAATAATTATCCATAGCACACTTTTTGTTTCTTTATATTATTTATAATATTAATAATCTAATTTTTTGTTTTTACTATTTATGGCTTTATTTATCTATAATCATAAGATTATTGAAAATATCAATTTATAATGCTTATTTTCATTGCAAAGCTATGATTGTCATCAATAAAAGTCTACTTACACAAAAATATATTAAACTAGAAAAATTCTGTAAAGTGAAATGGAGTTTTAATCATGTAAATGAAGAACATACCCTAGAGGATAACAGGGTAATTATAACTAATCTTAATGCATAATTATATTATACAGTAGAACCATTTCCTGGCCCTAGAATACTGAGGTAACTCTACACTATGAAAGAATAAATAAATTTCTATATTGTCTGAGTCCCTACATTTATTTTCTATTTTACAGTAATGTAGCCTGTGACAGATTCCTTTCAATTTATTGATGTAAGGAGACAAGCAAATCAGTTGTTGATTGAAAGACTAGGAGAATATTTCAATTGAGAATGAATGGGGAAAGTTCAGATTAATCAATGTGGAAAATTTAATAAGAAAATCCATGCACGTTGCATTGTAAAATTCAGCTTTGTGCCTCAGAAGAATCTGTATCCTTTTTATTTTTGAAAGTAGATTTTTGAGACAGGGTTGGAAGAATGACATATTTATAAACTTTTCAGAAATAAAGTTACAGAGGCATTTCTCCAAGAGATATGACTTTTGTCATCGCTATTTTACAGAGAAATTCTACATCATCAAAGCCTCATCGTTTTGGTGATATACGATACTAATAAAGCACCATGATGACCACGATGATGTATATGTAAGTCATAATATATCATCACAATGGTATCTCTGAAATGATTTATCAGGATAGTACATCACTATAGTGACATTCCATTGATGTGAAAGTGCCAGCAAGAATACAGCCTTCAGACTTAAAACCCTTATTTTAATAATGTGTTTTATTTTTTCAGAATTTATTTTTATGAGACATGAACTATTAAAGTACGTCAGGTTGGTGAAAAAAAACCCAAGAAATTCAAAATATTAAATCTGTGTTTTTTACTACCATTGAAAAGGTACTATTGCATAAAGATTTAAGTGCAGAAATCACTTGAACTATTCAATTATTTCAAGCAATATTTTACTCTCATAAACCAATTAACTATAGCTAAAATTTTGTCCCAAATTTCTGATATTCTTTTTTTTTTTACACATGTAGTACATTAAATTTAGTTTACAATAATCATGTGAAAAAAGGTTTTATGTTCAAATTTCCTCTTGAAAACCATTGACAAAGTTGTATCTGAACATCAAAACATAAATGTCCAAATGAAATTATCAGCCCCAAGTCATAGGTGAATATATTCATTCTCCCAATTCTCTGAGAGCTTAAAAACAAACACAAAACAGAAATTCATGTAAATATTTATCTAAGGGCAGAGTCAATACCTCAGTTAGTAAGATTTAAATTTGTGAAATTTTTGAAAGATAGGATGCTATATCATTGTGACTGCTGTGGTGGACTGGGATGGAGGTGTAATAACTGGTGTAATGTTTCTGGCTTTTGAGTGACACGGAGGAAAAAGTAATTGTAAGAATTGTTGCCATGTATCATTGCTAAGCCAATTAGGGGGAAACAGCAGGCCCAGATTGATTAATCAAAATATAAAGTGGGAGAGTCTCCTTGACAGTATTTCCAGAGATATTTAGCTCATGGAACCAGGGGATGTACAGGAATCCCCCAGGGAAGAGCAGGCAGAGGATGTAGATCTTATATAGCTAAAATTGGCAGTCTCGAGTCTGGAAATGTAAGACATATTCTGTCACATGTTTTGGTGACAGTAGCACCAATCCATTGTAAAATGGACATGGTACATATAAGGTTTGGCTTGGGCAGATTCAGATGGCACAAAGAAGCTGCATGAACACTTTGTTCAGACTCTCTTGATTTTTTTCGGTTCACTTACAGCCTATAAAGTGCTCCCAATAACCAGCTGACAGTGATAGAAAAAGATCAAGATTGTTTCATGAATGGGTCAGGCAAGTATGCAGGAACAAGCTGAAAATTTGTCTTCTATACTTCAGTCCCATTTAAGAGTAGGCCTGAATGACAATGGTGAGGGGAAATCTTCCTACTGGGCAGAATTTGCGTATAGCTCCTGACCACTGGCTCCACCTTGTGGGCAAAGGAACAATGCCTCAACTTATTTATTATACAGGAGCCTGAAAGGAGAAGTAAGAAAAGAGAATTGAGAAGAAGACATGGGGAAAAGGTGTATTATAAATATACTGGATGGGGAACAAGTTGTGAGAATCTTTTTATTGCACAATAATACTCACCAGAAGGCATTCACTAAATAGAAGCATTAAAAAAATATATATATATATATATATATATTTCTAAATCTGTTGGTTATTTCCAAATGGAACATTTGTAGGTACCTCAAGTTGTCCAAAAGCAAACACAGCAGGTCACTTCTTAAAACTGACTTCTTTTCATTGCTTATTAATATAAGTTGATTTGTAACACAGTGTTCTTAGATTTTTAGAGTTTTATCAGAACAAATGTCATTCTCCTTGCAAACCATCTGGAAATATTTGACAGAGTTTGAGAGTCATATAGATTTGTTTGTCAACAAAGAATTTAAAACAGCTATAAATATATTCAAAATCAATTTGCTGTAACTGATCTCAGTTATCTGTCTGAGATAGATAGGAGGGATCAGTTATCTATCTATTTTATCTATCATCTGTGTAGAGAAGACATACAAATAGATGTTTGGAAATGGAGACCATTTCATAATAGCAAAAGTTGAAGTTATCATGAAATCAAAGAAAATATTCAATTGAGAATTTTGTCTTCAGAATGGTTTCTGTAAGAATACAGGGATACTCTTGAATTCTATATGGTTTTTCATTAATTCAAATAGATATCTGAAAGGCTTCTTTTTATTTATGCAGTTTCGACTAAAGCAGCTAAAAGTAGGGGAACTGAGAGGGAATATGTCTAAAGTATCCTTTATTGCATGTACCCAGGCCACCACCGGGTGATTAATGATGCCTCTTAACATATACTAGTGAAGCAGCTTGGTAGAGAAGACAAAGAACCTCAGGCTGAAGATATCTTGTATAAGTAGGTCATGTTAAATAGTTATGTAATATCAATTCATTTGAGAATCAATCATTGAATATCTAAGCTAATTAAGGCTGAAATCTTGTTCTTGGGGAACTTTTAGACTGGGATATTACATTTAAAAAAAATGTGGACTAAGAAGAACTTCAGGAGAAGAATCTATTGGAATGACTCTGCTGAATTCAGATCAGATTTAAGGAAATTAATAAAAAATATAAATCAGTAATTTAAATAAATCAAAGTAAAGTAGAAAAATGTGTAATTCCATTGGGAAATTGAGTGAACTCATGAGTAAACTATTTCTTTAGCTTTTTCCTAAAGTTAAAAACTACACGAACTGATTTAGTTTCTGTAAAAACATAATTGACACTTAGTTGTTTGTGTCACTGCATATTTCATTTTGCTTTTTGTTTTGGGATCTCAGCCATTTGCAGAAGAATATATCATCAAAAATAATGATTAAAACTTAGGTACTGCTGGTTTTGAAAACATAAAATTCTATTTTTCTTTTTAGAACTCCTTCTTTGCATATATTTATTCTTATGTAATTTCTTATTTTAGAATGACTTACAAACACATGACATTTTTTTGCTAGGAATTAACTAAAAAACTAACTTCTGTAACCGATTATTTTAATGGCTTCTTTTATTTCAGTGATAGCTGATAATTCAGAAACATGTTATTAAACTTTAAGAAACTAAATTTCAATATTATTTTTATTAGGATATGTCAAATATAGTATTAAACTAAGAATATACTCTGGATCTATTACAGAATTCATATAAAGAGAACAGATGAGAACCTCAAGGTCAAAAATCAGGTGTTGGTAGGAACAGAGTTTTTCAAAGCTTTCTTAGCTCTTTAGTTGAATCCCCAGATGTTCAGATTTGTAAAGACAGTGAAAAGGGCAAAAAGAGGTGATTGCTTTCAGGGTTTATATATATTGAGGATCATTTTATTATTGATGCTATTTTTAGCTATATTTTATATGTCAAAGATAATGAATGACTTTTATTCACCTTTAATTTTACACTTTATAAGTATATAAAACTATATGTTATGTATAAGTATAAACAAATGTATAAATCTATAGTTTATGCATATATAGTTAAGCTTTTGTGAGTAGAATTATAAAATACATGAATTATTCATTTAAAACTAAATAATGGAGAATTAAATCTTATGTATAAGAATATGAAGTCACATCCAGAAATGGCTTATGGGAAAATATAAAAATAGTATTTCAAGCTGAGTATAGCATCACATTTGAATATCAAACAAATAAATTGACAGTGCTATACAAATTGCAGGGAATCTAAATTGCTTTACCAAGTATAGATGACACTGTCACCTGGGTAACAAGATTGTAAGTTATGCATAAGGAATTCATATTAGATTTTAGAATCTTTATTTCCCCATACTCCCAGTTGCACAAAATAAAATAAAGTTAATTATTATATTAAAACAAACCATTTTGGAATATCGCTTATGTGTGTCTGTGTGTCTTTGTATAAACGTGTGACAATTCCTGCATTTTTAATCCAAGACAAAAATTTACAGTTATTTAAAAGTGGTTTTAAAAAAGTGCTAGGCTCCTATAAGTTTCTTCCTCAGCACAGACAGTGATGATTTTCGAAGCTCTAACTGAAACCTAGCAACCTATGCTTTTGTTATTAAAGTCCTGTATTCCCATTTTCTTTTTAGGAAGATGAAAAGATATAAAATGGGGTTAATTATTTAACTTTTATCAGAAGTATCTTGTTCTACTGTAGTTAAAACTTTGTTATAATAATGTTATGTTATATTTCCATGTATTGCTGTTGTTTAGTTGCAAGTTGTGCTTGGCTCTCCTGTGATCCCATGGTCTGAGCCTACCAGGCTCCTCTGTCCATGGAATTTTCCAGGTAAGAATAGTGGAGTGAATTGGAATATCCTACCCACTCGGATCTTCCTGACCCAGGGGTTAAACCAGTGTCTCTTGCATTGGCAGGCAGATTATTTACCACTGAGCCACCAGGAAAGCCCAATATTTTCATCTACAGAGAATATAATTAATATTAAGTCCCTAAACCTATGCTAATTCATTAGAAAAACTCTGATGTTTTTTGAAGTCAGGAGGAGAAGGGGACAACAGAGGATGAGATGGTTGGATGGCATCACTGACTCAATGGACATGAGTTTGAGCAAGCTCCAAGGACAGGGAAGCCTGGCATGCTGCAGTCATTGGGGTTGCAAAGAGTTGGACGTGACTGAGCGACTGAACAACAACAAAACCTATGCCATTAAAATTTGAAGAGTTGTCATTTTATTTTCAAAATAATAAGTAGAGAGGGAATGTCAGTCTTCTCTCACACACACACACACAAAAAAACAACTGTAATGGAAAGAGAATGAAAGAATGGAAAACAGAGAAAGAGAATTAAAAAATAAAATGAAATTAAGGTTCCTGTAGTAGAAATGGTACCATATTTGAAGTAAATTTCTAATTATTCATTAATGAATCCTTTTGTACTAAAGAGAAAGAAATTTGATCAGCAAAATTTCTTTCACAGTTTTTACAATGGAAAATAATAAATAGGTCCTAATAAAGGAGGCTGAGTACCGCAGAATCAATGCTTTCAAAATGTGGTGCTGGGGAATACTCTCAAGAGACACTTGGACAGCAAAGAGATCCGACCAGTCAATCCTAAAGGAAATCAACCCTGCATATTCATTGGAAGGACTGATGCTGAAGCTAAACCACCAGTACTTTGGCCACCTGATGGAAAGAGCTGACTCATTAGAAAAGATCTTGATTCTGCGAAAGAATGAGGGCAGAAGGAGAAGGGAGAGACAGAGGATGAGATGGCTTAATGGCATCACCGACTCAATGGACATGAGCTTGAGGAAATTCCAGGAAATAGTGAAGAACAGGGGAGCCTGTCGTGCTACAATCTATGGGGTCACAAAGAGTTGGACATGACTTAGCGACTGAAAAACAACAACACATTCAAAATGATGTGGAAAAAAACAACCCATCACTATGTCTACATAATATTGCATTAAGTTGCAAGTATTTATATTTTATTTCATATTAAAATCAATAGTTTTTTTGTTATTTTAACACTGAAATGAAATATTTGTTATTAGCACCTGAAATCCCAGCTTGGGTGAGGCCCCCCCATAGAGTTAGGCTGGGAAGTGTGCTCAGTATGGATAATGCTTTGTTTCTAAATTCAGATTCACCCAAATGTGTTCTCCTAGAAAATGTAATATTAATAATTTGGTGAAGAGAATTTTAGATATTGTTCAAGGGTTATTTTCACTAAAATCAGAGATCTGCTTATAGGTTAACAAATGAAAATCATTCAGTAATTTTCACATGATACATATAAGGTGATAAATGTCTCTAAGTCACAAGATGAGCATTCATGCTGAATATACAATTCTACTTCTTAAAATTTTTCATTAAAATATTTTATGCAATAGCAACAAACTCATGTTTGTCTTATCCACAAGATGAAATCAACATAAAATTACATATAAGCCCAGTTATTTGTTCAGATAACTTCTTTGTTTCAGAAGAACATTCTTGAAAAAGGTCAGGTAGTTTTGGAATATAATTGCAAATCAGGGCTATACTGCCTAAATCTTTTTCCTGAACTCCTTTAAAAAAAAGAGAGATAAATCTCCTATAGTTAAAACATGTTTAAATCATAGTTTGATTTAAAGTGATTTATAAAAACAGTTTTCAGAAAATATATGTCATCACTTTGACATAATATTTCTATTTCAATCCTTGGCTTTTTTTGTCCATGATTTCTGCGTCATGAATTTGAAAGGTTGTAGACAGTGATTAATATAATCTGGAATCTAATTCCCCCTGGATAGTACTGTTTCTTCCTCATTGTATTACCTCTTCTTGGAAACATGTAGGTGATTATTTTCTTCCAAAAAAAAGGAAGTCAAAGTCAAGGTCAATGAAAGCCTGATATGTGTATATATTTCATTTCAGAAATACACAACTTTCATAGTATAAACTCCTTATTGCCAAATTCAGACTTAAATTAAAGAAAGTATAGAAAACTACTAAACCATTCAGGTATGACCTAAATCAAATCCCTTATGATTATACAGTAGAAGCAACAGATAGATTCAAAGGATTAGATCTGATAGAAAGAGTACCTAAAGAACTATGGATGGAGATTCATGACATTGTACAGGAGACAGGGATCAAGACCATCCTCAAGAAAAAGAAATGGAAAAAGGCAAAATGGTTGTCTGAGGAGTTCTTACAAATAGATTTGAAAAGAAGAGAAGTGAAAGGAAAAGGAGAAAAGGAAAGCTATACCCATTTGAATGCAGAGTTTCAAAGAATAGCAAGGAGAGATAAGAAAGCCGTCTTCAGTGATTAATACTGAGAAATAGAGGAAATATTTCACGCAAAGATGGGCACAATAAAGGACAGAAAGAGTATGGACCTAACAGAAGCAGAAGATGTTAAAAAGAGGTGGCAGGAATACACAGAACTATACAAAAAAGATCATCATGACCCAAATAATCATAATGGTGTGATCATTCATCTATAGCCAGACATCCTGGAATGCAAAGTCAAGTGGGCCTTAGGAAGCATCACTATGAACAAAGCTAGTGGAGGTGATGGAATTCCAGTTGAGCTATTTCATATTCTAAAAGATGATGCTGTGGAAGTGCTGCACTCAATATGCCAGCAAATTTGGAAAACTCAGCAGTGGCCACAGGATTGGAAAAGGTCAATTTTCATTCCAATCCCAAAGAAAGGCAATGCCAAAGAATGCTCAGCTGTTGCTGCTGCTAAGTCGCTTCAGTCGTGTCCGACTCTGTGCGACCCCAGAGACGGCAGCCTACCAGGCTCCTCTGACCTTGGGATTCTCCAGGCAAGAACACTGGAGTGGGTTGCCATTTCCTTCTCCAATGCATGAAAGTGACAAGTGAAAGTGAAGTCTCACTACCACACAATTGCACTCATCTCACATGCTAGCAAAGAAATGCTCAAAATTCTCAAAGTGAGGCTTCAACAGTACATGAACTGTGAACTTCCAGATGTTCAAGCTGGATTTAGAAAAGGGAGAGGAACCAGAAATCAAATTGCCAACATCCATTGGATCATCAAAAAAGCAAGAGAGTTCCAGAAAAGCATCTACCTCTGCTTTATTGACTACACTAAAGCTTTTGACTGTGTGGATCACAACAAACTGCAGAAAAGTCTTAAAGAGATGAGAATATCAGATCACCTTACCTGCATCCTGAGAAATCTGTATCCAGGTCAAGAAGAAACAGTTAGAACCGGACATGGAATAATGGACTGGTTCCAACCCTGCTTATTTAACTTATAGGCAGAGTACATCCTGCAAAATGCTGAACTGGATGAAGCATAAGCTGGAATCAAGATTGCCAGGAGAAATATCAATAATTCAGATATGCAGATGACACTACCCTTTTGGTAGAAAGTGAAGAAGAACTAAAGAGCCTCTTGATGAAAGTGAAAGAGGAGAGTGATAAAGTTGCCTTAAAACTCAACATTCAGAAATCTAAGATCATGACATCTGGCCACATCACTTCATGGCAAATAAATAGGGAAACAGTGGAAACAGTGACAAACTTTATTTTTTTTTGGATGCCAAAATCACTGCAGATGGTGACTGCAGCCATGAAATTAAAAAACACTTGCTCATTGGAAGAAAAGTTATGACCAACCTAGAGAGCATATTAAAAAGCAGAGACATTACTTTGCCAACAAAAGTCTGTCTAGTCAAAGCTATCGTTTTTCCAGTAGTCATGTATGGATGTGAGACTTGGACTATAAAGAAAGGTGAGCACCAAATAATTGATGCTTTTGAACTATGGTGTTGGAGAAGACTCTTGATGGTCCCTTGGACAGCAAGGAGAGCCAATCAGTCAATCCTAAGTAAGTCAGTCCTGAATATTCATTGGAAGGACTGATGTTGAAGCTGAAACTCCAATACTTTGGCCACCTGATGCGAAGAACTGACTTATTTGAAAAGACCCTGATGCTGGGAAAGATTGAAGGTGGGAGGAGAAGGGGATGGCAGAGGATGAGATGGTTGGATGGCATCACCAACTCAATGGACATGAATTTGAGTAAACTTCATGAGTTAGTGATGGACAGGGAGGCCTGGTGTGCTGTAGTCCATGGGGTTGCAAAGAGTCGGACACGACTAAGTGACTTAACTAACCTGATTGATAGTATAAAACTTGTAGGACATATAGAATGGATATGATACAAATTATCCATAGTAAATCCTTCAATTTTTAATAAAGAATAAGCAGCCTCAGACAGGCAGCCCTGAATCCTTTATCTTTAAAAACATTTTATGGTTAATATGGCATCAAGCATTCAGAAACTTTAGGTTTGTACTTTTACCTTAAATAGTTATTCCTTGGTCTCACATTTCAGAAGAGTTATGAAGGTAGAATATGTTACTTTTATGATACAAGAGGGCAGTGAGAATATCTATAGTAAAGATCATTGTTTTCATAATGTAAGAGCTTAATTTAGCACATTTATCTTTAGAATTATTATGCAAAATATAGTTATATTTTGTGTGTCAAGGTACGTTTACTCTGAACTATATAAAATCATGTTTAGTTTGAATAAAAGATTCCTAAAAAAAAAAGACTGCATTTAAAGATTTATTATATTTCTCAAGACCTCTAATTAATAGAATGTTATCAGAAAGTTCATTGAATTATAATTCCTTACCACCAAAAATAATAATATCTAGCATGAATCAAGTGCCAAGCATTGTACTGAGTATTTTTAAAGGTATATTAATTAAATCTTCCAAGCAAAGCTCTGGTAAGAACTTGTTTTCCCTGTTTACCATATGAGGAAACGGGCTAAGTAACTTGTGTAAGTTCACACATCGTCCTTGTACTTGACCACAACTCCATGAAGCCTGTGCTATAGCTCTTCATTCTTTGTAATCGTATAATCAATTCTTGACCAGCAATGGCCATGGGAAATAAACAGATAATGAATTTTATTCTCTCTTCCCATTTGAGATCTACTTAGCATATCCTTGCTGTTACCTCTGTTGTCATGGGTCACTTGTTTTACTCCAGCAATATATGTGTCTTTTGCTTGCTATTTGTCTGATTTTAGGCAGAGCTTATATTAACCTGTACCTACTGGTTAGCCTACATTGTTGTTTATAGGAGTATCCTTGATTTTATAGTGCCCAAAGTCCTGGTAGTTGACTAATACTTTGAATATTATTCTTAGTACAAGTCACCAAAAACAAAATCTTCATCTTCCTTTAGGTAGTCAAGAAATAAGGTAAATTATAAAAGAAAAAAGTTATTCAAATGAAATATTAAAATTTAATTCAATATATTCTTTTATATATTTTTAAAGAAAAGCCTTATTCATTATTATTAGTCATTTTTATGGATATGTTTATTAAAATGAATATCAATGATATAAAATTTTATTTTAACATATGTATATATGTATTTATTCATCTAATACAATTAATCTCCAAGACAAAATTAATTACACTGTGTGTATACATGTACATGTTTGTATACATATAGTTATAAATTTATATATTTAAAATATATGTAATTAGTTACATACAACATGCTGATATAGTTACACATGACTTAATTTTAGTCATTGTTAATTTGATTGATTTAAGTTTTATTTTAAAAACTATTGTTAGTAGCGTTAGTAATTAAAATATTTTGTATACTGGAATATTTCAGTTCAGTCACTCAGTCATGTCCAACTCTTTGCGACCCCATGGACTGCAGCATGCCAGGCTTCCCTGTCCATCACCAACTCCCGGAGCTTGCTTAAACTCATGTCCATCGAGTCAGTGATGCCATCCAACCATCTCATCCTCTGTCATTCCCTTCTTCTCCTGCCTTCAATTTTTCCCAGCATCTGAGTCTTTTCCAATGAATCAGTTCTTCGCAACAGATGGCCAAAGTATTGGACCTTCAGCTTCAGCATGAGTCCTTCCAATGAACATTTAAGACTGATTTCCATTAGGATTGACTGGTTTGACCTCCTTGCAATCTTTTTCTCAGCTGTTTGCATCTTACATTTCTGTCCTCTGAATACAATTCAGGGCCTTGGTGAATTGGTTGAATCTCAAAAAAGGTTTTGCTTTCAGGTTGAAATAACCTTTTAACTATTGCGTTAGATTTTTTTCTTAAGGATTTAGAGAGATCATTTTCCACAGTGTTTTTTGAAATGAATACAAATTTTAAATGCTTTGTTAGAAGATTTGTGTGTGTTTGTGTGCTAAAAGATATTCTGATAAAAGATGTTTGAAACATGCCACAGCAAGAAATACAACTGGGACGTGTTGTTTGAAAATGTATTTTTTTGAAAGTGAGGTTTGTGTCAGAAAATTCAGGGTATGTAGTCAACCAACTGAGGATTACAGAGACATAAAAAGTAAGTTCGATATAAATCAGAATGCTTATAACATGTGTGTGTGCACACACACACAGAGTTTACTGGATATTTTTTCCTCTGTGCTATATTTTTAAATATTTTCTTTATGATGACTTAATTCAAAAGTTGATTATCTAGTTAATGCTGAATTTCAGACTCTGACTTTTATATATCCCCTCAAATTTCAAACACCATGAGGAATATTATTTGTGACATAAATTCGGAGTATATTTTTTCTAATTACAATTCATTAAATAATCATACATTTCCAATGATTTCTGATTCTTTTTCTGTCTTGCTCAAAATTACAAGTAAACTCAAGCTTTACCATGGAAAAAAAAATTTAGAATTAGCAAGATGATGGTATGCATATTTCTCTAGGTGCATGGGTATCTGGAAGTACACAGAGGTTGCCCTAGAGTCCAAAAATTCTTGAATATTTATTTTTAATTTTCTAATTAAAAGTATATGTGCTTATTAAAGTATATGTGCTTCTCACATATATCACTGTATATATCCTTGAACATCTAACTGACTACCATCAAATATACAGAGGGTTTTCATTTCTCTGTGTGTGTGTGCTTGTATATGTGCTTTTCTAATCACTGTTTTAAAAAAATTATTTATTTTTCTTGGAGGACAATCTTTTCACAACACTGTGGTGGCCTCTGCCACACATCTACATGGATCAGTCACAGGCACACATGTGCCTCCCCATATGTGAAACTCCCTCCCACCTTCCTCCCCACCCCTTCCCTCTGTGTTGTCCCAGAGCACTGGCTTTAGTGTCCTGCTTCATGCGTCGAACTTGCACTGGTCATCTATTTTACATATGGTAGTATACATGTTTCCATGCTATTCTCTCATATCATCCCAGCCTCGCCTTCTTCCCCATAGTCCGACAGTCTGTTCTTTGCATCTATGTCTCTTTTGACCACTGTGTATAGGATCATTGTTACTGTCTTTCTAAATTCCATATGTATGTGTTAATATATGTATTGGTGTATTGTAATTTTGGGGGGGGGGTTCAAAAATCACTGCAGATGGTGACTACAGCCATGAAATTAAAAGACATTTGTTCACTGGAAGAAAGTTATGACCAACCTAGATAGCATATTAAAAAGCAGAGACATTACTTTGCCAACAAAGGTCTGTCTAGTCAAGCTATCGTTTTTTCCAGTAGTCATGTATGGATGTGAGAGTTGGACTATAAAGAAGCTGAGCACCAAAGAATTGATGCTTTTGAACTCTGGTGCTGGAGAAGACTCTTGAGAGTCCGTTGGACTGCAAGGAGGTCCAACCAGTCAACCCTAAAGGAAATCAGTCCCGAATATTCATTGGAAGAAATGATGCTGAAGCTGAAACTCCAATACTTTGGCCACCTGATGTGAAGAACTGACTTATTTGAAAAGATCCTGATTCTGGAAAAGATTGAAGGTGGGAGGAGAAGGGGATGACAGAAGATGAGATGGTTGGATGGCATCACTGACTCATTAGACATGAGTTTGAGTAAACTCCAGGAATTGGTGATGAACAGGGAGGCATGGCATGCTGCAGTCCATGGGGTCGCAAAGAGTCGGACATGACTGAGCGACTGAACTGGACTGAACTGAACTGAACTGATCGGTGTTTCTCTTTCTGACTTACTTCACTCTGTATATTAGGCTCCAGTTTCATCTATCCCTTTAGAACTGACTCAAATGTGCTCTTTGTTTTAATAGATGAGTAATAGTCCATTGTGTATATGTACCACAGTTTCCTTATCCATTCATCTGCTGATGGACATCTAGTGTTTTCTTATCTTTTTTCCCCTAAGCTCTTGCCAAGGAGTACTACTTATATTATCATGAAGTAATGAAAAAAAGTTATTAACTTTCTACCACACCAAAGGACCCCTGCCAGGTGAAAGCCAAACATTGTCTTGCAACATTAGAGATATTTTTTTTTATAATCTGAAGAAAAAGAAAATCAAAGAACAATGATTAAGTCAGCACTCTACACACAGCATGGTTAGCACAACAATGCTAAATAAACCTGTGCCACAGAGATCACTACTGTGTCGTTATTTTGAGTAATAATTCACTTTAGCAAAATAGTACATTACTAAAATAGTTTAAATACATATTTTATTGGTTTTATAGTGTTGTTCATTTTTATTTTTATTTACTTATTTATTTTCTGTTCACCCTTCCTTTATTGGATTCTTCTGGCTCTGAGGAGTAAGTCATATAGAGGTAAAATATAAGCCCTAATCACCACATTATAATCAGTAGATTTGCATTCCCCTTTCAGAAACAAGAATAAAGAAAACTGCAAAAAGATGTAGATTATACTGCAAAGCCTTCTTGTTTGATTCTTTGTTTGTGTTTTAATTTATTTAACTGGAGGATAATTGCTTTTCAATATTGTGTTGGTTTCTGTGCCGTATATCAACAGGAATCAGCCATAGATATATATATATGCCTTCCCTTTTGAACCTCTCCCTCTCCTCCCACCCTATCCCACCCATCTAGGTTGTCACAGAGCACCAGATTTGAGCTCCCCATGTCATACAGCAAGTTTCCACTGGCTATCTATTTTACATATGGTAATGCATAAGTTTCAATGCTACTCTCTCAATTTGTTTCACCCTCTCCTCCCTCACCCCATGTTGTAAATTTTTAATTTGAAGCTGCATTGGTTTCACTGATGAATAAATGGTATAAGCATTAAAAGCTTATTTCTACTTTTATGTTGTATTTTTGTATGCAATAAGTAATATTGCAATAAATACTTCTATCTGAGCATCCAGGAAATGTATTTTGCTTTAAAAGTTAGCAAACAGTAAGCAAATGTAGAAAACTACTTTATATATCAAAAGGATAGGGAAAAATATATTTTATAATTTATATTATATTTTAATATAATAGAAGCATTTGCTATGATGTATCTATATTTAATATTAGGTATTTTATTAGGTTTCTACAAACATATAGAAATGACAGAGTTGGGAAATTTGTTGTAGATTGAATTTTCTATGTGTTAAATGTACGTTATTTATTCTATAATTCTTTCCTTTTCTTAAAATATTTGTGTTAATCACTTTTTGGTATACTCAGCATTCCTTTAAAATTATTGGTAAGTGTACAGAATAAAAGTATGTAAAGGATAGATCTAACTATAAAGGAATAAAAACATTAAAAAAGTGACCTTTGATTTATCCCATATTAAAATGATCAAATGTGGTATTAAAATTGAAGTTCTTATGAAATGTGAATGAGGATGCTGAGCTTGGAGTTTAGTTTCTTTATATATTATATTTAATTTCAGTAGTCTATTAAAAACTCAGAGGTAGAGAAGATGAAAAAGTATTGAGATTCAAGTACAAATTATCCTGACTTCAGGCAAGTAGAGTTTATTTTGAAAAAGTTAACTCAATAAAAATAGAGTAGATGTTACCATTTTACTGGAAGACCTATAGAATTAACATGGTTTCCAAAGACTAATAAATGACTTATAGATTGAACAGGCTTCCTAAATATCACATTATTACTGTATTAAATGTCACTGGAAAGTTCAAAGTGAAAGGTGGTCATCTATTCTAAATTAATGTAGATGACATGATTTTTAATATTTTAGAATAAATGCACCAGTCAAACATCAGGGAAGGGGAAGAGTGAACAATAATTTTAAACAAATCTAAAGAATTACAGAAAACAAGAAAGGAGGTGAAAATATTGTCAATGTAAATAATGTTAAATAGCATGAAGATATAATGAGATCTATTTTTTCCCCTGTTATATAAGAAAGCCAAAATGTATCTTTCAGTCAAAGAGACAGCAAGGATTCTCACACTTATTTAATACCTAATATATGCTATGTGTGGTCCATGTGTTAATACATGCAGAGTTCTTATTGTATTAAATGATCTAAAACAGTAAGGCCCTGGAACACATGTGCCTATTGTATAGCTAGTTCTCAGTAAGTTTTAGCACCTCCTCTTCATTCCTTCTCCTCATCCAGCTCAATATTATGTCTGTTTCAGATAAGGGAATTCTTTCCATTGCACATGACACATGATTTTATCCAGTATCATTATACACAAAGGATATGAACATTTTACACAACACTATATTTTCCAAATACATAGGTTTTGAAACTTATGAACACTGCATTACCTGAAAGCCTGTACAAAAATATAAGGCAACATGGGGAAAGATGAAATGAAAAAAAAAAAATGCTATGCAATGATTTATCCTGAGAAATTAAGATAATACTGTGACCACGTTTTCCCCAAGAATGCTTTTCAAAGGATTGAGAGTAGTTTCTCAGAGAATTCTTGAATAACATGAAAACTTATACTGATCTGAGAGTGTAGTACACATACAAATCATGCGAAAGCAGTAAATATATCAATGGTTTTAAAAAAATGGTCGAGTTTTCACAGGAAGATCTTCTAACATGAATGAAGTTTATAAGCACCACAATAATACAATAAAGTACTAGACATTAGGAATATAAGAAAAAGTACCTGATTATACGTCAAGAATTAAGATGTAAGTAGTAATAGATACTTTGTGGAGAATTGTGTGTTGATGATCTGATCTTCATTGTACTTCCTGGCCTCCTTCCCTTTCTCTTTTAAGTATTTTTTCCTAATCTCTTATTTAACTCATATATCATCTATAATGTTGCAAGGTTTAGAATTCAGGAGAACTACACTAGGGTACAGAGCATAACACACATTAGAGTAAGTGAATAGTTACAAAGTAATATAATAACTAGAGGTAAGAATGAAACATCGTGAGTGCCCAAGTGAGGTGGCTGGTTGATTTGAAAGGCACTAAATGCTGGAGAGGGTGTGGAGAAAAGAGAACCCTCAAACCTGTATGCAGGCTAGGAAGCAACAGTTAAAACTGGACATGGAACAACAGACTGGTTCCAAATAGGAAAAAGAGTACGTCAAGGCTGTATATTGTCACCCTGCTTGTTTAACTTATGTACAGAGTACATCATGAGAAACGCTGGGCTGGAAGAAGCACAAGCTGGAATCAAGATTGCCGGGAGAAATATCAATAACCTCAGATATGCAGATGACACCACCCTTATGGCAGAAAGTGAAGAAGAACTAAAGAGCCTCTTGATGAAGGTGAAAGAGGAGAGTGAAAAAGTTGGCTTAAAGCTCAACATTCAGAAAACTAAGATCATGGCATCTGGTCCCATCACTTCATGGGAAATAGATAGGGAAACAGTGGAAATAGTGTCAGACTTTATTTTTTTGGGCTCCAAAATCACTGCTGATGGTGATTGCAGCCATGAAATTAAAAGACACTTACTCCTTGGAAGGAAGGTTATGACCAACCTAGATAGCATATTTAAGAGCAGAGACATTACTTTGCCAACAAAAGTCCGTCTAGTCAGGGCTATGGTTTTTCCAGTGGTCATGTGTGGATGTGAGAGTTGGACAGTGAAGAAAGCTGAATGCTGCAGAATTGATGCTTTTGAACTGTGGTGTTGGAGAAGACTCTTTAGAGTCCCTTGGACTGCAAGGAGATCCAACCAGTCCATCCAAAAGGAGATCAGTCCTGGGTGTTCATTGGAAGGACTGATGTTGAAGCTGAAACTCCAATACTTTGGCCACCTCACGTGAAGAGTTGACTTATTGGAAAAGACCCTAATGCTGGGAAGGACTGGGGGCAGGTGGAGAAGGAGACGACAGAGGATGAGATGGTTGGATGGCATCACTGACTCGATAGAAATGGGTTTGGGTAAACTCTGGGAGTTGGTGATGGGCAGGGAAGCCTGGCGTGTTGCAATTCAAGGGGTCGCAGAGTCAGACATGACTGAGTGACTGAACTGAACTGAACTGAACTTACACTGTTGGTGGGAATGCAAACTAGTACAGCCACTATGGAGAACAGTGTGGAGATTCCTCAAAAAACTGGAAATAGAACTGCCATATAACCCAGCAATCCCACTGCTGGGCATACACACTGAGGAAACCAGAATTGAAAGAGACACGTGCACCCCAATGTTCATCACAGTATTGTTTATAATAGCCAGCACATGGAAGCAGCCTAGATGCCCATCAGCAGACGAATGGATAAGGAAGCTGTGGTACATATACACAATGGAATATTACTCAGCCATTAAAAAGAATGCATTCGAATCAGTTCTAATGAGGTGGATGAAACTGGAGCCTATTATACAGAGTGAAGTAAGCCAGAAAGAAAAACACCAATAGAGTATACTAACACATATATATGGAATTTAGTAAATCGGTAAAGATAACCCTGTATGTGTGACAGCAAAAGAGACACAGATATATAGTATTACGGACTCTATGGGAGAGGGCAAGGGCAGGATGATATGGGAGAATGCCACTGAAGCATGTAAATTATCATATGTGAAACGAATCGCCAGTCCAGGTTTGATGCATGATACAGGGTACTCGGGGCTGGTGCACCAGGATGACCCAGAGGGATGGGATGGGGAGGGAGGTGGAAGGGGGTTTCTGGAAGGGCAAAACATGTACATCCATGGTGGATTCATGTCAATGTATGGCAAAACCAATACAATATTGTAAAGTTAAGAAATAGATAATAAACTAGTTAAAAAAAGAAGAAATGTCAAATACAATTTCAACAAGGAAACATGAGCACATTCTTGATTGCTAAATGTCAAAAAAAAAAAAGGATGTTTAGGGAAATACAATGGGGAAATGAAGTTAAAGATAAAGAATGTAGGCCATGAAGATAAAAATGATATTAAAATCTTGCTTTAATGTGTCGAACATTTCCTGTGAACTACAGAGGAAAACGATAACTTTTTCTCTTTTATTTTCTAATGCTCACACCATTTTATTTAGATTCTATATGTATGTTACCACCTCAGATGGAAAAGCTTAAAACATCAATGATATTACTGATCAAAGATATTACTGATCATCACTCAGTGATTCAGTGGGCCATAAAACTGAGTGGGGTTGAACAGGGCACTTTCACTTGGGGTCTCATGCAATTTTAATCACATGAAAGCTCATCCTGCTTACACCACATCTGGATTTGGCAGTCTTGCTTGGTAAGTAACTATGCTGTGTTTGTATCTTTCACTATTTCACAGTACCTCACAAAAGCCTTTTTTTACATCTATCTCATTCTCTTCACTGAGAGTTTCCAGAAATTTGGACTGGGTCTTAATTCATTTTTTAATACTCAGAGACCTAACAAGGAATGATAAAATGCCTACAGATGCAAGGTTTAAAAAAAGTTAGTAGCCCAGATACATAGTAATAGTGAATGGCATAGAGGTTGGTGCTGGAGAAAGTGTGAGAGAGTTTACTTTTTTTCACAGCATACTAGCACACAGTACTTCTTGAGTGTCAAGGCATACAAGTATCTCGAGGGTGAATATGCTTAAAGTCAGCCTCTTTTGTGTCCATATTTGGGGAAAACAAATAAACATACGTTTCAAAACTACTTCTGGAATATTTTCTTTGTTCTGTGCAAGCGCAAGTGAAAGTCTCTCAGTCGTGTCTGACTCTTTGCAAACCCACAGACTATATAGTTCATGGAATTCTCCAGGCCAGAATACTGGAGTGGGTAGCCTTTCCCTTCTCCGGTGGATATTTGCAACACAGGGATCTGTGCAAGAGAAGCACAAAATCCTAACACATAAAAAGTAAATGAGTTAAAATAAATGAAAATATAGTTGTGAAAATGATCATTGGACTACCAAAGAAACATTTCTGTTTTTGTGGTAAAATGACAGTACAGCATAAACATGATTGGTTAACAGATAGAACTGGTGCTCAGACATGGTAAGATTCTGTCCAGGTTGCCCAGTTGTTTTACTGCAACTGCAGTCACTGGGACTGAAAGCAGGAAGACCTGTGCACTCTGGAAAAAGGAGCACAAAATAAGCAGAAAATACCTGAAAATGAGCATTTCTATGTGCAAATTCATTAACAGCTTTACATTTTAAAAGTATCATATGCTAATAAATGAAGCAACAATATCAGGGATGATAGTTTTACTTTCCCTTAGAATGTAACAGGACATAGAGAAGGAAGGGAAATGAACAGCAGAAGGTCAAAGCTGTTTACAGGTAGATATATGCTAACATGAAAACAAAATATGCTCCCCTGGTTTTGTTAGAGCAAACTTTGTGATTAACCCTAAGTCCTTTCTTTCATGTGAAATATATTAAAGGTATGAATGTGTGTGCCTGTAAAGATGATACAGGTAACAGTACATATATGTGTACATATACATACATATACATTAGAATATGGCCATAAGGCAGCTGTCTGTAAATTTTTGCCTAGCACACGATGAATTCAATAATATTTCATTTAATGCTGTTAATAAAAATGTACTTTGTCTTCACATATTCCAAATTCAATAATAAAGTGTGAATTCCAGTTTGGAAATATTTCATCATTCCAGTCATCTTCTAATGTAATATTTTTAGAATGCTGTATATCCTTTGTTCAAAGTTGAAATTAGAAAAAAAATGATAAAATAGACATGAAAGACTAAAGGTCACATAACGCCCTCTAATATGTGTACAGGGCTTTCACTTAATTATGAGAAAAGAAGTCTCTAGTGATGCTACAAATGTCTTTTTAAAAGGTGACTGACACTGTCAGGTGTAGTAGTTGAGAAATCTTTGTAATCTTGTTTGATATTGAATCCAAGGGCAAAGTACAGATTTCATTGCCCAGAGCAGGACTGTTACATGAATAGGAGGTTTCTATTTCTAGATCTGTCTCATGAGGAATTTTTGAGGGAATGCTCACATATGATTAAAAAAAAAAAAAAAAGCTACTTAAATGAAAAAAGAGAATGCTTTCTGAGTAGTTCTTGATATGGTAAATTAAAATTCATTAGAAGAAAACATTTTACATTATGATCTGTAAATTAACATTTACAAAACTGAAACAGAGTTGAAGCACAAAAAATTATTATGGAAGTCTAGTATGTTATTCAAAATCAAGACCTTAAGAGACTGACATGTGATTTCCTGTACATTTTATTGAAGATCTTGCAGAAAATGAGTTGTAAGAATCTGTCACTAATTATTTGAGCATAAAGGTGAACTGGATCAAAATCTAAAAAGAAAACTAAATAAGACTGCAAAGAAATCAATGGTACTCCTAAGTATATGAATTAGTTCTGTTAATACATGCTATTATGAAATTCTTTCTTAAAGATATTTATATAAAATATAAAACAAAGCTATGCATTTTTATTTATCAAATTACAAGAAGGGCACTTCCAGGGATATAAAATGTAAAACAATCGGCATGTATATTTTTCTACAATGTCTGCTACTACTGTGAATCTCAAATTATTTTCTTTTCTTCGTTCCTCAGTGTCTCGTCCATGAGGATGTATCAATATCTAAAATATTTGCAAAACTTTAAAAACGTCAATGAACTGAGCACATCATCAAACAACAAAGGCAAATGGTCAATGTAGACAAACATGAAAAAGCAGCAGGTTAAGAAAAGATTACCATATATTTTACAGTGTCAAACATAGTTCAATAAATAATTCAATGAAAGTGAAATCTACAGTGTCAAGTAGAGATGGCAGCTGGGGGTATTACAGACTGTCATTACTGTAATTAATAAATGGAAAAAAAACATTTCAGGACATAACAAAGTACACCATCTGGGCCTGCCAACTATAAATATTAAATATGGAAAAAGAAAGGACAAACAAAACTAATATAAGCATTGAGTCATTTTGCAAATTCATAAAGAATCAAAGAAAATCGAAGAATCATTAGAGTGTCTAAATGGTTCTAAGGGTAATTTGTTGATAAAAGGAGTTGGCATCACTTCATAATTTACAAAGGGAGATAGAAGACAGATGTCAGAAGCAGGTGTACACTTCCCAGAAAAGAGAAAACGGAATGCTGAAGCAAGTCAGGATCACTTGCAAAATAAAGATCAAATAAACTGGAAAAAAACAAAAAGACCAAAAAAAAACCTAGGTTTACATAGTTGGCTTAAATATCCTGTCAAATTAATGCAAATCACCATGTTATAACCTCTCAAATTTGGAAATGGCATCAACTGAATAGAAAAATTATTGCTACCTATTCCATGTATACTACTGTGCCAGGCCAGGGAGACACCTCAAGATGAAGACAACTAGCTGCATGGACCTCAAGGGAGGACTGTTTACAAGGTAGACAAGTACTCGCACAAGTCAAAGCACATTGAACTATTCTTCATGCTGCTGCTACTAAGTTGCTTCAGTCGTGTCCGACTCTGTGCGACCCCATAGACGGCAGCCCATCAGGCTCCCCCGTCCCTGGGATTCTCCAGGCAAGAACACTGGAGTGGGTTGCCATTTCCTTCTCTAATGCATGAAAGTAAAAAGTGAAAGTGAAGTCGCTCAGTCGTGTCTGACTCTTAGCGACCCCTTGGACTACAGCCCACCAGGCTCCTCCGTCCATGGGATTTTCCAGGCAAGAGTACTGGAGTGGGGTTCCATTGCCTTCTCCGTGCTCTTCATGAGATAATTGAAAAAGAGTAATTCTGTATCCATCAGTCAGTCACCAACTCAACCCCTCATCCACTATCCATTCATCTGATGTGAAGAACTGACTCATTGGAAAAGACCTTGATGCTGGGAAAGATTAAAGGCCGGAGGAGAAGGGGATGACAGAGGATGAGATGGTTGGATGGCATCACTGACCATGGGTTTGAGCAAGCTCTGGGAGTTGGTGATAGTCAGGGAAGCCTGGTATGCTGCAGTCCATGGGGTCACAAAGACTCAGACATGACTAAGCGACTGAACTGAACTGAACAAATCATTGACAAGTCTAATTAAATTCTCAGACACAATATAGTTGAGGGCATTCTGGAGGCCAAACAGATAAAATAAAAGTATAATTAATTTCAAGTAAGAGCTCTTTCTCATATTTAAACAAACACTGGATCTGAGTTATTCTTCATTTAAATGCTTGAATGCAAATTCTACTTGTCAGATTATTTCCTGAGGACTTCAAATTCCTCAGCTTACAGTAATTGTACCTTCTATTTGCCTGATTACCCCTTGTGTTTGTGTGTGTATATAGGTTTGCATATATCTGCTCATGTATGTCGGAGAAGCCAATGGCAACCCACTCCAGTACTCTTGCCTGGAAAATCCCATGGATGGAGGAGCCTGGAGGGCTGTAGTCCATAGGGTCGCTAAGAGTTAGACATCACATGTGTACACATAAATGTCTATATGTATAATATATGCATGTGCATATGTCTGTAAGATACAAGTGAAGAATTTTTATTTCTGGATTCAGCAATAAAATTGGTCATACATACATACATATGAAGGTGACTTTCAGCTAAAAAAAGTATTTGAGACTCAGCAGTGGAACTGATCTCAACTTAAACCTTTAAGTAACATAATATATATTTCTGTATTTTGCTTTTGCATCTCTTATATTCTATTACTTACTCATAGAAAGTAAACAGTAAGACTTAAAAAGTTGTTAACAACTGGTAATATTGATCACAAATACCCTCTCTCCTTTTTCTGGATGACCCCAGTGATCCTTTTCTTTTAGGACCAGCTGTTCAAGTCCACCCTATTTCACTTAGTCCTTCCTGGAAAGACAGGTTCAAACAGATCCCCTTACTCTTTTGAACTTGCAAATATTTAATGTCAATTTAGGCCTTGATAAACTAACATTATGAAAAAGCAATGTGGCTTAAAACAAAATACTGCATTAAAAAATGAGCTGTTGATTCTATTTAGTCAATATGCTTTTAGTTTAGTGCCCAACTTATTTTTTTTACAGAAGGAAATTTACTTGAGATAGATATCAAACCATACTTAATAGAATCCAAAAAACCATGTAATATTATTTATTTACACAACCTATATACTTTCAAATCTCTGGCTTTATTGGGCTATGACCACTTGAGGAATATTGAATTAGGCAGTGTAACTATCAACATGAACTCAGTGCTTACAAGTTATGAGTTACACTTTCATGGACTTTCTCTGGAATGACTAGATGGCAAACCCACTACATACATATTGTTGATCCTTAAAGAATCTTTCTTTCTTAAAAGAAAGGCTTAGCACAAATCCACATGAGCATATGCAAACTAAGAAATGTGTGTGTGTACACACATGCATTGTGTTTTGCAAGAGACAGTACTGGTTTATGTGTTCAGTCTTGATTATTAAAGTACCTTGTTCCATGCACACACACATATGCATATGTGTATGTATGTGTGTGTGTGTGTATGTGTTAGTCACTCAGTCATGTCCAACTCTTTGCGACCCCAAGGACTGTAGCACACCAGGCTGCTCTGTCCATGGAATTCTCCAAGCAAGAACACTGGAGTGGGTTGCCATTTCCTTCTCCATATATACATGAAGAAATGAAATAGCTAATACATTTTATCACTTTCTTCTCTGATGCTAGTCCAATTCATGTGGATTCTTATTTTTATATGAAGCTATACACATATGCACATATGCATGCACACACACACAAATACATATTTACATAAACCTATGCACTCAGACACACTAACAGAATTTCCTTACATCTTAATAGTTCATGGGTATAGTTCTTGGCATATGATTTATATAGATGGGAACTAGATTTTTTTGTTTTCCTAATCATATACACACCATTAGCCACTATGTCAAAAAGATTTGTTTCTGTCTTTGGCTGAAAATTCTAATTTAAAAAGGAAAACAGTGACATACACAAGATGGAGATGTCTAGAAATGATAAATATATACAAATTATTTGTGGCTCAGATGGTAAAGAGTCTGTCTGCAATGCAGGAGACCTGGGTTCAATCTCTGGGTCAGGAAGAGCACCTGGAGAAGGGAATGGCTCGCCACTCCAGTATTCTTGCCTGACGAATTTCACAGACAAAATTACACATGTCTGGTAAAGTCATGAAGTTGATTAACAGTAAGATCTACAGGTTGTAACCCTGCGATGAGAATGTTTCTGGAACTAGAAGTCTACCTCCTTGTGAGAAGTAGAGGGTAACTTATTTATAAATGTGTTCTGTGTACCTCAAGTAAGATTTGACTTAAGCAAGAGCCTTAAAGTGATGCATTAAAGGAACGGTGCTGGAGAATCAATTACAACATGATTTTTAGACAAAGTCATTTTTTCCAGACACTTTAACAAGTTAGGCATCACTGGGTGCTACATCAGTAATCTGGGAGAATAAAAGGCCATAATTATTTGTAAAATATGTTGAGGACTGTTTCCTCCCCATTTTGAATCAAAGGGAGTAATTTGAAAAACTTGTAAAGATCTAGGAAACTAGTTACTGTGAATAGAGTAGCAACAAGTTTATTCTAAGCTTTAACTGATCTCCTAAAAATTATTTAGCCTAAATGAACACCTGACATAGTATTCTTTTTTTATCTAGCACTATTTAAAATAATCAAACATGCATCCATTGTCCCACATGAATCAATTCAAGACACCTATTCTTCCCATCTGCTACTACCAATCCCATCAACTTTCCTCAAAGTTTTTCACATCTCCTCTGCTACTAGGGATTCTGTTTCCAGAAGTTTATAAAACAGAAAATTGCTATTCCTACTTCTTGACAGGCAAGTTTTTGAGATAAAGAAGCAAATTGCATGATTCCTAACCCAAAATGAGAAGTGGCAAATTGGGAGAGGATAGTGGTGATAAAGTTTGGGCATCAGAGTTCAGCTATTTTAAATAACTTATTATCCATTTTTATCACCACCAGTTTTATGCTTTGCCTATATAATGGGTTTTAAATGTATTTGCTGGAAGGAATGGGAGCCCAAACCTCATAAAAAGTTGGATTATAGCACTGCTAACTAAGGAGGAAATATATATTAAATAGATACACAAAAGCAACAATAGAGAAACAAGAGTTTGTGGTTAAGAAAGCTCTGAAGGAGATATAAAGAATTTTGTGTATGTATGTGTACACTGTTGGGTTTTTTTTTTTTTTATTTTTCATGACTGATATAATCAATTTAGAGATTTCCCTCCATCTGTCCCATACAGCATGCTCTATATCTAGAATATGATGTGAAAGGCACCCCACAATGGGGGCAATAGATATCCATGTTTGAAATCAAAGACTTTGTCTCTTGCTTAGCTCTGACTCTATGGCAAGATGTGTTCCGAATCCCTAACAATCAGCACACACATTTTTAAGATGGCCTTTGCTTAAACTGCAAAACCAAATTATAGTTAATGCTTCAATAATGTAGTTCCAAAGTGACAACTTATGAATGATGAAATGATTGCTCATATACATAATTCTTTAACGTGATTTATTTGACATGAACACAGTGTGCCATAGGAATGACAAAATAATTGACAAGTTACTTTTGAAATGAGCATTATTATGTTGAGTTGGATGCCCATTAAGAGTTGATTCTAAATTCAAAGGCTTAGTAGTGAAAATTACTGCAAGGATTTAAAAAGTCATTTCATTTCTGCATGTATTTGCATATATAAGTAACTTTATATAGCTTTATATAACTTTTTATATATTTGTTAATGGAAACTTTTGTATTTTGTATTTTCTAAATGCTCAACAGATGTTACTGTTTGTTTCTGTGAAAGCTGAGAGAATTAAAGTTGACAGTAAATTCCTACTCTGTTTAGGAATAAAAAGTATGTGTCTTGCAAATAGTAACCTCCCAACAAATATTAGGTTATTTCAAGAATAAATGAATTTTACACTTCTAAGACTACTTTTGTTCAGTTTTTTGAACTACTTAATCATGATAGCAATTGCATAATTACACCACCAGTCAAAAAATTTGGTGGTCTTAAAATTATGTACACAACAATAAAATGATTACATTCCCTGCTGATGCTCTATTTCTTTTTAAAAGTTCATATAGTTCCATCCCCATTGAGGAGAGCATTGTTTTTACTATTTTATCAATTATACATCAAAATACATTTTGCCTTTTTGCCCTAAATCTAAACATATTCTTGAAAGAATGTCTGGGTTATAATATGCTTAAATTATAGATATTTGAAGAATAACTCTAAAAAGTTTTACAGTAACTACATACAAAATCACTGCAGATGGTGGCTACAGCCATTAAATTAAAAGATGCTTACTCTTTGGAAGGAAAGTTATGACCAACCTAGACAGCATATTAAAAAGCAGAGACATTACTTTGTCAACAAAGGTCCATCTAGTCAAAGCTATGGTTTTTCCAGTAGTCATGTATGATGTGAGAGTTGGACTATAAAGAAAGCTGAGTGCCAAATAATTGATGCTTTTGAACTGTGGTGTTGGAGAAGACTCTTGAGAGTCCCTTGGACTGCAAGGAGATCCAACCAGTCCATCCTAAAGGAGATCAGTCATGAGTGTTCATTGGAAGGACTGATTTGAAGCTGAAACTCCAATACTTTGGCCACCTGATGGGAAGAGCTGACTCATTTGAAAAGACCCTCACGCTGGGAAAGATTGAAGGCAGGAGGAGAAGCAGACAACAGAGAATGAGATGGTTGGATGGTATTATCGACTCAATGGACATGAGTTTGGGTAAACTCCAGGAGTTGGTGATGAACAGGGAGGCCTGGCATGTTACAGTCCGTGGGGTCGCAAAGACTCGGACATGACTGAGCAACTGAACTGAACTGAACATATAATCAAGAGACTATTCGAGCGCTCCAAGGACAATTCTAAATGAGAATTGCCAAACATTCTTAACACTAACCGCACCATCATAAATTATCATTTCAGCTCAGAGTCAAGAGACCACATCCTTTACTTGTTTGTGTGTGACTCACCCAGAGAGTTGAAGGAAACCTGGATAATATACACACTTTTCTCTTTAATATTTTCAGTGAAATATCCAATATTTTGTTACTAATCCTACAAAGTATGCTTAATTTATGCACATGGAGTAAGTCTTTAGTTTCTGGTTTGGTAACATATTGCTTTCTCTTTAAGATTCTCTAAGAGGGAAGAAAACAAAAACTATTGTCAAGAATATGATGCTTTTGAAACCTTTAAATTAGCTTTTCTATATGATTACCAGTTGTCTACTCAAATGAAATGACTCATTTACTCCTCTTATTAAATAAGCTTACTGAATTTAAATGATTGTAAACAAGCACAGTTGAATAACTAGAATTTGGGAGATTTGATAAGTTTATTTTTTACTTTTCCTAATGTATAGTCACTGTAGTTATTTTTAAAAGATTAAAAACTATAAAAAAGACAATCTCAACAAATTTTGATTTTAAATTATTAAATATTTAATGGAGAAAAATAGAAAGACTTTATTTAATATCATCTAGTTTAAAGATTAAACTATCATTCAATTTGAGAAAACTTTTGCTATAACCTGTGTACATATTAAAAAAAAAAAAATTAAGAGTCCATTCCCAATTGTGTCCTTGCTTCTCCTGTTTGGAAATCACTGTATCTGTTCTTGACCATACTCATAAATTTCAAGACTGTGTTGTCAATTTGTAAAATTATTCCAGGTATGATGGGATTTCCACCATCATAATAATGATAGCCTTGAAAACAAGTAGCTTTCCATGTATTTAGGTCCACTTGTACTTCTTTCAAGAAAATGTCCTGCTTTTTCTCAAAAAAGTTTTACATATTTTTATATTTCTAGATGATTTTTATTGGGTTTCAGCTGATTTTTGTTTTTATTTGTTATCACATTCCCAATATCCTATTTTAAAAATTTTATTTATTATATATTTCTTAATTTTATTCCTTTTCTTCCTTGACCTTTTTTGATCAACCATTTGTTAACCACTTTTAGAAAGATGCACATCTCTATAATTCTTGTTTAATAGCTACGTTTTAATTTAACAAGTGTATTCAATTTCACAAAGTCCTAATGTAATCAGGACTAATATCTCTTATCACCCTTTGAAAAAATTCACAGGAATTTTAGACTGCTTCAACACAATTTTTTTCCTTTCAGCTATGCTATCTGGAGTTTGAAATCCATTACGTTTTCAACTTTAAATAAGACTTTATTTTTATTTAGTGAATGATTAATTATATTAAAAAAAAAATTACCTCTTTTGTTTTTTCTTTTTTTTGCTAAACTTGCTACATGCATGTCAACCTTTTCTCCTAACTTTATATACTGATACTTTTGTAATTCATTTGGTGGGAACACATGAGTGATACCCACTCTTTAAGATATGTCTGTATTACCCTCATTCAAGTATGATAACTGATCTGGGTATAGAATTCTAGTTCAACAAATATTTCCTTCCAGTTTTTAGTGAGAATACTGCTGACAATGTAATTAGTATGTTTTGTAAATAATTTTGTTATCTCTAGTTACTGTGATCTCTGTGTCTTTGATAATATGTGATTATTTCTGTCTTTGATAATATGAATTTTATATTTTTTAATGTCTTGCTTTAGATTCAGCATGTATCCTCCATATGAAGACTGCTATTTTTCTTCAGATCTAGGTAATTTTTAAATCTTTAGCACTTCTAATGCCTTTCTCTATTCTACCCTCTGTCATTCAGTAAATCAATTCTTTAGAGGTTCTCAGTTTTATGCAAGAAGTTCAGTTAGGATTCTGCCTTGATTATGCTTAAGATAATTTCTCCTGCCTTCACCATTGTGAAATACCAACCGTCAATTCAGATATCATGGTGCTAATGCATTGTTGTCACTTGAATTTCTTCTGATATTGTTTTATTTTTAGAATTAAAATTATATTTGTCTCCATGGCATTTCTATATATTTTTGGTCAGAATAAGACCAAATCCAACAACTCCTTTTGCATCTGCCTGCAATGCAGGAGACCCAGGTTTGATCCTTTGGTTGGGAAGATCCTCTGGAGAAGGAAATGGCAATTCACTCCAGTATTCTTTCCAGGAAATCCCATGGACAGAGGAGCCTGGCAGGCTACAGTCCAAGGGGTCACAAAGAATAGGATAAGACTGAGTGACTAACACCTGGTTAGAAAAGATCAAATACAATCATCTCCTTTTGCCATATAAAATATTTACTCATGTGCTTTTCTAAAATATAAATTCTTAAAAGATAGAAAATATTTAATTTTTTTTCAAATGAAAAAGTAAGCCCCAAAGCCAAACATATCAAACTTTCTAATTTATTACTTCTTGCCATACAGCTTATTTTCAACTCTGTAAATTTACAGATTTGTTGGCTTTTCTCCCTAGTATTCCCAGCAGGTTGACTGTGTCTTTTTCTTTTATAATACCCTTTAACCCAATTGTTTAGGAAAGACAAGGCAACTTCTTAAAATTCTGCCTGTGTTCTCAGGAAATGTCATTCATTTGGCAGGGTTCCCAATGTGTAGCACAGCTTGATACCCCTGAACGGTCCCCCAAACTTCCAGGCTTGACACTAGGAAGCTCTTTCAATGACAGGCATTCATTTGTCTGAACTTATTCTGAACTTAGAGAATATGTTGCGTGGGTTTTTGTTTCATTTTGTTTAACGTACTCTGAGAGGCACATTCTGACATCTCTCTGACCAGTCAGTATTTCTTCTCTTTAAGTTGTTCCATGCAAGAGAATAATTTTAAGATTTCTTTTCTTTATATTTTAAAGGAAGCTTTAAAATATTTGGATGAAAAAGACTTTAAAACATTTTTGGTAGTGTCCTTGCTTTATAGTTGGCATTTGTCTTTATTTAACCAGAAGGTGGAACTTCAAGTTCACTCTTATTAAGTATGATAGAAAAAAAATGGACAAAGAAAAAATTACATAGTGTAAATTTTAATGTTAGAATTTTACATAGAAACATTCTGAGACCTTTTAAATTACTACATAAGAAGCTTTTTAAATCAAATCAAAATTTCACAATTATGGATTGTAAAAAGTTGTATCGCACCTATGTTAATTGATATGATATTATAAACTTAGTATGCTATACATTTTTATTTACTAACAAAATCTTACTTTATACAGAAAAAAATTCCTTTAGAAGCAGGAGCTCTAGATCAAAAATCTGGATCTCCTATTTACTGCTTGTGAAATATGAGCAAATGACAACATCTCTGTGTCTCTTTATTGCCAATTTTATAATAAAGATTAAGTAGTAGTAGTGTAGTAGTGTTAGTTACTCAGTCATGTCTGATTCTTTGCAACCATAGCACTTAATTCAGAGTAATTTGGTAGAATGAATTAATCCATGTACAATGTTTCATACTGTGATTGGTGCCCAGTTAATACCCAGTGAGTATGTGTTAGCTCTTAGTTGGTACTAATGTTTCTAGGCTTTGTTCATCCATGTCCATCAGTTGCAAACAAAATTGCTTTTGTTGTTGTTCTTTTTACATTTGTTTGTATTTTTTTTTGTTTTGAATACATAACAACATTCATATGGCACAGTTAGCAAAACAATATATCACAATATTTATGGAGAAAGCTTATTCTTACCCCTCTCCCCATGTACCCTACTTTATCTCACCCCCTACCTTGGGTAACTACTTTTTTTTTTCTTTTTAAACCTTTTATTTTGTATTTGGGTGTAGTTGATTAACAATGTTGCGATAGTTTCAGGTGAACAGCTGAAGAGACTCAGCCATACATATCAGTTCAGTTCAGTTCAGTCGCTCAGTTGTGTCCAACTCTTTGTGACCCCATGAACCACAGCACACCAGGCCTCCCTGTCCATCACCAACTCCCAGAGTTTACCCAAACTCATATCCATTGAGTCAGTGATGCCATCCAACATCTCATCCTCTGTCATCCCCTTCTCCTCCTGCCTTCAATCTTTCCCAGCATCAGGGTCTTTTCAAATGAGTCAGCTCTTCGCATCAGGTGGCCAAATTATTGGAGGTTTAGCCATACATATACGTGTATCCATTCTTTCCCAAACTCTGCTCCCAACTAGGCTGCCATATAGATATACCATCGAACAGAGTTCCATGTGCTATCCAGTAGGCCCTTGTTAGTTGTTCATTCTAAAAACAGCAGTGTATACATGTCTATGCCAAACTCCCAAACTATCCTTTCCTCGCATCCTTCCCCCAGGCAACAAAAAGCTCCTATTTTAAGTCTATGAGTCTCTTTCTGTTTTGTAAATAAATTCATTTGTATCATTTCTTTTTAGATTTTACATATAAGGGATATCATATTTCTCCTTCTCTGTCTTACTTCATTCATTATGACAATCTCTAGATCAATCCATATTGTGCAAATGTCACTGCTTTTATTAGTTTTTTTAACATTTTATTTTATATTAGAACATAGTTCATTAACAATACTGTGATAGTTTCAGGTGGACAGCAAAGTGATTCTTTTATACATATATATAATTATTATTTTTCAAATACTTTTCCCATAGTATTATATTTGTGAACATTAACACAGCTTCCTGAGCATTGCATTACATTCACTGATTTATCTTATGACCCAGCATTAATAAAAGTGAAAGACTAATAACTGTCAAACAGCTAAAAAAAAAAAATTGCAGCTTTTATAAACTCTAAGTATAATTTAAGTAAACTAAGCTGTTAAGGAGAAAATTACCATTCTCTAACAGCAAAATCAAAATTGAACTTCTGATGTTTACTCTTGTGCTATATTTCGCAAGAACCACACTGCTGGGTTAACATTCTTTAAGCCATACATGAAAAAATATTTTTTAAGATTTTATTAAAATTAAAAAAATACTAACCTTGACAAGAAATATCCACTCTATAACTATTAAGTGCCAAGAGCTGTGCTGGATCCTAATTAGGATGGTTTACATCTTCATAGAATGGATTTACAGGCCAGTCTTTGCAGAATCCTACTCCTGGTTAAGAACCTATCTGATTTTTCAGGCTTGACTATAGGCCTGACAAAGGTGTCGCCTGGAAAGCCTCATGGGGAAAAATCTGTCCTCCCCACACCAGATATGGTGCACAGCCCAGGCACTACACTCCCTGAGAGGAGTTGTGTTCAAGGACACAAACTAGCCAGTCACACTCTTTCCAGTATTTGGGCTCCCATTCTAAGTACATTTATTCCTAGGTCTCTTGATCTAAGGCCTTGGCCAGAGATATTCTTCAGGTGCTTCTGCTGATGCTTCCTTAGAGACACAGAAAGGAGGCTTCATTGAAGAAAATTTTTACCATTTTAACTCAGTACCTAGTACGTTGCCACTCCTGATCCTTTGTCTCCTACCTTCTCTCCAAACCCAGGTCCATAAAACTACTGAAACATTTTCCTTTAGATGTTCTCAACAGTGAGATGATCCCCCCTGCCTGTACTGATCCATCTGATCCCCACCAGTGCCCTGCTATATGGGAGAAAATGGAACAGGGAGAGTTGATCATTTTTCCAGTTTCATCCTCTGGCTTATACAACTATAGTAAGTGTTAAAGACTTAACTTCATTTTGGATCTGTGGCTTTAATTGACTACTCCGATACCTGGCAATTCAGCTCACAAAAAATATGGTTCTCTTAGCTCAACTCAGTCCTAAGATTATATACCTCCTAATGTTATCAGTAACTACTCATTTTCTCTCAGGAAGATGTTGTGAGATTGAGAGCCCAGTTTTGCCAAAACACAGCATTGGCAGAATATCATAAAATTTATTTAGAATACTCTGATATAAGAACAAAGTACAAGCAACATGGTACAGATGACATTTTTTAAAAGTGTCCTGAATTTGGCAGTGTTTTGAACTCTTTTAACAAGAAGATAAAATATAGGCATATTTTCCAAAGAAATCCATTTATTAGGTGCAATATTGAGGATGCAAAAGATCTGTAGGTGCACATGTTTCTATTTTTTGAGTACAATGTTGCCAGAATAACCAGGTTGATTTGTCCTATTAATAAATTTAAGAAGATTCATCAGATAGGTTGAATCTAACAGAAGCAGAAGATATTAAGAGGAGATGGTAAGAATACACAGAACTATACAGAAGAGATTTTAATAACCCAGATAACCACGATGGTGAGATCATTCACGTAGAGCCAGACATCCTGGAGTGTGAAGTCAAGTGGGCCATAGGAAGCATCACTATGAACAAAGCTAATGGAGATGATGGAATTTCAGCTAAGCTTTTTTCAAATTCTAAAAGATGATTGTGTGAAAGTGCTGCACTCAATATGCCAGCAAATTTGGAAGACTTGGCTGGGGTCACAGGACTGGAAAAGGTCAGTTTTCATTCCAATCCCAAAGAAAGGCAATGCCAAAGAATGTTCAAACTACTGCACAATTGCACTCATCTCACATGCTAGTAAAGTAAGGCTCAAAATTCTCCAAGCCAGGCTTCAACAGTACGTGAACTGTGATCTTCCAGATGTTCAAGCTGGATTTAGAAAAGGCAGAGGAAGCAGAGTTCAAATTGCCAACATCTGTTGGATCATAGAAAAAGGAAGTGGATTCCAGAAAAGCACCAGCTTCTGCTTCATTGATTATGCTAAAGCCTTCAACTGTGTGGATCAAAACAAACTCTTGAAAATTCTTAAAGAGATGAGAATACCAGAGCACCTTACCTGCCTCCTGAGAAACCTGTATGTAGGTTAAGAAGCAACAGTTAGAATGGGACATGGGACAATGGACTGTTTCCACATTGGGAAAGGAATACATCAAGGCTGTATATTGTCATCCGGCTTATTTAACTTATATGCAAATTACATCATGTGAAATGCTGGGCTGGAGGAAGCTGGAATCAAGATTGCTGGGAGAAATATCAATAACCTCAGATATGCAGATGACACCACCCTTAATTCTAAAAGAAATGAATCCTGAATGTTCATTGGAAGGACTGATGCTGAAGCTGAAGCTCTAATACTTGCGCCGCATGATGTGAAAAGCCAGCTCATTAGAAAAGACTCTGATGCTGGGAAAGATTGAAGGCAGGAGGAGAAGTGGGCAACAGAGGATGAGATGGTTGGATGGCATCACCAACTCGATAGAGATGGGTTTGGGTAGACTCTGGGAGTTGGTGATGGACGGAGAGGCCTGGCGTGCTGCGATTCATGGGGTCGCAAAGAGTCGGACACGACTGAGCGACTGAACTGAACTGTGTCTACAAAGTATTCCCATAATCCATAATTCAGATTTTATATACTTAACATTTTCTGTCAATCTTTCTAAGGAATAAACTAATTTTTTAGGGATATTAAAAAATTTGAGAGCAATTGTCTTTACAGAAAGTGAAATGTATGCCCAATATTATTCCTATGAAGATGATGACTGAAATCAATGACTCTGGCAGCAGACTAGCTGAGTTCAAACTCAGCATTTACTTTCTTGGTTGTGAAATGTAGAGTTAATGCACCTCTCTAAGACTCAATTTTCTTCCCTGTCAAATTTGGGTAAGAAATACTTTATATTAATACATGGTTAAACATTAGATAAGTTAATATATGCACAGAACTTTCAATACTGGGCACTGTGTGTGTACTAAGTTGCTTCAGTCATGTCCAGCTCTTTGAGACTCTACGGACAGTAACCCAACTGGCTTCTCTGTCCATGGGATTCTCTAGGCAAGAATACTGGAGTGGACTGCCATGCCTTTCTCCAGGGGATCTACCCAACTCAGGGATCAAACCCACATCTCCCGTGTCTCCTGCATTGGCAGGCAGATTCTTTACCATTGAGCCACCTGGGCACTATACCAACATACATACATAGATCTTAGCTGCTTGGTTCAATAAGAAATTTGGAAGTGTTATTCAATTATGCCATCCCTCTGAGTAACTTGATGTGTTAAAGCCAAAGAAAAGCCTGAGAAATTCTGTAGTTCAGTTATTAAATATGATAACCTCACTTAAATCCTGGAGAAGAAAATGGCAACCCACTTCAGTATTCTTGCCTAGAGAATCCTGTGGACAGAGGAGCCTGGTGGGCTGCTGTCCATAGGGTCGCATAGAGTCAGACATGACTGAAGGGACTTAGCATGCATGCATGTGTTGGAGAAGGAAATGGCAACCCACTCCAGTATTCTTGCCTGGAGAATCCCAGGGACGGAGGAGCCTGGTGGGCTGCTGTCTACGGGGTCGCACAGAGTCAGACATGACTGAAGCAACTTGGCAGCAGCAGCAGCATTTAAATCCTATCCAGATAACTTAGGGGTCCTTTTTCATATTTTAGGAAGTCCATAGATTCCCTAAAATTTCAAGACCCATTTGTGTATAATGGCCTATATACATTTTTACAGGAAAAATCCATATCCCCTCGAATCCATAAGCAATAGGTTTTTTTTCATTTCATTTAGCTATATAATTTGCTAAGATTAAGCAATCATATTAGAATTTTTATTAACTTTTTCTCTGGATAAATTCTTTAACTGTTGTAAACATTTATAAAATAGAAGTAATTATAATTATTTTTCAAATTTCTAAAAATTGCTAATTTCACGTTACAAAAATACACAATGAACCTGAGATACCAAAAACTCAATTATTTTCTGATGGTAAATTAGACATTTCTGGAGCATATGTTAGC
The DNA here is from genome assembly GCF_054371585.1 of Giraffa tippelskirchi. Taxonomy (NCBI): domain Eukaryota; kingdom Metazoa; phylum Chordata; class Mammalia; order Artiodactyla; family Giraffidae; genus Giraffa; species Giraffa tippelskirchi. Next base: position 60,005,216 of record NC_137275.1, on the reverse strand, counting down.
ATATTCAGGCCAATATATTTCTATGCAGTTGTCATTTATTGCCCACAGCTTGAGTCAATTAATATACTTTAAAATTTTCCAAACCTCTGCTCTCCAGGGAATATTTGGCTCAATAGACATTTTTGACTAATGGAGCTTACCTTTTAAAATTTCATTTTATGACCTTAATATGGTGATTTTAGGCAGTGACAGATATTAAGGAAGGGCAAGCTGTCACAATTAATAGAAGCTTATGCTTTTGAAATTGTAGTTCCACTTTGTGGATTTTACATTTTGTCTTACATCATCTTTAATGGGTAGGCTGATAAGATAATAAAATAAGCATGCTTATTTCACATATGGTATACATTGATTGGTTTCAATATTTTAATATTGGTTACTAGAGCAAACATTTACTAAATAGCATAGAAACTCAACCACAGAATGAAATTGATGCTGAAATTTAATGTTGGGTGTGTTTTCTTCTTAAAGTTTTAGGTTCTACAGTTGTGTGTTTAGTTTGTTTATCTGTTTGTATTTTTAATACTATGACCCTGAAACTTTCTGGGTCTGATTGTTCATAAAGTTTCTAAAATAGAATATATGTAACATTAAAAAATAAAAGGAAAATAGTCTGTTTTAAAGTAGGTGGTGATTTAAATCCATCACTGTTTATATTCAAGACATTGCCATACATCTTTCAATATAAGAAAATGGGGAGATTTTTTTGTAGGAAATTAAGATGGGGTGGAATAGAGGGGGGTAAAAAGGATGTTGGGGGAAAAAAGCCAGTCATCTCTATATGCATTTTTAATCATATAAGGAGTAATTGCAAAACAAAGACCGAAACAATGGCCAAGTGGCACAAATTAAGAATGTTCAAAAATAACAACACAGGAGGAATGTAGGTAAAAAGTAGGAAATAAGAAAGCTTTCTATCAGCAAAGCTAGGAAAAAGCCAATAGAGCATTTCCTACTTCTAGTAATGATTTATTCAAGAATTTGCTAGCTAGAATTACTACTTTTTTTCTGACAATGACCTTTGCACAAGTGTTTTTCCCTCCATTTTTAATGACATTTGTTCTTTCCTAATTTTATGAGCCATACATGTTCATTGCAGATAACAAGAAATACATAAAAGCATAAAGTAAAAAATATCAATTACTCATATTCCCCACCCACCAGAGATAATCATCATTAGCATTTTGATACATTTCCTCCCACTGTCTATGAAGTTTTAATTGAAGTATAACTGACTGTAAACACATTAGTTCCAGGTACACAACATAGTGATTTGATATTTCTATACATTGCAAAATTATTACTATTGTAAGTCTAGTTACTATCTGTCACCATACAAAGACATTATAGTATAATTGAACTATACTCCTTATGTTGTACATTTAATCCGTGTGACTCACTTATTCTGTAACTAGTAGTTTGTACCTCTTAATCTTCCCACCTATTTCCTCATTCCCCCCTCACTTCCCTTCCCCCAACAGCAAGCAACTATTTGCTCAAAACCTACAAACAATAAATGTTAGAGAGGGTGAGAAAAAAAGGGAATCCTCCTACACAGTTGGTGAGAATGTAAATTCAGTTCAATCCAGTTCAGTCGCTCAGTCATGTCCGACTCTTTGAGACCTCATGAACTGCAGTATGCCAGGCCTCCCTGTCCATCACCCACTCCCAGAGTCCACCCAAACCCATGTCCATCGAGTCGATGATGCCATCCAGCCATCTCATCCTCTGTTGCCCCCTCTCCTCCTGCCCTCAATCTTTCCCAGCATCAGGGTCTTTTCCAACGAGTCAGCTCTTCGCATCAGGTGGCCAAAGTATTGGAGTTTCAGCTTCAACATCAATCCTTCCAATGAACACCCAGAACCAATCTCCTTTAGGATGGACTGGTTGGATGTAAATTGCAGAGCTACTATTGAGAAAAAAATGGAGATTCATTTAAAAACTAAAAATAGAACTGCCATACAATTCAGCAGTCCCACTTCTGGGCATGTATCTGGAGAAAACAATAATTTGAAAAGATATACACTTACCCATATTCATTGCAGCACTATTTACAATAGCCAGGGAATGAAAGCAGCTTAAATGTCCATCAATAGAGAAATGTATAAAGAAGATGCGCTATGTGACCTAATGGAATATTGTTGTTTAGTCACGAAGTCACATCTGACTCTTTTGTGACCTGATCCCCCTGAACTATAGTTCACCAGGCTTCTCTGTCCATGATAGTCTCCAGGCAAGAATACTGGAGTGGGTTGCCATTTCCTTCATCAGAGGATCTTTTCAACCCAGGGATCAAACTCATGTCTCTTGCTTGGTAGGCAGATTCTTTACCACTGTGCCACCTAGGAAGTAATGAAATTACTTCCATTACTGAGTAATGGGGGCCTTCTCAGGTGGCACAGTGGTAAATAATTCATCTGCCAATGCAGGAGATGCAAAAGACATGGGTTCAATCCCTGGGTTAGGAAGATCTCCTGGAGAAGGAAATGGCAACCTGCTCCACTGTTCTTGCCTAAAAAGTTCCATGGATAGAGGAGCCTGGCAGTCTACAGTTCTCAGGGTTCCAAAGAGTCAGACATCACTGAGCCACTGAGTGTGCATGCACTAAGTAACAGAATATTGTGTGTGCGTGTGTGTTCGTTGCTCAGTTGTGTCCAAGTCTTTGCAACTCATGGACTGTAGCCCACCAGGCTCCTCTGTCCATGGGATTTTCCAGGCAAGAATACTGGAGTGGGTTGCCATTCCCTTCTCCTAGAAGTCTCCCCTAGAAGGGAACATTACTCAGTCATAAAAGAGAACAAACAAGTGTTATTTGCAGCAACACGGATAGACCTAGAGACCTAGACCTTAACTTACTCTGTTAAGTAAGTCAGACAGAGGAAGACAAATAACATGCACTGAATCTAAAAAAAAAAAAAAGAGTACAAATGAACTTATTTATAAAACATAAATGGAGTCACAGATGTAGAAAACAAACTTATGGTTACCAGGGGATAAGGGACAGGAGGATAAATTAGGAGACTGAGATTGACATATACATACTACTATATATAAAATGGGCTTCTCTGGTGGCTCAGATAGTAAACAATATGTCTGCAATGCCCCAGACCCAGGTTCATAAAGCAGGTAACTAATAAGGACCCTACTGTATAGAGTGGATAAAAGTATTGAATATATGTATAACTGATTCACTTTGTTGTATACCTGAAACTAACACAACATTGTAAATAAACTACACACCAGTAAAAATTTTTTAAAAAGTTGAATATAACCTGAGGAAAAGTGGAGAAAAGGAAAGATGGAGAGCTGTGCCCTACAAGTAGATTTCCCTCTGAAGGAAGTTCTCAGAAGGTCTACGCTGCTATAATATATATTAACTGATTAAAAAAAAGTTTAATGCCAGCACAGAAAATGGAATTTTCTGTGAATGAAATATGAAAATATAAATTTTCATATTTAAAAATGCTTTATCTAATAAAAATTACATTTAGAATATAAAGAACATGGCTTTTTTTTTAATTGAAAGAAATTATCTACAAATGTTTGTAAGGATGTGGAGAAATTGGAATCCTCATATACTACTGCACATAAAATGGTGGATCTCTCTTGGAAAACAGTCTGGCATTTTCCCTAGAGTTTAAAAATACAGTTACAATATGTCCCAGCAATTTCACCCTAGTATATACCCAAAAGTAAACATAAATCCATACAAAGACTTCTACATGAATATTTATGACCTATTCATAATAGCTCCAAGAAGGAAGCCACCTAAATATTTATCAACTGATTAAATGATGAACAATATGTGGTATATCTATAAAATGGAATATTCTTCATCAATAAACTGGAATGATACAGGCTACAACATTGATGAACATTTGTACCATCATTCTAAGTGAAATAAACCACTCACAAAGCACCACATACTCTCTAATTCTTTTCACACTTTTTATGAACTTTCAATAGCCAGAAGAGCAAAATCCATAGAGATAGAAAGTAGATTAATAATTGCTATGGTTTGGGGAGTTGGTGGTAAATGGCAAATGACTGCTAATGGATATATGTCTATGTATGGAGTAATGAACATGTACTAAAATCTACTTGTGTGATGGTTGCAATTCTGAAAAATACATTTTATGGTAAAATTTAAATGATGAGTTGCATGGTATGTGAATTATATTTCAATACACCTGTTACATATTTTTTCAGAGAGCACACCTATCAGCGGAAAGAAAGACTAAAAAATTTATCTAAAATGGAATGTAATTAATATTTTTTTTTTGCTATGAAATATTGACTGGTAGTTACCAACATGGAAGCTAAAATCATCTGGAATATTAGGGCAATATTTTGTCTTATGACAATGCATATTTGGTTATTTGAATTCTTGGGTTACATTTTATTTTCTGTCTGAAGTATCCATACAAGTATTTCTAACAATATTTTTTTTTTACAAAATGCACCATCTTCTCTTAAAACAATTTAGGTCAACAAATGCACACAGATAAGTACAATATGCTTTAAACATATGTTCATTTTTTTAACAATTTAGATTTCTATTTGAATAAGCTTTCAGACTATTTCAAATTCTCTTTAGCTTATATTTAAATGTTTTAATGGATTTGTAAGCAACTATCTAATAAATTTTAATAACTGTGTGATACTGTGGAAACTAAACATCTGTGAACACTACTTAATCTGTACAAATTATACTGTATAAACTCTTAGAATTAGCATTACAGGAAAATCAATGAATAGAAAAAATAAGTGAGCTGGAGTAAAAAATAAACAAAATCATCAATTTAGAAATATATTCATTGCATTATTTGAAGTTGAAAATAAAGCTATATATCTAAATATGTGATGCTGTCATAATTAATTAAAATATATATCATTGTATTTATGGAAGTGAAAACATGAAGTTTGATGCTAAGGATAATCTTCAGAGTAATCCCATAAGCAGTTGCTTTGCACAGTTGTGTGGGACTATAAAAATGACTATGAAAGCTAAAAGTATGGAAAATGATTGAGTTAATTCATGTGAAAGATTATAATTATTCCTTAATACATAAAAATTCAAAATATGTTAATATCTGTTATAAAGAGAAATAAAAACATATAACTAATTTGTATTTGATGCACTGTTATTTAAAACATTAAAGTGTTTCTATTTCTTTAAAAATGTATATCAAGAATTGTTTGAATAGTGCTTGCCTTTTTAACATACAACTTTTAACATCAAGTGACCATCCTTCCAATGACTTAGTAGACTGTTTTAGTTATTTCTAAGTTTGGATTGGCTACCCACATGATAATCCTTGATATTTTCAACATTGTGAAGTATCTCTGACAGTTCCTTTATTGTGAAATATTTTGCTGGTGTAACTTTCTTCAATACATCTTTATTTATCTTTCACTGGCTCATTCCCTTTTAATAAGATCTAGGTTATTGATACTCAAGGTGTAGACTGAAAACTGAAAAGATAGACTTCACTTGGGAATGTATTAAATATGCAGAGTATTAGATCCCACCTAGGATTTATTAAGTCAGAATAATAGTAAGATGACCAGTTTATATATATACATATATATTATATATAATATATAAACTTCCCATATGTCACAGTGGTAAAGAATTCGCCTTCCAATTCAGGAGATGCAAGAGATGCAAGTTCAGTCTCTGGGTCAGGAAGATCCCTGGAGAAGGAAATGGCAACCCACTCCAGTATTCTTGCCTGGAAAATGCCATGGACAGAGGAGCCTGGTGGGCTACAGTCCATGAGGTGGCAGAGTCAGACATGACTGAGAACAAACACACAAATAAACTTTGGGAAGCAGGGATCTAAATTACCAACTATAGTTCACTGATTTTTGATTTGAGTATTTTTTTTTAGTTAATAGAAAGTATCCATCTACAAATGAACTTACTAAATAGAAAATTAGCAATATTTAAAAAGCCACAAGAGCTCTTATGATCACATGCTTATCTCAAAGCTTACCTTATCTGGAAAATTTTATTTACTTCTTCATGGTTTTCTTTATAAATTAAGAAAAATACATGTTGCTAATCAAAATTATTCTTCAATTTTCTGTTTTCAAACTTTATACAATTGGAATCACACTGTTGATACTTTCATTCACCATTATGTTCTTGAAATTATTGCTTTACTTCACCTAATTTATTTTCACTGTGTGATAAAATTCAATGATAAGAATATGTGTGCTAGTTGCTAAGTCATGTCCGACTTTTTGCGACCTCACAGACTGTAGACCACCAGGTTCCCCTGCTCATGGGATTTCCCAGGCAAAAATACTGGAGTAGGTTGCCATTCCCTTCTCCAGGGGACCTTCTGAACCAAGGGATTGAACCTGGGTCTCCTGCATTGGGCTTCCCCGGTAGTTCAACTGGTAAAAATCTGCCTGCAATGCAGGAGAATCTGGTTCAATTCCTGGGTCAGGAAGATCCCCTAGAGAAGGGAATGGCAACGCACTCCAGTATTCTTGCCTGGAGAATACAATGGACAGAGGAGTCTGGCAGGCTACATACAGTCCATGGGGCTGCAGAGTCAGACAGTATGGAGCAACTAAAGCACAGCACAGCACACTCCTGCATTGCAGGCAGATTCTTTACCATCTGAACCACCAGGGAAGATGCAATATATGAATATACCAAAATTTATTTATTAATTCAGTGGATAATGCACACTAAAACGGGTTTCAGTTTGGAGCTAGAACAATATTGCTGCTACAAAACTTCTTAGATAAATCTCTAGAATATATATCTAGAAATCTGAATCACTATGTCATAAATTACATACATTATATAGCTAAAACATTTCCAAATTATACTGGAATTATATATATTACATGAGATTCTATATTTTATAATATATAATTATACATTATACATTATGTTTGGAATTATATACATTATATGGTTACAAAAGGTTAATATCAATTTATACACTAACCTCATAATGACCTAGTAACATTTACAGAATAGCGCAGATCTCCAACCTCAATTTAAATGGTACTGACTTACACTGAATTGATCATATTGAACTTACAAGTAAAAATGCAAACTACAGTCAATCATACCAGAAAAAATATCTACTTCTGCTTTGTTAATTACTCCAAAGCCTTTGACTATGTAGATCACAAAAAAACTGTGGAAAATTCTTCACGAGATGGGAACACCTGACCACCTAACCTGCCTCCTGAGAAACATGTATGCACGTCAAGAAGCAACAGTTAGAACCAGACATGGAAGAACAGACTGGTTCCAAACTGGGAAAGGAATGCATCAAGGCTGTATATTGTCACCCTGCTTATTTAACTTATATGCAGAGTCGCTGCCGCTAAGTCGCTTCAGTCGTGTCCGACCCTGTGCGACCCCATAGACGGCAGCCCACCAGGCTCCCCCGTCCCTGGGATTCTCCAGGCAAGAATACTGGAGTGGGTTGCCATTTCCTTCACCAATGCTTGAAAGTGAAAAGTGAAAGTGAAGTCACTCAGTCGTGTCCGACTCTTAGTGACCCCATGGACTGCAGCCTACCAAGCTCCTCCATCCATGGGATTTTCCAGGCAAGAGTACTGGAGTGGGGTGCCATTGCCTTCTCCGTATATGCAGAGTACATCATGTGAAATGCTGGGCTGGATGAAGCACAAACTGGAATCAAGATTGCCAGGAGAAACATCAATAACTTCAGACATGCAGATGACACCATCCTTATGGTAGAAAATGAAGAGGAACTAAAGAGCCTCTTGATGGAAGTGAAAGAGGAGAGTGAAAAAGCTGGCTTAAAACTCAACATTCCAAAAACTAAAATCATGGCATCCGGTCCCATCATTTCATGGCAAATAGATGGGGAAACAATGGAAACAGTGATGGACTTTATTTTCTTGGGCTCTGAAATCACTGCAGATGGTGACTGCAGCCATGAAATTAAAAGATGCTTGCTCCTTGGAAGAAAAGCTATGACCAACCTAGACAGCATATTAAAAGCAGAGATATTACTTTTCCAACAAAGGTCTATCTAGTCAGAGCTGTGGTTTTTCCAGTAGTCATGTATGGATATGAGAGTTGGACTATAAAGAAAGCTGAGCACCGAAGAATCGATGTTTTTGAAATGTGGTATGAGAGAAGACTCTTGAGAGTCCCTTGGACTGCAAGGAAATCCAACCAGTTCATCATCAAGGAAATCAGTCCTGAATATTCTTAGAAGGACTGATACTGAAGCTTAAACTTCAATACTTTGGCCACCTGATTCAAAGAATCGACTCCTTGGAAAAGTCCTTGATGCTGGGAAAGATTGAAGGCTGGAATAGAAGGAGATGACAAAAGGATGAAATTGTTGGATGGCATCACTGACTCAATGGACATGAGTTTGTTCAAGCTCTTGGAGTTGGTGATGGATGGGGAAGCCTGGCATGCTTCAGTCCACAGTGTTGCAAAGACAACTCATCGAGTGAGTTGCAGTCACTCACTCATCCGACATGATTGAGTGACTGAACTGAACTGTACTGAACCATCAATCATAGATTTTTTTATTATAACATTATATAACTCTTTTATATATAATGTATGGGAACATTTCCCAACCCAATCAAATGAGATAATGTATTCACAGTCTAGGTGGTTTCCACTTATTCGTCTATTATTTTACAAATTTAATACTTTTCAGTCGCATGTATATTTCTATATATATATGTGTATATATATGCATATATGCATATATATATGCATATATATATATGCTTGTTATATATATGTATATCTACATATATTAGGCATATTAACAAAACACATGTATTAATAAATCTCTTTTGTGTAGCAAACTATAAAAAACAGGAGAACGGTATCAATATTTTAGAAATGAGAAAGGATACTGTTGTAAATTGCTTAGTAACAGGTATCTAGAGGAAATTAAATTTAAATAATATGTTCCAAAATGTGAAATAGATCCCTCTATAAAATTCACCCTGAAGTAAGAATTAAATCAATCAAAGGTGACTATATTACTTTTAGTTGGATATTTAATGTAAAGTTTGAAATCTTTTCATATTTCAATAAATATGCCAAAACTTCAAATACATTAGCGATTACTTTTTAAAAACAGCTTATAAAGGTAGCTTGCTCTGGAGTTCAAGTTCATGAAAAAGGGAAGAAATGCTCTCCTTACACTATAGCATCAGAAGAAAGTAATTCAGTATTGCTGAAGCTGGGTAATGTTATCTGATGACTAAATCAAAGGTTCTGAAGACTTCCAAACCCAAAATGAGTATTGGATATACAGAACTTCAAATTTGTGTAAAGAAGATTAGTAATTAATTAGATGTACATAACTCTCAATTTAGAAAATCTAATTTTATTTTATGAAAGCTCTATAATTTTAGATAATTTGCACATAGATCATTATCTTTTGTTTGTTTGAAATAAATTTTCACACTATCATATAAAAATACATCTATTTCCACTTGTTATTCATTGCTGATAATTTTCTTTTCCAACAAAGAAAACAAGCAACTTCCTACCCCTCCAAAAATTAACTACATTTATTTTTTGACTGTTCAGAAAGCAAAAATTTTTTCTCTCAGATTTTCCATTTCCTCTTGCTCCTACCTGTATCTTTCTTCATAAAAGCATATTTAAAATAAATTTTTATATTTTTGATAAATATTTTCTTCATATACATGTGGTACAAATATGAATTTTACCTACAATCATTAGTGATACTTATCAAACCCTTATACAGTTTATATTTACACTTTGGTCTCTAAGGACCTTAAACTACAAAGACACAAAAATTACTCATCTTGTCTCCCCAAGAGAATCTTTAAGGATCTATTTGTCACTCATTCACTCCTTTAAGTAATTTTAATGATGAAAATGCTCCCTGAGGACTTCTACTGTGTTATTTAGCTTAGATAGTGTTTAGAAATTATTGACAATATTCATGTTAATATGTCTTCTTAAATTTTCTAAAATAAGCTTGTCTCTTTAAGCACAGAAGGAGCTTTACCTATGGAAAGTACTATAGCTTTGAGTTTATTTGAAGACAGGAACTCAAATTTTAATGAGCTATGTCATATTCATGGGAAATAGTCTAAACTATTTAAAAGGTGTACAAAATTTATTCATGAATAAATAAATTCATTTATTGAACAAGACTTATTGGTGTCTTCTTTGTGTCTTTGGCAGTCCTATGAGACATGGCTTCAGCAATAGACAAATAAGAAAAAAAAAATATCCTGGCATCCTGGCAGAATAGAGCAAACATTTTTATGATTAAAAGACAAAATAAATAGGCAAACGTATATTCAAGTGCCAGATATTAATCAGTGGGTAAGACTACACTGAGAAGGGAGTATTTGAGAATACAATCCAAAATTTTAAGAAAGCACATTTAAAAAATGACATTCATACTATAAAGAAAAAAAAGACATCAGTCAATATGAAAGAACCAATAACAGCCCAGATATTGTAATACATGGACAAGTTCTTTAAAATTAACATGATACATATTTAATGAATCATAAGAAGTTGGCAATAATGTTTGAAGGGATGACAAATTTTAGACGATACTGGAAAATTATAATAAAGAACTAAACAAAAATCCTATAATTAACTCAACATCTGGATTTTTTAAAGGCATTGGATACAACTTGCAAAACATAATTGAAAAAGAATAATCATATTCAAAATATCATTATCCAAACTGAAGCACTAAGAGAAAGAAAAATTGAAGAAAGTGAACATGTTTTAATGAATTGTGAGACACTATGAAGTGATCTAACTGAGGCATAACTGGAGTAAAATTGGATTTCCTGAAGAATAGAAAAGACAAAATGAATACACACACACACACACACACACACACGGAGAAAGAAAGAGAGAGAGAGATGAACACTGAAATGAAAATCAAAACAAGTATGACCAAATTTCATTTGAGGATGCCATCAAATCCCCTGATCAATAAATCTAAAAAATCATATTGCACCCTATCATTTATCCTGATGAAAACCATAAATAATAATAAAAAAATAGTAAAAGGCAAATGGAGGTTGAAATGGGAACTATTCATTACTCAAAGAGAATCAGTATAGAAGAATAAGTATAGACCTATCATCAGGAAAATGAAGAAGAATCTAGAATACATAAGGAAAACAGCTTTAAATATTGGATGAGAGGGTGGGGGAAGGGAGTAATAACACAGAATTCTATATCTTGTAGAAACAGCTTTAAAAATGAAGAAAACAGTAAAATACTGAAAATTTTCAGATTTTATGTCCCCCCAAAATATCAAAAAACAAGCAAAACCATTTACACATGTAGGAGGCTTAGAAGTTGACACTGTCCTAAACAGTAAAAAGTAAAACAGACTGAAAAGTCAGTAACTCTTCTTGGATCTACAAGAAAGGAAAGAATGCAGGGCTAATTGTTGCTTCCAATATTAAAGAGACAGAGGCATTTACAGTGGTCTTGACTTATCAGAGCCAGAAACTGCCTTAGTACACAGTGCTGTGGTGAGACAATCTGAGTAGTAAGCAGTGAATTGCTGGAGACTCAGTGTCAACAATTTCTGAGAGTTAAAAACTCAAGGGGAATCCAGTCAGAGGGGAGCCCCCACAATACTGTGCACTATATCTCCAGGAGCCTGACCATTTTCCGACAATAAATATTAAGAAAAATCTCCTTATCTTCCATCAAGAGAAGGGAAAAGGAACCATTATGAAATACATCAGAGCACTCTCTTCTTAACAAGGTCTCTCAGGGGAAATTAGTTAACCAGAGCCTAACCGGCCAGAGTACCATCAAAGCCTAACTGCCCTAAGGAAGGAAAATATCCAAATACAGCTGTCTCTAGCCATCAGGTCTAATCGAAGGGGTAGGGATTGGGACCTCTGCTGAGAAACATGTGTTAAATTCACAGTTCAAGGTATAGGTGCACAAAAGACCATAGACCTAATCAGAGAACTATAGAACAATTCCTATCCCCCACCACCTAACTATCACATTGTTAAAAGCTGATTTACAGCAGATCGTTTTACCTGATGCATCATGTCCAGTAATGAAGAAAAATTTATAAGGCACAGCTAAAGGCAAAAAACACAATTTGAAGGACACATTGAACATTTTCCAAGATAGATCACATTAGGCCCCTAAACGAGTCTCAATAAATTTGAAATATTTGAAATCATGGAAACTATCTTTTCTGAAGTTAATGGAAGGAAGCTACACATTAATAACAGAAAAGAAACTGTAGAATTCACATACATGTAGAAATGGCCAGCTCTTTGTGATCTTGTGGACTGTAGCCTTCCAAGCTCCTCTGTCCATGGGATTCTCCAGGCAAGAATACTGGAGTGGGTTGCTATTTCCTTCTCCAGGGGTACTTTCCAACCCAGGGGTCGAACTCATGTCTCTTAAGTCTTCAGCATTGGCAGGTGAGTTCTTTACCACTAGCACCACCTGGGAAGCCACACTCTGAACAACCAAAAAGTCCAAAAAAAATAAATAAATAAAAGTTACAGGGGAAATTAGAAAATACTTATAGGTTAATAAAAATGCCAAACACAATATGCCAAAACTTACAGGATTCAACAAAGGCAGTAACCAGAGGGAAATTTACAGCTGAAAATACATCCATTATAAAAGAGGAATGAACTCAATCAACACCTTTATTTTACACCTTGAGTAACTAGAAACAGAACAGCATACTAAGCTCAAGATTAGTAAAAGAGAGAAAAAACGTAATATTAGAGTGGAGGGCTTCCCTGGTGGCTCACATGGTAAAGAATCTGGTTGCAATACGGGAGATTCGGGTTCAGTCCCTGGGTTGGGAAGATCCCTTGGAGAAGGGAATAGCTACCCACTCCAGTTTTTTTGCCTGGAGAATTCCATGGATGGGGGAACCTGGAGTTGCAAAGAGGCAGACATGACTGAGCAACTAACTAGGTAAATAAAATAGAGGATATAAAACCAATAGAATTGACAAACTAAAAGGTGGTTCTATTAAATGATCAACAAAATTGAAAAGCATTTTACTTTAATGATAAAGGAAAGGAGAGGAGAAAAAAAATAACTGAAAACAAAAGTGAAAGTTGGGATATTACTGGGTTTCCCAGGTGGCATTTGTGGTAAAGAACTCACCTGCCAATGCAGAGATGTAAGAGATGCAGGTTCGATTCCTGAGTCTGGAAGATCCCCTGGAGGAGGGCATGGCGACCCAACCAGTATTCTTGCCTGGAGAATCCATGGACAGAGGAGCCTACCAGGTCACAACAGTCAGACAAGACCGAAGTGACTTAGCATTCATGCGGGGATATTACTACCAATTTTACAAAAAGAAAAAGCAATATAAAAAATTGTGCTCTAACATATTAGATAATCTAGTAAAATAGGAAATTCCTAAGCAATTACCTAAGCTTATTTAAGAATGAATAGAAAATATCAATATACTTATAAAACTAAAGATATAGAATCACTAATCAAAAACTTTCCCCCAAAAATAATTCAGATGGCTTCAGTGATGAAGGCTACCAAACATTTAAAAAAGTTAATACTAATTCTTCTCAAATATATGCAAAAAATAGAAGAGAATGGAACAATTCCAACTCATTCTATCAGTTTAGCATTATCCTGATACCAAAGACAGATAAAGAATCCCAAGGAAAAAGAAATTTGGATAAAAATTTTATAAATTATTTATAAATATCAAAGTGAAAGTTATTAACAAAATACTAGCAAACTGAATCCAACAACATATGGCCAAGTGGGATTTATCACAGGAATAAAAAGTTGATTTAACATAAGCATATCAATCAATAGATTATAACATTAATAGGGGGAGTTCAGTTCAGTTCAGTTCAGTTGCTCAGTCCTGTCTGAATCTTTGTGACCCCATGGACTGCAGCACTCCAGGCCTCCCTGTCCACGCCAACTCCTGAATTTTACTCAAACTCATGTCCGTTGAGTCGGTGATGCCGCCCAACCATCTCATCCTCTGTTGTCCCCTTCTCCTCCAGCCTTCAATCTTTCCCAACATCAGGGTCTTTTCCAATGAGTCAGTTCTTCACATAAGATGGCCAAAGTATTGTAGCTTCAGCTTCAACATCAGTCCTTCCAATGAATATTCAGGACTGATTTCCTTTAGGATTGACTGGGTGGATCTCCTTGCAGTCCAAGGGACTCTCAAGAGTCTTCTCCAACACCACAGTTCAAAAGCATCAATTCTTTGGTACTCAGCTTTCCTTATAGTCCAACTCTCACATCCATACATGACTACTGGAAACCATAGCTCAGACTAGACGGCCCTTTGTTGGCAAAGTAATGTCTCTGCTTTTTAATATGCTGTCTAGGTTGGTTATAACTTTTCTTCCAAGGAGTAAGCATCATTTAATTTCCTGGCTGCAGTCACCATCTACAGTGATTTTGGAGACAAAAAAAAAAAAAAGTCTGTCACTATATCGACTGCTTTCCCACCTACTTGACATGAAGTGATGGGACTGGATGCCATGATCTTAGTTTTCTGAATGTTGAGCTTTAAGCCATCTTTTTCACTTGTCTCTTTCACTTTCATCAAGAGGCTTTTAGTTCTTCACTTTCTTCCATAAGGGAGGTGCCATCTGCATATCTCAGTTATTGATATTTCTCTCAGCAATATTGATTCCAGCTTTTGCTTCATCCAGCCCAGCATTTCACATGATATACTCTACGTAAAAGTTAAATAAGCATGGAGACAACATACAGCCTTGATGTACTCCTTTTCCTGTTTGGAACCAGTTTGTTTTTCCATGTCCAGTTCTAACTGTTGTTTCCTGACCTGCATACAGGTTTCTCAAGAGGCAGTCAGGTGGTCTGGTATTCCCATCTCTTTCAGGATTTTCCACAGTTTGTTGTGATGCACACAGTCAAAGGGTTTGGCATAGCCAATAAAGCAGAAATAAATGTTTTTCTGGAACTCTCTTCATTTCTCAATGATCCAATGGATGTTGACAATTTGATCTCCGGTTCCTCTGCCTTTTCTAAAATCAGCTTGGACATCTGGAATTTCTGGTTCACGTATTGTTTAAGCCTGGTTTGGAGAATTTTAAGCATTACTTTACAAACGTGTGAGATGAGTGCAATTGTGCAGTAGTTTGAGCAATCTTTGGCTTTGTCTTTCTTTGGGATCGAAATGAAAAATGACCTTTTCCAGTGCTGTAGACCCTGCTGAGTTTTACAAGTTTGCTGGCATATTGAGTGCAGCACTTTCACAGCATCATCTTTCAGGATTTGAAATGGCTCAACTGGAATTCCATCACCTCCACTAGCTTTATTCATAGTGATGCTTCCTAAGGCCCACTTGAATTCACATTCCAGGATGTCTAGCTCTAGGTGAGTGATCACACCATCGTGATTAACTGGGTGGTGAAGAATTTTTTGTACAGTTCTTCTGTGTATTCTTGCCACCTCTTCTTAATGTCTTCTGCTTCTGTTAGGTCCATAACATTTCTGTCCTTTATCAAGCCCATCTTTGTATGAAATGTTCCCTTGGTATCTCTAATTTTCTTGAAGAAATCTCTAGTGTTTCCCATTTTATTGTTTTCCTCTATTTCTTTGAATTGATCACTGAGGAAGGCTTTCTTATCTTTCCTTGTTATTCTTTGGAACTCTGCATTCAGATGGGAATATCTTTCCTTTTCTCCTATGCTTTTTGCTTCTCTTCTCTTCAAAGCTATTTGTAAGGCTTCCTCAGACAGCCATATTGCTTTTTTCATTTCTTTTTCTTGGAGATACTCTTGATCCCTGTCTCCTGTACAATGTCATTAACCTCTGTCCATAGTTCATCAGGCACTCTGTCTATCAGATCTAGTCCCTTAAATTTATTTGTCACTTCCACTGTATAATCATAAGGGATTTGATTTAGGTCATACCTGAATGGTCTAGTGGTTTTCCCCACTTTCTTCAATTTAAGTCTGAATTTGGCACTACAGAGTTCATGATCTGAGACACAGTCAGTTTCTGGTCTTGATTTTGCTGACTGTATACAGCTTCTCCACCTTTGGCTGCAAAGAATATAATCAATCTGATTTCAGTGTTGACCATCTGGTGATGTCCATGTGTAGAGTCTTCTCTTGTGTTGTTGGAAGAGGGTGTTTGCTATGACCAGTGAGTTCTCTTGGCAGAACTCTTTTAGTCTTTGCCTGGTTTCATTCTATATTCCAAGGCCAAATTTCCCTGTTACTCCATGGGTTTCTTGACTTCCTACTTCTGCATGCCAGCCCCCTATAACGAAAAGGACATTTTTTTTGGATGTTAATTCTAGAAGTTCTTATAGGTCTTCATAGAACCATTCAACTTCAGCTCCTGCAGCATTACTGGTCGGGGCATAGACTTGGATCACCGTGATATTGAATGGTTTGCTTTTGAAACGAATAGAGATCATTTTGTCATTTTTGAGATTGCCCCCAAGTACTGCATTTCGGACTCTTTTGTTGACTACGATGGCTACTCCATTTCTTCTAAGGGATTCCTGCCCACAATAGTATATATAATGGTCATCTGAGTTAGATTCACCCATTCCAGTCCATTTTAATTTACTGATTCCTAAAATGTTGATGTTCACTCTTGCCATCTCCTGTTTGACCTCTTTCACTATGCCTTGGTTCATGGAGCTAACATTCCAGGTTCCTATGCAATATTTATCTTTATATCATCGAACCTTGTTTCCATCACCAGTCACATCCCCAACTGCATGTTATTTTTGCTTTGGCTCCGTCTCTTCATTCTTTCTGGAGTTCTTTCTCCACTGATCTCCAGTAGCCTACTGGGCACCTACCAACCTGGGAAGTTCATCTTTTAGTGTCCTATCTTTTTGCCTGTTCATACTGTTCATGGGGTTCTCAAAGCAAGAAGACTGAAGTGGTTTGCCATTCATGTCTCCAGTGGACCACATTTTGTCAGAGCTCTCCAACATGACCCGTCCAACTTCAGTGGCCCTACATGGCATGGCTCATAGTTTCATTGAGTTAGACAAGGCTGTGTTCAATGTGATTAGATTGGTTAGTTTTCTGTGATTGTGGTTTTCAGTCTGTCTGCCCTCTGATGGAGAAGGATGGGTCTTATGGAAGCTTCCTAATGGGACAGACTGACTGAGAGGGAACTAGGTCTTGTTCTGATGGGTGGGGCCATGCTCAGTAAATCTTTAATCCAATTTCCTGTTGATGGGTGGGGCTGTGACCCTCCCTGTTATTTACCTGGGACCAAACTATTGCACTCATCTCACATGCTAGTAAAGTAATGCTCAAAATTCTCCAAGCCAGGCTTCAGCAATACGTGAACCGTGAACTTCCAGATGTTCAAGCTGGTGTTAGAAAAGGCAGAGGAACCAGAGATCAGA
This sequence comes from Giraffa tippelskirchi, assembly GCF_054371585.1. Taxonomy (NCBI): domain Eukaryota; kingdom Metazoa; phylum Chordata; class Mammalia; order Artiodactyla; family Giraffidae; genus Giraffa; species Giraffa tippelskirchi. The sequence goes on along the minus strand of NC_137275.1, from coordinate 59,987,832 downwards.
TTGCCGATATCTGCTGGATCATCGAAAAAGCAAGAGAGTTCCAGAAAAACATCTATTTCTGCTTTATTGACTATGCCAAAGCCTTTGACTGTGTGGATCACAAGAAACTGTGGAAAATTCTGAAAGAGATGGGAATACCAGACCATCTGACCTGTCTCTTGAGAAACCTGCATGCAGGTCAGGAAGCAACAGTTAGAACTGGACATGGAACAACAGAATGGTTCCAAATAGGAAAAGGGGTACGTCAAGGCTGTATATTATTACCCTGTTGGTTTAACTTATATGCAGAGTACATCATGAGAAACGCTGGGCTGGAAGAAGCACAAGCTGGAATCAAGATTGCTGGGAGAAATATCAATAACCTCAAATATGCAGATGACACCACCCTTATGGCAGAAAGTGAAGAAGAACTAAAGAGCCTCTTGATGAAAATGAAAGAAGAGAGTGAAAAAGTTGGCTTAAAGCTCAACATTCAGAAAACTAAGATCATGGCATCTGGTCCCATCACTTCATGGCAAATAGATGAAGAAACAGTGGAAACAGTGTCAGACTTTATTTTTTGGGCTCCAAAATCACTGCTGATGGTGATTGCAGCCATGAAATTAAAAGACACTTACTCCTTGGAAGGAAGGTTATGGCCAACCTAGATAGAATATTTAAAAGTAGAGACATTACTTTGCCAACAAAGGTCCGTCTAGTCAAGGCTATGGTTTTTCCAGTGGTCATGTATGGATGTGAGAGTTGGACGGTGAAGATAGCTGAGCACTGCAGAAGTGATGCTTTTGAACTGTGGTGTTGGAGAAGACTCTTGAGAATCCCTTGGACTGCAAGGAGATCCAATCAATCCATCCTAAAAGAGATCAATCCTGGGTGTTCATTGGAAAGACTGATGTTGAAGCTGAAACTCCAATACTTTGGCCACCTCATGGGAAGAGTTGACTCATTGGAAAAGACCCTAATGCTGGGTAGGATTGGGGGCAGGAGGAGAATGGGATGACAGAGGATGAGATGGTTGGATGGCATCACTGACTCAATGGATATGTGTTTGGGTAGACTCCAGGAGTTGGTAATGGACAGAGAGGCCTGGTGTGCTTCAATTTATGGGGTCGCAAAGAGTCGGACACGACTGAGCAACTGAACTGAACTGAAACTATTAGGGGAAGTAGAAAAAAATAAAAAGGTATGATCATCTCATTTGATGCAGAAACAGTATTTAACAAAATATAACACCCTTAAATGATTAAAAAAAAAAAAAAAACCTCAAGAAACTGGGACTAGGAATCCTGAATTGCCAAAACAACTTTGCACAAAGAATATGTCCAGAAAATTCTTAGCATCTGACTTCTGAAGTTACTAAAATGCTGCTGCTGCTGCTGCTAAGTCGCTTCAGTCGTGTCCGACTCTATTCGACCCCATAGACAGCAGCCCACCAGGCTCCGCCGTCTCTGGGATTCTCCAGGCAAGAATACTGGAGTGGGTTGCCTTTTCCTTCTCCAGTGCATGAAAGGGAAAGTGAAAGTGAAGTCGCTCAGTCGTGTCCGACTCTTTGCAACCCCATGGGCTGCAGCCTACCAGGCTCCTCTGTCCATGGGGTTTCCCAGGCACAGTAATCAAAACAGTGTAATACTAGCATAGGAATATACAGTATATATATAAATCACTGGAATACAATTGAGAGTCAAGAAACAAAAGTATACATCTGTGGCAAACTGCTTTTTGGTAAGGGTGCCAAATCTATCAAATGGGGAAAAACAGTCTTCAATAAACTCCACTGGCATTCTGAATTTACACACACACACAAAAATGAAGTTAGACCCCTACCTCATACTCATATATAACATAATCCAAAATAAATCAAAGACCTACATATAAGCACTAAAACCATAAAACTCTTTGAAAAAACAGGGCTTCATGACCCTAGGTTTGGCAATGGATTTTAAAATATGACACCAAAATACAAGAAACAACAGAAAATAATAAATTAGACTTCACCAATTTTTGTAAGTGCATTCAAGTGCACTGCCAGAAAATGAAACGACTACCTACCGCACAGAAAATAATATCTGCAAATCATACATCGGAGAAGGGCTTAATATAAGGAATAAACATAGATATTTAAAACTCATAAAACTCAACCACAAAAAGACAATCTAATTAAAAATGGCAGAATATATGAATAGAAATTTTAGCAAAGAAGATACACTAATAGGAAATAAATACATGATGCACTAATAGCAAATAAATAAATGAAAAAATAAATAGCAAATAAATACATGTTCATTAATTATTGAGTAAATGTAAATCAAAACCATAACTATACACCATTTCCACTTCATATCTACTAGGTTGGCAATAGCCCAAAATATGCAAATCAAAAATGTTAGAAAAGATGTAGAGAAACAGGAGCTTCTCTGCATGGGATTGTTACCATGGTTCAATTTCTATGGAAAATAATTTGGTAACACATTCAAAAGTTAAACAGAAAACTACCAAAGTATCTAGTAATACCACTCCTATGTATATACTCATAAAGGAATTGAAAGCAAGGACTCAAAAAAAATAATTTTACACTAATGTTCATTATAGAATTACCCATAACTCAAAGGATGGAAACACCTTGTATTCCTGAACAGACGAATGAATAACAAAATGTTATTAATACATAAAAATAGAATACTTTTCTCCACTGTAAGGAATCAGGTTCTGATATATGATAAACATTGATGAACTTTGAAAATTTTATGCTAAGTGAAATAAACCAGACTCAAAGGACACATATACCTGATTCAATTTATTATATATGTAATATTTATATAGAGGGAAAAGGTAGATTAGAGACTACCCATGGTCTGAAGGGAAGGAGGAATGGGAACTACTAATTTTTACAGATTTTCTGTTGGAAGTGATAAAAAATATTTCAACATAGTATTGATGGTTGTGCAACATTATGAAAACAATTAATGCCAGTGAACTGTACACTTAAATTTTTAAATGACAAACTTTTATATATTTTATTACATTATTTTTTTAACAAAGAAAGCAAAATTTAAACATCTTTTGGTGAACAGAATAATCTCTTGTGATAATCACAAATCATGTAGCCTCTGAAAAACTTCACCGCATTTCAGGATAGAGTAAGAGTTTAAAAGATAGATAAAATCTTAGGACAGTGATTCTCAACAGTAGAGAATTTGGCAGTATCTGGAGATATTTTTGTTAACTCATACAGGTAGTTGCGTGACTACTGGAATCTAGTGAGTAGAAGTAAGTGATGCAATGATGCTAAACATCTTATGAAGCACAAGAAATACCCTACAACAATTACCCTGCCCAAAATGTCTAAACTGCTTAGTGAACCCCCTGAAAAGTGCTTGGGATCCTCAAAGTTGAAGCTCAGGAGGCCATAGAAGAAGTTTTATAATTTAAAAAATATCTTAAGTATCTTGTTTCTACAGAAAGTATAGACCAACAAATAGATACTAGTATTTTTGCTTGAGAAAAGTCTCATGTTTACCATTTATCATAGACAATAGTATAAGTTTTCATTTTCTAATTAATAAGGTAGTAGCCAATTTTCTGAAGTTAAATCTTGAAATTGAATGATGTCACATTAGTATGTAAAGTAAACAGGAAATCTGTTATTTTACCATATGCTATATAAACCTCACGGAGAAGGCAATGGCACCGCACTCCAGTACTCTTGCCTGGAAAATACCATGGACGGAGGAGCCTGGTGGGCTACAGTCCATGGGGTCGCTAAGAGTCGGACGACTGAGCGACTTCACTTTCACTTTTCCCTTTCATGCACTGGAGAAGGAAACGGCACCCCACTCCAGTATTCTTGCCTGGAGAATCCCAGGGACGGCGGAGCCTGGTGGGCTGCCGTCTAAGGGGTCGCACAGAGTCGGACACGACTGAAGCGACTTAGCAGCAGCAGCAGCAGCAGCAGCATATAAACCTCAGGCATCTAATTCTCATTGGTCAACAAAAGCATGAGCTAGACTAAGCATGATTCTCTTCAATTTATCTTCAATTCTGTAAAGCAAAGGCCTATTCCGGCTAGGATACTACCCATTAAGTGTATTTAGATAGGTGCCTATCTTTATCCCCCTGGCAGTAAAAACTCAGAGTAGCATGGTTTGGAAGCCTTGTTTAAGACCCTGCTGTTTATTTCGGGATACAAAAAGTACCCTGCTTACTTCCAACTTCTCACCAAGCAAAGCACAGCATGACTCCCTACAGGGTTTTACTTTTGTGTTGCAAAAGCAATTTCAAAGAAGCCTTCTATAAAGCCAACAAGCACTGAGTCAGGGATCTTGGAAAGAGGCTCAGAGAGAATGGCAGCTCCTTAGGAGGGAGAGCACATCACTGGTTACATGTGAGCTGTCCAGATGTGGAGTTGATATTGCCCATCAGAAAGAGACTAAACAACTGGAGAACATAGGAAAAAAGTCACAAGTTGCCTTTACTTCTGGGAAGGTCTACTGAATTCACACTGACAGTGGAATTCAGCATTCTGTCACTTGTCCTCAATCCTTCGCACGTACTTAGATGATAAAAGTAACCCCTGAAACTCAGAGTACAGTTATTTAAATCAGCATATTCAACGATATCACAGCAAGCACTGAAAATCTCTTTTAACCATGATGCAATGCTGTTCTATGACTTCATATTATGATATTATTATAGCTACAAAGCGGTCCGTGGTATCAGAATAGCATCATTTCCTTGAATATGTTGCCAAATAGGTACTTCAAATACTGAATTATTTTAAAAAGTAACAACAGTGGCTACATAGTGAGCAGCTCGTTATTGGCTAGAGAGAAAGTCGCTCAGTTGTGTTCGACTCTGCAACCCCATGTGCTGCCCTAATGGTCTGGGAGAGAGAAACGAGGGGTCAGGGGACCTGCAGCCTCTAACGGACTGAGGTGCAGAGTCCACTCTAAATCCAGCTTTTATTCCTAATTGCAGTCTACAAGACTTTCTCAGATTTTATCTTTCTCAAGACACATGCTGTGTTAATCACGTACCCCTAAATGTCATGGACTACACTGACATAGCCCAGATCTCCTAGTGTTTACCCCAGGCCTATCCCTTCTGGGCTAGTCTCGGAAACAATTAGCAAGTGCGTAGGCAGTGTTCATGCCTGGTACCAACCCGGTGTTCCAAGGTCCATGCTGTTATGATCCCAATCATACTCCCTTCTGGGTCTGGCATTGGGGATTGTAACAAGGCTATTATTCTAAGACATGAAAAATAATCATCAACACAGTTTCTTAGTTTCTTAATATATGCTGTTTTTCCAGGTGCTGTTTCTGTCAACGTTCTCAAGGCTGTGAAAGTACATTATTAGAAATTCCCACTACACCCATGGATTATACAGTCCATGGAATTCTCCAGGCCAGAATACTGGAGTGGGTAGATTTTCCCTTCTCCAGGGGATCTTCCCAGCCCAGAGATCAAACCCAGGTCTCCCACATTGCAGATGGATTCTTTACCAGCTAAACCACACAAGGGAAGCCCCTCTTAGTGGCTAAGCACTTTGCTAAATATTTTCCAAATAATATTCATGGAATCTTTACAACTTCATGAGGTAGTATTCTTACTGCTTTTTTATAGAGTTGGAAACCAATGCTTGGAGTTTGGAAAAAATAAGATCACAAGCCTATTAGTGATATAACCTGAGTTAGGATCAAATTTATTAAACTCCAAAATTCATTTTCAGTAATCAGTAAGTGATACCGCCTCCTATATTGATATTATTATAATTTTATCTTTAAAGAAATGCCTACTTTATTGAAAACTATGTAAAGAATTTGCCCAGAACTGATATTGGTTTGCCAGGTGGCACAGTGGTAAAGAATCTTCCTGTCAATTCAGGAGATGTAGGAGATGTGGGTTCAATCCCTGGGTTGGGAAGATACCCTGGAATAGGAAATGGCAACCCACTCTAATACTCTTGACTGGAAAATTTCATAGACAGAGGAGCTTGGCAGGCTAGAGTCCATGGGATCTCCAAGACTTAGACACAACTGAGTGACTGAGCATGCACAATTGCATGCATACACACACATGTGTGTGCACACACACACACACACTCACACTATGTTGGACAGACAACCACAGACAGATTAAATGAATACACTGATAATGAGATACAGTAAAGAAATTAATAATAAGAATAGAAAGATTACCCAGACAATCAAGCAATAATTGAATACTTTGGGAATGAAACATTATAGCTCAGAAATCAATACTAATAAATATAGTATGGTTGGTATATAGGTATCACTAATCATTAGCTATATGCACTTAATTTCTTCTCTAACATGGGAAAAAAATCAGAAATCATAATTCTATGAAACACTGAAACAGAAGGAAAGTTCAGATAGTTATCTCTCATAATTCTCAGTCCAAATTTGGAAATTTAACAAATATAATAGGTATACATTATATAAATGCATAGTTAACCAGAATTTATTTATTCTGAAACTTAGTAACTTGGTTATTAGGCAAATAGATGGGGAAACAATGGAAACAGTGACAGACTTTATTTTGGGGGGGCTCAAATCAATGCAGATGGTGACTTCAGCCATGAAATTAAAAGACACTTGCTCCCTGGAAGAAAAGCTATGACCTATCTAGACAGCATATTAAAAAAGCAGAAACATTATTTTGCCAACAAAAGTCCATCTAGTCAAAGCTATGGTTTTTCCAGTAGTCATATATGGATGTGAGTTGGACTATAAAGAAAGCTATGCATCGAAGAATTGATGCTTTTGAACTGTGGTGTTGGAAAAGACTCTTGAGAGTCCCTTGGACTGCAAGGAGATCCAATCAGTCTATCCTAAAGGAAAGCAGTCCTGAATATTCAATGGAAGGACTGATGCTGAAGCTGAAGCTCCAATACTTTGGCCACCTGATGCGAAGAACTGACTCCTTGGAAAAGACCCTGATGATGGGAAAAATTGATGGTGGGAGGAGCAGGGGAAGACAGAGGATGAGATGGTTGGATGGCATCACTGACTCCATGGACATGAATTTGAGTAACCTCCGGGAGTTTTTGATGGACAGGGAAACCTGGCGTGCTGCACTCCATGGGTTCACAAAGAGTCAGACATGGCTGAGTGACTGAACTGAACTGAATAACTTGGTCAGTTTTGAACAACTGAATAACTTATTTTACACATATCTTGCATTCATAACTATGACCATCATTTGATTTTTTATTTTTTTATGCCACTTCTTGAGAAATCCTATATTTTCTTTCTTCCTATTTCTCTCCTCATGAGTAGCAGAGTAGGAACGAGTAAATATATATGTTAAAAATCAAATTGAAGTCATGAGCACACTGGGATGTATCAGTGAAGATCATTGTTCCATCAAGCTGCAAACCACCTTTTCTGGTCTGTTTCCTCTAAAACTATGTTCCCCTCTACCTCCATCTTTTCTTTATTCTCTGTCAAACTTCTCAAAGCTTTCAAAATTCTCATTTATGTTCTAAATGCCATCCCAAATGTCAGCCTCTTCCTACTTCAAAAATAAAATTTCCTATTATGCACTATTTACCAGCATACATTTTTCTATTATAGCATTTATCTTGCTCTAATTTGTGTGTGTCTCTCTCTTTGTGTGTATGTGTGTGTGTGTGTGTGTGTATATATATATATATATATACACATATATATATGTAAAATAAGAATAGAAATAATATGCAGGCAATATATATACATATGAACATTTTAGTTTTGTTTCTTCCATCATTTTTAATAAGTTACAATGACGGATTTATTTTCTAGGTGTCTTATACCTCTAGCAGCATGAAACAGAAAAGGAGTTGGGTATATGACAATGAAGAATGAAATTTAATTAGGCATTAAAAGTTAAAAAAAGAAAATATTCATTTCTGGCTATGATATATAATTATATAAAATAAGTTATTTCCCAAAATTTAAATTGTAAAAAGTCCTTTTTGCGTGTTGCTAACAACTCTGCAAACTTCGTTACATTAAAATAAAACTTAAAATACTCAGAGCTGATAATATACTGCTGTTAATGGGTTTGTCATATAGAGTGAATGTAACTCATTATTAACAATAGTGACCACTGTTAAAATGCAACTTTTTGATTCCAAGTATGTTGATTTACCTGGTAAACAATGATTTAAAGCTATCTAGTAATAAAAATAGATTAGTTTTATTGAAAACTATGAATAGTATTTATTCATCTCAATAATTCCAATTTGAATCTTATGACATTATACTACCTTATGAAAAATAAGAAATCACCCTAACCCACTGAAGCTTCAGGAAGGAAAAATTGTCTCTTTTGATAATTTGCAACCAAGAATGAGCCTGCCATAACATAAATGTAGAGTTCAAATTTATAAAACTCTGTAAAAGTGTAAATTACAAACTAAGAAATTAACTTAAAGTTGGGCTAGGTTGATAGCTCTACCTCAGATTTAATAGAATAAAGCTCAAACTTTTTCAAATAAAAAGAATTACCCACCATTTGTGATAACATGGATGAAACTTGAGGACATTATGCTAAGTGAAATAAATCAGAGATTGACAAATAGTGTATAATCTCACCTATGTATGAACTCTAAAAAAACAAGGAAAAAAAAAACTCATGGGAAAAAAAAGATCAGATCTGTGGTCATATGTAGGAAATGGTTGGAGAAGTTGAAGATGGTCATGTTGTGCAAACTTCCAATTATAAGATAAATCAGTACTGGGATGTTATAACAGCATGAAGACAGTAGTTAACACTACTTTATAGATTATTTGAAAGCCAGCAAGTGAGTAGATACTCTTTAAATACTTAAAGTTCCCATCACGGGGGGAAAACAAAATTATTTTTCCTGTTATATACCTATATGAGATGATGGATGTTAACTGAACTTATTTTGATAATCATGGCACAATATCATAAAGCAAGTCATTATACTATACACTTTAAATTTATATGGTGCTTTCTGTCAATTATGTCTCAACAAATCTGAAAGAGAAAAAACATCACCAATTATATCTTCAGAATTCCACATATTCAATAAAAAATTACCTTTTAAAAGTTGGCAACAAATGGGGTCAGTAAAGAAACAGAAAAATAAGGATCTTCAACAAAATCAATTCTTGGATTTTTCATATAGAGTTATAAAATACATCCATATATTATTAATATTATTTAAATTAAAATATAGAAATGAGCAGGAAATAAAACATCAACAAAAGGAATAAAGTAGGTTTTAAAAGTGCGAGTCAGTACATTTAGAAATAAAAAAGATTACTAATATTAACAACTTAATAGATATAGAGTATTGGCAAAACAGAAGAATTACTCAGCCAGATAACTTAACTAAAGAAATTATGTGAATTTAACTCAGAAATATGAGATGGAAAATCGAAATTAGATATTTACAGAAATGGTGAATAGAATAATAAGCAATATACAGTTATTGCAATTACAGAAGTATAAAGAGAGCCATTGAGCTTGAGAAAATACTTGAGAACATGATGACGTACATAAACTGTTATCTTTCAAAAAAGTATTTAGATCTCTCAGTAATGCATATAATTAGTATCAAATATTCATGTTGCTTTTACATTTATCTCTTTATGTGTGTGTATATATCTGTCTCTCTGTCTCTAACTATATATCTATCTATCCATTCATCTACAAATGTGATTGACATGAATTGCATAATATTGTAATTCATGTACCTGTTGTGAATTCAATACCAATTCCTACATACTAAAGACTCAATCTACTTAGAAAAAACAAAAATGTTCAGCACTCTGGAAAATGACAATTCCTTCTAGAAGAACATATGCTATTTATGCTATTGGACACATTAAATAGTGTTTTCCCCTTATCTAAGTGTTTCAATCATTCAAGCTCTCCTCACCCTCAGAAAGAATGTCTATATTCTATTTAAGTGGGAGCACATGACAATCAGAGTATACACCCTTTTTTTCCCTCAAAGATTTTTTAAAAAATGATGTGGAGGAGTATCCTTTAGCAACTTGAACAGAGCTAGTTACAGGAGTGGATGTTTAGAGTTACAGGTCATACTGTGCCATCACTGGGTCCTGAGAGAAAAAGATACTTAATCTTAAAGAATGCATTATTTATATTAATTGTAATAATGAAGCACTTCCTAACTGTAGATCCCATGGAAAGGGCCTTTCCATACATCTAAGAGTAGTTTACAAAATGCACCTTGGAAGAATAATAAAGATAGTACTGAAATTAATATCAAGTTGACTTCTACTAGAGAAGGAGTGTACACGTCATCTATATTGATGCCTTAGTTCACTAGGCACAGAATACTGAAGACTAGGCAGAAATATATAAAAACATATACACATATATATATGTGTATATATATATATATTTCTTACAGTCCTGGAGACCAAGAAGTCCAAGATCAAGGTGTCTGGTAACTGTCTTCTCACTATAACCTCACACTGAAGAAGAGGGCAAGGAAGCACACCGAGGTCTATTTCATAAGGACACTAATCCAATTCATGAGGATTCTGTCCTCAAGGCCTAATCATCTTCCTAAGGTCCCACCTCCAAATATTATCACATTGGGAATTAGATTTCAACATACAAATTTTGGGGGAAAGACATTAATCTATAGCAATTGATAACATTCTACTTCATAAACTGTATAGTTTATTCACTGTTGTTTCTTTTATCATTATGATTTATAACTTTCAGAGATAATTGTTTGCTTAAATATCTCTTTTTCCAATCCCCATATCTTCCCATGGTCTTTTTAATTTCAAATTAAAATCATAGAACTTCTTTTATCTACATACAACTTGTATTTTATGTAATAATGAATATTAAAATACCGTTTATAGTGTAACTTCCACATGAACATAACATCACATTACACAAAATGCTCAGTTACATGAATTCCTTCTTCATCATCACTGAACACACTGTCACTCAATCTCAGTGTTCATATCTATAAGTTGAATGTCATTATCAAGAGGAGCCATCTGCTCAAAGTTGGACATCATGAGTTGTTAGGCAACTCCTATGGCATATGTACCAAAACCTACTTGTCTGTTAGATAATTGATGTATTTTATTAAAAAAATTGTTACCTTTTTTGCTCTCTGAAGTCACATGGAACAACTAAATTATCAAATAACTGAATTATAACTGTTACATATATTTAATTATATTATAGATAATTAATTATAATAAATATAAATATTCATTTTATTATTTTTGTGAAAAACATAAAAATGTTTCAGTTGGATCCCTCTCTCATCACAGAATGTTTTATGATTGGTGTAAATTCCTAAAATTTGCTACTCTAGACTCAAGCTATTATTCTAGAGATGAAACAAATTATCCCAGAAAAATTTTGTTTTTTACAATGTAACAATCAAAAAGGTAGTAACTTTAATAGGATATTTCCATTTATCTTTATGTAAATAAATGGTAGACAGACAGCTCAAACAGCAAAAATGCCAGTTATCAACCATGATGTACCAAGAATTGAGTAAAATAAGGATTATAGAATTTTAATGCACAAATTTTATTTTGAAGTTTTGATAAGAAATTCTTAAACTATAAATTGTTAAATAATTTAAAATTTAATATTACTTTCTCTCTTGTCTACTTCATGTATGCATTTAGAAAATAGAGCTTATGTGGTTCTTATGGATGTGCTTATTCTTTTTTAAATATTTTATTTTTTTAGCCTATACAATTTATTTTTTATTTTTATTTTATTTATTTTAATAAATTTATTTATTTTAGTTGGGGGCTAACTACTTTACAATATTGTAGTGGTTTTTGCCATACATTGACATGAATCAGCCATGGATTTACATGTGTTCCCCTTCCTGAATCTCCCTCCCACCTCCCTCCCCATCCGATCCCTCTGGGTCATCCCATTACCCCAGCCCTGAGCATTTGTCTCATGCATCGAACCTGGAATCGTGTTCTGTTTCACATATGATAATATACATGTTTCAATGTTATTCTCTCAGAACGTCCCACCCTCATCTTCTCCCTCAGAGTCCATAAGACTGTTCTATGCATCTGTGTCTCTTATTCTGTCTCGCATATAGGGTTATCGTTACCATCTTTCAAATTTCATATATATGCATTACAATTTATTTTTTAATTCCAAAAAGAAAAAAGAAAAAATAGGCCTTTTGTTAATTTCAGTGTCTTTAATTAAAAGTAATTTGAATATTTTATAACAAAGAAAATGATCATGTTGTATTCAACTACTGTCTGTTTAGGAAGCTGATGCTTTCAGCATGAATGCTTATGAATAGCAAGACTATAAGAAAAGTATAACTGGAATTCAGTATACATTTTTCTTATTTGATCCAATCGCTGATAACATTCAACCCAAGGCATATTATATGTAGACTGACATTTGGGGCCAAAATGATATTGTGCAGTTCAGAATATTATGATATGAATTCCTACCTATATATTTAAATTTATATTGAGAAGATAATTTCTATATTTGTGACTACAACTATTCTAAGGCTTGGCTCTACTTTCATGATATTGTATAATAAGTATAAAATAAGGAGAGAAACAGTATGGACCTAACAGAAGCAGAAGATATTAAGAAAATGTGGCAAGAATACAGAAAAACTATACAAAAAAGATCTTCATGACCCTGATAAACACGATGGTGTGGTCATTCATCTAGAGCCAGACATCCTGGAGTGCAAAGTCAAGTGGGCATTAGGAAGCATCACTACAAACAAAGCCAGTAGATGTGATGGAATTCCAGTTGAGCTATTTCAAGTTCTAAAAGATGATGCTGTGAAAGTGCTGCACTAAATATGCTAGCAAGTTTGGAAAACTTAGCAGTGACTACAGGACTGGAAAATGTCAGTTTTCATTCAATCCTGAATAATAGTCAAACTACTGTGCAATTGTACTCATCTCACTCACTATCAAAGTAATTCTCAAAATTCTCCAAGCCAGGCCTCAACAGTACCTGAACCCTGAAATTCCAGATGTTCAAGCTGGATTTAGAAAAGGCAGAAGAACCAGAGATCAAATTGTCAAAATCTTTTGGATGATAGAAAAAGCAAGAGAGTTCCAGAAAAACATCTACTTCTACTTTATTGACTATGCTAAAGCCTTTGACTGTGTGCGGACCAAAACAAACTGTGGACAATTCTTAAAGAGATGAGAATACCAGAACACCTTACCTGCCTCCTAAGAAACCTGTATGCAGGTCAAGAAGCAACAGTTAGAACTGGACATGGAAAAACAAACTGGTTCCAAATAGGGAAAGGAGTACATCAGTGCTGTATAATTTCACCCTGCTTATTTAACTTATAGGCAGAGTACATCATGAGGAAGGCCAGGCTGGATGAACTACAAGCTGGCATCAAGATTGCTGGGAGAAATATTAATAACCTCAGATATGCAGATGACACCACCCTTATGACTGAAAGTGAAGAACTAAAGAGACTCTTGATGAAAGTGAAAGAGGAGAGTGAAAATCTGGCTTAAAACTCAACATTCAAAAAATGAAGATGATGGCATCCAGTCGCATCCCTTCATGGCAAATAGATGGGGAAACAATGGAAATAGTGAGAGACTTTATTTTCTTGGGCTCCAAGATCACTGCAGATGGTGATGGAATCATGAAATTAAAAGACCCTAGCTCCTTGGAAGAAAAGCTATGACTAACCTAGACAGCATATTAAAAGCAGGCACATTACTTTGCTGACAAAAGTCCATTTGGTCAAAGCTATGATTTTCCCAATAGTCATGTATGGGTGTGAGAGTTGGACAATAAAGAAAGCTGAACGCTGAAGAATTGATGCTCTTGAACTGTGGTGTTGGGGAAGACTCTTGAGAGTCCCTTGGACTCCAAGGAGATCAAATAAGTCAATCCTAAAGGAAATCAATCCTGAATATTCATTAGGAAGGCAAAGGGCTAACTCGTTAAAACCTAAAGCTGGAAAAGTTTGAAGGCAGGCAGAGAAGAGGATGACAGAGCACAAGATGGTTGGATGCCATCACTGATTCAATGGACATGAGTTTGAGAAAGCTCTGGGAAATTATGAAGTACAGGAAAGCCTGGTGTGCTTTAGTCCAGGACACAACTGAGCTGGACACAACAGAGCAACTGAATAATGACACAACAGAGCAACTGAATAATGGCAACAATAATAAATATGTATGGTTTAACAAGTTAAAATTGTTATTTTAATCTCCTGAGCCATAATTTTGTTCTTTTAACTAGAAACACATCCTTACAGTTTTTTAATGCAATGTGATTACTACTAAATAGTAAATTAAAACAAAAATTAATGTGGAATTGAGTGTTCTACATACATTTGTATATGAAATATATGTCATCAAAACACGTCACATAGAAATAAGTGTCTCTGTAATTGCTTCACATATAACCAACCAAATATTTAAATAGAATTTTCTATTTTCTAAATTAATATTGAGGGTTCCCTTTTCCATCATGAAAATAAATTTCCCACTCTAGGGTAAGGGAATGGCTATCATACATTAACCTATGGTTAAATATTAATTTATAGTTTATAAAATAAAATATAAAATATTATTTTATAATTTATAAAATATCTTCCTAATAATAATTAATCTTATAAGAATTTGTTCATCTATATTAAATCTATTGCCTTAGATTTAGCTAATTTTTAAGTTAATTTTGTAATAAAATTCACATTTGTGTAGGGTTCTAGCATTCAGAGTTATGGTCATCAGATATAGATTTATCATTCACCAGTAGGGTTATCACTTATAGATCCCCAAACTCTTCTGTTCCTAAGCATATTCATCCATAAAAATTGTGATTAACTAAGCTCCTCTGTCCATGGAATTCTTCAGGCAAAAATACTGGAGTAGATAGCCATTCCTTTATCCAGGGGATCTTCCCAACCAAAGAAATCTAACCCCAATTTCCTGCACTGCAGGCAGATTCTTTACTGTCTGAGCTATCAGGAAAGCAGCAAGTACCTTCTATGATTAATGTGACTCTAAATCTCTTTGACTTTAATTAAATAGCCTGGGTGTCTCAATACTTAGTAAAATTTAATTTGATTTTACTATTTCTACAAATATCATTTCAGATGTAAATATGGCTGTCAACATTTGAGTTTACTAGGCTCCTAAAGCACATATCAATGAACTAGAATTGCACTCTTTCCATAAATATAAGAGTAAATAGGGTGGCAGTCCCAAGATGGTGGAGGAATAGGACAGGGAGACCACTTTCTCCCCCACAGATTCATCAAAAGATCATTTGAATGCTGAGCAACTTCCACAAAACAACTTCTGAATGCTGGCAGAGGACATCAAGCACCCAGAAAGGCAGCCCATTCTCTGCAAAAGGAGGTAGGACAAAATATAAAAGACAAAAAGACAGACAAAATAATTCAGGATGGAGATCCATCCTAGGGAGAGAGTCACGAAGGAGGAGAAGTTTCCAAATAGCAGGAAACTCTCTCACAGGCGGGTCTGTGGGGAGTTTTGAAATCTCAAAGGGCAACATAACTGGGAGGATAAAAAAAGCAACAACAACAAAAAAAAACACAACACACAGAATAGGCACCTAACCGCAACTGCCAGAGGAGAAGTAGCCCAGATGCTCGCATATGCTACCCATGAGCAGGAGCTGAACAGGGAGGTGTGGGCTGCATCATTGGTCCTTAGGGTAAGGACCAGACCGGAATGCCCTGAGGGCAATCTGAGGGAGCTAACATGAGATAGCAACCCAAACTGTGGGATCGCCAGAGAGGAAAAAAATAGAGAGAGAGAGAGAGAGAGAACTTTCCTGCAAAAGGCTTTAAACTGCACCCTGGCCCACGCAAAGAACAAAGGATTGAGTGAATACCAAAGGGGAGCTAATTGGCTGCATATAGGTCTCTCCACCCCACTGGAGGCAGAGAGGCAGGAGGGAGACAGCCAGAGCTGGAAGCCACGGGGCTGCTCCAATCTCGGCCCCAGAGACTGGCATCCTCCTCCAAACTGTGAGAAGGTTCCCAGTTGCTAACCAAGTCTTCCTGGGATCCTGGACAGTTGACATCTGCCAGGAGGGTCACTGAGACCAGCTCCCCAGAGGAGACACACAGCACACCTGAGATGGTACTCTCAAGGTGCTCCTGGGAAACCAATTGGCCAGGAACAGGAAGGTAATTAAGAGGAATGGCCCACCTGGGACAGTGCGCTCACCAAGAACCTGATCACGTGAGCTGCTTGGACCTGGGAAAGGCACAAAATGCATGCCCAACTGAGTCTATGCCCTTGTGGAGTACCCGAGAACCTGAACCAGAGTGGCTTGGACCTGGGAAGTGAACAAAACGCAGGGTCTGCTTTGGACAGTGTCCTTCATAGCACCCTGGAATCTGAGCAATGTAGACCCAGAAAGCACATGCCACTGTGAGCAGGGACAAACCCAGTGTGGTCCATACACTACAAACACTCCCCACACACACCAGTGATATTTGCTTGCAGTGTTCCTCCCTCCCCACAGCACAACTGCACAAGTGAGCATAAATAAGTGACCACCTTCGTCCCCTTGTGTCAGGGCAGAAATTAGACACCAAAGAGACTTGCAAACAGAGGAAGCCAAAACAAACAAAGAAGAGGGAACCACTCTGGAAGTGACAGGTGCAACAGATTAAAACCCTGTAGTCAACTTTGACTAAGCATTGGAGGAGCCTATAGACCTTGAGAACAAGTACAAGCTGGAACAAGGAACTATCTGAAACTGAACTGACCCCACACTGCCCACAACAGCTCCAGAGAAATTCTGAGATATATTTTAACTATTATCACTTTTTAATTTTTTTTAATTTAAGTTCTTTATTACTTCTTTAATTTTCATTTTTATAACCTACTATTACCTTGCAAAAAAAAAAAAGACCCTATTTTTGAAGCAAATTTCATATATACATTTTTTTATAATTTTTGTGATTGATTTTGTTTTGTATTTTTTATGTATCTTTGAGAGTCTAACCTCTACTCTAGATTTTTAATCTTTGCTTTTTGGTATGTTATCAATTTTGTACCTATAAGAATTTAATCTTCAGTATCCATTTTCACTTAGGGATGTGATTACTGGCTTGATTGCTCTCTCATCTTTTGACTCTCCCTTTTCTTCCCCAGGTTACCTCTATCTCATCCATCCCCCTTCTTTACTTAACTCTGTGAATCTCTCTGGGTGTTCCGGGCTATGGAGAACACTTAGTGAACTAATTACTGGCTAGATTGGTCGCTCCCCTTTTGACTCCCCCCTCTTCTCCTCCTTGTCACCTCTATCTCCCTCCTCCCTCTTTTCTTCTCTATGTAACTCTGTGAATCTCTCTGGGTGTTCCACACTGTAGAGAGCACATAGGGAATTGATTACCAGCTAGATTGCTCTCTCACCTTTTGACTCCCCCTCCTTCTCCTTCTAGTCACCTTTAACTCTCTCCTCCCTCTTCTCACCTCCATGTAACTCTGTGAACCTCTCTGGTGTCCCTCACTGTGGAGAATTGTTTTGCCATTAATCTAGATGTTTTATCATCTGTGCTGCATGGATGGAGAAGTCTTGAAGCTACTGTAAGAATAAGACTGAAAGCCAGAGGCAGGAGGCTTAAATCCAAAACTTGAGAACATCAGAGAACTCCTGATTCCAGGGAACATTAATAGACAAGAACTCAACCAAAAGACTCCATACCTACACTGAAACCAAGCTCCACCCAAGAGCCAACAAGTTTCAGAGCAAGACATACCATGCTAATTCTCCAACAACACAGGAACACAACCCTGAGCGTTAAAAGACAGGCTGTCCAAAGCCATACCAAACACAAAGACACCCAAAAACTCACTACTGGACACTTCATTGCACTCCGGAGAAAGGAGATGCAGCTCCACCCACAAGAACACATACACAAGCTCCCCTAACGAAGAAACCTTGAAAAGTCACAGGGAGCAGGCTCCACAATAAAGAGGAACCACTAACTTCCAGCCTACAGAAAGGGCATCCCAAACACAGCAATCTAAACAAGAAGAAAAGGCAGAGAAATACTCAGCAGGTAAAGAAACATGATAAATGACCACCAAACCAAAGCAAAGAGGAGATAGGGAGTCTACCTGAAAAAAGAAACCAGAATAATGATAGTAAAGATGATTCAAAATCTTGAAAACAAAATGGAGTTACAGATAAATAGATTAGAGACAAGGATTGAGAAGATGCAAGAAATGTTTAATGAGGACCTAGAAGAAATAAAGAAGAGTCAATCAATAATGAATAATACAGTAACTGAGATCAAAAGCAAAGTGGAGGGAAGCAACAGTAGAATAACTGAGGCAGAAGATAGGATAAGTGAGGTGGAAGATAGAATGGTGGAAATAAATGAGGCAGAGGAAAAAAAAGAAAAAAAGATTTAAAAGAAATGAAGACAACCTCAGAGATCTCTGGGACAATGTTAATGTCCCAACATTCGAATCATAGGAGTCCCAGAAGAAGAAGACCAAAAGAAAGGCCAGGAGGAAATACTTGAGGAGATAATAGCTGCAAACTTCCCTAAAATGGGGAAGGAAATAGCCACCCAAGTCCAAGAAACCCAGAGAGTCCCAAACAGGATAGACCCAAGGTGAAACACCTCAAGACACATATTTATCAAACTAATGAAGATCAAACACAATGATAAAATATTAAAAGCAGCAAGGGAAAAGCAACAAATAACACACAAGGGGATCCCCATAAGGATAACAGCTGATCTTTCAATAGAAAATCTTCAGGCCAGAAGGGGATCGCAGGACATACTTAAAGTGATGAAAGAGAAAAACTTACAACCCAGATTACTGTATCCAGCAAGGATCTCATTCAAATGTGAAGGAGAAATCAAAAGATTTACATAAAAGCAAAAGCTGAGAGAATTCAACACCATCAAACCAGCTCTTCAACAAATGCTAAAGGGCCTTCTCTATACAGAAAACATTTATAAACTCGAACCCAAAACAACAAAGTAAATGTCAATGGGATCATACTTATCAATAATTAACTTAAATGTAAATGGGTTAAATGTCCTCAATCAAAAGACACAGACTGGATGAATGGATACAAAAACAAGCCCCCATGTATGCTGTCTACAAGACATCCACCTCAAACCAAGGGACACATACAGACTGAAAGTGAAGGTCTGGAAAAAGATATTTCATGCAAATGGAGACCAAAAGAGACCAGGAGTATTAATACTCATATCAGACAAAATACACTTTTAAATAAAGGCCATGAAAAGAGACAAAGAAGGAGACTACATAATGATCAAAGGATCAATCCAAAAAGAAGATATAACAATTATAAATATATATGCACCCAACATAGGATCACCTCAATACATAAGGCAAATGCTAACAAGTATGAAAGGGGACATTAACAGTAACGTAATAATAGTGAGAGACTTTAATATCCCACTCACACCTATAGATAGATCAGCCAAACAGAAAATTAGCAAGGAAACACAAACTTTAAATGATACAATGGACCAGTTAGACCTAATTGATATCTATAGGACCTTTCACCCCAAAACAATGCATTTCACCTTTCTCTCAAGGGCACATGGAACATTCTCCAGGGTAGATCACATCCTGGGCCATAAATATAGCCTTGGTAAATTCAAAAAAATTCAAATCATTTCAAGCATCTTTTCTGATCATAATATTGTAGGATAGATGTCAACTACAGGAAAAAAAACTATTAAAAATACAAACATATGGAGGCTAAATAACATGCTTCTGAATAACCAACAAATCATGGAAGAAATAAAAAGGGAAATCAAAATACATAGAAACAAATTAAATTGAAACACAACAACCCAAAACCTATGGAATTCAGTAAAAACAGTGCTAAGGGGAAGGTTCATAGCAATACAAGTTTATCTCAAGAAATAAGAAAAAAAAATCAAGTAAATAGCCTAATTTCACACCTAAAGCAACTAGAAAAAGAAGAAATGAAGAAACCCAGGGTTAGAAGGAAAGAAATCATAAAAATTAAGACAGAAATAAATGAAAAAGAAACAAAGGAGACTATAGCAAAAAATAACAAAACTAAAAGATGGTTCTTTGAGAAGATAAATAAAATAGACAAACCATTAGCCAGACTCATCAAGAAAAAAAGGGAGGAAAATCATATCAACAAAATTAAAAGTGAAAATGGAGAAATCACTAAAGACAACACAGAAATACAAAGGGTCATAAGAGACTACTATCATCAACCATATGCCAATAAAATGGACAACTTGGAAGAAATGGACAAATTTTTAGAAAAGTATAACCTTCCAAAACTGAACCAGGAAGAAGTAGAAAGTCTTATCAGACCCATCACAAGTATGGAAATAGAAACTGCAATCAAAAATCTTCCAACAAACAAAAGCATGGTCAGATGGCTTCACGGGTGAATGCTACCAAAAAATTTAGAGAAGAGCTAACACCTATCCTACTCAAACTCTTCCAGAAAATTGCAGAGGAAGGTAAACTCCCAAACTCATTCTATGAGGCCACCATCACCCTAATGCCAAAACCAAAGATGCCACAAAAAAAAAAGAAAACTACAGGCCAATATCACTGATGAACATAAATGCAAAAATCCTTAACAAAATTCTAGCAAACAGAATCCAACAACATACTAAAAAGATCATACATCATGACCAAGTGGGCTTTATCCCACCAATGCAAGGATTCTTCAATATTCTCAAATCAATCAATATGATACACCACATTAACAAATTGAAAGATAAAAACAATATGATTATCTCAATAGATGCAGAGAAAGTCTTTGACAAAATTCAACACCTGTTTATGATAATAAAAAAAAACCTCCAGAAAGCAGGCATAAAAGTAACATACCTCAACATAATAAAAGCCATATATGATAAACCCACAGCAAATATTCAAAACGGTGAAAAATTGAAAGCATTTCCCCCAAAGTCAGGAATAAGACAAAGGTGCCCACTCTCACCACTAGTGTTCAAAATAGTTTTAGAAGTTTTAGCCACAGCAATCAGAGAAGAAAAAGAAATAAAAGGAATCCAGATTGAAAAGAAGAAGTAAAACTCTCACACTTTGCAGATGACATGATCCTCTGCATAGAAAACCCTAAAGACACCACCAGAAAATTACTAGAGCTAATCAATGAATATAGTACAGCTTCAGGATATAAAATTAATACCCAGAAATCCCTTGCATGCCTATACACTAACAATGAGAAAACAGAAAGAAAAATTAAAGAAACAATCCCTTTCACCATTGTGATGAAAAGAATAAAATATTTAAGAATAAATCTACCTAAACAAACAAAAGACCTATATGTAGAAAACTATAAAACCCTGATGAAGGAAATCAAAGATGACACAAATAGATGGAGAAATATACCATGTTCATGGATTGGAAGAATCAATATAGTGAAAATGAGTATACTACCCAAAGCAATCTATAGATTCAATGCAATCCCTATCAAGCTACCAGTAGTATTTTTCACAGAACTAGAACAAATAATTTCACAATTTGTGTGGTAACAAAAAGCCTCCAGTAGTCAAAGCAATCTTGAGAAAGAAGAATGGAACCGGAGGAATCAACTTGCCTGACTTCAGGGTATACTACAAAGCTACAGTCATCAAAACAGTATGGTCCTGGCACAAAGTCAGAAATATAGATAACTGGAACAAAATAGAAAGCCCAGAGATAAATCCCCGCACCTATGGACACATTATGGACAAAGGCGGCAAAAATAAACAATGGAGAAAAGAAAATCTCTTTAACAAGTGGTGCTGGGAAAACTGGTCAACCATTTGTAAAAGAATGAAACTAGAACACTTTCTAACACTATACACAAAAATAAACTCAAAATGGATTATAGATCTAAATGTAAGACAGAAACTGTAAAACTCCTAGAGCAAAACATAGGCAAACCACTCTCTGACATACATCACAGCAAGATCCTCTATGACCCACCTCCCAGAGTAATGGAAATAGAAGCAAAAATAAACAAATGGGACCTAATTAAACTGGAAACCTTTTGCATAATGAAGGAAACTATAAGAGAAGTGAAAAGACAGGTTTCATAGTGGGAGAAAATAATATTAAATGAAGCAACTGACAAAGAATTAATCTCAAAAATATACAAACAGCTCATGCAGCTCAATGTCAGAAAAATAAACGACCCAATTAAAAAATGGGCCAAAGAACTAAACAGACATTTCTCCAGAGAAGACATACAGAGGGTTAACAAACACATGAAAAAGTGCTCAACGTCACTCAGTATCAGAGAAATGCAAATCCAAACCACGATGAGGTACCATCTTATGCCGATCTTAATGGCTGCTATCCAAAAGTCTACAAACAACAAATGCTGGAGAGGGTGTGGAGAAAAGAGAACCCTCTTACACTGTTGGTGGGAATGCAAACTAGTACAGCCACTATGGACAACAGTGTGGAGATTCCTTAAAAAGCAAAAAATAGAACTGCCATATGACCTAGCAATCCCACTGCTGCACATACACACTGAGGAAACCAGTATTGAAAGAGACATGTGTACCCCAGTGTTCATCACAGCACTGTTTACAATAGCTAGGACATGTAAGTAACCTAGATGCCCATTGGCAGATGAATGGATAAGAAAGCTGTGGTACATATACACAATGGAATATTACTCAGCTGTTAAAAAGAACATATTTGAATAAGTTCTAATGAGGTGGATGAAACTGGAGCCTATTATACAGAGTGAAGTAAGTCAGAAAGAAAAACACCAATACAGTATATTAATGCATAGATATGGAATTTATAAAGATGGCAACGATGACCCTGTATGTGAGACAGCAAAAGAGACACAGATATAAAGAACAGACTTTTGGACTCTGTTGGAGAAAGTGAGGGTAGGATGATTTGAGAGAATAGCTTGAAACATGTATATTACCATATGTGTAATAGATAACCAGTCCAAGTTCGATGCATGAAACAGGGCACTCAAAGCCAGTACACTGGGAAAACCCAGAGGGATGGGATCCAGAGGGAGGTTGGAGGGGGGTTCAGGATGGGGGACACACGTACTCGCATTGATGATTCATGTCAATGTATGGCAAAAACCACCACAATATTGTAAAGTAATTAGCCTCCAATTAAAATAAATAAATATTTTTTAAAAGAGTAAATATAGTAAGTATAGTAAACATATACATTGTTTACAGTGTTTTTTTTTATAAATTAAGCTACATTTTGGATTTATGGAAAGATTACTTCAGGAAATCATTTATTTATGTGAAGAGTAAAATTTATATCCATTAAATTAAGTGCATCCATTGAAAACTTTTGAAAGAATATATGCAGTAACTAGAATATTGTCTGATCTCTATAAAATATATTTGTATATGAATCAAAACTATTTGCATATTCACTAATACTTTTAAAGTTAAGTTTAGAAGCTTTGTACCTTGTTTTAACACTTTTTTGATGACTGTATTAAAATTAGGCTCCTAAAATATAGTTAATTATTGTTGTCTCCATCATGAACAATCCCAACTCTTAGCAGTTTCATATGTGAACACTTTTTCCAATATAACACCTCTTTGCTTTGTTATCAAATCCAATAGATTTGGCAAAATGCATTTCATGGGAAAACAAGAAGATAGTTTGGTGATGGCCTTGCAACAGCATTGTTATTTCACAGCTGAGTAACCTCAGACTCTGCTTTTTGTGTTTCAGGTGCGTATGAAGAGGCTTAACATGATCACATCTTTGAGTTAAAATTTTTATGTTTTTCTAGAACTAAGGTTTTCCAAGCAGTGCTGTTAGCTGTCATGGAGTAAGTATATTCTTATCATGCTGTCCTTTGAAGCATGACATCATGACTAAAGATGAGAACCCTATACTGGATTGCAGACACCTGAGCTGAATTTTGATGGACTTTCTGTAACATGCTGTAATCTATGGAGACAGAAATCCACACCCACTGACTTACCAAAGGACTAACTGATGTTCTAAAGGGAAAGGAGAATAATTTCCTGAAAGACAAATGCTAAAAATGTCTAATTTATTAGATTAGTGAGTTCAGTTTTAACAATGATTGACTAATTGCAATATAAGGCACATTCTTTGCTATAGTAATTTTTTTTGTAAACTCCAAATAAGCCTTCAGAATAAAAAAAATCACCTTTTATGTAGTAATTAAATAAGCAAAAATATTTGTATTGTCTTGCAGTTTTAAAATGTCACTAATCATGTTTTTATAAATAACTGTGTACTGTAAAATTATACAGGTAAGGATTCTGAAGTCCCCTAATGTCACACAGCTGAAAGGTGGTCTCTAGCTAAATAATAATAATTTCTATCCTGGTTCCTAATAGTCATATTTTTATGTCTGTGTAGCTGTAATATTTCAGAGAATATACAAACAGATTTAATGGCTTGCTATTGCATCATTAGCATTAAAAAAATTGTCATTTTTTAAGAATGTTGCCTTTTAGTGTTTCAAGGTACATTACAGGCATAAATGTTGAATTGTATAATACGTGTTTTAAGTATGCCAGGAGATTCCTATGAGAATTTATCAGTGACATATTAACCTAATAGGATAAGCTCTATGATTATGAAATATCCTGATTCCTGGTGTTAATCTCAACCTGCTTTGTATACTATAAAAACTTATAACAAATTATTTGACTGGAATGCTTTTTGTCTGTTTTCCAAGATCTTTTTATTAGAATGTTGAGGGGAAGAAAGTCAACTAATACAAGGTTGATATCATCACTCAAATATTACTCATAAAAAATGTTTTATTTGTTTTCTCTGTTTGTTACTGTTTACTGGATACTATGTTATATGTTGGCTATAAAATAGTGATAAAAAAAGCAACTTAACTCTTACTCGCAATTCACTATAGGGGGCAGATACTAAATCAATAATTGCATAAATCAATCATTTCAACTTTGACAAATGAGACAAACCACATGTTGATTAGAGTACTAATAATGAGTAATCTAGCTTAGGGGTTAGATAACAATCTCTCTAGAAAGTAACAACCTAGCTGAGTTCTGAAGCATGAGTAGTAATTGTATAAGAAATGAGACATTGGAACAAAGAGGAAGAGGAGCACTCTGATGCAGCATATGGAAGCCTATGGCTGTTTCATGTTCATGTTTGGCAGAAACCAACACAATTTTGTAAAGCAATGATAATTAAAAAATAAATTGCTATAATGATAATTTTAAAATAATTTTTTTAAAAGAAAGAAGCATAACATGTTTAAGCACCTTTTAAAAGCATAGTCAACTTAAACTTGAAATAGAAAGGATGTATTTTTGAAAACAGGTCACCATAGTTTACAATAACTTATTTAATTAAAATTTATTAACCCTTATTTATATTACCATTTTACAGATGAGTTAACTAAGATCCAGGTATATATGTAAATTCGCCAAAGTAAATATACAACATACAGCAGAACAGGGACTTGAAAACCAGTTAGTTTGACTCCAAAGTTTCTACTCTTTGAAATATTATATCCAGTTTCTCATATGAAAAAGATAAACACTCTATAGAAAATAAGAATAGAGTGAATCACCTTATTCAAAAATAAGAAGTTATATGATTTTGGTAGGTAGGATATATAATAGTGCTTCCATGAGCCATGTTGAAGCTTGAGACAAAAGGAAAAGTACCATTCCTACCTTTATGTACAGTTTGATGTTTTGCTTAAAAACTTATATGCACTAAGTTTTTTTTAAAAAATTACATTAAAATGCTATTATCTTATTTATGAGCTTTCACTGCCACTTCACATATTGGGCAGAAGGTAAATACCACAACCTACTCCTCTGTTCCATACATATAGGAAGGAAAAAAAGAACAGTGGTTTGAGCCTATGTGTAAAAGAATGGTCATAAAATGAATAAGATAGTAAAATGGCTGAAGAGGAAAATATGCAGATAAAAGGAATACTAAAGAAGAAATGACAGGCAGTCAAAGCTAAAGATCCTGGAGAAGTGATGTATCTTTTGGAGAAGAGGTGGAGGAAGGAAAACTGGAAGATCAGGAAGTATTGTTCAGGGTTTAGATTCCCTTTCTTTGGGATTGGAACGAAAACTGACCTGTTTCAGTCCTGTGGCCACAAAAGAATGTTCAAACTACCACACAATTGCACTCATCTCACACGCTAGCAGGTAATGCTCAAAATTCTCCAAGGTAGGCTTCAACAGTACATGAACCATGAACTTCCAGATGTTCAAGTTTGATTTAGAAAAGGTAGAAGAACTAGAGATCAAATTGCCAACATCCTTTGGATCATTGAAAAAGCAAGAGAGTTCCAGAAAAACATCTTCTTTTGCTTTCTTGACTATGCCAAAGCCTTTGACTCTGAGGATCACAATAAACTGTGGAAAATTCTGAAAGAGATGGGAACACCGGACCACCTGACCTGCCTCCTGAGAAATCTGTATGCAGGTCAAGAAACAATAGTTAGAACTGGACATGGAATAACAGACTGGTTCCAAATCAGGAAAGGAGTATGTCAAGGCTGTATAATGTCACCCTGCTGATTTAACTTATATCCAGAGTACATCATGTGAAATGCTTGGCTGGATGAAGCATAAGCTGTAATTAAGATTGCTGGGAGAATTATTAATAACCTCAAATATGCAGATGACACCACCTTTTTTGGCAGAAAGTGAAGAGGAACTAAAGAGCCTTTTGGTGAAAGTGAAAGAGGAGAGTGAAAAAGCTGGCTTAAAACTCAACATTCAGAAAACTAAGATCGTGGCATCCGGTCCTGTCACTTCATGGTAAATAGATAGAGAAACAATGGAAATGGTGAGAGACTTTATTTTGGGGGGAGCCAAAATCACTGCAGATGGTGACTGCAGCCATGAAAATAAAAGAGGCTTACTCCTTGTTCCTTGGAAGAAAAGCTATGACCAACCTAGACAGCATATTAAAAAGCAGAGACATTACTTTACTAACAAAAGTCCATCTAGTCAAAGCTATGGTTCTTCCAGTAGTCATGTATGGATGTGAGAGTTGGACTACAAAGAAAGCTGAGCACTGAAGAATTGATTCTTTTGAACTGTGGCATTGGAGAAGATTCTTGAGAGTCCCCTGGACAGCGAGGAGATCCAACCAGTCTATCCTAACAGGAAATCAGTCCTGAATATTCATTGGAAGTACTGATGCTGAAGCTGAATCTCCAATACTTTGGTACCAGATGGGAAGAACCAACTCATTGGAAAAGACCCTGATGCTGGGAAAGATTGAAGGCGGGAGGAGAAGGGGATGTCAGAGAATGAGATGGTTAGATGGCATCACTGATGCAATAGAAATGAGTTTGAGTAGACTCCAGGAATTGGTGATGGACAGGGAAGCCTGGCGTGTTGCAGTCTATGGGGTCGCAGAGAATCAGACCCACTGAGCAACTGAACTGAACTTAGATTTCCTGAGATCAAGGTTCAGGGGAAAGTGAAGCTACTGCTAATAATAAAGAAAATGACTGAATAAAAATCTCCACGATGCCAATTAACTTACATTACCATTTGTAAAACTGATAGCCAAAGGGAATTTGCTGTATGACTCAGGGAACTCAAACAGGGGCTCTGTATCAAACTAGAGGGATGTGATGGGGAGGGAGATAGGAAGGAGGTTAAAGAGGGAGGGGACATATGTATACCTATGACTTATTCATGTTGATGTTTGACAGACAACAACAAAATTCTGTAAAGCAACTATCTTTCAATTAAAAATTTTAAAAAAATAGAAGATCTTTTGTAAATATTGCTACAATTGTACTTTAGGCTAATCACCTGCCCCAATAAGTTTTACTGTTGTTTATTTAAATAAAAAATAAGTTTATTTGTTAAAATAAAATATTCTAAGCCTACTTAAGTACTGTATGATATAGAATCATTGTATTATTTGTCAACTGCAAAAATACTTTTGTTGTACTTGATGCCAAAATTTAATAAATTGGGTGAAATAAGAACCAGAAAACAGTCCTTACGCTCTGCTTCCATACTCGTTCTGAACAAGAACTCATTGTCATGTAATGAATATCTATAAACACTGATTTTTCAAACCTTAAAATATAATTATGAGTGATAATTTATAATTATTGTCCGGGCTTCTCCCACAGTCTTTAACAGCTTCTATGATAAATGATTGTTATGTGCAATATGGTATGTTAACAACTGAATTAAAACATTTTGGCCATATGTCTATCACTGCAGGCAAAGTCCAGGGGGATGATGTGAAGACAAAAACACAGGATAAATTCTCCTCATAATTACATGAAAATATAAACTGATGGTTGACAGATAATAAATGAGATGTAAAATTATTGCTTCAAATGTTTGGAGATTAATAAATGGGGACAATAATGAAAATATGCTTGGAGACTTCCCTGTAGCTCAAACGGTAAAGAATATGCCTGTGAGGAAGGAGACCAGGGTTCGATCCCTGAGTTGGGAAGTGTCTCTGGAGGAGGGAATGGCAATCCACTCCAGTATTCTTGCCTAGAGAATTCCACGGACAGAGAAGCCTGGCAGGCTACAGGCCATGGGGTTGCAAAGAGTCGGACACGACTGAACGGCTAACACAACACACAATGAAAATATATTCAATGCCCAGGAGTTAAGGCAAATTTCCATTCAGAAATATATGTACTTAACCAAAATTCTTCTTAATATGAGATCAAATGCAAAAGTCACTAATTCAAACACAAGAGCTTCAACCCATAAATCTGGGTGAGGTTACACCTTTTTAAAGCTGCAAATTGAAGTTAACAGATCAAAATCAATTAGGTCTGCTAATCTGTTCACAAAGGTGTAAATTCTTAATCAGAATTTATTACAAGGCTGACAATGTAATTTAACAGCAGTACTTAAATCTTGATCAGACAATTCAACTTTCAGACTCAATTCATTTTTTTTGAAGGAAATAAAAAGACTGTTTTAATGTTAGCATCATAAGGCAATTTTACATTAAGTATATATGATATATACCATGTGTTACACATAAATATGAGATATAATTTGTATGTTAGAAATGATATCACTTAGTACTGTGCTGCAGTCCATGGGTTTGTAAAGAGTCAGACATGGCTTAGCAATGGAACAACAACAAATTAAGATTTGAGACATTTTTTAGTGAGAGCTGTCATTTATATTATGAACATTCTTTTATGTTAGAATGGATCAGGTGATAGTTTTCCCAAAAATTCCTATTTTAAAACCATATCAAGTATGTTCTCAATTTTCTATTATAAGGACTGCTTCAGAGCAGTGCAGTGCCTTTTGAAATGAATTCATCTGTACTATCCCCACTGCCATTGGCGACAAGAGATCCCATTAGCTTCAAATTGTTTAGCAAAATTGGCTCCCTTAGGTGTTTTGCGAACTATACAATGCCCAGTGCCTTCAGAAAATGACATATGGAATATCTGTGGTAGTTGACGCTGGAGATTAAAACTTTATTTTTTGCGTTAACTGAATTGATGTTTATTGAGAGTCTTTTATAAGTATAAAACAAGTTATTTGGAGTGGATATTTATAGATACTATAGAGATATCAAAGGCTCACTTTATTCTGGTAACTCAGTTCTGCCTTGGCTGACATAAGAGCACCTATCACTCTATGATGAAAATAAGCTCATGGAAAGTTAACTGTGTTAAATTTCTGAAATCTAATTTTGAAAACTACCTTACAATAGACTTTGGTTGCATGTGAATACAGGCATGCCTCAGAGAAATTGCAAGTTTTTTCCAGACTTCCACAATAAACAAAATATCACAATAAAGCCAGTCATGCAAATTTTTGGTTTCCAAATGCATATAAAAGTTAAGTTTACAGTATACTGAAGTCTATTAAGTGCACAATAGTATTATATCTGTAAAAAAAATGTACATACTTTAATTTTAAAATTTGTTGTTGCTCAGCCACTCAGTTGTGTCCAACTCTTTGTGACTACATGAACTGCAGCATGGCAGGCTTCCCTCTCCTTCACCATTTCCTGGAGTTTGCTCAAATTCATGTCCACTGAGTCCATGATGCCATCCAACCATCTCATCTTCTGTCACCTCCTTCTCCTCTTGCCCTCAATCTTTCCCAGAATCAGTCTTTATAATGAGTCAGCTGTTCGCATCAGGTGGCCAAAATATTGCAGCTTCGGCTTCAGCACCAGTCCTTCCGATGAATATTAAGGGCTGATTTCCTTTAGGACTGACTGGTTTGATCTCCCTGCTGTCCAAGGAGCAAGGAAGTTTATTTGTGTATATTTATTTTATGTACATAAAAATAATGTACACACCTTAATTAAAAAATACCTCATTGTTAAAAAATGCTAATGATTATCCAACCCTTCAGTAAATCCTAATATTTTTTTCTGGTGGAGAGTTTTGCCTAGAAGTTAATGGCCACTGATTGATCAAGGTGGTGGTTGCTGAAGGTTTAGGTGGCTGTGGCAAGACAACAGTGAAGTGTGACGCATTGATTGATTCTTCCTTTCATGAGCTGGTGTTTTTTGTTTTTTTTTTTGTAGCTTGTAATGCTCTTTGATACCATTTTACCAACAGTAGAAATTCTCTCAAAATTGGAGTCAGTCTTCTCAAATCTTGCTACTGCTTTATTGACTAAGCTTGTGTAATAAACATTTTGTTGTCAATTCAACAATCCTCACAGTATCTCCTCCAGGAGTAAATTCTATTGCAAAAAACAATTCACTTTGCTCATTCATAAGAAATTCTCATTTGCTAAAGTGTTATCATTGAATGATGAGTGTAAGTTGCTCAGTCTTGTCCAACTCTTTGCAACCACATGGACTGTAGCCCACCAGGCTCCTCAGTACAGGGAATTCTCCAGGCAAGAATACTGGAGTGGGTAGCCATTCACTTCTCCAGGGTGGTCTTTTCAACCAAAGGATAGAACTTGGGTCCCCCACATTGCAGGGAGATTCTTTACTGTCTGAGTCACCAAGGAAGCCCAAAAGTGTTGTCAAGAGATTGTAGCAATTCAGTCATGTCTTCAGGCTCCATTTCTAACTTTAGGTATCTTGCTGTTTCCACCACATCTGCACTTTCTTCCTCCACTGAAGGCTTGAGTCCTTCAAAATGCCATCCATGAGGATCAAATTGAATTCTAAGCTTCTGAGAAGCAAAAGGCAAAAGAGAAAAAGAAAGATATACTCATCTGAATGCAGAGTTCAAAAGAATAACAAGGAGAGATAAGAAAGCCTTCCTAACTAATCAATGCAAAGAAATAGAGGAAAACAATAGAACGGGAAAGAATAGAGATTACTTCAAGAAAATTAGGGATACCAAGGAAGCATTTCATGCAAAGATGGGTGCAATAAAGGACAAAAACAGTATGGACTTAACAGAAACAGAAGATATTAAGAAGAAGTGGCAAGAATACCCAGAAGAACTATACAAAAATTATCTTCATGACCCAGAAAACCATGATGGTGTGACCATTCACCTAGAGCCAGACATCCTGGAGTGCAAAGTGAAGTGGGCCTTAGGAAGCATCACTATGGACAAAGCTAGTGGAGGTGATGGAATTCCAGCTGAGCTATTTCAAATCCTAAAAGATGATACTGTGTAAGTGCTGCACTCAATATGCCAGCAAATCCAGAAAACTCAGCAATGGCCACAGGACTGGAAAAGATCAGTTTTCATTCCAATCCCAAATAAAGGCAATACCAAAGAATGTTGAAACTACCACACAATTGCACTCATTTCACATGCTAGCAAAGTAATACTCAAAACTCTCCAAGCCAGGCTTCAGTGGTACATGAACCAAGAACTTTCAGATGTTCAAGCTGGATTTAGAAAAGGAAGAGGAGCCAGTAATCAAATTGCCAACATCTGTTTTTTTATAGCAACATCAAATTGCCAACAAAAGCAAGAGAATTCCAGAAAAATATCTACATATGTTTTATTGACTACGTCAAAGTCTTTGACTGTGTGGATCACAACACACTGTGGAAAATTCTTCAAGATATGGGAACACCAGACCACCTGACCTGCCTCCTAAGAAATCTATATGCAGGTCAAGTAGCAACAGTTAGAACCAGACATGGAACAACAGACTGGTTCCAAATTCAGAAAGGAATACATCAAGGCTGTATATTGTCACCCTGCTTATTTAACTTGTAGGTAGAGTACATCATGCAAAATGCCAGGCTGAATGAAACACAGCTGGAATCAAGATTGCTGGGAGAAATATTAATAACCTCAGATATTCAGATGGCACCACCTTTTTGGCAGAAAGTGAAGAGGAACTGAGAAACCTCTTGATGAAAGTGAAAGAGGAGAGTGAAAAAGCTGGCTTAACAATCAACATTCAAAAAACTAAGATCATGGCATCTGGTCCCATCACTTCATGGTAAATAGATGGAGAAACAATGGAAACAATGACAGACTTTATTTTCTTGGGCTTTGAAATCACTGCACATGGTGACTGCAGCCGTGGAATTGAAAGACCCTTGTTCCTTGGAAGAAAAGCTATGACCAACCTAGACAGCATATTAAAAAGCAGAGACATTACTTTGCTGACAAAGGTCCATCTAGTCAAAGCTATGGTTTTTCTAGTACTCATGTATGGATGTGAGAGTTGAAACACAAAGAAAGCTGAATGCCAAAGAATCGATGCTTTTGAACTGTGGTGTTGAAGAAGACTCTTGAGCGTTCCTTGGACTGCAAGGAGATCAAACCAGTCAATCCCAAAGGAAACCAGTCCTGAATATTCATTGAAAGGACTGATGCTGAAACTGAAGCTCCAATACTTTAGCCACCTGATGGGAAATACTGACTCATTGGAAAAGATCCTGATGCTGGGAAAGATTGAAGGCAGGAAGAGAAGGGGATGACAAAGGATGAGAGAGTTGGATGGCATCACTGACTTGATGTACATGAGTTTGTGCAAGCTCTGGAAGTTAGTGATGGACAGGGAAGCCTGATGTGCTGTAGTCCATGTGGTTGCAAAGAGTTGGACAAGACAGTGACTGAGCTGAACTGAAACTTCTGTTTATGTAATTTATTCTCATGAGTCATGAATGTTCTTAGTAGCATCTAGCATGGTGAATCCTTTCCAAAAAGTTTTCGATTTACTTTGCCCAAATTAATCAGTGCCTTCATGTTAAGTAGTTTCAGTTATATTCAATTCTTTGAGACCCCAGGGACAGTAGCCTGCCAGGCTCCTTTGTCCATGGGACTCCCCAGTTAAGAATAATGGAGTGGGTTGCCACACCCTCCTACAGAGGCTCTTCCGTGGAGGGAAGAATCACTATCTATGTCAGCTATAGCCTTATGAAATATACTTCTTAAGTAATAACATTTGATATTCAACTGACTCCTTGACCCATATCCTGCAGAATGGATAATGTGCCAGCAGGCATAAAAGCAACAATAATCTCACTCTATGGGCTACAGTCCATGGGGTTACAAAGAGTCAGACACGACTTACTGATTGAACAATAAAATACCTCCATTAGAACTTTTGGGTGAGCAGGTGCGTTGTCAATGAACTGTAATATTTTGGAAAAAAAAAGAAAGAAAACCTTATTTTCTGAATAGTAAGCCTCAACAGTCAACTTCCAATATTCAGGAAACCATGTGGTAAACAAACATTCTGTCATTCAGGCTTTGCTGTTCCATTGATAAAGCACAGATGGAGTTAATTAGCCCAAGTCCTAAGGGCTCTAGCATCTGTAGAATGGTAAATGAGCATTCTCTTCAACTTAAAGTCACCACTTGTATTAGCCTCTAACAAGAAATTCAGCCTGTCCTTTGAAGTTTTGAAGCCAGGCACTGACTTCTCCTCTCTAGCTACAAAAATTTTACATGACACCTTCTTCCAATATAAGGCTGTCTCATCTACATTGAAAGTATATTTTCACTGTAACCACCTTCATTAATTATCTCAGCTAGATCTGGATAACTTGCTGAAGCTTCTGCATCAGCACTTGCTTCTTCACCTTGCATTTTCATACTACAGATACAATTTTTTCCTTAAACCTCATAAACAAACCTCTGCTAGCTTCCAACTTTTCTTTGGTAGCATCCTCACTTCTCTTGGCCTTTAGAGAACTGAAAAGCATTAGGGCCTTCCTCTGGGCTTCTCAGGTGGCTCAGTGGTAAAGAATCTGCCTGCCAGTGCTGTAGACACAGGAGAGGTGGGTTTGATCCCTCAGTCAGGAAGATCCCCTAGAGGAGGTCATGGCAATCCATTTGTTTTCCTGCCTGGAGAATCCAACGGACAGAAGAACTTCGTGGGTTAGAGTCCATAGGGTCGCAAAGAGTCAGACAAGACTGAAGTGACTGAGAACAAGCATGAGGGCCTTCCTCTGGACTAGGCTTTGGCTTAAGGGAATGTTTTATCCCTGGTTTGATGTTTTATCCAGACAAGTAAAACTTTCTTGATAAGAATAAGACTGTCTCACTTTTCTTTTTTTAAACCATTCATGTGTTCAATGGAGCAGCAGTTTTAATTTCCATCAAGAACTTTTTCTTTGCATTTACAACTTGGCACACTGGCTGGAACAAGAGGCTTACTTTTGGCCTATATCTGCTTTCAACATGCCTTCCTCACTAAGCTTAATAATTTCTAGATTAAAATTAAAGTGAGAGATGTGCAACTCTTCTTTTGACTTGTATACTTAGAGGCCATGACAGGGTTATTAATTGGCCTAATTTTTAATGTTCTTGTGTCTTATTGAATAAGGAAGGTTCAAAGAGATGAAGAAAAACACAGAAAGGCAGTCTGATGGAGTAAGTCAGAAAATACACAATATTTATCGACTAAGTGTGTCATCTTATTAATAGATGTTGTCCCAAAAGTCACAATAGTAATATCAAAGATCACTGACAAATATAATAATGATGGAAAAGTTTGAAGTATTACATGAAGTATCAGAACATGGTACAGAGATACAAATGAGCAAATATTGTCAGAAAAAGGCTTCGTTTATGCAGGCTTGCTTTATTTAATTTGCAAAAATTGCAATGTTTACAAAGTACAGTGGAACAAAATGCAATAAAATGAGATATGCCTTGATTCATGATGACTCCCTAATATGAAAAAAAAATGATATATGCCTGTAGATTTTTCTGTCTCTTAATTTCAGAAAATTTCTACTCAAAACTGAATCAAACTAGTGCAAGAAAAATTGCATCATTTATATATTAACATTTATTGGAAGCCTACTTTTAATGATGGATTCTCAGGTATTGGTTAATATAGGCATGAATGAGATGAATATAATACCTGCTTGATAAAAAGTCCACCCAATTCATTATAGAAATAGCCACAAATCTCAGAAATCTACTTTAGTTCTATGAAGGTAATAAAAGCCAAATCATTGATTATTCAATGAAGAAACTGTGGTCCCCAGACTTTGGATGGTTTGTCAAATTTCATAAGTAATTACTATCAGATTGAGCTATGACTCAAGTCTTCTAAATGTGCCCAATGTGGCATAATTTTACCCATATGTTAAATTTCCAATTATTATTCACTCCTACAATTATTGACGATAAAGGACTGACATACATTTTTGTTACTTTGAAGTTTTTCTTTTTTTTCCTTAAAGTATTGTGCTTATGTATGTACAGAGAGAGAGACCCTAAAAAGATGACCTAAAAATTTTCAAAGAAAAAGTCACTGCTAATACTAACCTAACACTAATTAGAAATGTGAATTTCCAGGGAAAAACACACTTTGGGAAAAACCTGCCATCAAGTATTAATTTTCAGTACTCATTTTGTACAGCTGAGATGATAGAGGTCCACAATGTCAAAGAAGCATTATACAGACATCAGTTTTCTAATAATGCCTGAGCAGAAAATGTTTCAGTTAATCTGATTGATTTTCAAGCTATTTTGAAATCACCGGTGGACTTTAGAAAGCCTCCTAAAGAGGATTTGTTTTCAACAACTCCTCAGGTTAAAATGGTTAACAGCTGGATTAAGTGTTGTATATTAAGTGACCTGAAAGAGGAAGGGAGAGAGCACAAATTAATAATTTGCAGAAATGTACTTTATTCCTACTAAAAACGCAGACCAAAAAAAAAAAACAAAAAGAAGACAAACTTTACCACTGAATTTTTGGAATTGGAAATGATCTTAGATAAAATTGGGACAATTTCTATCTGTCAAGCATTTTGCTAAGTACTTCATTATTTAACTGTAATTCTCACAATGCATGATAAGTAGAATAGTAATATCTTCATTGACTGATGTAGAAATGAGAGTATCCTAATTTCATTTTCTTTTTCAAATAAGAGAGCTAAAATTTGGAAAGAGACTTGACTTCCTCAACACATACAACAATCTCTCTTATATCCCTTAAATACTTGTAGGCTTCCCTGGTGGCTCAGGTGGAAAAGAATCTGCCTGAAATACAGGAGACCCTGTTTCAATCCCTGAGTTAGGAAGATCCCCTGGAGAAAGGAATGGCTACCCACTCCAGTATTATTGCCTGGACAATTTCATGAACAGAGGAGCCTGACAGACTACAGCCATGGGATCACAAAGAGTTGAACACGACTTAGTGACTATCACTCCCAACAATCTCAACAACAACAGAGTTTAGCAGTTTAGTGAGTTAGGACCTCTAACTCTCCTGATCTCCCACTTCTGGTTTAGCATTTAATTACCTTCATAAGGGCTTCCCTTGTGGTGCAGCCGGTAAAGAATTTGCCTGCAATGCGGGAGACCTGGGTTCAATCCTTGGGTTGGAAAGATACCAGGGGGAAGGGAAAAGCTACCCACTCCAGTATTCTGGTCTGGAGAATTCCATGAATTCTTAGAACCTGACACGGAACAAGAGACTGGTTCCAAACTGGGAAATGAGTACGTCAAGGCTGTATATTGTCTCCCTGCTTATTTAACTTATATGCAGAGTACATCATGTGAAATGTCGGACTGGATGAAGCACAAGCTGGAGTCAAGATTGCCAGGAGATATATCAATAACCTCAGATATGCAGATGACAACACCCTTATGGCAGAAAGTGAAGAGGAACTAAAGAGCCTCTTGATGAAAGTGAAAGAGGAGAGTGAAAAAGCTGGCTTAAAACTCAACATTCAAAATACTCAGATCATGTCATCAGGTTCCATCACTCCATGGCAAATAGATGGAGAAACAATGGAAACAGATACAGACTTTGTTTTCTTGGGCTCCAAAATCACTGAAGATGGTGACTGCAGCCATGAAATTAAAAGATGATTGCTCCTTAGAAGAAAAGCTATGACCACCCTAGACAGCATATTAAAAAGCACAGACATTACTTTGCTGACAGAGTCCGTCTAGTCAAAGCTATGGTTTTTCCAGTAGTCATGTATAGATGTGAGAGTTGGACTATAAAGAAAGCTGAGCACCAAAGAATTGATGCTTTTGAACTGTGGTGTTGTAGAAGACTCTTGAGAGTCCCTTGGACTGCAAGGAGATCAAACCAGTCAGTCCTAAAGGAAATCAGTCCTGAATATTCACTGCAAGGACTGATGCTGAAGCTGAAGCTCCAATACTTTAGCCACATGATATGAAGAACTGAGTCATTGGAAAATATCTGATGCTGGGAAAGATTGAAGGCAGGAGGTGAAGGGGATGACAGAGGATGAGATGGTTTGATGGCATCACCGACTGGATGGACATTAGTTTGAGTAAGCTCTGGGGGTTGGTGATGGACAGGGAAGCCTGGTGTGCTGCAGTCCATGGGGTCACAAGTAGTCAGACACGACTGAGAGGCTGAACTGATCTACTTTCACAAATACCATATATATGTGTATGGAAATAGATGGCTAGGTAGGTAGAGACTTGGATAGAGAGATTTAAGATAGATATGAAAATATGTATCTTGAAAATGTGAGGAGGAAATTTGTAGGATTCTAATAATACTTTATACTAAACTTAACAATAATAAATTATATAAACTTACTTTGAAGATGTTCTGCAGTAGAAATATTAACACAATTTATTTCAAGAAAATAAGATTTACATAAAATTCCACTTATAAAACAAAAATCCATGTATTATCTTATTGCTGTTTTAAGTATAAATATACATTTGTGCATGTGTGCTAAGTTGCTTCAGTCATGTCTGACTCTTTCTGACCCAATGAACTGTAGCTGGCCCGGTTCCTCTGTCCATGGGATTTTCCAGGCAAGAACATTGGAGTGAATTGCTGTGACCTCCTCCAGGGGATCTTCCTGACCCAAGGATCAAACCTACATCTCTTATTTCTCCTGCATTGGCAGGTGGGTTCTTTATACAACTAGTACAAATATGGTCATATCATATTACATAATGAACATTTTAAAAGACATATAATTAATGTTTCTGTTTGAATTGATTTTTATTTTTCTTACACATTTGACTTTTAATTCAGGAAAACCTTTTATTATGTGCATACTGGTTTAAAAACACAGGAAATTCTCTTTATGTTATTTTTTATAATAAAATATTTCTACATGTACAAAAGGAAAAAGAAACACTTTCTGAATAATATTTACATCTATGTATGAGATTTTCCCTTCTATGTAAATAAAGATGAAATTAAAACAAGATAATTCAACTGTTTATTTCTATACATAATAGTCATTTATGTTCAGCTTGGAAAAGATTGAAAAAATAAAGAAGACAAAAATAATTTGCAATTTATTCAATTAGCAATAATTACTGATGTCTTTATTTTGCCTACAAAAGTACATATGATTGTGTCTGTGTGAATGTGTGTGTGTAAACATATGGTGTACTTACATCCAGGACATGATTTCCCATATCATTATATGAAAAAAGACTTCTGTGTGAATAAATTTTGTAGAAAAGTATAGATAATAACTAATTTTATGAAGTAAAATTTAAACTAGGCTTAGTTCAAACTGAGGAATATTACTTACATGTATCATTCTAAATATAAAAGACGGATGGAGAATGTTAATCTCTGCCATTATCTGTTTCACTAATATTTTATATAATAAATATCTTCTATATTTCATTTGTCTTGGTGCTTGTGATATAGAAAATTAGCAGTTTTTAATTCTGGGAATTGGTGATGGACAGGGAGACCTGGCATGCTGCAGTTCATGGGGTCTCAAAGAGTTGGACACGACTGAGTGACAGAACTGACCTGAACTGAATATGAAGTTAAAATATTAGTTTAAAATATTATGTGTAAATGAACAACAAAAAATGAAATATGCCTGGGAAAATGCATAATTTTTATTTCCTGCCTTATACATTTTTCTGTCTTCCAAATTCTTTGGGGTCAACATACAGTACTTTTATCATCAGAAAAATAAACATTATTATATTTGAGAAGTTGATGAAATTTAGCTACATCATAAAACAGAGGATGAATTATTTGAATTGACTTTTTAGAGAATAAAAGTTATTTTAAAAAGTCAAATGACTTAGAGAGTTTACAACTTGTTTCATATAAAAAGTTTTCAACATCTATCTTTTTAAACAAAATAAAAAGCAAGATATAAAGTGATTTGCCAGCTTCAGATTCAATATAACAGAAATCAACTGAGGTTGATCATATTAACAGGAGCCAATAATTTGTATATAAATATTAAGGCTATCTTGAAGAGGAGATGTACTAAAAAATGAAATTTTCATGAAGACTCATTACAAAGTGTCTTACAGTCAAAAAGAAACAAAGGACCTCTAAATTTGAATGCCAAACACTAGACCAGTTCAGTTCAGTTGCTTAGTCGTGTCCAACTCATTTCGACCCCATAGTCTGCAGCACGCCAGGCTTCCCTGTCCATCACCAAATCCTGGAACTTGATCAAGCTCATATCCATTGAGTCAGTGATGCCATCCAACCATCTCATCCTCTGTCATCCCCTTCTCCTCCTGCCTTCAATCTTTCCCAGCATCAGGGTCTTTTCCAATGAGTCAGTTCTTTGCATCAGGTGGCCAAAATGTTGGAGCTTCAGCTTCAGCATCAGCCCTTACAATGAAAATTCAAGACTGATTTCCTCTAGGATTGACTGGTTTAACTCTTTTCAGTCCAGGGAACTCTCCAGAGTCTTCTCCAACACCACAGCTTAAAAGCATCAGTTCTTCTGCGTTCAGCCTTCTCTATGGTCCAACTGTCACAACCATACATGACTACTAGAAAACCATATCTTTGACTAGATGGACCTTTGTCAGGAAAGCAATGTCTCTGCTTTTCAATATGCCGTCTAGGTTGGTCATAGCTTTACTTCTAAGGAGCTAGCATCTTTTAATTTCATGGTTACATCATCATCTGCAGTGACTTTGCAGCCCAAGAAAATAAAGTCTGTCGTTGTTTCCATTATTTCCCCATCTATTTGCCATGAAGTGATGGGACTGGATACCATGTTTTTCCTTTTTTGAATGTTGAGTTTTAAGCCAGATTTTTCACTCTCCTCTTTTACTTTCATCAAGAGGCTCTTTAGTTCCTCTTTGCTTTGTGCCATAAGGATCTGGCCAGTGACTCTCAAATTCTAATAAACTTGTGAATCACCTGGGGATTCTGTCGATATGTAGATTCTTAACAGCAGATCTTGAGCTGATGCCTGGAATTCTGCATTTCTCATAACATCCAAGTAATAGTCACAAAGACAGTCTGTGGACCACTCTTTGAATGGCGGGATTCTAGTAACTTTATTAGTCTCTTTGTGTGTATTGGCCTTAGCTTATGACATTGTTGTTGTTCAGTTGCTAAGTCTTGTCTGACTGTGAACCCAAGGACTGCAGCATGCCAGGCTTCCCTGTTCTTCACTATCTCCTGGAATTTGATCAAACCCATGTCCGTTGAGCAGATGATGGCATCAAAGCATCTCATCCTCTGTCACCCATTTCTACTCCAGCCCTCATTCTTTCCCAGCATCAGGATCTAGTCTAATGAGTCAGCTCTTTGCATCAGGTGGTCAAGTACTGGAGCTTCAGCATCAGTATCAATCCTTCCAATAATATTCAGGGTTGATTTCTTTTAGGATTGCCAGGTTTGATGTCATTGCTCTCCAAGAGATAGTTTATCACATTTATGATGCTATGCAGCTCAGTTCAGTCACTCTGTCGTGTCCGACTCTTTGCAACCGAATAGACTGCAGCACGACAGTCTTCCCTACCCGTCACGAAATCACAGAGCATACTCAAACTCAAGTCCATTGCATCGGTGATGCCATCCAACCATTTCATCCTCTGATAGCCCCTACTCCCACCGTCAATCTTTCCCAGCATCAGGGTCTTTTCCAGTTGGTCAGTTCTTCATATCATGTGGCCAAAGTATTGGAGTTTCAGCTTCAGCATCAGTCCTTCTAATGAATATTCAGGACTGATTTCCTTTACAATTGATTGGTTGGATTTCCTTGCAGTCCAAGACCTCTCAAGAGTCTTCTCTAACACCACGGTTCAAAAGCATCAATTCTTCGGTGCTGAGCTTTCTTTATAGTCCAAATTTCATATCCATAAATGACTACTGGAAAAACCATTGCTTTGACTAGACAGACTTTGTCGGCAAAGTAATGTCTCTTCTTTTTAAAATGCTGTCTAGGGTGGTCATAGCTTTTCTTCTAAGGAGCAAGCATCTTTTAATTTCATGGCTGCAGTCACCTTCTGCAGTGATTTTGGAGCCCCCCAAAATAAAGTCTCTTTTCGTTTCCATTGTTTCCCCATCTATTTGCTGTGAAATGATGGGACCAGATACCATGATCTTACTTTTCTGAATGTTGACTTTTAGACCAACTTTTTCACTCTCCTCTTTCACTTTCATTAAGAGGCTCTTTAGTTCCTCTTCATTTTCCGCCATAAGGGTGGTGTCATCTGCCTATCTGAAGTTATGATATTTCCTCCCATAATGTTGATTCCAGCTTGTGCTTCATCCAGCCTGGCATTTTGCATGATGTACTCTGCATCTAAGTTAAATAAGCAGGGTGACATTATACAGCCTTGGTGTACTCCTTTCCAGATTTGGAACCATTCTGTTACTCCATGTCCAGTTCTAATTGTTGTTTCTTGACATGCACACAGATTTCTCAGGAGGAAGGTCAGGTGGTCTGGCATTCCCATCTCTTTAAGAATTTTCCACAGTTTGCAGCAATCCACACAGTCAAAGGCTTTGGCATAGTCAAGAAAGCAAAATAAAATGTTTTTGTGGAACTCTCTTGCTTTTTCAATGATCCTGTAGATGTTGGCAATTTGATCTCTGGTTCCTCTGCCTTTTCTAAATCCACTTTTGAACATCTGGAAATTCAGGGTTCAGGTACTGTTGAAACCTGGTTTGGAGAATTATGAGCATTACTTTGCTAGCATGTGAAATGAGTGCAATTGTGTGGTAGTTTGAGCATTCTTTGGCATTGCCTTTCTTTGGGATTGGAATGAAAACTGACCTTTTCCAGTCCTGTGGCCACTTCTGAGTTTTCCAGGTTTGCTGGCATATTGAGTGCAGCACTTTCATAGTATCATCTTTTAGCATTTGAAATAGCTCATCTGGAAATCCATCACCTCCACTAGCTTTGTTCATAGTGATGCTTCCTAAGGCCCACTTGACCTCGCATTCCAGGTTGTCTGGCTGTAGGTGTGTGATCACACCATCATCGTTATTTGGGTCATGAAGATCTTTTTTGTATAGTTCTTCTGTGTACGCTTGCCACCTCTTCTTAATAACTTCTGCTTCTGTTAGGTACGTACCATTTCTGTCCTTCATTATGCTCATCTTTGCATGAAATATTCCCTTGGTATCTCTAATTTTCTTGAAGAGATCTAATCTTTCCCATTCTATTGTTTTCCTCTATTTCTTTGTACTGATCACTGAGGAAGGCTTTCTTATCTCTCCTTGCTATTCTTTGGATCTCTGCATTTAAATGGGTATATCTTTCCTTTTCTCCTTTGCTTTTCACTTCTCTTGTTTTCTAAGCTATTTTTAAGTCCTCCTTAGACGGCCATTTTGCCTTTTTTATTTTTTTTCCCTTGGTTATGGTCTTGATCACTGCCTCCTATGCAGTGTCATGAACCTCTGTCCATAGTTCTTCATACACTCTGTCTATCAGATCTAATCCTTTCAATCTATTTGTCACTTCCACTGTATAATCATAAGGGATTTGATTTAGGTCATACCTGAATGGTAATCTTCCCTGGTGGCTCAGATGGTAAAGCATCTGCCTACAATGCAGGAGAACTGGGGGTTCAATCCCTGGGTTGGGAAGATCTCCTGGAGAAGGAAATGGCAACCCGCTCCAGTATTCTTGCCTGGAGAATCCCATGGACGGAGGAACCTGGTAGGCTACAGTGCATGGGTCGCAAGGAGTCGGACACGACTGAGTGACTTTACTTTCACTTTCACTTTGAGTGGTCTAGTGGTTTTCCCTACTTTCCTCAATTTAAGTCTGAATTTGGCAATAAGGAATTCATGATCTGAGCCACAGTCAGCTTCCAGTCTTGTTTTTGCTGACTGTAGAGTTTCTCTATTTTTGGCTGCAAAGAATATAATCAATCTGATTTTGGTATTGACCATATGGGGTTGTCCATGTGTAGAGTCTTCTCTTGTGTTGTTGGAAGAGGGTAGTTGCTATGACCAATGTGTTCTCTTGGCAAAACTCTGTTAGCCTTTGACCTTCATTTTGTACTCTAAGGCCATATTTGCCTGTCACTCCAGATATCTCTTGACTTCCTACTTCTGCATTCCACTCCCCTGTAATTAAGAGGGCACTTTTTGGGGGGTGTTAGTTCTAGAAGGTCTTGCAGGTCTTCATCGAACATTTCGACTTCAGCTCCTTCAGCACTACTGGTCAGGGTATAGACTTTGATTACTGTGAGATGGAATGGTTTGCCTTGGAAACAAAAGAGATCATTCTGTTGGTTTTGAGATTGCATTCAAGTACTGAATTTTGTACTATTTTGTTGACTATGGTGGCTCCTCCGTTTCTTCTAAGGGATTCTTGCCCACAGTAGGAGATATAATGGTCATCTGAGTTAAATTCACCCACTCCAAAGTATACAGTCCATGGAATTCTCCAGGCCATAATACTGGAGTGAGTAGCCACTCCCTTCTCTAGGGGATCTTCCCAACCCAGAGATCAAACCCAGATCTTCCACATTGCAGAAGGATTCTTTACCTGCTGAGCTATCAGGGAAGTCCAAGAATACTGGAGTGTGTAGCC
Source organism: Giraffa tippelskirchi (assembly GCF_054371585.1). NCBI lineage: Eukaryota > Metazoa > Chordata > Mammalia > Artiodactyla > Giraffidae > Giraffa > Giraffa tippelskirchi. The sequence continues at coordinate 59,943,691 of NC_137275.1, read as the reverse complement.
TATCCCTTCAGCAAGCAATCTTTCACACACAGGAACCAAACCAGGGTCTCCTGCATTGCTAGTGGATTCTTTACCAGCTGAGTTACAAGGGAAGCCTTTAAATTTGGGGAAGGAAGTAGTTAAACAATTCTCTGAAGCTCTCATGGAAATCTGTTATTTTCCTATTGCTGCTCTAGCAAATTACCACAAGTTCACTGGCTTAAGATAATAACATGAATTTAATATCTGTAAGTTCAATGGGTCAGAAGTCTGAAATTGGATAAAATGAACACATTAGAAGGGAAGAATTCCTTTCAGAGACTCTAGGTTGTAACCTGTTTCCTTGCCTTTTCCAGTTTTTAGAGGCCTCCATCATTTGTTAGCTCTGGTTTCATTCTTCCATCTTGGAAGCCAGAAAAATATGCCTGAGTCCTTCCTATGTTGCTGTTTCCCAGGTCCTTTGCTTTGGTTATCACATCTCCTTCTCCAACTCTGACTCCTTTTTGCCTCACTCTTCTTTTAATCCCTAGTTGATTACATTGAAATCAATTGGATAATCCAGAATTATCTCCCTATTTTAAGGATCCCTGATTAGCAACCTTAATTCCATTTGTAACCTAATTCCCCTTTGACATGGGTTATGGATTGAATTTTTTTTACCTCAAACGATATGTTCAAGTCCTAACACCTGGTATCTCCTAATGTGACCTTATTTGGAAATAGGGTCCTTGCAGATATAATTAAGTTGAGGTCATTAGAGTTTTCCCTAATTCAATCTGACTGGTGTTCTTACATGAAGAGTGAAGTTTGGACACGGACATATAGAGAGAATATTTAATAATAAAAAAAATGCAGGTATTTGAGTGACAAAGCTGCAATCAAGATATGCCAACCAGAGCTAGGAAGAGACAAAGCAGGATTCTACCCAGTTTCCAAGGTAGCATGACTGTGTTTATACCATGATTTTTGATGTTTAGCCTCCAAAACTATGAGAGAATAAATTTATGTTTTAAGCTATCTGTTTGCAGTATTCTGTTAACAGAATAAAAAAAAAAACTAATATATATTCACTAATTTATTGGACTAGGAAATAAACATTTCTGGAGAGCTCTCTAACAGTTTACTTACCACAGGTAGAAAGTGACTTCTGAAGTTGACTTAAATGTGGCAGTGTTCTGAATGATATTTGGAGGAAAATATACTGTCCTTAAGTCATCTTTGGTGGATATCCAAAAGCTTAGTCGGTATTAAGAAAATAACCTTAAATTCCTAGAGAAATTGTCCAAAATAGACCGTTAATGTGTTACCCAAAAAGTTTCCCACAACCTTGATTCACATAAGATTAATGATTAACACTAATTATTTAAGGTATCTAAACTCCCTGGAATATGAGTTGGTGTGGCTCTTTCCACTCCTGATTACTTTTTGCATGAGGAAGAATCTCTAATGATGCATTCTTTTTTGCCTCATTTTGTATTCTTCATTTCGTGTCAAAAAAATGAATCTGGAAGAGCAATTAAGTATCTGTAGCTCTCTGTGCCATTAGCTTAACAGTAAAGTCACCATGCAGGAAACCTCTGGTGCTCCATTACTGCCGGGGACTGTGTTATGAGCTACATGTTGTGTCCCCCCAAAATTCATATACTGAAGCCCTAGCCCCTGATATGATGGTATTGGGAGGTAGAGCCTTTGAACAGGTTTAAATTAGGTAATGAGAGTAGAACATTCATGATGGAATTAGTGCCCTTTTAAGAAAAAGAGAGTAAAGGTCATGAGCATGCAGACGGAGAGCCAGTCTACAAGCCAGGAAGTGAGTCTGCCACAGACACAGAATCTGCCAGCACCTTGATCTTGGACTTCTTAACCTCCAGAACTGTGAGAAATAAATGTCTGTTGTTTAAGCCACCCAGTTTGTGATATTTTATTATTGCATCCAGAGAGGACAAAGATAGACCAGGTGAATCTATTTCACATTTCTAGTTTCCTGCAGAGGTAGGCCAGATTCTACAACACTATCTTTACTAGTAATAATTGTAACATCTAATTTATTTTGAATGTTCTTTTTTTTATTCTTAAATACTTTCAAAAGTCAGGAAAGTATAAGGACTAGTTATTGGCCCACCTCATCCCCTAACTACATTTACTAAAGGTTTTGTTACATGATTGTCTTTCTTCATCAACTTTCCTTTCCTATCACTTGCCTGCCTGAACACAATGCTCATGTTGATGTAAAAATGAAAAGTTTTCCATTACATCTCAATTCCAGTGACTAATTTTTAACTGTTGGCAACATTTCCTCTGGCAATATCCTGAATCTTATTTAATGTCACTGCTAGCAGATCTTGTCATGAAGTTGCTAAACATCACTATTACCAGTTCAGTTCAGTTCAGTCGCTCAGTCATGTCTGACTCTTTGTGACCTCATGAATCGCAGCACGCGAGGCCTCCCTGTCCATGACCAACTCCTGGAGTCTACCCAAACCCATGTCCATTGAGTCGGTGATGCCATCCAACCATCTCATCCTCTGTCATCCCCTCCTCCTCCTGCCCCCAATCCTTCCCAGCATTAGGGTCTTTTCCAATGAGTCAACTCTTCGCATGAGGTGGCCAAAGTATTGGCATTTCAGCTTCAACATCAGTCCTTCCAATGAACACCTAGGACTGATCTCCTTTAGGATGGACTGGCTGGATCTCCTTTCAGTCCAAGGGACTCTCAAGAGTCTTCTCCAACACCACAGTTCAAAAGCATCAATTCTTTGGCACTCAGCTTTCTTCACTGTCCAACTCTCACATCCATACATGACCACTGGAAAAAACATAGCCTTGACTAGACAGACCTTTGTTGGCAAAGTAATGTCTCTGCTTTTAAATATGCTCTCTTAGAGATAGAAATATATTTTTCCCTGAAGAATTTTTTTTAGAATCCAAAGGCAAAACTTATTTTTCTATGTTGAACAATAATAATAGTAAAACATTTTTATTTACCTTATTACACATCCCTTTGAATAAAACAGATGCTTTCAACTATTTTTCGAGTGAATATATATAATAAATGCCAGAATGAAATGTATAGTATGTTCAAACAATGTTAAAAATCTAAATGCTAAAATATTCAGAATTTTTAATATCTTCCTGCTTTTACAGCCTATATTGCTAGATTTAGTGTTGTTTCAAACCTAATCTCAGTATTAATTACCATTTAGCTCTAAGCATACAGTAATATACATATTTTGCTAGTGATTTTAGAGGTAAATTATTTCACCATAAAATTAAAAATCTGTAGGAATTTAAGAGACTCCAAAGAAAATGCAAAATGTATGACTATCATGTTGGCTGAACAGTCCTTATGAGCTATGAAAACAGAGATTAATAAAAATAGAATCAATATTCAATTTTCTGTGAGAGATTGAATATGATTACTGGGATCTGTCACTCTGTGTACAACTGGATTCTAAGTCATATATAAACAGCTAAAAGAATTGTATATTTCTTGTTTTCTGTCTATTGCCCTTAGTATATTACAGGCTTAATAAAGGACTCATTTTGTTGAAATTTTTTAGTACAAATGACTCAACCAAATCAAGAGAGAATGTGTTAGCTCATCAAATGGGAATTTTAAAGGAAGAGACTTTAGGTTCATCATTGGCACCCCACTCCAGTACTCTTGCCTGGAAAATCCCATGGACGGAGGAGCCTGGTAGGCTGCAGTCCATGGGATCGCTAAGAGTCGGACACAACTGAGCGACTTCACTTTCACTTTTCACTTTCACACATTGGAGAAGGATAGGATATGGCAACCCACTCCAGTGTTCTTGCCTGGAGAATCCCAGGGATGGGGGAGCCTGGTGGGCTGCCGTCTATGTGGTCGCACAGAGTCGGCCACGACTGAAGTGACTTAGCAGCAGCAGCAGCTGACAGCAAGAATAGCCTACTATTTGTAGAAAACTATTTTTATTTTACTATGGGTACAAAGGTAAATATTTTGGAATTATTAAATTTAAAAAACTCACTTTGAAAAACTGAGTCAATAGTTCATGAGAAAGGTACAAAGGATTGGTGAAAAAGAGAAAAATTTTTGTTAGATTGTTCAATGGGTTTCTAAGTTATTCTTTCATAAACAAATAAAAATCTGGAGCTCTGAATTATAGATGATACAGCATTATTTTACTTTTTAATGGGTAAGAATCTTGGATAGTCATTATACAAACCAAACTCTAAACTATGACCCAGAATTAAATAAAAATGACAAAATTCATGAATTTGATTCATCCTTCTTCATTTTTCTTGGAAATTCCCCTTTTGAAAGTTCAGAGAAATCATAAAGCAAAGTATTATCTGCACCGGATCTGAAACAAGGAAAACAGTCCAGAATTCTCTAAAATAGCAATAATAATATAACAAACTGAAATGTTTGAAACCATAGAAATAGGGTTCATGGGATGATGACAATGGTTTTTCTGGATATAGTTTGGCACAAAAATAACAATGAGTATAAAGCATACATAATGAGGACTCTTGTGGACTCTTGAACAACATGGGTTTGAACTGGATGGTTTCAGTTATATGTGATTTTTTTTTTCACTAAATATGTACAATACTACCACACCACACAATATTCAGTTGAATCTGTGGATTTGGCACCACATATTTGGAGAAGTATAGTGAAATACGGGGAAGCCTGTTGTGCTGCAGTCCATGGGGTCACAAAGAGTCAGACATGACTTAGCAACTGAATAACAACAATTTGGAGGAGGAGGGCTGACTATAAAGTTATAAGTGAATTTTCAACTGTACAGGTGCTCAGCATCCCTAATTCTTACATTGCTCAAGAATCAACTGTAGGTCAGTTAGAAAAGTTGGGTGAGTTATAGTAACAAATAACCCCCAAATCTCATTAGTTTTCAACAACAAAAAGAGTAATTTTGTTCTCACTGTATATAGCCAATCTCACAGCAGTCATCATTGCCAACCATGTATCAGAGTAAAGAAAACAGGCAGTTCACATGCTGGCTCTTAAAACTTCTGCTTACAAGTAAAATGCTTCTTTCACTCATACCATTGGTTGAAATGTGCAAGAGTAACCTTAATATCAGTGAGGAAATGAAATAAAATATTTCCACAGAAATGAATACGAATTAATTTGTAAATGACTGAGATATTTGGTATAATCTCTTCTACTTACACATAATCTTTCACCATTTTTTCTGTTTGAAAGACAGTATACTCAATTGTGACCTGAAATGAGACAAACAAAAAGCCTGCTCAATTGAGACATCATACTCAGAAGCTTGGATCTCATATTTATTTCTATACCAGGTTTAAATCTGTATTTTTTTGACACCGATATTTATGAACTCCAACAAAGTGTATTAGAGTAACAAATAATGACAAAAAATACTTTGTTTAAAGAGATTTTTATAGGGAATAGAGAAACATAGAAGACAGGACTAAAGCATGAGAAAAGCAGAAACAAGGAAATAAAAATATTTAATGATAGCATGGAAGATAGTCAAAGAGCCAACATATTCATTTTTGAAGTTTCCAATGAAGAAAAATGCACACTCTAGTAGACTGAAATTAAGGTATATTTCAAACGCAAATTCTAAACTTAAATGTTTTGACTATCCTTATTGAAATTGCCTATCCTTTACTTTCAAATGTAGAAACAAAATCAGCAATACTAAAAGATATATCCTAGTAAGGCTGCTTTATTTCAAAGAAACACATGGACTTCACTGATTGGCAGTAAACCTATTTGGCAAAAAACACACCATTAAGAAAGATGGGATCTGTTTCCCGCTCTTTCTTTGGCTATACAACCTCAGTTTTGCCTTTTTGGATTTTCAGTTCTTTGAAGTATACTAAAAAAAAAAAACCAACTTCATAAAAAATAATCTTTGCTAATTTAACTGTTGTGTATTCTGTTTTCCTGACAGACACACTAGGCCAATTTCTAACTGATGTTAGTTTATATTTTTCAGAAAATAATATACATAGTACCTATATTATCTTTAACCATATACTTTTACAGAGTTTGACATGTTGAGAATTTAATGGGTAAGTTCCAAAATACATGGCAAAATATAAGTATTTATCATCATTTACCATTATTCACTATCCACAAGGGGAAGTATTTTTTGTATATAATTTGTTAATTGTTTTATTCCAGCTTGTATTGCAATACATGATATATAGTGTATGTTCAAAAATTTATTGGCTGAATAAATTTTTCAGGGTCCATTTAAAAAGTGTAAGTGCAAATGCAAGTAATAGTGAGAAAATATCCATGACTTGCAGTGGTAGAAATCTTAATATTGTATCATACAATATATGTGCTTTGTAGATAAAGAAACAGCTTTCTACACAGCAACATTTCTTCAGCTGACTATTTGTATAAAGTCATGTATTTTTCCTGAAGACAGTTTCATCAAGCTTTCAAATGGGTCTATCATTCATAAGTTTAAAAGTTAATGCCATGGAAGTTAAGTGAATTCCAGCTGAGGACAAGACTATTAATGCAGAACCAAGAAGAGCTCTCAAATCCTCAGACTCAAAGCCCAAGTCTCTATCCCTTTACACGACGTGGATATCCTGTTATCATATGAAACTGACTACTACACATAGAGTTTATCTCTTCTTCCCTTTGCTCCAACAACATTTGTTGCCTGCTTCTTCTATAGAACTTACTACATTGTATATATTATAGTTTTTTTATACCATTTTGAGACATATTGGGAGATCAAAATTTTCAGCTGAACAAATGAATTAAAAAAAATGAATGGGAAAAGATCTACACTTGCCTTAATTAAAAGAGAGTGAGGTCATTGTTTTAATTTCAGACAGAAAAAACTCAAAGCAAGAAAATTATCATGAATAAAGAGGAGCATTTCATTATGGTAAAGGTGTCAATGCTTCAGGAAGACATAGTAACTTTCAATGTGTGTGTTTCTAACACAAAACACCAAAATATGTGAGGCAAAACTGATAGAAATGTAAGGATAAAGTGATGAATTCATTATTATCATTGGAAGCTTCAATGTCCCTCTATCAAAAATAGATTCAATGAAGAAAAATCAATAAGAGCATAAGGAAATTTATAGCATTCCCTGCATATAGTAGAAAAGAAATATAAAAAAAAAATCAATCCTTTAATTCCTTAGGGAATTAAAAAAAATGACCAAATTAAATTCAAAGTAAGAAGAAAAAAATTATGAGAGCAGAAAGCAATAAAAATTAAAAACAGAAACTCAATAGAGAAAATCAACTAACTATGTGATGTATATAATACAGGAGAAAACCTAAGTGATATTGCATTTGGCTATGACTTTTTAGATAAAACACCATATGTATGATCCTTGAAAGAAAAAAAATGATAATCTGGATGTTATTTAAAAGGAAAGAAAGAAAGACAAAGAAAGAAAATGAAAAGACAAAATTGCATACTGGGAGAAAATACTTGCAAAAACTCATCTGAAAAACGACTACTGTTCAAAACTTATGTTCATACAAAAACCAACACATGGATGTTTATAGAAGCTTTATGCATAATTGCCAAAACTTGGAAACACAACTAAAATCTCTTAGTAGATGAATGGATAAATAAACTGTGGTATAACCAGATAATAGAATATTAATGCATGCCAAAAAAGTATGAGCTATCATACCATGAAAGACATGGGAGATTTAAATGCATATTATTAAAGTTAAAAAGTCAATCTGAAAAGGCTACATACTATATGATTCCACCTTTTATGTTATTCAGGAAAAGGAAAAACCTGTGGAGACAAAACAGTCAGTGGATTTCAGGAGTAAGGTAAAGAAAGAGCAAGAATAGACAGTGCATACAGGTTTTTCTCAGGCAGTCAAGTAACTCTGAATGATACACTAATGATGAATACATGTCATCATATATTTGTACATATCCACAGATTATATACAATACTTAGAGGGTGAATCCTAATAAACTATGGACTGGTGGCTCAGCTGGTAAAGACTTCCCCTGCAATATGGGAGACCTGGGTTTAATCCCTGGGTTGGGAAAATCACCTGGAGAAAGGAAAGGCTACCCACTCCAGCATTCTGGCCAGGAGAATTCCATGGACTGTATAGTCCATGGGGTTGCAAAGAATAGGACATGACTGAGCTACTTTCACTTTGGTCTTCCCTGATGGCTCAGGTGGTAAAGAATCCACCTGCAATGTGGGAGACCTGGGTTTGATTCCTGGGGTGGGAAGATCCCCTGGAGAAGGGAATGGCTACCTACTCCAGTATTCTGGCCAGGAGAATTCCATCCATGGACTGTATAGTCCATGGGATCACAAAGAGTCAAACATGACTGAGTGACTTTCACTTTCACTTTCTTGAGTAATAATGATGTGACAATGACAGTTCATCAGCTGTAACAAATATATTGCTCTGGTAAAAGATGTTGATAATAGAAGAGCCTATATATATGTGGGGGAAGAGGATATGTGGGAAAACTTTGCATCTTGCTCTCATATTTTTCTATAACCTAAAACTGCTCTAAAAATAAAGTTTATTTATAAAAAGTTGTCATAGAAAATATGTTGGGATGGGGACATATTTAAATCTAAAGGCACTCATTAAGTACAAAGGGAACTCTCATTAAAGAGCTGCCTTTAAACTTAATGTCCATCAAGTCACACTCTTCTAGAATCTGTAAGAAGGAAATCATTTACTTATTCCCACCTCAAATAGTCCAGAGAGCCCTTTCATCCACTCAACAAATCTGTATTGAGCTTCCATATATACCAGTTTATATATAATATACTGCAGATTGTAGATGTAGATTTTCAACGAAATAAGCATGAGTCATGATCCCTTGGAGCTTTCCCATAGATTGAGAGTGATATGATTTATTAAGATAATCACACTAACACAAATGGGCAAAAATGACAAATAGAAGTGTGGTAGTGACACAGAAAGGCACACTGTGCTACAATAAATTAGAATATTTATTCATGTAATAAAATACTCTTTGAGCATGTGACACTTACTAGGTTGTTGTTGTTGTTCAGTCACCCAGTCATGTCTGACTCTATGATCCCATGGACTGCAGTAGACCAGGCTTCCCTGCCCCTCACCATCTCAGAGTTTGCCCAAGTTCATGTCCATTGCATCAGTGATGCCATCCAGTCATCTCTAACACACACTAGCACACGTGTGTTAATGTGATTGTCTTAATAAGGCATATCACACTTAATATATGGGAACGCTCCAAGAGGGCATTACTCTTGTTTATTTTGTTGAAATATCTATATCTACAATCTCCAACATATCATATAGTAACTGGTATATATGAGAAGTTCAATACAGATTTGTTGAGCAGATGAAAGGGCTCTCTGGACTACTTGAAGTGGGAACTTACTATGTTAATCACTAGAAATTAGCAGTTAACAAAAGACAAATACTCTGCCCTCATGGAGTTCATGTTCCATTGCTAGAAAGACAACAAACAAATAAGAAAACATATACTATATAAATGGCAGTGATAATACAAAGAAAAATAGGCAGAGAAAGACAGTTTAAGAGTCAGGTTGTTAGAGAATTTTTTTTTACCAAAGGACCAATGTTCTTCACAAGCATCTTCAACTTGTTTTTGTTTGTTTGTTTGTTTGTTTTTTAATTCAGACAATCTTGAATAAGAATTCCAGTCTGAATCTGCTAATACAATCTTTGCTATATCCTTTTAATACCAGACTTGGCTCCATTCTCTTTGCTTTTTTGCATTAAAATAATTTTTGTGAAGCCCTTTTAGTTTCAGCATGTCTGCGCACTTTTTGGTACAACTTCTATTTGTTTAAGTATTTATTTGAAGAAATGTTACTCCTTAAATACATTTATTGCAATAATACAAGTAGAACTGCTGAAACAATAAAACCCAGAAATACAAAAGCTAAAGAAAGTAGTTTATTTTCTTTGAATGTTACGGGTCCCAATAAGTCATTAGTCTCTGATTAGCATAGTGGACTGTCCTGCCACTTACAACACACAGTCACCAAAGGTGATTATTCTTATTTACAATTGACATATATTCCTGTGATAAGAGGGAAAATGGATTTGATTGGACAAATTAATCTCTGTCACAGTGAGGAGTTTAGAATTTAGCCTTCCCATTTTCCTTTCAAGGAGGATGAAAAAAATGTAAATTTGACAGTGTTAAAACAAAATATCTGACCTCTCATTGTATGGGAGTGGGAGCAATGGAAATTGCATAATTATGACAAGAAGTTTAGGGATAGAGTCAACAGGCGTTATAGAGGGATTGTATGTAGAGGCTGAGCAAACTCAAGAAATAATACAGAGTTTATATAAACTAACAGGTTAAAATTATGAGGGCTATGCTCTAACTGCCAGAGGCTAGTCCAGGAAACCTTGAACATTCTGGTCACAAGATCTCTATGTATTCTTAAAAATTATTAAGGATCCCAAATAGTGTTTGCTTAGTGGGTTAGAGCAATTGGCATTTACTATGCTGGACTACAAAAATGAGAATTAGAAATATCAACTTGGAAATAGCAATAGTAAATACTTATCTTGTTTGTATAATTTATTTAAAAATAACTGCTCTTATCAAAACAAAAAGTAAGTGAGGAAAAAGGCAATGTTTTAAACTTTAACAAATCTTTTTGGTCTGACTTAACAGAAGGTAACTATAGTCTTGTTTCTGCTTCTGCATTCAGTCTCTTAGACTATCACATGTTAGTTGCTCTGATTAACTCTATTGCACACTTGTGAGATTAAAAACTCTACTGCACAATTGTGAGATATGAAAGGGAATAAAAGTAAATCATACCTTGCTATTATTCTGAAAAAAATTTTAACCTAGCAGACCAACTTCCTCAAAACTTCTGAACAACACATTAAAAACCACTGTTAACTAAGGAACTGATTTTCCTTTTTCACTCTTGCATTACTATATTCTCCTTTGAAGAGCTAGAGAGATCATTTTAAAAATATAAATTCAATAATGCCACTTTCTCGCCTAAATCCTTTCTATGGCCTCCCAATTCTCTTATGATAGGGACCGAAATATTTCCTTGACTCTGCCTAATAACTCTGAAACACATATGGTAGTGTGATAATTTAAAACATCATATAAGAATATTTGATAGGCCTTTAATAACTAATCAAGAATGACTACAGGTGTTCTGTTTATATTCCTCAATTTTTTATATTGGTACTTCACAAATTTACCTAACACTCAAGTCACAAAATATTTATTTTAGTATAAACCACCCAGTGTTGCATTTCCAACAAGCTTAACCAGCATAAAAATTAATATTTTTATATTACTAAAGAAATAAAAAATTTGTCATTCAGTTGACAAATTTTTTATTTTTTTATTTTATTTATTTATTTATTTATTTAAAGAAATAAAAAATTTGTCATTAAAACAATTGAAATACCACTCTAACTATATAGAGCAATCAGGAGTCACCGTCTTTGCCATCAATGTGTTACTGTCACAGTTGCAGATTGAATATTATTTCTCAACCACGAAATACAAACTACTAATATATCAATACAAAGTGTTAGTGAGGTTAGCAGTAGTGCTCTAAGGAAAGATGTCTAATGATTGGAAGGAAAAAAATGTAGCTCATAGAAGGATGAAAGTGACAATTATGCCTTGATGTCATAGTATACTTAAAAATAAAGTATTGGCATTAACAAATAGCCATCTATTCGGTATAATTGCTAAAACCCATTGATTTCAGCCTAAAGTAGTCAAGCTAACTACCCCATCAAACACAAGTGACTGGGTATGTCCTCCATATTCCATTTGCAGAGTATACATTTACAGTGTGTGCTTGCATGCTAAGTCTCTTCAGTCGTGTCTGATTCTTCCTGACCCTAAGGACGGTAGCCCGTCAGGATCCTCTGTTCATGAGATTCTCCAAGCAAGAATACTGGAGTGGGTTGCCATGCCCTCCTCCAGAGGATCTTCCCAACCCAGGGATTGAATCTGAATCTCTTACGTCTCCTGCATTGGCAGGTGGGTTCTTTACCACTAGTGCCACCACTGAAATACTATTTGAAAGCAGATTTCTATGCCAAGGAACTAAACAAAAAACACTATTTCTATATTTTGTCATAAAGTTGCTTGGGAGTACTCAAGAATGTTTGGAAAAAAGAATGCATGTCCCAAACAAATGTGATTCCATAAAGCTAATTGCATTGCTAGTTTTGCAAAAATAATATGACAGTGGTCTTATATAATTTCAGTGTATACATATTTTTTGTTCTATATTTTTAGGTGAAATTTAACATAGTTCTCTAAAACTTGAAAGCACCATCATGAGAAATATCTTCCTTTGAAAAATTTAGAAATGTACCCTATAAAAATTAAGACCATGTACCATATTTAAACCTACTCACTAGAAATCTTTATTCATGCAGCACAAGTTTATGAATCTCCTATATACCTATCAGCAATATGACACACCGCATCTATAGAGACTGAACTGAATGACCCAGCTTCTTCTTTTGGTCCAGCAATATAAAAAATGCACATTTTGTTATTGTAATAATGGTCATGATTAACAACTTCTGTAAATAGTAGTGACAGTATTTTTTTTTTACATTTTATTAATTGGATTAAAGCAAGTTCTTTACATTTTTTGTAAAAATGATAAAAAAAATAAAGAACATTGTTTTTCATATGAAATGTTACTTAAATCATCGAAGTGACTAGTCACAGTTATTAAGGAAAGAAGACTAACTTAGCAAGTATATTCTGTTGAATGAGATAATAATTTGATTTATGAATACATAGAGAATAATTTGATACCAATAAATTATTCATTATAATGTCTATAGAATCTTTAGTGACATCTGTATCATTCCTGATATTTAAAATTGTCTTTGTTTTTTCTTGGTCAGGAAATATCTTTATCAATTTTATTGCTCTTGAGGTAAAAATTTCTAATTTAACTGATTTCTGTTTGTTTTCTATTTAGTAATCTTTACTCTTTATTCTTTCCTTTTCCTCTTTATTTTAGGTTTAATTTGCTTCTTTTTTTTTTCATTTCTTAAGATGGAAGCTTCAGTTACTGATTTTTAAGACCTTCTTTTCGAACGTAAGGGTAAGCCATGAAGTTCCCTATTAACACTACTTTAGTAGTAGTAGTAGTAGAGAAGGCAATGGCACCCCACTCCAGTACTCTTGCCTGGGAAACCCCATGGACAGAAGAGCCTGGTAGGCTGCAGCCCATGGGGTCGCGGAGAGTCGGACACGACTGAGCGACTTCACTTTCACTTTTCACTGTCATGCACTGGAGGAGGAAATGGCAACCCACTCCAGTATTCTTGCCTGGAGAATCCCAGGGACGGGGGAGCCTGGAGGGCTGCCGTCTATGGGGTCGCACAGAGTCGGACACGACTGACGCGACTAAGCAGCAGCAGCAGCAGCAGCAGCAGCAGCAGCAGTAGTAACCCATAAATTTGGATGTCTCGCATTGATGTTAAAAATTAATTAATTTTGCACAGATGCCAAATCAAATCTCAGAGACAGAGTTTTGGGTGAAGTAGAAAGGAATAGATTTATTGCTTTGCCAGGCAAGGGATGCTTCGTTGCTCTCAAACAAAGCATGCTCCTGTGCTCTCAAAAACGGTGTCCCAAACATGGAGGGATTGGTGAGTATTTATAGCAAACGTTCAAGGGTGGGATTGCTGCTAAGACTAAGATATGTGCAGGGCCTGCATGCCTTTAATCTTCTCTCAGGTGGTCTTCTAATATTAATGAGCTTTTCTGGTTCCTTTAATCTTGCCTCAGGTATATCTGGCTGCTCCTACTTTGTGTATGCATTCCCTCCCTTCCCTGATTAGCAGCTGTTTGAATCTGCCCTTTGGAACTCAAGGAAGGTCAGGAAGGCAGGAATCTGTTCACTACAAACAAAGAACTGGGCACAGAGAAAAGTTTCATTCAGAAACCCAGGGTACTGTTGGGTTTTAGTGCTGAAAAACTTTTCACTTGGTTTAAAATACAGTACTTTTTAATTTCACTTCTGATGATTTAATTTCTTTAATAGAGTTATGCAGTTTATTTCTTAATGAATGACCTTTGGTAGTTTGCTGCTTTCAAGTAAATTGTCTCTTTTGTCTATGTTTAAAATGCATTGTCATATATTAGCTACTATCACTGTATATAGCAAATTCCCTCTATACTTAGCAACTGAAAAACAACAAATATTCATTATCTCTCAGAATTCCTAAGGATCAGGTATCCAGTAGCAGCTTAACTGGGCTGCTGTGTCTCAGGATCTCACCTAGTTGCAATCAAAGTGTCAGTTCAGTTCAGTGGCTCATCCACGTATGACTCTTTCTGATCCCAAGGACTGCAGCACACCAGAATTCCCTGTCCATCACCAACACCCAGAGCTTGCTCAAACTCATGTCCATTGAGTTGGTGATGCCATCCAACCATCTCATTCTCTGTCATCCCCTTTTCCTCCTGCCTTCAATCCTTCCCAGCATCAAAGTCTTTTCCAATCAGTCAGTTCTTACCATCAGGTGGCCAAAGTATTGGAGTTTCAGTTTCAGCATCAGTCCTTCCAATGAATATTCAGGAGTGATTTCCTTTAGGATTGACTGGTTTGATCTCCTTGCAGTCCAAGGGACTCTCAAGAGTCTTCCCCAACACCACTGTTCAAAAGCATCAGTTCTTCAGCGCTCAGCTGTCTTTATAATCCAACTCTCACATCCATACACGACTACTGGAAAAACCATAGATTGGACTAGACAGACATTCTCGGCAAAGTAATGTCCATTTTTTAATATGCTGTCTAGGTTGGTCATAGATTTCTTCCAAGGAGCAAGCATCTTTTAACTTCATGGCTTCAGTTACTGTCTGCAGTGATTTTGGAGCCCCCCAAAATAAAGTCTCTTAATGTTTCCATTACACAGGATTGGGAAATAGACTCTCAGAGGGCACAACAGAATGTTGTGCACCAGGACCCAGGAGAAAGGGACAGTGACCCCACAGGAGACTGTCCTGGACTTGTCTGTGGGTGTCTGGGAGTCTCCTGTGAAGGCGTGGGTCGGTGGTGGCCTGCTGCAGGGTTGGGGGCATGGACTGTAGCAGTACATGCATGGGATCTTTTGAGGAAGTTCACCATTATCCTCATTACCTCCACCATAGTTTGAAGTAAAGTGAAGTCGCTCGCTCAGTCGTGTCTGACTCTTTGTGACCCCATGGACTATAGCCAACAAGGCTCCTCCATCCATGGGATTTTCCAGGCAAGAACACTAGAGTGGGAAGCCATTTCCTTCTCCAGAGGATCTTCCCGACCCAGGGATCGAACCCAGGTCTCCCACACTGCAGGCAGATGCTTTTACCGTCTGAGCCACCACGGAAGCCAAGTTTGGCCACAGGAAAATAGCAGGGAGGGAACACAGCTCTACTCATCAAGAGAAAATTGGATTAATGATTTACAGAGCATGGCCCATCAGAACAGGACCCATTTTCCACCTCAGTCAGTCTATCCCATAAGGAAGCTTTCATAAGCCTCTCATCCTTCTCCATCAGAGGGCAGACAGATTGAAAACCACAATCACAGAAAACTAACCAATCTAATTTCGTCTAACTCAATGAAACTACGAGCCATGCCATGTAGGGCTACCCAAGACAGACTGGTCATGGTGGAGAGTTGTGACAAAATGTGGTCCACTAGAGAAGGGAATGGCAAACCATTTCAGTATTCCTGTCTTGAGAACCCCCATGAACTGTATGAAAAGGCACACAGATAGGACACTGAAAGATGAACTAGCCAGGTTGGTAAGTGCCCAATATGCTAGTGGATATCAATGGGGAAATAACTCCAAAAAGAATGAAAAGACAGAGACGAGGCAAAAATAACACACAGTTACGGATGTGACTGGTGATGGAAGCAAGGTTTGATGCTATAAAAAGCAATACTGCATAGGAACCTGGAATGTCAGGTCCATGAATAAAGGCAAATTGGAGCTGATTGAACAGGATATGGAAAAAGTGAACGTCGACATTATAGGAATCAGCGAACTAAAATGGACTGGAATGGGTGATCTAACTCAGATGACCATTATATCTACTACATCTAAGAGCAAGAATCCCTTAGAAGAAATGGAGAAGCCATCATAGTCAACAAAGGAGTCCAAACTGCAGTACATGGATGCAGTCTCAAAAACGACAGAATGATCTCTGTTCGTTTCCAAGGCAAACCATTCAATATCATGGTAATCCAAGTCTATGCCCTGACCAGAAACGCTGAAAAAGCTGAAGTTGAATGGTTCTATGAAGACCTACAAGACCTGTTAGAACTAACACCCAAAAAAGATGTCCTTTTCATTATAGAGGACTGGAATGCAAAAGTAGGAAGTCAAGAAAGACCTGGAGTAACAGGCAAATTTGACCTTGGAGTAGAGAATGAAGCAGGGCAAAGGCTAATAGAGTTCTGCCAAGAAAACACACTGGTCATAGCAAACACCCTCTTCCAACAACACAAGAGAAGACTCTACACATGGACATCACCAGATGGTCAAAACTGAAATCAGACTGATTATTTTCTTTGGAGTCAAATTTGGAGAAGCTCTATAGAGTCAGCAAAAACAAGACAGGGAGCTGACTGTGGCTTGGATCATGATCTCCTTATTGCCAAATTCAGACTTAAATTGAAGAAAGTGGGGAAAACCATTAAACCATTCAGGTATGACCTAAATCAAATCGTTTATGATTATACAGTGGAAGTGACAGATAGATCTAAGGGACTAGATCTGATAGACAGAGTGCCTGATGAACTATGGACAGAGGTTTGAGACACTGTACAGGAGACGGGGGTAAAGACCATCCCTAAGAAAAAGAAATGCAAAAAGGCAAAATGGCTGTCTAAGGAGGCCATACATATAGCTGTGAAAACAAGAGAAGTGAAAAGCAAAGGAGAAAAGGAAAGATATATCCATTTGAATGCAGAGTTCCAAAGAATAGCAAGGAGATATCAGAAAGCCTTCTTCAGTGATCAGTGCAAAGAAATAGAGGAAAACAATAGATGGGAAAGACTAGAGATCTCTTTAAGAAAATTAGAAAAAAAAAGAAAATTAGAGATACCAAGGGAAGGTTTCACGCACAGATGGGCTCAATAAAGGACAGAAATGGTATGGACCTAACAGAAGCAGAAGATATTAAGAAGAGGTGGCAAGAATACACAGAAGAACTGTACAAAAAGATCATCATGACCCAGATAATCACGATGGTGTGATCACTCACCTAGAGCCAGACATCCTGGAATGTGAATTCAAGTGGGCCTTAGGAAGCATCACTGCAAACAAAGCTAGTAGAGGTGATGGAATTCCAGTTGAGCTATTTCAAATCCTAAAAGATGATGCTGTGAAAGTGCTGCACTCAATATGCCAGCAAATTTGGAAAACTCAGCAGTGGCTACAGGACTGGAAAATGTCAGTTTTCATTCCAATCCCAAAGAAAGGCAATGCCAAAGATTGCTCAAACTACTGCACAATTGCACTCATCTCACACGTTAGTAAAGTAATGCTCAAAATTCTCCAAGCCCAGCTTCAGCAATACGTGAACCATGAACTTCCCGATGTTCAAGCTTGTTTTAGAAAAAGCAGAGGAACCAAAGATCAAATTGCCAACATCCCCTGGATCATCGAGAAAGCAAGAGAGTTCCAGAAAAACATCTTCTTTTGCTTTCTTGACTACACCAAAGCCTTTGACTGTGTGTATCACAATAAACTGGAAAATTCTGAAAGAGATGGGCACACCAGACCACCTGACCTGCCTCTTGAGAAACCTCTACGCAGGTCTGGAAGCAACAGTTAGAACTGGACATGGAACAACAGACTGGTTCCAAGTAGCAAAAAGAGTATGTCAAGACTGTATATTGTCATCATGCATATTTAACTTATATGCAGAGTACATAATGAGAAACACTGGGCTGGAAGAAGCACAAGCTGGGATCAAGATTGCCGGGATAATATATCAATAACCTCAGATATGCAGATGAAACCACCCTCATGGCAGAAAATGAAGAACTAAAGAGCCTCTTGGTGAAAGTGAAAGAGGAGAGTGAAAAAGTTGCCTTAAAGCTCAATGTTCAGAAAACTAAGATCATGGCATCTGGTCCCATCACTTCATGCCAAATAGATGGAGAAACAGTGGAAACAGTGTCAGACTTTATTTTGGGGGGCTCCAAAATCACTGAAGATGTTGACTGCAGCTATGAAATATGAAGGTGCTTACTCCTTGGAAGAAAAATTATGACCAACCTAGACAGCATATTAAAAAGCAGAGACATTACTTTGCCAACAAAGTCTGTTTAGTCAAGGCTGTGGTCTTTCCAGTGGTCATGTATGGAAATGAGAGTTGGACTATAAAGAAGGCTGAGCACTGAAGAATTGATGCTTTTGAACTGTGGTGTTGGAGAAGACTCTTGAGAGTCCCTTGGACTGCAAGGAGACCCAACCAGTCCGTCCTAAAGGAGATCAGCCCTGGGTGTTCATTGGAAGGACTGATGTTGAAGCTAAAACTCCAATACTTGAACATATGATGCCAAGAACTGACTCATTTGACAAGACCCTGATGCTGGGAAAGATTGAGAGCGACAGGAGAAGGGTACGACAGAGGATGAGGTGTTTGGATGGCTTCACTGGCTCAATGGACATGAGTTGGGTAAACTCCGGGAGTTGGTGATGGACAGGGAGGCCTGGCATGCTGCAGTCCATGCGGTCTCAAAGAGTCGGAAATGGTTTAGCTATTGAAGTGAACTGAATGTTTCCATTGTTTCCCCATCTAATTGACATGAAGTGATGGGACTGGATGCCATGATCTTTGTTTTTTGAATGTTGAGCTTTAAGCCAGCTTTTTCATTCTCCTCTTTCATTTTCATCAAGAGGCTCTTTAGTTCTTCTTCACTTTCTGTCATAAGGGTGGTGTCATCTGCATATCTGAGGTTATTGTTATTTCTCCCGGCAATCTTGATTCTAGCTTGTGCTTCTTCCAGCCCAGCATTTCTCATGATGTACTCTGCATATAAGTTAAATAAGCAGGGTGGCAATACCCAGCCCTGATGTACTCCTTTTCCTGTTTTGAACCAGTCTGTTCCATGTCCAGTTCTAACTGTTGCTTCCTGACCTGCATACAGATATCTCCAGTGGCAGGTATGGTGGTTTGTTATTCCCATCTCTTGAAGAATTTCCCAGTTTGTTTTGATCTACAAGGTCAAAGGCTATGGTGTAGTCAATGCAGCAGAAGTAGATGTTTTTCTGGAACTCTCTTGCTTTTTCAGTGATCCAATGGATGTTGGCAATTTGACCTCTGGTTCCCCTGCCTTTTCTAAATCCAGCTTGAACATCTGGATGTTCATAGTTCATGGACTGTTGAAGCCTTTCTTGGAGAATTTTGAACATTGCTTTATTAGTGTGTGATATGAGTACAATTGTACAGTAGTCTGAACATTCTTTTGCATTGCCTTTCTTAGAGATTGGAAGGAAAAGTGATTTTTTCCAGTCCTGTGACCACTGCTGAGTAGTGTCATCAAGGTATCAGACAGGACTGCAATAACCAGAAGGCTTAAATGGGTGAATAATCTGCTTTCAAGGTCAATTGTAAAACTGTTAGCAGACTTCAGTTTCTCACTGGCCAGAGATATCTGTCAGTCAGAAGCCTAGGTCTCCTCAAAAGCTGCCCAAGTGTGGTGATTTGTCTCTCCCAAAAGATAGAGGTTGCAGGAAATAGAGATCTCAAAAGATATAATCTGCATAGTTTTATAATCCATTCCTGGAAGTGATATATGTCACTTCTGCAAATTTACAAGATTAATCCTGGAATACAATATCAATAACTCACTAATATTGCTTAATATTAAATTTTCTTCACTTCATTTAAATTGGTAAATTGTAAGAATATACAACATTTTCCTTCAGACTGATGACTTCGTTTGTGTTTTTCTTTACATTAAGTCTAGATTTACTGGGGATGAATTCATTTTTGAATCATCAGGAAAAAAAAATATGCTTATTTTTCCTGCTCTTAAAAGAATATTCATGCTGGGTAATGACTTCTAAATTAACTGTGATTTTGTTACTTTTTATTTTCCTTTTGCCAGTTTAAAAATGCCCCATCTATTCTGGACCCTGTTGTTTCTGAATATACCTCATATCACTTGCATGTTTCTCTCTTGGTGACTTTTTTCCTTATACTTTTAAACTTCTCTCTTTATACCTGTTTTGTAAGGTATCAATAACATATGATTTTATTTGCTTGTATCCTACTTGGATTTCACTGAGTTTCATAAAAATGCATTGAATTTATTTTGCCAGTTTAGGATCTGTTCAGCTATCATTTTACGAAAGTTAGTATTTGCTTTCTTCACCTTTTTCTTCAATTTACATACTGCTACTAAACTTTACCAAATATATATTTCTTTTCAGATACTATATTTACTTCTTGAATTTACATGTGTTTCTTAGATTTTTTTCATTTTCTTTTCTGAAATTTCTATCTGTTCACTCTTTTTATCCATCTTGTCATTAAGAATTTTGAATATATTTAAAATGCCCAAAGTTCCTGATGGACAGGGAAGCCTGGTGTCACAAAGAGTCAGACATGACTGAGTGACTGAATTGAACTGAACTCAAAGTTCCTGATCACTAATATGAACATCTAGGTCATTGTACTGTCTGCATCAATTGAACTTGAAAAAAAACCTATCATTTTTATTTCACATTTTTCTGCTTCTTCACATGATTTACAATTTTTTTTTTATGCTGTACATTTGCATGATACAGTGAAGAGATCTGTAATTTCATTTAACAGCTTTGAGTTTTGTTTTGGTAAAAAGCTAAATTTATGGGATACCATCTTGACCCTTTAAGACTTGATTTATTATTTGTTAGAGCTGATAGAGTTTCGATTTTACCTTAGTCCCAGGGTGTATTATTTACTCTACAGTAATAATTCTTACTGTTTTTTCTGAATTCTCAGCTAAATAACTGAACTCCTCAATGAAATATACCCACCCTGATCAGGCCAGAATTCCAACATCTCCCAGTCCTGCTTACTGTGTAGTATCTCTCTTCTGCTCTCAATGCCAAAGCAGCTACTCTCTGCTAGGTTTTATGAAAATTCATCTTGCATAAGCACAGTCCTCCCTTCTGACCAGCTCTTTCCTTTATACTCCATAAATTCAAGTAGCATAAGAAACAGAATTCTGATTTCTACTTTCCTTACTCAGAATACTACTTCTTGGTCCCTTGCTCCCCACTTTCACGTGCCACAGTCAAGTGTATGACTGCAGGCAGGAAGCCAGAAAAAATGCAGAACTGGCATTAAATGTTTTCTTTCTGTCAAGGACTGTAGTTTTTCACTGTCATTTGCTTAATCCCTAAAAATATTTGAAAATAGTTGCCTTTTATGTTTTTATTATGTTATAACTGTTTATGGTGAAGGGCTGATCCAATACTAATTATTTTGCCATGGCCTAAAGGATGCTTAAAGTATTCCCTTGTCAAAAGAATAAATTAATGAAAATTTAGGATTTACAAAAGGATATAATACAACTTCAACGCATATCTGTTGACTGAATGAGCATATCAATTATATATTGGCATAATTTATTGCTGAAATAGGGTACAAATGTCCTGAAGCAATTAGTTTAATGAACATTTAGCCTACAACTTGACAATTTTTCCTACAGAATCTTCCTTTCCAAAGAGTTCACATAATCAAACTTATCTCCAAAGTAAGTTATTAGAATCTGGTAGCTATGGAACAACTTTCAATCACAAAGTATAAATTCCAAGTTCTATCTTAAAACCCTAATGGAAGATGGATTTTTGTTTTAAAATATTATTAAAAAGCAAAATAAAACAAATCCTATGTAACTCCTTATAATTTTTCTCATAAGAAATGTATGGAAAATGAACAATAATTGCATTTAGACATTCTAGTCATTTTAAAAGCACCAAACTTCTTTTCTTTAAAGAGTATGAAAGCAATTTAATTTTGTATTCCATTTAAAAAAAAATCAAGCTTTTAGTTTATCTTAGGCCACAAAAACTGCAGTTCAACTAATTTAAAACAGCTATTTCTTGGTAAACAAGACATAATTTGGTGACTTTATGATCAATTGATTTAACCACATTATTTGAAATTGATTGCTTTGTTTTTCCAATTAATTCTATTTTACTCTAGTAAACTTTATATGCCATGATAACTGAAACCTAGGAAAATGCAGAAGAAACAATAAATGTTGAGCCCCAATTAATTATTAAGATACACCTGGGGTAACAAGACCAATTATTTTGACAGGCTATATTACCTGCCTCCCAGATCACCTTGTCCTGTCACAAGAACCTTAGTCCCAATGACTTTATTTCAAACATATTGCTTTTGAAATAACAGCAGGGACTTCTGGGCTTCTCAGCATCTGTTTACCATCAACTGTCACGCTTAATGATCAACATTAAAGTTATTGCTTCCAAATCACCTTAATTAGGGTTGCAAACACTTTAAAAAGTTCCTTTCAAAAGCTCAGATGATCAAGTTTGATTGCTTCAATATATTGTGACTATATAAGATTCTTGTAGTGAAACATCATCATAACAGTTCCAGCCAGACATCTTGCAGTTCCTTTTTAAGGTAAATTTTCCTCCCTATAGTTCTTCCTGTGAGTATACTATGTCCTCCACTTAGTTTATAGCTGACTGAACCAGAATAGGGCAACTGAACCAAGCATCATGATTCATAAGCTAGCCTATTCTTGGGTTTCCCTTGTGGCTCAGCTGGTAAAGAATCTGCCCACAATGCAGAATACCTGGGTTTGATCCCTGTCTTGGGAAGATCCTCTTAAGAAGGGAAAGGCTACCCACTCCAGTATTCTGGCCTGGAGAATTCCACGGGCTGTATACTCCCATGAGGTCGCAAAGAGTCGGACACGACTGAGCGACTTTCACATAGTTATGAAACAGTCTGCTACATAATGCTGTGCCCAAACTGAGACAATCTGGTTTAATTGCATTCTCTTTCAACTCTTTTAATCAAGGATTAGAGAGTGCCATTTAGTATAAGTACTCTTACATTTTTTTGTTTTAAATAAACTCCCTACTGAAGTGTAACATATACAGAAAATGACATGACTCATATGTTTGCAGCTTGTTAAATTTTCAGAGTAAACCAACTTATGTTACCACCACCCAAATTATAAAATGGAATATTCTCAACACCTAAGAAGTTCCTTTATGATTTTTCCTAATCACTAATAACTCACTAAAGAAGCCATTATCCTTGCCTCTAATACCACTGATTATTTTTGTTTCTAAAGTTGTTTTTTAAACCAATGAAATCATACATTATTCACCTTGACCTGACATCTTTTAATGTGGTGTTTGTAAGAATCATCCATGTTGTTGAATGTATCAGTAGTAGAGTTTTTCTCTTTGATTTGTAGCATTTCATTTTATGCATATTCCTGAGTTAACCCATGATTTCTTGATGGACCAACAATGTATCTATAGTTTTGATATTCACACATTACTGATATAAAATTTCTAATACATGGTTTTTGGTAATATGTCTGGTGGATATATAAATGTGAGTAGAATTTCTAGTCCATAGGTTATATATATGCTCAGCAAGAGTTGTTGCTACTTGTTATTAGTTTCCTGTTGTTGCGGTAACAAGTTACTTTACACCTAGTGGTATAAGATAACACAAAATTGTTCTTTTAGAGCTCTGGAAATCAAAACTCTAAAATTAAGGTGTTGTAAGGCTGTATTACCTCTAAAGGCTTCAAGGAAGAATTATGTCCTGATCTTTTCCAGCTTCTAGAGGCTGCCTTCATTCCTTGACTCATGGTCCCTTCTTCATATAACACCAACTTCTTTTATCCATCACACTGTAGTCTACTACTCACTTTGACCCCCTAACCCACTTCCCCCATATGAGAATGTTTGTGTTGACATTGGGCCTGTCCAGATTTAGCCCTTAACCACATCTGAAAAGTCTCAGTTTCCACACAATAAACATATCAACTTTCCTGGGGATTAGGATATGGACATTACTCTATCAACCACAATGATAAAGAAAAGATGAGTAGGAGTCCTAAGTTTTAGGTCAAAACCCAATGGTTCTGGCGACTGTTAGGATATGAGCATCATAAGCAATTATTTATTGTGGCCTTGGCTGCCATTGCTCCTGTTTTGGAACACAAAAATGTAGGGATCATTGAGAAACATCTCAGAATTTTTCTGCCATTGTGTGTGTGTGCATCAATAATATGTGTGTTAGTTATACAGTGTTATAGTTGTCTTAGGTGGGCCTCACAAATTTCTTAGGATAAATTTCTTAAGACAGCTGACTGACTTAATACCCCATGAACTAAAAGAGGTAAATTGAAGCCAAGTAGTATAGAGAAGGACTATCACTTTTATTAAGCCAGCTTCAGAAATAAAGTATTAGTAGATGTTAAACTCCAGAATGTAAACATATCCCTTCATAGCTACATTTAATTCTTAGGTTGTGACTATATACTATAAAACACTCTTTTGTGAATAGTTTACAGCTACAATAAAATTATATTTCAAAACAATAATCAATACATATTGACCCTGGGAAACCTTGGAAAAAAGAAAGTGATTTAAAATATAAGAAATCTTGTTTATTTTTTAAAATGCAAATTGATCTCTGTAATAAAAAAGTATCCCTTTCCCTATAAATATGTTTGCTATGCTGTGTGTTTAGTTACTCTGTCATGTCCAGCTCTTTGCAATCCCATGGATTGTAGTCCCCCAGGCTCCACTGTCCATGGGGATGCTTCAGGCAAGAATAATATAGTGGGCTTCCATGCCCTCTCCCAAGGGATCTTCCCAACTCAGGTATTGAAGCTAGGTCTCCCACATTGCAGACAGATTTTTTACCATCTGAGCTACCAGGGAAGCCCATAAATATGTTTAATATCCTTAAAAACCTAACTTTTAGATTCAATAAATATTGAAATTCTCTATAGCAAATATGTCATTTTACTTTGTCTGCCCGATTTGATTTACTTTAGCTCTTTTCAGTGAATTGTATTCCCTATTAAGGGTATTCTACAGAGCTTTTAGTATAAACAAACAAAACAAATTTGTTTGTTTTGTCGGAACAAACAAATTGAGGCAACTTTGAAAGTATTTGTTATATTAAGTCACATGTATCTCATTTTTAATAAGAAATTAATTTTCCTTTTAATATCATCTTGTGGAAT
Source organism: Giraffa tippelskirchi (assembly GCF_054371585.1). Taxonomy (NCBI): domain Eukaryota; kingdom Metazoa; phylum Chordata; class Mammalia; order Artiodactyla; family Giraffidae; genus Giraffa; species Giraffa tippelskirchi. Next base: position 59,918,459 of record NC_137275.1, on the reverse strand, counting down.
ATTACTTCATGATCAACTTGTTTCTACAAAACAAATTCTTTATATATTTAAAAACTAGCAAAAAATTGTGATCATCTATTTAGTCAGTTATATTTGACTGAATAAAATTCCTTGTCTCTGAGAAATTATTATGTCTTTGGGAAAATATTCTCACTATTTTATTCCGAGAGGTGTCATGTTTGCTTTGAGCTCTGGCTTACTACCAGAAAGACCTATTCATATTCTTTCAGTTCTAAATCTGCACGAAAAGACATCAAAATGGGCTCTCAAGCAATTACATAGTAAAGTTAGCTCATATTTTAGTACATTAATTGCCACATTAAAATGTGGTATTGATCTAATATTTTAGATACTTATACTTAGTGAATTCAATTAGAAAATTCAAGAAATATCTGTCAGTTTTTAGATAAAAATTACTAGGCTTTATTCAGTCCTTATGGAGTACTAATGTAACAAGGGTTTCTTTAATGTCTATTTCTGTGCACTTCACCAAATGTTAATTAAGTGGGAAAAAACTACTTTATCTTGCAATTTATCTTAAATAGGAATGTCTACTGCTGTTCATCTACTAAAAGATTTTGGGGTAAACAGAATCAAGTTTTGGAAGAGTGTCAACACAAAAGACAGTTTTTCAAGTTGAAAGGAAATGATCCCAATGAGAGATTTTGATATTAATGAAGGAGTATCAGCTCTGACCAGTATCTGATGAATTTTAAAATAAATTTTCCTCTGGATTTCATTATTACACCTATGGTGCTACAAAACAAGAAAACTTTTTTATTAAGTTTATTTTCTTCATGTCTAAAGCATAAGGGATGAAATGGGGTAGGGTTAGGGATGTCAAATGGGCCTATGTGGTTTCAAATTTACTTACTGAATTCTAAGAAGACTAGGACAATTTAAGAATATAAAAACCTCTGAAAAATAATTTAAAGAGATACAGTTGTAAAGCCAATAAATGTGGTCTACCTTCAAAAAATATTCAAATAATCAAAAAAAAAAAAGGTGGGGGGGAGAAACAAGACAGGAAACAAATGAATTGGTAGATATAAATCTAGCAATTTCAGATTTTATTAGTTTTATTAGACTCCACATTCTAATTGTAAAAACTAGTTTCCCAAAACAGATGAAAAAACAAAGTAGCTATATTTTCAGCCCTACTATAAGCTGTACAAAATTATGGGAAATACTGACCAATAAAAGGTCACAAAATGTAGATCAGTAAAGGTGAGAAATGTAGATCATTGTGAGATAAGGCAGTAAAAGGCTCAATTATTTAGGTTTTTGCTTCTCCTGTCAAAGGTATCGTGAAGGATACCCAAGGAGGAAATCATGGAGTTGCTCAATTTGGGTTGCTGAGTCTTTGACTGAAGAATTTGCCCTAGAGAATTGCTTGGGTCCTGGGAAGAATTTACAACAGAGATAAATAACCATGTGTTTTTCTAAACATTATTTATGTTTGTTAGCATAGTTAGCATAGCTTATTCTAACCAAGAGAAACTCAAGGGTCCCCAATGCAAAGAAATTAATAACAACATCCTTTAAATGATATTTGATTATTTATCACGTGCTTGTCAGTTAAGATAATTTGCATTAAGGGATGAAGTTTTTTATACATGTACAATTTTGATGAGTAAAATCTCAAGAACACATGATATCGAAAATATTAAAATATAATCATTTTTATAGCAACAGCCATGAAGCTTTTCTAAATAGACCTTCTGTTAAGTGTTGTGATTTTTCTGAAGTTTATATCAGATTGTCCACCTTTAGTATGTTTTACTTTAGGAAAAGGCAGTTTTAGTCAGAAAGGTGGGAGAAAAATTGGAAATGTTAGTTTGGAGAGTTGTAACTAAATATTTGAGAAAACTAGAAGAATTCAGGATCTAGTGTAGTTTACAAATAAAAAAATACTTCAAAGATAATCAACAGCACTAGAATCTGATATTTATAAAAGTGTATTAATGAAATGCAATGCTTTCTCTACAATCACCCCCATGATTCCATGGACAGAGGAGCCTGGTGGGTTACTGTCAATGGGGTCAGAGTCAGACATGACTTAAATCCATTTAATAAAATAAACCTTTGTAAACAAAGATGAAACAGTTTTATCTCTGCCTGGTCCCTCCAGAATTCAGAAAGTCCCAGGGAATGTTTTTATTTTCATGGCAATATCCGTTTTCATGAGTTCAATAAGAGTCTGTTTTTATAAAGGACACAGGTGGTAATCATCGGTCATATTACCAAAGCTTTGACTGGAATGTCTTACTTGAGAAAGATATGTGTAGACCCAGATATGACTAGACAGGGACTAAGACTGACTTTTTGGAAACAACAAAACCTCTTGAAGAAATAGCCTACTACCTTGCTTATAGGGTTCCTGGCAACCTTACAAGGTGAGTAAGAAAAGTCATTTCCTGGAAGGTGCAACAACCTCAGGATATTTTAAGAACCTTAGAAAGAGAGAAATTTACCAAACTATATTGGTATCACAAATGAAGTTTGATGAGAAGTACTTGGTTCAGCTTCCTAGCCTCAAGAGGCTTTAAAAACTCCAATTTATCATTCCTTATGAAAAGCTCCAGCAAAGAAGATTAGAAGATTCTGTATGGTCAGTCACTATTCTTGTTGCTCTATGTAAACAATCAAGGCATGTTTATTGAAACTAAATTTTATTTGCAAACAAATCTTATTATGGTTATCTTTATATATATATATAAAGATATATATAAAGTATATATGGCTGCTCTGTCCATGGAATTCTCCAGGCAAGAATATTGGAGTGGGAAGCCATTTCCTTCTCCAGGGGATCTTCCCAACCCAGAGGTCAAACCCGGGTCTTCCGCATTGCGGGCAGATTCTTAACCCTCTGAGCCACCAGAGAATTTTGGAGATATTTGGTGTTAATTTGCTTTAGAACATAGTATTATGTAAAAGGATTTTTTCTAATTGTTTTTGCAAGTATATAAGACTATAATATATGTATATTGACTCAACTTGACACTTAAGAAAAAAGCATAACTCTGAAAGCAACTCAGAATCTGCTCAGACTCTTACCTATCTGCCTTCAGACATTTGCAGATAATGTTAAAAAGAAAAAAAAAAAAAAACAGGATGTTGGAAGTATAATTGCCCTTCATGTAAGAAAAAGGACAAATTTAAATAATAATCACCCTAGACTTCTGATTTGAACTAGGTAAGAATTTATAGAACTCTAATGAAAAACGCCAATGGCTTCATAGAACTTCTAACACAAAGTAAAAATAAACAAGAATTAATCATGGGACTAAATTGAGGAGTATGATTATATTTTTAAGAGTTTTATTTGAAGCATTAGTGATATTTTAAACAAGTTTTGATTTTCCAGATTTGAGAAACTTTTTCTCTGAGTGTATATATATATATATATAATATGTATACCAGAAGTAAGAAAACACACTGCAACCATGAAACAAAATATATAAAAAAGGAAAATATCACAGCTTACCAGAGCCAAATGCAGGAGCAGAAACAGCTGCAGAAACCTGGAACTGGTGCGACTGGGAGTAGAAGTAAGACAAACCAAACTGGAAATGACTGATTCCTAGAGTAAAGACAACTCTGAGAGTTCAGAACTCCAGGAGACCTAGTCAGGGAGACTTCCACATCTTTCTGAGTTTTACCTCCAGGAACTCAACCACAAGATAATTGTAAATAATGGAGAAAAATCTCCTAGAGCTTCCAGCAAGGAGAGAGGAAAGGAAACCATTTTGAAACCTGCCTCAATGCTCTGTTCTTAACAAGGCCTGCCCTTTGGAGAAACTAATTAATCAGATCCAAACCCTACTGTACTCAGACCCTAAATGGGGGAGAGGGGGGATACCTAACTCCAGTCACCTGTAGCCAGTCTGTCCTAAAAAAAGAAGAAAAAAACTGAGAAACTCTCGATGTTTATAGACAAGAGGCACAGGCTCACCACAAAGGAATACGTAAAAAATAAAAGGGAGGTGCTCTTGGGTACTAAAAGGGTGGTAGAAGAAATAAAATGCCCAGTTGAAGGTTTAAATGATAAAGATGGGGAAAACTTCCAGAAGGTACAGCAAAAGACAACGTAATATCACTAGAAAAGAAATGAGAACTTAGCTAATTGGCCCATTAAAAATACATACAAAAAAGTTCCAAAAAGGCAGAACAAAGGAAAGAGAAGGAAGGAAATTGACAAAGATATTACTTGCGTTAGCAAATTAATGAAGTAACAAAGTTTGTTCATACAGCATTTTTGGCCATGAATTCCCTGTTTCTGGTGATAAGGTTGCCGGTATAGGGAGGATGTCTTCACATGGAGATTTATTTCCTGCTCTGAGAGAGAGAGAGAGAATGGTCACCAGCTGTTTCTTAAGTAACCTTAAATCAATATGTCAAAGTGGTGTAAATTGAACTGAACCCTACCAATGTTCTACTGAAGAAAACAGAACTATGCAGAAAGAATTAAAGTACACCAATTTTAGAGTGAGACATGACTTGGAACATGTTGCTCTGTCAAAAAAAAAAAATCATTTTTGCTTAAACTGCATCGTGGCTATAGTCTATGTTCAGTTCAGTTCAGTCAGTTAGTTGTGTCTGACTCTTTGAGACCCCATGAATCTCAGCACGCCAGGCCTCCCTGTCCATCACCAACTCCCGGAGTTTACCGAAACTCATGTCCATCAAGTCGGTGATGCCATCCAGCCATCTCATCCTCTGTCGTCCCCTTCTCCTCCTGCCCCCAATCCTTCCCAGCATCAGGGTCTTTTCCAGTGGATTTTGCGTTATAAAAGAAAGGACAAGTTGCCTGATGTGGGCTGCCCCTGAGGAGAAGCTATTATTTTGGGCAAGATATCTCCCTTCAGCTGAGGACCACATTGGGAATGAATTCATTGAGTAGTCAGTAGACAACACTCAACAGGTAGGAAATATGTGGCTCTTTCCTAAAGTGGGTATCTGGCATTTCACTGAAGCTTGCAAAGTTAACACTTGGCACCACTCAGATCAACTTCCTGTGATGATTTTATCCCATCTGAGCACAGCTCCATCCAACTTCCTGTGTTTCCTGTCCCCTTCCCCCCTCCCCTCATGGTAACTTAATTCACCTATTGATAAATAGAATGAACTATAAACACTACTTTTGCAGTTGATAGCTGCTGCTGCTGCGTGGCTTCAGTCGTGTCCGACTCTGTGTGACCCCATAGATGGCAGCCCACCAGGCTCTCCCGTCCCTGGGATTCTCCAGGCAAGAACACTGGAGTGGGTTGCCATTTCCTTCTCCAATGCGCCACAAATAAACCTGTTACATTGCTTCATTTCTAACCTTATCAAATCATTCTAGATTTTCCTCACATTCAACAAACACCTCAGATGGACTAAATGGCTTATCTTGTATGGTCACCCAGACCCTCATTTCTGAGTGGTCTGAGCCATAGCTCATCACAGCCTTTTCATATCAGAGCGGATACATTTGCTGATTTATCATCAAAATTAATCAAGGGAAGACAAAGAGATGCCCCAATAATCACCAGGGTGCAAAGGAATTATGTCTTGCCCCCAGTATACAACATCCTCATCTTAATGATCAGGATTAGTTACTACTGCCATGCTGCTCTCTTGCCAGTAAGAACACAAAATGATAAAGTAGCAGCTGATGTCCTCTGGTGACAGCTCATCTTTCTGGGAATCTGAATATTTAGGCTTTAGTACCCAGGGTTGTGGAGACGGGAAGTACAACTTTTCCAAGGGTATTATAGGGAGTAATTGTAGGAAGTCACTCCTATATTTACCCCTTGGTCCAAATACCTATGTATTTTACCTTTTGGTTAGCAGTTTATCAACAGAGAATGGTTATAAGTTTAGTTTGCCCTGAAGGATAGCACTCTACACTCACGCAAAAACATCTCTGAGTTATTGCCTCTGGTATTCTTTTAAAATGTCATTACATCATTCTTTCATGTTGAAAGTTTTTGGGTAGTACAGTAAATAATATAATCAATAGATCCTATGGTTTTGTGTCTCCTGATATACCTCCTTTCCTGTGAAATGGATTATTTGGTCAAGTGCAATGTCATATCAGATCCCATATCAGTGGATCAAATACTCTATAAGTCTGTAGGTAAAAGTGATGACTGAGGTCCTGCAAATAGAAAATAAAACTAATACCTGAAACATACATTGAGTACTTTCAAGACAGATAGCTGCCTCTTCTGGGACTACAGAAGTCATGTGAAACCAAATGGCTGGCTAATCTCCAGTAGAGTTAAAATAACTATCCTGATGACAACTTAAAGATTAGGCTGGGGCAGAACCTAAATCTGTCTATGCTGATATGTATGTTGTTAGGGTCATGGATACCTCCATCTCTGACACCATGGCTACTCTATTCATATTAAACATGTGCCAGCATTGTGTGGCCAATGACATGATCTAATAATGTCAACTCACTAGCATATTTGTTGTCTGTTTAGGGCCTCTGTAGCTGGTGTTAATATACAAGAAGTAATCTCTATACATTGTATCCTTTTCTGTAGGTTATCCACATGCTTCTTCCCCTAGACTTGTTTTTCACTGACTTTCCAGTCTGTTTCTTTCTAGGGTCCTCAACAACCATTTACATCATTCACTATTTCCTATGAACCTGTAAACAGTCTTATCTCAGACTACTTCTTTTTCACTCAGAAGGTAATGAGGCATACCACTTGGTGGTCTGCCTGTGGGTAGGATTTTTACCCAGTATTATCTTTCAGTACTACCTCTAAGTATGGGTTAGGTATGATTAAATTTTAATTTTTAAAAATTTGATTTTTTTAGCCAAGGTGTAGAAACAACCATGTGCCCACCAAAAAATGATTTAAGAAGATATATATATATATATATATATATATATATAGTGGAATATTACTCAGCTATAAAAAGTATTGAAATAATGCCATTTTTTAGCAATATGTATGGACCTAGAGAATATCACGCTAAGTGAAGTAAGTTAAACAGAGAAAGACAGTATTATGTGGTATCACTTATACAGGGAATCTGAAAAATAATACAAATGAATCTGTATGCAAAACAGACTCATAGACATAGAAACCAAACTTATGATTACCAAAGGGGAAAGGAAAAGGGTGGAATAAATTAGGAACACTGGGTTAGCAGATAAAAACTACTGTACATAAAACAGACAATCACCAAGAATTTACTGTACAGCACAGGGAGCTATATTCAATATCTTGTAATAACTTTCATTGAAAAGAATCTGGAAATATATATATATATATATATATATATATATTAACACATATAACTGAATCACTTTGCTGTACACCTGAAAATAAGACAATACTCTAAATCAATTATAATTTAAAAAATGAATTCATTTTTGACCTTCCCAAATTACCAAATTTACCCACATATGGGCCAACATTCATTTTCTTTCTCCTCCTTCTCCCCAACAGGCTGTAAAGAGCTCCAAGCACCCATAACTTTGAACAGAATTGTAACAGGGTTGATAACATGAGAGTGGGATGATTTTTCATGCAGCTTACTTGTGTCCTTTGCATTGATTGTGCCTAAATTTGAACATATTAATTCCAAACTTCTGATGAATTACTCCTGGTACCTTAGGTTTTGTCACATCAGTTCAGTTCAGTTCAGTCGCTCAGTCATGTCCGACCCTTTGCGACCCCATGAATTGCAGCACGCCAGGCCTCTCGGTCCATCACCAACTCCCGGAGTCTACCCAAACCCATGTCCATCGAGTCGGTGATGCCATCCAACCATCTCATCCTCTGTCATCCCCTTCTCCTTCCGCCCCCAATCCTACCCAGCATTAGGGTCTTTTCCAATGAGTCAGCCCTTCGCATGAGGTGGCCAAAGTATTGGAGTTTCAGCTTCAACATCAGACCTTCCAATGAACACCCAGGATTGATCTCTTTTAGGATGGATTGATTGGATCTCCTTGCAGTCCAAGGGACTCTCAAGAGTCTTCTCCAACACCACAGTTCAAAAGCATCAATTCTGCGGTGCTCAGCTTTCTTCACCATCCAACTCTCACATCCATACATGACCACTGGGAAAACCATAGCCTTGACTAGACGGACTTTTGTTGGCAAAGTAATGTCTCTGCTTTTAAATATGCTATCTAGGTTGGCCATAACCTTCCTTCCAAGGAGTAATAGTCACTGTCAAAAGGACAAGTTCTCCATCTCTATCACAGTCCAGTATGATGATAGGAGTATGTCTTCCAACTTTCTAAAGATTCTCTGGCATACACAAACAATGCAAGGTTTTTCAGTCTTAAAAGGGAGTTAAATTTTGACTCATGCAACAACATGGGTGAAACTTGAAGATATTATGCTAAGTGAAATAAGCCAGACACAAAAGGACAAATGTAAGATCCCACTTATATGAGGTTGCAGTAGGATGGTGGTTTTCAGGGATGGAAGGAAGTAATAATAGGAAATTGTTGTTTAATGGGTATGGAGTTTCACTTTGGGAAGATGAAACAGTTCTGGAGATGGTTTGTGATGATAATTGCACAACAAGGTAAAGATATTTACTGACACTAAATTGTATACTTAAAAATGGTGAAAATGGTAAATGTTATGTATTCTTTACAACAAACAAGAATTTTCAGTTATAAAATAAGTCATGGGGATGGGATGAACAGCATGGTGAAAATAATAATATTATATTACCTATTTGAAAGTTGCTAAGCAAGTAAAACTAAAGTTCTCATTACAAAAAAAAGTGTAAAAATTATATTACTCTATTGATGGGCTTGTAGCAAAGGAGAGGTGGGGCATGCTTATTACACCACTGATTACTTCTAAATATCTCCCTTGCCCAATAGATTATAAGATGATACAGATTTATCATTTAAAATTAAACATTATTTGACCTGGTATTCCCTGGTGGCTCAGATGGTAAAGAATCCACCTGCAATGTGGGAGACCTGGGTTCGATCCCTGGATTGCAAAGACCCCTGGAGGAGATCATGGCACCCCACTCAAGTATTCTTGCCTGGAGAATCCCACGGACAGAGGAGCCTGGCGGGCTACAGTCCATGGGGTCATAGAGAGTTGGACATGACTGAACGACTAAGCACAGTACATTATTTGATTTACCATCCCCAAATGGAGAAAAAGAGAAAGAAAGTGGAAGTGCTGCTTATATAGGGCTGCTCTTTTTCTAAAGAATATGTGTACCCCATACCCAGCTGAAAAAATAAACCATACCACCACACAAGAAGTCACCCATGGGTCACTTCCCAGATTACAGTTTTTCTCCAAAAGTAATGATTAACCTGACTTTTAACACCATGTATTTATAACACTTGCTTTATCAACTTTATATACGTGGAGTCATACAATAGGTTTTCACCTGTTTCTTCTTTTTTTTTTCATTCACCATTATGCAGGTTTAATTTTTTCAGTTGTATGAATACTTTTCTAAATTGCCAGGACACTGATATGTTGAGAGAATAGCAATCTGTGACAGCCAAGCACTGACCTATCAGTCAGGGTTGCTACCAGCTAACTAGTCTCTCACAGCTAGGCCCAAGTATTTTGCTGTGGAGCATGAACTATTTCACATAATACCTTCAGACAGGGTCTCTCAATAACATAATGGATCCACATGAAAACATGTCCATTCTTAATAATTGATAATCTCGCATAAGGAAGAAACATAACATTTACCAATTCACAAAAATGATCAAACTTCTTACTATTCTGGCTAATACAAGTGACTTGCTGCTTCTTTATGAATTATAGCTTTAGACTTGTCTCATTTCCTCCCACTGTCTAGATAAGATCTATTAAGATGCCGAATTGTAGAATTATCTTCATATTCTGAAAGCATACAATTTAGAACAAAATCCCCAAATCCTTTAAGCATTTTTTATTACTCTGTTACTAAGACACTTTAGCTTTCCATCATGTGCATTCTCTACTGTTGCAATAAGTAGAAAACAAACCAACACAATTTTGTTCATCTAATGATCACAAGAAAGCACTGACAACTTAAAAATATTAAAATATAAAAATGTTAAAATATTTACAATGTAGTAAATAAATTAGCAAAATTTGGTCATTTGGTTGCTGCCAAAAACTGTATGATATGGCCTTCTACCTTATCCTAAAGCTGTTTATGAATGTCTCATCTTTAATAAAATTGAGTCTTTCAAAAGTTTTAAAAATAATGTCATCTTTATATCTTCCACTGATATGCTTGTAGATGTTTTCATTCATTCATCAAAATCATTGAGTACTTTTATGTTTAGGGCTATCATGCCATCAATATTTGACAAAAAAAAAAAGACATCATGAGCAAATTAATGCTTAGATTATTAGGGAGAGATGAGGTCTATCATTTGTCTCTTTTTCTTAATTCTTCCAGATCCCAATGATACATGGAAGTGATTGGATAGTGACTTGGAAATAAGGTTTTTCTTTGTGCAAAGCTATCGTCATGTGTCATATTCAAACTCTTAAACTTCAGCATAATTAAAGCTTTTTCTAACCAATTTTACCAAGCTGATCTGGTGCGGATTATCTATTTTCAAGAGGATGTCACAGTGCGTTTACATTCAGAAGCCATAGCTCTAAATCCCTCCCCACCTTCACATGCAAGACATGCCATATGACAGTCATCTACTCCACAATTAGAGCTCCTGTATGACTTGCTAGTCGGTAGCATGAGAAGATCTGTACCTAGACTTGGCACAAATAGATTGTGTGATGGGAGTCCTGGGGAACATTTATGATGCTTGTGCTATTGCAACTGCTGTTCTGGGTTTTCTTTTTCCTGTTTCAAAGACTAGCCATGACAGTGACAGAGACAGCCAATGATTTAAAAGTGAAGGATAGCGCTGCTGTTATAGTCCTGGTGTCTGTGATGAATGGAGGCATACCAAGCAAGAAGGAAAGAAGATGTGAAATAAGAGAAGAAGGATAGAAAGTGACAGATTTAAAGCCATTATCTAAAACATCTGCCAGTTTACCCTGTGTGGTAAAATACCCAATTTTAATTTTGAGAGCTTTTATGGAATACCATGCTAAATTTGCTTGAATCGTGGGTTTAAATATAAATCATCATCTATTTAACAATTACACTAGCCTGGGAGGAAATTATATTTATTCTCTGTTATTGGACTTCTTGAAATTTTGATTTTTTGCTGAAATGGTGCATACAGTACTATTGTAAATAAAATGAAAGATGAGATAGAAAACATTGTAAATGTTAGCTTTATTGCTCAGTTAAATATTTTTGTACTATATTTTGTTCTCATTTGAAAAAACATTGTAAAATATTGATAAGATCACCATGAATTTTCTAAAATTTGTTTATGTAAACAAACATTTACAAAGTACATTCTATGTTATCTCCACTATGGTGGCTGTTGTAAGAAGCAAGTAAACAAACAAATGGGACCTAATTAAAATAAAAAGCTTCTGCATAACAAAGGAAACTATTAGCAAGGGGAAAAGACAGCCTTCAGAATGGGAGAAAATAATAGCAAACGAAGCAAAAGACAAACAATTAATCTCAAAAATATACAAACAACTCCTGCAGCTGTATTTCAGAAAAATAAACGACCCAATCAAAAAATGGGCCAAAGAACTAAACAGACATTTCTCCAAAGAAGACATACAGATGGCTAACAAACATATGAAAAGATGCTCAACATCACTCATTATTAATTACTCATTATTAGAGAAATGCAAATCAAAACCCCAATGAAGTACCATTTCACACCAGTCAGAATGGCTGCTATCCAAAAGTCTACAAGCAATAAATGCTGGAGAGGGTGTGGAGAAAAGGGAACCCTCTTACACTGTTGGTGGGAATGCAAACTAGTACAGCCACTATGGAGAACAGTGTGGAGATTCCTTAAAAAACTGGGAATAGAACTGCCATATGACCCAGCAATCCCACTGCTGGACATACACACTGAGGAAACCAGAATTGAAAGAGACGCGTGTATCCCAATGTTCATCGCAGCACTGTTTACAATAGCCAGGACATGGAAGCAACCTAGATGTCCATCAGCAGACGAATGGATAAGGAAGCTGTGGTACGTATACACAATGGAATATTACTCAGCCATTAAAAAAAATATATTTGAATCAGTTCTATTGAGATGGATGAAACTGGAGCCCATTATACAGAGTGAAGTAAGCCAGAAAGAAAAACACCAATACAGTATACTAATGCATATATATGGAATTTGAAAAATGGTAGCGATAACCCTATATGCGAGACAGAATAAGAGACACAGATGCATAGAACAGTCTTATGGACTCTGAGGGAGAAGGTGAGGGTGGGACGTTCTGAGAGAATAGCATTGAAACATATATATTACCATATGTGAAACAGAACACCATTCCAGGTTCGATGCATGAGACAAATGCTCAGGGCTGGGGCAATGGCATGACCCAGAGGGATGGGATAGGGAGGGAGGTGGGAGGGGGATTCAGGATGGGGAACACATGTAAACCCATCGCTGATTCATGTCAATGTATGGCAAAGACCACTACAATATTGTAAAGTAATTAGCCCCCAACTAAAATAAATAAATTTATTTAAAAAAAAATAAAGAAACAAGTAAACAAGAAGAAGGATATGATACAGTTTCACTCCCTTAAAACTTTAAGATACTGAATCAAATCTAATATTTGAATACACAAAATAATTATTGAATAAAGTCAATATATAATATATGCCAATAGGGAACATCCCTTTGAGATTTTGGTATAATTGGAAAGGGAAAGATCAGTGTTAAGTAGCTTTACCATGATGCTTTTATAAAACGTGGATCATCAGATGGCCCAAGAAGTTTAAGGATTCCAATTTTTACTCTAAGCTGTGTTTACCTAGAATTTAGTCATCTCACATCATGTCTGTAGGATTGGTGGAATGAATTTCAGGGGATGCAGTTTGCGTAAGATATGAAGAATTTTCTAAGAAGAAACTCATTCTAGGAAGAAAACCACAAGGCCTGCTCTAAAAGCACTACTGCAGAATAGAAGAAAAGAGACTGTTAGGAAAAGAGCCAAGATACTGTGGATTTGTACTTGTCCATAAAAGAAGCAATCTCCCTGGGAAAAAATAATAAAGTCTGTCATCAGAAAAATCTCCGTGATACACTGGGATTAAAAGCAGTGCTCTTTGGGCTGAATGTAACAGGATGAATTGTTCCAAAAGGTTTGTGTAGGTGATTCTCCTTTGCTCCCTCAGAGAAAATAGAGCATTAACTAAATCCACAACTTGGACTACATCTGTAGCGTAGGTGCTCCAGAGGGAGCAGTTTCTGCACAGCATGAGGCTTCAGCAGGAGATGGTACCTAAGCCACTGCTGTGAGTGTGTCACATCAACCCCCAGTGGTGTGTCAGCACACAGTTGTAGGGAACTTGTGTACCTGCACATAAGTACTGGATGATAACAAGACAGTTAAGAACTTAAGTGGCTAAGGAAAGAGAAGGTGAATGGCATGTTGTAGCTCCAAGTGCTATTTTTGGAAACATATATATCCGCCCCCTACACACACGTATGTTTTGGGGTAATTGCAGAAATAATTTGGGGGAAATATTAAAAGATCAGGCCATGGAAGTACAACACTGGTAGATTTATTTATTTGTTTGGGCTGCTATAACAAAATATCGTAAGCTGGGGGGCTTATAAGCAGCAGATATTTATTTCTCACCGTTCTGGAAACTGGCAAGTTTAAGATCACGGTGCTGGCAGCTTCAGTGTCTAGTGAAGGCCTTTTTCCTGGTTCATAGATGGCTGTCTTTTCTCCCGTGCCCTCACATAGCAGATAGGCTACCTGGGGTTTCTTTTATAAGGTTACTGAGTCCTCTTTATGAGGATTCTGCCCTCATGACTTAATCTGTTTCCAAAAGGCCTGATTTCCTAATACCATCACATTGGATATTATGTTTTAACATATGAATTTGGGAGTCAGGGAACGAAAAAAATATTCTGTTTATAGTAGAAAATGGAAAATCAGAGAAATACTGTTTTAATTGTCATGGAGAGAGAAAGGGACCTTGGAATCAAGTCCGCTGAAGGGCTGTATAGTCAGAAGAGAGGGTTTTTTTTGTTTTTTTCAGATGGGTCAGGAAAACACTGTGCTTACTGTGTTGAGGAAAATATTGTGGTAAATACAAAATCACAGAGACAGTTCATATACCAGGTTATTATGAGTCCATGAAGGATTCTACTTTTTAATCCATACATTTAATCAAGTTTTTCTGGGAAAGATTGGCCTGCAGTTCATGGATTGCTAGTTCAAGGTGTAATGTGTCCAGATATAATGCCACTTGATAACATTCTAAATTTTATCTTTAATTGTTCTGTTTCACACACTCAGTCTTGTGAAACAGGTGATGAGCTTGCTGAGAACAGAGGAGTATTTGTAGCAATAGGTTGTTTAGTGCTAAAGAGAATGTACTTTAGAACTGAATCTTGGTTTTTCAACTTAAAAACTATGTAACTTCAGACAAAATAGTTGATCTGTAAGAATCTCGGTTCCCAATGTAAAAAAATGCAATAAATAATAACAGTAGAAGTGATAATACCATCTATTTCATGTTGTTGCTAGAGAAGTAAACATTTAATATTTATAAAGAACTTGGAAGAGTGTTTTATTCTTATTAACTATTCACTAAATACCATTGATGTGCACTTGGAGCTGTTTGATTTATATTTCCTGCTTATCTAATTTGATGACAGAGCAATTTTCAATGTAACTCTACAACTTAACATCATTTATAATTAAAATTTACCCACAAGCGATATTTACATTTTAGTTCACTTAATGAAAATAACTTAAAAACAAATCTAGTTAAAAAATAAAACATTTGTACATAATTGAGAAGTTCAATAGTACTAATAAGTCTCTACTCTGAAATTAAAAATGTCAAAAAATTTCATATATTATTTATTTAATGTATCAACATAAAATATAGCAGAAAAACAAAAAGCACAATAAACCTCTACGTAAGCTTTAAAACCCAAAGCTATATGGCTTTGTTGGAACATAAAATCTTGACTACTCTAGGATTTTAGTCTGAAAATCTTCTTGTGGATGTCAATTATTTACAGAAAAAAGATTATTCAGATATTCTTGGAATTCATCCAGGACCTACCAGAAAATCTAAGAAGATAATTCCATATTTGATTATTTTTGCTACACATGTATATATATTGAAGGGATTTATAATTGTTAGGGTTAGTTGCTCAGTCGTGTCCAACATTTTGTGACACTGTGGACTGTAGCCTGCCAGGCTTCTCTGTCCATGGAATTCTCCAAGCAAGAATACTGGAGCGGATTGCCATTTCCTTCTCCAGGGGATTTTCCTGACCCAGGGATCCAACCCGGGTCTCCTGCACTGCAGGCAGATTCTTTACCACTGAGCCACCAGGGAAGCCCAAATGGGCTTAATAATAATTGTTGAATAATACTTGGAGAAATGCAAATGAGATTTCTCTTTTAAGATATTTGAGTAAAGAAAAGCTTATATAAAATTAATACTATCAATGTAGAGAACCATATTAGACAGCCTCTTTTGAAAACATTGTTACTTAAGCATTTATTATTCCAATAAATTAGTTAATTTTAATTTGACTCCTATAGGCAAACTACTCTGGAAGGTGAAGTGGAAGCATACATATACATATATAAAGATCATGCAATAGTTTTAGAATAGCCTAGAAGAAATTTACTATAGACTGAACTATGTCCCTCTGAAATTAATATGTTGAAACCCTAGACACCAGTATTTCAGGATACATATTTGGAGACAAGGTCTTTTAAATAGGTAATTGATGGAGCTAGTAATAAAGAACCCACCTGCCAATGCAGGAGACATAAGAGACACAGGTTTGATCCATGGATTGGCAAGATCCCCTGGGGGAGGGCACAGCAATCCACTTTAGCATTCTTGCCTGGAGAATCCCATGGACAGAGGAGTCTGGCGGGCTACAGTCTATAGGGTCACAAACAGGTAGACATGACTGAAGTGATTTAGCACACTCACATGCAGGATAAAAGTGACGCTATTAGAGTGGACCTCAATTCAATCTGACTGGTTTCTTTATAAGACAAGGAAAAGAAGACACCAGGGACATGTTTGCATTTAGCAAAGACCACAGGATAAGACACAGATAAGGACCTGTGTAAGGACACAGGGTAAGACAGCCATCTGCAATCCAAGGAGAGAGGCCTCAAAAGAAACCAAGCCTACCAACACCACGATCTTGGACTCCAGTCTCCAGAACTGGGGGAAAATAAACTTCTGTTGTTTAAGCAAACAAGTTCATGATATTTTGTTTCAGCAACTCTAGGAAACTAAAAAAACCTTAAACTAATACAAAAGCATACCACTTTCTAAAATGATTTGGGACCAAAATGAATAGACTTTTCACCTCTGCGTTCTCATCAGAAACTACAGTTCATATTTGTAAAGCACCTCATAACATGTTGTATTTTTAAGTGTTGTATATGTTTAATCTGTCTTTCCACGTAGATTATAAACCACTCAAGGGAAAAAATCGTGTATCATTTATTTATGTATTTGATAAATATAGCATAGATTTATTGTAGGTAATAAATATCTGCCTGTTAAGTGAATGTTTGATTTGGTTTTAAAATTACCAAGTATTTTATTTGCCAGACCTGCCAAAGGCTTATGTAAGTTTTGTCCTTGCGCTGTTTGGCCCATTGTGCACCACAGACATAAGAACAATTGTGCTTTTTTTTTTTTTTTTTTAAAGGAAAGAGGGATGTCAACCATTTAAAAAGGAAGAGATTATTTAACAAGTCTGTAAGATAGAAGTAACCAAATACTATATAGGATAACTTTACAATATGTATCAAGCTTCAAAATGTTTTTGATGTTTTCTGCTAATTAAAAGGATGTGTTCCAGCTACAGTTACAAAAACATTTCAATATGGTTATATTAAACCTTTTGATGTTTTACCTTAATGCTTATCTTTAAAGTTATAATCATCTTTATGATGCTACTCTGAATCTGCTCCAAATTTACTATACTAACTTATTTTGTGATGACTCAACTTTTAGCACAGTGTTCTAAGCAATTCTGAGGGATGACTAATGTAATCACTTTCAATAACTCCTGAAGTGACAAAATTCTGCCATTTGCTTAAGAAAACTTCCAAAATCAGCTCAATTACATTATGAGAAAAGTTTCTACTTAGTTAACTATGACTATAGTTGTTTCTTTATTTTTAATTTCACACTAACTTGGAACTAATTTAACCATCATTCATTTCCCATCTGTATTCCTATGTTTTCTTTACCCCTTCATTATAGCAATTGTCTCACTGTTGTGATTATTCTATCTCCTCCAAGAAGCTTTGCAAGGGGAAGGATTATTTTTTAATCTCAGTAACTATATTTAATAAGATCTCAATACATTTTGTTTGAATAAATTTTTCATCAGGTACAATAAATGGCAAATTAATTTTCAAAGATGCTAAGGAGCTTAAGTCGAAATACTAGTCAAAAAAAATCTATAGCCACCAGTTATATTTAAATATTTCTGGAAAAAAGTGCTAAAATTTCCTCTGTCAAGATGGGGCATAATTTTTAGAAATTATCTTTAATTTAGGGCACATATTGTATTAGATAAGATGAAGATATACTACTAAAATATTATATATGTAAGGAGATTTTATAGCATACATATCATACACATGTTTGATTCTTGAAATATCCATATACAAGAGGTAAGACTAGAAATATTATCTTTCTGTTTCAGAGTAGAAAAGTAAAAGACTAAAATCTTGTCTTTTTTTTTTTTTCAAAAATGCCCAACTTCTAAAGACATTTGAATATTACCCAGGTTTACTAGATCCAAGTTTGTATTCTTTCTACTAAATCATTACACAAATTAAACAGGCAAAAGATTATCAAAGAAAAATACCTGTATTAAAGTAATCAAACCATAGAGGATAAGGATAAAATTGAATATTAGAGTCTCTAAGAAGAATTTAAACATTGAGAAATTTTAAATGTGTCATTCCTAACAAGTCTGCAATATGGAATAAAATTCTACTTGTATCACTATGAATTAAAATTAAAGTAACTGATTACAAAATTAAATTTATCTAAACCACAAAATATGAAAAGTATCTTAAATTTACAGTAATTAAATAAAAATCTATTATTTTGTTAAAAATTATAACCAAAGAGGAGAAGGAAAATAGTAACAGAGTTATTGTTATCAAATACACACCTACTCTCTTTCAAGGTCTGAATCTTCTTTAGAACAAAATGCAATAGAGAGGTCAAGCACTGAGGGGTCAAAAATAACAGAAAAGATAAACACCATTTATATCCCTATGAAGAAAATTTGTAGCTAGGCTAGTGATGCAATTCTTATATTATGCTGACATACAGGCTCTTAAGACTTATGTTGAAAGCTAGATACAGAAAATAATAATGCACAATTGTGCATAGTTTTGAAGGATGGTGGTAGTATCCATGTTACATTGTCCTTGCTGACTAAATCACTCTTGTTTATTGGAATCTACTTTAGGGGCAAAATTTTTGCAGAATGCTATAGTTCAATCTAATGGATAAAGATTTTACATTGCCTTTGGAATGCTGTTCTACAGAGGCATCAGCTGAAGTTTCACATTTGTATCAAATTAATGTCAAGGTTGTTTTCAAAAGTTCATGCTGTTCTGAAAAAATTCTGTTAACCAAAGCCAGATAATTTCTCTATAATCAACTTTTTTTTTCCTCTTTCACTATCATTTTTCTCATATTAAAGTGACAAAATAAAATAGATGCATCTTTGTGTATAACAAAAAGGCATTGATTCAGAAAAATTATACTTGAAATCTGCATATTTCTACTTACTAGCTAAATGTCCATAGGCAAGTTACTTATACTACTCTATCTATTAGTTTTCTAATCTTTTTCTTTTAAAAACATTTTTAAGTATAGTTGATTCAGGTGCACAGTAAAGAATCTGCCTGCTGATGTAGAAAACACAAGAGAAAAGTGTTCAGTCCCTGGGTCGGGAAGATCCTATGGAGGAGGAAATGGCAGTCCACTCCAGTATCCTTGCCTGGAAAACCCCATGGACAGAGGAGCCTAGGAGGCTACAGTCCATAGGGTACCAAAAGAATCAGACACAACTTAGCAACTAGACAATAACATTTATATACATCCTTTTCAATTATAGTTATTATAAGATAGTGAATACAGTTTCCATGCTATACTGTAGGCCCTTACTAGTTTTATTAAAGAAGAAAAAAATATGAAATCAAAAGCTACTACTTAGGATGAATATTAAATAACATAATACTTATCCAAGAATACAAAGCCATACCTTTTATACAGTAGATGCTGATTATATATTTGTGGAAGATTCTGTTATTTACTTCTCCACAGAGTATACTTTCCTCCCTCATATCATCAGAACCCTTGATGCTACACAAACTAGGATTGGAGCTAATTATCAGCTCCATCTCTTTGTAGCCCAGGATGATGCATTAAATGAGTCATATCAGAAGTTATTGTGCTTGCCTTATTATAGGCCATATCCTTCTCCATTGGATATCATTTTCATTCAGACTGGAAAACAGATGCAGTGACTGGCTAATGCAGCAGCCATCTTGAGACCAAAAGGATAGAAAGCACCCTTAAGATATTGGGAGGGCGGTTCTTGAAGGGGAACACATGTACACCCATGGTGGATTCATGTCAATGTATGGAAAAACAAATACAATATTGTAAAGTTAAAAAATAGATAAATAAACTAATTTAAAATAAAAAAAAATAAAGCTGGGGAAGTTTAACAACTAAAAAAAAAAAGTACCATAGACTGAATGACTTATAAACAACAAGGTCCTACTGTATAGCACAGGGAACTGTATTCAATATCTTATAATAAACCATAATGGAAAAGAATATGATAAACACTGTATACATATATATATATACTCATATATATGTATAACTGTAACTGAGTCACTTTGCTGTGCTCAGTAATTACCACAACATTTTAATTCAGCTATAATTCAGTAAAAAATAACAAAAAAAAAATATGAGAATGTCCATATGATAATTAAAAAATGTTTGGTACCTTGATGTCATCATGTTTTTGTCCCATTCCAAAATGCTATCTCTGGATATATTAGAGAACAAGAGAAAAGTAAACAATTATTTCATTAAGGCATTCTATTAGGTACTCCATAGAATGTATGTAAACATTATCCTAAGTGAATTAAGGTTTGATGGATCTCATAGTGCATTTTCTTGGAGTTATTTCTGATAGGCAGGATCTTATCTTATATGATGTTATGACTGTTATATTCTAATTAGATAAGGATAGTTCATTTAAAATTATTCTTGAAATGATTTATCAACTTTATAAGAAATAATAAAAGTAAAATGGCAAAGAAAATTGAAACTATATTGGGTACCCAATATGCTCAAGGTGCACTGCACTCTAAATCAATGTTAACACAGTTTTACATAAACCTCAAAATACAAAGCAAAAATTTGTAGCAGATTTACAAAAGATAAAGAAGAGAGAATTAGAATATACCAATACAGAAAATCACCACTTCACAAAGGAAGGCATCAAGAACATCAAAAATAAAATAGGAGCCAAAAAAATTAAAAAGCCAGAAAAAATTAAAACATGGCATTAGTAAGATCTTGTGCATGTGTGCATGCTAAGTAGCTTCAGGTATGTCCGACTCTTTACGACTTTATGGACTATAGCCCATCAGGATCTTCTTTCTGTCCATGGGATTCTCCAGGCAAGAAAACTGGAGTGGATTGTTGTGCCCTCCTCCAGAGGATCTTCCTGACCCAGGTATTGAACCTGCGTCTTCTGCGGTTCCTGCATTGCAGGTGTCTTCTTTCCTGCTGAGCCACTGGGGAAGCCCTAGTAGGATCTTACCTAGCAACAACTAACACAAATATAAATGAATTGAAATTTCTAATAAAAAAGTATATAGAATGGCTAGATAGACTGAATAAAAAACTCAACAATGTGCTGCCTACAAGAGACTCACTTCAGTTTTAATGACGCACAGGCTCAAAGTAAAGTGGTGAAAAAAGATATTTCATACTAGAGGAATAAAAAAGAGCAAGGGGAGCTTATATCAGATAAAATAGTCTTTAAGGAAAAAACAGTAACAAAGGACAATGAAGGTTATTATATAATGACAAAGTACTCAATTAATCAAAATAAATATATATATGCACACAACATTGGAACAGCTAAATTTATTAAGCAAATACTAACAGATGTAAAGAGAAAAATAGACAGCAATGCAAAAGTAAAGGACTTCAATACCCTAATTTTGGCAATGGATAGATTATCCAGACAGAAGATGAATAAAGAAATGTTGGACTTGAATCATACTTTAGAACAAATGGACCTTACAGACAATTATGGAACATCCCATCCAACAGCAGCAGAATACACATTCTTCTCAAGTACACAGAATATTCTTCAGAACAGTTTATAGGATATGCTGCAAAGCAAATCTTAGGAAATTTAAGAGGATTGAAATTATACTGGTATCTGTTCTGATCATAAAATATAAAACTATAAATCAATAATGGAAGGAAAATTGGACAATTTACAAATATGTACAAATTAAACAACATACTCCTGGGTCAAATGGGTCAAAAAAGAAATAACAAAGTAAATCAAGGCGTATCTTAAAGCAAATAAAAATGGATAAAAAAAACAAAACAGACCTATAGGATGTTACAAAAGCAGTTCTAAGAGGAAAAGTATATAGCATTATATCACTATATTAAGAAAAAAAGAAGATTGCAAATAAACAACTTAGCTATCACTTTATACAACTAGAAAAAGAACAACAAAATAAGCTTAAAGTCAGCAGAAGAAAGGAAATAAAAATCAATTCAGAAATATGTGAAATAGAGACTGGGCAAACAATGGAAAAGATGAATACAACTAAAAGTTGATATTCTGAAAAGAAAACAAAATAGACAAACATTTAGCAAGACTGCTGCTGCTACTGCTAAGTCGCTTCAGTCGTGTCCGACTCTGTGTGACCCCATTGATGGCAGCCCACCGGGCTCCGCCGTCCCTGGGATTCTCCAGGCAAGAATACTGGAGTGGGTTGCCATTTCCTTCTCCAGTGCATGAAAGGGAAAAGTGAAAGTGAAGTCGCTCAGTCTGACTAAGCAAGACTGACTAAGTATAAATAGAGAAAACTCAGATAAATAAAATCAGAAATGAAAGTAGAGACACTCCAATTGATAACTACAGAAATACAAAGGATTATGATTACTATGAAAATTAGAATTTCAACAAACTTTATAATCTAGAGAAATTGGATAAATTCTTAGATCAGAGAACTTAACAAGGCTGAATCATGAAGAAATACAAAAATATAAAGAGACCAATAATGAATGCATGTATGCTAAGTCACCTCAGTCATGTCCAACTCTTTGTGTAAGAATACTGGAGCGGGTTGCCATGCTGTCCTCTATGGAATATTCCTGACCCAGGGATCAAACACATGTCTTTTATGTCTCCTGCGATTGCAGGAGGGTTCTTTACTGCTAGCACCGCCTGGGAAGCCCCCAATAATGAATAAGGAGATTCAATTAGTAATCAAAAACCTCCCCAAAAGAAAACCCCAAGACCACCATGGTTTTACCAGTAAACTCTAACAAACATTAAAAAAGAATTATTGCCAAACCTTCTTAAATCTTCCAAAAACTGAAGATGAAGGAAAAGTCCAAAAGTCATTTTATGAGACCAGCATTATTCTGGTATCAAAGACAGATAAGGAGACTACAGAGGAAAAAAAAAAAAATACACTACAGACAAATATCCCTATAAATATAGATGCAAAGATTCTCAATGTAGTATTAACAAAACAAACTGAAAGCACATTAAAGGATCATACTTCATGATCAAGTGTAATTTATCACTAGGATGCAAGGACAATTACCCAAATAAATAACTGTGATATACCAATGTAATGAAATAAAGGATAAAGATAATATGATCATCTTAAAAGTTACAGAAAAAGCATTTAATAAAATACATTCATTCATGATAAAAAAACATTGTCAACATATTGAATATACAAGAAACGTACCTCAATATATGACAAAGTGTGTTAGCCACTCAGTCATGTCTGACTCTTTGAGACCCCATGGACTGTAGCCCGCCAGACTCCTCTGTGCATGGAATTCTCCAGGCAAGAATAAGGAGTGGGTTGATATTTCCTACTCCAGCTAATATTCCTGACCCAGGGATAGAACTCAGGTCTCCTGCATTGCAGTCAGATTCTTTACCATCTGAGCCACCAGGGAAGCAAAACCACAAACTCACAGCTAAACCAAACTCAGCAATGAAAGGTTGAAAATTTTTCCTTCAATGTCAGAAATAAGACAAAAGTGCCCACTTTCATCACTCTCAGTCAACATAGTGCTGCAAGTGTTAACTATCAATAGAACAATCAGGAAGAAGTAATATTGTATTTGGAGATGATATGACATTATGTATAGAAAACTCTGAATACTCTGCCCAAAAATGCTCAGTTCAGTTCAGTTCAGTAGCTCAGTCGTGTCCGACTCTTTGCGACCCCATGAATCGAACAACAGACTGGTTCCAAATAGGAAAAGGACTACATCAAGGCTGTATATTGTCATATTGCTTATTTAACTTATATGCAGAGTACATCATGAGAAACGCTGGGCTGGAAGAAACACAAGCTGGAATCAAGATTGCCGGGAGAAATATCAATAACCTCAGATATGCAGATGACACCACCCTTATGGCAGAAAGTGAAGAAGAACTAAAGAGCCTGTTGATGAAAGTGAAAGAGGAGAGTGAAAAAGTTGGCTTAAAGCTCAACGTTCAGAAAACTAAGATCATGGCATCTGGTCCCATCACTTCATGGGAAATAGATGGGGAAACAGTGGAAACAGTGTCAGACTTTATTTTTTTGGGCTCCAAAATCACTGCTGATGGTGATTGCAGCCATTAAATTAAAAGATGCTTACTCCTTGGAAGGAAGGTTATGACCAACCTAGAGAGCATATTTAAAAGCAGAGACATTACTTTGCCAACAAAGGTCTGTCTAGTCAAGGCTATGGTTTTTCCAGTGGTCATGTATGGTTGTGAGAGTTGGAGGGTGAAGAAATCTGAGCGCTGAAGAATAGATACTTTTGAACTGTGGTGTTGGAGAAGACTCTTGAGAGTCCCTTGGACCGCAAGGAGATCCAACCAGTCCATCCTAAAGGAGATCAGTCCTAGGTGTTCATTGGAAGGACTGATGCTGAAGCTGAAATACCAATACTTTGGCCACCTCATGCAAAGAGTTGACTCATTGGAAAAGACCCTAATGCTGGGAAGGATTGGGGGCAGGAGGAGAAGGGGATGACAGGATGAGATGGCTGGGTGGCATCACTGACTTGATGGACATGGGTTTGGATGGACTCTGGGAGTTGGTGATGGACAGGGAGGCGTGGCGTGCTGCAATTCATGGGTTTGCAAGAGTTGGACACGACTGAGAGACTGAGCTGAACTGAATTGCAGGAAGGGGAACACATGTAAACCCATGGCTAATTCATGTCAATGTATGGCAAAAACTATTACAATATTGTAAAGTAATTAGTCCCCAACTAAAATAAATAAATTTATAAAAAAAAAAAATATTCTCCACAGCAAAAGAAACCATCAACAAAATGGAAAGGCAATCTACAAAATAGGAGAAAATGTTTGCAAACCATATATCTGATATAGGATTAGTATCAAATATATATAAATAATTTATAAAACTCAATAACAGAAAAATAAGTAATCTAAAAATAAGTGGAAGAACTGAATAAACATTTTTCTAAAGAAAATGTAAAGATACCCAATAACACAAAAAGGTTTGCAACATTGCTGATCATAAGGGAAATACAAATCAAAATCGCTATGAGATAGCATCTTATACATGTTAGAACGGCTTTCATCAAAACACAAGATATAAAAAGTGTTCTCAAGGATTTGGAGAAAAGAGAACTCATTCACTCTTGGTGTTAACGTAAATTGATGAAGTCATTATGGAAAGCAATATAAAGTTTCATCAATAAATTAAAAATAAACTACCATATGATCCAGCATTTTCATATCAGCTTAAACATCTAAAGGAATGAAAACAGAATACTGAAGAGATTTACACACTCCTGTGTTGTTGCAGGTGACTTCCCTGGTGGCTCAGATGGTAAAAGCATCTGCCTACAATGCAGGAGACCCAGGTTCGATCCCTGGGTTGGGAAGATCCTCTGGAGAAGGAAATGTCAACCCATTCCAGTACTCTTGCTTGGAAAATCCCATGAACGGACAGAGGAACCTGGTAGGCTACAGTCCATGGGGTCTCAAAGACTCAGTCACAACTGAGTGACTTCACTTTCTTTCTATGTTGTTGCAACATTACTCACAATAGCCAAGATACAGAAACAACTTTAGCTACCATCAATTAATGAATGGATAAAGAAGATGTTACCCATATGTGAATCTAGATAGAAAAGGACTTTCATCAC
Source organism: Giraffa tippelskirchi (assembly GCF_054371585.1). Classification (NCBI taxonomy): domain Eukaryota; kingdom Metazoa; phylum Chordata; class Mammalia; order Artiodactyla; family Giraffidae; genus Giraffa; species Giraffa tippelskirchi. The sequence goes on along the minus strand of NC_137275.1, from coordinate 59,892,881 downwards.
TGAGTGCTATTTTGAGTCATCTGAGGAATTTTTCTTTAAAATATTGATTTTCCAATTATATCATAATCTCTAGAGATTTAGCATGAAAAACAGATATGATTTATTTTGAGAAACATTGCCCTTAGGGCTAGACACACACTCCTAATCAAATGTTAAATACTATTCTATTCTAAACCTACCTAAACCACCTATTTTTAGATTATTTATTTTTCTGTTATTGAGTTTTATAAATTATTTATATATATTTGATACTAATCCTATATCTATTCTAAACCGTATTATTCCAAAGTGGAACTTACCAAAAATGTGGAGTTCAAATCTGCTAATTACAAGAATTTTTATATTTCTGAAAAACATAATGAAAATTTTATTTAATTTTCAAAATTTTCCAAAGCATTTTAATTCATTCAATGGATAATTACTTTATCTTGTTGATCTGTAATGCTAAAAAAATTATTTCAACATCTGCTTATTTTTGGTTATTTGTTACTATTAGAGGATGAATGTGTGCATACGTGTGGTGTATATGTGGGTGTGTGTTCTAGTAGTTTGCATCTTTTGATTCTAATAAATATGAAATCTACTCTATATATCAACATAAGTCTGGCTAATGGCAATTGCTTTTGTGTTTCTGTTTTAAATGCTACATAACTTACATAGTACAAAATATCTTTTATTTAAGCTAAATAAACATAACCAGATAAATAAATCCTGCAAGGAAAATTTCTACAAACTTAGAGTATTCCTTGGGCTTCCCCGGTGGCTCAGATGGTAAAGCGTCTGCCTGTAATGCGGGAAACCTGGATTTGATCCCTGGGTCGGGAAGATCCCCTGCAGAAGGAAACGGCAACCCACTCCAGTACTCTTGCCTTGAAAATCCCATGGACGGAGGACCTGGTAGGCTCCAGTCAGTGGGTTGCAAAGAGTTGGACACGACTGAGTGACTTCACTTGACTTGACTTGAGAGTATTTCTTAACCAAGTAATGGGAAATGTTTTCAAGTTATATTTAACAGTTTATATTTTTTAGTTTAGGCAAAACACAATATAATTAAATCAAAAAAAGATTGAGGGCAGATTCATGTTTCGGTTTGACAGAAAACAGCAAAATTCTGTAAAGCAATTATCCTTCAATAAAAAATAAATTAATTAAAAAAAAAGATTTCATGCAGAGTCTATGTTCTCTAATATCCTGTGATTTTACGCATCTGTATAGGTCTAATTTGATATTGGTACATCTAGGGAAAAAAGCCCTAATTAACTTCTCTGAGAAGCAGCAAAAGTAAAGGAAGCAGCAAAAGTAAAAGAAGCTTAAACGATCATCTATTACAAACAGAATTTGAGTGTAGGTTTAAGAAAGGGTGTCAAGACTAGATTTTAAATTGCTTTTAATACCAGTCTAGGAGGTGTGTCTTTAGGATGTATCATATTACTGAAGTTTCTTCGAAGAATTTTGAAGAATGGAATGGCAGAGTGAAATCTGTATTTTAGCAAGATTAATTTGTCAGTTTAATGAATTGGCAGAAACAACAGTTTAAGGACAAAACATCAGTTAGGAAGCCGTATCTGTGGTTTGAGTTAACTGTGGTGGTAAAGAGATAGAGGAATAACAATAAAATATTACAACTAAAGAAACACGTAAGATTTCAATATAACTCAGGAATAGAACAGAGACATCCAAGTTACTCAAGTTCTATTTACATGTAGTCTAAAGCAGGGGTCCCCAACCTCTGAACTGTAGAGTGGTACCTCCTATCAGATCAGCAGCAGCATAGATCAGAAATAACGTAAATGTAAAGCATTTGAATCATCTCAAAACCATCCTTCTGCCTCCAGGTCTGTGGAAAAACTGTCTTCCACAAAACTGGTCCCTGGTGCCAAAAAAGTCAAGGACTGCTGGTCTAAAAAATGTTGATGAACATTAATTAAAAAAGAAATAGGAAAAAGATAAAACACTTGAAGATACATCAATCATAATATGAGCCACTGAATATGTATAGCAGAACTAGAATAAGCATGGAGCCTAGATATAAAATTTATGTAAACAATCCTAAATTCCTCCTTACAGACAGTGTTCAAAGGAAGAGTTCCTAGAATAACACTGATTGCCATTTGTTCATTGTTATAAAGAGCCTTTCTTAGTTAGATTGAAACCATCTCCCCTGCCACACAATTTGCCAGGTTCAATTTGTTGCCTTTGTATACAAGATAGATCTTCTGATGCATCATCAGTGTCCTCTTACTAACCCACTTCTGGTTCTCTTGTTAATCTGGGATGATGATCAAGTGAATCAAGAAATACTAAGATTTTTCTATAAACTGTATCCTACTTTAGGCCTGAAAAAAATCCTTATAAACAAAAAGAAAAGGCTAGATAACTTCTCCCTCATTTCCCCCCAGTATTAACCTACATAGATTTGATGTTTCAGTGATATGTTTTCTATGTGATTACTTTCTACAAGTGTTTTGTTAATCTGTCTCTTACATTAAACTATTAAGGTTTTTTAATGAATGTACAAGAGGAATTTAAAATATAAATGTGAACCATTCACTACAGTTATTTTGGTTCAACAGTGTTTTAAAATTCAGACCTCTTGAATTCAGGAGTTTCAAATATAATTATTGCAGTTTTAGATGAGTCTATTGATACACATACAAGTTAAATTGTTTACTCACAATTCATAGACAGATTTCAGCAGAACTAGAACCAGATTCCAATAATTCAGTCTTCCCTTTCATTGTTCTTTCCCTTATTCCCAATGCCCTTCAGCAGTTATTTTAATTATTGTCATAGACAGGAAATACTATGTTTTGGATTTATAATGTTAAGAGAGAATGATCAACATAAGGGATGTAAATTGAATAATAATGAAAAATTAGTCTTGTGTCCTTGGCAAGAAGCACCAAAAGCACACGATAATTAATTGCAGCTGTTTTCACACTGCAATTGTGTAGTTTCCCTTTCTTCCCAGGAGCTGCTGATTCAGGAGATGCAGAAAAGTTGATGTATACCTTCTGTGGAAATGAGATGTTTTAGATGCACTGTTCTCAGATGCCAGGATGGATGACAGTGTGAGATATAATCCTTTCCCATTTAATGCAACCAAAACCAATCTGCATTCTAGAAGTCATTTGATTTCTACCCTCTGTAGTGCTATCAGATAGCAACTAGCTCTCTGGGGACTCCATTCATGCTGAGATTGCACTAGCTAGTGATTAGACTGCTGAATCAGTCTGTAATCAATCTTGCATCCTACGGATCTTCTCTGGAGTTTTTCTTTTGATCACCAAGTAATGGGAAACACAGCATGCTAAAGAATAATATAGTTTCATCTAATTGTAGCTCCATTGAAAAGGCCTCTGGGTACTCTTGTAGTCACCTTTCAATAAAAGTGTTCATAATGCAGTCAATTTCTAAAATCAAAACAGATAACTATTACAGAGTTTGCTCAATTTATTTTGAGTATAAATGCATCATTTAAAAATGTATGAGTTCTCAAAACAAATATAGTTGTCTAAGATTAAAAGTGTGCTTTTCTTCTATGTTTTTCCTGTTTATGGTCAATCCAGACACAGCCATTGAAACTTGGATAACTAGCCAGATAGGCTTCATAATTAGGAGATGTCCTCTCCAACTTATAGATATAAATAACAAGAGTTTAAAGGACAATGAAATTTATTTTACTGTGCACAGTATATTCCCTAATATTTAAGATGTATGAGGAAAACATGATCAGAAATCTCAGTTTTCAGTTGTTGCCAATATGTGAATATATACACACACACGTGCATACATACATACATGAAGTAATCATCCAGAATACCCAGAAACTGAAAAGATAGGTATTGGAAAGAAGATGGAGGTAAATACAAGACAAGAATTTATATTCTTACAATGTCACCAATATTCAAGAAGGCAAGTTGATTATGCCAAATTATCAAATTACTCATGTCTTAGTATCTGTTTCACAGAAAACCAGAACCTGATAAAGTGACTCAAGTACACAAAATTGCTATAAGAAGCTAGTGTGAAGACTAGAGAGCATAAGAGTAGAACATGGAATGAAGAAAAGAAAATGTACTCAACAACCAAAAATCAGTCAATGTGACACAATTCTCACAAAATGAATAAAAACTATATGATTATCTCAGTAGTCACAGAAAAAGCATTTGACAAGTTCAACATCCATTTATAACAAACTGTCAACAAAGTGAGTATACACTTCAGTCCAGTTAAGTCTCTCAGTCATATTCGACTCTGCAATCCCTTGAGCTGCAGCACGCCAGGCCTCCCTGACCAACACCAACTCCTGGAGCTCACCCAAACTCATGTCCTTTGAGTAAGTGATGCCATCCAACCATCTCATCCTCTGTCGTCCCCTTCTCCTCCTGCCCTCAATCTTTCCCAGCATCAGAGTCTTTTCCAATGAGTCAGCTCTTCGCATCAGGTGGCCAAAGTATTGGAGTTTCAGCTTCAGCATCAGTCCTACCAAAGAAAACCCAGGACCGATCTCCTTTAGGATGGACTGGTTGGATCTCCTTTCCATCCAAGTGACTCTCAAGAGTCTTCTCCAAAACCACAGTTCAAAAGCATCAATTATTGGGTGCTAAGCTTTCTTTATACTTCAACTCTCACATCCATGCATGACCACTGGAAAAACCATAGCCTTGACTAGATGGAACTCTGTTGGCAAAGTAATATCTATGCTTTTTAATATGATATCTAGGTTGGTCATAACATTCCTTCCAAGGAGTAAGCGTCTTTTAATTTCATGGCTGCAATAACCATCTGTAGTGATTTTGGAGCCAAAAAAATAAAGTCTGACACTGTTTCCACTGTTTCCCCATCTATTTCCCATGAAGTGATGGGACAAGACATCATGATCTTAATATTCTGAATGTTGAGCTTTAAGCCAACTTTTTCACTCTCCTCTTTCACTTTCATCAAGAGGCTTTTTAGTTCCTCTTCATTTTGTGCCATAAGGGTGGTGTCATCTGCATAACTGAGGTTATTGATATTTCTCCCGGCAATCTTGATTCCAGCTTGTGCTTCCTCCAACCCAGCGTTTCTCATGATGTACTCTGCTTACAAGTTAAATAAGCAGGGCTACAATATATAGCCTTGACATATTCCTTTTCCTACTTGGAACCAGTCTGTTGTTCCATGTCCAGTTCTAACTGTTGCTTCCTGACCTGCATACAGGCTTTTCAAGAGGCAGGTCAGGTGGTCTGGTATTCCCATCTCTTTCAGAATTTTCCACAGTTTATTGTGATCCACACAGTCAAAGGCTTTGGCATAGTCAATAAAGCAGAAATAGATGTTTTTCTGGAAATCTCTTGCTTTTTTGATCCTCCAGGGGATGTTGGTAATTTAATCCCTGGTTCCTCTGCCTTTTTTAAAACCAGCTTGAACATCTGGAAGTTCATGGTTAATGTATTGTTGAAGCCTGGCTTGGAGAATTTTGAGCATTACTTTACTAGCGTATGAGATGAGTGCAATTGTGTGGTAGTTCGAGTGATCTTTGGCATTGCCTTCCTTTGGGTTTGGAAAGAAATCTGACCTTTTCCTGTGGCCACTGCTGAGTTTTCCAATTTGCTGGCATATTGAGTGCAGCACTTTCACAGCATCATCTTTCAGGATTTGAAATAGCTCAACTGGAATTCCATCACCTCCACTAGCTTTGTTCATAGTGGTGCTTCCTAACGCCCACTTGACTTCACATTCCAGGATGTCTGGTTCTAGTTGAGTGATTAAACCATCGTGATTAACTGGGTCATGAAGATCTTCTTGGTACAGTTCTTCTGTGTATTCTTGCCACCTCTTCTGAATATCTTATGCTTCTGTTAGGTCCATATCATTTCTGTCCTTCACTGAGCCTATCTTTGAATGAATATTCCCTTGGTATCTCTAATTTTCTTGGAGAGATCTCTAGCCTTTCCCATTCTATCGTTTTCCTCTATTTCTTTGCATTGATCTCTGAGAAATGCTTTCTTATCTCTCCTTGCTATTCTTTGGAACTCTGCATTCAAATGGGTATATCTTTCCATTTCTCCTTTGCTTTTTGCTTCTCTTCTTTTCACAGCTATTTGTAAGGCCTCCTCAGACAGCCATTTTGCTTCTTTCCATTTCTTTTTCCTGGGGATGATCTTGAAACCTGTCTTCTATACAACGTCACGAACCTCTGACTATCACTCTATCTATCAGATCTAGTCCCTTAAATCTATCTGTCACTTCCACTGTATAATCATAAGGGATTTCATTTAGGTCATACCTGAATGGTCTAGTGGTTTTCCCCACTTTCTTCAATTTAAGTCTGAATTTGGCAATAAGGAGTTCATGATCTGAGCCACAGTCAGCTCCCAGTCTTGTTTTTGTTGACTGTATAGAGCTTCTACATCTTTGACTGCAAAGAATATAATCAATCTGATTTCGGTGTTGGTCATTGGTGATATCCATGTGTAGAGTCTTCTCTTGCATTGTTTGAAGAGGGTGTTTTCTACAACCAGTGCGTTCTCTTGGCAAAACTCTATTACCCTTACCCTGCTTCATTCTGTACTCCAAGGCCAAATTTGCCTGTTCCTTCAGTTGTTTCCTGACTTCCTACTTTTGCATTGCAGTCCCTTATAACGAAAAGGATATCTTTTGGGGTGTTAGTTTTTGAAGGTCTTGTAGGTCTTCATAGAACCATTCAACTTCAGCTTCTTCACCATTACTAGTCAAGGCATAGACTTGGATTACCATGATATTGAATGGTTTGCCTTGGAAATGAACAGAGATCATTCTGTTGTTTTTGAGATTGCATCCAAGTACTGCACTTCAGACTCTTTTGTTGACTGTGATGGCTACTCCATTTCTTCTAAGGGATTCTGGCCCACAGTAGCAGATATATATGGTCATCTGAGTTAAATTCACACATTCCAGTCCATTTTAGCTCGCTGATTCCTAGAATGTCGACGTTCATTCTTGCCATCTCCTGTTTGACCACTTCCAATTTGCCTTGATTCATGGACCTAACATTCCAGGTTCCTATGCAATATTGCTCTTTACAGCATTGGACCTTGCTTCTAACCAGTCACATCCACAACCAGGTGTTGTTTTTGCTTTGGCACCATCCCTTCATTCTTTCTTAAGTGAGTGTACAGGAATATACATAAGAAAGGCCATATATGACATAAACACAACTACTCTAAAGGGTGAATGCTCAAAGCGTTTCATCAGAGATCAGAAACAAGACAACTCTTGGCACTTACAGTTAACATATTATTGGAAAACCCATCCAGAATATTATGCAAGAAAAATAAATAACATCCAAATTGGAAAGGAAGAAGTAAAACTGTCACTCTTTGTAAATTACATGATTATATATATATATACACACTTTTTGCAAATTAAATGATTATTATATATATACACATCCAACCCTAAAACACATACCATCTTTGTGTCACATTTTAATAGTTTATCTTGCTAAACATCAGTGAATTTTGGTTGAAATATAGATAGTTTCAGTTCAGTTCAGTCGCTCAGTCATGTCCGACTCTCTGCGACCCCATGAATTGCAGCACGCCAGGCCTCTCGGTCCATCACCAACTCCCGGAGTCTACCCAAACCCATGTTCATCGAGTCGGTGATGCCATCCAACCATCTCATCCTCTGTCGTCCCCTTCTCCTCCTGCCCTCAATCCTACCCAGCATTAGGGTCTCTTTCAATGAGTCAACCCTTCGCATGAGGTGGCCAAAGTATTGGAGTTTCAGCTTCAACATCAGACCTTCCAATGAACACCCAGGATTGATCTCTTTTAGGATGGATTGATTGGATCTCCTTGCAGTCCAAGGGACTCTCAAGAGTCTTCTCCAACACCACAGTTTAAAAGCATCAATTCTCCGGCACTCAGCTTTCTTCACCGTCCAACTCTCACATCCATACATGACCACTGGAAAAACCATAGCCTTGACTAGGTGGACTTTTATAGACAGGCTAATAGCCCAAACTTCTCTGCCAGTAGTTGATCAATTGCCTGTGATTCTCTTCATATCCTTATTGTCATTGGAATGTCCTACAACTTTCACAGATTCTTGTTTTATTACCTTTTACTTGATGTCTGTGTTACTTGTATCCACTTACCATGAGTTAATTAAGAAAGCAAATAGTTATTAAGTACCTATTTTGTGCCAGAGTAGTTCTGGGAAAGAACAGAATACTTTTTAGTCATGACAGACCTTAATAGCTTAATTCAAACATATGTACAGTCAAGCAAGATTATTTTTCAGTTAAAAACCTCATTCTTTCAACTCTTCTTATAAAAGACTGTCTTCAGCCAGCTCATAGGACTTTTTACTTTAAATTCTGTTCATCAAAATCTCTCTTTAAACGAGGTAAGCATCACATCTTAACTTACAGAGACCGCACTGTCAGGACACTGAATTTGTTTTTGAACAGTTTTATTTTTGTTTTGTTTAGCCTATATTTGAAGGGAGATTTTGTCAGAGAATCATATTTTTAAAACGAGGCTTAACAGTCAGTTTTCCTAGGTTTAATCCAATGTCTGTCATTTACTAGTCCTGTAACCTTGGAAAGGTTACTTTACTGTTTGAGCAATTATTAGGGAACAGAACTCAGAGAGATAGAAAGGCAAAGAAACCAGTTATGATATTATGGCAAGAGTCTAAGGAGATTAGATGGGTGCTTTAATGATGTAATGCTTTATTAAGCAAATACTAATAGCCACATTTTCTGATAGGAGCCAATGACATAAAATTAGACAAGTCATGGTCTTTGCATGCATGTAATTCACAGTCAATGGTAAAAGTTACATAGAAAAACTATAAGCCGAGTTATTAATTGCCATAATATGGGTGTAAGTTAAGTTCTAGAGAATACAAAATTGATTCTATTATTCCATATGTGTCCTGAGCAGCACAGTCCAATGGGGATATTATTTCTCATTATCTAGGCAATTAACTTCTTTTATGAATCTTAAAATTGTATTACCTTTGTTCACTACAACCACTGAAAGCTCAAATTAAGCAAGAGGAAAGGAGTTAGTTGATTTGTGTTCTTTACATTTTTTTACTAGTTAATCTGATAGTATTTGATGCTTCTTAATACCTTGATAAACTTAGTTATACAGTAGTTATACATTGTTTTACAATATATTATAACATTGTTATACATTGTTATACATTGTATACATTGTTTTACAATATATTACAGATTTTGTAAGCTTTGGGATAGGTAGAAAATGTATTCTGATAATTTTTTGCTTTCAACGTTATCTGCTGTCCTGTAATAAAAATATTCCATGTGTAATTTCTTAATGACTTTTGCTAATTGATGGTCTCATAACCTGTACTTTGATGTTCAGTTCACTTCAGTCACTCAGTTGTGTCTGACACTTTGCGACCCCATGAATCCCAGGACGCCAGGCCTCTCTGTCCATCACCAACTCCCGGAGTTTACCTAAACTCATGCCCATCGAGTCGGTGATGCCATCCAGCCATTTCATCCTCCATCGTCCCCTTCTCCTCCAGCCCCCAATCCTTCCCAGCATCAGGGTCTTTTCCAAAGAGTCAGCTCTTCGCATGAGATGGCCAAAGTATTGGAGTTTCAGCTTCAACATAAGTCCCTCCAATGAACACCCAGGACTGATCTCCTTTAGGATGGACTGGTTGGATCTCCTTGTGGTCCAAGGGACTCTCAAGAATCTTCTCCAACACCACAGTTCAAAAGTATCTATTCTTCAGCACTCAGCTTTCTTCACAGTCCAACTCTCACATTCGTACATGCCTATTGGAAAAACCATAGCCTTGACTAGATGGACCTTTGTTGGCAAAGTAATGTCTCCTTTTTAATAGGTTATCTAGGTTGGTCATAACTTTCCTTCCAAGGAGTAAGCATCTTTTAATTTCATGGCTGCAATCACCATCTGTAGTGATTTTGGAGCCAAAAAGAAAAAATAAAGTCTGACACTGTTTCCACTGTTTCCCAATCTATTTGTCATGAAGTGATGGCACTGGATGCCATGATCTTAGTTTTCTGAATGTTGAGCTGTAAGCTAACTTTTTCACTCTCCTCTTTCACTTTCATCATGAAGCTTTTCAGTTCCTCTTCACTTTCTGCCATAAGGATGGTGTCATCTGCATATCTGAGGTTATTGATATTTCTCCCGGCAATCTTGATTCCAGCTTGTGCTTCCTCCAGCCAAGCGTTTCTCATGATGTACTCTGCATATAAGCTAAATAACCAGGGTGACAATATACAGCCTTGACATATTCCTTTTCTTATTTGGAACCAGTCTGTTGTTCCATGTCCAGTTCTAACTGTTGCTTCCTGACCTGCATACAGGTTTTTCAAGAAGCAGGTCAGGTGGTCTGGTAATCCCATCTCTTTCAGAATTTTCCACAGTTTATTGTGATCCATGTAGTCAAAGGCTTTGGCATAGTCAATAAAGCAGAAATTGATGTTTTTCTGGAACTCTCTTGCTTTTTCGATGATCCAGCAGATGTTGGCAATTTGATCTCTGGTTCCTCTGCCTTTTCTAAAACCAGCTTGAACATCTGGAAGTTCACGGTTCACGTATTGTTGAAGCCTGGCTTGGGGAATTTTGAGAATTACTTTACTAGCGTGTGAGATGAGTGCAATTGTGCGGTAGTTTGAGCATTCTTTGGCATTTCCTGATAGATGGCCTCATGATCTGTGCTTTGATGTTAGGGTTAATTAAATGGTTAGAACAAATTAAAGAAAACATCCATGTTAATTCAGTATTTCTGAAAATTTCTCAGATTCTTTGGACTTCAATTATTCTGGTAAAAATGTGGAACTTTTTAATATATTAATACAATGTGAAAGAAAAACCAAGATTTGAAGTTGAATAACTATAAATTTGAATTTCAGTTGTAACATTCATTGTAAGGTGGTAATAACTTACTTCTTAGGGTGTGGCTCTCTTCATGTACAATATAGGGCAATGCTTCCTTTGATATCTGAAGATTAAATTGCAATAATTTAAAAATCTTTGTTTCTGACTTTTGACAAATGATCAATAACTGTATATTATTAGTATCACTACCCTACTGTCATGTTATATACAGTATTATTTATTAATTCACAACTGGTTTTAATATACAAATAATTCTATTATTCATTTTAAATTGTATGGTTTCCAATATTATAAAACTAAAATTTCAAAAAAAAAACCCTAAAATTTCAAAACAATATAAAGCAAAATAGAGGACATTAGTCATATACCATAGAACATATTTAAAATGTAATTTCTCTCACTGAAAATTTGAAAAGGCTTTCTCATTTTCATAAAAATAAATTTTGATTGGCAAATTTATAGAAAACAAATATATTGTAAGTCAATGTAAATTATTTTTGAAATTCTAAATTCACAGTTGTAACTATGAAGCAATTCTATAGGAAAAAATATGTAGAAATGAAGATAAATCGCTTACTATTTGGCGGTTTTAATTTCTTCATTTCATTGGTTAATGCCAGCTTAATTAATGGGTCAAAATAAATTAATCATGTTAAGTCTCTACAAATGTTAGTCATTATATCTGAACCCTTACTATAGGGAAACTTAGAAAAAAGGAAATTAGTTCATGATGCAACTTACTCCTTAGCAATTCTTTGTTTTTTAACTCAAATGTCATATATTAAAGACCCATAAGTTACAGCATTTTCAGGGTATATTTCTTGTTTTATTCACCTCCTAGACACCTTCTAGAATCTGCACTTTTAGTACCATTATCCTGAAACTATCCACACAGCCAGCATCCACACGGTTATAAGGACTGTTTCTATTTTAGGACAATGGGACCACCACTCACAGTCGATTGATCAAGGCCAGAGTTTCTAGTGTAAATTGGCCCAGTGAAAGTAGATCCACAGTAATTATAAATGTGGAACTGTTATTTGGGAACTTAGTCATGTTAATGATGATATTTTCAAAGGAGAATCCAACAACACCTTCTACTTAGCTTGTAATACTCCTCCTTGTATGCCATGATACAGTTCAGTATTCCTTTAATAATTTTGCCTGCTCTCATCTTATCCCCCACCTTTATTATTTGTTACACTATTTAAGCAAACTGGAGAAAACTCCTGCTATTTAACAACAAACCACTGAGGTGGATACATTGGCAGATCATCTTCTTTGGCTCCCCATTCCACGAGTAATGTTATTATCATATGCAAGGACAAGTAGAATACATTCGAGTGGATTTCCTTTACAATCTCTATTTGTAGCAGAAGCTTCAAAATTTTAAGTCACCATCAAAGGCATGAATTAGGCGGGTATGTTGATTCCTATCAATATCCCCAATCAACCTTCAATAGTGTCAAAAGACTGATCTATATTGAAGACTGATGAGTGATTGATCAGTCTAACTTTAATTAGACAATAAGTTCAATGCTAGCTAACAATTATGTATGCATTCCATACCCCACTAGAATAATGTACTGCATTAACTTGGTATACAAATACTTTAATCTGTCAACACATTTTTCTCAGCATCCATTACTCTACCAAAAGCAGTTTGCCTTCACCCACAACTTTCATGCCCAAGGGATTTCTACTCTCAAGTTTCTGACACTATCACTATGTTACCTTCTTCTCATGGATTTACAGGAGTGTTTGCTATTGTGAGGGTGCACACATCTATGTAATCATGTCATAATGAACCTGTTCTTGCTTAAGTATCTCTTCAGAGTGTAATTTTTATAATTCAAAAACAAATAAGAGTGGTTGTGTTGCCTCTAAAACTTCCCAAAGTGAGTTCGCAAAACAAAAGACAAATTTTGACTATGTGACAATGGCTAATCTGTGTGTCAAGTCTCTCCCAAAATATTTATAAGGATTAATACAAGATATTAACTTTCATTTATTGAGCTTCAGATATGTGAGAGGCATTATCCAAGGTGATTATTAATAACATATATCATTTGATTCAATCATAATAACATTTTTAATGGAAATAGTATTCTTCCCATTTTACATTCATGGACAGTGAGGCATAGAGAAGCTAAGTCAATTTTCTCTGTTTCTAACATCTAATTAGTTGTTGAACATGGATTCAAGTTTACATTTTACAGAATCTACAATGTATAATTAGAATCTCTTTCCAGAAAAAGTAATATAAACTTCAAATAAAGCAGGTCAAAATACAGGAATTTTTTTAAGAAAAACAAAGATGTCTAGAGTCTAGGGTAGTGCAAGGCCTACCAGCACCATCAGGGTCTGAAGTACTCTTCATACCTCTGTTCACTAACTTTTGAAAGCAGTTTAGTTAGAGCATTAGATCTTGGGTCAGATCTCTTGGGTTCATTTACAAACTTGCCATATGACCTTGGGCAACTTACTTAATCTCTTTATTTGTTTTATTTTCCTCATCTCAATAATAAGTATAATAATGGTACCTAACTTATAAGCTTTTTGTAAGAAATAGAATGCAGTGTAATTTCTGATGACAGCCTATAGAAACAGGATGAGCTCCTCAACCCCATATTTGTTTCTAATGTTGAGACTGATGTCATACATATATCAAGAAAGCATGAAAATATTTATTCCTCACATGATAGTTTTTTCTGGGAGAACAAAGAAGGCTCCAAAGCCAGTCCTTAGAAGGTTTGAGAGAGCAGGAAAAGGAGATGGCTTGGATTTGATTGTAGTTAGGGCGTTGGACTGAAGTAAGAGCTTCCATGCACAAAGAGGTAATGGCTTGAATGTTTTGAATTTCTTGTCAGAGCCAAAGAAGGGAACACCTGGCTTTTTTATTAGCTTCCCTAAATATGAGGCAGAAGGAGAAGAGGAATTTGTAAAGTTTGAAAGCTGTCATTAGTCAGATATAAAAAAAATGAAGTCAGATTCTTCATAATAATTCACTGCTTATGTTTATCTAAAGACTGAAATATATTGTGTTTTATTTAATTGAATTGGGCTTCCCAGGTGGCATTAGTGGTAAAAGAACCCACCTGACAATGCAGGAGGCTTATGAGACAGGAGTTCTATCCCTGGGTCAGGAAGATCCTTTGGAGAAGAGCATGGCAATGCACGCCAGTATTCTTGCCTGGAGAATTCCATGGACAGAGGAGCCTGGAGGCTACAGTCTATGGGGTCATAAAGAGTAGGACAGGACTGAAGCAACTTAGCATGCATGCCTGCAAAGTCATTTAAGTAAGCACCCTGTGAGGCAAGTAACTTGAATCCACTAAAAGATGAAAATTCTCTTGAATGCTCTATTCAAGAGAACTGCACGCATTGTATATTTTTTGCCTCAAAAAATATACACTGTGCCTTGGTCACTATAAATGTGGCTGGATTTCTGAAGTCGACAAGGAATGTCTTGATGAGATTTTGTAATGTGTCTTCAGTGTACGAACTCTGTATTGGACAATGACCCATCTCCTTTATGTGAATGCTTTTAGTATCTGCATGTTCTTAATGAGTAAGTCAAGTGAATCTCCTTGGAGGAGGATATCATCAACATAATATTACCAGTGGTCTAGGAGAAATTGGATATAATTAAGATGTTGCCTACAAATATTATAGGTGATGCAGGACTATGGAGATAACCTAGCCGAGTAAAGGCATACTGTGCTTTTTTAAAGATAAAGGCAAATGAAAGCTGAGAGGCTATTAAAATAGGCACTGAACATAATATATTCACTAAAACTATGACTGCAGAGGATTTAGTTTGCTGATTGGATGAAGGCAATAATTTGAATAGTATTGGATATGAGGGTTTTAATGGTTGGGTACATAGCATTAAGGTTGTGGTAATCTTTCTTTCCAAATTTATGAGCAAGTCAAATATACTTGTTAAAGGGGGAAGCAGTGTGTATAATCACCTCTTCTCTATATAGATCTTGTGTTAAAATCCCTGAATATTCTGTTTTAATTTATATTCAACTACATTAACCATCTTAATCAGGAATAGAGGTTTATGAAGGAATTTTTTTGTCAGGCTAATTGTAAGTACAAACAACATTAATGCTAATTTATTGTCCCTTGAGTAAGAGTAGTCATGCCTACTATGGGGTATTTTAAGGAAATAGGTGCTATGGTATGGAGAATTTAGATAAGGCAATAGTTCTCATTAATAAAGTAAAGCATACCTGTTTTTGTCCTGTATTTTCATGTTTGCTAAATCTCCTAAGAGTATAGGAAATAGCTAGTTTAAATATAATGGAATCCTCAAGCTTAACTCTGAATTGAGATTTAGTATTGATTAAGTCTATTAAAATTTCCTAATTGGCGCTTTTCAGCAAATGTTAAAGTTAATTTAGAGTCTATGTTCTAGAGGTGCAAGTCAACAACCCCACTTTTAATCTTTGTCAGAAATTATTTTTGCAAATATTTGGATTTCCAATTGGATCAAATTGTGCACCTCTGTTTCAGGATTTGTTTCTGCCCCTATGCCCATGCTTTTTGTTTGTTTGTTTGTTTGTTTTGGTGGTTTATGGATATACCTCAAGGCAGTCTTCTCTATCTTATTCGTGTTTTGTGAGTTTCTTCCTCTAGAGCACCTCAAATCAGTATCATTAAGATTTGGGGCCTCCTCTGTGACAACAATCACTTTATAGGGTTTAAGTTATAGGCTTAAGCTCAGTTTGAATTAACCCCTTGGCTGTGCACTGGGAGTGCATTTTATTTTCCTCTAAAATTCTACAAATCAGATATTTTTCATGACAAAGTTATAGGCAGCAGCAGATGAGGCATTCTGTAGGATCCTAGTGAGCCATCTGCTTTTAGTGACCATTCAGTGGGCCTTTATATCATACAGGCATTAGGCTTTCTCCTGCACTTGCTATAGATCGGGGCCAACACCTGGCTGAGACACAGAAGCCATTCATGCTCACTGGGTGGGAGTTGTAACCCTGTGCTTAGTATGCATGGTGGTTTTTTGCTAGAATAAAGTCACATCATTCAAACATACATAGATAAGTTGGGGAAGAGACACAAGACCTTAAAATACTCTGTTGCTGCTGCTGTTTAGTCAGTAAGTTGTATCCAACTCTTTGTAACCCCATGGACTGTAGCCCACCAGGCTCCTCTGTCCACAGGATTCTCCAAGCAAGAATATTGGAGTGGGTTCCCATTTCATTCTCCAGGGGGTCTTCCCAATCCAGGGACTGAACCCAGGTTTCTTGCTTGGCAGGCAGATTCTTTACCACTGAGCCACCTGGGAAGCCCAAAAGACACTTTAAGAGAGTCTAACCCATACCTCTGTCCCTAAACATCTGTTATTAAAACCAACCTAACTCAGTTAAATCTACAACAGAGGTTCAGTAGAACTGAATAAATGCAGCACAGAGCAGTAAAAGCAGGCTTTCCAGCAGGCAGCAGCTCAAAGCTCAAGCTGGCCAGCAGGCAGGAACACAGCTAAAAGAACATGCTAGACAGCATGCAGCAGAGAAAATTAGAAAGCTAAAGTAAGAGACAAAATGGCAACCCACTCCAGTACTCTTGCCTGGAAAATCCTATGGACAGAGGAGCCTGGTAGGCTGCAGTCCATGGGTTCGCTAAGGGTCGGACACGACTGAGCGACTTCACTTTCACTTTTCACTTTCATACATTGGAGAAGTAAATGGCAACCCACTCCAGTGTTCTTGCCTGGAGAATCCCAGGGACAGGGGAGCCTGGTAGGCTGCCGTCTGTGGGGTCGCACAGAGTCGGACACGACTGAAGTGACTTAGCAGCAGCAGCAAAGTAAGAGAAGACCCCTGGTGGTTGTGATCATCAACTGGATACCCTGCTTACAGTGCCAATGGTTAAGGTTTCCCCCTTCTAGAAGTGAAATGGACATCTCATACAAAATTTGGACTGGATTTTGAGACTGACGACATCTTACATGTGTCAAGAGGGTATATAACACTTTACGAGGCTTTCTGAGGACAGCAAGGCAGGCTCCAGGGTAATCTAGAGAGAATAGGTTAATAGTGGATTGTATTTCTTATGGGGGAAGAATGGGGCTAGAATGAGATTTCCTGTGTATGTATGTGTTGTGGCTTAAGTGACCTGAACTGCTTTTTAGTGACAAAGTGGGGAACATTTGGGATTTCCTATCATCTTTCCCAGACTTAGGCAGAAGAGGAAGAAAGGACAGAGGGACTCAAAAGCTATCAGTAGTCAAATATTAAAATCAGAGTCAGATCCTATTAATTTTTTTCAACAATTACATTTTTATCATTCTTAGAGTTTTAAATTGCATATCATACTTGTCACTCCACAAGTATCACACAAACATTCCTAGAAGGAAGAAGGGGAAAAGACTTAAGCTGGCACGCATTGTATCTACCACTTTCACTGAGTAAGAATAAACTTTCCTCAAAACATATCATTTCCTTTTCCCTTATACACCATTGTATCCTTCAGTGCCATGGCCATCCCTACCACAAGGAAAACTGAGAAAATTAGATTTTGTAACTTGGAACACAGCGAGGGATCCTCTTAGCAAAGAGGGGGTTAATGACAATTGGCAGGTTAGTTAACTGACCCTGGTAGTAATTTTTTTAAACATCTTTCTGGAAAGCATTTGCACAATAGTTACCAGCAGTTAAAAATGCTATGATTGTTTACTGCATCAATACACATCCTATCACCTGCCGTTAAAAGTTGACAACATTCATCATATACAAATAGCTAAAGAATCTGCAGTGATTACTGCTTTGACAATATCGTTTCCTGTCTGAGACATGAGAAACAAAAGGAGGGGTCAGGAGAAGAGTCACTCATTACACTGGAAACACTAACATTTCTTACTATTCTGTTTGAATTAGTGATGATGAAAATGCAATTTTTAGATCATTGTATGGTCTCCTAGGTAGCTTATCTTTATAAAAAGATAGAAATGGAAAGGCTTGACCCTGCATGCTAAGAATTACCTTATTTCTGACTCTATATTAGACATAAATTATCTTTCCCACCCATTCCTAAAGGTCAAATAATCAGTCATAGGAAATTTTTTTTAAAGTACACTTTCATTCAGTCACATAAGCAAATAATGAAAAGGGAAGAACAGTGTGTATTTTAAAGAACCAGAATAAAAGCTGTCCACATTTAGAGATCACAATTGTATATCTCAGGGCCTTTCCTTTCATACTTAGGAAACATAATGCCCCTGAAAAGGAAAAGAAGAAATTCAAGCTATTAAACGCATGTTCTTTTCTCTGTGCATCTGCATTGATTAATGTCCTGAGCTCACACAGCCGTAAAGTTTTACTGATGTCCTCTTTAGACTGTGCCTCCCATGACTTTTCTCAGAAAAGAAGAGAAAGGCTTGTCGAGTCAGAAGTAAATGAGATATCTCATTTGCATTGAAATATAGAGAGAACAGAAAAAAAGGGCTGTTTCTCCTTTACCAAGTGCATTTCTTTCTTCATAATATATGGATGATAACATGGAGCAGGACGTGCAACAGTCATTTGCTTTTGCATTTGCTTCCTATAATGTCTTCTTATGCCTCATTTCAAAATACAAATGAAACACTGAATTCTTATCTACTCAGGAAGCTATTAGACCCCCATGCAATTTTCTTTCCATATGCCAAGAACAGGATCTGGTTTCCTGCTTTGGGTTATTTTATCCTGTTAGAGTAGCCACATGATTGAAAACAACCTTGTAAATAAAATACCCCAAATTTACTATATGATAAAAATGTTTTATAACCCATTCTCCTAACAGAAAGTACAGAAGTAGTCAAATACTTTATATCAGACATGCTTTACTACATGACTTAAAGTGTTATTTGCCAGAGGGTAGTGGTTGTGAACAATTATTTAAAATTTGTCTTGCTTTCCGACCATATGAAATAATCTGATGCTTTTAAAAAAAAGTGTTTGGTTTAGTTGAACCGTTACTCATTATGAAAACTCATTACAATAACAGCTATGCTTGTCCTCATTTTTCCATTGCACTCTTACAAAAGAAACAAAAAACAAACTTTTAACCATATATTTTCCTGCTCAAGGAGAATAATATTATGTCACTTAACGACTAAATGTATGAAACTAACGATTTTCTCAGTCAACTAGATACCTAATGAATGGCACCAAAGTGGATGTTGAATATTTCCAGAATCTGCAGAGAGCATTCCTTAGACCAGGTTGCCGTAAGCACAGCACTCTAAGGAAAGCACAACACTACATCTGAAAAGCAGGCAGTGTCCTTTCTCACCTGGTTCTCTGGCACTGTTGGATTCCCTCCTGCTTGCTGGGATTGTAGCAAGCTAATTCCCATCCTGCTGTTTCTAGGTCAGGCTAGTCTGCCCTTGCCTGGCTTCTACACACATAGACATTTCACCAGTTAATTACTTCTCCTCCTGAGTATTGTTCAAGAAGCTGCACCATTGCATGTCGCACTAGTAGGTTACTATGATAAAGGAAGTGCTAATTTAATTTATTGTTGGAGGATATTGACTTAAACACAAAAATGTCATAAGGAAGAGCCCTTTAGTGAGAAAGTTATTTAGATTTTAACCTGTTAATTCAAGTCAACCCATAAACAACATTAACTACATGGGACTATTTGACCTCGGCATACAAAGTAACAACTTGTTATTATTAAACATTTAAAATTAGGCTACAATTAATTTCCAACATTAACTTTTTTTAAACTTCTTACTGCTTGTTGAAATTTTAAAATAGCTTATTTACATATTTTATACTGAATTTGATTTTATTCTTTTTCTTAGCTTGATTCATTCATGTATAAATTACTGATATTTAATTTTTGCATAAGTGAACTTTGTGAAAAACCATCTAAATCCTCTACCTTTTCTTCTTTAGCTTTTATTCCTTCCTTAATGTGGAACTGCACCTCTCTCAGTCTCACTAGCATCAACACTAATAGTGATAGAGAAACTATGAGCGTAAAAGCCCCTCATATGAAACACAAGAAAAAAAAAGATTTTTTTTCTTAAATTTAAGGGATTAATAAATGACATCTCTTGTATCCTTTGGCTTCCCAGGTGGCTTAGTGGAAAAGAACCTGCCAGCCACTGCAGAAGACGTGGGTTCAATCCCTGGGTGGGAAAGATCCCCTGGAGGAGGAAATGGCAATCCACTCCAGTATTTTTGCCTGGAAAAAATTACATAGACAAAGGAGCCTGGTGGACAACAGACCATGGGGTTGTAAAGAGTCAGACATGACTGAAGCCACTGAGTATGCTACACTTCTTACTCTAAAATGAAAAAAAAAAAACAAAAAACATATAGACAAGTGAGTATTATTAAAAAACAAAACACAAAACAAAACACAACTTCCTAGCTTTTCTGTTGCTTAGTGAAGGGAGCTTTAACTATCTGGTCAAAATAGCTTTCTAACTTTCTGACAGTGAGTTGAAGAGGTTTATTTTAGGTAAAGAGGATTCTGCTTTGTGGGGCAGATCCTGCTTGGCTAAAACAAAACTTATTAAGGAGCAGACAATGAAGAACATTTTCTGCAGGCAGGATGAAGAAGGGAAATAAACTGAACTGAACTTCCTCCCCAGATTCATTTTATTAGTTTCCCATCATCACTCTAAAATATTTCTACAAACTTTGTGACCTAAAACAGGACAAATTTATGATCTTCCAGATTAGTTGATAAGACATCTTCTCCAGGTCTCATTGTGGAGAAGGAAATGGCAATCCACTCCTGTATTCTTGCTTGGAGAATCTCGTGGACAGAGGGGCCTGGAGGGCTACAGTCCATGGGTTCGCAAGAGTTGGATGCAACTTAGCGACTAAACCACCACCACAGGTCTCACTGAGCCAAAATCAAACTGTTGGCAATGCTGTATCCTTTTCTGAAGACTCTGGAGAGAGGCAATTTCTTTGCCTTTTCCAGCTTCTCCAGGTTGCCTGCGTTCACTGGCTCCTGGCCCTACTCTGTCTTCAAACCAAGCAGTGGCAGGTTGAATCTTTTTCACAACAAATTATCTCTGAACTCCTCTTCAGTCTTCTTTCACTTTTAAGGATCCATTTTTTCTACCCAAATAATCCAAAATAACCTATTTTAAGGTTAGTTGATTCGCAAATTTAATGCTGCTGTAATTCCCCTAGCTATGAAAGGTATCATATTCACAGGTTCCAGGGATTAAAACGTGAGTATCTTTGGTGCACCATTATTCTGCCTACCATAGTCAAAACTGACCATTACTCTTTCCACCTGAGAGAGGAGTTAGTAAAAACCTAAAGGAATCATTCCAGATAGCATCTCTCTATAGGAAGCTTGAGAAATGGTAAATGTCTTCCTCCCACGGTTAAGCTGATCCCCAAACAAAAGGAAAAAGTCCCAATTCTTTCTTCTCCGAATAAACATCCATTACAATGTGTCTTTATAGCTCCACTTATCAAAAGGTAGAGTCCATTTCCCCACCCTTTGCATCCTGGTAGGCCTAGTGACTTGCTTTGACCAGAACAATGCAGCAAATGATACAGTGTAGTTACCTGAGCCTATGGGCTTCCTTAGTGACTCAGCTGGTAAAGAATCCACCAGCAACGCGGGAGACCTGGGTTCAATCCCTGGGTTGGGAAGATCTCCTGGAGGAAGACATGGCAACCCACTCCAGTATCCTTGCCTATGGACAGAGGAGCCGGGTGAGCTATAGTTCATAGGGTTGCAAAGAGTCATACACGCCTTAGTGACTTTCACTTTCACTTTCATTTCTCAAGAGGACTTGGATTTCCACATCTTCTCTCATGCTTCTCTGCTTTTGCCATGAGAGCATGTTCAGGGTAACTTGATGAAGGATAGAAGACACATGGGCCAGTCATACCCCTCCCTTCAATCCAGCTAATAGCAAGCAAGACAGTTGCCATGCATGCACATTCAAGTCCACAGAGTCACCCAGCCAACTCCACTGTAATTTGCCAAATCCAAAGCCAAAAAGTTACATACATAAGTTGGTTTTATTTTTTGGTTCATTATGCAGAATTGTCATGCCTAAGATTACCAGTACATATCATATTGACAGTACTGTTTTCCTGAAATAAAGTTGCAGAAAAATTTCAACCAGACATGCCATCTCCTCACCTAGGAAGAAACTCTTTCATTTATATTCCACTTGCAGTTTCCTATAAGAAAATTGGCTTCATTAGTCTGACCTCACTTCCTGGTTCTTCCCCTCTCTGTTATCAGTTCAATTCAGTCACTTAGTCCTGTCCGATCCTTTGTGACCCCATGGGCTGCAGCATGCCAGGCTTCCCTGTCCATCACCAACTCCCGGAGATTGCTCAGTCTCATGTCCATCAAGTAGGTGATGCTATCCAACCATCTCATCCTCTGTTGTCCCCTTCTCTTCTTGCCTTCAATGTTTCCCAGCATCAGGGTCTTTTCTAAGGAGTCAGTTCCTCGCATCAGGCAGCCAAAAGTTAAAATGAAGCTCAGCCCCTTACTCAGGGCTCTGCAAATGATGGGCAATTATGGTCAAGATTTTGTTTCTAATTCCTTTTTAATTAATTCTAAAGTAAATATATTCACTATGTTTTATAATCATTTTAGCTATATTTGGTTCAATTTCACCACCCATGTTAAAATGTAATATTTGATGACTTTTTAATCAATATCTGAAACTCAAGTAATATATCATATGATATGAATACATAGTACATATTGATGAAGATATTTGAATATTTAATAGAGAGTAATGTATTACATATTAATATAAATAACTAAAGTATGAATTATTTCTTCTCACTATATGCATAATTTCATTAAAATAGTGTTCTACTTAATGCATAATTGTTAGAAACATTTGGAGCATGGAGAAAGGCAGAACTGGACACCGATGAACTCAACACCATACACTGTCCCGAGCCTCCTTTCCTCTTCGTTTTCTTTCCTTCATAGTACTTCTTCAAGTCTTAGAAAAAATTCTCTACTTGTTAGTAATTATTCTTCAAAAGTACAGGTCAAAATGTTTCATTAAACAAAATACACAAATAAACAGAAATCATGGTGAATTTTCTCTATCTCAGTGTATCTAAGAATCAAATGAAGAACAGTTCTATATTATTTCAAATTCAAATATTCAAAGAAAAAACATACAGAGCTTGAAAAGTTATTAAGACATTAATCATGACTCAAGGTGAATGCAATGTATATCCACAGGCAAAAGAATGAACTTCTTCTCCTATTGAATACCACTCACAAAATTAGTTTGAAATAAACTAAAGACTTAAATGTAATACCTGAAACCATAAAACTTCTAGAAGAAAATATAGCATAAAAGTTCTTTGACATTGCTCTTAGCAATGGTTTTTTTGGATAGGAAACCAAAAACAAACAATAAAAGCAAAAATAAATAAGTGGGACAACATTAAACTAAAAAGTTTCTCACAGCAAAAAAATAATCAAGAGAATGAAAAGGCAGCCTATGGAAAGGGAGAAAATATTCACAGACCATATATCTGATAAGGCACAAATAGCTAAAATATATGGAAAACTCATACAACACAATAACAAGAAAAATTCAATTAAAAAATCAGCAAAGGGACTGAATAAACATTTTTCCAAAGAACAAATACAATGGCCAATAAATACATGAAAAGATTCTCAACATTACTAATCATCAGGGAAATTCAAATCAAAACCATAATGAGGTATCACATCGCACTTGTTATAATGGCTATTATCAAAAAGACAAGAAGTAACAAGTGTTGGTTGAAGATGTAGACAAAGGGGAATCCTTGTGCACTGTTGGTAGGTACGTACATTGGCACAGTTGCTGTGGAAAACAGTATGAAATATCTTAAAAAAAATAAAATTAGAGCTACTAAATAACCCAGCAATTCCACATCTGAGTAAACATCTGAAGAAAATGAAATAACTATCTTAAACAGTTATCTGCACACCAATGTGTATTGTAGCATTTTTCACAATAGTCAAGTTATGAAAACTACCTAAATATCCATCAACAAATAAATGAGTTAAGAAAATGTAGCCAGATATACACAATGGAATATCATTCAGCCTTAAAAATAAGGAAAACCTGCCATTTGTGATAACATGAACCTTGAGAGTAATATGCTAAGTGAAACATCAGTCAGAGAAAAGCAAATACTGTCGATTTCACTTACATGCTGTGCTAAGTTACTTCAGTCATGTCCAGCACTTTGTGATCCTATGGACTGTAGCCTGCCAGGCTCCTCTGTCCATGGAGATTCTCCAGGCAAGAATACTGCAGTGGGTTGCCATGCCCTCTTCCAGAGGATCTTCCTCACCCAAGGATGGAATCCAAGTCTCTTGTGTCTCTGGCATTGGCAAGTGGGTTCTTTATTCTATTAGCACCCCCTGGGAAGCCCCAGTTTCACTTATATGTGTAATTAAAGGAAAAAAGACACATATAGAAACGGAGTAGAATGGTGTTTTCCAGTGACTAGTGGTTGAGGGAAATAGACATTGGTCAAAGGATACAAACTTCCAAGAATAAAATGAATAAATTATGAACATCTAATTATCTGTGGACTGTAGTTAATAATACTGTATTATAGTCTTGAAAATTGCAGTGAGAATAGATCTTACCGCACTAGTTCTCGCCACACACACACATTTTAATTATGTGAGGTGATGCATGTGCTACTTTATCATGGTAATCATTTTAGGACAAATAAGTACATCAAATCATCAGGTATCCACTTTAAACTTATGTAATGTCATATGTCAGTTATATCTCAACAAAATTAAAGGGGAAATTGGATACCATGCAAGGTGGGCAATTATCTAAACATGGGAATAGAAATATCATGATTATAAAATTAGAAGTCTCTAATATATTTGACTCTATAGTCTTAAGTTTAAAGCCAATATAGCATACTCAACTTTATTTGTATTATCTTTTCCCACTTCTCTGAATTTCTAACTTCTCTCTTATTGCCCTTATGTATAAAAATTGCCAACTACATAACCAATACAAGTTAAAGTAGGAAGGTAAAATCACAAAGGAGGAATAACATCTTAAAAGGAGAAAGATTAAAGGCAAAATAAAGACAGTCTCTCAAAGACTGCTAATGGTAAACTTTAAACAACCTCTGAATTCCCAGGAAGCATTATTTTGAGGGAAATTTTGGTAAGAATAACTTGAAAGAAATTTATTATGTTATCTTAGACTATTTTTCTCCCTGGAAGGGGAAAATCAAAGTAAAATACACTTTTAAATCATTTTGCTCACCTTCAATGAAAATAAATCACTTACTTCCTATTGGGTGAACTATTTCTATATTTATAAAAGCCCAAGACAAAATTCTTGAAGATAAGTTGTTCAAAAAATGCACACAGTGTTTCTGATGTGTTAAAATAACATTTATATTTGGAACTTACACACATAGAGGGCTATCTAAATGACAATAGTATCTTGTACTATAATTGTCTATGTCTTGTATTTGTTCATTTGCTAGTCATTCATTGCAAATAATTTTACTGAATTATATCAACAGAATTAAAGATGTCATAATTGCAGTCTCGTTAAATAAGATAAACTAGAGTAGACCTTGGCCAAAGTGTCCCCCAGCTAGAGTTACCAGGTCATTTAAGAATTAAAAATAATTTCTCTCAGGACACTGGTAACATAGAAAAGGAAACTTAGCAGATAATTTCATGAGAAAAAAGATATCAGAAAAATGAGAAAATAAGGCATAGATACAATGAAATATCAGTACAAGAACAAAATCATTAGAGAAAGATAAGCAGCTTAAGAAAGACTTTCCTTCTAAACAAGAAATTTTCCTTTTAAAACTCCATTATTTTATCATTAGCAGATTGAGTTACTAGGATTAAAGTTGCACTCTCAAACCATGACTGTGAACCAAAGGTCAAGGTGAAGACAAGTAAATTAGTGTCACACTAGACTGAGAATGAATAAATGACTGGCCCATGTGTTTATGCTCTCAGTAGTTTAAGCTCAGCATAGGGGCTGAATCACTTGGAGAGCAGGAATAAGTTAGAGAGGCAGATGGAGTGATAAATACACAGACAAATGTATTGCCCTAGAAACATTTCCAAGTAGAGGGAACTAGGACTAATGAAATTGTCAAGGAAATCAGGTCAAACGGCAAGATAACTGACATCAATGACATAGTATCTATTCATATTCTTATGTGTGAAATAGCACCAATACCCATGTTGAATTATGGATAATATAAGATAGCAGTGGGAATATTGACTCTGATTGGTTAAAAATAATGCAAACAGCAGAAGGTCTAGCAAACACTTGCTGATTAAGGAAGCTACCTCAGTTGTGCCAGTCTTTCATCAAAAGGACATGGGTTTATAAAGCCTTATTAGTACTGATTATTCTGCACAGTGGAATACACCATCAGCTACTATCAGCATTTTCAGAACTTGGATGTCACGGAACATTCATTGTCCTTTCTCCCTATCTGCCACTTCTCCTGTGGTGGTTACAGCTTTGTGAGTTGTCCCAAGCAACTCATGTTTGATCCTTTTGCACCGATGTGGTCTGAGTTTTCTCAAAGAGATTTCCAGATAGTCCTTTGGAAAAAAAAAACTATGAGTCAGAGGCACATTTCTTCCCATAAAGAAAGTGAATCTAACATAAAATAACTCCTTGCAAATGAAAATGCAAAAAACTGCAAGGCTGTTGAACAGAAAGTGAAAAAGTGTTAGTCACTCAGTCATGTCCAACTTGTTGCGACCCCATGGACTGTAGCCTGCCAGGCTCCTCTGTCCATGGAATTCTCCAGGCAAGAATACTGGAGTGGTTTGCCACTCCCTTCTCCAGGGGATCTTCCCAACCCAGGAATCAGACCTGGATCTTTAGCATTGCAGGCAAATTCTTTACCATCTGAGCCATCGGGGAAGAAAAAAATCACAAATGATTTACTATTCAACAGTTATCTATTGAGATTCAACAATTAGTCAGAAATGGAGTGCAATGCTATGGACATGAAAGTGAGCTAGATAGTCTCTTCCCTCAAGAATTTTATCACAGTGTAAACAGGCAAATATGACTTATAAATGTGGAAGAATTCACCTAAGAGTGTTTATTTCAACTGAACAGAACGGGACATTTTAGAGATGAAAGTGAGACATTTTAGAAATGAAAGTACAGCCCTATTGATGCTCCTCAAGTCAAAACATATACAATCTGGCATGTTCCACTTGTGTGTTTTAATAGCAATTTTGATATTTGCATAATATTTTTCAGTTTTCAATCTTTTGTACATATAATTTCATCAATATACATAAATATACTTTTAATCAGTATGAATCTGTATGTAATAAAAAATAAATGCTTGCTGATGGCTATAAAGTAAAAATCATACCTATAAAACAGAAACTTGCTCTAGAGTTAAAATATTTCAGAGTTTATTCTAAACGGTCTTTGCAACATAACAGAACTTACACCATTTTAGAAAGTGAGGAAATGATAATCACAGAGGGTTCTGAGGATAACTAACTTTTAGAGAAGAATTGTCAGCCATTGCTTAGTTGATTTCAGTTTGGTTTCCTTTCAGAATGAGAAATTATAATGAATCACCACCAATCAGCAAAACTGATTATGGATGTCACCTACAGAGCCTAAAAAAAGCACCTGCATCCTGGACAAGTACCAGACAGCTGTGAGCAAGGCTGGAAGTAAGTAGTCCAGCACTATCCCTAAAACTTCTCCATCTGGAACCTATTTCTTTAACGACACCTGAATTATACCAAACACACTTGAAATCTAGGATTTAGAACATATATGCATATATATATATTATATATATATAATGTGTGTGTGTGTGTGTGAGAGAGAGAGAGAGAGAGAAAGCAAAAGCATTAGTTGCTCAATGTCTCCAACTCTTTGCAACCCCATGGACTGTAGCCCACCAGGCTCCTCTGTCCATGGAATTCTCCATGCAAGGACACTGGAGTGGGTAGCCAGTCCCTTCTCTAGGGGATCTTCCTGATTCAGGGATTGAGCCCGGGTCTCCTGTATTATAGGCAGATTCTATACTGTCTGAGCCAACAGGGAAGTGTGTGTGTGTGTGTGTGTGTGTGTGTGTGTGTGTGTATAAAATCAGTTAATCAGATTTTGACAGGGCTCTCAGTTTAGTTCAAAAGTGCAAGTTAGATATCCATGTGTATGTCTATATATGTTTGGATAAGCTTTACTAAGTTTTATGTTTATTTTATGATGTAATGCTATCTTCATTTCAAATATCCAATATATAATTTTTCAAAGGCATAAAATTACTAAAGTTCATAATTCAGTCCAGACATTGCCACTGTCCCTCTCAAACATAATCAGATCTCCTCTACATGGCAGAGTCCTATGCCAAACCACCTGAGATACAACTGGGGTCTTTGGGGTTCCAATTGTCTTTGTCAATTGTCTTGCATATAAACTTCTCAGGAAATTAGTCAAGGTAGAAAGGTCGACTTACTCAAAAATGGGCCAAAACATGTATCACAAGAGAGAGAGATCATTTTAGCTATGTTTCTCTGGAAAAAGTAATGTAACAGAAACTTGAGGCAAGACAATCTCTAGGTTAATACCTTTAAATAATTTTGTTACAGGAAAGGTTGATGAGTAATTGGATATCCTCTAAAAATCTCTCAGTTTTAATATTTTGATATTATAATTGTGACATCTGAGCTAAAATACAAACCCCTTTTGAAAATTTTAATTTACTAACAAATGCTTTTGTTACAGAAGATATGGTAATTTTTTTTCCCCAAAAATATGTGTTCTCTTGACTCAAGGATGCTACTATTGACAAATTTACCTTCAATGAATAAACATGACCTCAAAGATCAACATAGAGTCAATAGATCTTGTGTTACAAATACATAAAGATTTTACAACAAAAATTGAAATTGAAATGTTTCAGTGAGGAGCATAAACTCTCAATGTACAAATGAAACATTGTGTTTTGTGTGATAAGCAAGACTTTGATGTTAAAACCTACTGATAAATCATTTCAAGGCTTGAAACCTTGATTTTTTGGCCATCTGAATGACTCTCTTTTCTATTTTATTTCATGTCTTAATAATAGACTCCAGTATGAAGAACCAAAATTCATAACACTTATATATATTGCCAGTCCTGAATCCATGTTTCAGCAAAAGATGAAGGAAATGAAGAGGTTTAAGGTAAATGGGAAGTGTTAGCAACAGGAAAATAAGTGAAATGTGGAAGTCCTAAAATGACTAGATAACCAAAACAAGGGGTAGATATTAGTAACCTCTTCCAACTATCACAGTGACCTTCTTTGTCAAATAAATTATCATTTTATTATGCTCTCCAGTCACTTAAGATTTTTCTTAGAAAAACTAAACAAGGCTACCTGCCTTTGGAAACTATTGCTGTAAGACCTTTAATGATTTTAATGAAATCTAAGAGCAACTGAATAAAATTTAAATATTATGTCTATAAATGAAATTAATTAAATATTCATAAATAATAGTTTATTTTATTATTATAAAAATCTTAATCTCCAAGTAGAATAATTGAAAATGCCCCCCTTTTAGCTACAAGATGCTAAATAAGTGATATAAAATATACATTCCATTGTATATGAAATATGTAGTAAATATCTTGTGTTTATATAATTTTAAAAGCCTATTTTCCATGACCAGTTGCAGTGATATTTCCACACCATTCCAAAAGTGTCTATGGACACTTTTCTATATAAAAATTATTTCCTCTAGGATACATAAAAAGTTATTTCCAACATTTCACATTAAATAATCAAGTTTTACCTGATTTTTTGAAATGAGTTTAAATTCTAGACCAACTAGGATAAGCAAAGAAGTAATAGAGCTGTGTATAACCTAGTTATAAAATTCAAGGACAGAATAAGTTATATTGTTGACTACAACAATGTTCATGTTGCTGGTAATGACTTCTCTTGGGTTGGGAAGATCCCCTAGAGGAGGTTGTGGCAACCCACTCCAGTATTCTTGCCTTCAGAATCCCCATGGACAGAAGAGTCTGGCAGGCTGCAGTCTGCAGGGTCGCACAGAGTTGGACACGACTGAAGAGACTAAGCAGCACCAGCAACAGTCAATATAGTTTCCTAATCTTGCAGGTAGTGGGACCCCTTCCAGGGCCTGAAACTGGGCTCTTGTCTAACATTCAGAAATAAATTGTTCGAGGAGACACATGTGCTGACAAAGTAAGAGATTTTTTTTGGGAAAGGGCACCCAAGTGGAGAGAAGTAGGGTAAGGGAACCCAGGAGAACAGCTCTGCCACGTGGCTTGCAGTCTCAGGTTTTATGGTGATGGGATTAGTTTCCAGGTTGTCCTGTCAGGCGAGTGTATACTCCTCAGTTCTGTCTCATCACAACAAAGATTTGGAGTGATGGACATTAAAGCCCTCGGCGTGTCACAGCTCTTGGGTCTTGGACAGACCATGTTATAGCTCTTAGACAAATCAGTGTTACAGCTCCGTGTTATAGCTCTATTTTATTTAGAAAATAGCAGGAAAATCCATCCTCGAGGTGTGAGGGCATGTCGACCCAAAGACACAAAGAGAAGAGCGCCCCGGTGCGCGGGAGAGAAAGAGAACCCTGTCCCTTTGGCTCCTCTTTTTATGTTTTTTTCTTTTTTTCCCTCCTCCCTGGGCCTGCCCTATGTAAATTGGGCTAGCCAGGAGTGTTGTTTGTTCTACCTGAGGTCCTCACTCCAGTCCTTGGGCCTTCCTTTGTTCTATTTTCATAGGCTTTTCCCTTCCTTATCTTTTAGCCACGGCCATTCTGGACTCCTGTTTCCTATCCTAACTACCTAACAGTCCTTAGCCAATCATGCTGACTCAGTCCTTCCTGGTGGTGCATGCCTCGTTCAGCCAAGATGGATGCCAGAGAGAAGGATTCTGGGAGGTGGTCGGACATGTGATGTCTCCTTTTGACTTTTCCCGAACTCTTACGGTTGGTGGTGGCTTATTAGTATCGTGTTTCTTACCAGGACCTCCTGTCGTAAAACAACTCATGCAAATGGTTACTATGGTGCCTGGCCAGGGTGGGCGGTTTCAATCAGTGTGCTTCCTCTAACACTAATAACTTACATTTTTTGCTGCTTCCATTCCTATGTGCTCTGTAGTTACTATTACTAGAACTAAGATGTAGATAACTGAAGTAAATTGTCTTATACATAAAAGATAATCAATAGTAATTAGTAAATGAATTTGTTTCAGCTATTTAGTAGGTAAATAAACATAACTCTACTTAAGTATCCTTGCAAAGAGTGTGATCCATTGAGAGTTCTATGAACCGTGTTTCATAGCAAGCTCATCTGCCACTTTTTAACTGTAACCGACTTTAGCTACCAGAGAATTACTAATGCAAAACATAAGAGAATTATTATTATTTTTATAGCGTTATTGTATTTTTAAGTTGTTTATATGTTTGTTTACGTGTTTTAAATATTAAGGTGTCTTTGGAAATTAGAACAAAAATATATAGGATTAAAACATCGCCCCAAAATTCAAAAACCTAGAAATAAACACTTAATAAATAAAAAAATTATATTTGTTATCCTCACCAAAAATATCAAACTTTGTAACTACTTTAAAAATGCTCCATTATATTAGTACGTTTCAACATAAATTCTTGCTAAGGTAATTTTTAATTACTACAAAATATTCAGCTTATCCAGTGCTTAGAATAAACTTCTTAGTCTAAAATGATTCTCTTAATTTCTGTTCATGTGACTGGAAGTACTGTTATAAAGTATACGACTATGTAAATACTCTTCAAAGGATTTGCCACAGTGCTTTCCAGCAAATCCTATCTATAGACATAGTGTAAAAAAAATAGTAAGGATTTCCCTAAACACTAAATATTATCACTTACGTCTTCCAAATTTCATGAGCAACAGACCCAGGTACAGTCTCTATACAAACTTAAGATTCTGGCAGATGGATGCAGAGATCTACTTGTCTTTAGGTGCCTAAGACAAGTGTATGTATTAATAAATTCTCTTTCTCTTTAAACTTGACACCACCAGTATGGGGTGGGCTGTCTCTTCCTTTGGTCTCTCCTTGCCCTCTGTGTGCAAGGGCCAATTTATGAACCAATGGTACCAAGCTATTGAGAGGGTAACAGGCAGGAAGGCCAGGGGTCTCCAAACGGAGGAAATAGGCTGAAAGTGTCAGATATTTTTTATCTCTCTTAAGCGGCAGGAGGAAAAAAACTGGTGATATTTTTCTTTTTTCCCTTCTCGATACAAATTTAAAAGGAGGTTTCTCTTAAAATACTGTGTTGCCATAATGATACCTTCTTCCACCTGAATTTAACTATTCTCAAACCTTGAGTTAACCAATGCATTTTTCTTATGGAAATGTTTGTCTTAAGCTATGTTAAGGTACTATGCATTTACCCCAGACTCTGTCTTCAAGTCCATTACGCTTAAAGGCTGAGAAACTACTTGACAAACCAGTATGTTATACTCACTCATTGTTCCCCTAATCTATGCAAACGAAACTATTTCTATGGTAACCTGCCTCTATACAAGATTCAAGTCAATAATTTTATGGCCCCTGATGACTCTTCTGGTGGCAAGATTATCACAAAACACATCTTATGGATGAGGGGCATGGTGCCATTCTCTGAGTTTTAAGACATTCCTTTCTTTCATTTACAGATGCTAGTAAGAAAAGAAGAGAAGCAAAAAGCAAAGGAGAAAAGGAAAGATATTCCCATTTGAATGCAGAGTTCCAAAGAATAGCAAGGAGAGATAAGAAAGCCTTCCTCAGGGATCAATGCAAAGCAATAGAGGAAAATAATAGAATGGGAAAGACTAGAGATCTCTTCAAGAAAATTAGAGATACCAAGGGAATATTTCATGCAAAGATGGGCTCGATAAAGGACAGAAATGGTAGGGACCTAACAGAAGCTGAAGATATTAAGAAGAGGTGGCAAGAATACATAGAAGAACTGTACAAAACAGATCTTCACGACCCAGACATTCACAATTGTGCGATCACTCACCTAGAGCCAGACATCCTGGAAAGTGAAGTCAAGTGGGCCTTAGGAAGCATCACTACGAATAAAGCTAGTGGAGGTGATGGAATTACAGTTGAGCTATTTCAAATCCTGAAAGATGATGTTGTGAAAGTGCTACACTCAATATGCCAGCAAATTTGGAAAACTCAGCAGTGGCCACAGGACTGGAAAAGGTCAGTTTTCATTCCACTCTCAAAGAAAGGCATGCCAAAGAATGCTCAAACTACTGCACAATTGCACTCATCTCACACGCTAGTAAAGTAATGCTCAAAAGTCTCCAAGCTAGGCTTCAACAATTCGTGAACCGTGAACTTCCAGATGTTCAAACTGGTTTTAGAAAAGGCAGAGGAACCAGAGATCAAATTGCCAACATCCAATGGATCATCAAAAAATCAAGAGAGTTCCAGAAAAACATTAATTTCTGCTGTTTTGACTATGCCAGAGCCTTTGACTGTGTGGATCACAATAAACTGTGGAAAATTCTGAAAGAGATGGAAATACCAGACCACCTGACCTGCCTCTTGAAAAACCTGTATGCAGGTCAGGAAGCAACAGTTAGAACTGGACATGGAACAACAGACTGGTTCCAAATAGGAAAAGGAGTATGTCAAGGCTGTATATTGTCACCCTGCTTATTTAACTTATATGCAGAGAACTTCATGAGAAACACTGGGCTGGAAGAAGCACAAGCTGGAGTCAAGATTGCTGGGAGAAATACCAATAGCCACAGATATGCAGATGACACCACCCTTATGGCAGAAAGTGAAGAGGAACTAAAAAGCCTCTTGATGAAAGTGAAAGAGGAGAGTGAAAAAGTTGGCTTAAACCTCAACGTTCAGAAAATGAAGATCATGGCATCTGGTCCCATCACTTCATGGGAAATAGATAGGGAAACAGTGGAAACTGTCAGATTTTATTTTTCTGGGCTACAAAATCACTGCAGATAGTGATTGCAGCAATGAAATTAAAAGACGCTTACTCCTTGGAAGGAAAGTTATGGCCAACCTAGATAGCATATTAAAAAGCAGAAACATTGCTTTGCCAACTAAGGTCCGTCTAGTCAAGGCTATGGTTTTTCCAGTGGTCATGTATGGATGTGAGAGTTGGATGGTGAAGAAGGCTGAGCGCTGAAGAATTGATGCTTTTGAACTGTGGTGTTGGAGAAGACTCTTGAGAGTCCCTTGACTGGCAAGGAGATCCAACCAGTCCATCCTAAAGGAGATCAGTCCTGGGTGTTGATTGGAAGGACTGATGTTGAAGCTGAAACTCCAATACTTTGGCCACCTCACGTGGAGGGTTGACTCATTGGAAAAGACCCTGATGTTGGGAAGGATGGGAGGCAGGAGGAAAAGGGGACGACAGAGGATGAGATGGCTGGATGGCATCACCAACTCAATGGACATGAGTTTGGGTAAACTCTAGGAGTTGGTGATGGACAGGGAGGCCCGGCGTGCTGCAATTCATGGGGTCGCAAAGAATCGGACATGACTGAGTGACTGAACTGAATAACTATATAACATCCAGCTAAAAACTAGCAGGGTGGTGTGATGCCTATGTCAGAAGCTTTCTCTATCTCCTTTATACTTTAATAAAACTTTATTACACCAAAGCTCTGAGCAATCAAGTCTCATCTCTGGCCTTGGATTAATCCTTCTCTTCTGGAGGTCAAGAATCCCAGCATCTTTTCATGGTTCAGCAACAACCTTTCACTATGAAAGTTATCATCATTGAGAAGGCAGGGCATGTGAAATTTATATAAAAACTCACTGTACTATCTTTGCTACCATTCTGTACATCTCAAATCATTTAAAAGTAAGAATATAAAAGATCTATGTGCTGTGCTTAGTGTCTCAGTCGTGACTGACTGTTTTCAATGAATTTTAGATCTCATTTTTGTTCTTGCTATTTGTTAGACTAATTACATAGGACAAGATATTTTTAAAGTTAATACTGAAATACTCAAATTCACATAAGTCATATAAATTACTTCAATACCTGTGCCTTGGGACCACTTTACCTTTTATTAATAGTATTCAGTAAATGAATTGTCCTCTCATTTTCTCTCTCTCTCCCTTTTAACTCTCCCTCCCCTCTCCCCCCACCTTCCTCTTTTTCTATCTCTGTCTCACACACATATTTTCACTGAAATCTATGGCACCTTTTCTCATTTAAAATTATATTTATAATAATATTTGAACAACTTTGTACATAACAATAAGAATTCTGAAGTAAGATTTTCCTTTCAATGGTGTTGGAAATTTTAACTGGGATTATTCATAGTCAAATAAAGTCTGCCTTTGCTAGCTTCTGACTCAAAGACATGCCCAAAATATATAACATTTCTAATTTATTACTGCTATGGAAAAAGAAAAAAACAACATTTTCTGCTACATCCTCTCATCTACTGGCAGAAGTGTTGAGATTATGTCTGGGTTAGAGATAACAGCTTAGCTGTGTGAGTAGAACACAGCCAAGAGTCGATGGTGTAAGGAATAACGGACAGTAACTGAATACTTAGATGCCTTCCTAGGTGGCTCTAGTGGTAAAGAACCCACCCACCAATGCAGGAGATGTAAGAGATGTCATTTCAACCCCTGGGTTGGGAAGATTCTCTGGAGGAGGATACAGCAACCCAACAGTATTCTTGCCTGGAAAATCCCCATGGACAAAGGAGCCTGGCGGGCTACAGTCCATAGGGTCACAAAGAGTAGGCCACAACTGAAGTGACTTAGCATGAACACGTAGATAACTTCAGACTTGTAACCAGAATTATATTAGATAGAATTTATTAGTATTAAAATTCTACTTAAAGCTGTGTGAAATTAAAATAAAATATAATCATATTTCCACCTAATAACTCAGGCTTAACTATTAAAATATGTATGTTATATAAATATATGCTTGAAGTTATGAAATAGGTTTATGATTGATCCTACAGCCTAATTTTTGCAGTAAATTATAGTTATCTTCATATATAAAAGAGTAATCTTTAAAAATCCCTATCCAATTTATTAACATACATTTCCAAACTTTTAATATTTTATGTCTAATAACTGCTCTTCAAAATAGATAACAATTTTTTTTTTTTTAAAGAAGGGTGTACTATTACTTTTACTGATTAAACTTGAGAATATATTTTTAATCATTATAACCTTATGGTCACAGAAAATTTTTTCAACTAGTTCATATTATATTAGTTTTGTATTGTAGAGTTCGGTAAATACTTTCATGAATGAAATACATGAAATAAAATGCATGAAATACATCAGGATAAACTTGTGAAAGTGAAATGGAAATATAATGCTACAGATATTAACTCCTTCTGTAAATCTTTAAACTTCTGATGAAAAAGTTAGTTATCAAGTTTTAAAAAATTAAGGAAGACTTATATATTATTATTTTTAATTTATTTTAGGGTGGCACAAACAGAAATTTGTGCTAATGCAACTCAATGCAATACAGCTTCTAAAAAATGTCCAGAGAGGGTGCAAGATGACGATATTATATTATTAGTACTTGTATTTTTATTTTACATCAAACATTAAGGCAAATTTTAAAGCAATATATTTTATATTTATAAAAATAATCAAGGTATGAATTTGGGTTAGATGGCTTATTTTTTTGACTAACCTTAAAAATCTGCAATTTATTTTAAAAATTGTCAAAATATAGAGCAGGAATATTTTATTGAACATTAATTAGAATATTAAACATAATCTAAAATCCAAACATTATAAGTAATTTTCTAAGATCATCTGTTTCTTTACTTATTGTATGTATTACAAAAAAGGGCTTCCCTGGTGGCTTAGTGGTAAAGAATCCAACTACAATGCAGGAAATGCAGGAAACCTGGGTTCAGTCCCTGATTTGGGAAGATCCCCTGGAGAAGGGCATGACAACCCACTCCAGTAGTCTTGCCTGGACAGTCCAATGGACAGAAGACCCTGGAACCCTATATTCCATGAGGTAACAGAGTCAGACATGACGCTGAAGCAATTGAGCGGCAGCAGCAGCAGCAACATTACAAAAATAGCGCCCAGTATTACAGAAAAAAATAAATAAAGAACATCTGTTACTCTTCCAAGTGATGGGAATCCTTCTGAGTACAACCTTCTCAATAAATAGCATAGAAGAGTGTTTATAAGCATAGGTTCTTCAATTCAAATCTTGGCTTTTTTGAAAAATATTGCTCTATTATTTAACCACTTGTTTTCTCACCTGTAAAATTAACCTGTTAATAATACCTGCCTCACAGTTTTAGAAATGAGTTAATACTTGAATATGTGGAAAAGTAGCCGACACATATTTGGCAATGAGTATTATCCCAATTTTTATCTGGACATATTTGTGTAATATTTAAAGTGAAACAATGTGATATATAGTTCATGTAATTTAAAATGTTGTACATATAGTTTATAAATGGTGTATGTGTATATATATGTGTCTGTATGTAAATATGTAGGTATGTGTACATGTAAAACATTTTAACAAGTCTCAATTAATCACAAGTAAATTGGGGGAAAATTTTGAGTAGAGGCTATATTTCTGGAAGATAACACATTAAGCCATACATCTAAAATGTTTTTACTTAAACACTTTAAACTCGGCTATTTAAATAGTTTAGAATTAAATCAAATTTAATGTTTGAGAAGAAAAAGTGAAATTATACATTAACAGGAGCTCTATACCAAGAATTCAGACCCAACAGAAATAAAAGTTTGTACCCATCTATTGAGTAAAGAATGTCATCCAAAGTAAAGGGAGGATCCCCTGGAGTAGGAGATGGCAATCTGCTCCAATATTCTTGCCTGGAAAATTCTACGAACAGAGGAGTCTCACAGGCTATAGAGTCCATGGGGTTCCGAAGAGTCAGACACAACTGAGCATGCATGCAGCTCCTGTGGATTAGATGCTTCATTTTCTTACTTCTTTCCCCTTCCCATTACTACAATGAGTTACATTATTTATTCTGATATTTTTTTAATGTAGCACTTATAAGTATCAAACTATATAACATGTGTTTAATTGTTTCTTCATGAATTGTATGTTTCTCCTCTAGAATATAAATTCCATAAGGTTGGAAATCTACCTCTTTAATTCCATTGCCTAGAATGATACCTGGCAAAATACGACTTTCCAGGTTGTGAAGTTTGTTGTTGTTTTTTGTTGTTATTGTTCAGTCGCCAAGTCATGCCTGACTTTTGGCAACCCTATGGGCTGCAGCATACCAGGCTTCCCTGTCCTTCACCATCTCCCGGAGTTTCCTCAAACTCACGTCTGTTCAGTCAGTGACGCCATCCAACTATCTCATACTCTGTTGCCCCTTCTTCTCCTGCCCTCAGTCTTTCCCAGCATCAGAGTCTTTTCCAACGTGTCCACTCTTCACATCAGGTAGCCAAAGTATTGGAGCTTCAGCTTTAGCGTCAGTCCCTCCAATGAATATTCAGGACTGATTTCCTTGAAGAGTGACTGGTTTGAAACCCTTGCTGTCCAAGGGATTCGCAAGAGTCTTTTCCAGTACCACAATTAAAAAACATCAACTCTTCTGCTCTCAGCCTTCTTTATGGTCCAATTCTTACATCAGTACATGACTACTGGAAAAATCATAGCTTTGATTATGCAGGCCTTTGTCAGCAAAGCAATGTCTCTGCTTTTTAACATGCTGTCTAGGTTTGTCATAGCTCTTCTTCCAAGAAGCAAGTGTCTTTTAATTTTGTGACCTGCAGTTTGCAGTGTTTTTGAAGCCCAAGAAGTGAAAATCAGTCACAGTTTCCACTTTTACCCATCTGTTTTCCTTGCAGTGATGAGACCAGATGCCATGATCTTTGTTTTTTTAATGTTGAGTTTTAAGCCAGCTTTTCACTCTCCTCTTTCACCTTCATCAAGAGGCTCTGTAGTTCGTCTTCACTTTCTGCCATTAAAGTGGTATCATCTGCATATTTGAGGTTGTTGATATTTCTCCCAGCGGTCTTGATTCCAGCTTGTGAGTCACCCAGCCCAACATTTCACATGATGTACTCTGCATATAAGTTAAATAAACAGGGTGACAATTAGCCTTGACATACCCTTTCCCAATTTTGAACCAGTCCTTTGCTCTGTGTCTGGTGCTAATTGCTGCTTCTTGGCCTGCATACGGGTTGCTGTTTTCTGGTGCTTTTTTTTTTTAGTACTAAAATAATAGTTTCTTTCTTCTTTTTTTTTTCCTTTTGCATCATTCTGGCAAACATACTCTTAAATATACCTTCCTTTAACCTATTTAGTAAATTATTTGAGACCAAATAATGCCTGATTATTTCACTAAAACACTTTTTCATAGAGCTATTTTTTTTCAAATATCGTGTCAATTAACTATCAGAATTCTAATATGTAGTCAAAATAAACTTTAGACATACAGATATAAAAAAAATGAGCTTAATCATTTTTCATGCACTCAGAAAGTAATCTATTTGGAAAAATTAACATGAAATTTCAAGACATGGGGTATATGGGAGAAAAATTAATTAATTGAGCATTTTGATACACAAAAAATCTTACCTACTGTACTTCCCAGGTGGCTCGGTAGTAAAGAATCCACCTGCAATCCAGGAGACACAAGAGTCCTGGGTTTGATCCCTGAGTTGGGAAGATCCCCTGGAGAAGGAAATGGCAACTCACTCCAGTATTCTTGCCTGGGAAATCCCATGGACAGAGGAGCCTGATGGGCTGCAGTCCCTGGGGTCACAAAGAGTTGAACACGATTGAGCGACTGAGCCACTGTACAAGGAACTATGTTCAATATGGTATAATAGCCTATAACAGAAAATAATCTGAAAATGAATACATCTGTATATATATATATATATATATATACACACACACACATATATATACAGATATATATATATATATATATATATATATATATATACACATACATACATATATTTATAGTCGGTAAAGAATCTGCCTGCAATATGTGAGACCTGAGGGGTTCGATTCCTGATTTGGGAAGATTTCTTGGAGAAGGAAATTACAACCCATTCCAATATTCTTGCCTGGGAAATCCCATGGACAGGGGAGCCTGATGGGCTACAGTCCATGGCATCACATGAGTTGGACAAAACTTAGTGACTAAACTACCATCACCAGGTATATATAACTGAATCACTTTTCTGTGCAACTGAAAGATTGTAAATCAACTCTACTTAAATTAAAAAAAATCAATTTGTTAATATGGTATATCACATTGACTGATTTGCATATATTGAAGAATCCTTACATCTCTGGGATAAAACCCAGTTGATCATGACATATGATCCTTTTAATGTGTTGTTGGATTCTGTTTGGTAGAATTTTGTTGAGGATTTTGGCATCTTTGTTCATCAGTGATATTGGCTTGTAATTTTATTTTTTTGTGGCATTCTTTCATTTTGTATCATGGTGGTGTCCTCCTAGAATGAGTTTGGGAGTTTTCTTTCCTCTGCAATTTTCTAAAAGAATTTGAGCAGGATAGGTGTAGCTCTTCTCAAACTTTTGGTAGAATTTTCCCATGAAGCCATCTGGACCTGGGCTTTTGTTTGTCGGAAGATGTCCATGCTTATGATTGGTCTGTTCATATTTTCTATTTTTTACTGTTTCAGTTTTGGAAGGTTATACTTTTGTTAGAATTTATCCATTTCTTCCAGGTTCATTTTGTTGGCATATAGTTGTTCATAGTAGTCTCCTATGAGCCTTTGTGTTTCGGTGTTAACTGTTGTAACATCTCCTTTTCCATTTCTACTTTTATTGATTTCAGTCTTCTCCCTATTTTTCTTGATGAGAAGTAGGAAGGAGGTCCAAGAAGGAGGGGACATATGTATACCTATGACTGATTCATGCTGATGTATTGCAGAAATTAACAGAGTACTGTAAAGTAATTATCTTCCAATTTAAAATAAATTAATTAAAAAAATAATTTTCAAAATATCAAACTTTCAACCTCCCTGGACCTCTGAGAAGGAAGCTTTTATAGTTGGAAAAGCCAAATCCAATATATTCACAGAGCGATATTTTATTCTTATTTCCTACCATAGACCCACGTAGGGCTTCTCAGGTGGCTCAGTGATAAGGTATTTGCCTGCCAATGCAGGAGATGCAAGAGACATGGATTCAATCCCTGGGTCTGGAAGATCCCTTGGCGTAGGAGATGGCAACCCATTCCAATATTCTTGCTGGAAAACTCAATTTACAGAGGACCCTGGTGGATTAGAGTCTATGCAGTCACAAAGAGATAGACACTATGCATTACACATAGAACCACTTAGATATGAAGTACACACTACAGCAAGAAAGAAACTGGGTTGTTAAATATGCTTTCTTTTCCTTTCTATAAATAATAGA
The DNA here is from genome assembly GCF_054371585.1 of Giraffa tippelskirchi. Classification (NCBI taxonomy): domain Eukaryota; kingdom Metazoa; phylum Chordata; class Mammalia; order Artiodactyla; family Giraffidae; genus Giraffa; species Giraffa tippelskirchi. Next base: position 59,851,587 of record NC_137275.1, on the reverse strand, counting down.
AAAATAAGTCTGTGATCATTTGAACTAAACTTTCTTGAAATACTAGCCATGTATCACCAATATTTTAGATGGACCCTCTACTGATGAATATTATTTTTTTCTGCTAGTGTATACCAGGAATAACAACAAACAGAACTGATGAAAAATGTAACCCTCAAATTAATTATTTTTGTTTATGAATCTCATATTCTAGCAAATAGTGAGCCAAGAAATGATTTTAAAACATCATCTCTAAGGAACCCTAGATCTTTATTAAAATTAAATAATTATTTTAGAGCATTTCCCCTTTATATGCTGAATCATGTTTAAGAAGTTCTGAACCTTGTAAACGGAAAAGGCAATGGAAACCCACTCCAGTACTCTTGCCTGGAAAATTCCATGGAAGGAGGAGCCTGGTAGGCTGCAGTCCATGGGGTCGCGAAGAGTCGGACACGACTGAGCAACTTCACTTTCACTTTTCACTTTCATGAATTGGAGAAGGATATGGCAACACACTCCAGTGTTCTTGCCTGGAGAATCCCAGGGCCGGGGGAGCCTGGTGGGCTGCCGTCTATAGGGTCGCACAGAGTCAGACACGACTGAAGCAACTTAGCAGCAGAACCTTGTAAAAATTGTCTGTTTTATAACATATTTTTAATTATTTAGAAATATTAGACATATAATTTAATACATGCCACCTTTAACAAACTAGCTAGAGAAAAACAGTAGAAAACAGATGATTAATTGGCTGCATAGAGTTATTAAGAAAATTTTATGTGATTTCAGAAATAGCAAAAATAAAACTAGACTGTTTATTAGAAGAAACAGAGTAATTAAGAAGTTTATTTAAATTGTTTCTGTTGGCAATTGTCAGTTTACAAATCAGGTATCGTGTGTATATGAAAATATGTTAGGTAGACAAAAGTCAGGTAATCAGATTTAATCACTATCTATTTTAGAATTTGGGGCTAAATTCTAGAAAGCTAAATTGATATCTATACTGGAAGAATTCATTACTGGCTCTTGAATTCTTTTTTGGTTCAAAGAATGATATTGTCACCACAATTATAAAGTTAATAAAAATAAAGATGCTATTTAAAAATTAAATTTAAAAATGCCAGTTATCTAGCTATTTGCTTGTAAAAGCTTTCTTTTCATAAGTTCAAAATATGGCATCAGAAAGTTATAGCATTAAAATAAGGCAATATATTTTATTTAAAGAGTAAGCTGAAAGTTTTCTTTCATAATCTTTAAAATTTGTATTCACAGTAAAAGCCTTCACTACTTACATGATAGACATATTTAATATTAACAACATAATGCTAAAAATTAGTTTTACAGAAATTTGATAAGAATAGTTTTCAATCAGCTCTTGACTTATAAAGACCAGCTAATTGGGTTAATTTATTGAAGTTTTTATTTTAAGCCAGTGATTATGTAACACAAGAACAGTCAGAAAAGTTGTTCTGTAAACAGTTAGATTGTAAATATTTGGGGGTCTGTGGATTATAAAATCTCTTTTCAACCAAGCATGAAAACCATAAACAAAAGAGCTAACTGTGCTCCAAAACCTTCATTTACAAAAATAAGCAGAAGCAAATTTTGGTTCTACTAATAATCTTCAAAAGTGGAATCAGAGATTTTTGGAAAAATGGCCGTTGGGCCAAAACATAAAGAGATGCTGAACACACATACATAGACACACAATGATGGGACTATGTCAAAGGAACTCAAGAGCCAACTAAAGAGATCCAAATGGCTAGAGCTAGTACAATTTTGTAACAAAATAAAGCCTTATTGGATTATACCTCAAAATATAAAATAAACACTGATGAAATTATATTAATATAAAAATACCAAATACATAAATAAACAAATGGTGGACAAATAACAAATTCCCCATGCAGAATTCTAAAGATATATGTGGATATTCCAGTCTTAATGAGGGGGAGACTAGCTCCCCACTACTTTGTGTGAACTACACATTCCTTCCATTCCTTCCATTCCTTCATGTTCTTCTTAAACAGAAACTGACAAAAAGATGGTAGCTAAAGAGGATTTTTAGCAATTTATGTATTTAAAAGTCCTTTTTTACTTTTTAGAATGTAAGTATTGAGTCATTTAATCTTTGCTTCAAAAATAAAATTATTGAAAATGAACACTTAATTGTCTGTAAAAATTATATCTATTTTTAGTTGTTTCAAATAAAAATCAATTGCTGCTACTGTTAAATCTACATATATGCTTTACTCTAATGTTTTTAAAATTTCTACATTTTTGGTGCCCTTAAATATTATTGGTAAAAAAAGTTAAAATCATATTAAAATTTGTAGGTCATTGCCTTATAACATTTTATTCTATGCTGTGATTTACTAATGGGATCATAAATAGTATTATAAAATGCCCTAAGCATGATTTATTTGCATATTGTTAAAAGATATGTTGATAATCCAGATTATCTTTATCTCCCAATGCTTTATATTGTATTATAAACAGAATGAACAACATTCACACACTATTTCCAGTTTTTATTTCAGTTTCACCATTTGAAAGTTTTATTTTGGAATAAATTATATGTTTATAGCTATATTAATACTTTTTTATAAGTCAATCACAAATGATGGAATTTTAACACAATTTCATGATATACATTTGGATTTATGTAATGACCTTTTGAATGTTATGCTGTCATTGTTGAAGCATTTTAGCTTTAATTCAATAATCTGGGATTATCTCTTCCAATTGAAGTCTAGTGAATAATAAGCATAATTGGAAGATTCATTTGTTAATGAAATGTCCTCATAGCATCAAATTATTTTTGTTTTGATATTTTAATTAATTTTTAGTATTTTCCTAATATCTAATTTTTAACTTAAAATTCCAAATAAATTTCTTCCAGAAATACTTTCACAACTGCTAAGTCACTATTGAAACAATTTTAGTATTAAAATAACATGTGTGCACTAGTAATATTAAAATATATTAAAGTAAAATTTTAAGGTTCCTTACAAAAGAAAAGCATGATTTACATTGTTGTTCAGTAGTTCAGTCGTGTACAACTCTTTTTGAGCCCATGGAGTGCAGCATGCCAGGTTTTCTTGTCCTTTACCATCTCCCAGGGTTTGCTCAAACTCATGTCCATTGAGTCAATGATGCTATCCAACCATCTCATCCTCTGTTTTCCTCTTCTCCTGCCAGCAATCTTTCCCAGCATCAGGGTCTTTTCTAATGAGTCAGCTCTTTGATTCACGTGGCCAAAGTACTGGAGTTTCTGTTTCAGCATCAGTCCTTGCAATGAATATTCAGGATTAATTTCTTTTAGGATTGACTGGTTTTGTCTTCTTGCAGTCCAAGGGACATTCAAGAGTCTTCTTCTACACCATATTTCAAAAGCATCAATTCTTCAGCACTCAGTCTTCTTTCTGGTCCAACTCTTATATCCATATATGACTACTGGAAAAACCATAGTTTGATTAGAAGGACCTTTGCTGTTAAAGTCATGTCTATGCTTTTAAATATGCTGTCTAGGTTGGTCATAGCTTTTCTTCCAAGGAGCAAGCATCTTTTAATTTCATGGCTGCAGTCACCATTTGCAGTGATTTCAGAGCCCAAGAAAAGAAATTCTGTCACTGTTTCCTTTGTTTCCCTATCTATTGCTATGAAGTGATGGGACTGGATGACATGATCTTAGTCTTTCGAATGTTAAGTTTTAAGTTAGCCTTTTCTCTTTCCTCTTTCACCTTCATCAAAAGGCTGTTTAGTTCCTCTTTGCTTTCTGTCATAAGGGTGTTGTCATCTGCATAGCTAAGGTTATTGGTATTTCTCCCAGCAATCTTGATTCCAACTTGAGCTTCATCCAGCCCAGCATTTCACATGATGTACTATGCACATAAGTTAAATAAGCAGGGTGACGATATACAGCCTTGACATACTCCTTTCCCAATTCTGAACTAGGCTGTTGTTCCATGTCCAGTTGTGACTGTTGTTCCTTGACGTGCATACAGGTTTCTCTATAGCCTTCCAGGCTCTTCTGTCCATGGGATTCTCCAGGCAACAATACTGGAGTGGGTTTTCATGTCCTTCTCCAACAGGTTTCTCAGGAGTCAAACAAGGTGGTCTCATATTCCCATTTGTTTAAGAATTCATAGTTTGTTGTGATCCACACAGTCAAAGACTTTAGCGTAGTCAATGAAGCAGAAGGGGATGTTTTTGTGAAATTCTCTTGCTTTTTCTGTGATCTATTTACTTATCCAGATATATTTATTTTATAGGCTACTTTCCTCCAAAATGTTTATATTCTCTAATGATCAGTATTGCTGTATTACTTACAAATTTACATCTTTCCATGAGATTATGGCCTTGACCAAGAATTTGTAACTAGTAGACTGTAAAAAATATGTTAATTTGAATTCACATATAATGTAAAGCATGGTCATGGTCAAATAGTGTCACTGAATTTTTAAATGGACTTCCATTCTTGTTGTTGGGTTTGAAAATGCAAATCCAGTCATAATAATGAAAGTCCATTTAAAAATTAAAAGCTGCTGTCAACAAACACAGGCAAATGAACTAATTCAGTCACTTAGTTTAAACAAATAGCCATAAATAGTATTTGAAAAATCTATTTAAGGGTCTGGAACCTTAAAAGACTCTCAGGTTACAACTCTGCTGACCTAACACTGAGGTCTATTAGTTTATAGTTTACTGTTATTGATAAATATAACTGAAATTATATTTCATAAGCCCTTAAGTTTATTAAAATATAAACTCAAATCTTTAGGATTAAATTCCTTTTGCAACAGATAACCATCATTTCATCTAGTGAACTGCTATAAAAAAAGATGTAGTAAACAATCTGGAAAAATCTACTATCTTCTAGGAGGTGGCTAAACATTGGGTTCTAGTGAAACTAAACTTGGCAGTTGCACTCTTAAACTTCTTATATTATCTATTTAGGAATAGAACTTCTCCAATATTACCTGTAAATGCCACAGTAGAAGCTAAGGGATTAAAGATCATATTGCAGCAATTTAAATAATATTTCTCACATCTCAATACAATTGAAAAAAGAAATTAAAGGAGAACAGAAAATGTCTCTAATTTTTAGAAGATTAAGTAGAATTATATTTTGAAGGACATGCTTAACAGAAAGAGTACCATTTGTGTGTATATTGATCAAAGATAAACTGAGGTATATTACAAATTCTAAGAGTTTGAGCAAAAATCATTTAGAACCTGGTACCAGAAGTGATTAGGGGCACTCCACCTATAGGAGCTTGGTGAGAGACTCTTATGGAGAATAGACAAAAGCAGAGTAAGGAAATTATTGACTGGTTATGACTTATAGCCTAATTGGCTGTTTATGTTCACTTACCCTTACATTTCGCTCAGTCGTGTCCGACACTTCGCAACCCCATGGACTGCAGCCTACCAGGCTCCTCCATTCATGGGATTTTCCAGGCAAGAGTACTGGAGTGGGGTGCCATCGCCTTCTCCACTGAGCGACTTCACTTCTACTTTTCACTTTCATGCATTGGAGAAGGAAATGGCAACCCACTCCAGTGTTCTTGCCTGGAGAATCCCAGGGACAGTGAGGCCTGGTGGGCTGCTGCCTATGGGGTCACACAGAGTTGGACATGACTGAAGAGACTTGGCAGACCCTTATATTTCAATTTTGTAACCTTGAGACATCTACAGGCTTAGATTTTGCTTGGCTTACTTAGACTGTCATGGCATTAGAGCCACCTCACTATAATGGCCTCCTTATTTAATTAATTTAAAAAAGTTTCTGAGTTTCTAAAAAGCAAAATAATTGTCTTACACCATGTTCAGTTGGTGCTAATGGTAAAGAACCTGCATGCCTGGTGGGCTGCCCTCTACAGGGTCACACAGAGTCGGACACGACTGAAGTGACTTAGCAGTAGCAGCAGCCACTGACTCAGGAGACTTAAGAGACAAAAGAGAAACAGATTCAGTCCTTGGGTTGGGAAGATCCCCTGGAGGAGGGCATGGCAATGCACTCCAGTATTCTTGCCTGGAAAATCCCATAGACAGAGGAGCCTGGTCAGCTACAGGCCATGGAGTCACAAAGAGTCAGATATGAATGAAGCAACTCAGCATGCACACATAAAAAATTAGGTCAGAATATATTTTCTAAACAAGGCTTAGACCAATTGAGTATCAAAATAAAGTTAATAATATATTTTTGACATAGTTGCTAAAGTCTGATTATAGAGTTATATTGTTTACCAGCAAGACTTACTGGTAATTCTATTAGTAACGATGTCACCTTGGTTATGTAAACAAACAAAAAATAAAAATTAAGCATAATATTTTAGATGCCTACAGAGATGTGTGTATGATATGATACAATATCTTATATTTTTAAAAAATAATACAGCAAAGGGAAAAAAGAAAGACAAAACAATTAAAATGGAAAAAAATGTAGTTAGGAGCAGAGTCAGGAGAAACTTGGTCTAAAATACAACGTGATCTCTTTTTTACCCACACTCTAGCAAGGCCTAAAGAAAATTAGTGTTCATTTATCTTCAAGATATGGTACCAAGTTGAGTCACTTTATGATGTTTATTTAAAATCTGGATATAATTAAGTTACCCTTGCACCTTGAATTCTTGATATTTTCATAATTTTCATCTAAAGATATTTTCAAGTAACAGCATGCTTACTCACATATTATATCTTTATCTTTTGTTTTTCTATGTCTTCACTCCTTTTTTGTCATAGACAGTTTCTCTGAAACTTATATGGACCTCTTTAAGTCAATACTTATTTAATCATGTTTTCTTTTGGCCACAGTTTCCTTTTCCATCCCAATTTTGAAATTAGGGAGTTATACTTTGCTGGGACCTTCATTTTCTTTGTGTTTAGAGGTTTTCTTTGGTGTGCTAACCCTTACTTAGTCCATTTATGTTTTTTTCTAACAGTTAATAACAAAAAAGATACTGTGGCTGGGTGTAGAAAGCATCATTTTAAAAATATGATTACCATGATAGTCCTGACGTTAAGTCTATTCTGCAGAATCAATCTCTCACATGGCTAACTGGCCCAGTGCTTTGTCTGGACTAATTCCTCCATCTCTCCAAATATACATATATATCATACATATATTGATGATATATATACATATGTTGATACATATGTTTATGCATATATATATAATGTAATACTTTTCATTTTTCACTTCATTTCATGTTTATTTTTTCCATTTTAATAATATTTTTCATCGCATTTTTTTATTATTCTGTAAATTAAATCATTATGCTGGCTTATTCTTTGGCTGTATTGAAAATATTCCAGTATTTTCTACCGTGTAGGTCTTCAGTCTAGCTTCTGAATGACTGATGACATAATTCTTATAGTAATGTCATTCACTTAAATCTTATTTATTTCTAATTCACTCACTTTCCCCCTCTTACTAGTTTTGCTTAAATTTATTAGAAACAGCCACGAATAAACATGGAGAGTTTCTATAAATTTTGATGAACAATGTATGAGAATGTCTACTCAAACTATATCTATTATAAGCAACAACTTGTTCTAGGCAGAATGAAAAAGCTAATACAAGAAACAAAATGAGCATTTGGGGAGCCATAGTGATCAGGTTTAAACAGTCCTGGTCAAGACACTCACTAGACATGCGGCTTCAGTTAAATTCCTTATCCCGTAGGCACATCAGTTTCCTTATCTGTGAGATAATAATATTTATCTCAAATTGTGTTTGTACTATTAAAGTTTCATAAAACTACAAAATAAACCACTTAGAAAAATGACTCCAAATGTGTATTGCTATTAAAAAATGCTGTTTCTTAACAATTTACTAGTTTCATTATTTGACAAATAAAGACACCAAAAATATAGAGGACAGTGCACTCAAATCCAGTATTAACTTCCCCCTTTCAAGCAGTCAATTGATCATATTTGAGAAACATCATTGTTCTGGTCTCTGGATTTGCTGTTTAATATAAGGATGGAAAGAAGCACACTTCCTTGGTATTTCTACAACCCAACATGGTTAGCTTTCCTTGACTTCAGTTTTTCTTTTCATAAAACTAGGGGTTTCAGTAGCCTAAGCGTTCATCATTTCAAAGGTCCATATGGTTCAGCCAATAGCAATAATAAGGGAAGCTGAGCATGCGTAGACTGAAGGCAAGCTGGGACAAACTGCAGGACATAGGCAGATTCCAAACAGACTGGGTGCACCAAAGGGTTGATGCATAACATTTACATTAGTTTGAGACCTGGCTCTCTCCTCTGCTACATTCGTATTCATGAGCAAGTTAGTTCTCTTTAATCTTCAGGTGATAATAATTATCCTACCTGATAAGACTGCAATATAGATAAAAATAAACAATATCTGTGATGAGACTGAGAGTAAAAAATAGAAGTTCTATAAGTGATAGTTACTATGACAATGACGACAACAGAGTGTTTCCAGTTTCATATTTCCAGGGTAATTTATTAGGATGATGATCTTTACATAAAAATATCCTCAGTTTTATCGTTGGCCACAAATTATAAATGTGGGGAAAATAATCTGTTGGTTATAGCCAGTGGTCCACCAGTTTGCAGCCTGCTTCTTAAATGAACTTGATGGCCTTTTAACTCGAATAGAAAGCTATGTTATTCACTTAGAATGAAAAAAGCTTATTAATATATCAAATGAAAACTACTCAAGTCACTTAGGAAACACAATGTAAAGAACTCTACCTCCTTTGAAAGAATAGCAAAATCAAGTTAATTTTTTCACAGGATGTACATATTTATTCAAACATATTTGTTCAAGTCTAATATCATGGGTTAAGTATACCTGTCATTAATAGCTGCCCTAGGTTATTCCAGAGATGCTCTCAGGTCTTAATAATTCAGTCACATTTTTGTACAAATTTGCCAAGATTGCGTTATCCTGGTTGACCCAATTGTTACGTAAGAAACCTAGTATTGCTTAGTAAGTATTTTTATTATATGAAATTAAGGACCTTACTTATTTTTTAAATTGTTCTACATATTACTTTTTCTCATCTGAGTAATTAAAAGTGGTTTCTTCATATTGGTGATGTTCCAGTGCCTGAATATTCTTTAAATGTATTCTGTATTATTATCATATGTGATAAATTTCATCTAGTCAAGTATATGATATATATATATATATATAAAGGTATATTATATGATATAGAAAACATTGAAACATCTTTCCCTCACTAAAAGTATTCAACTAGAATAATAATAATGCTAAATTAAAGTATACTGTGATTTGACTCTGTTCATAGTCTGTGTTTTCACTAATTGCATCCATGAAAGATCATCTTTTTGGGGCATCTACAATAAATTTTACTTTCTTATGTTGAAATTGTTAGCACTAAAGCATTACAGCATATATTTACTATAATAATAAGGTCAGTGTACTGTAGGAAAAAATGCCAAAGCAAGATAATTCCTTTCAACATAGCAACATTGAAAGGAATAATGGATTTACATGGCAAATGAAAGTGTGTATAATAGTGTCACAGAGAGGTTGAAAATGGAGAGATTTTCATTATTATCATATTGGGTTAGTGTCTTTCTGTGTATGTGTCTTTGTGCAAATAATTAAGCCAATATATATAATATGGTATTTTTCTATCTGGCACAGAATAGGTTCGCAATAAATCTACGCATCTATGTATCTACATAAATAATTTGAATAATTATTTAATAATTAAAAAAATCATAACTATATTCATAGTGGTTATGATACAAATAGATTTCTTTTATCTCAATTCACTTATATTTTCTTTAACACTAATCAATCAGTACATATACAAGTTTATATGAGGGAGGCATCACTGTGGTTAGTGATTAAAAAGAAAAAAATTAGAGAAGAGAAAGGTTTAAACTTATCTGTGGTGTAGTGTGCAAGAAAATAAATAGTCATATTTTTAAGGGGTGACAATTGTCTCAATGAAACCAAATAGGTGGAAAGATTCAAGACTATTTTTTTAAAGAGAGTTAACAAATCAGTGTTTCTTTAGTGTGAAAGCAGTGAGAGATTTAAGACAGGCTCAAACAGTTCTGAAGAGTCATTAATCTAAATTAAAGAGCTGAGACATTTTTCCACCTACAATGAAGAATCATTAGGGGGAAGGAAATGGTGACTTGAAAGCAATGTTCAAGCTGGCTGCCACATGCCAAATGCATTAAAGAGGTAAAAACTCCCGATGTGCCTCTAGTAAGCAGATTATTATAGAAATGGTAGATGAACGATAAAAGTCTGACTGTGGAGCTTAGACATATTTGTGTGTATGTTTTTCTGTGTGTGTCTGTGTGTGTGTTTATGTTCACGAATGATCTAGTAATTTACCAAATTATAATATTTCCTATTGCCAATTCCATGATTCTGTGGCTTATGTGGGGGGAAAAGGGGTCCTGCCCTAAATAGGTGATGGATGTAGCCGATCTATGAAACAGTTTAGCAACATGAAGTGACTCATGCACAAGGGAACCATTTTTTCCTGTTGTAGTGGTATAATTTTTAATTTAAGGGTGAAGGAAGGAGGGATAAGTTGGAAGATTAACATTGACATGTGTGTACTACTATATATAAAATAGATAACTAATAAAGACCTACTGTACAGCACAGGGAACTCTACTCAATACTCTGGAAGGCCTATAAGGGAAAATAATCTATAAAAAGAGTGGATGCATGTATAACTGATTCACTTTGCTATATACCTGAAACTAACACAACACTGTAAATCAACTATACTCCAAAAAAAATTAGAGAAGTAGATAAATAAAAATTAAAACTGGCCTGCTTTCATATCTAGGTGGTGGGAATTACTTATGGAGGGACAAGTAATACATCTTTATAATTACCCATCCGCAGTCATAATGGACATAGGTTTTGTAACACAGAGATCTTGGTTTGAATACAAGCCTTCCTACCAGAGCTAGAGAAAGTTACTCAACCTTTCTAAGAAATATTTCTTCATTACTGCTCCTCGCAGTGATAAAATAATTGTAGTAATGATATACATGTCTGTTTTGAAGAATGCCTGGACTATGGTAAATATACAGTTAAGAAGAAAAAATAATTGCTAGTAAAGTTGGCAAGCTCAAATCCACAGCCAGAAGTGACTAATGATTCAGGCTATTTATGCAGGTTCCTCAGAGGAATTCATAATCATGAACACCTTGTTGGAAAAGTTTTTCCAAGTAAGGAAAGTCGCATGTATGGGAGCGTGAATACTACCATGATCATACGGCAAGAATTAATAAGTTTAGTAGAGTTAGAGCTTAAAGAATCTAAAAGGTGATAGATATGTAGGAAGTAAATCATAGTGAAGATCATACATCACATAAGGAAGTTCTTTTTATTCTGTGTCTACTGAGAAATTATTAACTACAGACAAGAGAAGTGATACACATCAGTTCAGTTCAGTTCACTTCAGTTACTCAGTCTTGTCCGACTCTTTGTGACCCCCATGGACTGCAGCACGCCAGGCTTCCCTGTACTTCACCAACTCCCAGAGTTTACTGAAACTCATGTCCATTGAGTTGGTGATGCCATCCTACCATCTCATCCTCTGTTGATCCCTTCTCCTCCTGCCTTCAATCTTTCCCAGCATCAGGGTCTTTTCCAATGAGTCATTTCTTCCATAAGGGGGCCAAAGTATTGGAGTTTCAGCTTCAACATCAGTCCTTCCAATGAATATTCAGGACTAATTTTCCTTTAAGATGGACTGGTTGGATCTCCTTGCAGTCCAAGGGACTCTCAAGAGTCTTCTCCAACACCACAGTTCAAAAGCATCAATTCTTTGGCGCTCATCTTTCTTTATAGTCCAACTCTCACATCCATACATGACTACTGGAAAAACCATTTCTTTGACTGGATGGACCTTTGTTGGCAAATCAATGTCTCTGCTTTTTAATAAGCTGTCTAGATTGGTTATAACTATTCTTCCAAGGATCAAGCTTCTTTTAATTGCATAGCTGAAGTCACCATCTGCAGTGATTTTGGAGGCCAAAAAGATAAAGTCTGTCACTGTTTCCCCATCTATTTCCCATGAAGTGATGGGACCGGATGCCATGATCTTAGTTTTCTGAATGTTGAGCTTTAAGCCAACTTTATCACTCTCCTCTTCACATTCATCAAGAGGCTCTTTAGTTCTTTGCTTTCTGCTGTAAGGGTGGTGTCATCTCCATATCTGAGGTTATTGATGTTTCTCCTGGCAATCTTGATTCCAGCTTGTGCTTCATCCAGCCTGGTATTTCTCATGATGTACTCTCCATATAAGTTAAATAGGCAGGGTGATAATATACGGCCTTGCTGCACTCCTTTCCCAATTAGGAATCAGTCTGTTGTTTCATGTCCAGTTCTAACTGTTGTTCTTGATGTGCATACAGATTTCTCAGGAGCCAGGTGAGGTGGTCCGGTATTCCCATCTTTTTAAGAATTATACACAGTTTGTTGTGATCCACACAGTCAAAGGCTTTGACATAGGTAGTAAAGCACAAGTAGATGTTTTACTGGAACGCTCTTGCTTTTTTGATTATCCAGCAGATGTTGGCAATTTGATCTCTGGTTCCTCTGCCTTTTCTAAAACCAGCTTGAACATCTGGAATTTCAGGGTTCACACACTGTTGAAGCCAGGCTTGAAGATTTTTAAGCATTACTTTGCTAGCATGTGAGATGAGTGCAATTGTGCAGTAGTTTGAGCATTCTTTGGAATTGCTTTCCTTAGGGATTGGAATGAAAACTGACCTTTTCCAGTCCTGTGGCCACTGCTGAGATTTCCAAATTTGCTGGCATATTGACTGCAGCACTTTCACAGCAACACCTTTGAGGATTTGAAATAGCTCAACTGGAATTCCATCACCTCCACTAGCTTTGTTTGTAATGATACTTCCTAAGGCCCACTTGACTTTGCATTCCAGGAAGTCTGGCTCTGAGTGATCAGAGCATCATGACTATCTGGGTTGTGAAGATCTTTTTTGTATAGTTCTTCTGTGTATTCTGTGTCTACAGAGAAATAATTAAGTGTAGACAAAACAAGTGATACACTCAGAAAATTATTATTAAAAACTATATAAGAAAGGGTGTAAAATAAAAAATATACATAACAAGCATATTTAAGGAATTAGAAACCATGATATTTAGGGGTCCCTTAGATATGTAATCTGGGGAACATATTATAATTTATTTCTTTCTCAACCTCTCAACAATATTTTTTATAGTTCACAGTCTTTTCTTTTAGGAAAACTCACATTTTTAGACTTCAAAGATGCTATCCTCGTCTAAATTTTCTCCTTCTTTATACAGAGTTTTGTGTTAATTTTCTTTGTTGTCTACTCTTCTTTTTAATTTTAAATACTGAAGGTTTCAAGATTGGTTTCAAACTTCTTTTTTTCTCAACTTACTTTTCTTTGTCTATTACATAAATCATTTTCATATCATTAATAGTTAACAGGTAATTCATAAAAAGGAAATTCATGTTGCTAACAACTTTATTAAAGTTTTCATGGTTAAAAAAATCTGTCAATATAAATTAAAATAATGACATACCACTTTCCACTCTTTAGTATAAAAATAAATGGATATAAAATTTTGACAGTGCTAAACATTAGTAAAGATAAAAAGAAATTTGATACAGTATTAATGGGTGTAAATTAGTTCAATCAATGGATTTAAGTTTCATGAAATTGGAGACAATTTTCTTTTTTATTTACAGTTATATGCCTAGAACCATGACAAGTCCCTAGCCCATAGTAAGTGTTCAATATATATTTTTCGAATAATATTTTAAAGTGTAAGCAATTTGGAAAGATATAGTAAAATTAAAGTTACATGTTTCTTAGTTAGCAATCCAAATTCTATGTAAATTCCTGAAAGAATTCCATAATTCTATGAGCAAGGAGATAAGGACTATTATATTCATTACAATGTTGTTATAAATTGCAAGAAGTGAGAGTAATATGTACAGAAAGGTTATAAATATGTGATTTTAGAAAGTAACCGCTTCTGGTTAGAGACAAAGTAAATTGGGATGGAGATGAAATACTTAAATATTTTAAACTGTATCTAAATTATTTTAATCCAATAAAAATAATCCAAAGTATGAAAAAAATAGATGTAAGTAGCAAGGAGAGATAAGAAAGCCTTCCTCAGTGATCAACGCAAAGAAATAGAAGAAACCAATAGAATGGGAAAGACTAGAGATCTCTCCAAGAAAATTAGAGATATCAAGGGAATATTTCATGCAAAGATGGGCAAATAAAGAACAGAAATGGTATGGACCTAACAGAAGCAGAAGATATTAAGAAGAAGTGGCAAAAATACAAAGAAGAACTGTACAAAACAGATCTTCATGACCCAGATAATCATGATGGTGTGATCACTCACACTCACCTAGAGCCAGATATCCTGGAATGTGAAGTCAAGTGGGCCTTAGGAAGCATCACTACGAACAAAGCTAGCGGGGGTGATGGAATTCCAGTTGAGCTATTTCAAATCTTAAAAGATGATGCTGTGAAAGTGCTGCAGTCAATATGCCAGCAAATTTGGAAAACTCAGCAGTGGCCACAGGACTGGAAAACGTCAGTTTTCATTCCAATCCCAAAGAAAGGCAATGCCAAAGAATGCTCAAAATATCCCACAGTTGCACTCATCTCACATGCTAGGAAAGTAATCCTCAAAATTCTCCAAGCCAGGCTCCAACAATACATGAACCATGAGATTCCAGACGTTCAAGGTGGTTTTAAAAAAGGCAGAGGAACCAGAGATCAAATTGCCACATTCACTGGATCATCGAAAAAGCAAGAGAGTTCCAGAAAAACATCTATTTCTGCTTTATTGACTCTGCCAAAGCCTTGGACTGTGTGGATCACAACAAACTGTGGGAAATTATGAAAGAGATGGAAATACCAGACCACCTGTCTCACCTTTGAGAAATCTGTATGCAGGTCAGGAAGCAACAGTTAGAACTGGACATGTAACAACAGACTGGTTCCAAATAGGAAAAGGAGTACATCAAGGCTGTATATTGTCACCGTGCTTATTTAACTTATATGCAGAGTACATTATGAGAAACTCTGGGCTGGATGAAGCACAAGCTGGAATCAAGACTGCCGGGAGAAATATCAATAACCACAGAGATGCAGATGACGCCACCCTTATGGCAGAAAGTGAAGAAGAACTAAATAGCTTCTTGATGAATGTGAAGAGAAGAGTGACAAAGGTTTAAAGCTCAACATTCAGAAAACTAAGATCATGACATCTGGTCCCATCACTTGATGGCAAATAGATGGGGAAACAGTGGAAACAGTGACAGACTTTATCTTTTTGGGTTCCAAAATCACTGCAGATGGTTACTGCAGCAGTGAAATTAAAAGAGGCTTACTCCTTTGAAGGAAAGTTATGATCAACCTAGAAGGACTGATGTTGAAGCTGAAACTCCATACTTTGGCCACCTGATGCGAAGAATTGACTCATTGGAAAAGACCCTGATGCTGGGAAAGATTGAGGGCAGGAGGAGAAGCGGATGACAGAGGATGAGATGGTTGGATGGCATCACCGATTCAATGGACATGGGCTTGGTTGGACTCTTGCAGCTGGTGATGGACAGGGAGGCCTGGCATGCTGTGGTTCATGGGGTCACAAAGAGTTGGACACAACTGAGCAACTGAACTGAACTGAGACAGCATATTAAAAAGCAGAGCCATTACTTTGGCAACAAAGGTCCATCTCTTCAAGGCTATGGTTTTTCCAGTAGTCATGTATGGATGTGAGAGTTGGACTATAAAGAAACCTGAGCACCAAAGAATTGATGCTTTTGAATTCTGCTGTTAGGGAAGACTCTTGCAAGGCCCCTTGGACTGCAAGGAGATCCAACCAGTCCATCCTAAAGGAAATCAGTCCTGAGTGTTCACTGGTAGGACTGATATTTGAAGCTGAAACTCCAATATTTTGGCCACCTGATGCAAAGAGCTGACTCATTTGAAAAAATCCTGATGCTGGGAAAGATTGAGGCAGGAGGAGAAGAGGATGACAGAGGATAACATGGTTGGAAGCCATCACCGACTCAGTGGAGACAAATTTGTGTAAACTCTTGGAGTTGGCAATGGACAGGGAGGCCTGGCATGTTGTGGCCCATGGGGTCGCAAAGAATCAGACACAACTGTGCAACTAACTGAAGTGCACTGAAGCTGGTTGGTGCTTCCATTACATCATTTCTTATACTTTGCCCTATAGTTGATATGCATCATAATTTTAAAGATGAGACAATATATTAGATCAAAAATCATGAGCCCCTATACCAGCATCTCTATTCTACATTACAATAAAATTTCTGGGCGATTTATATAAAATGTTGATGCTATAAAACACTTCATACATTTAGTATAATTTTTTTCAGCAAGAAAAATTTAAGTGGTTTTAAATATTATTCATAATTCCCCATACACTTAAGAAAAGAAACAAGGTTCTTTTCTTCACTTCTGCTTTTCTTCATTTCTGTGCTTCATCTATAATCATTCTCTAATTTTACATGTTCTTATCTTTGTCCTTGCTTCTTTCTTTTCTTTTTTGTAATTACATCTCATTGAATAAGAAAGCTACAAAACTGTGAATTCTGTCAAGTAACTTATTCTTATAAAAAAAACAATAAATAATGATGAAATGTTAGAAAGTGGATATAAAAGTTATTTTTCAAGTGCACTGTCACCGAAGAAGTCACATAAAAAGGAAGATTCTTACCACGACTTCAAAGTACAACTATAAGGTGAATTTATTAAGTGGCAACTGCTTAATAAATACTTGTTGGATTTATCAGAGAAGGGTATAGTACAATTCACCAAGAAGCTATAATAATTTTAAATTTGTATATCTCAAAAGTACAAGTTTATTTTGCAATGGTGTATAGTAGGATTCAAATTTACTGTATGTTTTCCCATAAGGATAACCAAGTATAATCTTCATCTCAGGGTATTGTGGTACCACCTGTAAGTATCACTAAATACTTGGTTAAGGCTTCCCAGGTGGCCTTAGTGGTGGTAAAAAAAAAAAAAAAAGAAAGAAAAATCCACCTGGCAATGCAGGAGACACAAGAGAATTAATTTCTATCCCTGAGTCAGGAAGCTCCCTTGGAGAAGGACTGCAACCCACTTCAGTATTGTTGGCCTGGAAAATCCCATGGAGAGAGGAGTGGGCTACAGTCTATGGGGTCACAAAGAATCAGACACAACTGAATGCATGCACATGTACACACACACATACAAATGCTTGGTTAGAAATTGCTTCATATCTGTAGTGACAACAATATAGTGTGATGAAATGTATCAAAAAACTAGTCTGGGCCTACTTAAAATCTTAGTTTGCTTCCAGAAAGACATGATTACTAAAAATGCTATCCCTAATGAGATAGACTTTATCAGAGACTCTGCAACTTATCACTCTTAAAATTTTTACCAAGTCTGAAAAGAAGTCAATTTACCTCTTACTGCTCATATATATTGAAACTTTATAGAAAGGAATAGTCTGGCTTCTCATCCCTTACATCTCGTCTCCTGTCTAATCAAAACATTTCCTAATTCAAATTGCATTAAGTGGTGCACATCAGATGAGTTCATATAGTCACTGAATGAAGAAAGCATCTGATTGAGGCCTGAGCTGAGGAATCACTCAAAGCTTTTAATTATCAAGCTGTTTTCAACCTATTTATTTTCCATGACATCGATTATCACTTTTCCAAGACCAGTTTCTCAATTATTTCTTTTCCAGTGAGGTGGTATTAAAAAAATATAATCTCTCTCACTTATATAAATCTCAATAACTAATCCCTATCACATTCCCAAATAACTATCCTACCTAAATTCACCCAAATACAATATTACAAAATACAGTATTCCATTGAAAAGCAGTATTTTCAAGTTTTACTTGGTTTATGAATAAAATGCTGGGAACTGACAGAGACAGGTACTATCTTAGAGTGTAATTATTCACTGTCTGTTTTGACCACATTCATTCATTCAATGATTAGAGACCAAACTCTTAGAATATGTTTGCATAATTCCTTGATATTGGACCATTTCTTAGTATACTTTTTTTTTCTAATTAATTGGAGTAGAATAAAAAACAAATACCTATTTCTCAGGGATTTATTAAGAATAAGAGTTGCATTAAAATAAAATTCAATCCAATTTTGAATTAGAACAAGAACTTCATGAACATTCACCCATTTCTCCAAATATTCGCAGTTCAAAACTACATGACTTGTGCCAGAAATTCTTGAATTATATTCTAATTGAATAAATTACATTTTGGTTTCAACCAAACTTAAAATTTACACCTTTTTTTTAAAATGAGAAATCAATTCCTTGTCAGTAACCATGGTCATAGATCTCAGGAATTTTTAGTGAGTGAATATTGCTATCCTCTCAAAGAGTATGAACAATAGATGAATATCTGAACAAGTCTAAAAAGACTAATTATTCTTTCTTGAAAATCTGGAATTATGATGATGAGATTGAAAGATGGCTTCTACATGGAACTGGAGATGAGACATATAAATGTATAGTCAATCACTGATCATGAGGACTAGAGAGGCTATGAAATTGACTCTGCTAGAGCAATGAATAAAGCTGATGTTTGCAGAGAAGCACACACTAGAGATAATAATTCTGATTTCTTAATAATATGCAGAATAATTCAGAGACCTTATCAATGTAGCTCATATGGGAGAAAGATTAGTAGTTAAAATGCAAAGAATGTCTGTGTGTATATGTGTATGTGTGTAGCCTCTTTTAATCTTCCCTGAATTGAGAAATCTAATCAATTCCCAAGACTTTTCTCTTCAAGACCATTGTATATTTAGTAAACTCACAAAAATTTTTCTAATGCTAAGGCCCGCTTTCAACATATTAATACCTATCAGTGATTTTGAAAAAGAATTAAAGTTACATGAGGAAATAGGTGCAACACATTCTTTCAGCGATGGCTCAGATTAGAAGTTATTCTCTCCTTAGAAAAGTAAAGCTTGTTTTTAAAGGCTACCCTGACTACATCACTGGCACTTCCCAGGTGTCCCAGTGGTAAAAGAACCCACCTACCAATGCAGGAAGATGCAAGAGACAAGAGTTGGATGCCTGGTTTGGGAAGATCCCCCATAGTAGGAAATGGCAACCCACTCCATTATTTGTGCCTGGAAAATTCCGTGGACAGAGAAGCCTGGCAGTCTACAGTCCATGGGGTCACAGAGGGTTAGACACAACTGAGCGACAGATCACACTACATCTTTGCAGAAAATAAATTTTAAAAAGAGAAGCACACTTTCAGAACTTTATGAATTTTTTCAGCAGAAAGCATGAATAGGATGACTTAGAACTAGTATTTATAGTTGACAAAGACTTTATTACTTCAAAGTCTGATGTTTGAGCAAATGATAAAGAGAAAAATTATCTGGCAGAGCATCATTATTATACAAAATATGCTTGAATACTAGGAAATATGCCATTTTTCATGATTTTGCTGAGAAAGTACACAATAGTGCTTTTGGAAAAATATATACATTTGAATGATTTATCCCTCTAAAGGAAAGATCTAATGTAGATTGAAATAAGTTGTAACAAAAGATGCCGAGGACAGCTGAAAATCTCTCTCTTTCACATAATAGTGATAATATGAAAGGTATAAGTTTGAACAAATAAAACATGTTTAAAATAGTCTAATTTATAATATAGGTCAATAAACAGAACCTTTTGAAAAATTAATATCATGTGATTGTACATAAATCTAGATGATATCAGTATCTGGGGTCAGTCATTCAGTCAGTTCAGTCACTCAGTCATGTCTGACTCTTTGCGACCCCATGGACTGCAGCATGCCAGGCTTACCGGTCCATCACCAACTCCTGGAGTTTATTCAAACTCATGTCCATTGAGTTGGTGATGCCATCCAACCATCTCATCCTCTGTCCTCCCATTTTCCTCCCACCTTCAATCTTTCCCAGCATCAGGGTCTTTTCAAATGAGCTAGTTCTTCACATCAGGTGGCCAAAGTATTGGAGTTTCAGCTTCAACATCAGTCCTCCCAATGAATATTCAGGACTGAGTTCCTTTAGGATGGACTGGCTGTTGTCTATAAAAACAAAAAAGCTCACACCACAAAGAAATAATTAAGAGTTGTAACATGTGTGGGAAAACAAGAATTCTTTATCTTGTCACTGGGATTCTTGTAAATCCAATCACAATACTGATAACAATACACCCATGAAGAAAGCAAAAGCAACAATAGGAAATGCATTTAATTAAAAATTATATACCAATGATCTGTAATGTTGAAAATAATAGTATGGTCTTTGTTCATGACAATTTTGATGCTCTTTTTACAACAGGGAAAGATGAATTAGTGTACAAATCAATACTTAGCCTATATCTAATGTACACTCAAAGCACTTTTTCTCTAAATTAAAATTTATTTTGTGATTTTGATGATGACTAGAAAAATTAAATAATACCTGCATGTCAATTCCTTTTCATCTCATTGAAAAAGAGCAGTGGATATTAAAGGTAACTATGCAATTTTTCTACAGCCTGATAGCTCAGCTGGTAAAGAAGCCATCTGCAATGCAGGAGACCCAGGTTCAATTCCTGGGTTAGGAAGATCCCCTGGAGAAGGAATATATACCCACTCCAGTATTCATGGTCTTCCCTGGAGGCTTAGATGTATTTTCTTAGGCTCCAAAATCACTGCGGATGGTGACTGCAGCCATGAAATTAAAAGATGCTTGTTCTTTGGAAGAAAAGCTACAACAAACCTAGACAGCATATAAAAGAGACATTACTTTGCCAACAAAGCTAGTCAAAGCTATGATTTTTCCAGCAGTCAGGTATGGATGTGAAATTTGGATGATAAAGAAGGTTGCGCATTGAAGAATTGATTCTTTTGAACTGTGGTGATGGAGAAGACTCTTGAGAATCCCTTGGACTGCAAGGAGATCAAACCAGTCAACCCTGAAGGACATCAACCCTGAATATTCATTGGAAAGACTGATGCTGAAGCTGAAGCTCCAATACTTTGGCCACCTGATGCCAAGAACTGACTCATTAGAAAAGACCCTGATGCTGGGAAAGCTTGAAGGCCAGAGAAGGGGATGACAGAGGATGAGGTGATTTGATGGCATCACCAACTCAATGGACATGAGTTTGAGCAAGCTCCAGGAAATGCAAGCTCCAGGTAAGCCTGGCATGCTGCAGTCCTTGGGGTCACACAAGAGTTGCACACAACTGAGCAACGGACCAGCAACAACAAATGCAATTTTTACTCAATATTGAAGTAAATTTTGTAACTTTTCAACGACCAGTAAGCAGAAATATGTAGAAACTACAAAAATATGCAATTTTATTCTAAATTTAACTGTATATCAAGGCAAAGTTGAGATAAAAGGCTTTGATTCTGTGGGGTTTTTTGTATATTTGTTTTAATTAAGAATATGGAAAGTGCTTCTTAATGAAACTGATAATGTAGAAAAGACCACCTCTACTATTACAAAAACTGTATCAATTGAACACTATGTAATTTTTTTCAATATTTTTCATAACTAATTAATAAGTGTAACATATTTTATATATAGGATAAATTTTTCCAAATAAATTTTAATGTTTAGTATAAGATAACTTAGCAATAATAGTGTATTTGTGTTGTAAAATATTTAATTCTTCCAGGAAAACTATGCAGAAAATATGTATGTGCTTTTTTAAGAATAAAATCACTACTGCACTCAATACCAAAGTTAAGAAATAGATGAAATGACTTTGAAGACCCTCCCCAATTCCAATTTCCTTCAGGCCTTAAATATTCCACTATACCCTGTGGTTCATTAATCCTTGATTAGTTAATATTATATAATTACTAGTAAAAAATCATCTATTATATTTTAATTCATAATTTTATTATCTTCTGTTTAGCATTTTTATTGTTTACAAATCCCTGCACATACTTAAGTTTTAAGCATATTACTGTGCTCATTTTATTATCTTTGTCTAGTAATGTAATAATATATATATTATTTGTGTATATTTCTGCTTTTGTGTGTGTATGTGTACAAGCTCCCATTCATACTTCCTTTTTATTATATCTTTTTTCCATTTTCCTTTGAAATTTAATTTAGAAGTTCTTCATGACCCTTGAGTAAAATTGGGTTCCTCCAAAGTAGCTTTGCCTTTCTATCTGCCAAACACCTAGAGGTACCTTGCAAGATTTCCAATTTGTGATTTCTTTTTGTGTTGCTTCTTGATTTCATACAAATTGTGAATTTTGGCTACAGATTTGCATAATGAACTGTGTGAATATAAATTTTCAGTATTCCTTTTTACATGTTTTTGTTTATTGCTATTGTCTTTCTAATTGGCAGGAAGATACAAGGATTAATTTTTCATATAATACTCAAAGAGTATATTTCAAAGCCACTCTATTACAGATTCTGGCTTAGGTGTTCAGCAGCTCCTTTGCTGTCCCCTCATGGATGGTCTAGTGCTGGGCCTTATCTGCTAGCTATGATGCCTTAAAGAACTGAATTCAAGCTCAAAGGGCTTGGGAGACCTCTGGGGAAACATTGCTGCAGGAAAACACTGTTATGCCTTGACTTCCTCTTCACTCAGGGCTCTGACATTCTTATTAGATAACTGAGGATTTTAAAGAGATATATTTTGCATTTTATTCAGAATTATTAGCTGCTTCAGCTCAAGGGTGATCCAGATAACTAGCCTGCCAGATTAATAGAAACGGACATCTGTGTTTTTGTCAGTTTCTTTATTTAATTTAAAAATGATAATCTTTCAAATGGTTTAATCAGTGAGACTTCCATTATTCCTTACCAGTTAATTATTTTCTTTACTCATTGTAGAAAGAAATTAAAGTTTATTCTTTGTAATGAGCACTGTTAAATTCATGTTCAAATTTTGAAATAAAAACTGACAAATATAGCCTAAAGACCAAGGAATCCAAGAGTATATTAGAAATTCACTCTATGTCAACCTGTCATGTTGAAACATGCAAACACAAAGCCTTGAAATGTGTTATGCCTCTTGTCTTAATGTGTGACTTAACCTTAATCCTTAGGAAGAACTAAATTCATAATTCCTTACTGTAATTTCATCTCTTAAACCAAAACAGTTTCTGCTATTCCTGGATATTTATGATTATTTGATAGGAATTTTTAATTTAATACAGATTAAAAAAATAAAAAATACTTAACTAATGATACATGTAACTTGATTTACAGCTTAAATTATTTACTGTGGTAGGTCATTGATGCTTAGGTGGAAAATTACAAATTTTGTCATTTTCTAACAGTGTTATTTAAAAAATCAGGTTTAAAATAATATATTTTATTTGTTATTAACATTTCTGAGTATTCAGTGATGTAATACACATTTGATAGACCAATGTGCAGCACTGTTAATGTTGATAATTTGAAAACTTTTCCCTAAGACACTTATGTCCTCTTCCTATGTGGATGAATGGCCTCATGAGGAAACACATAGTGGGCTTATGTGTTCAATCTTATGTCTTATAATACTTCTTTGAAATGGCAACATTTGATACATTAATTTAACATTTTAGATGAATTTCAAGTCTATGTGTGTATTTGAAATATATGATAAATTTTATTTATATACAGGATGAACACTTTGCATTTTATATATTTTTAAAATTAGGATGAACTAAATTTATAATTTAATAGAAGACTTACTTTCTTAGAAGCCTCTGACTGCTAGGAAGTTGACCAGCGCACAACTTTATTAACCTGCTAATGTCAAGCCAATTTCTGAAATTCACTGTGAGTGGAAACTATTCAGAAAACAATGCTGGTTGGGTTTTGAACAGTGTGACTTTTCCTAATGCACTCCTTCACCCATTTGTTTTCTCTGTATTATCTGAGAGATGAAATTAGGGCTATTGTCAAGAGTTCATAATTAAAATGCCATTGTTATTCAGTGTTTGTATTATACCCAAAATAATGATCAAAGATTAACTAAAGGTCAAAAGGCAGTGGTTTAGACAACAAGCAAACACACACACACACACACAACTGGCAATTAAAATTAGAAGTACATCGTAAATGGCAAAATCTCTTCTTAGTGATGGAGTATATACTGCAACTGAATGTAAAAATATCAAAGGTGATAGTGACAGAAATTAATTTTGTTTATATCATGAACATTTACAGCAGACATGGCACCAGGCAAGTTCATAGAGTTGCGAAAATTGAAAACACAAAAGACTTATTATGGCCATCAAGTTCATCTCATACCCAGTGAAAGCTTGTTTAGAACAAGAATGATGGATGGTTCTTATTCTTAGTCTTCTCTAGTTTGAAATATTTTGAGAAGTAAAGATTTGCTCTTCCTCATTTTAATTCAGTATAGTCCCAACCTAACACATCGCTTTTATCACAAACATGCTCCATGTGTGTACCTGGAGCTCTCAAAAAATAATATTTTGAGAAGTAAAGATTTGCTCTTCCTCATTTTAATTCAGTATAGTCCCAACCTAACACATCGCTTTTATCACAAACATGCTCCATGTGTGTACCTGGAGCTCTCAAAAAATATTACCGTTTCTGAGGCATAGCCAATTTTATCTGTTCTGTGCCTTTTCATAGCTTTTCATACTGTTGAAATGGCCTCTCTGTTTCTTCCATAACATTTCCTCCAGTTTTTTTTTAGGTCATCACAAAGGCCATCACTTACATGAAGCATTTCCTCAGCTCTTCAATTTTTATTTTTTTACTTTTACTTTTTAATTTCTTAATATTTTATTTTAAATTAATTTTAAACTTACAGAAAAGCTGCAAAGAGTGAAGAAGTCCTATCTCCTTTTTCCATTCTTCTCAGTGTTAATACGTTATTAGTTGCAGTACAATTATTAAAAGTACGTAATTAATATTGCTAAAATACTGTTTAAAAATTATAGACTATTCAGTTGTTGTCAGTTTTCCACTCTTGTCCTTGTGCTGAATACCTGTAGCTAGATATATGAGACTGGAATTCATGGAACAAATTGTAGCCAGAGATCATTTATTTGGGAGTCATAAAAATATGGAGTAACTAAAGTCATGGTTTTCGAGAAGATCATCTAGGAAGTGACTGCAGCTTCATTATCACTGGAAGCATCTGTCATTCAGAATCTGGGAAGATGATCACTCAGCAAAGAGATAGAAAAGAACCATCTAGCGAGGGCTGAGGCTGACATCAAATATAAAGAGAAATACAGACGATGTAAGAAAAGATTATTAATTTTTTTTTACAAAGCTAATTTTTAATACAAAAAGGAAGCATTTAAATAGGAAATATGGGATTTGATCCTATACATACAAAGCAAAAGTTTAAACGTTTGATCATTTTTAAAGAAGGAAAGACTGTTGATAGGTACAGACCCAGATATGTCCATAGATAATAGCATTGGTAATATGTAAAAATTCTCTTCTGTTTAGCTTTTATTTTTTCACAGTGGAAAAAAAAATAAATTACCAGCTGAGAGTGAGGACTGGGAGGGGGTTGTGAAAATAAGGGTACTTAATGGAAGCAAATTTAATGATCAAAGTTCAAATTTCAGAGCCTTAACAAAAGGACACAGGGAAAGGCTTCTTACCAGTTTGTCTGAATAATTTTCTTTAAGCTAATCTACTGAGTGGACTATTTCCAAGTGGTTCTTTGATCCAGCCTTTTGTCCAACCTTTGGCCCCCACAGAGTTGCAACAAGAGGCTTCATCTAGATTGTCAAAGGGATAGGTAGGTGGAATATAAAGAAATAACAAAAATTAGTATGTTGATCTTCAAGTGACCTACAATTTGTACTCACATTTTAATGTTAAGAAAGAATCACTTGGTTCCACTCAACTGTGACAAGGCCAAGTACTACCACCAGGCATGGGAAATGGCTTTAGTGAGCATCTGGATTATCTTTGCTAGAGTAAGGTCAAAGATTTAAGGGGGCATATTATTTTAAGTCATTAAGAAAATAAAGATTATTAGATATAGGAAAACTGTTAAGCAGAACAAAAGTCTCCCTTGAGATTTATAGATTTAAAGTGAGCATATTTAGCATAGTTTAATATCAGTTCTTAAAGTTATGGTCCTGGTTTTAAAGTTAGTGTAATCAGTTTGGTTATGATGCCTCTGCCTATGGGGAAATGGGATAACAGCTGAACTTAAATACACTAGACTTTTGTTGGGAAGTTTCAAATGAAGAAGGCAACAAAAATATGGGAATAAACAAAGGAGTGATTAGAGAATTGATAGGAATCCAAGCTCAATAGGGAATAAAAGCAAATAAAGACAAAAACTCTGTGACTAACAATGTAAAGATTATATGGTCAACAGACTGATGGTCTAACTGAGAAAAAGAAAAAAGTGTTGAGTCAAGGACAAGAGGGAATGAAGTAGAAATGCAGAAACTATGGTCAGGGAGTAAAGGACTTACAATTGGGTAGGACAATTAGAGATGGGGTAAAGGAGAGGATCATTAGAGGTGAAAACATTGGAAGTATCCTCTACAAGAATGTTGAAATAAGTATGAACTATTGACAGGAGAAATAGATTCAGGGGCTAAATCTTCAAGTGATAGAGGATTAGACCAGGAGACTGTGGATGACTGTATGATCTTCAAGAGTTTTATAGACTACAGAGGGTCATTTGTAAGTGACAGAAGGTGAGGAAGATGCATATTCAATCTTTAGACAGTGATACAGTTGAGAGAAAAAGCAGCTATCATTAGAGAGCTGAAAAGAAAGTGAAGCCTCAGAGCACAGTAAGGATTTTTATAACAAAGTAGTGAAGGAACGCTAGAAACAAGGAATTTTGCTGTTGAAAAAGCATGAATGTGTGGTCAAATATGCTCAAGTGTGGTCAAATAAAAGATTCATTCTTGTCCAGAGAAGTCAGAATGAGTCAGATGAGGTACTTACAGAGTTATTTCAGGATGAAAGTCTTGTTAATGAGGGATGATATTAGGGAAGTAATTAATTTCATCAGCTTTGATGGTTTCATTGATCAGTTCATTGTTACTTTGTACCTTTTCCCAGCTCTCCTTGGAGCTCTATCCCTGTTCAGGTAGCAGTTCAATCTCACAAAGCTACACACTTAGCTACATACACACACAAACAAAAAAGGAGCTATAACCTGGAAGATAAATCACATGTGTAATACTTGAGGCCAGGATGTAAATCTATAAAAATGTCATACGCATCATAAGTAAATTTAGTTTATGTAAGTATTAGAGGATTTTTGTGTTTTTTGGTCAATGGTCTTCTTGTGAAGGAAAGTAAATTATTATCTAAAATCAAGTGGATCATTTTCCTGTGACTAGAATCATCAGTATTTGGAAATACTAAGGGATCCCTGCAGTGATTTAAAGCTTAAAAAATTATAATATTTTGTTAAATTTATTAAGAGCTATCATAGTCCTAAGAGAGACAACTATGGCAAATGCAGGACTGGCATCAAAAAATGCCACCAGGGTTGTAATTTATGCTTGTTCTTATTGATCTTTACTAACAGGAATGATGAAATGTTATATGATAATTAGATAAAAATATGAATAATGAAAATCAATCTTTTATTAAGATTTAAACCACCCAATACTTAATACAATGGTTTTGTAGTCTCCATTAGTAGTAATCACTACCAGTTCTCTTTTCTTTCAAGGTACAGTTGGTTGCGCTAAAATACTTGTTTTGAAAATACAAATTGGCTCCAATTTAGCTGATATACTAGAGAACTGTTTGAACAAAGTGCAAATTTTAAATTTGTTTATGTTTAAACTTATCAAGAGAGACACTAGGTAAACACAGAAAACTAGCCAGCTGTATCAAGCCATTAGGGCTTATACAAACTGTACTCCTTCTAACATCTCTGCCAACCTCCTTGGTTCCCAATGTGTGTTAGAACTTTCCATCCTATTTCAGAGAACTCTCCTTCCAGCACTTCCCAATAAGCCCCAACATGTGATAATTCTAATGCGCACCTCTGCAAGCAACCATCAGATGTTTCTTTTTTAAAAGCTATGTGTCACTGATGAAATTTTTAAGTGCTGGTAACTTAATCTTATTTCTTCATGTAAGTCTTGTGGTTTTTGTTCCATGACTTTATATAGCATAACGATTTTTAAGAAGAACTAACTGCACTGGAAATTTACACACCTCAGCCTCTTTTCAGCGAGGTAGACAATATCGTGTGACTTATTTTGGCTAACAGACTGTGAGCAGAAGTAACATGAAACTTGTGGGACAACGGATAAGATCACACGCCCACAAAACTCCAACTGTCTCTTATTCTTTCTTATAACATGGGAGGAAAGTGTTCCAGACAGTGCAGCTGCAGGAAGGTGGAAACTGTCAATTAGATCATTTTATCTGCATGAAGGACAGTTTCTTTCAAGAAAATCTGGCACAGTATCAGGCTTTATATAAAAGAAAAATAAATATTTATAATCTTAAGCCACTGAGATTTTGAGATTGTCTCTTATTGAAATAGGACTAATAATATCTTGACTTGAAAAGAAGTAAAAATTAATTGCTTGAATTTGGGGTATAGAATGTTTCACCATAGACCTATTTTGGAGTTTTTAACATTTATCTTTATTAATTTACCTTAAAAGCATATGAGGTGTTCTCTATCAGAGGTGTTCTGTAATTCTCATTAAAAATATCAGAGTAACCGTTAAGTATCTGCCAAACCCCACCCTCCTTTGCCCTTGTCCTTACCCTTGGAACAGGGGGATAAGGGTCAGGTCCGTGGTCCTATGCAAATAACTGGTCAACCTACAGGTGAGAGATAAGGAAGAATGATTTAATTTTGCTCATGAAGAAAAAGAAGCTACTCTCCTGAGAGTCTCTTCCCTACTCCAGCTCTTTGATATAAAATTAGAATCTTTTCAGGAGCCAAATATTCCCCAGTTCTTCTGCTTTTGTCACCTAAGATGTCTCTAATTTATCTGATTTTGTTGCTCCTTGAAAGTAAATGCTCAGAAAAATAGCAGTT
The DNA here is from genome assembly GCF_054371585.1 of Giraffa tippelskirchi. Taxonomy (NCBI): domain Eukaryota; kingdom Metazoa; phylum Chordata; class Mammalia; order Artiodactyla; family Giraffidae; genus Giraffa; species Giraffa tippelskirchi. The sequence continues at coordinate 59,822,574 of NC_137275.1, read as the reverse complement.
CCATTCTTCCTGATACTCGGAGAATTCGACCTAAGAGACTACTCTGTAACCATCGCCTCCTGGAGATAAGTTTTATTATCCTTTTGGATAAAAACAATTAGCTAGACAAATGGCTATGGATAGAATTCTCACACATTGTGAAGGATCTTTAGGAGGCTGGGGTTTTTACAGAAAACACTGAGAAATCTAGGAAAATTTTTCATCACCATAAGTATCAGTGTAGCAAATGGAATACTTCCCTTTTTATTGCCAGTTAACAGATTACTCTAGAGAAGGAAATGGCAACCCACTCCAGTATTCTTACTGGGAAATCCCACGGACAGAGGAGCTTGGCAGGCTCCAGTCCATAGTGTTGCAAAGAGTCTGACATGACCGAGCACACACATACAACAGATTACTACCATTATTCTTAGAGTTCAAGTTGTGTGTTATATATATTTTTGACAAAGTAGACAAATTATGTTTCTTACTGAGATGGAATTAACAATGTTGTGCTCCAGGTAAGAACAAATATTATTAAGAAATTATTTTTAAATTTCCAAAGAATAACTTCTGGCTTCTGACAATATTAACAGCAGCTAATGCTTACTCAGACAGTAATTTTGTCAGGTACTATTTTAAGTGCTGTAGTATAATAACTCATTTATTTCCTACAATTCAGTAAGGTAAATATTAACAGACTCATTTTTACATGTAAGGAAACTGAGGTACAGAGAAGTCAAGAAATTTTTGCAAGGTCATGAAACTGTCGACTAAAAAGATGCGCAACTTGAGAGTTGTGAGTTGAGTTTTATCTGAGGCAAAATGAGGACTGCAGCCTAGGAGGCAGCACCTCAGCTCTGAGAGACTGCTCCAAAGAGGTAACAGGGGAAAGTCAATCTTACATATTGACTTTGGTGAAGGGGGGAGTTCAATACCATTAAGCATTCATTTACAAAAAGTTTTCTGCTAGCACAAGGATCTGATGTCACCAGGAAGGGATTCATTGCTTTTCTAGATATGAGAGATACAAAGATTGAGATTATAAAATCTGTTCCTAAAACATCTGTCTAAAGACCTGTCCCACCAGCTTGCCTGGAGCACAGAGTGCCTTACTCCACCCTGAACTCCCTCAGGGTGTATTGAAGGTCAACAGCAGCAACAATGCAGTGTTGTCTCAGCAGAGGCAGATGGCGAATAACCTTGTTCAGTCTTCAGCAACGATTTTGGCAAGTGCCAATTTGTAGTTGAGAAAACCCAGCAGGACCCTATGGGGCTCTTGAGCATGAAGCTTTTCTGTTCCCCTCCAGCCTTCATGACCTTCCCTGAGTTTCAAAGGGCAGATTCTGAACAGATACTGATTCAGGAAGCCAAGGAATACAAAGTCAAGGATACACGCTGCCCATGCTAAGTTACTTCAATCATGTCCAACTCTTTGTGACTCCATGGACTGTAGCCCACCGTGCTCTTCTGTCCATGGAATTCTCCAGACAAAAATATTGGAGGAGGTAGCCATGCCCTTCTCAAGGGTATCTTCTCAACCCAGGGATCCTGCACTGCAGGAAGATTCTTTATGCTGGGCCACCTGGGAAGCCCAAAGTCAAGTGAGGTACAGCCAAGAAACAATAGTGCAGCCTTGAGGGTAGAGTACTGGTTCCACCTCAGTTCAGTTCAGTCCCTCAGTCGTGTCTGACTTTGCAGCCTCACGAACTGCAGCATGCCAGGCCTCCCTGTCCATCACCAACTTCCGGAGTTTACTCAAACTCATGTCCATTGAGTTTGTGATGCCAGCCAACTATCTCATCCTCTGTTGTCCCCTTCTCCTCTGGCCTTCAATATTTCCCAGCATCAAGGTCTTTTCAAATGAGTCAGCTCTTCACATCAGGTGGCCAAAGTATTGGAGTTTCAGCTTCAGCATCATTTCTTCCAATGAATATTCAGAACTGATCTCCTTTAGGATGGAGTGGTTGGATCTCCCTGCAGTTCAAGGGACTCTCAAGAGTCTTTTCCAACACCATAGTTCAAAAGCATTGATTCTTCAGTGTTCAGCTGTCTTTATAGTCCAACTCTCACATCCATACATGAGGTTCCACCTCAAGGGATAAATAATGTCTTTAAGCTGTTTATAGAATTAAAACCCAATAAACAGAAGATGTCAGTATTACTGGATATGGTCACCTGAGGCCATACTAAAGGAACCAGAGAAGATCATCAGGATCATCTGAGAGGAGATTAAATGAGTGCAGGCCCCTGCATATACCCTAATCTTCTCAGCATCTCCACTCTTGAACCTTAGTCATAAAACTCCTCACCAAACCCCACTGACTGGGACACACAGTTTTCGAGGGCAAGAGCCTGCTGCCTCCTCTTTGCCTGGTAAAGCAATAAGCTATTTTTTTCTACTTCACCCAAAAATCTGTCCCCAAGATTTGATTTGGCTCTGGTGCAGAGGCAAGCTTACGACATCAGTCACACAGTATATATGTAGCTCCAATCCAATCTTAAGTGTGAATCTCAGACGCCATTCTCTTAATCAACATACTCTCCTGCTCTTAATATAGTGAAGTACTGTACACCAGTGATGAGAAAATACAAATATATAGTAAGGAGATAGGGAGGACAGAAACAACTGTATTAATTTACATGTAAAACAAATTTACGAGTAAATGAAAAATACAAATATTCAGGCACATATTGTATATTAAAAAAGTAACTACAATGGAAAATGTAAGGGTTTATACTGAAAAGATAATTGACATGTCAAACAGTATAAATAAGAAAGAATTCACAGCTGAAAACAACAGAGTAAATTAAAAAAAAAAAATTAGACAAAGACAAAATTCCAAAAACCTTTCGAAGAGTGTAAGCTACAAATAAGAATTACACTGACATGCTTCTCAGTGAAAATACTGACTATAAAAAGACAATGGAGTAATATTTTCAAAATATCAAAAGAAAATAACTGGAATTTTGTATCCAGTAAAATAATTTGAACATCTGGAAAAATAAATTTATTAAGTATTGAGGGTCATATTAAGTTCATAAATTTAACCAATCCTTATTCTTGGAAATAAACTTGAAGAAATATCTGAACAGAGGGAAAAAAATACATAAGGACACTGTAAAATATGATTAGTGACAGTGACTAAGAGGCTAACAACGTTTGCTACTTTATTAATAAGCAGTCACAAAAAAGTAATATAGGTGTATTAGTGAGGGTTCTCCAGAGGAACAGAAACAATAGGTTAATATTTATACATTATATAATTTTATATATTAAATGTATTATATATCCATTGTATATATCAATAGAATACAAACCTAACATATACTGGAATATTACTATTCCAATTTTCTATTAGAACAGTGAGGTACTGGCTCAGGGAGGTAGCTATAAACTAGAGACACAGGAAAGAGCCTGAGAGTGGGGAGTCCAATGGATTCCAGAATAAAACTAAAGATTTGAGAATCTAAATTGCTGAGGGAAGAAGATGGATGTCACAACTCAAACTTCCATGCAGAGCAAGTAAATTCTCCCTTCCTCCACCTTTTAGTTCTATTCAGGTCCTCAGTGGATTGGATGATGCCCACCCATGCTGGGGAAGGCAATTTGTTTGACTCAGTTTACTGATTCAAATCCCAGGCCCTTCTGGAAACACTAATCCACAGACACATCCTGAAATAAACAGACATCTGAGCTTTTAAGTTGGCATATAAAATTAGCTATCACGGTAGGTATAAAAATACTGAAGACAGATTTTATGTAATACCAACTCAATGGACTTTGGGATTTCCTTAGTCTGTTCAGGCTGCTATAAGAAAATACTACAATAGTTATTGCTCAGAGTGCTGGAGGTCAGGCAGCTCAAGATTTAAGTGTGGGCAATCTAGTGTCTGGTGAAGTGTGTGTGCATGCTTTTCAGAAGAAATAATCATGACCGATTTTTCCACCAGTAGAAGTTCTGCCAAGAGAAGTTCATCTAAAGTGCTATATTCTTCTAACTAGGGAATTCCAAATGATTTATCACATGTGAGATCCTAAGAAACAGAAGTGATATTTTTACTTCCAAGTCTGTCTGGTTAATCACAATGGAAGAAATGGAGTAAAGGCTTTGGAATGAAGACCACCCATGAGATATTTTCCAATAGTAAGTGGAATATATTATGTATGAAGGACAATCAAAATAACAAGAATGCCAAAATACTTAAGAATGACATACAGCTCCTTCTAATCTTATAGTTAATTATTTAATACATTCGGTTCTGAGATGCCTATTAAATCACACATTTTTTATTCAAAAGAGTCAATTTGTTGGAGAGTTTAAACTCTCTCAAATAAGGATATATATAAAAATGACAGCTGGCATTATAAATTTTAATCTCAAGGAATTTGAGTATAGTATGGTGGTGGTGATTTAGTCACTAAGTCGTGTTCAACTCTTTCGACCCCGTGGACTGTAAAATAAGTAGATAATTTATTTTTTATTGTAAAAACATTGCTTGGCTTCTGCAATTTTAAAAACTGTTATTGTTTCTATGTGTGGTAGTAGATAGAATCCATGTTTCTTCCTTAGTTTTGACTTCTTTTCAACTTGGCTCCAGTTAACCTTTGCAACTTGTTCAATGAGAAACTCCAGTGAACTGTATCACCACACACAATTAATGGCTGAGTGGTCTATAATAAATGAAAATGTCACCACTGCTTAGTAATTAGCTTATGGATCATCTCCAACCGTTTAGAACCTCTTCCATCCACAGCATTTAAACATGCTGGCTGATTTAAATTATACTTAAAGCGAACAGCAATATTCAATTACTAGTGGGTTCATTGTGTGGAATTGTCACTATTATGATTAACGGCCCTTATGAAAAACAATTAATTTGGTGTCTTGTTGCTAGGTCAATTATAAAAGTTAATTCCCTTGAGGAAAGAATTATGTTTATCAATACACACTTTTATAATGCTTTGATCTAAAATCTTAACATTATCAATTGAAGAAAAAGTTGTAGAACTTAAGTGTGAAAATAAATATATCTTTAACATTATCCCAGAAAAATAATATAGTCCCCCCCTTTTTTTTTAATCGCTAAAAGAACATAGTGACAGCTAAAAGGGAATTAAAAGCTTCAATTTATACAGAAATCAGGTATATTCTCTCATATTTCAAATCTATCTTTGGGACTCAAATTACTCACATTCAAGGGAGGAATGGCAGTTAGACAAAGATATTTGACTTCTTATAAAAGAGGTCAAGTACCAAGGAGATATGTGTCATTTCAAACTCAGTAGCATTAAACACAAAATGCTATCTCATCTGACTAAACCACTGAGCTAAAAAGAAAACAAGAAACAGAACACAACCTTTTTTTTTTAAGCAAATGTTTTCAATAGATATAAAAAATAACTGTTCTGGACTTATTCATAATATCTTGGATGAGATCAGAGAAAACACCACTCTGTTCTTATGAAAATCATTGTCAGTTCATATTTATTGTCTTCCCTGAAGGGGATAGGATTTAATATCATTCTACTCTATGAAGCTCTCAGAATAAAAGGGTCAACAAGTTAGATGATGATGCTTTTAATGGTGATTATATCGGTCATCTTTGTATTCATATTTGTGACAACTATACCTATTTGTAGTCCCAATGGGTCTATTTGGATGATGTCTTAACCTCTTTTCTATCTTTCTTTCCCAAAATTATTGTCTAATCTTATTACTTAATCCTTTCCAATATATCTCATTTATGATTAATTTGTCTTTTCCCATTGATCAAATTCTTTTCTTGGGCCTATACAAAAGTTTCTGATATCATAAATTGTTATTGCTGTGAGTTTCTCATGTCTTGACCAAAAAAGAAAAAACAAATTCAATTCATAGAACTACAGGATTGAAAGGAAATTTGAAAATAAAGGGTTTAACTGTTTATTCATTGTATAAAAAACTGCCAAATACCACTATTGAGAAATTTAGTGATTGTAGTTTGACTGGCAACTTGTTGTCTATCTTGATCTTATTGAACAATCTAACCATGAAAACAGGACAGGGTCTTCTGTGCACCAACATCACCCTATATATATATTCAATATTGAATATTTTGCCTTTTCACAATGCATTGTAATAATGCTTATGAATGACTCTGTATCCTATTATAACTTAATAATAGTAAACTGCATTATTCATCTTTATATCACCTATATTTATATAGCTTATGGCCTATAAATATTTGCTAAGTGGATAAATGATTGAAGTGAAAACTGATATGTTACTCATTTTACTCAGAAAATATATTAAGAAGCTATTGAGAACAGAGAGCTGTTCTAGGAGATGTACACACAGTTGTAAACAAAATATGGTTTCATACTACTGTCCAATAATACTTTCTACTGATAATATTGGGCAAGCCAAAATCCATATCGGTATAATAAGACTCAAAAGCCACATATTTGCTCTTAGACCAATTAGTCTGGCCAAATTCCAAAAATAAACTCTCAAGAATTCACCAGTGGATATAAATTAATCAGTGATAGCTTTAAGTAGATTACAGAAAAAAAATAATAAAACTAAAAGAAAAAAAACCACTAACAGTATCCCTAATTTATATAGAACTTTATGGGTTATAAAATATATTTGAGAATTATAGCTTTTTGATGCTCAGAAGAATATTGTAAAAGTACATTTGATTTTGTTATTCCCATTTTACAGTCAAGCAAAGTAAGTCTCAAAAATTTAAGGGACTTTCACAAAGAAGGTATAGAAAATTGAATCAAGAAACTTTGGCAGTCTAATTTCTCAAAATACTGTCTTTAGATCAATAGCATGCCTTGGAAATGCAAAATCTTAGATCTCAGGCATACAGAATCACATTCTGTCTTTGAACATATTTCTCATGTGATACATATGCATGTATGATATAGCATTTGGAAAAAAAATGAGTCTAGTTCTTTTTATACTATATCATACCTATGCAAACCTGCACTAATTCAGCCTGGTGAGCAGAAGTCATGATATGCATTTGAGAGTATTTGTTTTACTTGTTTTTCAGTGAAAGAAGTTTTGGGGTAAAATAAGAGAGTTAAAATGAATGACAAAAATGCAGGGAAAAGTCAAACTTCAGTGTTTTGGTCAATTGAATGCCTGGTGTATTGAACTAGGTGAAAACCAAGATTAGAATTTTAAGTGTAGGTGATTTCTGGACTCTTTTAACGATGTTAAATAAGAGCTTTTTTTTTTTTCTTGTCATCACTTTGCCTAACAAGTCATTGCATTTGTTTGAAGAGGATTTGCTAATTGTGACAATTAATTAAAAATACAAAAATGAAATAGTGTCAGAGAATATCATTCTATAACATGCATGAGAAATTGTAAGGCACATGATTGTCAAATTACATTAGAATATGTATCATCTAAAGATAAAACACATTAAAGTGCAAGGCCATCTATGAAGCTCTGAGGATTTGTTCTTTCATTTTGTCATTTATGTTGACTATTTCTTATTTCTCATGCCAATTCTTTTTTTTTTTTCTCTCTCTCTCTCCACGTGGGTGATTTGTTCTGCCCTCTCCCCACCAGGTCAGTCCCTCCGAGCCCACCCCATGCCAATTCTTAATACCAACATTGAAAAAGATCTCAGAAGAATATTTTACATGAGCAAATATGAATAAATATAGAAACATTTACTTTTGTTGGAGTTGCCCTGTTCTTCCTAAGAGTTTTCCAAAATAAGGCTGAAAAATGTTTGAAGGACAACAAAGAAATTTCCTGTTTGAAATCAAACAAATGAAGGAATTCTGTTGACGATGGGGGAAAAAAAGACATCTTTGATTCCACTTGGGGGAAAAAAATTCAAAAGTTTTAAATGTTTGCATATAGATAAGCAGTTTCTCCTTTGGCTGCAAGTTCAAACTGAAGATTCCTCTGCCCCATAGAGATTCATTCATTCTTGATATTGATAGGTTGTACTAAAATCTCTCCTGAAAATTCAGTTCTCAAACAGAATACAGCTTCTCAAAAGATGAAATTTCATAGCACTTCAAATAATACCGAAGCTTATCTGTTCTACTGTCGCTAGTCTTTAATGGTCTAATGTTGAAATGATGGGTTCACAAATATTTAAAGGGCAAAAAAATGCTGGTGCATAGCTTTAGAGGAGGGTTAGAAAGAAATGCATCATGAAACACTTGCTTCAAAAGAAAAATGGTATGCTATGATAAATTTATTTCACAAGATTAGCATTCATGTGTTCAGCATGGAATTCTGGGAAAGCTAGGAACAACCTAAGGTTTCATTTTTTTAAAAGAGGATAATACCATTTCTTCTTTTATCCACTGCTTTGAGAAATACTTATTGTATATGAACAAGGCAAACTAAGTCTTCAATTCAATAAGGGGGGTCAGTTTAATGGAACACAATCAAGCCACATTTTTATTTAATTCCTTCACAAACACATTACCATCTAGTAATATGTGCTATGAAGGAATTAAATAAAAATAAAGTAATAAAGAGACTGAGATATTACTGAAAATTATTCACATATGAAAGCTAAGGAAGCCAGCTCTGAGGAGGTAACGTTTAAATCAAGGAAGTAAAAGATGATAAAGAATTAATCACTAGAATAGCCAGGAAATAAAATCTAAAGTATATGAAATAACTCTTTTCAGGCTATGAAGACTATGATACACACACACACACACACACACACACACACACACATTAAGTGTTATCTATTGAATGTCAAGTTTTTAATCTTTACTTAGACATTTATATTTTACATGCACTGTTATCTCATATCTTTCTTAAAACAACCTTGAGAAATTTGCCTATTATTTCTATGCAACAGTTTTAAATTTCATGGGAAAACAAAGTTAAATAAATTACTTAGCTGATATTATGCAACAAATAAATATAACCAGTTTTTTTCTGAACACCAGGGGCCTCTCTTTCCCTTACCAAACAAGTTTCAAATATGCATTGCATAAACTATAAATGCTATGGGGAGTGCAAGACAGTTTAATCCAAGACTTCCAAATATTTCTATAAATTTTCAAACTTTATAAAATATTTCCCTTTAATCTGTATGAATTATAAGTAGGAAACCATATATAAAATTAAAATAAGATTTGAATACCATTTTGCTATTTGTTATATGCCAATTCCCCATTACAAATTATTAAATACAAAGGAAATTTTTAAATCATTATTTCTGTATAAAGAAAAAATAATTTAAAAGCAAACATAGTTACAACAACATACTTTGAGATTTATTATATATCACTTACAAATGAGAAGACTGTCAACTAATGTCTCAGTAGTCATCAATGAAAAAGGATGACTGTCACTTAATCATAAGAAAGTATAGAAATGCCAGGGTGTCTGTCATAAAATATACATATATGGAGAACCAGTGTGGATTGATGAATGCCAGTAGAGTGTACACAAAAATCTTACTGATATTTAAAGTTGGTTATAGCTTAAGTACAATGTCATGAACCTCTGTCCATAATTCTTCAGGCACTCTGTCTATCAGACCTAATCCCTTGAATCTATTTCTTACTTCTACTGCATAATCATAAGATATTTGATATAGGTCATACCAGAATGGTCTAGTGGTTTTCCCTACTTTCTTTAGTTGAAGTCTGAATTTGGCAATAAGGAGTTCATGATCTGAGCCACAGTCAGCTCCTGGTCTTGTTTTTGCTGACCGTATAGAGCTTCTCCATCTTTGGCTGAAAAGAATATAATCAATCTGATTTTGTTGTTGACCATCTGGTGATGTCCATGTGTAGAGTCTTCTCTTTTGTTGTTGGAAGAGGGCGGTTGCTATGACAAGTGCGTTCTCTTGGCAAAACTCTATTAGCCTTTGCCCTGCTTCATTCTGTACTCCAAGGTCAAATTTGCCTGTCAAGCCAGGTGTTTCTTGACTTCCTACTTTTGCATTCCAGTCCCCTATAATGAAAAGGACATCTTTTTTGGGTGTTAATTCTAGAAAGTCTTATAAGTCTTCATAGAACTATTCAACTTCAACTTCTTCAGCATTACTGGTCGGGGCATAGACTTGGATTACCATGATATTGAATGGTTTGCCTTGGAAATGAACAGAGATCATTCTGTCGTTTTTGAGATTGCATCCAAGTACTGTGTTTTGATCTCTTTTGTTGACTATGATGTCTACTCCATTTCTTCTAAGGGATTCTTGCCCACAGAAGTAGATATAATGGTCATCTGAGTTAAATTCACCCATTCCAGTCCATTTTAGTGTGCTGATTTCTAAAACATCGACGTTCACTCTTGTCATCTCCTGTTTGATCACTTCCAATTTGCCTTGATTCATGGACCTAACATTTCAGATTCCTACGCAATATTGCTCTTTACAGCATCATACTTTATTTCCATCACCAGTCCCATCCACAACTGGGTGTTGTTGTTTTGGCTCCATCTCTTCATTCTTTCTGGAGTTATTTCTCCACAGATCTCCAGTAGCATATTGGATGGATGAGTAAACTCTGAGAGTTGGTGATGGACAGGGAGGCCTGGCATGCTACTGTCCACGGGGTTTCAAAGAGTCGGACATGACTGAGTGACTGAACTGAACTGACTGATTGCTTAAGTGAAATTTATACCGTCAAATATGCAATATACATCAATGAAAAAAAAGTATATAATATTCTGAATATATAAATTTGTAAATAGAGAAAGCAGAAGGAAGTTAGGCCTTTAGCTAAGTTTAAATTTAGTAGTGAAGTGAAAGTGAAAGTGTTAGTTGCTCAGTCCTGTCCAACTCCTTGCAATGCCATGGACTGTGGCCCACCAGGCTCCTCTGTCCATGGAATTCTCCAGGCAGGAATCCATTCAATTCAGTTCAGTTCAGTCACTCAATTGTGTCCAACTCTTTGTAACCCCGTGGACTGCAGCATGCCAGGCTTCCCTGTCTATCATCAACTCCTGGAGCTTGCTCAAACTCATGTCCATCGAATCAGTGAAGCCATCCAACCATCTCATCTTCTGTGGTCCCCTTCTCCTCCTACCTTCAATCTTTCCCAGCACTGGGGTCTTTTCCAATGAGTCAGATCTTTGCACCAGGTGGCCAAAGTATTGGATCTTCAGTTTCAGTATCAGTCCTTCCAATGAATATTCAGGACTGATTTCCTTTAGGATTGACTGGTTGATTGCCTTGCAGCCCAAGGGCCTCTGAAAAGTTTCCTCCAATACCACGGTTCAAGAGTATCAATTCTTTAGCACTCAGCTTTCTTTATAGTCTAACTCTCACCTCCATACATGACTACTGGAAAAACCATAGCTTTGATTATATAGACCCTAGTTGGCAAAGTCATGTCTCTGTCTTTTAATATGCTGGTCATAGCTTTTCTTCCAAGGAGCAAGTGTCTTTTAATTTCATGGCTGCAGTCACCATCTGCAGTGATTTTGAAACTCAAAAAAATAGTCTCTCACTGTTTCCATTGTTTCCCCATCTTTGCCATGAAGTGATGAGACCTAATGCCATGATCTTAGTTTTCTGAATGTTGAATTTTAAGCCAACTTTTTCAATCTCTTCTTTTACTTTCTTCAAGAGGCTCTTTAGTTCTTAGCTTTCTACCATAAGTGTGGTGTCATCTGCATATCTGAGGTTACTGATATTTCTCCCAGCAATCTTGATTCTAGCTTGTGCTTTATCCAGCCCAGCTGGTGAGAGTAGTCATTCCCTTCTCCAGGGGATCTTCCTGACCCAGATATCTAATTAGGTCTCTGGTGTTGCAGGTGGATTCTTTACCATCTGCGCCAGGGAAACACAGATTTAATAGCAATCTTCACAAAAAAGACGCCTTCTGACTGATTCTATTAATTCACAATAGCAAGATGTCCAAATGTAAATGTGTGTTATAGCAGTATCAATTAGCTGTTAAATTATATTTATTTGCATGGAAGAGAGAACTAAGAGTATTTAGTCTGTTTTCTTAACTCTAGAGAATTAAATAAAAGCTATCACAAATATATATCTATCAGTTAGTGATACTAAAGACCATTGTTGTTGCTCAGTTGCTAAGTTGTGTCCAACTCTTTTGTGGTCCCATGGGCAATAGCCCACCAGGCTCCTCTGTCCATGGTATTTCCCAGGTAAGAACGCTAGGGTGGGTTGCCATTTCCTTCTCTAGGGAATCTTTCTGACCCATGGATTAAACATGTCTCCTGCATTGGCAGGTGGATTCTTTACCCATTGAGATACCTGGGAAGCCCATTACAGATCACAGAAATAAATAAATTTTTATTGAACACTTATTTGCCTTTAAGGACCAAATGATTTAGTTAACTCTATAAAATAATTTATAGACTTCCTTGTAGCTCAAACGGTAAAGAATCTGCCTGCAACGCAGGAGACCAGGGTTCAATCCCTGGGTTGGGTAGTTCCTCTGGAGAAGGGAATGGCAATCCACTCTAGTATTCTTGCCTGGAGAATTCCATGGACAGAGAAGCCTGGCGGGCTGCAGTCCATGGGGTCACAAAGAGTCAGACATGACTGAGTGACTAACACACACACATAACATAAGATAATTTAATATTATGGGTAGAATGTTAAGAAAATGAAATATATTTACCTTAAGTCTTAGTGTTTTGTGTCAACATTTTAAAATCTACATTTTTATTCTGCAATATCATATTATAATGTGGAAAACACTAAGAAGGTGCCATTAATTTCAGAGAATTGACCATCACGTCCTAAAGGAAACAATATAGTAAAACTAAATACAATTTCTACAAAGAAACCCAAAGGATCTGGAAATGCTCATATCTGCTTTGGGAGCATGAAAAGAAAGAAGGAACTATGGTTTGCAAGAGTGACTTATAAAGTATATATGTAAAACTGGCAGTGAATTTGTGTCTGGCTGAGGGGAAACTCAGTACAGATAAAACATATACCATATCTATAATCCATAGGACTCTATAACCTATGTTTCCCTTTCTCTAAAGATATTCAGGAAAAAGAAATTAAAGATGTCCATAATTTTAGATCTTATTGGGGGGTTAAGACCTAGATGGAGAATTCCCTAGTATTTTGGAGACATTAAACCTATTATTATCTAAATAATGTTTCTTTCTGTAGGCAGATCTTATCCACCTGTTTTTTTGTTGCTGTTGTTGTTGTCTTTTATTGTTGTTTCTTGTTGTATTTTTTTTTTTTTACCATGGTCAAATTATATTCAGTATCATTTAAAATGTGTTATTTTTCAACAGTGGACTCCTGAAATTTTATTATGACTTAAGACAGTAAGGTAGCACAGTTTATTGATTTTTACAACATGCAAAATACATATTTACACTAATTCCATTAACCTCTCAAAGACATTTGACTTAATAAACACTTGGAGATGTTTGTTGCTGAATTTACTATTAACAAATGAAACAAACAAAAAACAGCTACCATATAGTGGCAGGACCCACAAAACCCAACTGATGGCTTGAAATGAAGCAGAACATAAATGGCAATGTTTTATTTGGGAAGAAAATGTGTCTATATTCTAGAATATATCTGTATTTACCAGGCCTTTTACTTCCTGCACTGATGCTTTAGCATTTGGGGTCTTGCAGGCCCTGGAAGAACTGCCCCTTCCAAGGTTAACAAATTCCTAGAGATAATAAACAACTTACCCAAGAGGTAAGGTAAGGGTTAGTTCCTCAGTTGTGCTGACTCTTTTTGACCCCATGGACTGCAGCCCACCAGGCTCCTCTGTCCATGGGATTCTTCCAGGCAAGAATGCTGGACTGGGTTGCCATTTCCTTCTCCAGGGGATCTTCCTGATCCAGGGATTGAACCCAGGTCTCCTGCACTACAGGCAGATTCTTTACCAACTGAGCTACAAGAGAAGCAAACTGAACACTAATCAAATCAAACCAGCCAGCTCAGAGCTGCTATGACCAACCACTTCTATTCCCAACCACCTCCTTTACTGGGCTTTCACATTCAGGGCCATACTCTACCTGTCCTAATCATCCTGAAAACAGCCAAAGGACAGTTTCTACACCCCAGAGTCCACTGAAATTATTCAAACTAGGCAATCCTAAACCTGCTTACCATGCCTTATTAATTCCTTCCCATGGAAACGACAGTACAGGTTCTTCCCACAGTTAATGTTCCTCCCTCTAACTTTTGACTGAGTCCAATGCTTCCCTATGTGGTCCTCCCAAGGTGTGGAGTGCTCCATACTTCTGAGATCTGTGAATATAGCAAACTCTCTTTTCAATAGCAGTAGTCTAATAATATTTTGACCTATTACACCTAAATTATAATAAAAGATATATTAAATAGTACCATGTTTTTTTTTCAGGCTAGAAAAAAGTATATTACTATATGTTTTAAATTGAATAGATCTGAATTACTAAAGTTATGTTGATGTGGCTATGTTTTAATGGAAACATTTTAAGATTTTTTTGTTTTCACTCTGGAGTACAAAATAAAACTGAGTAAAATATACATGCTAAAAGTATTCTCTTTAAATGAAACTAAAACAGCACAATGAACTATAACTTTGGTGAAGAATGGTGATCTTATTAAACATATCATAACATTTTGAAATTTTAATGTTTATATTTATTTATTTTTCACTTTAGGAGGACCATAAAAGACTATAGAGAACTTTGGATATTTAGAAATATAAGCACATCCTGTAGGCAAGTTATGTAACTTCCAGTAAGCTCTGTGGTAAATTGACCTTCTGTTGCTGCTAAGTCGCTTCAGTCGTGTCTGACTCTGTGTGACCTCATAGACGGCAGCCCACCAGGCTCCTCCGTCCCTGGGATTCTCTAGGCAAGAACACTGGAGTGGGTTGCCATTTCCTTCTCCAATCCACTTACAATTATATTAAATATGGACTATGTGTGCCTGGCATTACAGTAGGTGCCATAGATAGAAAATTGAATAAAATAAAGTCTCTATACTTATGTGACTTTCTTCTGTATGAAAAACACTACATCTTTTTATGTATAATATTCTGAAAACAATGGGAATTTGGTTGAGGGGAAAATATAGATTTGATGTATGCCAAGTGATATCACAAAATAGCAATATATTTGATATGTGTTAGTCACTCAGTCATGTCTGACTCTTTGCAACCCCATGGAGTGTATAGCCTGCTATGTTCCTCTGTCCATAGAATTCTCCAGGCAAGAATATTGGAGTGGGTAACCACTCCTTTATGCAGGGGATCCTCCCGACCTATGGAATGAACCTTAGTCTTTAGCATTGCAGGCCAGTTCTTTAGTATCTGAGCCACCAGGGAATCCCCTAATATATCTGATATACACAAATGCAATTAGATTATAATTAAATTAGAGAAAAAGGCAAACAGACTCTCTGCGTATACACAATAAAGTATGAACAAGATATGTCAGAATTATTGTGATCTTTTAGAATGTATTATAGATCATAAAATATACAGTAAACTCAACTTCCAATAACATAGTGAATTGAGGAGATACATATATCCGCCATCCCAACTAAACCATAATAGAAATGATGGAGTAAAAGTTAATTATAAATAATAAAGTCCTTCAAAAGTAATGTTAAAAAAGCTTCCTTGTGGAAATTAAACCTTAGATCTATATGTCTTCCAATTACAGAAACTGCATGGAACATAAACCTAATTAAGAAATTACCATACAAATATTCCAAGATCACTGGAACTGCTATTGCTGCAGGAGAAACAAACATGAAATTGCTATTTGAGACACTTTCCCAGGGCAGGAGATATGACTTCAATTCAGAAAATGACCTCTCCACAATGATGAGCTCAAAATTTAAAATTATAATATATACAGAAACAACTGAGTATGAAAGGAATTATCAGTGACAAAGGAGAGAAAATTGAAGAGGAATTAGTTTCTCCATTAAATATGATATTTAAACAATATTACATTAAAGTGTTCAAATTCATAAGAGAAAAAGTAGGAATAGAATATACGTTTAGAGGAAAGATTAGCATATCAGTAGACTGACATATTAAAAATTACTTCTGGTTATTAAAGTAAAATACAATGTGTGTGTGTGTGTGTGTGTGTGTGTGTGTGTGTGTTTAGTCATGTAGTCGTGCTCGACTCTTTGCAACCGTTTGGACTGTAGCCTGCTAGGCTCGTCTGTCCATGGCTAAAAAGTAAATTAGACACAGATGATGAGAAAATCAATCAACTGGAAGGATCTGAAAGAGAAAATGTTGCCCTGAGGTTAGAGGGATTCAAGATATGAAAGAATGAGATGATGGATGTTGATTAAACTAATTGTGGCAATCATTTAATGGTAACTGTAAGTCAAATCATCATGCTATATACTGAAACTTACATAGTGCTGTATGTCAATTATATATCAATAAAACTGAAATGAAAAACTTAGTTTAATTTTTTTTTAAAAAACCTGAATTAGTGCCTAAAAAGCATGAGAAAGTCCAGAAAAGAGAATGATAATGTTCATGCTATGAGTAACTAGTGTTTAAGAAGGAAAAAAAAATAAAAAATAGGAGAGGTAATATTCAAAAGAATGATAATACTTGAAATATTTTCAGAATTAAACATAGAGATGAGTTTACACTTGATGCAAAATATCAAGAAATAAATGAAGACACATCTATAACATATCACGGTAAAATGCAGCAAATGAAACCATAAAACAAGGCAGATTAGAGGGGGAAATGAAGCTAAAATTATAAAAAATATTGGCAAATTAAGGTATTAGTTCACACAATTGTGGGGACTGGAAAGTTCAAACTCTGTGAAAGCAGACCAGTGGTTTTGAAATGCAGGTAAGAATTGATGCTTGAGTTCAAAGCAGGGTCTGGAGACAGATTTTGTTCTTTCTTGGGGGATCTTAGTCTTTTTTCTAGGGCCAACTGACTGGATGAGGCTCATTCACATTTACTTGAATTCTTAAACATCAATCACATTTAAAATATACCTTCAGAGCAGCAATTAGACTGGTGCCTGACAAGAAATTGGGTACCATGGTGATGGTATGTACAAGATGCCACATAAAATTAAACATTATACTTAGCATTCAGACTCTTAAAACTAAAAAAAAAAGAAAAAATAAAATAATTTTCTTCACTAAAAAGGATATACTCTTAATTTATGCTGAACAGTTCCTAGAATTTATATTATCAGTCTAATTCAGATAATCTTGGATAATAATTTATAAAACTATATGTTCTCTTTGTGGAAAGAGAGTTCAACACAGAAGACAACACAAAGTTACTATTTAAGGCTCAAATATAGAAACAAATTGAATAAATTCTCCAATATTTTTCTTTTACCTCCGATGGTGAGATTTTACATCTCTGGATTTTATTTACATAATCTGTGAGTTTCATTTCTGGATTTGTTTTGGATGGTCTTACCATAAAATGAAACAGTTATCACCACTGAGACACTACTGTTACCAAAGCTCAGCATTAAATCCCTTTATGAGGTCACTAATATTTAATTATCTTCATATACTCATGAACATATGCTAGATTTCCATATCTATATTTTGAGTTGAAAGATATCAAAACAATATTGGAAAGAAGTCCTATACCTTTCTTTGCCTTTCAAGAAATAATGTCTTACTGCACACTAAAATATTGCTTTCTATCTCATTAGGCATCATAATGATCCATGATTAATAACTGCACAATAAATTATTTTTATAAATAAAGAAATGTCAACAAAGAATCTTCATAGTCAGTAGTATTTCATGATTTTGGTCTTTTTTTTTTTTTTTCTACTTGTATTTCTCGCTATTTTTCTCAGCAAAACTGACATACTTCATGCATTGTGTATCTTGTTCCATTAAGGTTGATTTTAGAGATTTTTGGTTGTTTTTTTCCCCTCTATCTGATTTATCTGCAACTTTAATACCTTGAGAGTTTCTATCTGTTCTGTTACTTAATATCTGGTAGAAATTTAAGAGAATGAGAGAATGAGGCCATTAATTGACCTAAAATCAAATGCACATCAGAGGAAATTCTAATTGAAAATTTGGAATAAGGTATTGGATTAACAACATACAAAATGAACATCAAAAATCTAAACTTCTTATATATTATTAATCCTATTTCTGCAAACCACTGGGAAACAAAGAAAATGAAGATACACTATTTGTTTTTTCCTTTGAATTTGTTTAAAATAGGAATTTAAGACACTAATAATTTATAATAAAATATAATTGTCTACAAATTAATATTCACTTTGTATTCTGTAATATAAAGCAAAATTTCGTTTTCAAAATTTAATAACTTACTTCTGAGGATAGATTTTAACATACACTGGAATGCTAATAGAAAGCCTTAAAATTAGCAATGTGATTACTATTCCATGTTTTGGTGTTTTATTCTAGAATCACAGAAGTTTTAAATTGCCTTTTGTAAGTTTATTGGTTTTCATTTATTAAGAAAATGAACATTTCTTGACTTTCGTGATTCCTGCAAGAAAACTGAATTTTCTAGGTATTAAGGATTAAAATAAATGTCATCTTTGCCAGGTAAAGGCAAGTTTTCTAATCATAAAACACTTACAAGAAATAAAGTGGAATTTTTATTTTTTGATACTTGTAAAAATCAAAATTCATGAATTATTAATTATTAACAAAACAGAAGATCACTTATGAGTAGGCGATATATTTTACTACAACATATATATGCTAGTTGGGCTCACATCTAGTTTGAGAAAGATCATACTTATTGAAATAATTTACTACTTAGTTACTCTTAGCAGGTCTTAGAAATATTCAATTTTTTTCCAGAGAATAATTTATGAAAGTGGTAAATAATGTTTTTCAAGGCTTCATTAATTCTGAACTCTTAAGGCAAATTCACGAGTTTGAATTTTAAGGAAACATATTTGTGAGATCTAATTGGTAATTTGTAATGCAATGTACATAAAATGTAGATAAGAAAATTTATATTCATTTTTTTTCTTCTGGGCCACTAAGCAATTGTACTTTCAGTATTCATGAAAAAATTTATCTTGCTGTGGAATTAACTAAATATATCTATGCTTTGGAACAAAATTTCCTAAGCATTGTAAAGTATTAGTATTTATTATAATCACATATTTTAAAGTCACCAAACATATCATTTTTACTATCACACTTTAGGGAATACTTTTGGGTGTTCATTATGAATTACAATATCTTCCCTTATATTCATCATATTCCTTTTCTTCTTTTCTGAAAGTCAACAAAAACCCCCAAATTCACATATAATACTCAAGGACTCAAAGGCAGAAATGGTCTCGAGAACCAACCTGGAAATTGTCTCTTACTCTTAAATAGTCCCAAGTAAGCAACTGGTACATATGGAATGCTTCAATAATTTTTACCTATTACTATATGTACTTAAATTTAAGGCTGACACTTTGGATACAAGTACCCTCCAGATAATGAGAAGAACTCAAAGAGATACTAAATTCTGAGAGCATACTTGACATACCCTACTGAAATACATATTTCACCCTGAAATTTTCTAAGTAATCATTTTAATTGGCAAGTTATTTAAAAACATCACTGTTGGATTCCAGTTTCCCTTCCAAGATGTAAATAGTTTGCAGATCATTATTTCTACTCCCACAACAAGAGTAAAACTGAACAAATTGAAATACAACATTTTTTTTTTTTTGGATCCATCAGAGAACTGAGGTCACAGCACATGCTGCCACTGTGAAAATTGTAGAAAGGTGAATTCAGGAAACACAGAACAGCTTATCTGAAGCAGAAGTCACTGAAACCTCTGAATGGTAACTTTAATGAATTGCTGAAAGCTAAATGTGGGCTTGTTTGAAAGTTAAATACTCCTGGGTTGTCCAGCCCAAGGAGATGCCACATACTGGGAGGTTTAACCTCCAAGAACCCCATCAAGTTCTTCCAATGAAGAGCTGAGAAAAATCCCCTTTTATTTGTCCAGGGAAAAGGGGAAAGTAATTACTTTGAAATACATCCATGGGAAAGATGACCATTTTGAAACAAGCTCAAAGTGTTCTTCACAACAAATGCCAACTTAGAAAGAGACAAAACTTCACCAAAGCCTGATCCAATTTAAGGAAAAGGAAATGATCCAACTTCAGCCCTTTCTGGCTCAACTAAGGAGGGAAAGAAAAGCTAAGAAACACTTCTAAAGTTCCCAGGAGTGGACACATATCAGTTAAAGGGACTGAAACCTAATCAATATCTTAGGAACACATCAACAGGGATTTTGTATAATGACATGGGGATATAGCTGGATATAATTCAAGGCTCAGACACTACTTAAGAAGGAGTTCCAGGGAAAATTAAGACAACAAGGGAGACAGACAAGGACTCTGAAGGAAAGAGGCACCTCTGAAACCTACAGTTCTAGCAAACAGTAAACTTAGACTAACTCCTGGACAAACATTAAATTTTTCATTGAAAGATTATCTATCTCAGTTTCTATTACCTGATATATCATGTCCACCTTTCAACAAAAAAATTGCAAGGCACATTAAAAGGCAAAACATACACACACTTATAAACAGCTTCAAAGATAACATACAATTGATTTTAAAGGAAACATTTTTTTTCTTGGAAATTATTTAAATATTTAACAACATTTTCTAAAAATATGAGGCAAAATAAAAATGAGAAAAATATGTGGGAATTACTATATCCTTAACAAAAACTAAGTAACTTCATTTGTTTTTCCCTACTTAACTGCTTAACTACTTAACTATTTTACTTATCTGCAGAATACTTGGCAGATGCAAGCAACACATCATTCAATTTTAATGTTTTGATGCAAGTGATTTCAGAGTTGTGCCAAATTATTTTGGAATGTCACATCCATATAATTATTCAGTGTTTTATAGTTTATAATTTGTTCATCATTACTGAAGTTAATGTAATCAGCTGAGGAAAACAGTAAGAATAATCAACTCCAACACTGTCAAATGTACAAGGGCCATAATATAGTAGAGGTACTCTCAATCTAAATTTCCATCTCAATATTGTGTGGAGGTGAGAGTTGGACCATAATAAAGGCTGAGCACTGAAGAATTGATGTTTTTGAACTGTGGCGCTGGAGAAGACTCTTGAGTGTGCCTTGAACAGCAAGGAGATCAAAACAGTCAATCCTAAAGGATATCAACCCCGAATATTCATTGGAAGGACTGATGCTAAACCTGAAGCTCCAATACTTTGGCCAACTGATGCAAAGAGCTGATTCACTGGAAAAACCCTGATGCTGGGAAAGATTGAGGGCAAGAGGAGAAAGGAGCGACAGAGGATAAGACGGTTGGGTGGCATCGCTGACTCAATGGACATGAGTTTGACAAACTGAGGGAGATAGTGAAGGACAGGGAAGCCTGGTTTGCTACAGTTCATGGGATTACACAGAGTTGCAAACAACTTGGCAACTGAACAACAACAATGTTGCTATTTGTTACAAAGTACAGATAGTCAAGTTCCACATAAACAACTTGAAACTGGACAATCAAAATCCAATAAATGTTTCAAAATCCTTTCATTTTAATGTCCCATGAGCATTATTATTTTTCAATGTAAGTTTATTGAAAATAATGGTTTCCAGTCATTAAGGAAGATGAAAACACGAACTAGTCAGGCTAAGTATAACCAAACTGTATGTTGAAAAATAATTATTTTCCCATTCAATAGTAACATTGAATAATGGGGACTGCTTGATTCACATGCTCAATTAAATGGATTCTGGGAAATATTTAACAGATTGAATTATCAGTAACATTTTTATTTCCTTTACAGTTAATTAGAGGCTATGACTAAATCAAAGGATAAGGAAAAAACAGTTTTTGCAGTCTTTTAGTTGATCTGTTTTATTGTGTTTTTCTAGGAAGATCAGAAGGCATTCTCTATTGAAAAGTACATTTTATAAAAAATAATGAAAGTCAACCACAATTTTACTAAAAATTTATCAAAAAGTGTCTTTGTTGCTGATCTTTATGAACTGTGTATGAAAACTCAATTCTTTTGATTCTCCATTTCATTATTAAGGTCATATTCCTGATAAGTAGCCTTGTAGCCTGTAGCCATGGCACTGGTTATTATTTCAAGCATTTATATGGCCTCAAGATTTTTGACATGTTGTAGTTATAGTAGACATCATTTCTTTGTGAATGATAGATAAGGATTTTTAGGTATCTTTGGGACATGCAGAAATTCCATAAAGATATCCATAACTTTCAAATTGCTTATACACTTATAAAAAAAAAAAAGTATATACTCCAAAAAGCCTCCATTTTATGTTGTCTTATGTGACCAGATTTGAGTTTTGTGTGTCCAAAGAGAGTTTATTTGTACTTTAAGAGTACAAATGCATCATTAGATAATTGGACCAAGTGCACAGTTATTAAAAGTTCAGTTCTGGAGTCATACAGACTTGAGTAAAACCCAGGATTTCCCATTTGGAAAATTTTTGCTTGAAAATCCTTCAAATCCATGAAAGTTTTTCTTAGCCTCACTTGGTTTGAGGGTTTGTGTCTGCAAAATATGGATAAAGATAACATGTACTTCAGGGAGAGGATAAAGCAGAGGGTGATAATTTCTTTTTTTTTCCTTAAAGGGCCAGATAGTAAATATTTTAGGCTTTGCAAGACATAAAGCTTTTACTGCAACTACCCAACTCTGCTATTGCAGCATAATAATGCATATTCTAATATATATGGTTGTGTTCCAATAAAAATTTATTTATAGAAACAGGCAGTGGACAAGATTTGTCCCATGAGACAGTTTGCCAATCTGTCTATATAAAAAATTTACTTATAACTATAATACACAGACCCAAAACACATACATAAAAAAAATTCAACATAGAAAAGAGAAAAGATTAGAGAAAGGAGACAATGTAATGAAGAATGAGAAAGGAATTATTACAAGCTCAAAGAAGTATCATTCACAAAATCAAAGGCAAGAAACAATTAGAAAAATAGGTTTAAAACACAAATCATAAATAAATATTAATTGCTTTAATACACCATATCTACAAAGCAAATAAACAAAAAACCTACTACTTCATAGAAAAAATCAGCAAATTATATACACATTTCACAGAAAATGAAAAATAAGTAGCCCTTAAACACGTGAAAAATATTCACCTTCATTAATTATAAAGAAATTTTAGTTTACCAATTTTTCAGTTTATTAATATGTATCAGTTAAGATTTAAACTAAAAGTATACTATATATATAACATATACATACATACATGCATACATATATTCAATCAGTCTTACAATACTCTAAAAGCTAGATTATATTTTTATAGGCCAGACTATGGAAAAATAGGGGCTTCCCAGGTGGCACCAGTGGTAAAGAACCTGCCTGCCAGTGCAGGAGATGTAAGAAATGTGGGTTCGATCCCTGGTTCGGAAGATCCCCTGGAGGAGGGCATGGGAACCTACTCCAGTATTCTTGCCTAGAGAATCCACAGGCACAGAGGAGCTTGGGGGGTTACAGTCCATAGAGTCACAAAGAGTCAGACAACTGAAGTGACTTAGCACAAATGCACATATGGAAAAATAGTCACTTTAACTGTTCATCAAAAATAAATTGGTGAGAACAAGATGACAGAGGAGTAGGTGAACGTGGAGTACATCTCTCTACATGGCTACATCAAGAATACACCTTCAGATACGGAAGTTCATGCAGAACACCAGCTAAGGGCGGACATGAGTACCTGACCAGCAGAAAAGAATATATAGACCCACGCAAAACTCGTTAGGATGAAGGAACTAGGGGAAAAAACAGGAGTGTTAGTAGGACCGGACCCACCCTTGGCAGGTGGGGGACTGAAACAGGGATCCAATTCCCACATTGGGGCAATTGTCTGAGTCAGAGGAGAAACATTTAAAGCTGAGAGTGAAAGAGCTGATCTGTGGGAGCCTAAATGGAATGAGAATCAGAGAGTCCTTGTCGCAGCCATACATACCTCAGACAGGGATGTAGACCTCCTGGAAGGTGCAGCAGCTTGGAGCTAGAGTTTAGGGATTGTGGAGCAATCCCAGGGCAAGGGCTGCTGTTGACTGTGGAGAGACAGATCAAGGGGATGTGAGGAAGGAGGTTGTGGTGGGAAATGCCTGTGGAGGAAAGCCGGGCAGCCATGGAAACAGGGTGATACTGCTGAGTCACTCATAGCGGGTGGAGCATCACCATAGCCTCCCTCCGCCACATGCCAGCATTGGAAGCTGAACAATAGAGGGGGTGGGACCTAACAATAGAGTAGGATCCACCCAGGGTTCCCCTTTAAGTGCCTGACATGACAATTTACAGAGTAAGACCCCAGCCAAGGGACCCCTCTATGTGCCTGACGTGCTGAACAACAGAGAAGGATCCCAGGCAAGGAAGCTCTCTAAGTGCCTGAACAGACAGAGCTACGGAGAAAGACTGGCCAAAGAGGCCTTCTGATCACCAGCTACAAGAGGCTGGAAAAAAGACTCTGACAGGGCCATATCTTCTGTGGTGGAGGCAGTCCGTGTCCCTGAACACTCTGCGCTGCCAGGGTCCCTGCAAGCTAAGCAGCTGTGCCACCTTCAAGCTCAGCTCTCACTGGGGCAGAGCTGCAACAGGCAAAAAAGGTCTTGTGTCTATGCGCACAGGGTTGCTTCAGTCGTGTCTTATTCTTTGCAACCCTGTAGACTGTGGCCTGCCAGGTTTCTCTGTCAGGGAGGGGGGTTCTCCAGGCAAGAATACTGGAGCGTATTGGCCAATACTTGTTTCCATACACTTCTAGAACACTATATTTCCTGCTGCCCTAGCTGCCAACTCCCCTGAGTATCTGGGGCTGCCAGAACCCCTGCAACCCGAGCAGCTGCACCACCTCCACACTTGGCCCTCACAGGGGCAAATCCAAGCCCTCAGGGGCAGCCTCAGGAGCAAACCCCAGTGCACGACCCACATGCAGAGGTGGAAACAAAACCACAATTTAAACCCAGGGGCAGTGTGGCTAAGGAATAAGACTCTAAACCTTCCCACTAGCTGTATAAGCTGCAGAATAAATCCACACGATCAACTAGGCAGACTCTGCGTCTATGGAATATATAAAAGGTCACTGAGAGCTCCCACAAAAGAAAATGCACTAGCTCTGATAGCTGTGAACATTGGAGGCAAGAACACAGAGGAGTAGGAACAGATTAGGATCTGAACTGCCTCCACAGCAGGTCCAGAGATCAGCACAGTGTTGGAGGGCATCCTAGGGAGGTGAGGTGCACTGTGACTCCCAGTGAGGGAAAGGACTCTGACAGCAGTGACTCAAGAAAAACATTGATTGTTCTTATTATTTGACTTGTTCTGTAGATTCTTTGGGATTTTTTCCTTTCTTTTTTTTTTTCCCCTTATTCCCCCTCTATTGTAGCTGTCGATTTTATTGGCACTATGAAATCTAATTAAACTTTTGAGTTTTTTGTTTGTTTTCTTCATTTTTTTTCTAAGTCACATTTTTAAATTGTTGTTATAAACCTCTGCCTCTACGTTGGACTTTTGCAGTCCTGGGAATTCTCCATTTTTTTTTTCTTTTCTTTTCTTTTACTTTTAATTTTTAAAACCTATTATTATTTTTCTTCATTTATTCCTTTGTTTGCTTTTCCTCCTGTTCTTATCCCCTTGCAGTTAAACTTTAATGTATATAAATCTCCTTTATCTACCTCTATTTCACTTTGCATATCTACTCTTTCTTTCTTTTCTTTCTTCTCAACACATTTGTTAGTTTTATTTTCATTGCTTTATTCCCCAATTGGCACCTTGCTTCAGTTTCATTTTCCAGTTTGTGCTTTAGTTAGTTTTGTTCTTAATTGGTAGATATAATTTTTGGTTTCCTTTGTTTGTTGGGTCCATCTATTGTACTTTATTTTTCTTGGACTGTTTTGATTTTGCTTATGGGTGTATATGTATATGTGTATATTCAGTCACACTTTTTATTTTTGTTATAAACCTTTGCCTGTGCTTTAGCAATTTAGTGGAGTTTTCCTTTTTCTTTCTTCTTCAACTTTTTTTCTTCTCTTTTTCTATAATTTTAATTTTTAATTTTTAAACTTATTATATTTTTTCTACATTTATTCCTTTGTTTGACTTTCCAAATGTTCTTTTCCCCTTGAAGTTAATCTTTACTGTATATAAATCTTGTTCATCTACCTCTATTTAACTTTGCATATCTATTCTTTCTTTCCTCTCAAAATATTTGTTAGTTTTCTTTTCATTGCTTTACTCCCCAATTAGCTTCTTGCTTTAGCTTTGCTTTCCAGTTTGTGCTTTAGTTTTGTTCTTAACTGGTAAATATAATTTTTGATTTCCTTTGTTTGCCAGGTCAAAACCTTGTACTTTATTTTAGTTGGACTGTTTTGACTTACTCATGAGTGTATATGTGTATATTCCACTATTTTTACTATTAATTGCCTGACTTTGTAAGTGCCATTATCTGAGGTTCATCTTTGGTTTCTCACTTTTGGATATTTGTTTTAATCTCACTTAATGCCATAACAAACCACTTGTGGAATCTTCGTTTCTGACCAGAGATCAAGCCCTGAGCCTTCAAAGTGGGAGCACTGACTCCAAAACCTAGAATACCAGAGAACTAACCCTAGGGATTATCAAAGAGTGAGAACTCACACAAAGGAAACCACTTGAATATAAGACCCAGCATCACCCAACCACCAGTCACAAACTATGCAGAACACCTCATTTAAACAACAAACAAAATAAAAATACAAACCCAATAATCAGCAGACAGGATGATCACCTCACTCAGCTTTGCCTATCAGATGGAAAACAAACAAACAAACAAACAACAACAACAACAAAAAAACCTCATCACAAATCTCACCCTACATGAAGCTTATACAAACTACTGGACCAACCTTAGGAGGGCAGAAACCAAAAGGGAAGAAGAATTCAACTTTCATCAAAGAAAGAATTCAAGTTTCCTTTAAGCCTGGGAAAGGGAGATCTCAAACACAATAAGTTTAAAAAACAAATGAAAAGGCAGAGAAATACTTCACAAATGAAGGAACAACTATAAACACAGAAGTCCAAATAAATGAAGAGGAATAGGCAAACTACCTGAAATGGAATTCAGAATAATAATATTAAAGATAATGAAAAATCTTGAAAACAAAAGGGGAGAAAATGCAAAAATCAATTAACAAAGACCTAGAAGAATTAAAAAAAAAACATAGACAAACAACACAATTACTGAAATTAAAAATACTCTGAAAAGAATCAATAGCAGAATACCTAAAGCAGAAAAATGAATCAGTGAGCTGGAAGATAAAATGGTGGAAATAATTTCTGAAAAGCAGAATGAAGTAAAAAGAATGAAAAGAACTCAAGATAGTCTCAGAGACCTCTGGGACAAGATCAAACCCACCAACATACGAATTATAGGGGTCCCAGAAGAAGAGAAAAAGAAAGGGGATGAGAAATTTTTGAAGAGATTATAGTTGAAAATTTCCCCATGTGGAAAAGGAAATAGTCAATCAAGTCCAAGAGACACAGACAGTGCCACACAGATAAGCCCAAGGAGAAACACACCAAGACACATACTAATCAAACTAACAAAGACTAAACACAAAGAAAGAATATTAAAAGGAGCAAGTGGAAAGCAACAGGTAACATACAAGGGAAACCCCATACACTTAACAGTGGATTTTTCAGCAGAAACTCTGCAGTACAGAAGGGAATGGGAGGATATACTTAACGTATTGAAAGGGAAAAATATACAACCAAGATTACTGTACCCAGCAAGGATCCCATTCAAAATTCATAGAGAAATAAAAAAACTTTTCAAAAAAAGCAAAAGGTAAGAGAATTCAGTACCACAAAACCAGCTTTACAACAAATGTTAAAGGGACTTATATAGTCAAGAAATACAAGAGAAGAATCACTTCAGTTCAGTTGAGTTGCTCAGTATTGTCTGCCTCTTTGTGACCTCATGGACTGCAGCATGCCAGGCCTCCATGTCCATCACCAACTACCTGAGTTTACCCAAACTAATGTCCATTGACTCCATGATGCCATACAACCATGTAATCCTCTGTAGTCCCCTTCTCCTCCTGCCCTCAATCTTTCCCAGCATCAGGGTCTTTTCAAATGAGTCAGCTCTTCCCATCAGGTGGCCAAAGTACTGGAGTTTCAGCTTCAACATTAGTCCTTCCAGTGAACACCCAGGACTGATCTCGTTGAGGATGGACTGATAGGATCTTCTTGCAGTCCAAGGGACTCTCAAGAGTCTTCTCCAACACCACAGCTCAAAAGCATCATTTCTTTGGTGCTATGCTTTCTTTATAGTCCAACTCTCATATCCATACATGACTACTGGAAAAACAATAGCCCTGACGAGTTGGACCTTAGTTGGCAAAGTAATGTCTCTGCTTTTTAATATGTTGTCGAGGTTGGTCATGACTTTCCTTCCAAGGAGTAAGCATCTTTTAATTTCATGGCTGCAGTCACCATCTGCAGTGATTCTGGAGCCCAAAAAAGTAAAGTCAGCCACTGTTTCCGCTGTTTCCCCATCTATTTGCCATGAAGTGATGGGACAAGATGCCATGATATTAGTTTCTGAATGTCGAGCTTTAAGCAAACATTTTCACTCTCCTCTTTCACTTTCATCAAGAGGCTCTTTAGTTCTTCACTTTCTGCTGTAAGGGTGGTGTCATTTGCATATCTGAGGTTATTGATATATCTTCCAGCAATCTTGATTCCAGCTTGTGCTTTATCCAGCATAGCATTTCTCATGATGTACTCTGCATATACGGAGAAGGCAATGGCACCCCACTCCAGTACTCTTGCCTGGAAAATCCCATGGATGGAGAAGCCTGATAGGCTATAGTCCATGGGGTCACGAAGAGTTGGACACGACTGAGCGACTTCACTTTCACTTTTCACTTTCGTGCATTGGAGAAGGAAATGGCAACCCATTCCAGTATTCTTGCCTGGAGAATCCCAGGGATGGAGGAGCCTGGTGGGCTGCAGTCTATGGGGTCGCACAGAGTCGGACATGACTGAAGCGACTTAGCAGCAGCAGCAGCACTCTGCATATAAGTTAAATAAGCAGAGTGACAGTATACAGCCTTGATGTACTTCTTTTCCTATTTGGAACCAGTCTGTTGTTCCATGTCCAGTTCTAACTGTTACATCCTGACCTGCATACAGATTTCTCCAGAGGCAGGTCAGGTGGTCTGGTATTTCCACCTCTTTCAGAATTTTCCACAGTTTACAGTGATCCACACAGTCAAAGGCTTTGGCATAGTCAATAAAGCAGAAATAGATGTTTTTTCTGGAACTCTCTTGCTTTTTTGATGAACCATCGGATGTTGGCAATTTGATTTCTGGTTCCTCTGCCTTTTCTAAATCCAGCTTGAACATCTGGATGTTCCCGGTTCACCGATTGCTGAAGCCTGGCTTGGAGAATTTCGAGCATTACTTTACTGCATGTGAGATGAGTGCAATTATGCAGAAGTTTGAGCATTCTTTAGCATTGCCTTTCTTTGGAATTGGAATGAAAACTTACTTTTTCCAGTCCTGTAGCCACTGCTGAGTTTGCCAATTTTGCTGGCATATTGAGTGTAGCACTTTCATAGCATCATCTTTTAGAATTTGAAACAGCTCAACTGAAATCCATCACCCCCACTAGCTTTGTTCATAGTGATGCTTCCTAAGACCCACTTGACTTCACATTCCAGGATGTCTGGCTCTAGGTGACTAATTACACTATCGTGATTATCTGGGTGATAAAGATTTTTTTTTTTTGGTACAGTTCTTCTGTGTCTTGTTTCCACCTCTTCTTAATATCTTCTGCTTCTGTTAGGTCCATACCATTTCTGTCCTTTACTGAGCCCATCTTTGCATGAAATGTTCCTTGTTATCTCTAATTTTCTTGAAGAGATCTTAAGTCTTTCCCATTCTATTATTACCCTCTATTTCTTTGTACTGGTCACTTTGGGAGTCTTTCTTATCTCTCCTTTCTATTCTTTGGAACTCTGCATTCAAATGGGTATATCTTTCCTTTTCTCCTTTGCTTTTCAATTCTCATCTTTTCATAGCTATTTGTAAGGTCTCCTCAGACAGCCATTTTGCTTTTTTGCATTTCTTATTCTTGGGGATGGTCTTGATCCTTGTCTTTTGTACAATGTCATGAACCTCCATCCATAGTTCACCAGGCACTTTGTCTAACAGATCTAGTCCCTTAAATCTATTTCTCTTTCCACTGTATAATCATAAGTGATTTGATTTAGGTCATATCTGAATGGTCTAGTGGTTTTCCCTACTTTCTTCAATTTAAGTCTGAATTTCACAATAAGAAGTTCATGATCTGAGACACAATCAGCTCCCAGTCTTGTTTTTGCTGACTGTATAGAGCTTCTCCATCTTTGGCTGAAAAAAATATAATCAATCTGATTTCAATGTTGGACATCTGGTGATGTCAATGTGTAGATCCTTCTCTTGCGTTTTTGGGATAGGGTGTTTGCTATGACAAGTGCCTTCTCTTGCCAGTACTCTATTAACCTTTGCCCTGCTTCATTCTGTACTCCAAGGCCAAATTTGCCTGTTACTCCAGGTATATCTTGACTTCCTACTTTTGCATTCCAGTTCCTATAATGAAAAGCACATCTTTTTCAGGTGTTAGTTCTAAAAGGTCTTGTGGATCTTCATAGAAGCATTCAACTTCAGCTTCTTCAGCATTACTGGTCAGGGTATAGACTTGGATTACCATGATATTTAATGGTTTGCCTTGGAAAGGAACAGAGATCATTGTGTAATTTTTGAGATTGCATTCAAGTACTGCATTTTGGGCTCATGTTGACTATGATTGCTACACCATTTCTTCTAAGGGATTCATGTCCACATTAGTAGATGGTCCTCTGAGTTAAATTCACCCATTCCAGTCCATTGTAGTTCGCTGATTCCTAGAACGTTGACATTCACTCTTGCCATCTCCTGTTTGACCACTTCCCAAAATAAATATCTGCAAAATCAACCCCGAACACTTAAGAAAAGGGTAATCAGTTGAGTTCAAGTGCTCAGTCGTATCTGACTTTTTGCGACCCCATGGACTGCAGAACACCAGGCCTCCCTGTCTATCACCAAATCCTGGAGTATACTCAAACTTTTGTCCATTGAGTCAGCGATGCCATCCAACTATCTCATCCTCTGCCATCCCCTTCTCTTACCCCCTTTCCTAGCATCAGGGTCTTTTCCAATGAGTCAGGTCTTCGCATCAGGTGGCCAAAGTATTGGAGCGTCATCTTCAACATCAGTCCTTCCAATGAATATTCAGGACTGATTTCCTCTAGGATGAACTGGTTGGATCTCCTTTCAGTCCAAGGGACTCTCAAGAGTCTTCTCCGACACCATAGTTCAAAAGCATATTCTTCAGCACTCAGCTGTCTTTATAGTCCAACTCACATCCATACATAACTACTGGGAAAACCATAGCATTGACTAGATGGACCTTTGTTGGCAAAGTAATGTCTCTGCTTTTTAATATGCTGCCTATGTTGGTCATAACTTTTCTCCCAAAGAATAAGTGTCTTTTTATTTCATGGCTGCAATCACCATCACAGTGATTTGGGAGCTCAAAAAAAAAAAAAAAAAAAACAGTCTGCCACTGTTTCCACTGTTTCTCCATCTATTTTCCATGAAGTGATGGGACCGAATGCCATGATCTTTGTTTTCTGAATGTTGAGCTTTAAGCCAACTTTTTCACTCTCCTCTTTCACTTTCATCAAGAGGCTCTTTAGTTCTTCCTCACTTTCTGCCATAAGGGTGGTGTCATCTGCATAATTGAGGTTATTTATATATCTCCCAGCAATCTTGATTCCAGCTTGTGCTTCCTCCAGCCCAGCATTTCTCGTGATGGACCTTGCATATAAGTTAAATAAGCAGGGTGACAATATACAGCCTTGATGTACTCCTTTTCCTATTTGGAACCACTCTGTTGTTATGTCCGGTTCTAACTGTTACTTCCTGACCTGCATACAGGTTTCTCAAGAGGCAGGTCAGGTGATCTGGAATTCCCATCTCTTTCAGAATTTCCCAGTTTATTGTGATCCACACAATCAAAGGCTTTGGCATAGTCAATAAAGCAGAAAGAGATGTTTTTCTGGAACTCTCTTGTTTTTTCAGTGATCCAGCAGAGGTTGCCAATTTGATCTAGGAATATATATATATCAACAATTACTTTAAATTCAAATGGATTAAACGCACCAACCAAAACACACAGAGTGGCTGAATGCATACAAAAACAAATTCTATATATATGCTGTCTGTAAGAAACTCACTTCAGACCTAAACACACATATAGAGTGAAAGTGAGAGGATGGAAAAATATATTCCATGCAGATGCGAAACAAAAGAAAGCTGGAGTAGCAATCCTCATATCAGACAAAATATAAAGCAGATTACAAGATATAAGGAAGGATACCACCTAATGATCAAGGGATCATCCAAGAGGAAGACATAACAATTGTAAATATCTATGCACCCAACAGAGGAGCACTTCAACACATAATACAAACACTAACAGACATAAAAGGAGAAATTGAAAGTAACACAATAATAGTAGGAGACTTTAACACCCCACTCACACCAAGGGAGAGATCATCAAAACAGAAAATTAATAAGGAAACACAATTCTTAAATGATACATTAGATGAGATGGAGCTCATTGATATCTTCAGGACATTTCATCCAATTGCAGAAGAATACACCTTCTCAAGTGCACATAGAACATACTCCAGGATAGACCACATCTTGGGTCACAAGTCAAACCTCAGTAAATTTAAGAAAATTGAAATTGTATCAAGCATCTTCTCTGACCACAATGCTATGGAACTAAATGTCAATTACAAGAAAAAAAAAAACTGTAAGAAACACAAACACATTGAGATTAAGCAACACGTTTCTAAATAACCAACAGGTTACTGAGGAAATCAAAAGGGAAATCAAAAAAATTCTAGAAACAAAGGACAATGAAAACATGAGAACTCAAAACCTATGTGATGCAGCAAAAGCAGTTCTAAGAGGGAAGTTTATAGCAATGCAATCCTACCTCAAGAAACAAGGAACACGAAGAATAGATAACCTAACTTTACACCTAAAACAACTGGGAAAAGAAGAACAAAAAACCCCAAAATTAGTAAAAAGAAAGAAATCATAAAGATCTGAGCATAAATAAATGAAAAAGAAATGAATGAAACAATAGTTATGATTAATAAAACTAAAAGCTGGTTATTTGAGAAGATAAACAAAATTGACAAACCTTTAGCCAGACTCATCAAGCAAAAGAGAGAGAAGAATCAAATCAACAAAACTAGAGATAAAAAAGGAAAGGTTACAACAGAGAATGCAAAAATACAGGGGATTATAAGAGACGATTGTGAACAACTACATGGCAATAAAATGGATAACCTGGAAGAAATGGACAGATCCTTAGAAGAGTTCAATCTTCAAAGACTGAACAAGGAAGAAATAGAGGTTATTAACAACCTGGCTACAAGTACTGAAATTGAAGCTGTGATCAAAAATCCCCTAAAAAACAAAGCCCAGGACCAGAAGACTTCACTGCAAAATTCTATCAACCATTTAAAGAAGCACTAATGACTATCTTTCTAAAATTCTTTCAAAAAATTGCAGAGGAAGGAACACTTCCAAAATCATTCTATGAGGACCATCACCCTGATACCAAAACCAGATAAAGACAACCTAAAAAAAGAAAACTACAGGCCAATATCACTGATGAACATAGATGCAAATATCCTCAACAAAATTTTAGCAAACAGAATTCAGCCACACATCAAAAAGCTCATCCACCATAATCAAGTCGGGTTTATTCCAGGAATGAAAGGATTCTTCAATATATGCTAATCAAACAGTGTTATACACCATATTAACAACTTGAAAGATAAAAACCATATTATAATCTCAATAGATGCACAAAAAGCCTTTGACAAAATTCAGCACCCATTTATGATGAAAACTCTTCAAAAAATGGGCACAGAAAGAACCTACCTCAACATAGTAAAGGCCATATATGATAAGCTTACAGCAAACATTCTATTGAAAGCATCCCCACTAGATCAGGAACAAGATAAGGGTGCCCACTTTCCCCACTATTATTCAACATAGATATGGAAGTCCTAGCTACAGCAATCAGAGAAGAAAAAAAAATAAGAGGAATCCAGATGGGAGAAGAAGACGTAAAGCTCTCACTGTTTGCAGATGACACAATACTGTACATAGAAATCCCTAAAGATAGTATCAGAAAATTACTAGAGCTAATCAGTGAATTTAGCAAAGTTGCAGGATACAACATCAATACACAGAAATCACTTGCATTTCTATATACTAACAATGAAAGAAAGAGAAATTAAGGAATCAATCCCATTCACCATTGCCACAAATAGAATGAAATATTTAGGAATAAACTTACCTAAGGAGACAAAATAACTGTACCCAGGAAATTATAAGACACTGATGAAAGAAATCAAGGAGGACATAAACAGATGAAGAGATATTCCATGCTCCTGGATAGCAAGAATTGGTATTGTGAAAATGGCTATACTACCAAATGCGATCTACAGATTCGATGCAATCCTTATCAAATTACCAACGGCATTTTCACAGAACTAGAAAAAAAATTTCGTAATTCATATGGAAACACACAAGACCCTGAATAGCCAAAGCAGTCTTGAGAAAGAAGAATGGAACTGGTAGAATCAACCTTTCTGACTTCAGATTATACTACAAAGCTACAGTCATCAAGGCAGTATGGTAATGGCACAAAAACAAAAATATAGACCAAAGGAACAAGATAGAAAGCCCAGAAATAAACCCATGCACCTATAGGTACCTTATTTTTGACAAAGGAGGCAAGAATATACAATGGGGAAAAGAGAGCCTCTTCAATAAATGGTGCTGGGAAAGCTGGACAGCTACATGTAAAAGAATGAAATTAGAACACTTCCTAACACCATACACAAAGATAAACTCAAAATAGATTAAAGACCTAAGTGTAAGACCAGAAACTATAAAACTCTTAGAGAAAAACACTGACAGAACACTCGATAACATAAATGAAGGCAAAATCCTCTATGACCCAACTCCTAGAGTAACAGAAATAAAAACGAAAGTAAATAAATGGGACCTGATTAAACTTAAAAGCTTTTGCACAGCAAAGGAAACTATAAGCAAGGTGAAAAGACAACCCTAAGAATGGGAGAAAATAATTCAAATGAAACAACTAACAAAGGATTAATTTCAAAATAATACAAGCAGCTCATATATCAATGCCAGAAAAGCAAACAACCCAATCAAAAAGTGGGAAAAAGACCTAAACAGACATTTCTCCAAAGAAGACATAAAGATGGCTAACAAACACATGAAAAGATGCTCAACATCACTCATTATTAGAGAAATGCAAGTCAAAACCACAATGAGATATCACATCACCCTGGTTAGAATCATTTCAGTTCAGTTGCTCATCCCATGCGCAACTCTTTGAGACCCCATGGACTGCAACACCTCACGCTTCCCTGTCTATCACCAACTCCTGGAGCCTACTCAAACTCGTGACCATCACGTCAATGATGCCATTCAACCATCTCATCCTCTGTCATCCCCTTCTCCTCCCGCCTTCAATCCTTCCCAGCATCAGGGTCTTTTCAAATGAGTTGGTGCTTCGCAACAGGTGGACAAATATTGCAGTTTCAGATCTGCATCAGTCCTTCCAATGAACAATCAGGACTGATTTCTTTTAGGATGGAATGGTTGGATCTCTTTGCAGTTCAAAGGAATCTCAAGAGTCTTCTCCAGCACCACAGTTCAAAAGCATCAATTCTTCAGTGCTCAGTTTTCTTTATAGTCCAACTCTCAGATCCATACATGACTACTGGAAAAACCATAGCTTTGACTAGGCGGGACTTTGTTGGTAAAGAAATGTCTCTGCTTTTTAATATGCTATCTAGGTTGGTCATAGCTTTTCTTCCAAGGAGTAAGTGTCCTTTAATTTCATGGCTGCAGTCACCATCTGCAGTGATTTTGGAGCCTCCCAAAATAAAGTCTCTCACTGTTTCCATCATTTCCCCACCTATTTGCCATGAAGTGATGGGACCGGATGCCATGATCATTGTTTTCTGAATGCTGAGTTTTAAGCCAACTTTTTCACTCTCCTCTTTCACTCTCATCAAGAGGCTCTTTTGTTCTTCATCACTTTCTGCCATAAGGGTGGTGTCATCTGTGTATCTGAGGTTATTGATGTTTCTCCTGGCAATCTTGATTCCAGCTTGTGCTTCATCCAGCCTGGCATTTTACATGATGAACTCTGTATATAAGTTAAATAAGCAGGGTGATAATATACAACCTTGCTGTACTCCTTTCCGGATTAGGAACCAGTGTGTTGTTCCATATCCAGTTCTAATTGTTGCATCTTGACGTGCATGCAGATTCCTCAGGAGGCAGGTGAGGTGGTCTGGTATTCCTATCTTTTTAAGAATTATCCACAGTTTGTTGTGATCCACACAGTCAAAAGATTTGGTGTAGTTAGTAAAGCAAAAGTAGATGTTTTTCTGGAACTCTCTTGCTTTTTCGATGATCCATTGGATGTTGACAATTTGATCTCTGGTTCCTCTGCCTTTTGTAATCCATCTTGAACATCTGGAATTTCATGGTTCACACACTGTTGAAGCCAGGCTTGGAGATTTTGAGCATCACTTTGCTCAAAAGTAATGAGCTCAAAAGTAATGCACTCTCACATGAGTGCAATTGTGCAGTAGTTTGAGCATTCTTTGGAATTGTCTTCCTTAGGAATTGGAATGAAAACTGACCTTTTCCAGTCCTGTGGCCACTGCTGAGTTTTCAAGATTTGCTGGCATATTGAGGGCAACAATTTCACAGCATCATCTTTTAGGATTTGAAATAGCTCAACTGGAATTCCATCACATCTACTAGCTTTGTTTGTAGTGATGCTTCCTAAGGCCCACTTGACTTCACATTCCAGGATGTCTGGTTCTAGGTGAGTGATCACACCATCGTGGTTATCTGGCACACGAAGATCTGTTTTGTATAGTTCTTCTGTGTGTTCTTGCCACCTCCTCTTAGTATCTTCTGCTTCTGTTAGGTCCATAGCATTTCTGTTCTTTATTGTGCTCTTCTTTTCATGAAATGTTCCCTTGGTATCTCTAATCTTCTTAGAGATCTTCTAAGAGCTCTCTATTCTTTCCCATTCTATTGTTTTCCTCTATTGTTTTGCACTGATCACTGAGGAAGGCTTTCTTATCTCTCCTTGCTGTTCTTTGGAACTCTGCACTTACATGGGTATATCTTTCCTTTTCTCCTTTGCCTTTAGCTTCTCTTCTTTTGTCAGCTACTTGTAAGGCCTCATCAGACAACCATTTTGCCTTTTTGCATATCTTTTTCTTGGAGATGGTCTTGATATCCATCATCAAAAAGTCTAGTAACAATAATGCTACAGAGGGTGTGGAGCAAAAGGAACTCTCTTGCAGTGTTGGTGGGAATGTAAATTGATTCTTTCACTATGGAAGATCGTATGGAGATTCCTTTAAAAACTAGGAATAAAACCACCATATGACCCAGCAATCCTACCCCTAGGCATATACCCTGAGGAAACTGAAATTGAAAAACACACATGTATCCCGTTGTTCATTGCAGCACTATTTACAATAGTTAGAACATGGAAGCAACCTAGATGTCCATCGACAGATGAATGAATAAAGTTGCAGTACATATACACAATGGAATATTCCTCACCCATATAAATGAATGCATTTGAGTCAGTTCTGATGAGTTGGATGAACCTAGAACCTATTATACAGAGTGAAGTGAGTCAGATCGAGAAAGATAAATATAGCATTCTAACTCACATATATGGAATCTAGAAAAATGGTACTGAAGAATTTATTTACAGGGAAGCAATGTAGAAACAGACATAGAGAATAGACTTATGGACATGGGGAGAGGGGAGGAGAGGGTGAGATATATGGAAGGAGTAACATGGAAACTTATACTACCATAGGTAAAATAGACAGCCAACGGGAATTTTCTGTATGCCTAGAAAACTCAAACAAGGGCTCTCTATCAACCTAGAGGTGTGGGATGGGGTGGTAGATAGGAGGGAGGTTCAAAAGGGGTTATATGTATACTTAGGGCTGATTCATGTTGAGGTTTGACAGAAGGCAACAAAAGTCTGTAAAGCAATTATCCTTCAACAAAAAAAATAAATTAAAAATTAAAAAAAGGAAAAAAATAATAAATTGGCACAGAACCCTGTTGGAGGCAACTGGCATTGTCTACCAATTATACTTCTAATTATTCCATGATATATTAGATATTTGTAAATATTTATATGTTCTAGGTGCGGCTTTGTTTTTTTATCTTTTTTATTTTTGGTAATAGCAAAAGTTTACAATTGGAATAGGTGCAATAATCGTGACATTGACACAAGGGAATGCAATCAACTTAAGCATAAAAAAAAAATGTTCCTATGTATTGATATGGCCAAATTTCCAATATATATGGTTAACTGCAAAGAGTCAGATTATAAAAAAAAAAGAGTGCCTATGAAAAGTTATCCTTTTTAGAAACAATATATATTTACTTTCAAATTTTCTAAAGAGATATATTGATAACTGGTAGTGATTCCGTGAAGACAGTGAGAGGAAGACACAGCTCTGCACTAATTACCTTTCAATTCTCATTGAGCTCTGATTGCACACTGGGCATCATGGGTGGGGGTGCAGAGACTCCACTCTTCACTGATTACATTTTAGTTCTTATTTTAAATTGGAATTATGTAAATATATAACTTACTCAAATATCAAATTCATAAAAAATAAAATCATGTGCAGATACATACACAACTGATCAACATCTAAGGTTAATTATTAATTCATGTCTGTGTGCAAAGAGTTGGACACGACTGAGTTCAGATCTTAGACCTGAATGCAAACAAATAAAGAAATTTAGATGTTGAGAGGTTACAATCTTTTAATGGAATGGTTACAAATTCTAATGTATTTGAAATTTCTCATATTTTGCCATTCTACAAAGGATACATAAAAAAAAAATCATCAACACCTATATCCTCACAAAAAGCCTAACTTTAAAAGTGGAATTGATAAAGGAGAACAGATTTTATTCC
The DNA here is from genome assembly GCF_054371585.1 of Giraffa tippelskirchi. NCBI lineage: Eukaryota > Metazoa > Chordata > Mammalia > Artiodactyla > Giraffidae > Giraffa > Giraffa tippelskirchi. The sequence goes on along the minus strand of NC_137275.1, from coordinate 59,783,450 downwards.
ATTAACTGGGCACTACAATGATACCACTGGTAAAATTTTAGTCTACATTGTGAGCTAGAAAATGGCCAGTTTATTTGATTAGTAAAAAATAGATGCAGTTATTTAAGTTTCAGAATGCCTGGGTTAAGAAAACAAATAGACAAAGAATACATTTCCTTGTCAATGCTGATAATTATTTGAAACATCACTAGAGAAAGAACAAAGCATGATGTTTTCTATCACTTTAACTGCTCTAAAAAAATAAGGAAATTTTGTGGTGGAGATATTACTTGGTTGAAATTTCAGAACAGTGATTAAAATCTTAGCTCCTCCATTGGGAGCTGCTGATTAACTTCCCTAGTTTACTTTAATAATTCATTGCATACTGAAAATATTCCCTTTGTCACACAGTCACAGTCAGATTTAAATGTATAATATATGAAGTGCTTATCAGCACACTATCCAATCTGCAAGCATTAATCAATATTAGTTGACACTGAAGCAGTGTCTATGTAAGTATAAAAATGCCTTTTTTATAAACTCCTCCATGTCCTGGTAATATCCAATCAGAACCAAGATTGTGTAACCTGAGAGATTACTTAGGCATTTCTCTTTCACAGAATTCTTTACTTTAAATGAATATATTATATTAAGTTAAATTTACTTACTCTTAATTTTATTTCTTTCCAAACCAATTTTGAGAAACAGTGTGAACAGACTCTATATCTCATTTTTGAGCTATAAAGCATAATTATTCACTAACTGCAATAACTTGAGATTGTAAAGCACCTGTAAGTGAAATTCCATACTATTCTTACCAGAATCAATAGCCTTACATTTTAAATATTGTCTACCCCTGGAAATACAACTTGTTGTTGACATTTTTCATCAGAAATATCTGTGAAGCTTGCTAAGAACAATGACTACAATAACAACCACCACAAAAAATGATGTTTTATTTTTCCTAAATCAGAAAGCATCCATGACTTTATAGTTTGTATCTATTAGATTAAAATATATATTCTTTTAAAATATTTGACACATATAATTCTAAAGAGCTAGTTTAAGTATAAATATATGACTAATAGCATCAAAAAGTAAATTTTTTATAGCAGAATTAAATACATGCAATAGGACTAATCACTTAAAGCTGTATATTACTAGCATATAAAGACAGAATAATGGGAAAAAAGAAAACTTATAAATACACTTAAATATATTTGCCAATTTAGAGTATGTTTAAGGTATTATCCCAATATGTGGGAATAAATATGCTTGAGATGACTAATTGGCATTGTGGAAAATATTATTCATATCAATAACCTAAAAGATGAAGCAAAACTCCAAAACTACTCAAGTATTTAAAACAATAAACATAACAATGTAAAGAAACTGTGGGAGACTTCATTTTTACTTTTGAAGGGAGGAAAAATTCCTAAAGCCATAAAGAAAAGGTTGAAATAGTCACTCAATATGTAGAGATAAATGTAGATACATATGGATGTAGATATATTTATAGAAATTGGTAGAGAAAAGCTAATATACTTATTAATACAACAGGTTATTATCCCTAGTGCATAAGGAGTTTTACAAACTGATCTTTTTTAATAGAAACTAACAGAGTTTTGAAAACACAGGTTTCAAATAACAATACATTAAACTTAGGAAAAAAGTACTGAATATCTCTCAGGATAAAACAAATAAACTTTGAGAAAATAAAAATAAGAAAACAAAAAATAAATACTTTAAAATTATTATTACAAGATAAACTGAAAAAGAATATTAAAAATGTTAAGAGTATATTTGAACAAAAATGGAATCAAATTGGGCAACACCAAACCAGAAGTGGTTGTGAATGAAAGTCGCTCAGCCGTGTCCGACTCCTTGCGACCTCAAGGACTATACAGTCCATGGAATTCTCCAGGCCAGAATACTGGAGTGGGTAGTCTTTCCCTTCTTCAGGGGTTCCTCTCAACCCAGGGATCGAACCCTGGTCTTCTGCATTGCAGATGGATTCTTTACCAGCTGAGCCACAAGGGAAGCCCAGAAGTGGTTGAGGGCTCTACTAATAGGACTCAGGGACAGACTTATGTTGAAAAGGTATGGAAGCAAAGCAAAAATAAAATTACTGATTGGCTATAGTTTAAAGCCTAGGCTGTTGTGATTTGTTTTCCTTAGGTTTCTATTTTATAACTCTACATTTACAGACTTAGATTTTAGTTTGCTTGCAATAGCTGTCATAACATTAGAGACTCCTCAGTCTAATAATCTCCTTCTTTAACTATTTTAACAGTACACTGAGATACTGATTTTTACCTCTCAGCTTTGAAAAAGCCTAATGTTCAATAATACTTTATGTTTGGGAAGATGTGGAGAAACCCGTTGATAGGAACATAAATTGGAAACCAGCAAAGAAAATTTGATACCTTTAAAACACATATGGTAATTTTTTACTATTTGTGTGTATATCTATGTGTCTATCTACATTTGCCTATATATATGTCTAAATCTAGGTCTCTATCTTCTAACTCAGCAATTTCTTCACTGAGAATTGATTCTATAGATATTAGATACATATTATGCATTCAGGAAGGAACAGGAGTGCACAGCACTGAAATGACCAATGTATATTTTTATTCACAGTAGCATTGCTCACGTTACAAAAGCCTAGAAACAACTTAAATGCACAAGAATGGATATGTTACATAAATTGTAGTACATATTTACAATCAAAAAAATTTTTAAACACTACATGCACAAACATATACACAAATAAGTGAAGATGGAGAAGGATTTTTAGATACAGTTAGGTAAAGATTGTTAAGTATAAAAGCAAGGTGTCCAACAAAGGGTATTCTATCCTATGTTCCATAAAAAAGTGAAAGCATAAATACATATTTTCATCATTTAAAAAAATACCCTGGAGGGGCTTCCCTGGTGGTTCAGTGTTAAAGAATCTGTCTGCCAATGCATGAAATATGGGTTTGATCCCTGATCCAGGAAGATCTCACATGCCTTGGAGCAACTAAGCACAGCTCAAGTACAACTACTGAGCCTGTGCTCTAGGACCAGGGAGCCACAACTACTGAATCCCACTAACCCCAGAGCCCATGATCCCAAAAGAGAAGCCATTGCAATAGAAAAGCCCATGCAGCTACAACCAGACTCAGCACAGCTACAAATAAATAAATTATATTTAAAAAAAAAAAAAAAAGCCTGTAAAGTTCAATTAGAAACTAACACAAGGGCTTATTTCTGGTGGTATTCCCAGATGGAGGGTCAGGACCAGAGAGGACTGAGAACAAGTGTGGAAACAAAACTCGATATTTTTCATCCATTTGCTTTTGTGAATTGGGTGGCTGCAGTATCTACTAAAATATAGCTTAGAGAAAAGAAAAAAAAAAAACAAAAAACAAACCCTAACTGCACAGCTGACTCAATGGCTTCAGGTCATTAGCAGCAGGACAACCTGACAGCTTTGGTTGTTGCCCAGGAATATTATTTGCACCTTTGCAGGTTCAGTTGCACAACAATGGCCTGCCTGAGGGTGTTTTTTGTCTTTTCCTCTTTCTTGACCATTTTCCCCTGGAGTCTTTTCTCAGCTAATGTACAAGAATTTAAACTACTTTGTGTACAGTTTCTATAGATAGAAACCAAGAATCATTAACCAATTTTTTGAGCAGTACTTTAAGGTTAATTTGTATCTTTTTAGCATTAAGTCCATAGGACATTGTCTCCTTCCAAACACTGCACTTTCCTCACAGAGAAAGAAAAACAGTGTTCACAAACATCATCTAACTTACATTCAAATAATTCCAAAATTGAATGAATACTCCAAAGATGAGGTAAGAATTGAGGATCCCACATGTTAAATTGTCTAAAGTCACAAAAAATAAAGTGATTCAGGCTAAGTACTAAACTATATTATTGACTTCTTTCTCCAGTAAACCAGGCTAATATTGAAGTCTTTCTTTTCATAGGAACTAGCTCTCTGTGATGGATTTGTTGTAGCCGTGCGTTCCGGTAAACAAACTCACTCAGAAGGACAATGCAGATCGTGGAGTGCAGTTTATTACACCGGTGGGCCCAAGGCAGAGTCTTCTCTTAGCCAACGACCCCGACCAGTTTTTGTGAAAACCTTATATACCCTAAGTGTATGTGCCTAAACCCACCTCCCCAAATTCCCTGAAACTAGTTGGAAAACGGAAAAGAAAGATACAAAGTTAACCCGTGATTCATATGGCTTAAGCCTAGGTAGTTAACAGTGGACAATTATCAATAGGCCTGTGGTCATATCCTAATAAGCATAATAGAATTTATGATTCTATTTGGTTACACAGATAATTAGGGTATTCTTTTAGGCAACCGAGTGTCTAGGTAGGAGCCCTGGGGCTCTTCCTTCTGGGGGTTCTGGTTTTCCAGTTGATATGTCGTTTCCAAAGATACTGGGCATAAAGCTCAAAGTCCACAGTCCGGACCAAGATGGAGTCCTGCTTTCAAGATGGAGCTTGTTCTGTCTGTTTCCTCCTTCACTATAATTCCCACACTACTCGGCACGTCACCCCTCTCAGTGTCTATGCTGAGACCTTTACACTCTCTCTCTAAAATAAACTCTGCTTGCCTGCTATTGTGTTTGCACATTTGAGAAATTCATTCTTTGGCTCCACGAACAAGAACTTGGATTCCCATTTCAGAAGTGGGGCAAAACTTAGGGAAGCTGCCAGCATCAAGTCCTGATCTGTTGCTGCAGAAGTTATGAGTCAGAGTCCTATTGTTAATAAATGGTCTGGCCTTTGTCCCTGTGTATATTCAGTCTCTCACTGCCCTTAAGGAAGGTACTCTCTGTTGGGAAAACATATGACCAAGATTACTGAGAAAATAAAATTCCTATTTGTGGCAAGACAAGAAAAATTTCAGTATAAAAGTTTTCTTTCCCCATCTGGACCTCATCTCTCCCCTTTAGTGTGTGTTGTGTAACCTCCTTAACCAGATAGTCTTCAGAGATAACATTCCTTCTTAATCTCCTAAAGGGTCACAACTCTTTAGGAGATAATCTTCCTTGTTAATCCTGTAAGGGGCCACATGCAGTATTGTTGCACAGATATGGATTGTGTAAACTGTCAATATTATGTAATTTGACTTATAATCCTTTGTCTTAAAACCTTGTATAACTGTGCTTTGATTTCTAATGAGAATAGTCCTCAGAGTTTTCTGAAAGACTATCTCTCATGTTATAATCTTCAGGTTGGCTCAAATAAAATTTTCCATTTCTGTCTTAGATCAGTTGTTCATTAATTTTTTGATTAACACAACCAACTTTCCCCTCAGCCTGACTGAACTTTAGACATCTTTCTTGCCAACTCTGGGACCGTTTTTTCATAGAGCATTTAATTTAGAAAACTTGTAATTATAAATTCTTTCTCTGACCCTTTGGATCTAAACCCTTTAAAAAGTGTCTTGCCAGTTTCCAGCCCAGGTCTGTCTTTCTCAAAGTCATGGGAGCTAGCATTTTGAAATAAAATCACCAAGGAAAACAGTGCCCTATATTCCAGTCTCTATAAGAGGGTAGGAGCCTAACTCCTAACTTCCTAGAACAGCTCATTGCAAATTGTAAAACTGCCTCTCATCAAGAAGAGGAAGTTTATTTCTTCTTTTGGCAAAGCTAGGGAGCAAACAAAGATTTTTGATCTTGTGATGCTTGTGATCTCCCTCAAGCCCAACTCTTAAAATTTCTCCTAACCTTTCATTTAAATGGAGTTAAGTTCAGACTTTCTCTCTCTCCTGTTTCAATAGCACTGAATAAAATCCTCCTTACCTGTTCAACTGCATTTGGTGCAAACTTTGCATTGTCAAATGCATCATAACTAGTGTCACAATTTTTTTCTATCATATACTTCAAAGAATAAAATAAGTTGTTAGATGTGAAAGGTAGAAAGATTAAAGTAAAAATATAATTTAAAATATTAACAATAAAACAAGAGATAAATAGGTATTGGCTGCAACACAATTAGCAAATTGAGCCTTGTTTGCATAACCAGTCATTAATTAAAAAAGGAAAAGTAAACTTCGCTTAATTTTTTTTGGCATAAAAAAATCAATGATTAAAATGATTAAATGATAGAAACCTCAGACTAGTGATGTAAATTGAGCAAGATAGGGTCTTTAGGGCCAAGCAGCTTCAGCTTTTTTTTGTTTCTTTTTCATCTTTCTATAAGCATATGTGGTCATCATGAGGGTCCCTGACTGGTGTTAGCCCAAGACACTTTTTTTTTTTTCTGTATATAATTTTGTTTATGATTATAGTAGTTTTTCTAACTTTGGTCACATTCCATAATTCTCTTAATACAATCATTAACAGAGTATATACAGTTAACAGTTGGTCCACACAGAGAAGGATGAGTTTTGAAATAGCTGCCAAAACAAACAAGCAAAAAGAATGAATTATTATCTGCTCTAAAATGGAACTTCAGAATATTAGTTGCAAATTCTTACTAACATTCCGTCCACTATGTCTAGATAATTATTCTGTACAACTTCTGAAAATCTTTAAGGAAGTTTATGTAGACATTTAAATAGTTAAGGGTTACTCAATCACACTAACTTTTATACAAATCTATAAGAAGAGAGAAAATCTAATGTGGAATTATTAAAAAGCATTTCTGTGTCAGTAGGGGCATGGTGATTTGATTAGCCACAAGCATCTGCCTGACCTCATTTGTTTTCTAGGTTTAATATAATCTCCATCTACTCATTCATTTAATGCTGATTTCTCTTCATGACCCACAAAGACTTGCCTCAGGATGGGCATATCCTTCTTTTAGGAACTTAACATCAATAGCAAAGACACTTTGTCTTTTTTCTCTATAATATAATAAAACCATGATTTAAATAGAGACCCTATCAAATGTTTCAGTATTCTTAGTTGTCCGTCTTAATTGTATTGAACTAGTAGAGATATGGGGGGAAGGCAATGGCACCCCACTCCAGTACTCTTGCCTGGAAAATCCCATGGACGGAGGAGCCTGGTAGGCTACAGTCCATGGCGTTGCTGGGGGTTGGACACGACTGAGCGACTTCACTTTCACTTTTCACTTTCATGCATTGGAAAAGGAAATGGCAACCCACTCCATTGTTCTTGCCTGGAGAATCCCAGGGACGGGGGAGCCTAGAGGGCTGCCGTCTATGGGGTGGCATAGAGTCGGACACGACTGAAGCGACTTAGCAGCAGCAGCAGCAGCAGCAGCAATAGAGATATGATTCCCTTTAAAACACTGCCAAATGTTTGCCACTGCTATCAGTTTCCTATGAATGTTTTCTCTGTATCTATTCTGTGTCCTTAAAACTGCTGTCTCAAGGGCTCAGGGCCGGGGCAATGGGATTACCCAGAGGGATGGGATGGGGAGGGAGGTGGATGGGGGGTCCAGGAAGGGGAATACATGTAAACCCATGGCTGATTCATGTCAATGTATGGCAACAACTATTACAATATTGTAAAGTAATTAGCCCCCAAATAAAATAAATAAATTTATAAAAAAAATAAGAAATAAAAAGGAAAAAATATTATGCCATTAAAAAAAAAAAAACAAAAAACTGCTGTCTCTTAGTTTTTGAAAAAGTTTCCAGAACACTTGTAATTCAGAAAACTCTCAAATTTTACTGAATGTTTGTTGTCAGGAAATTTGCACTGGCTTTAAAACACACAATTTAAATTTTTATAATCCTGTGATACAGATATCATATAATGTAAGTGTTATTGTTCAGTAACTGAGAAATATTAGTAAGTAGCAGAACCTATACCCGTTGCCATTAGTCAATATTGATTTCCCATTCCATTGGTGTTCCATCGCCTCAGTGGCTGCAACCAGAAGAGAACTATTTGGTTCATGGCTCTATTTCATGAGGGGCTTCCCAGCTGGTGCTAATGGTAAAGAACCTGCCTGCCAATGTAGGAGATGGAAGAGACATGGGTTCGATTCCTGGGTTGGGAAGATCCCCTGGAGAAGGGCATGGCAACCCACTCCAGTATTCTTGCTTGGAGATTCCATGGACTGTGGAGCCTGGCGGGCTATAGTGCATATGGTCACAGAGTCGGATAGAACTGAAGTGACTTATCATGCACTATTTCATGATAGTCATAGTCTATATATTATTTTTAAGTAAATGAGGTCCACACTCAAGCTCCTGTTAACCTTACAAAATGAAACAATCACTGAATTTATTAGCAAAATAAGCTTATTAGAGAGCATAGAATTATAGGGCATTATGGCAAAACATGTGCAATTTCAGTGAAACAAAGGTGACTCTTTTATAGAGGAGTAGAAGTTGGGAGGAGCCGTTTATAACAAAAAGCCCACTGAAGAAGACTGGGAGTTCAAAGCATAGTAGCTTTTCATTGGCTGAGTTGTGACAGTCTCTGATTGGCTGAGCTGTTGCCAGGGGAGAAAAAAATATTTCTTCCTTCTACTGGTGGTAATAATGTCACTTCCTACTAAAGATGCAATGTGTCTCTTCTTGTTGGGATCTGCACGGAGGTCAAGTGGTACTTGAATGAGAGCTCCCCTTTCTGGCCTCCTGACTCCATTTTAGCAAGGTTATTAATTTTTATACTTTCAACCTAACAAAGTTATTGGAAACATAGTTATGTTATACAACATAATCAATATTATAATTTTGCATCAAATATTATAATTTTGCATCAAATATTATAAGAGAACACAGACTCCTCTCAGCAAAAAAAAAAAAACAAATTAAAAGTTTAATCTTTTTTATATTGTCTTTAGTTTTAAATTACTGTGAACTACAGTAATAATTTCAAAAGAAATATGCAGTCCAAACCATGTCCTTCTTTATTATTTTGAGTGTCTTATGAGGTTTTTTTTTTTTGGCATTTTATCTCCTAACATGTATTATATGATTTTTCCTCCAAAGGCACGCTCAGATCTTCAGAAAACACCAAGATTAAAAAAGAAAAAGAAAAAAATGAAAGTATATATAAATGTAATTACAAAGTATGATATATGCACGGTTTTGATTATTTTAAATCTTCTAAATGAAATGGGCAGCATCACAAACCTATCACCTTATCCAAAATTTATTAAGAATATATGCCAATGGAACTGTTATTTTTCATTTTACATGATTTTCTAAAGCTCCTTGACTCAGTTTCTGGTGAAATTACATCTCATTCCAGGAATAAAAAGTTCTTTGCTGTTTTTCTTTGTTTCACGACTTCATTCTCCTCTATAGAAAACAGAGTTTCATCATTAGACCCTTAGAAAAATATATTTATTAAATCTCTTGTCCATAGTCCAGTTCTGAGAATCATATACAAGAAGGCTTGGTTTATAAGGAAGGAAGCAATGGTGATTCAACTAAAGCTGAGTGGTAATTGACATGCAATACCCAACACATACAGACAGGGCCAAGCTGAAGGAAATATCCAAGAGAGAGTATTACAACTTGATGGGTTTAAATATGGATGCTTAGAGATTGGAAACTAGACACTGAGAAATTCATGTAAGTAAAAAACTATTTTACAGCTGTGTTAAAATATGTGCACACATACATAGAATGGATTGACATATCAGATGTGTGTCTTAGAGGGCCTGCTATTTGGATCAGTCTCACTAAAATGACTAGTTCTCATTCTTTAGCTGATAATATATAAATGTTCTGCAGATTGTGTCTCTTGAGTTGAAAATATTATATTGGAAATGGACATATTGTAAAGATTCTAATGGTTAATGCTATTCTATGTCTTTTTATTAATATTTTTATTGGAAATATTCTTGTTTTATGTTTGCCATATTTTCCTAATGCTCTTCAATGAACATGTATGGCTTTTAAATCCAAAATAATGCATGTTACTAAAAAATAGTATATATATATGTTTTTTAAGCCCTGACAAATAAGGGAAATACTGAAAATGAAATCAGTAAAATAAATTTCTTATTTGGTTAACTGAAAACAAAAATGACAAGCCCAAAGTGGATTTAATTGGGCAATTGTCCGTATTTTATGTCCTAGATATTAATTTTTGTGTTCCTGAGTATATATATAGTTGTGAAAAATATGGACTATCATTAGTGTTGAAATGTTTCTATGTCTTTATTCAATAAAATATTGTGGAACAAATCACAAATTTTTTAAAAGTTATGTAATAAAAATAACTAAATAATGAACTTAGTGACTGTACAAATAAATGAATAATATATTCTAGTTGTAAATACCTGACTTGAAAATAAATTATGTCATGTATGGGTAGTGCAGAACAGAATTTTCCAAATAATTGAAGGAATTCAGGTTACCCTGTGACTGACCTCAATTATTCTTAAGTGAGAAATTACCACAGAAGGCATTTTCCATAAAGTCATAATGCTTTACTTCTGAAAGTTTGGGAAAACAGTGCCTGTCACACAACTTTTCGTATACAAATGGCATATAAACAGGATTGATAAACTCATTAAATTAGACTCATAGATTCACTGAGTTTTGAGGCTACAAGTATATTCTAGAAATCATTTAATCTCATCTGTCATCTGTTGGGTCAAAAAGCAGAGGCATAAACACCAACAATATTTCCTCATATCACACAATGACTTAATTAGGAGTTTTGGTTAGAATCCTGCGCTATTCCTGTTCAATTATTGGTCCCTACACTATAATGAATCTGTTTTCCTTAAGGACACATAAATACACATTGGCAGGATAAAACTATATAAACTGATCTGCAATTTTAGTTAAAAATGATAATTTGATCAATACACTAGTTAATCAAACAAATAAACCAGAAAAAAAAATGGAAAAAATATTGGTGGTGGTTGTTTAGTCACTTAGTCTTGCCCAACTCTTTGCAACCCCATGAACTGTAGCCTGCCAAGCTTCGCTGTCCATGGGATTTCCCAAGCAAGAATACTGGAGTGGGTTGCAATTTCCTTCTCCAGGGAATCTTCCCAACCCAAGGATTGAACTCATGTCTCCTGCAAGTCTCCTGCATTGCAGGTGGATTCTTAACCACTGAGCCACCAGGGAAGCCTGGTCTGGTGTATGTATTAACAAATTTATTACCTTATATTGAGCCCATTATCACTTTCACTTTGTGTTTTGTAGTTATAATCCATAACAAAAATGGAGATATACCAATCAAATACAAAGTTATGATAGGAAAAATATATAATAATACTTAAAATATTGACAACTGCACAATTCCAAGCAGATAGTGATTATGTTCAAATCTCTGTAAATAGAGCTCTAACCAGAGTTGAGAACAGTTTTCAGCAGCTTAAAGCCTTGACTCAAGGATGACCCCAGGTTCCTCCAATCCCTCCCCTCCTTGCCTGCCTGAGAAAGCTCAGTGTTGCCAGGAAAATTTGCTGTTTGTTCCAGCCAAAACTTGGTGATAACCAGATCAATATCTGAATTCCGTCTTGGAGCCGTTACTTTAGAAATCTTGAGATTTTAAATCCTTTCTCTGTCCTTTCAGATGTAAATCTTTTACCCAAAACTGTTTCCTCAAGGACCTAGAGAACTGGCTCTTTGTAACCTAAGCAAACATTCAGGGAGATGACTCTCAGAATCTCTCAGTCCTTAGGGAAGGATATGGGCACCTTGCTTCAATTACCTTTTGTCATAAAGATAGTAGAAGTTTGTTTCTCCTCTGGCTAAGCACCAGTGAAAAAAAGCTGGTAGCCAGGTCACAGTGCCTCTCCCTTAGCAGAGAACAGTCTTAAAAGTTTCCAGCCTTTTGTTTCACAGTTCCGAGTTCAATTCATGCTGGACCCTCTTACCTATTACAGTAACTAGTGTCCATTTATGTTTGTCATTGACAATATGTTACTAGGTGGTCAGAGTTGGCAAATCAACTCAGACTATGGGTGGTTGAATGAGGTCAAGTCATTGTAATTATTTTAGGAGTATCAAGACCTACACAGCATTATGATGCCATCCACATGAATATCATTTCATACTGTATTTTGAGATTAAGTAGTTTAAACATGAATATTTGATTGCTTAGTGGCTTTAGTGCATCTAGAGTTGATGTTTAACACAGAAGGATTGCCTCCCTAAACCTGTTCAGTTTTACTAAGAAAGTAAATCCTCTCTAACTTTAGTACCTACTCTAAATCTTCAATGTCCAAGTGGATTAAAGATGTGATAGTTTTGTTATGAATGGTAGGAGTCCAGAAAACTCTGGAGTAGCTAGTCCAACAGCATTCAAATTTAGCATAATAAAATCCTAACTAATATGCAAGTTAATTTTGAGCCTTAGATGGCTATGCTTTTACCCATGGTTTAAGATAATAATTTTATTATATACAAGAAAAAAATACTGTTTGGGGTCATTAGTTTGCTTATAGTTCTCTTAAATCCCATGACATGTCTTCATAGGTTTTTAAAAGTGTTTCTGTTTTATTGAGTTGAACTGACATTTAAAAAAATCATTTTTTACATCCGGTGAGTTAATAAATTTAGCTTCTAATGTATACTATATTTGATGAAATAATAGGTTACTTTATTTTATTTAATGTTATAAAATTTCAAGGTTTTCTTATTATTTCACTGGATTTTCAAAGGTACATGGAAGCTATAACAATATCAGATATTGAGAATAAGGGTGTCTGGTACAATCTGAGAGTTTTGAATGTATCAAATATAAAGTCAACAACAACAAATATTTTTTACTAAAATTGTACTCTCAGAAATTTGATTAATCTAACTAATATCAATTAAGAGCAAATTTTAAATGTTAATTCAACCTTCAGACCCTCCACCTTTGGTGCAAATTAGTCCACACAGATATACTGTTTCTAATAGTTAGCAACAAGAAATTGTGAAGTTTGTATACATTTATTTTAATTTTGTTTGAAAGAAGTATTGAATTTCAAGGTTGTACCAGGGAACCAAATATCAAGAGAAAGACTGTACCAAGATTTAGAAGAGAGACCACATGAATCTACCACAGGAAGGAAACAAAGGCAAACAATCTACTTGATAATTTCACAATGCAAATTCTAGATATAAACTTGGCCCTGTTAACTTCACTGAACAATACCAGAATGGCTAGGGATCCTGAGGTTCAATGCCATTTCACACCAATTTATGTGAAGTATTTACTAAAAGCCTAGATTATTCAAAGTCTTCTACTTTGTACAAAGTCTTAAAAGAAACTACTAAAGTTATGACTAACCTAGAGAGCATATTAAAAAGCAGAGACTTGCTTTGCCAACAAAGGTCTATCTAGTCAAAGCTATGGTTTTTCCAGTAGTCATGTATGGATGTGAGAGTTGGACTATAAAGAAAGCTGAGTGCCAAAGAATTGATGCTTTTGAACTGTGGTGTTGGAGAAGACTCTTGAGAGTCCCTTGGACTGCAAGGAGATCCAACCAATCAATCTTAAAAGAAATCAGTGCTGAATATTCATTGGAAAGACTGATGCTGAAGCTGAAACTCCAATATTTTGGCCACCTGAGGTGAAGAACTGACTCATTTAAAAGGACCCTGATGCTGGGAAAGATTGAAGGCAGGAGGAGAAGGGGACAATAGAGGATGAGGTGGTTGGATGGTGTCACTGACTCAATGGACATGAGTTTGAGTAGACTCCAGGAGTTGGTGATGAACAGGGAAGCCTGGGGTGCTGCAGTCCATGGGGTCGCAAAGAGTCGGACACAACAGAGCAACTGAACTGAATTGAACTGAACTGAAAGAAGCTAAAACATTTACACAAAGAATTAGGGTGAAGGACCATATGTGAATAGTTTTCTTAGCTTTATTTCTAAGTTCATTCACTTTCTTTCTCTCATGTGGAACATTCAGGAATGTTGCAAAAAAAAAAAAAAGTCTGGAAAAGTATCAGAGATCTGGTGAACAGTTGAGCAGTTGCTCATTCTTAGCTGGAGAAATGGAAGTGGTACATTGTAAACAATTTCTAAAGGCAGCGTTTAGATGTAAAGATTTTTAAGATACTGATGAAAGAATGTAAAGGAAAAAGTGTCAAATAAATACCATGTCACATGCAGAGAAGCCCACAGAACATGCATTCTGTCTATTTGTATCCTCAGGCTTGGTTGACACATCACTTAATATTAAATGCCTGAAAAGCTATCTAATATTCATGTGCTGTAAACTTTTCATATATATATATATATTTTAAGAGAACTTTATCTAAAGCTGTAGTAGTCTTGGTCTTCATGTAGCACATGCCTCTTACATCAATGTGAATTCATCCTTCTTCAACTCCATACCTTGAAGAGATCAATTCACCTTCCTTGAAAGCAGTGGTGAATAACAAGTAGGGAACCTGTAATGTGAGTAACTGTGGAACCACTGCACAGAAGCCAGTCATGAGAAAGATGCCAGGACTCTAAGTTGTTAGCAGTACTCATATTTAGATTACTCAAGAGAACAGTGAAGTGATACAAAGCCTTTAGTAAATAATGCCATCTAAACTGAAAAATCTAGGATGCCTCTCTAAAAATACCTAACATCTAAACAATGGAATAGAACAATTTGATGGGCTTAGGAAGAAAACATTTGGAAAATATTCAAATAATAGAGATAGCAGTTAACCTTACAGAGGATTTTTCATGAATAACATCTCAAAAAAGGATCTAGGACACTGGAAATAAGTATACTGGAGAAATATAGTATCATACATGCTTTAAATAACAGAGCATGACTGAGCTGAAGGTTCGGTTCAGTTCAGTTCAGTCGCTTAATTGTGTCCTACTCTCTGCCACCTCATGGAATGCGGCACATCAGGCTTACCTGTCCATCACCGACTCCCGGAGCTTGCTTAAACTCATATCCATCCAGTCAGTGATGCCATCCAACCATCTCATCCTCTGTTGTCCCCTTCTCCTCCTGCCTTCAATCTTTCCCAGCATCAAGGTCTTTTCCACTAAGTCAGTTCTTCACATCAGGTGGCCAAAGTATTGGAGTTTCAGCTTGAGCATCAGTCCTTCCAATGAATATTCAGGACTGATTTCTTTTAGAATTGACTGGTTGGATCTCCTTGCAGTCCAAGGGACTCTCAAGAGTCTTCTCCAACACCACAGTTCAAAAGCATCAATTCTTTGGCACTCAGCTTTCTTTATAGTCCAACTCTCACATCCACACATGACTACTGGAAAAAACCATAGCTTTGACTAGATGGACCTTTGTTGGCAAAGTAATGTCTCAGCTTTTTAATATGCTGTCTAGGTTGGTCATAGCTTTTCTTCCAAGGAGCAAGCATTTTTTAATTTCATTGCTGCAGTCACCATCTGCAGTGATTTTGGAGCCCCCCAAAATAAAGTCTCTTACTGTTTCCATTTTTTCCCCATCTATCTGCCATGAAGTGATGGGATTGGATGCCATGATCTTAGTTTTCTGAATGTTGAGTTTTAAGCCAACTTTTTCACTCTCCTCTTTAACTTTCATCAAGAGACTCTTTAGTTCCTCCTCACTTTTTGCCATAAGGGTGGTGTCATCTACGTATCTACATATCTGTCATCTGAGTAAGAGAGGTTATTGATGTTTTACCCAGTGATCTTGATTCTAGCTTGTGCTTCATCCAGCCCAGCATTTCACATAATATACTCTGCATGTAAGTTAAATTAGCAGGGTGACAATATACAGCTTTGACATACTCCTTTCCTGATTTGGAACCATTCTGTTGTTCCTTGTCCAGTTCTAACTGTTGCTTCTTGACCTGCATACAGATTTCTCAGAAGGCTGAAGTTTGCTTTCACCAATTATATGATTCTCATGTTAAAACACTGAGGCAAAAGCTGAATGACCATTTATTCAATTCACAACCAAATTAAAATGTATAAAGCCAATGTGCCCCAAAATAATATCACCAAATTAACATTCAATGATTTAAAATCAAGGAATGGCTTTTAAGTAGAAAAATCTGCATTCAACTACTAAATTGGAACACATCTAGCTGACTTAGTTATTTTGTACTGAAGTACAATCTTCATAGTATTTTCTATTTTAAATTGAGTCACAGAATCAAAAACAATAAAAAAAGCTAAAGCTATGAATGAAAAGATGCAGAGAAACAAAGCCATTTTTATTCTGTCACTATGGATTAGAAAAGGATAGAGTAAATAAAACTAGCTCTAGTGGGATAGATTATTGATGTAATTAAGGTCTGGTAAAAATGGAGGCAATCAAGGTTTAAATAAACCTATTTGATTAATTCATCTGGATGCAGTATGCATACAGGATGTCGTTTTTTCCTTCTTTCCTCTTTCTCTCTCTTTCCTTTTCATGGAAAAATAAAATGTTTCAACATTAGTTAGAATATACAAATGAAACAAGGGAAACTCATATAATAACTTATCATTTATATTTATATTCAAAATAATGTCAAACATGATATTTGGACCTGTTTCTGTTTACTACCATAGCCAACTGTCACACTTGGCGATTAAACCCTTGAAAGGGTGTTGGTCTAAATTATGATATGCTGGTTGAATATAAAATATATGATATGCAAGAAGCACACAAATAATCAAAGAAGAATGTAAACTATCACTAGTGATTTTTATATTGATTGCATACAGAAGGGATAATATTTTGGCTCTACTGAGTTAAATATATTATTATTTTATTGCATATTATATATTACCTATTTTATTCTACATCTTTAAATGTGGCTAATTGAACATTTTAATTTATATATGAGGTTCACATTATATTTCTACTGGACATCATTGTTTTATAGTACTATGATATTAATTATGTAAGTATAAATTTAAAAGAGATGAAAATATTTGTCATTCTGAGTCAATTTGATGGACAATAGTTTGTATAAGACATTATTTTGAAGTTACTTAAAAGAAAATATGTATGTAGCATTATTATTCAAAATTTTATATAACGTACATGAATTGTTGGGTCACAAAGTAGTGTTTGACTTTTTGCAACCCTGTGGATTGCAGCACATCAGGCTCCCCTCTCCTCCATGTCTCCCTGAGTTGGCTCAAATCCACTGAGTCAGTGATCTACATGAATAGTAGATACAATCAATATTAGGAGCAAGGGATTGTATTTTTAGCATTTGGCATTTAAGTGTAATGAAGAGATCTATAGAAATATTGATGATTTCAAAATCTATGAAGCAGATGTTCCAAAGTCTGACTTCTTACTTCCTTTCCCATTTCTCCTTCAATGATGTTGTCTCTACCTTCACTTCAACTACCCACTTGCTCACAGCCCACATTTTTTCTCTGCAGTAACTTCAGTACTCTCCTCTCATAACTCAGGCCCATACATTGTGCTCTCTGACTAACACATTTCAGTGTTCCAGTTTTTCCCTCAATACCCCTATTTCCTATAGTCATTCAACACACTGGAAACTGAAAGCATGGATCTTACCCCCCTTCTACAGATACCAGTCCATTTCTTTCCATCTCACGCAACTCAAAGTTCATGTGCATGCTCAGTCGCTTCAGTTGTGTCTGACTCTTTGAGACCCGATGGACTGTACCCCACCAGGCTCCTCTGTCCATGGGATTCTTCAGGCAAGAATACTGGAGTGGGTTGCCATGCCCTCCTCCAGGGGATCTTCCTGACCCAGGGATCAAACCCACGTCTCCTGCATCTCCTGCATTTTAGGCAAATTCTTCACTGAGCCACCTGGGAAGCCCCAAAGTTCATGATAAATCATTAAAACCACGTCCCTGTTAGTGACCTTCTTTTCAATCTCAGTGAAGAAAGCAAAGCTTTCTCCTAACCTCTACAGCTGTAACAATTTCTTTACATTTGTTGAAAACTGATGGTTCTCTTGCTCTGGGTGTTTGTCACTAAAGCTCATAACACAATGTTTCTTCAGAGAGTATAAAGGGACTTGAAAATAACAAATGCTCAAATATTTTTTAAGGAATTGAAAAAATAGACGGATAAACAACAGACACATTTTCCCTTCTTATTTCAACAAATAATCTTCCTTTGTAATTGTAAACCAAAAACATTATCAATATCTACTTGATTTTTTTTTTTCCTTCAAGTTTATTTTTGGTTATAAACACAGAAGTTTCCACTTAAAGAGAGTAATCATTAATTTAAAATAAATTGTATGAAAAATGATATGTGAAGTTGATTAACTATTTATACCATTTTAATTGCTTCCTAGGTGGTTCAGTGGGTAAAGAATCTGCCTGCAATACAGGAGACACAGGAGATGCAGGTTCAGTCCCTGGGTGGGGAAGATCACCTGGAGGAGGGCATGGCAATCCTACTCCAGTATTCTTGCCTCGAGAATCCCATGGACAGGGGAGCCTGGCGGGCTACAGTCCCTGGGGTCACAAAAGAGTAGGAAATGACTGAAGTGACTGAGCAGGCACCATTTTAATTAAATTATTTTCTCATACAGTATTTCATTTACCTTACCGAATGGGACATTTTCTTGATTTGACATTAATTCTATGAGTTTTGTGAATTTATTCTTTTTATATTACTACTCACTTAGGTGGAAATGTTTTATTTATGCATTTTTGAATACGTTTCCCTTTGCTAAAATAGATCTTAAAAAAAAATCACCCTTATTGACATATAATTTTCACAATACTCTAATGCTAAAAGGTAACAAGAACTTCTTCCTTGGCACATGGCTCATAATAAGCTTCATAAATTAAAAATCAAAGTCCTCGAGTCATTCAGTGTAAGAGTTTCCAGAGATATTAGAAATTATCTTTTCAGTTTCGTCATACCAATTTGCTACAACAAATTCAACAAAACATATCAATTTTCATGTATTTTTTGAGAGACTGCCATTGATGGTTCAAGATTTGTTTAAAAGCATATAAGCTTAGATCTAGAAAATAGCTTTAATATCTTTCTCCATGACATCATGGATATGTGAAAATCCCCATCTACTGGGTCTAAAGCTTTGCTCCTTAATTAGACAAGTAACGTTAAGTGTTACACCCCATAACATCAAACCAAATTTCTTTTAGTGACAAATTGTTGCAATAATTATCTTCATTAGTCAGGAATTTTCTTTTAAAAATTTTCTTTTAGAAAATATATACCTAAGAACCAAAAGGAGTTGCATGTTCTTTAATTCAGTATGATTAAACTAGAATTTACTTGGAGGTTCTGTTTGAAAATTAACAGGCTCAGTGCTGAGAATGAAGGAAATTACTCTGATTCCTTTTCTCAAGGAGATTGTAACTCCATTTAGCTTCAGAGAAGAAATTTACAATTAGCCTGTGACTCCCAAAATTAAAAGAAACTGGCTATACTCAATAAAAAGCACATGATTTGCCTCAAAATCATTTATTTGGCCATGCATTGGGATCATTTCTGCATCCAGTTTTTAATGTTTGTTAGTTGCTCAGTCGAGTCCGACTCTGTGCGACCCCATGAACTGCATGTAGCCCGCCAGGCTTCTCTGTTCATGGAATTCTCCAGGCAAGAATACTGGAGTGGATTGCCATTCCCTTCTCTAGAGGATCTTCCTGACCCAGGGATTGAACCCTGGTCTCCTGCATTGCAGGCAGATTCTTTACCGTTTTAGCTACAGGGAAATTTCTAATAGTGACTCAAATTCAGTGTGGTGCAGTAGAATGAACCTTTGAATTAGGTAGACAGAAGTTTAAACAGGGTCCTGCAATTCGGCTTTGAGCAAGATTTTCACCTCTTTTTCGATTTTGTTTTCTTAATTTTTAAAGTGCAAATAAATAGCACACTTTCAGGGTGACTGGAACATTTTTATATAAAGTTTACATGGACCATACACAGTGCTTGGAAGACATACAACATTCAAAATATGGTAGATACTTCTCTGGTGTTTTGTTTAGGTGGTAACAAATACATGTTGTTAAGATTCTGAGACACATAGTAGAACTTAAAATGGATAAAAAAGAGAGAAATATGTTTCCAAAAAATCAATTTGTATCAACTAGTGTTTGAGATAACTAGAATAAAAACAACAACAAAAGTAGTTTAGATTTAAGAGAGAAAAAAATGTTTTCTTCATGGCCTTCTCAGTGATTCCCTCACTACTTAAAGAATCAAATAAAAATCCATAGAAGTCACACAACTGTGCAGGTAGAAATTACTTCAGAAATTATATAACTCAAGTCTTTTGTTTTAGAGCTGAGGAAGCCAAGGTCAAGGGCCCTTGAATTAATTATTGCAGTGAACAGAGTAAGTGAGTTGAAGATTTGTACATTTCCACACTCTCTTTCAAGACCTCTTAAGAGAAAATAAACCACCTCACATGAAAAAATATATATAGTCAAACATAGGTATACAATATAAACTAGAAAAGAAAAAAGAGCAGGAGTGCTACAAAAAGCTAAAATAGGAAGCCTAAAAATAACTTCGGGGTAAAATATATCTTTTTGCCTTTTCGTACTATTCATGGGGTTCTCAAGGCAAGAATACTGAAGTGGGTGCCATTCCCTTCTCCAGTGGACCATGTTTTGTCAGAACTCTCCACCATGACACATCCAGTTTTGGGTGGCCCTACAAGGCATGCATGGCTCATAGTTTCGTTGAGTTAGACAAGGCTATGATCCATATGATCAGTTTGGTCAGTTTTTTCTAATTGTGGTTTTCATTCTCTCTGCCCTCATATGGATAGGAGGCTTGTGGAAGCTTCCTGATGGGAGGGACTGGCTGTGGGGAACTCTGGGTCTGATGGGTGGGGCCATGGTCAGTAAATCTTTAATCCAATTTTCCGTTGATGGGTGGAGCTGTGTTTCCTCCCTGTTCCCTCCTTCCCTATCCATATGGCAGGGGTAATGGCAGTAATGGTGACCTCCTTCAAAAGGAGCTATGCCAGCACTCTGCGGCTCCCAGGACTGTTGCATTCCGTGCCCCTGATCCCCCCAGAAGGCCACTGTCGACCTACGCCTCTACACTCACAGGCAAGCCTGGCTCAGTCTCTTCTGGGGTCACTGCTCCTTTCTCCTGGGTTCTGGTGCACACACGGTTTTGTTTGTGTCCTCCGAGAGTCTGTTTCCCCAATTCTGTGGAAGTTCTGTAATCAAATCCCACTGGATTTCAAAGAGGCAAAACATAGGTAATTATAAACCCCATATTGCTCTATATAACTTTACTATTCTTTCCAAATGGAACATATATAATATTCACTTTAATTATTAAGATCATTTTAAGAAATTATTTATTCACTTAATGAATGTGATTTCTTGCAGATCATTTATTTAGTCATTGTAATTATTTATGCTTAACATATAATCAAAGAACCATTATTCCCTACTGACAAAACCCGTGAATTGCCAATGATAACCAGTTTTTCTGTGGCTGCCTTAAAACTTTGACTTACCCTAGATGTATACCATATTTATAATTAAAGTACATGTGAAAATCTAGGATATCTTTGTTAATGAATCACTTTATCCAAAATTTATAAATGTGATACTGAGTATTTGTCATGTCTTAATCTATAGTAAGGAATGAAATTCACATTCAAACAATTAAAAATAACATCTTGATTTAATTTTTTTTAAATCTCCTTTTAGGTATCACATTTACAATAGATATAACAATGGACACATTAAATCATAAGTATAATTCTACTGGTTTGGAAAAATAATTAAAGCATGCACACGTGTATTTGACATGAAACTTCAAGAAAATTTTACTAGATTTTTAACTTTTTTAGAATAGCTTATATTCACAGAAAAAATTGAACAAATGGTACAGAGATTTCTCATATACCTCCTATACCAGGCATGCATAACCTCCGCCATTATCAACATCTTCCTCCAGAGCAATACATTTGCTACAATTGATGAACCTACCTGATATATCATTATCACCCAAAGTACACAGTTTATATTACAATTCTCTCTAGTGTTTTCTCTTGTTTAGACAAAACATTTGGACATGACTGAGTGACTAAACACAGCATACATGATGTGTATCCACCATTATACTATCATGCAGATGACACTCACTGTCCTAAAACTTCTCTGTGCTCCACTGATTCATTCTTCCCTCCTTCTTCTCTTCATCAGCTAGTGCTGGTGGCAACCACTAATTTCATACTGTTTTCACAGTTTTGCCTTTTCCAGAATGTTTTATAATGGGGATCATATGCTATGCAGTCTTTTCAAATTGGCTTCTTTCATTTATTAGTATACTGAAGGTGAGGAAAAATAATCTCCCTTCTACCCTTTTAAGTTTTTGGTTGAGAAACTCCATATAATAAAAGATTAACAGGAGAGATTAATATGGGAGATTCCCAGGAAAACTGAGTAATTTCTTAAATGGACCAATTCATCATTTTAAATACATCTCAAAGACAAAATAAGACATTGGGAGGGGAAGAGCCAGGTTTTCAGGAAAAGTGCAGTAAATAAAGGTATGGCTGCATTATAGATTTAAGTCCTATCTTTGGTTAAGTTCTAGAAAATTGATCATCTTCCTTTTCTTGGTACAGAAAGGGAGACATCATTACAAACAGAGGTTTCCATATAAATGTAAATATCTCTTACAAAAGCACAATTTTTACTCAGTATTCAGAGATTTTCCTATGTCTGTTGATTGTTAAAACAATCAGCCTCAAATAGTTCTTATGCCAAAGAGGTAACATATTGTTTCCCTTCATTATATCTAGGTTTCCTCCATAATATCTCATGGCTTGATAACTCATGTCTTTTTACACTGAATAATATTCTACTGTTTGGATGTACCAGTTTACCTACTTGGTTGATACCAAGTTTTGGCAACAATGGATAAAACTGCTTAAAAGATCCATATGTAGTTATTGCCTGGACATACATTTTTGATTCCTTTGGGTAAGTACCAAGAAGCACAATTGCTGGATCATGCTAAGCTGTACTATGTGGTAAGACTGTGATAAATGTATATTTAATTTCATAATTATCTTTTAAGTAAAATAGCTAAAGCTTATTAAAGGAAACCTAAAAAGGATTTTTTAGAAGAGAATAAACATTTTCTTTTCCTCTTTATTTTATCACATCCTATTGAAAACAAAGACATAACAGAAAGTGAGAGATCCGCTCTCTAGAGTTGATGAACTTTTTTGGCTAATAAAAAACAAAATGATCTCTTGTCAACTTTATGCTGACAACCAAATTTCCTGGCATTGAAATTGTATATAATTATTTTCCCTGGATGCAAATTGTTAGAATGGTCTCATGGATTAAATATTATTCGGCAGAATATAGTCCAAAGATAATACATTTCCACAGATCCTACTGAAATTTGTGTATATATTATATATCCATATTTGACTATCCATTTATATAACAAACATATATTTAACCCATCACATATTATTCAACAATCTATTTTAGTTGAATTTACTAGGTCCCTTAATTCTTGAGAAAGAATGTTGATATTCTTCAATTGATCTTTGATATGTGTGAATGTTCCACAAATTATTCATATAAAAATGTGTCATACTCTAGGATCTTTCAAGGGAATATAACCTGGAACTGCATAAATCATAATATAAACTCAGGTCTGATTAGTAATATTCATAAAGAATTTATTGAAGGATATGTATGCCCTTACTGCTGTAACTACCTAACTTTTATTGCATTATCTAGGTGGGTCACTAGAAAATTATATTGTCATCTGGGTTTTTTGCATCTTCCTCAAATCTGAACATTTTAAATAAACATTTTTTTAATAATAATCATCCTTTTTTTTTGATACTGAGCCATTAAAATATCCATAAAACTAAACACTATGTTTGTTTTAGTCTAGTCATTTAATATAGTATCACCATATATGTTTGTGTTTATATGCGTGTGTGTGAGAAAGATTTATAAGGAATGTTTCCCTCAGAAGTAAATATTAGAAAAACCATTAACCTCCTAAGAAGCTGCTATTAACTTGTTAGTATCATACACTGTCAACATATATCATTTTAATTTTTACATTTTGCTCCAATAGTTAATAATCTTATATTAAACTTATTTTTTCAGCTCAAAAGATATATATTGTGCAGTGTGAGATAATATGAGCTTCTATGAAGTCTCCTCCAATTATATAATTTATAAGTCAATTAGTAGTTTCAATTTGCCCTATTTCTTTTCATCTCCACAGTAATTACATTTAAGTACTTAATGATTTTATGGTTAACATCTGGTTGTTTGCTTTATTGAAGGGCAGAAAATTTAAATAAATACAATTTTAAAATCAAATGGCTTGATCAAAATGTGCTTACTCATTTAGTATCCATAGTAAATATTTTAAAACTGAAAACATCATATATTTTATATTTTCTAAGTATATATCCATTGATAATTTTGACAGAATTATTAAAAATTGCAAAATATTTGAATATTGATCACATGCTTCTTTTCAAGAAAAATGGCACTGACAGAGTAATCTTCAAAGTAACTTCATGCTTGTACACCAGAGATTTACATAGACTTACTCAAAAAATGCTAAACGTATTTGAAGCTAGCAACTGTCTGTTATTCATTATACTTCCTGTGCCATGCAATATTGTGTATACGTAAGGGTTTCAAATATTTCTTGAATGTATACTCAAAGTGATAGGCTATATTATCTATTTTTAATTTATCTTACCATGAGGTTGAGAGATAATAATTTGTGATATTTGAACACATAGCAAAATGACACAAGAGATTTCACTGGCATATTTATTTATGTCATAAAATTATTTTATCTATATTTGTACCTCACAGAGAGATTTATGATGTGTTAAGTACCAATTTTTTAACAATAACTTTATTTCTAGATATAATGTAATTTTTTGGCTTTTACTTAGTTGATATATTTAATGATCTATGATTATCTTAGTTTCCTTGGTTTTGTATCAAATGATCGAGTCAAAATAAAAAAAAAGTGTGAAAAATATGTATTTAATGCATAATATTGAATTTATTTTATTATGCTTAGCCCTGTTACATTTATCTCTCTTCATTTAATTTGTATACTGTGAAAATTGAGTTTTAAAGAAAAATTGTAAACCATATAATGTATTAACAAACACATTACCATCACCTAAGCCTCTACTTAGCTGAATAGATAGAGTTTTAAACATTATGTAATATAAATTTCTCAACAAATTTAAATGACCTGAAGCAGTATAGTTGAAGAAGCAATCATCTTCACAGATGTATCTAGCCAGGAAAGGTCAAAAGGCATGAGAATAATAACTTGTATGTAAAAAACTAAGAAGACATAATAACCCCTAGTAAAATAATAAAGAAATTTAATCTTAATATCCCAATTTCTTTAAGTAATAGATTTGTGAGGAATATGTGTTGACAAGTATTATTAGTTGCTCATGTCTCTCAGAAGTTAGAAAATAAATTAGCCTTTACCTATAGTTTGCTCTTAAATCCTACATTCTGAATTCTCAATAGACTATTAAGAGACAAGAATCTTGATGTGGTGAAGGCTTGGAGCAAACAATACATTCAATCATCACTACTCAAGAAGAGTTAAAGTAAACTCAATCAGAAACCTGGAAGACACTTCACAGAGGGTATCTGAATGGACCATGTCTTTCTTAAGTAGTAATAATCACTGAAAGCACCATAGCTCAAAATATCTTGATTCATAAACTTGAATTCACACAAGTGATTATTACTCAAGATATTTTTGCTGCATATAGAGTATGTCCAACTTTTTGTGAAATATAGCATAAATCCTTCAATTATTAATGAGATTATCAGATGTTGGTTTAAAACTCAACATTCAGAAAACTAATCATGGCATCCAGTCCCATCACTTCATGGCAAATAGATGGGCAAACGATGGAAACAGTGAAAGACTTTATTTTTGGGGGCTCCAAGTCACTGCAGATGGTGACAGCAGTCATGAAATTAAAAGACACTGCCTCCTTGGAAGAAAAGCTATGACCAACCTAGACAGCATATTAAAAAGCTAAGACATTACTTTACCAACAAAGGTCCTTCTAGTCAAAGTTATGGTTTTTCCAGTAGTCATGTATGGATGTGAGAGTTGGACTATAAGGAAAGCTGAGCCCCAAAGAATTGATGCTTCTGAACTGTGGTGCTGGAGAAGACTCTTGAGAGTCCCTTGGTCTGCAAAGAGACCCAACCAGTCAATTCTAAAAGAAATCGGTCCTGAATATTCATTGGAAGGACTGATGCTAAAGCTGAAACGCCAATACTTTGGCCAGCTGATGTGAAGAACCAACTCATTGGAAAAAACCCTGATGCTGGGAAAGATTGAAGGCAGGAGGAAAAGGGGACGACAGAGGATGAGATGATTGAATGACATCACTGATGCGATGGACATGAGTTTGAGTAAACTCTGGGAGTTCGTGATGGACAGGGAAGCCTGGTGTGTTGCAGTCCATGCGGTCACAAAGAGTCGGACATGACAGAGAGACTGGACTGAACTGAACTGAACTGATCAGATATATGGAGGGATAAAGTGGATTGTATAGACAGCATAGAGAAGTACAGAGAAGAGATACGTCATAAAAGATGCAGAATGTTGGCTTTCTCTTGAAGGATGAATGGAAGGTAAAAATGAACCACTACTGCAAAGGAAAATTCTTGGTCAGTGGGAAGAATTTAAAATTCAAAACAAAATAATATAATATATATGCATGTGTTTTAAATTTACTATTTGGGAGACTTCCCTGGTGGCCCAGTGTTTAAGATTGTGTTGCCAATGTAGGCAGGGTGAGTTCAATCCCTGGTTAGGGAACTGGGATCCTCCCACAAAAAAGAAGTAAATTTACTATTTGGAAAGAAAGAATAAAAGAATGTCCATCATGGGAAAAGATTTAGATGCACTTAAAAATCAAGCTATATAAATCATGTTTGAATACATCATTTCAAATGTTTGGGAGATTTATTTTTAACTCCCTTTTTGTGTAAATATCAAATAATGTTTGAAATTGTTGAAGTCCTAATAGTAAAGATAGCATTTGGTTTGTGTAGTGCATTAGTGAAAGGATATATCTTACAGTGAGTTTGGGCCAAATTATAAAACAAAACAAACAAACAAAACAACTTAATGCCCAGGGAATCTTTATGTTAAACTAAAGTCAATGATTTCCTGTTGAAGGATTGGATCATGCCTATGGCATAATCAAAGTGAAATTTGAAATTTAATTCAAAGACTAATCTGTCAGAGGCAAACATATTAAGTGATGATCGTGAAAAAACTGGAGAATTAAATACAAAAATACAACTTGAATTTGAAGGCCTGTGGTTGGAGTCTTGTCTGTCAATGTGCTATCTGGTCCATTGTACCGAGATTATCTTTCTGTCTATATTAAATATTAGCATCCAATGGAGTAATCTATCAGAGTACACTCTGCAAAATTTATGTTTTTGTATAAATATCATACATAGTTTTATGGAGGTGGGTAATATATGAGTGGAGATTTTAAAAATTAGTTTGTTACAAGGAACATGTCAATAGAACTCTATGGTTGATTAGATAAGGTGGAAAGGAGAATAGGAAGATAGAAAGAATATTAGTAAATTTATCATCAGATGTAAAATAAAATTCTACAGTTAAATATAGCTGTTCATTCAGCCCTGACTACTAAATGTAATATAATCTCAGTTCAAAATCACATAAGATAAATTAGATCAGCCATTTTCATCAATATGCTGAGGAAAAACTATGGTCTGGCCATAACTGGGGATTTTCATAAAGTAGCTTCTTAAAGAAAATAAATAAATAAACAAACATGGCTTGGACTACACTGTTAAGAAGGCAGAGTGATTTGAGAGTCACATGAGATTCTGTAGCACACAAGACTTGCTTGCTCATTCTCAATTCAAATTGGCATCTTCATGCAGATTTACTTGATTTATTTTTATTTTTTCCCAGTAATGTTGGTTTCATTGGAAAAAAACAGCTTCTTTTTCTAAAGGGAATTACCAAGAACTTTATTAAGCCTTAAAGACAAATTTAAATTTTGAAGAAGATGCTTAAATTGGAAAAATGGCAATGTACAACAACAACAAAAAAATGATGAAATGCTGCAAGACTCACCAAAGGAAAAAGTCTCAAATTTTGTTTGGTAGCTATGGAACTTTCAGTTCCAAAACTGTGAAAAACCTTGAGAGTGAAATGGGGCAGGATCAGGGATGGGAGATGGAGGTGTGTTCATAATGGGAAGATTTAAACAGAAAACCCTTCATGATTCCACTGCTACTTTTCTAGTTTAAGTGGGTCTACAAACTAAGCAAAAGAAGAGTTATCTAATCTTATAATACATTAGTTAAAATATTATAGGACTGTGACCAATTATTGCAAAATTTGCACTTCATCTTTAATTTCAAAACTGATATAGTTATCATAATTTGCATTTAAAGTTTCTAAATAAGCTATCATAAAAAGAAAACACAGCTTAAAGATTATATATATATATACACATGCATATGTATATATTATATATGTATGCATATAGACATATATATTAACATACATCTCTATATGTGTCATCAGTTCAGTTCAGTTCAGTCACTCAGTCGTGTCCGACTCTTTGCGACCCCATGAATTGCAGCACACCAGGCCTCTCTGTCCATCACCAACTCCCGGAGTCTACCCAAACCCATGTCCATCGAGTAGGTGATGCCATCCAACCATCTCATCCTCTGTCGTCCCCTTCTCCTCCCGCCCCCAATCCTACCCAGCATTAGGGTCTTTTCCAATGAGTCAACCCTTCGCATGAGGTGGCCAAAGTATTGGAGTTTCAGCTTCAACATCAGTCCTTCCAATGAACACTCAGGATTGATCTCCTTTAGGATGGATTGATTGGATCTCCTTGCAGTCCAAGGGACTCTCAAGAGTCTTCTCCAACACCATAGTTCAAAAGCATCAATTCTTCGGCGCTCAGCTTTCTTCACCGTCCAACTCTCACATCTATACATGACCACTGGAAAAACCATAGCCTTGACTAGACGGACTTTTGTTGGCAAAGTAATGTCTCTGCTTTTAAATATGCTATCTAGGTTGGCCATAACCTTCCTTCCAAGGAGTAAGCGTCTTTTAATTTCATGGCTGCAGTCACCATCTGCAGTGATTCTGGAGCCCCAAAAAATAAAGTCTGACACTGTTTCCACTGTTTCCCCATCTATTTGCCATGAAGTGATGGGACCAGATGCCATGATCTTAGTTTTCTGAACGTTGAGCTTTAAGCCAACTTTTTCACTCTCCTCTTTCACCTTCATCATGGACATGCTAGAGAAAACTGAAATCTTAGTGTTGAATCTATATATAATAGCTATAGTTATTTTAAAAACTTTCACAGAAATTCAATGAACAATTATTAATGTTTACATTTATCAATCTAGCAGTTTAAGACTATAGTTTCTTCTGGTAAAATATTACTATCTAACTTAGCAAGTAATATTTATCAGACTATAATATCTAAGGATAGGAAAACATATTTTGTTACATAAATAATGATAGAGATAAAAGTACTGAATTTTTAAAGAGAGAATAATAATGTTTGTGGAAAATATGAAGGAAATTTTGCGACAAGTGGTCCATCTAACAGATAAATGCAGTAAGTGCACTGGATAATCAAAACCATTCTGTTATTTAATTAATATGCCAAATTTAGTTTATATGAATTATGTAGCTTCCTTTTCTATTTTGAATGAATGAACAAATCAGATAATTGCTTGGTGGTTTGTTTCACTTTGCTTGTACAGGCAACAGATGTGCAAATATGAAATCATTATGTAAAACAGCAAAGTAAATTACATACCTGGTTAAATATCTCATATGTATTTAGTAATAGAATATTATCCTAAGCATTAACTCAGGAACAAAAATGCACGTTTGTCACATAAGAAATAAAAGGATAATAATGGTCAACACTGAAAATTTTCTAGTTTTGTCTTTGTGGAAAATTCTCCATTGAGGAAAAAAAAATATGTGTATATGACACAATAATTTAAATGTGTTAACCAGATATCAGGGATAAGTGGTATATTTTCCCAATGGCATTGACATTTGACCAATGAACATATGATATTTTGGAGATGATAACAGTACTTATTACACCAGGAGTGATAGCTATTTTTTGCCTTCATGGAATCTTAACGGAAGCAGCAACACATCATTTTAAGATGCCTGTGGTGAGCAGAGTGAAATATTCCATCTCCAAGGCTCATGAACCAACGCTCAGAAGAGTTCTTCAATCTACTCTGTCTTTTCAAAATTATTTACCCAAGCCAGGATTTCTTAACACACAGTTCTTTATAACACACCACAGAAAGAAAAAAACTAGAACAGCTCATGAGAGTTTGAGACTCATTCATGTACCATCTTCCTTTTGGAACTCCAAGCACATGTGTGCACACACATCTATTTATAGTATAATTACTTATAGTGTTATAGCTATATATATATATACATATATATATAACTATATACACATAGTTGTATATAGTAATAGTTTAGTTGTAATTATGGTTATATGCATTACTTGTAGTAAACAAACTTCCTCTATTTTCTTTTATTACAGATTCCTGAACATCTTTTGCTGACATATTCTATTTTTGCACCTGAAAAGTGCACTGAGAACTTTAGTAAACATTTAAGTAAACATTAACGACCACAGGTGACTCCTTCAACATGGATGAAAACAACCTCTTACTCAAGATCTAAATTAATCAAAGCTGCCCTGCTGGGGAAGATCATACTGACACTGAGATGATGTCAAGAACAACTTAGGGAAATGACAGTTTAGTAGCCTAGAAAGTCACTTCCTACTCCTTGGATCCTAGAACTCTGTACACAGTGTTTGCTCAATAAATTTAATTAATGTTAGTAAAGTAACTTAATTGAAAGTAATAAATGTAACTGATCTCATGAATTTAAGGAATTATATACAGGTATAAGATATAATCATTATATATTATAATAATATAAAGCTGGGGGCCGGGGGCCGGGGGCCGGGGGCCGGGGGCGGCAGCCGAGAGGGGCTAGGCCAGGCCGGGGGCTGGGGCCGGCGGCGGCGGTGGCGGCGGAAAGAGGAATTACCCAAGGCCCAAGGTAAGAGAAACCCAAGTAAGACGGTAAGTGTTGCGAGAGGGCATCAGAGGGCAGACACACTAAAACTAAAACTACAGAAAACTAGCTAATCTGATCACACGGACCACAGCCTTGTCTATCTCAATGAAACTAAGCCATGCCGTGTGGGGCCACCCAAGACGGATGGGTCATGGTGGAGAGGTCTGACAGATTGTGGTCCACTGGAGAAGGGCATGGCAAACCACTTCAGTATTCTTGCCTTGAGAACCCCGTGAACAGTATGAAAAGGCAAAGGGATAGGACACTGAAAGATGAACTCCCCAGGTCAGTAGGTGCCCAATATGCTAATGGAGATCAGTGGAGAAATAACTCCAGAAAGAATGATGGGATGGAGCCAAAGCAAAAACGATACCCAACTGTGGATGTGACTGGTGATAGACGCAAAGTCCGATGCTGTAAAGAGCAATATTGCATAGGAACCTGGAATGTTAGGTCCATGAATCAAGGCAAACTGGAAGTGGTCAAACAGGAGATGGCAAGAGTGAACGTTGACATTCTAGGAATCAGCAAACTAAGATGGACTGGAATGGGTGAATTTAACTCAGATGACCATTATATCTACTACTGTGGGCAAGAATCCCTTAGAAGAAATGGAGTAGCCATCATGGTCAACAAAAGAGTCCGAAATGCAGTACTTGGAGGCAATCTCAAAAACGACAGAATGATCTCTGTTCGTTTCCAAGGCAAACCATTCAATATCACGGTAATCCAAGTCTATGCCCCGACCAGTAACGCCGAAGAAGCTGAAGTTGAAAGGTTCTATGAAGACCTACAAGACTTTCTAGAACTAACACCCAAAAAAGATGTCCTTTTCATTATAGGGGACTGGAATGCAAAAGTAGGAAGTCAAGAAACACCTGGCGTAACAGGCAAGTTTGGCCTTGGAGTACAGAATGAAGCAGGGCAAAGGCTAATAGAGTTTTGCCATGAGAATGCACTGGTGATAGCAAACACCCTATTCCAACAACACAAGAGAAGACTCTACATGTGGACATCACCAGATGGTCAACACCGAAATCAGATTGATTATATTCTTTGCAGCCAAAGATGGAGAAGCTCTATATAGTCAGCAAAAACAAGACCAGGAGCAGACTGTGGCTCAGATCATGAACTGCTTATTGCCAAATTCAGACTTAAATTGAAGAAAGTAGGGAAAACCACTAGACCATTCAGGTATGACCTAGATCAAATCCCTTATGAGTATACAGTGGAAGTGACAAATAGATTTAAGGGACTAGACCTGATAGACAGAGTGCCTGATGAACTGTGGACAGAGGTTCGTGACATTGTACAGGAGACAGGGATCAAGAAAATCCCCATGGAAAAGAAATGCAAAAAAGCAAAATGGCTGTCTGAGGAGGCCTTACAGATAGCTGGGAAGAGAAGAGAAGCGAAAAGCAAAGGAAAAAAGGAAAGACATTCTCATCTGAATGCAGAGTTCCAAAGAATAGCAAGGAGAGATAAGAAAGCCTTCCTCAGCGATCAGTGCAAACAAATGGAGGAAAACAACAGATTGGGAAAGACTAGAGACCTCTTCAAGAAAATTAGAGATACCAAAGGAACATTTCATGCAAAGATAGGCTCGATAAAGGACAGAAATGGTATGGACCTAACAGAAGCAGAAGACATTAAGAAGAGGTGGCAAGAATACACAGAAGAACTGTACAAAAAAGATCTTCAGGACCCAGATAATCACGATGGTGTGATCACTCACCTAGAGCCAGACATCCTGGAATGTGAAGTCAAGTGGGCCTTAGAAAGCATCACTACGAACAAAGCTAGTGGAGGTGATGGAATTCCAGTTGAGCTATTTCAAATCCTCAAAGGTGATGTTGTGAAAGTGCTGCACTCGATATGCCAGCAAATTTGGAAAACTCAGCAGTGGCCACAGGACTGGAAAAGGTCAGTTTTCGTTCCAATACCAAAGAAAGGCAATGCCAAAGAATGCACAAACTACTGCACAATTGCACTCATCTCACATGCTAGTAAAGTAATGCTCAAAAGTCTCCAAGCTAGGCTTCAGCAATACGTGAACCGTGAACTTCCAGATGTTCAAGCTGGTTTTAGAAAAGGCAGAGGAACCAGAGATCAAATTGCCAATATCTGCTGGATCATCGAAAAAGCAAGAGAGTTCCAGAAAAACATCTATTTCTGCTTTATTGACTATGCCAAAGCCTTTGACTGTGTGGATCACAATAAACTGTGGAAAATTCTGAAAGAGATGGGAATACCAGACCATCTGACCTGTCTCTTGAGAAACCTGTATGCAGGTCAGGAAGCAACAGTTAGAACTGGACATGGAACAACAGACTGGTTCCAAATAGGAAAAGGAGTACGTCAAGGCTGTATATTGTCACCCTGCTTATTTAACTTATATCACAGTACATCATGAGAAACGCTGGGCTGGAAGAAACACAAGCTGGAATCAAGATTGCCGGGAGAAATATCAATAACCTCAGATACGCGGATGACACCACCCTTATGGCAGAAAGTGAAGAAGAACTAAAGAGCCTCTTGATGAAGGTGAAAGAGGAGAGTGAAAAAGTTGGCTTAAAGCTCAACGTTCAGAAAACTAAGATCATGGCATCTGGTCCCATCAATCCATGGGAAATAGATGGGGAAACAGTGGAAACAGTGTCAGACTTTACTTTTTTGGGCTCCAGAATCACTGCTGATGGTGACTGCAGCCATGAAATTAAAAGACGCTTACTCCTTGGAAGGAAGGTTATGGCCAACCTAGATAGCATGTTAAAAAGCAGAGACATTACTTTGCCAACAAAAGTCCGTCTAGTCAAGGCTATGGTTTTTCCAGTGGTCATGTATGGATGTGAGAGTTGGACGGTGAAGAAAGCTGAGCGCCGCAGTATTGATGCTTTTGAACTGTGGTGTTGGAGAAGACTCTTGAGAGTCCCTTGGACCGCAAGGAGAGCCAATCAATCCATCCTAAAAGAGATCAATCCTGGGTGTTCATTGGAAGGACTGATGTTGAAGCTGAAACTCCAATACTTTGGCCACCTCATGCGAAGGGTTGATTCATTGGAAAAGACCCTAATGCTGGGTAGGATTGGGGGCGGGAGGAGAAGGGGAAGACAGAGGATGAGATGGTTGGATGGCATCACCGACTCGATGAACATGGGTTTGGGTAGACTCCGGGAGTTGGTGATGGACAGAGAGGCCTGGTGTGCTGCAATTCATGGGGTCGCAGAGAGTCAGACATGACTGAGCGACTGAACTGAACTGATACAGGTATAATCCTAAAAAAGGCTTCATAGGTGGCTCAAGGGAAAGAATTCACCTGCCAATGTAGGAAACAGGGTTCAATACCTGGGACAGGAAGGTCCCCTGGAGAAGGAAATGGCAATCTACTTAATATTCTTGCCTGGGCAATCCTATGGATAGAGGAGCCTATAGGGCAACAGTCTATGGGCTGCAAAAAGAGTCGGACAGGACTTAAAGACTAAACAACAATTTTAAAGAATATACCTTTCCCCAAAGATTTTATTGCCCATGAGCATGTGTCCTAAATAAGTTTAAGATCACAGACTGTAAAAAATCTTAGTAGATAGATTTATTTCATTCTAATGTAGTACTTATAGCTAATAGGTTACATTCCTAACTCTACAAATTATACAAGTATTTATATAAAGATTCCATTCTCTGAAATGATTATTTATCAAGTCATTCCATCATTCAGGAAACTGAAATAATAGAGATTTGTCGGCATTAAGAGCATCAGTGAGAAGGTGCCCACTACTGTGGCCCCCAGGTAACTATTTATATTAAAACATTATCCTCTGATGATAACATTATTTGACTTTGTCAACAGTTTTATTGTTAATTATATTGTTTTGGAAAATAAGCCTATGTTTTAGACATCTTTATGTGAATAATTTCCTCAACAATTGTAGAATCTCAACATTTGATTACATAAGAGTCCTAAATATAAGCCTAAATATTTGTCTATTTGTACATTTTGGGAGAAAATTTCATTTCTTGAATATTAATAACTTCCCTTTGAAAATAGAAGATAACTTAGATTTAAACTTCAATTTCATAAAGACATTTTATATGTCATTCTTATTTATAAGAGCTTTCGCTTACAGTTTAGCGTGTACTCATCTCCCAGCTAAACTGAATAGATGTTGATGAATAAAGAATCCAGAGATGTTGGCTTCAGGGCACCTGAGATCAATCTCATTACACAATATTGTTATGAAAGCTGTTAGTTTTATACAGGGCAACCATTATATGTGACATACAGTTGGCAAAAGGTTAAATACATATTGTAAATTTTTTAAAAATAAAATTGTTTCAAATTAAAATGAATTCATGAGAGAATATGTGCTGTCATGAATTTAAAAAAAGAAAGAAAGACAATTTTATAAGCAATTTGTGCTTGAGTTTAATTCATGTCACCATCTTGAACTCCCAAGATGGAATAAGT
This sequence comes from Giraffa tippelskirchi, assembly GCF_054371585.1. NCBI lineage: Eukaryota > Metazoa > Chordata > Mammalia > Artiodactyla > Giraffidae > Giraffa > Giraffa tippelskirchi. Next base: position 59,748,019 of record NC_137275.1, on the reverse strand, counting down.
GGTATTTTCAGCAAATTTAAAGTAAAGCATTAACTCTCTCATAGTATTCTTGCTGAAGACTTAACATTCATTGTTCCCATTATATATATAGTTTGAAAGAATATGAAATTATCATAGCTCTTATCACAGTCTCACTGTGGTAGAATATGTTATATAATTTTTAAAATAAAATCAGAAGAAATTTTAAACCAGCTTTAAAAATGTCTTTGTAAAAATTTGTGTCTTCACTAATTGTCAGGTTGTAAAATGTAAAATTATCTGAGTAAATTGTTTCTTGGAGATCAAGAAAAGATTCTCACCAAAATTATGCAGATTGCTTATTTCTGTTGAGCAGCCAAAGCGCAAACCAGTTTGACCTTGATTTTAATTTTGTTGTTGTTGAGTCACTAAGTTGTGTCTGACTCCTTGTGACTCCATGGACTGCAGCACTCCAGGCTTCCCTGTCTTTCACTGTCCCCCCGAGTTTGCTCAAACATGCCCACTGACTTAGTGATACCATCCAAGATTTTAATTTTACTGACAGAATTTAGACATGTAATTTCATCTTCATAAAAATGGAATGCATTCTGAACATCTAAAGTATAATGTATTACCTCAAGTATATCATGCTGACATATAACAATATATATATAGTGGATAATATATATGTAAATGTAGTAAAGTATTATATCTTATGTATTATTTTATTTAACTTTAACATACTAAAGACACTTTAATTTTGGAATTGATGTTTTTAGATAAAATAAAGGAATTCACACTTTACAACTAATCTTGTTGAGAATGAGCATTTTGCCTCTACTTATCCCTTGCTGCTGCTGCTGCTAAGTCGCGTCAGTCGTATCCGACTCTGTGCGACCCCATAGACGGCAGCCCACCAGGCTCCCCCGTCCCTGGGATTCTCCAGGCAAGAATACTAGAGTGGGTTGCCATTTCCTCCTCCAGTGCATGAAAGTGAAAAGTGAAAATGAAGTCGCTCAGTCGTGTCCGACTCTTCGCGACCCCATGAATCACAGCACGCCAGGCCTCCCTGTCCATCACCAACTCCCGGAGTCTACCCAAACCCATGTCTATCGACTCAGTGATGCCATCCAATCATCTCATCCTCTGTCTTCCCCTTCTCCTCCTGCCCCCAATCCTACCCAGCATTAGGGTCTTTTCCAATAAGTCAGCTCTTCGCATGAGGTGGTCAAAGTATTGGAGTTTCAGCTTCAACATCAGTCCTTCCAATGAACACCCAGGATTGATCTCCTTTAGGATGGATTGATTGGATCTCCTTGCGGTCCAAGGGACTCTCAAGAGTCTTCTCCAACACCACAGTTCAAAAGCATCAATTCTGCGGCGCTCAGCTTTCTTCACCGTCCAACTCTCACATCTATACATGACCACTGGAAAAACCATAGCCTTGACTAGACGGACTTTTGTTGGCAAAGTAATGTCTCTGCTTTTAAATATGCTATCTAGGTTGGCCATAACCTTCCTTCCAAGGAGTAAGCGTCTTTTAATTTCATGGCTGCAGTCACCATCAGCAGTGATTTTGGAGCCCCAAAAAATAAAGTCTGACACTGTTTCCACTGTTTCCCCATCTATTTGCCATGAAGTGATGGGACCAGATGCCATGATCTTAGTTTTCTGAATGTTGAGCTTTAAGCCAACTTTTTCACTCTCCTCTGTCACTTTCATCAAGAGGCTCTTTAGTTTTTCTTCACTTTGTCGCTTAGGTTGCATTAAAACCACTGCATCACACCTGTGTTTAGCACCCGGCATCAATTTCTTTGTAAAATATAACTGCCTATCATTTTGAAACAAGCAAAAATAAAGAATTTATTAAGGATGAAGAAACTATTCTATTTTTAGATTCATCATAAAATTATAGGTATGTCAATACAAATTTGCTGTTATGAGCTGAAAGGTTTAAATGTTATAAGCTATTTTCTTGACTTTGAAAAAGAAAAACTATCCAGGTATGGTGATATTTTCAATTAATGTTTCTGCAGAGGAAATTAAAGGTTTATCAAATTATGACAAAAATTTAATCATGTGTTAGGTCATAAAGAATTAATTTAAATTATTTCTCAAGGAAGTTTGTTAAAGTCAGTTTAAATATGACCTGGTGTTCAAAACTGAGGTCTGCTATCTAGGTCATATATATCACTAATTTTTCTTAAGTTTACCAATCTCTTCTTTATATTTGCTAGTATTTAATAGATGTGTACCTTATATGCTAATACAATGTATAAGTTAATTCACTTAAGCAAACCAATTATCTACTTATTTCATGTGACAAGTTGATTTCCAGTCTAACTATGTAACTTTTTTATTCTCATTTAATTGTATATGAAAGTGCAAAATTCTGTTTTGGCTTGATACTTCTAGTAGAAATCCTCATAGAAGGAAATGAAATTACTAGAGGTTAAAAAGGATTAAATTGTTTTGAGATACAATTTGATATTAGTAAATTGATCTAGAGGATACATTGAAAATATTAGTTTTATGTTGGATTGCTAGCAAATAGCAGAAAGGTCAATTGGATTCAATCCCGTGAAAGCTCTCTGTGGACAGGTTCTGTCACATTATCAGGTAGCATATATTTAAGAAATTTGTGCTGAATATAAAAAACTAGTTAAACTGAAATTTAATATAATTTTAAAAGATGTTTATGCATTGACAAAAATCCTAATTATTCAGAGTAATACTGCAAAGCTCAGTTAATTTATTGGAAATCTCTATTACCTGGGTAAAAATACATGTTTTTGGAAATAACAGTTTATTTTACTGAAGTTTTCAATTTGTATTTAAATCTTTACTACATTGTGGTTGTACTGGTATAACAGCATAATTAGCCATACAGTTTTATATATATAACATGAGACTCAAAGTAAAATGAAAAGATACAAAATCAATAATAATTTTTCTTTGGGGGATTTGGTAATGATTAGAAACTTTAGTTATACCTTCCACTGCAGAGAGTATCACTGGGAGCTGTAAAAACTTCCTAAAGGCAAAATATTATGAGAAGAATGTTCAACTTGGATCCTAATTCTAATAGGACCCCTACTATCAACAGTATGTCATAGATAGGGTAAGTGAGTGGATTTTTCTTTGCCTCTTTCTTCATTTTAACTTGAAGGAATTTGTGTTGCATGAATTCTTAAATAATATAATGGAGGTCAGTGCTCCTCAAAGTTATATCACATTATTGTAAGTCTTGAGAGATGCTCTATAAAAAATATGTTTCTCCTTAATGAATTTTGGAGACACTATGTACTATCCCATTTGAAGATTTACATAGCAATTAGCATATTAAGGGCTCATTGAAGTCATTCAGTAAATTGTTGAAATTCACTTGGGAAGTTCTGATGCAGGTACATATACAAAGTTTTTGGTTAATATTAACTTATGATATTGATTAAGAAATCATTAGTATTCTAATCTTTTGAAAGTAGATGTCCCATAAACAGCTACCAATTTATAATTACTCAGATAGCAAAGTACCACCTTGAGGCTACGTCTTAAAGCTTCCAGTGGGGAGTAACACTTGACTTATCTGAATTACACCTGAACAGCTTGGAGACCTCCCATAGTTAAGCAACTGTAACAGCTTGCCAACCTCCTGCATAAAATAAAATAAAATACCCATAGTGCTATAAAAAAGCAAAATGCTGTAAGTCCATGGACTTCTTCCTATTTCTGTTTTATTTATACTGTTTATAAAAGTAAATTACTTGTTTGAAGTACTCTCTTGAAGCTGCCTGGATCTCTATGGGGAAGTACTCCTGTGAATCCTCTTTTATTGGTAGTGGTTGATCTTTGGCTCTGGGATGAGATCTGCAAGGTTAAAAGCTTTGCTTTATAAGGGGAGAGTCAATCTGATTTGAGAATAGAGGGAGACCTTCTAGTAAGAATCAAACCTGATAGAAATTACCTCTTTTAAAACTGATTCTGAATGGTGTAACCAGAGCAGCTGCATTTCTGTAAATAGCTGGAAAATTCTGTCCTTTATGTTTCAACTCCAAAGAACAATTACAAAGATAACATCTAACAGAGTTTGGAACAATTTTGCCATCAGAAAGAAAGTTTACTTCTTTCTTCCCACAACCCCCTATTAGTTTTGGTTAGGAAACAAAAATTATGTTCATTCTGATGTTTTATTATTAATAATTCAGGAAAATAATTCATTTAACATTTATGAAAAATTTTGCTGAATCAATTTCCCTTATATGAGAATAGATAAATAAAAACACTAAGAATTTTGTCAGATGGAAGAGAATTTTACCATTGAAAGTATTAATTGCACAAAACCCTCTTAAACTGAGGATACTGAATTCTGTTATAGATATTCTGTTTTATGAGAATAGATATTTCCTATTCATCATTTTTGTTAGGTAATTAGAGACAAAATGACATATTTTCTTATACATAACATAACTGACTGTTAGACCTTTAGTAATACTGAAACTAATTTTTAACCTTGTTGGAAGATCCTTTTGAGAACTGGTTATAAGCTATAACTATTCCTCCCAGGGGTAAAAGAGTATGCTTGAAATCCAATTTGATGACTTAACCAAGATCTCATGTAAAAAAACAAGAGTGGAGAGAGGGGGTAGCACTACCCTTATTCATTCCGATCTCTCTTTTTCTGACAGAGGATAGATAGGTAGGTAGATAGATAATCAATGCACACATATATACATAATGTCCACATTCACATATTTTTAAAATTAATATTTATAATGCTAATTATGAGCCGAGAACTTCAAGACGTACAAGCTGGATTTAGAAAAGGCAGAGGAACCAGAGATCAAATTGCCAACACTCATTGGATCATAGAAAAAGCAAGTGAATTCCAGAAAAACATCTTCTGCTTTACTGACTATGCTAAAGCCTTTGACTGTGTGGATCACCACAAACTATGGAAAATTCTTAAAGAGATGGGTGTACCAGACCACCTGAGAAACCTGAGAAACTGTATGCAGGTCAAAAAGCAACAGTTAGAACCAGACATGAAACAATGAACCAGTTCAAAATTGGGAAAAGAGTATATCACAGCTGTATATTGTCACCCTGCTTATTTAACTTATGTGCAGAGTATATATGGAGAAGGAAATGGCAACCCACTCCAATGTCCTTGCCTGGAAAATCCCAGGGATGGCAGATCCTGGTGGACTGCTGTCTATGGGGTCGCAGAGAGTCGGATACGACTGAAGCGGCTTAGCAGTAGCAGTAGCAGTAGCAGCAGGGTATGTCATGAGAAATGCTGGGCCAGATGAATCACAAGCTGGAATTAAGATTGCTGGGAGAAATATCAACAACCTCAGATACACAGATCATACACCCTAATGTCAGAAAACAGAAGAACTGAAGAGCCTGTTGATGAAGGTGAAAGAGAAGAGTGAAAAAACTGGCTTGAAACTCAGCATTCAAAAAACTAAGATCATGGCACTGGTCTCGTTACTTCACGGCAAATAGATGGGGAAAAAGTGGAAACAGTGGCACTTTATTTTCTTGGGCTCCAAAATCACTGTGGACAGTGACTGCAGCCATGAAATGAAAAGACCCTTGCTCTTTGGAAGAAAAGCTATGACAACTCTATACAGTATATTAAAAAGCCAAGACATAATCCTGCAAATAAAGGTCTGTATAGTCAAAACTATGGATTTTCCAGTAGTAGATCTTTGCACATTTGTCCTGTTTATAAAAGGAAATTACTTGTTGGAGTACTGCCTCTTCAAGCAGCCTGGTCCTCTATGGGAAGTACTCTTAGGATTCCTCTTTACTGAAAACAGTTAATCTGTATTTGGAAGGATTTCCTTCAGAGGTGGCCAATAGAAAGTGAAATGAAAGTGAAAGTCACTCAGGTTGTGTCCGAACTCTTTGCAACTACAGAGTCCATGGAATTCTCCAGGCCAGAATACTGGAGTGGATAGCCAGTTTCCTTCTCCAGGGAATCTCCCCAACCCAGAGATCAAACCCAGGTCTCCCACATTGCAGGAAGATTTACCAGCTGAGCCCAAGGGCAATTCAAGTGGGAAGCAAGAAGAAAGGGAAAGTATTATAGATTCTTATCAGTCAAATATTTTGCATAACTAAGCACAACCCTCAGATGTTTTCTGTGAATAAGACACATACATGTGCTAGGTCATCTTACATTCTTCCTGCTTCTGTGCTTACACAATTTCTCTTGTTCCTTATCTTCTTTTTTCAACTCTGTATTTCCATCTAATCAAATCTTAATCTTTACTGATCCCATCTCAGTTTGGATCACTCTGTGAAGTCTTTCTCTACCAAAAAAAAAAAAAAATCATGCCATATTTTCCACTTCTTTTCTATATTGTTAAATAGTAACTGAAAACTAGCATTCTTTACAACTAAGTACATATATTAAAGAGTCAGACAAGACTTAATGACTGAACAACCACATATATTAACATATTTTTACATTTTCCTGAGTATAAACCTCCTTAATTCAATGATACTATAATAATTAATAGAGCTTATAAACAAAATTTGCCTCATAGCAATGACTTTGAAATAAAATAAGTAACAGACATAGAGAACAGACTTATGGACATGGGGAGAGGGGAGGAGAGGGTGAGATGTACAGTAAGAGTAACATGGAAACTTACATTACCATATGTAAAATAGATAGCCAATGGGAATTTGCTGCATGGCTCAGGAAACTCAAACAAGGGCTCTGTATCAACCTAGAGGGATGGGATAGGGAGGGAGAGGGGAGGGAGGTTCAAAAAGGATGGGATATATATGTATACGTATGGCTGATTCATGTTGAGGTTTGACAGAAAACAGCAACAACAAAAAAGTAAGGGTTCAAGTCTGATCCAAAAACTCAGCCACTGTTATCAACTATGAAAAACCTATGAAATTAAATTCTTGACTACATTATCTGTAGTGAGGACCCAACTGGTGAAAAATGTGCTAAATTTTCATTTATTTTTTAAAAAATTTTTATATTTACTATAAATTCAAGTACCTAGTAGAGCATGTTCCAATACAAAGTCTTAATTAGAATTTGACCTATACTCTAGAGATATATCAAGTTCTTTACAAATTGCTTCATTTCTTCACCTTCAATATTGTTGAAAACTACATCAAAATTCCTTAATTTTTGAAGTACATGACATAGATACCTCTGAGAAATACAAACTGTGAATTCAGAATATTAGAAAGCAAAAATGAAATAAATAAAAATACATTACATGTAGATATCTCTATTAAAATGACCTTTTTTTTTTTTACAGAACTTACTTGAAAAAATAATAATGAGCTATTTAATGAAACATTTTTCTTTAAATAATGATATATATGTCCATATTACCCTTTTCTTAATTGTTTAGGGTTGATTTTGCAGATCTTTATTCTTCTCTTGTATTTCTTGACTATATAACTCACTTTAACATTTGTTGTAAAGCTGGTTTGGTGGTACTGAATTCTCTTAGCTTTTGCTTGTCTGAAAAGCTTTTTATTTCTCCATCAATTTTGAATGAGATCCTTGCTGGGTACAGTAATCTTGGTTGTAGATTTTTCCCTTTCAATACCTTAAATATATCCTGCCATTTCCTTCTGGCCTGCAAAGTTTCTGCTGTTAAGCGTATGGGGTTTCCCTTGTATGTTACCTGTTGCTTTTCACTTGCTCCTTTTAATATTCTTTCTTTATGTTTAGTCTTTGTTAGTTTGATTAGTATGTTTCTTGGCATGTTTCTGCTTGGGCTTATCTGTGTGGGACTCTCTGTGCCTCTTGGACTTCATTGACTATTTCCTTTTCCATATGGGGAAATTTTCAACTATAATGTCTTCAAAAATTTCTCATACTCTTTCTTTTTCTCTTCTTCTGGGACCCTTATAATTCGAATGTTGGTGGGTTTGATCTTGTCCCAGAGGTCTCTGATACTATCTTCAGTTCTTTTCATTCTTTTTACTTTATTCTGCACTTCAGAAATTATTTCCACCATTTTATCTTCCAGCTCACTGATTTGTTCTTCTGCTTCAGGTATTCTGCTATTGATTCCTTCCAGAGTATTTTTAATTTCAGTAATTGTGTTGTTTGTCTATGTTTATTCTTTAATTCTTCTAGGTCTTTGTTAATTGATTCTTGCATTTTTTCCCTTTTGTTTTCAAGGTTTTTCATTATCTTTACTATCATTATTCTGAATTCTTTTCAGGTAGTTTGCCTATTTCCTCTTCATTTATTTGAACTTCTATGTTTCTAACTTGTGCCTTCATTTGTGAAGTATTTTTTCTGCCTTTTCATTATTTTCTTTTAAGTTATTGTGTTTGAGGTCTCCTTTTCCCAGGCTCCAAGGTTGAAGTCTTTCTTCCTTTTGTTTCTGCCCTCCTAAAGTTGGTCCAGTGGTTTGTGTAAGCTTCTTATAGGGTGAGATTTGTGCTGAGCCTTTTTTTGTGTGTGTGGTTTGTTTGTTTTTCGCCTGCTAGGCAAGACTGAGTGAGGTGGTAATCCTTTCTGCTGATGATTGTGTTTATATTTTTGTTTTTTGTTGTTTAGATGAGGCGTCTTGCATAGGGTGCTACTGATGGTTGAGTGATGCTGGATCTTGTATTCAAGTGGTTTCCTTTGTGTAAGTTCTCACTATTTGTTACTCCCTAGGGTTACCTCTCTGAACGTCTAGGGTCTTGGAATCAGTGCTCCCACTCCAAAGGCTCACGGCTTTATCTCTGGTCAGGAACGAAGTTACCACAAATGGTTTGTTATGGCAGCAAGTGAGCTTAAGACAAATACCCAAAATCAAGAAACCAAAGATGAACCCCAGACAAATTACAGTTACAAAATCAGGCAAATAATAATTAAAATAATTGCATATACACATATACATACACTCCCATAAGCAAAGTCAGAACAGTCCAACTAAAATAAAGTACAATAGATTGGCCCAGAGAATAAAGGCAATCAAAAATTATATATACCAGTTAAGAACAAAACTAACTAAAGCACAAACTGGAAAACAAAGCTAAAGCAATGTGCCAATTTGGATAAAGCAATCAAAATAAAACTAACAAATATGTTGAGAGGAAGTGAAAGAAAGGAAAAGAAAGAAAGAATAGATATGTAAAGTTAAATAAAAGTAGATAAAGAAGACATATTCATTAAAGATTAACTGCAAGGGGAAAAGAACAGTAGGAAAAGCAAACAAAGGAATAAATGTAGAAAAAATAATAACAGGCTAAAAAATAAAAAACTTAAATTTAAAAAAGAGAAAAGAAAAAGAAAACAGGAAAATCCCACAGAACTGCAAAAACCCAACATAGAGGCAGAGACTTATAAGAACAATGAAAAATGAGACTGAGGAAAAAAAAAAAAACTCAAAAGCTTAATTAGATTTCATAGAGACAATAAAATTGACAACTACAACAGAGGAGGGGGGGAAGGAAAAAAAATCCAATAGAATCTACGTAGGAATGATAAATGTCTTTCTTGAGTCACTGCTGTCAGAGTCCTTTCCCTCGCTGGGAGTCACAGTGCACCTCACCTCCCTAGGATGCCCTCCAACACTCTGCTGATCTCTGGACCTGCTGTGGGGGCAGCTCAGATTCTAATCTGGTCCTACTCTGTGTTCTTGCCTCCAATGTCCACAGCTATCAAAACTAGTGCATTTTCTTTCGTGAGAGCTCTCAATGTCCTCTCATATATTCCATAGACACAGAGTCTGCCTAGTTGATTGTGTGGATTTATTCTGCAGCTTGTACAGCTTGCGGGAAAGTTTTGGGTCTTTTTCCTTAGCCACATTGCCCCTGGGTTTCAGTTGTGGTTTTATTTCCACCTCTGCATGTGGGTCGTCCACTGGGGTTTGCTCCTGAGGCTGCCCTGGGTGACTTGGGTTTGCCCTTGTGAGGGCCAGATGAGGAGGTGATGCAGCTCCTTGGGTGGCAAGGGTTCTGGCACCATCAAATACCTAGGGGAGTTGGCAGCTAGGGCAGCAGGAAATATAGTGCTCTAGAAGTGTATGGCAACCAATACCGGCCAATATGCTCCAGTATTCTTGCCCAGAGAACCCCCCGCCCTGACAGAGAATCCTGGTAGGCCACAGTCTACAGGGTCGCAAAGAGTCAGACTTGACTGAAGCAATCCTGTGCACACAGACGCAAGACTTTTTGCCTGTTGCAGCTGTGCTCCAGTGAGAGTGGAGCATGAATGAGGCACCACTGCTTGGTTTGTGGGGACCCTGGTGGCGCCATGTGTGCAGGGACATGGACCACAGCAGGAATTATGGCACTATCAGAGTCTTTTTTCAAGCCTCTTGTAGCTGGTGATCAGAAGGCCTCTTTGGCCAGTCTTTCATGTAACTTTGCCCATTCAGCACTTAGAGGCCTCCCTCGCCTGGAGTCCTTCTCTGTTGTTCAGCACATCAGGCACATAGAGCGCCCCCCCACACACACCCCAAAGGCTGGGGTCCTACTCTGTAGATTGGCGCATCAGGCACTTAAAGGGGGACCTTGGGTGGGTCCTACTCTGTAGTTTGGCACATCAGTACTTAAAGGAGCCCCCTGGGTGGGGTCCTAGGCTGTAGTTCAATGCATCAGGTGATGGATGGGCCAGTCTCTCTATCGTTCAGCTGCCAATGCTGGTGTGTAGGGGAGAGAGGCTATGGTGATGGCTCCACTCCATATATGTGACTCAGCAGTATCACCTTGCTTCCATGGCTGCCCGGCTTTCCTCCACAGGCATTTCCCACCAAAATCTCCTCCCTCACATCCACTCCATCCATCTCTCCACAGTGAACAGAAGCCCTTGCCCTGGGATTGCTCCACAATTCCTAAACTCCATCTCCAAGCCACTGCGCCTTCCAGGGAACCTGCATCCCTGTCCAGGATATGTATGGCTCCAACAAGGACTGACTGATTCTAATTCCATTTAGGCTGCCACAGATCAGTTGTTTCACTCTCAGCCTTAAATGTTTCTCCTTTGACTCAGACAATTGCCCCAGTGTGGGGATCAGTCCCCTGCTTCAGTCCCCCACCCACTGAGGGCAGGTCCAGTCTTACTAACACTCCCGTTTTCCCTCCTAGTTCCTTTGTCTTACCAAGTTTCACATGGGTCTATATATTCTTTTCCACTGGTCAGGTACTCCTGTCTGCTCTCAGCTGGTATTCTGCATGCACTTCTGTGTCTGAAGGTGTATTCCTCATGTATCCATGGAGAGAGATGTACTCTACATCCACCTACTCCTCCGCCATCTTTAAATCCTTCACCTTTGCTCTTGACTCCATTCACTCTCACCTTGTCCAGAACCTCCTCCATCAAACACACACTTTCTCTTATCTTTCTCAGAGATAAAGTCTACTCCTTTTTTTTTTTTTTTTTCTTCAGCTAGGACTTGAGTAGGCAAGCAGGGGTTTATTTTTGGGCTTTCACATTCCCAAAAAACAAATGCAACCTACTCAGAAATCTAAAGGGAGCTGCTCTTCCTCCAGGTTACAATTGTCCTGGAGAGAGAGGACAGGCCAGACAAGAGGGGTGATGTTACTTATAAATTAGACAGTCTCAAATAATAACATTTGCTAACAAGAGGAGTCTAGTCTTGATTATCCTTTAGCATGGAGCTACTATATCTTCTTTTCTCTTTCTCTTCAATACTAGATTTCTTGAAATAGCAATATTTATACTATACAGGTTTTTTTTCTCTTCTTCACCTCTCAATTATTTATTCTCCCTGTGAAATCTGGCTACCTCTGATAATTAGTAAAATAGTACCAATCACATCATAATTGCAATAATACTCCACAATTGACACAACCTCATCTAAACATTGAACCATGTGGCCAGTCTCTTAAGCTTAAAACTCTTCTGACTTGAAGACGCCTATTAGGGTCCTGTGCTTATCTTTTAATGAGATTGCATGGTGTTTTTATATTGAGTATATGCTAATATATATAGCATATTAACCCTTTTTTGTATATATCATTTGCAAATATCTTCTCCCATTCATTAGACAGATTTTTCACTTTGTTGATGACTTTGTTTTCTGTAAAGAAGCTTTTTAGTTTGATACTGTCCCATTTGTTTATTTTTACTTTTGTTGCCCTTGCATGAAGAAACAGATCCAAAAAAAAAAACTATTGCTAATACTGATGCCAAAAAGCATACTGCCTGTGTTTTCTTCTAGTAGTTTTTTGGTTTCAAGTCTTACATTTAGATCTTTAATCCATTTTTAGTTTATTTTTGTATATGGTGTCAGAAAATAGTCTAGTTTGATTCTTTTACATGTAGCTATTCAGTTTTCCTGACACCACTTATTGAAAAAGCTCTCTTTTCCCTGATTAAATAGTCTTGTCTTCTTTGTAAAAGATTAATAGACCATATGTGCATGGGTTTATGTTAGAGCTCTTTATTCTGTTCCATTGATCTCTGTGTTTCTTTTTTTTGGCCAGAACTATGCTGTTTTGATTACTTAGCTTTGTAGTATAGCTTGAACTCAGGTTCAGGGACTGTGATATTCCAGCTCTGCTCTTTGTCACAATTGCTTTGGTTATTCAGGATATCTTCTAATTCTTTTAGTTCTATAATCTAATCCTTTCTACACTCTCATCAATTATTTCTTTTTCTAAAATATATTTCTTTATTTCAGTCACCTATATAAACTTTTATCTATAACTTAATAGGAATTAGTTTAATAAGTGATTAGAGTGATGAACATATTATTATATTAGTGTTCTTTTTCTTTTGTTGTTCTTTCTCCCAGAGACTATAACAGAATTCCTTTTCAAAGTTATTTACAAATATAATATTTTCATACATATTTTTTTGATTTTATAAAGAATTGTATTTTTTTTTACTTTATCATTTAATATGAATTTTACCATCTGCTGTTTGTAAGCTTCAAATTATGAGATAGCACAATGGTTAAGGATATTGTACATTATACCTGTTTAAACTATAAGAGGTTATATTTGTTGATGGTAATTACAGAGAAGCTTATGATAAACATGGTAAGATAGTATTAGCTCATGTTCTTATCTCATTAAATTGCATCAGTTAACTATTCAATTTTAAATCATTAGGAGTTTAATAAATGAAATTTTATAATATTTACATATTTCTAATTAGTTTCAGAAGACATTATTATGGTGATGTATATGTAATAAGATATCTATTTCAAATTAAGCTTCTCAATTAAGTTAAGTGAAAACTTTGAATAACTTTCCTTGCAAGTGGCAAAAAGGGCTCTCTTTAGAGCGTAACATTCCTTGCCTTCCCTGGATCTACACCTGCACGTGCCCTGTATTATGCCTCTTTATTTTATCCTCTGAAATGAATAATGAGAAGGTAAGTCACCCTTAATGAAGTGTCAGGAAGTGTATACCAGAAAATATTATGAAGGAAAAAAGTGTCATTTCAAATAGGTACACCTACTTTCTAAATGACTAACAGTAGAGAACTTCTAACTCTCAGGTAAATCAGAAAATATGCAAATTGCCTCTTTAAATTCTTTTCTTGTAAAATGGATAGTAAATGTCAGACTAACCTTGTACTTGGAGAAAAATGATTCAGGGATAAAGCGTTAAGTTGCAGAGCATCTCATTTCCAAACATTTCAGAGTATATCAGCATGTGTTAATTTAGAAACTACCAGCTGATATTTAGCTCTGAATGAATCAGAGAGTACACTAATAACAGGGGGACAAAATAATATATAGACTTAACTGTGATTACATGTTTTCCTTTTTGAAAATAAGAGTTAAATTGTTGAGGAGTGGAAATGACCTTTGAAGTCAATAAATATGGGTTGCAACCCCATTTCTACCATTCATTAGGCATGTCATTAGAGTTAAATACTTCAACTATTTGAGACTCAGTTTAACTAGAAAATATGCATGATGACACCTACTTTTCAGAATTGTGTGAGAATTAGATATTATATATGCAAAATATGTGCATGTAGATCCTCCAAAACTTACTATTATTATTATTTAGTTAATAGTCATTTTCAAAATAAGTATTTGCTAGTAAAAAATACTTTAATGAATTATAGGCTTTAAACTCAACGGTCAAAAAACTAAGGTCATGGCATCACTTCAAGGCAAATAAAAGGGGAAAATGTTGACACTGTCGCAGACTTTATTTTCTTGGACTCCAAAATCACTGTGGACAGTAACTGCAGCCATGAAATTAAGACACTTGCTCCTTGGAATGAAAGCTATGACAAACCTAGATAGTGTATTAAAAAGCAGAGACATCACTTTGCAGACAAAAGGACAGACAAAGGTCCATATAGCCAAAACTATGATTTTTCCATAATCACATATGGATGTAAGAGTTGGACCATAAAGAAAGTTGAGTGCTGAAGAATCCATGCTTTTGAATTATGGTGCTGAAGAAGACTCTTGAGAGTCTCTTGGACAGTAGAGAGATCAAACTGGTCAATACTAAAGAAAATCAACCCTGAATATTTATTGGAAGGACTGATGTTGAGGCTGAAGCTCCAATATTTTTGCCACCTGATGTGAAGAACTGACTCATTTGAAAAGACCCTGATGCTGGGAAAGACTGAAGGAAAATGAAGGGGGAGGCAAATGATGAGATGGTTAGATAGCATCATTGACTCAATGGACATGAATTTGAGCCAACTCCAGTAGATTATGAAGAACAGGGAAGCCTGGTGTGCTGCAGTCCTTGGGGTCACAAAGGGTGGGACACAACTTAGTGACTGAACAATAATGAGGGTACCACCAAGTTGACAAAAGCAAGGGTTATTATATGAATGTCCACAGGTATATGCATGTTGAGCTCCACGTATAGTTAAAATAATATTCTTGCCTGAAGGTATTAGGAGAAACTGCAGCTGTAGTGCCAGCATTTATCTTTAAAAGGGACTGCAGATTTCAATGTAACTGTTTTTTTTAAGGAAAAATTAAAAGTCTGTTCAATCTATCCATAGCTATTTGGGATGAAAAAAAGAAGGTTTTAACAGGAAAAAAGTACTTCACAAAAGAAATTTACACAGTTTATAATATTCTTGAAAAATTGGATTAAACTCTAATACAGACTTTGTTGCAGGTTTAGGGAAATATACATTTTATTTTGTGGACTAGCATAGTGGGGAATCAAATAGAATTATAAACCCAGGCTAACAAAGTAATCTTTTCAGATACCTATCGGGTCCTTCTGCATCCCTGTAGCCACCCACCCACAATGTAAATTATGAATATAGGAACTGAAGAATTCTAGTAGCCAGTAAAGTCTAATGAATGTGCCCTTATCAAATGTTCAACTCCATTATTCTATATTATGGTCAGTTAGGGATAAAATATAACACATGGGATTCATAAGTTCTAGTCGGCAGTTCAAAAATGTGCAGACTTGAAAAAGGTGATTGAGTGCTAAGTGTAAATGCAAGCCCATTTTGCAGGTGTATGGGTGCAGGTGGGATGCTAGGAGACTTAGGTATCATACATGTGTACAAGAAAGAAAAGAGACACATTTAAAAATCTTCTTGAATTATGATGTGTGTGGGAAATTGGGAACCAGCACCGAGAATACTGGAGTTTACTAGAAGATCAGAAGAGAAAAGGTGAGATTTGGGGAGTGTTCATTAAACATACTGAAAGTGAAAGTGTATAATGTTACTCAGTTGGTCTGACTCTTTGTGACCCCATGGACTGTAGCCTCCTCTGTCCATGGGATTTCCTAGGCAAGAATACTGAGTGGGAAGCCATTTCCTTCCAGGGGATGTTCCTGATAAGGGATTGAACCCAGGTCTCCTTCATTGCACACGGATTCTTTAAAGGGTGTTGAGTATTTAAGGAGAAAAGAGCCCTGGCTCCAAAGAGAGATAAGCTTATTTAAAAGCAAATATACAACTGAAGAATTCAAAGCTAGAAAGAGAATGAAAACTATAAAACATTGTGGGGGGGAGTGACTTCTCACATTAAATTCCTGGAGAATAAGTAACATCTTTTAAATTATCTAACAAGCAAAATACTTCTTCAAAGAAACATTTCCCTGGACTATGACCATATAAAGGGTCATTTAACACTACTTGTTTAGGCAAACAAATATGCATCTTATAAATAAAGTATAACTTAATTATTAATATATGAGTTTGAATTCACAGATTCTGAAGAACTAACACAAAGAAGGAAAAAGCTTCCAAATTAATTTTGTACTTTTGAATGACCCAGTAAATTGTGACTAAATGAAATTATAAGAGCTAGACAAATTGTGGCTACAAGAAAAAAAGAAAAAGAAAGAAAGAGTGGTGCATAGCATTGGCGAATTATAACAGTTTAATAGTCCAGTGCAACTTAGACTAAATTAACCAAAATTCTGGTAGAAATCCAACATAAATTTAAGAAATTTTGAAAAGTAACTTTGTCTTTACCCATTATTTGTTATGTGGGGATCAATAAACTTATCTGTAGTTTATTAGATTTTTATGACTTGCCATGGATGAAGAATAATGCAACCTCTACGCAAAGGGGTTGCAGTTTGATCTCTAGAGATTTTTCTTTATTCACACAACTTGCAGGATCCTAGTTTCTTGACCAGGGATCAAACCCATGCTCCTTGCAGTGGAAACTCGAAGTCCTAACCAATGGACTGCCAAGGAATTTATGCTACAGCTTTCTCTATGTTGCCTTTTTCTGTTGACTTAGAGTGCAGTCACCATGGAATGCAAAATTGGGAAAAGTAGATATAAAATATATCACCTATGAGAAATTTGGACTTTGGCACTTAAAAGCAATTTATCTATATGATTTTGTTTGTAGATTTAGACATGAAAATTACATACCTAACCGCTTAAATTGGTTTTAATTCATTTAGACAATATTGTGACCACATTAGTTGTGATATTATATTAAGTTGGGGCAAGTAAAATTATGCTTGAATAAATGTTCTAGAACTGAAATTTCTGAAGCTGTGAATTATGTTGCTGAAGAAATGGAGCATGTACTTTTATAAATGCCATATGAAAGTTCTTCACTGGGACATAGATTTGTACTCTTCTTTTTCTGACCTGAAAGTTGAAACTGTGGTCACAGTTACAAAATATTTGGATACAACTAAATCCTGGATTGCTGTTTGCATATGTTGCAGTTAAATGGAATAGTGTTTTTATTATTGTTAAGGATAATTAATATTTTTTGTGGTTATTCAAAACCGTGATGGAAATGCCATGTTGTATGTGATGATATGGGGTATGTCACATGAAAGACAAGTGAAGGTATAAGCCAAGAAAACAAAGGAAAAGTAAAAAGAAAGATCTTCAAAGAGCTATACAATATAAATTATATAAAATTGGTGGAAGAACAATCTTAGACCAGTAGTATGGAATGAAAAGTACGAAACTGTATTAGAATGTTCTATACATGCAGGAATGACACAATTTGATATGTTCAAACTTACATAACGTCTCAAATACTGTGTCACTCATATGACAGTCCTAAACAGATCATCCTTGTCAGCAACTGGTTCTCCTCTATGTAGTGATGAAGGAACAAAGGATTTTTTTGTCTTGAGAGGATATCATTCTTTGAGCTGTGTTCAGTATCCAGCCTATAGAAGGGAACAGGATGCATGAAGGAGTGATATCTGCTTCTTAAAAACTCTGACTGAGAGAAAGCACAACATGTTCTTTATATTCCATTGGCAGAATCCAGTACATGGTCACACCTAACAGCAAGATAGGCAGGAAAAATAACTAAAAGCTCAAGACAAAGACAACTGATTATTGGTGAAAATCTAGCATGCTCAGCAATAGTGGCATGAAGACAGTACATGCCTTGGAGATATGATGTGGTTAAAATCATGTCAATGAAGATCAATATACCTCTAAAAGTGAGGAGCACCCTTCTGATATGAATTGGACAATTTAAGAAATAACACACATTAGAAATAGGACAAGAATTCAGAATCTGATGAACTGAGTTCAAATCCAGACTGTTTAAATCATTGTTTGCTTTTCTAGGTCTCAGTAGTTATATGTAACATAACAGTTTTTCTTCATTTTAGTGTATTCCAAATCAAATCATTCATAAATATAAGTGCTTGTTTTTCTTTAAAAAAACTGATATATAAAGGGAGAGTCTTAATGGAACTGAGATTAGTAAAATGGATTAATTCTCAATAATATAAAGTTTAAAGGATTCTTCCTGTCCCTGGAACACTGATATCATCTAAAAAATGGTCCCGAAATAGGGCCATTTGATAGGGATAAATCTGAATCAGTAAAACTGCCTGATGGTAATGTATTCTCTGAGAGTCAGGTGTTTACCCAGTAGCATCTGCAATGATACAAACTATGGCTTTTTTTTTTGCCTGTTTTTCCCTGTGCCAATAATTCAGGTCTTTACACTATTCCTCACTATAGAAGCCCAGGGCCTCCTGAGGAGTAGCAAGTCCTGGGTTTTGGGACAGGGGAGAGGATGTGCCTGGGGCATCCTAGTATTTCTGGAAGGCAATGTTGCTCTAAAACAACTTGCTTATAAGAAAGGAATGAGTAAAATTCAATCTGAGGAAAGAGATTTGAAATATAGTGGAACTACCCAAGTCTGTCCTAAAAAATGAGAGTCAGTGATATATGCATGAATCTATGATATATGCATGAATATATGCAATGAATATATATATGATACACTGAGAGCCATGTAAGCTAGAACTCATGCTGATATTTTATGTAAAATGAGATGTATCAAAATGAAGAAGCTGTACTTTAGTGTGTGTGACTCTGTGTTTAGTAGTAAGTAGAGATTGTTGTTTTTGTTGTTTTAGTCGCTAAGTCATGTCTGACTCTTTTGCAACCCCATGGATTGTAGCCCTCCAGGATCCTCTGTCCCTGGGATTTCCCAGGCAAGAATACTGGAGCAGATTGCCATTTCCTTCTCCAGAGAATCTTCCCAACCCAGGGATGAAACCGCATCTCTTGCATCTCCTGCATTGGCAGGCAGATTCTTTACCACTGGGCCATGTGAGAAGCCCTAGAACAATGATACTTTCTGTAAAAAAAAAAAAAAAGGGTGGGGGGAGAGGCTCCATGCAACCCCTCAGGACCTAGACTCACTGATCATCTTCACTACAAGGTTTCTAAGATTGCCTTAGAGTTAATCTTCTCAGTCCATGAAAAGGGTAAACTAAAGATGGAAGAGCTGACAAAGGAAACTTTTAGTATCCATTCCAGTCAGTGGTGGATGTGACTTCTCCCATCTCATTAACTGTAACACCACAAGGGAGACTGAAAAATACAGATTTTATAAACAGCCAAAAATCTCTGTCACATAAAAATTTGTTTCATTGTAATCATGATGATGATAAAAGTAAAGTTCTTAGTTCAGTCGCTCAGTTGTGTCCAACTCTTTGTGACTCCATGAATTGCAGCACGCCAGGCCTCTCTGTCCATCACCAACTCCCACAGTTCACCCAAACCCATGTCCATCAAGTCGGTGATGCCATCCAACCATTTCATCCTCTGTCGTCCCCTCCTCCTCCTGCCCCCAATCCTTCCCAGCATTAGGGTCTTTTCCAATGAGTCAGCTCTTTGCATCAGGTGGCCAAAGTATCGGAGTTTCAGCTTCAACATCAGTCCCTCCAATGAACACCCAGGACTGATCTCTTTTAGGATGGACTGGTTGGATCTCCTTGCAGTCCAAGGGACTCTCAAGAGTCTTCTCCAACACCACAGTTCAAAAGCATCAATTCTTCGGCGCTCAGCTTTCTTCACCGTCCAACTCTCACATCCATACATGACCAGTGGAAAAACCATAGCCTTGACTAGATGGACCTTTGTTGGCAAAGTAATGTCTCTGCTTTTAAATATGCTATCTAGGTTGGCCATAACCTTCCTTCCAAGGAGTAAGTGTCTTTTAATTTCATGGCTGCATTAATTTCCACTTGTTAGAAAATTAAACATATGTCATTGCTAGTTAATTGGTGTTATAAAGATATGTTGAATAATTAATATTTCTGGGTTTGGGGCCATTAGGAAATAACACTTATGGCCATGACACCACAGAGGCACTGAGACCCAGCTATTAGAGGTATGAGATGTGAGACAGAGATTTTTTTTTTAAGTGGGAAAAAAATACTTTGATTAAAATAAGCTGTGCATTTCAGACCATGATGACCCCAAATGAAGCAATTACTGAAAGCAAGCTATGTATGTTTCATCCAACAGAAACAGGTTAATTGTAATTAGGGTATTTCAGATTGGTCATTTATTGGAGAATAGATAATGCCCTGATACGAGAAGATGAGGGTACCAGTGGTAGATGTTTGCCAGACTGAAAGCTGAAAGTGTATGGATAGCTCATTAAAATGTGAAAGTATACACTTGTAAGTTCTACTTCTGTGAAAACCCTGAAAACTCTACTATTCTTTCATCCTTGTGTTTTTGTTATTATTTTGTCCCATACATGAAGTTTAGGAAGGTAATATGCTTTGAATAAAACTTTCAGCATCTATGTTTGAACCTTGTTGCTCAATTCTGCTTATCAGGACTTGGGGATATACAGAATGTCTGTGAATGACACATAAATGCATGCATCTGATCAACTATGAAAATACATTCCATAGTATTCTATTCATTCTTCTTGACATTTTCTGCTCCTTCTTTAATCTGCCAGCATAATCCCTAGATCCCCTTCAACTTACTCTTGTCATAACTTGCTTTACCTGCACATATTTGTGTTGATTACTGGGCTCTCTTGTATTCCTAATGAGACCATAAACTCATTAAGGGAAAGATGCATATTTCCATGTTAATGGATGGTCCAACTATGCAGTAAAATACTATGAATCCTCAATCATTCCTTTTTATTCAGACTGACTTTCGATAGCTTGAACTATCATATTATTGACTCAGATTTTTACGTAATATCTATAAAGCTGTCTCACCTTATTTTACTCGAAAAGAGGTAAAATACCAAACTCTTGTCCTAATAATATTTACATGTATTCCTAGCAACAAAAAAAAAAAAGAAGAAAGCTTATAAAATAAATATACAAATAAGTAATATACAAATATACAAATAAGTATGCAAATGAACTGTAATAAAAATAACTAAAAGTACTTCATCCTGGATCCTTGGAGTCTCAATACTATGTCATCTCTGACAAATCTTTATCATGTTGCATCTTTTGATCATTGCATTTGACACATTTTGATTGACAATGTATACAACACACACTTATTTTAGTCAAAGAATATCTGGAGATATTTGAAATCCAAAAACAAAACAAAACTAATGGAATTGTAATTGACTGCAAAAATGTGGTTTGCAATTTCTTCTAGAACATTGTTTTACTTGCAATTTTTGATTTCTCAAAATTCTCATATTTTGTCAGGGAATGACAGAAAACTGGAATTTATAATGTATATTGTGATAATTCCAACATAATTTGAAATGTGTATATGTTTATATATTTAATTTGTTTATTATCAGGCTTAGTTATCAAATTTTAAAATATTAATTATTAATACAATTCTTAGTCTTGATTAGATAACTTAAAATTATTAATAAATTCTTCTAGAATATCTCACTATCTTTTTTCCTGGCCAATCCACATGTGTATCGGCCAGAAGACAAAACTATGCTAGTAGTTAAAACATGTAAAATTTAATGTAATAAATGCTTAACAATAAAAGGTGACTAACTTTCT
Organism: Giraffa tippelskirchi; assembly: GCF_054371585.1. NCBI lineage: Eukaryota > Metazoa > Chordata > Mammalia > Artiodactyla > Giraffidae > Giraffa > Giraffa tippelskirchi. The sequence goes on along the minus strand of NC_137275.1, from coordinate 59,726,398 downwards.
TAAAAGGATAAAAGAAGAGTCCTAGGAATAAATTGCAAATACATGTAGCAGCTACTGCTTCAAGAGCTAAGTACAAGTAAATATGGAAGAAATTAAGAACTGAAAAGCCTGCTAAAACTGGGATTCAGATCTCAAGGACAGGGCTGACTGATCTAGGAACATACAACCTTCAAGTGATAAGCAAACTTACCAGATGGTGTGGACAGAAGATACACAGTATCACAAAGAAACCCACTGATATCGCAAAGAAACTTGTTGGAGATGACATGTAGGGCATAAACTTTTACTAAGTCCCTGCTGAGGTAAGTACCACTTGGTCTCCTGTATACCCTTCTGCTGACAACTGCACCACAGGAAAATGGGCATAAGCTCATTCATTTACTCTGGTCATGCAGTGTCCTTCTAGCACCTTCTACTGACAAAGGCTAGCACTGCACAAGTAGAGCAAAGAGGTGCATCTGGAGCTGTGAGAAAATAAATTGAAAATTGGCATAGAGCTGAGTGGCATAGAGCCACTCAACTGGCTGTTAAGTTACCATATGCATCTTTCTAAACCACTTAAGTTCCACTAAAGATTCTATAATTCTTCATTCAGATAAAGAAGTTCTCATATTTCTTCCCCTCAAAAGTGGAGACACATTCCTAACCATCACTGAATCTATGTCTGACTTTTTCAAATCCAGCTACATTCCCGTTGAATATTTTAAGGTTAATCTCCAGTAACTTGTTCATACAGTAAGGAGAAGAAAAAAAAAAAGACAAAAATTGGCTGATTTAAAAATGTGTACACATAACAAGAAGAGAAAACTTTACAGATTTTGTTTCTGTCTTATTCTACTATCAACTCCATGCTTCCCTTGCCTTCTATCAGAATCTCAGCTGGGCTCAACCCAGGCTTCATTCCTGAAGAGTTTAAATCCTTTATAATCCTGAATTTGGGATGAGAACTAGTTTTCCATTAATTGTAATTATTGGGCACAAAAAATAACTAAAAAGAAGTCCATAGAATTTCCTTAGTTTCAGATATTGTCATCTTTGCCTTTGATTTTTAGGAAGTAACTCAATTTCCTTTGGGAATTAAGGTCAATCACTCTAACCAGTAGAGCAGTCCCTTTCTTTCCTGTTAGTTTGGCAACATAAGGATTTCCAAATGGCCAGGAGGCAGTCTCATTTTAAAATGTGATGGGGGAGGGGGGTCCAAGAGGGGGGATGCATGTAAACCAATGGCTGATTCATGTCAATGTATGGCAAAAACTACTACAATATTGTAAAGTAATTAGCCCCCAACTAAAATAAATAAATTTATTTAAAAAAAAAAAGAACAATAAAGACTTGGTAGGAAAAAAATAAATAAATAAATAAATAAAATGTGATGGAATTATTTAATGAAAGAATCTCCCCATTGGGATCTAATACCTCCAAACTAAGAGAATTAAAACTTACCAGGATAGGGATTGAACAACAACAATAACAAACAAACAAACAAACAAAAAACAACAATAAACTTGTGAGGGTGTTATTAGTTTCAGTAGTAGAGGATTACTTTTACATTCATTCTTTGCTTTCCAGTTTTGTTCACTTGGTTACAAGTGAGACATCTTCATGACTCTGATTCAAAGTATATAGTGTACACATAAGACTGCTACTGCTAAGTCGCTTCAGTCGTGTCCGACTCTGTGCGACCCCATAGATGGCAGCCCACCAGGCTCCGCCATCCCTGGGATTCTCCAGGCAAGAATACTGGAGCGGGTTGCCATTGCCTTCTCCATTATTTCAAGGTCTTATATCCCAGCTGGTGCCACACTGAGTCTTTAATAAGCCACTAAACATTTGTGGTAATTCATCAGATTCTAGATTATGGAATTTAGAGAAAAAACAACCCAATCCAAGGGACATTACCTCATCATTGTGCTTTCTTTATTTTGAAAAAAATTACTGAACAGAAACAGTTTTCCACAAATGCCATAATAGTGGAAAAGGTACCTCATGAGTTCATAGAGGAAGCCACAGGAAGTAGTATTAGGTGTCTGAAACAACTATAACAAATTGCTATAAACTTAGTGGGTTAAAGCAATGAGATTTATTACCTTATAGTTTGTAGGTTAGAAAACACATATGAATTCCACTGGGCTAAAAACTGAGGAGGCAGTATGTTATGTTCTTCTATGTAGGTTCTAGGGGAGAATTCACTTCTGCTCATTTGAATTTCTGGCAAACTTGGTTTCTTGCAGTTCTTGGACCAAGATCCTAGTTTTCTAACTATAAATTGATGGTCATTCCTAAGTTCCAAAGGCTATGTCATACCATGATTCATGGTGTATTTCTTCCATTTTTAAAGCTTGTAGTGGTTCAATCCTTCTTATATCACATCTTTTCTCTCAGTCACATCTCTCTCTCTTTCTAACAATATATTGGAAGGTACTCTGTTTTTAAGAACTCATATAATTAGATTGGGCCCATCCAGACATTCAACAAAACTCTCCATCCAAAGATTTATAGCTTTAATTACACCTGGGCATTCATTTATGACTAAAAATTCTACCATGATCCTATAGTAGGCTGACTTCCTTTTTTCAGTCTCTGAAGTAAATACTGTATGTTTTCTTCTCACTCATTAAAACCACTATTCTTTCTTTCATTCTACTCACTGCTACTGCTACTGCTGCTAAGTCACTTCAGTCGTGTCCGACTCTGTGCGACCCCAAAGATGGCAGCCCACCAGGTTCCACCGTCCCTGGGATTCTCCAGGCAAGAACACTGGAGTGGGTTCCCATTTCCTTCTCCAATGCATGAAAGGGAAAAGTGAAAGTGAAGTCGCTCAGTCGTGTCCGACTCTTAGCGACCCCATGGACTGTAGCCCAGCCTACCAGGCTCCTCCGTCCATGGGATTTTCCAGGCAAGAGTACTGGAGTGGGGTGCCATTGCCTTCTCCGATTCTACTCACTATTACCTGACAATCTTCTTGTCACTGAGAAACTAGAAACCACCAAACGTGAATTCCCTCATTTAATTGCTCACAAATATACAAAGCCAGCGACTTTTTCATACATTATTTTGTATTTTTTTCCAAGTAGGATGGAGGGCATATTTCTCCTAGCAAGATGTGACCCTTAGTTGTACCCTATATTCAGAGATCCAGCATATACCTGGGATGGTTCAAATAATGAGGATGTATTGATCTGCTTTGAGAACAGTTACTTAAGAAACTATTAGGGAATAATTATCTATGCACTTCTAAGGAACTTTTGGAGAAGGCAACGGCACCCCACTCCAGTACTCTTGCCTGGAAAATCCCATGGACGGAGGAGACTGGTAGGCTGCAGTCCATGGGGTTGCTAAGAGTCGGACACGACTGAGCGACTTCACTTTCACTTTTCACTTTCATGCATTGGAGAAGGAAATGGGAACCCACTCCAGTGTTCTTGCCTGGAGAATCCCAGGGACAGAGGAGCCTGGTGGGCTGCCGTCTATGGGGTCGCGCAGAGTCGGACACGACTGAAGCGACTTAGCAGCAGCAAGGAAATTTTAGTAAGCTGTGTATAGACCTAGGGAAACAAATACCAAATTTTGAGACCCCTGAGGTTAGTAACAATGGAAAGCCATGACCACTCCTAGAGCCTTAGGGGAGGGAATCATGTCACCATTGCTGGCCAGAGTTAAGTGGAGTAGGGACCATACTGCAGGAGTTGTAACCATGGAGGGTTAAAGCTACTTCCAGTGGCACAAAAATAAAACTAGGAAAGGAAAGGGGAAGAGATATCCTGACTTCTTACTCCTTCTGTTTTTGATATCTTAAAAAGTGTTTCTCATTCCTTGAATCCAGCTTGAAGCCTATTAGAGAGGAATTTTTGTGATACTTCTGTGAAGGTTAGCCCCTAGGGTATAGAACAGGATAAAGGAGAATAGAGATTGAGTAGGGATGAAGCAAATTAAGAATAACAAGCAAAATACACTCCTTTTGTCCACTCAGAATCCATTCTTTCTTTTGATAAAGACATGCTCATCCCTAATACAAAGAAAACATAAACTTCTATTAGCTGCCTTATCATTAATGTCAATTACCTCTTATACCCACTTGGAATTAAAATTTGGAAATTACTCATAGGTAGTAGGAAGGAAGTGGGGAAATTAATTTATATGAAATGCATAGAGCTCCTATAATCCTTGCTTTTGCAATTGGTTTCAAGCTTGTAGTTGATTATCATAACTTCTTTCCTCTACTACCAGTTCTCTGTTCCCACTACCATTTGCCATGCAACAGAGCTCTTCACCTGAGGAGGCAATCTAACACTTTTCTCCTCAAACAAACTCAACATTTAGTTTTCTAGCTTTTATCAAGAAACTTTCCTTTGCTTTTCATTATCTTACTTGGAACTTCAAGGAATTCACTCATTTCCAAACAAAATTCATATTTCTCACATTGAGAGCAACTTGCTGTTATATATTAGAAGAAAATTCCAAAATTCTCCATGGATCTCTAAAATTTCTGCAAGTCCTATGAAGCAGAGGCTCTAAATGCCTTTCATTATGTCTACCTTTTAAAGAGTGTCAATATAATGAACAACCTTGAAAAAAAGAGTATTTTTGTCTAAAGAAAGTGGAAAGTTACTGTCATATGACAAAGATAATGTATTCCTTTAGGAAAATGGTCAGCAGATTTGCTTTTATCCTATTATAAAAGAATTGGGTTCCTTAAGTTCTGGGTTCCTTAGCCGTGATGCAAAATCAACACATGAAGAATATCCACTTGGGAGCCACTGTTTTATAACTAAATGTTCTAAATCATGTCTCTAACCATTATTTCTCTCTTTACTATCAGTTTTCTACATTCAGTATGTTGCATATATTTTCCTCTTTGTCCCATATGGATTATACCCGTCTTGTCTCAAAAATGCACTTTCCATTTGCTTAGCAGATATGCTTCTATTCTTAATTTTTCTTTGTTGATGAATAGTTTAATCATATGACCAAGTTAGAAAACTTAGTTTCACCCCAGATACTGTACTTTCATCTGTCACATTCAATCTCTGCCTTCCCTTTCCATGACCAATACTAATTCTAGTTCCAAACTTTATTAAGTTTATTCTTTTCCAATTATCAATATTAAAATAGGCTTACTTTTTGTCTCCAAAATGTCTGGATTGTTGCTTTCAGGGGAAGGACATGTAAAGTTACATGTAAAGTTAAATTGCTGAAAACTAAATCAGGAAACAATTTGCATGATTTGATGATCAAAACCTTTCCAGGAAGACACATAGACTATATAAAGGCTAGTTTTTCTTGCTCTACATCTAGATAGCACATTTACAAACAGAAAACCTACACAGCTCTAAAATAGTTTAGTTCTTTATAAATATATCAAAAATTTTATTTTTAATGTAAAATAGATGTTAAAATGCAGTGCTACATATTATGAAACTGTTGATCTATTTGGGAATATTTGATTATAAAAATTAAATGTCTTATGAAAGCTAATATTTGCATTTTTATCTCATACATCACTTTTTTAAATATTGAAGCTTGTTATATAATGTTGCTTGACTATTGCTGATCACAAAAATAGCTTTGCTAACATAGGTCTTAAATTTTTAATGAACTTTATTATGCATCTAAAGACACATTTGGGGGACAAAACCTTACCTGTTGTCATTCATTTTAAGAAAGATCCCCTACAAGATAATTTCAGGCAATATAAAGCAAAAATAAGCTCCTTAATTTAATTATAATGCAATATCTTGAGTAGAAAATTTATGGTATACTACAGAATTATTTACTATGTTTTTTTCTGGAAAGATGATATGTAAATAGTACACAGTTCCCTGCTCTTTAGGATTAGGCATTTACATTTAGGTATTTATCATTTGCTTCCATCTAAATAAAAAATTCAAGTGCTTTAAGCAAAACAGAGATATGCAAATACAGCTCTTAGAAAAGATAAACCAAGACTTTTTATTTTTTTTAATAACCGCTACTCTTTAAAGAAAAAAGAAAGAAGATTGCTTCAGGATTTACTTTGATATATTGATTGGCATAATTTAAATGTCAGAATTTTGTTTAAACCTCAGAAGTTAAGACTTGCTAAAATGAATCATTGTGTTCAGTTCAGTTCAGTTCAGTCGTTCAGTCATGTCCAACTCTTTGCCACCCCATGAACCACAGTACACCAGGCCTCCCTGTCCATCACCAACTCCCGGAGTCCACCCAAACCCATGTCCATCGAGTCCGTGATGCCATCCAACCATCTCATCCTCTGTCATTCCCTTCTCCTCCTGCTCTCAATCTTTCCCAGCATCAGGGTCTTTTCAAATGAGTCAGCTCTTTGCATCAGGTGGCGAAAGTATTGGAGTTTCAGCTTCAAAACAGTCCTTCCAATGAACACCCAGGACTTATCCTTTAGGATGGACTAGTTGGATCACCTTGCAGTCCAAGGGACTCCCAAGAGTCTTCTCCAACATCACAGTTCAAAAGCATCAATTCTTTGGTGCTCAGCTTTCTTTCTAGTCCAGCTCTTATATCCATACATGACCAATGGAAAAACCATAGCCTTGACTGGATGGACCTTTGTTGGCAAAGTAATGTCTCTGCTTTTTAATATGCTATCTAGGTTGGTCATAATTTTCCTTCCAAGGAGTAAGTGTCTTTTAATTTCATGGCTGCAATCACCATCTGCAGTGATTTTGGAGCACAAAAACATAAAGTCTGTCACTCTTTCCACTGTTTCCCCATCTATTTGCCATGAAGTGATGGGACCGGATGCCATGATCTTAGTTTTCTGAATGTTGAACTTTAAGCTAACTTTTTCACTCTCCTCTCTCACTTTCATCAAGAGGCCCTTTAGTTCTTCACTTTCTGCCATAAGGGTGGTGTCATCTGCATGTCTGAGGTTATTGATATTTCTCCCAGCATTCTTGATTCCAGCTTGTACTTTCTCCAGCCCAGCGTTTCTCATGATGTACTCTGCATATAAGTTAAATAAGCAGGGTGACAATATACAGCCTTGACGTACTCCTTTTCCTATTTGGAACCAGTCTGTTAGATGATATATTTATTGATTTTATTTTATTCTTTTTAACATGTGGATGGATCATCCAACAACTACCTCACCTGAAGAAAGCATTATACATTTGTCCAAAACCATAAATATGCAATATCATGATTGAGGCTAAAGTAAACTATAGACTTTGGGTGATAATGATGTGTCAACATAGGTTCATCAAGCATAACAAATGTGCCACTCTGGTGGGGGATGTTGATAATAGGGGAAGAAGCTGTGTGATTGTGGGACCAAATGGTTCATGAAAAAATGTGTTATCTTCTCATTTTACTGTGAACTTACTACTTAAAAAAAAAAAAAAAAGATGAAGGTGCTGATATATAAAGAAATCTTTAAAATTCTTAAAACTCAATAATAAACTAACAAACCAATTTTCAAATGACCATAAGGCTGAATAAACATTTCTCTAAAGAAGGTTTGCAAACCCCTGTGCTCTAGAGCCCATTCTCTGCAACAAGAGAACTCACCACAATGAGAAGCTGGTGCACCACAACTAGAGAGTAGCTCCTGCTCTCTGCAGCTAGAGAAGGCTCCTGCACCCCAAGGAAGACCCAGCACAGCCACAGATAAATAAATAAAGTTATTAAGAAAAAAATTACAAAATCATTCTCAATATTATTAATCATCAGGGAAGTATACATTGAAACCATGAGATACCATTTCACAGAAACTGGGAGTAGCTATAAACAAAATGACAAATAATAACCAGTTTTGGGGAGGATGTATAGAAACTGAAACCCTCACAGATAGCTGTCTAAAATGTAAAACAATGTATCCTCTTTTGAAATGAGTTTGGTAGTCATTTCAAGAGGTTAAACAGAAATTGCATGAAAGTGAACTCACTCAGTCATGTCCGACTCATTGCAACCTCATGGACTATACAGTCAATGGAATTCTCTAGGTCAGAATACTGGAGAGGGTAGCCATTCCCTTCTCCAGGGGATCTTCCCACCCAGGAATCGAACTGGAGTCTCCTGCATTGCAGTTGGATTCTTTACCAGCCGAGCTACCAGGGAACGACCCAGAAATTCCATTTGTAGGTGTAAACCCAAGAGAAATAAAAACATATGTCCACACAAAAGATTATACATGATTATTTTTAGCAGTATTTTCATAATAGCCAAAAGGTAGGGAAAAACCCACATGTCCACCAACAGACAAATGAACAAACTGTACATATCTATACAATGGAATATTTCAACAATAAAAATAAAACAACTATTTAATACATGATACAACATGAATGAACCTTGAACACATTATGATAAATGAAAAAATCTAGATACAATAGAGCATGAATTGCATGATTTCATATTTAAGAATTGTACAGAATAGGTTACATGTACAGAGACAGAAAGTAGGTCAGTAGTTACCTAGGACTGAAGAGAATTAGGAGGAAATGGGGAGTGACTGGTAACAGTGATAATTATACACTTTGATGAGTGTAGTCAATTGAATATACTGAATTGTATACTTTAAATGGATAAATTGTAAGGTAACTGAAATATATCTCAATACACCTGTTATTAAACAAACAAACAAAACAAAGGTTTTCCATGGCTCCATATCTTCCATAGTTACAGGCTATGTTTCCAAGCCATGGAGTATAATTAATTCCTTTTTATTTTTGTGTTAATTCAAGGCCTGGACACTGAATATTCATAGCTGTTTGCATTTTTTGGCCCTTATGCTGATGAACCTTTAATGGTTATTCATATTTGTGTCTGACTCTGAGTTCTCTTCTGTCTCATATTTCAAATGTTCTTTGAATGTAAGTTTCAGAACTCTGCACATTTGACAACGTTCAGATCTCCTACATTGCAGGTATTCTCTGTCTTGCCAACCCTTCAAAAACTAGGAAGCTCGCTCTTATCACAACACAGGAATGATTTTCCCAGACAGAACTTTTAGAAAAACAAAACCTTAAATTCCTACATTGTCTCAGTTGGTCTTTTTTGACTGACTTAACCTGTTTGATTATAACTTTCAGTAATGATATAATCTTCCCCTTCTTCTAGCCCGTAATTGTATAAATGTCTGTGCCACTGTGTATACTGTAACCTCTTCTGAGCTTTAAAATTAGAAACAACTTATGTAAAATTATCTATAAGGTTTTTCTCATAAGATTTTGACATATGATATCATAATAAAAACAGGATGGGAAAAAAGGAAAAGGTCTGTATAGGTCAGAAAACAAAACAGAAGAAAATCTCACTGGAGATTGGCATCCATCTAACGAGTCCATCCAAGTCTGTAAATACTCCTGTCTTACTGATTAAGACTCAGTAAAATTATGCTTAGTCCCTGGACCTTCTAACAAAATTATTTCCAGCAAAGCACCCAAAGGAACCAGAGGAACAATAAGGTTATTCTCATAAGATTACCTGTCAAACCTGAAAGTGAAGATAAGATTCTCTGAATTAATACTGGAAAGAAACTTTCCATAAACATTTGTACTCTCTCTTGTTCTCTATAAGTGTCTCCACTACCCAACGTTTTTATTTTTAACATGAGGATTATTGACATTATCCTGTCATCTTCTGAAGAGCCTACATTTGCTTCTCAGTTTATTCCTTTGAGCTTTTATCAAGGCAAATTACAGCAATATAAAATAAATGTATGTTCTTGAATTTAACCAATTCTGTTACTCTGTTTCGAATGTCATCCAGGTTAACATCATCTTTTTGTGACAATTAAAATCTGCTCTTTGGAAGATTTACTACAGCTAGGGCCCCTCTCTTTCTTTTGTTCTCTACTTATAAAGATGGACAAATGAACACTGCATACACAACTCACTTTGGAAATGCAAATTCACTGAAAAGTACTGCCTCTCCTACATTTAATATTAATTTTTTTTGGCCAGCCACCAATATAAAGATGTGCTGATATTCACTGGAGAAGATGAAAGAATATATTTCAGGTGATGTGTCTGAAATAATTTTGTTGCATGGCAGAGGATTATCATAAACAATGATTTACTTAACATATTCACTTAGTTAATAATCATCTAAACTGTAAAATGTTTGTATTAATCCAGTTGGACTGTTTTAACAAAATACCACTGAATGAGTAGTTTAAACAACAAAAATTTATTTCTCAGTTCTGGAGGCTGGAAGTCCCAGATCAAGGTCTGGTAAGGATCTGCCTTCTGGCTTTCAGATGTCACTGTTCTCGCTGTGTCCCCACATAACCTTTCTGGGGTGTTTGAGCATGGAGAGATATCTTTATCATTCTTTTTCTTCTTATAAAGTCACTAATCCTATAAGATTAGGAAACCCCACCACCACTACTAGTAAGCCTCACTTAACCTCAATTACTTTTTAAAAGTTGTCTACAAATACAGTCACATTGCGCATTAAGGCTTCAACATACAATTTTCAGGAGTACACAATTCATTCTGTTAGCAATATCCAAAACTGAATGTCTGGTCTTCCCACAAAAGGAGAGACTATTTTCCACATAGCAATTAACATCAACCAGCCTTCCATTGTCTAAGGCTATGATCCATTGTAATAATCACTGTCTCTCATACCTTGAATGCCCTCTTTCCTGATATCCATACAATCCTCTCATAATTCACACTCTTCCAACTACACTAGCCTTCTTGTTTCTTGAATATGCAAAACAGAATACTTACTTGGTCATTGCTCGACGCTATTACCTCTACTGAAAAACCTCAGCCAACATCTTTCAAGTATGTAGTCAAAGTAACTTATACTAAGTATAATGAACTTTTCTTAGTATCTAATACCCTTGTACCCTTCTATACTCCTGACTTTTGTTTCTACTTGACATTTTCTCAGGACTTGCACTTAATATATTTTAATACACTATACAAATGATTGATTATTGTGTTTATGTTTAACAGTTTTATCATTTATTTATCTTCTTTATAAAGATGTTGACCTATCCAAAACATATGCTCCATAATCACTAATGTATCTCAATTGCCTAGAAGAGTGAATAAAATATCTGTTAAATGAATAAAACATTTTGAATTATGGATCAAGATATTTGCTACCAAAATCTAAACAATTCACTTTTGACTTAAAAGCTGTAATGATTTTCTTTGAGTCAGGAGTCTGAGCACAGCTTAGCTATGTCCTCTGATCAGGGACTAGCAAGGCAGGACTGAGTTCTCATCTGTAGATTTGACTGGGGAAGAATCTGCTTCTCAACTCATGCAGAATGATGGTAAAGTTAATTTCCTTGCAGTAATATCTTTAAGAGATCCCTCATCTCACCCCCTAGTTAAAATCTGCTATCTTGTTCTAGAGGCCACCCACAGTGACCCCAAAGATGACCAACTCCATTGACAATTTCAAATATGGTAGTTTGCCTCTTCAAAGCCAGTGAAAAGAATGTCTCTGACCTCAGAAGAGCCCAGTTTGCCATAAGTACTTTTACTTATGCTGTTGGGCCCACCTTAAATGGTAACTCATTTGGTTAATTCTGATGGAAAAGATAGATGAATTTTGTTTTCTGTCTCACATAACTAGTTTAAAAAAACAATAAATATAAATATATTTTAGAAGTCCTGGGTAATTACTGTATAAGTAAGTGAATGTATGAATATCTACTATTTTCATTAGTAACTGACTAATTAGTCAAGCTTTTTTTCAAAAATCATGAGATCAAGTTGACATCTCTAAAATGTGGTGTATAAGTAATAGAGAAGAAAAAGTACATTTTAGTCCTATTTCCTTCTTGCCAGAAGGAATTTTATCACAACAATAAGAATTGATTCCTAAGTAAGAATATTATTAGTGGAAATGAATCTCCTCTCATAGTTTATGTTTTTAGGATTTAGGCAGCTTAACTGATAAAGAGTATGCCAGATTGTGACATGACTACGAATTAAGAAAATATGTGTGTATATATACATATATATGTGCTTACATTGAATATTATTTCACTTATTTTTGTAAGTAAAGAGAAAGTCTGAGAGAACAAACCTTGCCTGAACTAAAGAATCAATTTAGCTCAATTCCAATCAAGCATATAAATTGAGCATTTTTATGTGCCTAGCACTCTGTTCCACATCCCAGATGAAGCACTATTTGAACCTCTATCCTCCTCTCCAGGAAGCTACAATTCATTTGGTGACAACAAAACATCAATATATAAAACAATTTGAGTTGACCATGGAGCTGCCTTTAATCAGGCTAACACAGTTGCTAGAAGCAACTGCTGAATTAGTTTTCTTCAGCCACATGTTCAATCCCAAACTTAACATCATTGCCCTTGCTGATGTGGCTCTGGGCCAGGTTAGGCAAGAGGCTAACAAAATTTGTCCAATTTACTCTAAGCAATTTTATTTAACTGGCAGTTGTTACCTTTGTGTCCCATCTCCTGACAGGCAGATTTAAAGCTCTGCAATATCCAGTCAGGCTGTGTGCCAGGGTGTCAGGACCTAACTGTAACTGCCCTGGCTCTCCCTACTGTAATCTCTATCAACAACAAACAGATTAACATTGCACAGTCAAAACACAGGGTAGTGGCTAACACTCCTGTTTTATATGTGTAAAAGAAGCTCTTCACTCATTTGGACAATAAACTAAAAGACCTTGCTTGAATCCCAAAAGTGGCATGAGGCAACAGATTTCCCAATGAATTCAAGAAGATGCATACAATTTATAAATCTAAATGATTTATAATTTTAAATGGATGATATACATGCATAATTGCAGGCTACTACCCCTCCCCACCATGGCTCAGCGGTAAAGAATCTACTTGCCAATGTAGAAGCTGCTGGGATGCAGTTTCAGTCCGTGGGTCGGGAAGATCCACTGGAGGAGGAAATGGCATCCCACTCCAATATTCTTGCCTGGGAAATCCTAATGGAGGGGGAGCCTGGCAGACTGCAGTCCATGGGTTTGCAAAGAGTCAGACATGACTGAGCACAGCACACAGCACGTGCATAGTCACTGCTTACAATGACTGCAGCCATGAAATTAGAAGATGATTGTTCCTTGGAAGGAAAGCTATGACCAACCTAGACAGCATATTAAAAAGCAAAGACAACACTTTGCTGACAAAGTCCATGTAGTCAAATCTATGGTTTTCCCAGAAGTCATTTATGAAAGTGAGAGTTGGACCATAAAGAAGGATGAGCGCTGAAGAATCAATCCTTTCGAATTGTGGTGCTGGCCAAAACTCTTAGAGTCCCTTAGACTGCAAGGAGATCAAACCAGTCCATCCTAAAGGAAATGAGTCCTGAATATTCATTCGAAGCACTGATGCTGAAGTTGAAGCTCCAATACTTTGGCCACCTTGTACGAAGAGCCAAGCATTGGAAAAGACCCTAACGCTGGGAAAGATTGAAGGCAAAAGGAGAAGAGGATGGCAGAGGATGAGATGGTTAGATAGTATCACCGATTCAACAGACATGAATTTCAGCAAACTCTGGGAGATAGTGAAGTATAGGGAAGCCTGGTGTGCTACAGTCCATGGGATCGCAAAGAGTCAGACACGATTTAGCAACTGAACAACAACATAATACATGCATAAATACAAAACTCCAAGTCTTGAGTCATCAATTGCAATGGTTCTAAAGTGGATTTTGTTTATTCAGAATGTGTTTGGCTACCAAGGACAAGCATGAAAATGTACTTGAGAATGTTCAAAGGAAATGGTGCATGGTTGGGTATTCTTTTGCCTAGGTGTGTAGTGGTAATTTATGTTTGTCTGTGTTTGCAATAAAGGTGAGATGCTTTGTTGTATTGTAAAAGCACGTACCTTTTTAAACAGATATTTCTGTTCCACATATATAACTCACTGATAAAATGTTGACAAACCAATATATGTTCTGTGGAGCCATGATTCTCTCAAAAAATTAGAATTGGCTTTCTCATTGCATCTGTCTTAAGAATTTGGTCATAAACATCTATAAACCAAGAACATAGCTACTCAGTATATAATTGTTGAGTAAATCATTGAGTTAAGATTTTTGCAACTGCATTTTCAACAGGTTTTACATCATGAGTTATAAGAGCCTACTGTAATTTCCTGTATCTTTTATGACTTCATTGCATTTTTCTGTTCTAGTCTAGCATTCATATAAAATTTTCCAATAAAAATGGTGCAAAAATATGTAAAGACATGTTTTTCACAGTTATAATTGCCAAATAATTGAATATTAAATGTACAAAAGTCATTTCAGATGCAGTTCTTTGCCAAGAATCATGGTATGCATTTTGGTCACTATTTTTCTTGTTAACTTTACTGTGTATATTTAATCATAAGCAATCAAAGAATCTTCATATGGACTAGCAGTGTACCAGGGTCATACAGCCTCTGTAATATTACCACAAGTCTGGTGGCTTAAAATAATAAAAATTTATTCTTTTACAGTTTTGAGGAGGCCAGTTTAGAATCAAGGTATTGTCATATCCATACTCCCTTCAAAAATCTATCCTGGCCTCTTCTAGCTTCTGATAGCTTCATATATCCCTCAGTTTCTGATGGCATAAATCTAATCTCTACTTCTACCTTCACATGACCTTCTCCCCTGTGACTCTGTGTCTCAAGTCTCTGTCTACCTTTCTCTTATAAGGACATCTATCATTGGATTTAGGGTCCACCCTAAATCTAGGATGATCTCATCTCAAGTACCTTAATTTAGTTACACCTTAAAAAATCATTTTTATAAACTGAGAATCACAGTTTCCTGACAGACATGGTTTGAGGGACCATAATTCAATTCACTATAGGCAGTAAAGATCATAATGGGACATCTATTTCATTGCAGGAAGAATTTTAGTGAGTAGCAGAAAAAAAATAAAAAGAGCCATGTTAGTAGATTTAAGAAAGGTCTATAGGTCAGCCAGAACATGAGAATAAATGAGGGCTACAGAACATTTCCTTTCTTACATATTTTCAGGAAACTCATAAAGTGAGTGTGCTGAGTCAAGAACATAGTTAAGGGTTAAATAGTTATAAAGGTTCCAGCAGTCATTACATCAAGAACTACTCCTGATTATCTAAGTTCTAGGAGCCTTCTTGGTAAGGATGAAAGAGGAAAGTGAAAAGGCTGTTTAAAACTCAACATTCAAAAAACTAAGTTTATGGTATCCACTCCCATCACTTCATGGCAAATAGAAAGGGAAAGTGGAAACACTGACAGACTTTATTTTCTTGGGCTCCAAAATCACTATAGATAGTGACTGCAGCCATGAAATTAAAGGATGTTTGGTCCTTGGAAGAAAAGCTATGACCAACCTAGACAGCATATTAAATAGCAGAGACAACACTTGGCAGACAAATGGACAGACAAAAGTGCATATACACAAAGGTATGCTTTTTCCACTAGTCATCTACGGATGTGAGAATTGGACCATAAAGAAAGCTGAGCACCGAAAAATTGATGCCTTTGAACTGTAGTGTTAAAGAAGACTCTTGAGTGTCCCTTGGACTGTAAGGAGATGCAACCAGTCGATCCTAAAGTAAATCAGCCCTGAATATTCATTGGAAGGATTGATGATGAAGCTGAAGTTCCAATACTTCGGCAACCTGATGAGAAGAGCCGATTCATTGGAAAAGACCCTGGTGCTGGGAAAGACTGAGAGCAGGAGAAAAGAGGGACAGAGATTAAGGCGGCTGGATAGCTAGCATCACCAACTCAATGTACATGAATTTGAGCAAACTCAGGGAGACAGAGAAGGACAAGGAAGCCTGGCATGCTGCAGGGCTTCCTGGGGTCGCAAAGAGTGGGACACGGCTTAGCGACTGAAGAACAACAAAGGAGACTGCCTCATCTCCTGATCATAATAATATAATGCGAAAAAGCATATAAAATCCATTGCAATTAGAGAAAAAGAAACATTTTTTTTAGCTATAGTAAATTGAGAAAAATTTCCTAGATATGAGTTTCAGATAAGTGTATACAGCAAAGCAGATGACTGCTGAGGAAATCTTAAAAGGACTTGCTATGCAGTTGCAAAACTGATGAAAATCACATTGACTAGATTTATATTCATTACGAAGAACTTGGATATTTGCGGATCTATATTGATTTGCCTGTCCTGTCTGATAATGAGGGTATAGGTTAGAGTTAGATGATGAACTAAATAAGACATTGTTAAAACTGAAAAAGTGGTAATAAACCTAGGACATTAATTAATAGTGGTTGTAGAAGTAAGGAGACTTGTAAAACGTTCTTGCATTTTCCGTACATTTTGATTCATCTGAGACAAGGAGAATTTTACTCAGGGACTTGCTCTTTTTACAAAACGTTAGAATAACTAGATATCTTTGGATTTCTTTTTAAGCTAATCCCAGGAGTTATAGCCCTGTTCCTCCACCATTCTGACTGATGCAGATATAAAATTTTCACTGTTTAAGCCTAGTTCCTAGTTCTACTTAAGGACCTTCAGATCTCCTCAGAAAAAAGGTACTCTAGGAAGAAAAAAAGTTAATTTGTTCTCGACTGCTGGGTCAGGAAAATTCAAGGAACTCCAACAAGGGATAATGATCACAGCAGTGTTGTCTCTTACAGCTCATGGTATAAAATCTGTTAAGAAGGAAATGGTTTCCATTTTTACAACTTGACACACTCAACAGTTATATATTGAGTGACTATGTTCCTGGCTTATGGAAATTATAAACTAAATTTTTGTAAGAGTCATTCGAGTGAGAAAATCAATTCTAACTTTTTTAGGCCTTTTGCCATAGATTGGGTCATTATAATACAGGAAAAATGGAATCAGTGATATTATTAGGTGACAAAAAATGAAGAAATAAAAGAAAACAAAAGAAAGAAGAGAGAAAGGAAGGAAAAGGAAAGAGGGAATATTAATGAACTCTGTAATAATTTTTTATTGCTAAAAGAACATGATATAATCACTTCTGTTATATCACATTAAAACGATAAGCTACACAAGTAAGAAAGAGTGAACAATCTATAAAAATAACAAATGATATAATTATGACTTTGAAATTATCAACAGATCAAATAGCAAACATTATTTACTTTGGAATTTTAGGTTAAATGTATTTGTTTTGTTTTGTTTTTTAATGGGTCCCTTACTAAAAGAAAAATGTGTAATCCCATGATTCAATTTATTTGAGGTAGGAAATTGTTCATTAAGAATTTTTCTTGCTGAAAATTTCTTTTAAAAAATGAGAACAAAATATGTCCCTGGTTTTTTTTTTTTTTTTTTTTGGTTATTTAGAATGAACACATTAATTTATTTATGTGTATAATCTCATTTAAAATCCTAATTGTGGGCAAGGTTTCAGAATTTACTTTGCTGAAAACTACATGAAGAACCAAGAGGAAAAATAACTAGGGGAAATAGAGATGTGAATTTGGATAAATCATCTCCTTCATGAATATTCTGATATTGTACTGCTCAGGACACAGAATTATTTATTATTGGCAAATGAACAGCAAACATAGTAAGGTACATAAAAATGTGATGACTGCCTAAGGAAACAAAATAAAACACGTTGTTAGAGTAAGACATGCACGGACTTTTTTGAAGTTTCTCATATATCTCCGAGAAATAAAGTGATTCTTCTCATATAATTATTATGATAGTGTGAGATATATATATATATATATATATGATAGTGGATTTACAAGTACCTATCTGAAAATGATTAGGAACTCATTCTTATCAAGTGCTGTCCTAATTGATTTCCAGTGCTAATTTACCTATTGCTCAAAACGACCCTGTGAAACAAAATGATTATCCCTAATGCACACATAAAGTTAGTGAGACACAAAAATAGGAACTAATCTGCCCACAGCTGCACAGATAGCTGGTGGAAGAGTAAAGAAAAGCTAATAGAGGAGAGAAAAAGAGAACATATTTGATGAAAGTGTCATGGGATAGGAGGGAAAATAGGATAAATAACTTCTTTTTTCAAACCCCTCTTAGACTTTCATAAAATATCAGATCCACTGAGACTAAATCAGATTGATGTTTCAGCATCTTGTAGATATTGGTGTTTTCACGTGTCATTTATTTATGAATCAATAGACAAAAATGATAAGTAATTAAAAATTTTATGTTAGTATCTTACCATTTTTTATGTAACAGGAACCTTTCAGAAACTGAAATAAAAATACTTGACCTGGTCAGGTATCTGTTAAAATATATGCTGTTCAAAATATATCAAATAAAATTATAAAAATTATCTCAGTATATTTATTATAAAGCAATATTTTTTAATACTTCAAAGTCATTTTATTTTTCAATTATTGACCATTTTTAACATTCCTATAAATAAAGCAGCTCTTTGTATTCATTTAAAAATGATGAATCACAAACTTAGAGAAGGTCAGTGGCTTCTCCAAAACCTGGCAAAACCAAAGAAAGCAAACAATAAAAGAAACCAAATTCTAGATTCTTGACTCCATATTTAATTCAGAATTGTATAGACTTAATTCTTCTGAGGAAAAACTTTCTAGCTTCAGCCATGAGTTCATACAATTATTGTTCTAAATAGCATGCATAGACATTTGAAAATTTATCATATAACAAGTACTTATTATAAAATGGATCAATTCAGAGTGTATTCTACAGTAAATTTTGATTTAAGATTTGAAAAAACATTTATGAGAATTCCATGACAGAGAAGCTTGGCAGACTACAATCTATGGGGTCACAGAGTTGGACATGACTGAGTGACTAACACTTACTTTCCACTTTTTTTCACCTAATGTACATCAGACTAAATAATTTTCTTAGAGGGAAAATTAAATGAAAGAGCTCATAATGTTTGAACCATAAGCAAAAATAATAAAAATATACTGCATGTTTCCCAAATTTAGTTAATTCTGTAAAGGTAATCCTTTATATATGATTTACTAAAATCTGTATACATTTCTTAACTTGGAAAGACACAGTATAAAAAATATGTCCAGATATTTATAAACACACACACACACACACACACACATACATGTTCACTCTCCTTCTACATTCTATAATATTACACAAAATGTTATTAAAAATGTCAAATCTGAACAAATCTATTATTATTCTAGGACTCTGAGTCTTTAAACTTTCTAATATGCTTGTGCCTAAATAATTCACCAAGCAGCTTAAACACAAGATTATATATCAGATCCAATAGATGTGGACCTCTACCCTTTCATTTGCAATGAAGAGCAGATTAAAGATTTCACTAATGAAAATGATTGAGATAATCCAGAAAAGCTAAAACAGACCTTCCCAATAAACAAGCCAGCTTTAAACACTGTTAATCTGATGAGGCTAGAGAGAGTTTAATTAAAATTCTATCTCCCATTTATCTAATATGTATGAGTAAAATAGTTCCTCAAACAACTTTCTCTTTAACATGATTCTTTTTCCCTTCTTTGGTGATGATTGAAAAAAAAAAAAAAAAGGAACTGGAATAGACCAAAACCACTTCAGTAGCTCTATTATTATTATAATTTTTGGTAAAAATCCAGGACTGAGTTGGTAATGAAGATGAAAGTCTGCTCAGTAACTTCTTTGGGTCTCCCATGTGTGACTGAAGGTAATATAATGTGAGAAGTTTATACACGTTTTATTCTCTGTGCAACTATTCAGTATTAGTAGATACTGCAAGATGTAGAGTAACAACACCTACTTGTTTATTCAATTCTCAATTTAGCGATTCGAGTAGGTGACATGTATTAATAGTAATTATTTACTTAAAGGTGGTTACTAGGACATGGAACAACAGACTGGTTCCAAATCAGGAAAGGAGTACGCCAAGGCCATATATTGTCATCATGTTTATTTAACTTATATGCAGAGTATATCATGTGAAATGCCAGAATGAATGAAGCACAAACTGGAATCAAGATTTCCAGAAGAAATATCAATAACCTCAGATACGCAGATGACACCACCCTTATGGCAGAAAGTGAAGAAGAGCTAAAGAGCCTCTTGATGAAAGTGAAAGAGGAGAGTGAAAAAGCTGGCTTAAAACTTAACATTCAGAAAACTAAGATCATGGTGTCTGGTCCCATCACTTCATGGCAAATGGATGAGGAAACAATGGAAACAGTGACAGAGTTTATTTTTTGGGGGGGGCTCCAAAATCACTGCAGATGGTGACTGCAGCCATGAAATTAAAAGACCCTTGCTCCTTGGAAGAAAAGCTATGACAAACCTAGACACCATATTAATAAGCAGAGACATTACTTTGCCAACAAAGTTTCATCTGGTCAAGGCTATGGTTTTTCCAGTAGTCATGTATGGATGTAAGAGTTGGACTATAAAGAAAGCTGAGCACTGAAGAATTGATGCTCTTGAACTGTGGTGTTGGAGAAGACTCTTGAGAGTCCCTTGGACTGCAAGGAGATCCAACCAGGCCATCCTAAAGGAAATCAGTCCTAAATATGCATTGGAGAGTCTGATGCTGAAGCTGAAACTCCAATACTTTGGCCATCTGTTTCGAAGAACTGACTCATTGGAAAAGATGCTGATGCTGGGAAAGATTGAAGGTGGGAGGAGAAGGGGATGGCAGAGGATGAGATGGTTGGATGGCATCACTGACTGGATAGACAGGAGTTTGAGTAAATTTTGGGAGTTGGTGATGGACAGGGAAGCCTGGCATGCTGCAGTCTACAGGGGTCTCAAAGAGTTGGACATGACTGAGTGACTGAACTTACCTGAAATGAGACTTACGTTTAAATTTATATTAAGGTGAAAAGATGAGAAACAGAGGAATATTTAATAATTAATCTAAGTCTTCAATGACAATAAATTCTGGTTAAAAGAACAAAATTTAGGTTTTTACTAGCTGAACTGTCTACCTCCTAAATACTTTCATGGAATCTTTTATAATTTAAGAATGTTTCTCAGTATTCATTTACTGTTCCTAAAACGGAGACACAGTAGGTGAATTTGGCATTTGGATATGATACATTCTAGAGTACAAAAAATATTTATGCACTAATTACAAACAGGAGTTTCCCTGGTGACTCAAATGGTAAAGAATACACCTGCAACGAAGGAGACTCAGGTTCAGTTCCTGGGTCAGGAAGATCCCCTGGAGGAAGGAATGGCAACACAATCCAGTATTCTTGCCTGGGAAATCTCATGGACACAAGAGCCTGGCAGGCCCTCTGACAA
This sequence comes from Giraffa tippelskirchi, assembly GCF_054371585.1. Taxonomy (NCBI): domain Eukaryota; kingdom Metazoa; phylum Chordata; class Mammalia; order Artiodactyla; family Giraffidae; genus Giraffa; species Giraffa tippelskirchi. The sequence goes on along the minus strand of NC_137275.1, from coordinate 59,705,266 downwards.
GTCAGGAAAGTTGTACCAAAACATCTTTTTAATCTTTTTGATGGAATCTCTTTGCATTATTCAAGTGCAATTCTTCATCTTATAGATACAGATTGATAAACCAGTCATTATCTCTTCTTTCTGTTACTGAAGAATATCTTTATTTCTACTAGATCTTCTAAATCAGTACAAACGATTTTGAGAACTTAATTTTTTTTAAAGACAAAACAATAAACAAGAAGTCTAACAAAAACTCCTTTGAAGCTGTGTCTTCTCTCATCTATATCCTGTTTCTCTCTTTTCTTTTTTTAGCCAATCTTCTTGACATGCAACTTAAAGGCATTTCCCTACATTTCTTTCTATTCTTTTAATTTTTATTATTTTTTTCATTCTCAATCCACTGCAGCCTGGCCCTTTCTTCTACCACATGTGTGAAACTCTAACATCAAGAGTCATCGATATGCTCCTGAATGACAAACATAGATCTTTTAATTACTGTACTTTTTCCTTAACATATTAAAAAAAATTCAGTTGCATTTACTAACAGATTAAGTTCACATATAGTCTAAATAAAGCCTTTCAAAACCCACCCTATAATCTTTGATCAACATATGGGAACTTGGGATTAACAGATACACACAACTATATATAAAATGAATAAACAACAAGGACCTACTGTATAACACAAAGGACTGTATTCAATATCTTATAAAAACCTATAATTGAAAACAATATGATAAAGAATATACTACACTCCACAACATGCACAAAAGTAAATTTAAATTCAGAATGGATTAAATATTTATATGTAAGACCCGAAATTATGACTTCTAGAATAAAATATAGGCAATACTTTCTTTGACATCTACCATAGTTATATATATATATTTTTGGATATGTCTCCTCAGGCAAAGGGAAACAAAAGTAAAAATAAACAAATGAGACCACATCAAACAAAAAAGAGTTTCCCAACAAAGGAAACTGTCAACAAAATGAAAAGGCTACCTACTGAAAGGGAGAAGATATTTGCAAATTATTTATCTTATAAGGGGTTAATATCCAAACTATTCAAGAACTCTTACAAGTCAACATTAAAAAAACACAAACAGTCCCTGAATTTTGAAGCACTATCCAAGTTTCCATGACTTTAACCACCTGGGCCCATGAGGTCATGAGAACACAAGATTTCTATCAACAGTAGATGCATTTGACTTCATTACTGCACGTTAAAGTTTCACAAATATTTGATCAGGCCTAAGTCTTTGAATATTTGATCAAATATTTGATCAGGCCTAAGTCTAAGACCATCCCCATGGAAAAGAAATGCAAAAAAACAAAATGACTGAGTAGGCCTTACAAACAGCTGTTGAAAGAAGAGAAGTGAAAAGCAAAGGAGAAAAGGAAAAGTATTCCCATTTGAATGCAGAGTTTCAAAGAATAGCAAGGAGAGATAAGAAAGCCTTCCTCAGTGATCATGCAAAGAAATAGAGGAAAATAACAAAATTGGAAAGATTAGAGATCTATTCAAGAAAATTAGAGATATCAAGAGAAAATATCATGCAAAGATGGGCTCGATAAAGGACAGAAATGGTATGGACCTAACATGAGCAGAAGATACTAAGAAGAGGTGGCAAGAATACACAGAAGAACTGTACAAAAAAGATCTTCAGGACCCAGATAATCACGATGATGTGATCACTCACCTAGAGCCAGACATCCTGGAATGTGAAGTCAAGTGGGCCTTAGAAAGCATCACTACAAACAAAGCTAGTGGAGGTGATGGAATTCCAGTTGAGCTATTTCAAATCCTCAAAGGTGATGCTGTGAAAGTGCTGCACTCAATATGCCACAAATTTGGAAACCTCAGCAGTGGCCACAGGACTGGAAAATGTCAGTTTTCATTTCAATCCCAAAGAACGGCAATGCCAAAGAATGCTCAAACTAGAGCACAATTGCACTCATCTCACATGCTAGTGAAGTAATGCTGAAAATTCTCCAAGCCAGGCTTCAGCAATATGTGAACCATGAACTTCCAGATGTTCAAGCTGGATTTAGAAAAGGCAGAGGAACCAGAGATCAAATTGCCAACATCAGCTAGATCATTAAAAAAGCAAGAGAGTTCCAGAAAAACATCTATTTTTGCTTTATTGAATATGCCAAAGCCTTTGACTGTGTAGATCACCAAAAACTGTGGAAAACTCTGAAAGAGATGGGAATACCAGACCACCTGACCTGTCTCTTGTGAAACCTGCATGCAGGTCAGGAAGCAAGAGTTAGAACTGGACATGGAACAACAGACTGGTTCCAAATAGGAAAAGTAGTCCGTCAAGGCTGTATATTGTCACTCTGCTTATTTAACTTATACGCAGTGTACATCATGAGAAACTCTGGGCTGGAGGAAGCACAAGCTGGAATCAAGATTGCTGGGAGAAATATCAATAACCTCAGATATGCAGATGACACCACCCTTATGGGAGAAAGTGAAGAGGAGCTAAAAAGTCTCTTAATGAAAGTGAGAGAGGACAGTGAAAAAGTTGGCTTAAAGCTCAACATTCAGAAAACTAAGATCATGGCATCTGGTCCCATCACTTCATGGCATATAGATGGGAAAAGAGGGGGAAAAGTGTCAGACTTTATTTTTTTGGGCTCCAAAATCATTACAGATGGTGACTGCAGCCATGAAATTAAAAGACACTTACTCCTTGGAAGGAAAGTTATGACCAACCTAGACAGCATATTAAAAAGTAGAGACATTACTTTGCCAACTAAGGTCCATCTAGTCAAGGCTATGGTTTTTACAGTAGTCATGTATGAATGTGAGAGTTGGACTGTGAAGAAAGCTGAGCCCTGAAGAGTTGATGCTTTTGAACTGTGGTGTTGGAGAAGACTCTTGAGAGTCCCTTGGACTGCAAGGACATCCAACCAGTCCATCCTAAAGGAGATCAGTCCTGGGTATTCATTGGAAGGACTGATGTTGAAGCTGAAACTCCAATTCCTTGGCTACCTCATTGGAAGAGTTGACTCATTGGAAAACATCCTGATACTGGGAAGGATTGGGGGCAGGAAGAGAAGGGGATGACAGAGGATGAGATGGCTGGATGGCATCACCGACTCAATGGACATGAGTTTGGGTAAACTCCAGGAGTTGGTGGTGGACAGGGAGGCCTTGTGTGCTGTAATTCATGGGGTCGCAAAGAGTTGGTCACGATTGAGCAACTGAACTGAACTGAACGGAAGCCTTTGACTGCTAGGAGATTAAACCAGTCAGTCATAAGGAAAATCAGTCCTGAATATTAATTGGAAGGACTGTTGCTGAAGCTGAAGCTCCAAGATCTGACTGACTAGAAAAGACCCTGATACTGCAAAAGATTTAAGGCAGGAGGAGAAGAGGACAACAGGGGATGAGATAGTTGGATGGCATCACTGACTCAATGGATATGAGTTTGAGGAAGCTCCAGGAGTTGGTGATGGACAGGGAAGCCTAGTGTGCTGCAGTCCATTGTGTCTCAGAGTCATACACGACTGAGCAACTGAACTGAAGTTTTTGAACATATTTGAGTATCAAATGTGCTTTTTAAACTTCATTTCATAGAAATTCCAACCTTCCAGTTGCTCAGGCAACAAAAAAGGTACACTTGTCTTTAATTTGCTCTTTGATTTTAACCACCCACATCCATTTCATCAGGAAATTCCCTTGACACTATCCTCAACTTGTTCCAGTATCTAATAACATATATGTGTTAAATATAAAAAAGCAAAGAGATTAAGTCCAAAATAGGACAGTTAAAATATTTAATATTATGTAATTTTTAATAATAAAATTAAAATTATATATTAAAATTATAAATATTTTAATCTTCCATAATTTTTTCCCTATGGTGAGGCATTACCATGCCAATTGTTCATATCAGGGAGTTATACAGAAACTGGCCTGATGAAAGCTTTGGGATTAACATTTTGTTAGTTACTGCAGCTTAACTAACCAATGCCAAAAATTAGCTGAGTTTGTATTTGGGGCAATTTACAACAAGTTATTGAGTTTTTCAGGAAATAAAGCCTCTTAAGATAACAAAAAATGTTAAATTTTGAAATGAATTAGCATATATATTTTACTGAATTTTGATTATATTTCCCTCTGATTTAAAATTAATTTCAATCATTTTCAGTAGGGATTACTATTATTAATGTCTTCATATGTAATTTTTTTTCAAATGGGAACATTTTCATTAAATTCAGATATAATTTAATATCATTCTATACCTAAGTCTGCAAATATTTTCCTACAGGGTAGATGGGGTCGCAAAGAGCTGGACATGACTGAGCATGGACACACCAGTAAGCCTGCTAAGCACTCTACCCGAAGTCCCATTTATTTATTTCAAGTTTTTCCTACCCTTGCTAATAGGAACACAGATTTCCAGCCCCATGAGCTCTGGTAACTGTTTCACCCTCTTCTTTTTGGTGTATCCTCTCAATACTCTCTTTCTTGCCTTGAGCATGTATATTCATAGCTATGTGCTGATCAATACTCAACTGAAGAGAAGGGAATGCTCTGTAGCTCTCCTGAGCCAGCTCTCTGTGCAGCTCTTCCTTCTTCATGCAGTTCTCTCTTCTCACAGTTCACAGGGATCTGCTCTGTAATGTCTGAACATCTGGTAATCTGAAAATCTCACTTTAATGTCCTTAGTTTAGTGAGACTTCAGGGTTCTGTTTGGATTACCCTTCCCATTTTTGTGGCCTGGGGACTCTCTCAAGGAAATAAATAAGAAATTGTAGGTATCACATATTTTCATCATTCGCAGCCATTGTTCTGTGTTTTCTATTATCTAAAGTCTGAATCTATTTTTTTTTTTCATATATTTTGTCTAAGGAAGGAGACTAAACCCAGTCCTTGTTACTTCACTATGGTCTGAAAAGGAAACTGTGATCAAATTTAAATTTGTAATGAAATGAATGTTGAAAGACGACCTGAGATAATGGTTTTACTAAAGTTCATCTGTCACTTTATATTTTCCATTAATTAAAATTAAAATATTATATATACCAAAGGAACTGATTTCTTCTTTTTAAACTGAGGGTAGGAGATCTTCAGCCTCAGATACCTAACAGATAGGGAAGGAATTTTCACTGCAATTTGTGTGGAAGATAAATGTTCTAACCTCAAATATATAGGATAGAGCCTGCAAATACCCTGAGGCACCTATTAATTTGAGAATACTCTGAATCAAATTATTGTTTAATTTTGAAAGAAAATGCGCAGACACAGCAAGGACCTGTTACATTTATTATGTTAGCTGAGTTGTTAGTGGAGACATTTTATGTATATCTATTTATTACAACAGTGGCCTGCTAATATAGCTCCCAAATTGAAATTGGCTCCTTAATCCAGTCTTTGGGGAGCCACCAAAGCCATTTTATGCTTTCAGGCAGCCACCAAATGCTTCCCCCCCTGCTTTGTTTCTTCTTTCTGTATTATTTTTGAAACAGTAAAATCTATTTTATTACCTCTTTGACGAAAACTATTCAGTATGTTCCTATTTCACATAAAATAACTCATAAATTATTAAGAAGACATACTTTGCATTATTTGTCTACTTATTTAAATTACTTTATATTTTGTTCCTCTTATTATATCGTATTTTAAATTAACTGTTTAATTTTTATAATCCCATTGCATCTCCTTGTTTGATTATTAGCTATACTTGTCTGGGTAATAAATTTATAATTATTTAGGTTTATAGTATAAACCATTCACTGACTACTGTCTTAAGTAATATTCTCTTTAGTCTTTCCCATTCTATTGTTTTCCTGGTATGAATCTAACAGAAGCAGAAGATATTAAGAAGAGGCGGCAAGAATACACAGAAGAACTGAACAAAAAAGATCTTCACAACCCAGATTATCATGATGGTGTGATCACTCACCTAGAGCCAGACATCCTGGAATGTGAAGTTAAGCGGGCCTTAGGAAGCATCACTACAAACAAAGCTAGTGGAGGTGATGGAATTCCAGTTGAGCTATTTCAAATCCTAAAAGATGATGCTCTGAAAGTGCTGCACTCAATACGTCAGCAAATTTGGAAAACTCAGCAGTGGCTACAGGACTGGAAAAGGTCAGTTTTCATTCCAATCCCAAAGAAAGACAATGCCAAAGAATGCTCAAACTACTGTACAATTGCCCTCATCTCACATGCTAGTAAAGTAATGCTCAAAATTCTCCAAGCCAGGCTTCAACAATACATGAACCATGAACTTCCAGATGCTCAAGCTAGTTTCAGAAAAGGCAGAGGAACCAGATATCAAATTGCCAACCTCCACTGGATCATCAAAAAAGCAAGAGAGTTCCAGAAAAACATCTATTTCTGCTTTATTGACTATGCCAAAGCCTTTGACTGTGGGGATCACAATAAACTGTGGAAAATTCTGAAAGAGATGGGAATACCAGACCACCTGACCTGTCTTTTGAGAAATCTGTATGTAGCTTAGGAAGCAACAGTTAAAACTGGACATGGAATAACAGACTGGTTCCAAATAGGAAAAGGAGTACGTTAAGGCTGTATATTGTCACCCTGCTTATTTAACTTATGTGCAGAGTATATCATGAGAAACTAGGCTGGAGGAAGCACAAGCTGGAATCAAGATTGCCGGGAGAAATATCAATAACCTCAGATACGCAGATGACACCACCCTTATGGCAGAAAGTGAAGAAGAACTAAAGAGCCTTTTGATGAAAGTGAAAGAGGACAGTGAAAATGTTGGCTTAAAACTCAACATTCAGAAAACTAAGATCATGGCATCTGGTCCCATCACTTCATGGCAAATAGATAGGGATCAGTGGAAACAGTGACAACATTATTTTTTTTGGGGGGGGGGCTCCAAAAGCACTGCAGATGGTGACTGCAGCCATGAAATTAAAAGAGGTTTACTCCTTGAAAGGAAAGTTATGACCAAACTAGACAGCATATTAAAAAGCAGAGACATTACTTTGCCAACAAAGGTCCATCTAGTCAAGGGTATGGTTTTTCTAGTAGTCATGCATGGATATGAGAGTTGGACTATAAAGAAAGCTGAGCACAGAAAACTTGATGCTTTTGAACTGTGGTGTTGAAGAAGACTCCTGAGAGTCCCTTGGACTGCAAGGAGATCCAACCAGTCCATCCTAAAAGAAATCAGTCCTGAAGATTCACTGGAAGGACTGATTTTGAAGCTGAAACTCCAATACTTTGGCCACCTGATGTGAAGAGCTGAATCATTGGAAAAGACCCTGATTCTGGGAAAGATTGAAGGCAGGAGGAGAAGGGGATGACAGAAGATGAGATGGTTGGATGGCATCACCGACTCAATGGACGTGAATTTGAGTAAACTCTGGGAGTTGGTGATGGACAGGGAGGTCTGGCGTGCTGCAGTCCATGGGGTAGCAAAGAGTCAGACACGACTGAGCTACTGAACTATACTGAACTTTAAGCAATATACTACTTCAGATAAAATGTAAGAACATGATATAACTATATATTTATTCGTTCCTTCTTCAAAGATCTGTGCTATTGTTAAAGGAAGTTTTTCAGGAAGAAGGAAAATGATTCCAGATAAAAATATGAATCAGCAGAAGAAAATAGCACTAGAAATGGTAAATGTGTGGGCATTTTTTTTTTAATGAAAGATAATTGACTGTTTAATACAAAAGTAGCAGCAGGATCCTGCATCCTTTTTTTTTTTTTTTAGGATCCTACATTCTTATTCACTGTACTTCACATGCATCTTGTCCCATATTCAGCTGCCCAAGACACCAGGAATTTCCTACTTTAGCTAAGCTGTTCTTTCTGCTTGGAGATACTGCATCCATATTTCATACAAAAGCACTCACATTTGCTCTGGTTCACCTTTTTGTTTGTCAAGTCTCAGCTTAACTTTCATTTCCCTAAACGACCCTTTTCAATTCATCTCACTATAGCAACTCCTACTCAGTATTCTTTACCACCACAGTTTTTCAGTTCCACTTTCCACAATTTGTAGTGTTATACTTGGCTCTGTTGTTGCTCAGTCACCTAGTCATGTTCACCTCTTTGTGACCCCATGGACTACAACACGCCAGGACTCCCTGGCCCTCACCATCTCCCGGAGTTTGCCCAAGTTCATATTCATTGCATTGGTGATGTCATCCAGCCCTCTCATTCTCTGACGCCCTCTTCTCCTTCTGCCCTCGATCTTTCCCAGCATCAGGGTCTTTTCCAATGAGTCATCTGTTTGCATCAGATGACCAAAATACTGGAGCTTCAGCTTCAGCATCAGTCCTTCCAGTGAGTATTCAGGGTTGATCTCCCTTAAGACTGACTGGTTTGATCGCCACATTTTTTAATATGTCTCATTGTTAGCTCTATAATGTCTGTGAGAATAGGAAACATATTATATTGTCATTGTTCAAGAATCTAAACAATGTTTGTGAAGTACTCATTGAATAATTGTACAATGTACGCAGGATGTACTTTGAAATTATTTCCTTAGAGTTTGTTTTCCTATTAAGACACTCTTAAAAAGTCCTAAGAATTAATGTTTAACTTATTCTATATCGTGCAATGGGTCATGTGAAGTTATTTAATATTCTTTGTTTTGTGTTGTGTTCTACCTATAAAATAAGCATTACAAAACAGGTCAGTGACTTTTATTTTTAGCATGCATTCAGAACCTAGAAGAAAAATTACCATAACATTTTTAATACTCTTGAGCTTCTTGGAAGTGACCCTGTCACTTCATGTGACGTTGATCTCTCAGTGTTGCAGCACTTAAAGCTGTTTTTTGGTTTGTTGCCAAAAGAACCACCATGGGGATTTATACTGGCAACTTCTTAAAACACATACAGAACATTTCCAAAAATAAGATGTACCTTGGGGCAATTCAAATCATTGTGTCACTTGTGATGAAAAGGCTATGTACTGATATGACATTATATGTATTCTTAGGGTTGATAATTCGTGAGGTTTGACAGTCAACTGACTAGTTAACCTCCACAAGGGGATGTCAATGGACATCACAATCACATAGTCACAAGTGATATAGTTTTGCAGTCAGGGGTTGCACATATTTATATACATACAACATAAAACCTGTAGCACAGGAAGAGATGAATAGAATGATTAGCAAGATATGTAATGAAAAGGCAAAACCTAAATCTACTTTTTCTCTCAGCAAATTGTAGGTTTATAGTCATTTTTATTTGTATATGTTTGTGTGTAGGCTTCTCACATACACATGTACACATGTTCAATTTTTATTTAATAAAGCAATGTACTTTGGAATTGTAATGATATTATGATTAATCTCAATGGGATCACTTGAGTTCAGCTACCAGGCACTGAAATTAGCATATATTTAGAGACTTCTTGAATAATATCATGGCCCATATGAGAAGAATAAAAAATTGTCAAATCTCTTTTGTTGACTAGCACTTGATGTTAAATTCTTTTCACATGTATAGATTGCATGCAAAGTTTCTTCAAGTGAAAGTCTATTTCCACTTCAGAATGTTTTATTTAATCACTAGACAATTATGTATCTCTCAAAAGGAATCATGTACCTATCAAAACTAAACAATATGTTCAAACTGGTAATCTGGTAAAAACATCTCTGCCTAGAAAATATATTTTGAATGAATGAATTAATTAATAATCTACATTATTAGTAAGATTAAACCTAAAAGCATGGCAAAATCTAGGATTAATGGCAAGCTTTCACAAAGAAGCAAAAGTCAGAACTAAAATGAATGTATATCAGTATTGTAGGATATTATTTATATGTTTTGAAATTTTATTGGAAATGTACCAATTATAGCCAAAAGAACATATGGAAAATTTATAAATTAATTTAGGTTTAATTTATTACAACAGTTGTAGAATGTCAAGGAGTGATGATTTGGCATGGGTAACTGGCAGAATCCAGCATAATCAGGAATGATTAAAAAGATTGCTAAAGTGGCAACTAAAAATCAAATTATGTTTATTGAATATCATCTTATTCATAGTCTTGCCTTCCACTGGACCAAATATTTAAAAATTTATTACACTTATCTGTGGAGCATTCTGGGGTTCAGAGCAATCATACACTTAATTTAGGAGGTGAGATGGTTTTCAAGACTTTGGTGAGCATTAAGAACCTTTAAAACTGTAACTTTGACAAATACTCACATCTCCAATACTTTGGTCACCTGATGCGAAGAGCCAATTCATTGGAAAAGACCCTGATGCTGGGAAAGATTGAAAGAAAAAGGAGAAAGGGATGACAGGTTATGAGATGGTAGGTAGAACCAGTGGACATGAATTTGAGCAAACTCTGGGAGATAGTGAAGAACAGGGAAGCCTGGTGTGCTGCAGTCCATGGGGACCCAAAGGATTGGACATGACTTAGCAACTAAACAGCAACTCCTCCTCTCCTGGGAGAGAACATGAAGAGAAAGACAGGTGTTTTTTTTTTTTTTTAAATCATCTCTTCATATATAGACATGTTGAATTTTCAGGGAGTTGCAAAAGGGAAAAACACAATCCAAACTAACTCTATCGTGCATCATGAAATCTATAAGGTCCTTTGAGAAATAATATCCTGTCTTATTCAGTGCACTCCTTTAGTTTATAATAAATTTCTAAAACATAGCTACCAGTTATCAAAGACCTTGAAGGAGTTAAGCAGCAGAAACAAAAGGAGGAAAAAGTCTGTGTTACAGGTCATAAGAGTTTACCATCTTAAAATTTTTTTCATGTTACTGAAGTTAATTTTGATCTATTAAATCACTTGCATGCCATCTAATTGCTTAGAACATCCTTTATTGAATATACTGCACTTATTCTGGATTCTCTAAGTTCTGTGATTTTATGATTCAGTGTTACTGAATCAAACCTTGTTCTTCTCACTCACACATACATAGTAAAGCCAATCAGCTGACACTAGATTGCAGTAAAGAAAAGCATAGCATTTAATGAGGAGCGGTAAGCAAGGAATCCAGGCACCTAGCACTCAAAAGTTCCAAATTTCTGGGTGATTTTCAGGGAAAGATTTTTTAAAGACAGGGTGAGTGGGGTATGTGACTAACTGGTGGACATTGTTCTTCTTGGTTTATGGTGAGGTCATCAGGAGTCAACATATATAAACTTGTGCTTCCAACTAGACTGGTGTCTCTGTTAACTTCTTCCATCTGGTGGGTATTTCAGTAGCTGCAAAACTACTCCAAAGATACATCTCAAAACATTACCAATAATCTTTGAGGAGGAGCTAAAGTTCCCTGACTTTAATGGTTTAATGGTTAAATTGTTATTATTTTGTCTGGCTTGACTGTTTTCCTTTGTTTCTGTATTTGCTCATTTCTCTGATTAAATTTATTCTTTGGAAGTTGAAGAAGGCCTTGGAAGCTAAAGACTTTCCACAAACAAGAAGCAGGCAGAGGACTTGGGGTGGAGCTTTGTCTCAGAAAGACCCCCATAGGGTCTTGCTTGGTTAAAAGAGGTGGATATATAAATATGAATATTGAACTCTTCGTGCCTTATATGTTATTAACACATTTAATAGGCTTTTAACTTGGTATTTGTAATTGAAATGCTATAGCTAATGTATACTTATCAGAAGACAAAATCATATTTTTTCTACTAGGCAATATAAATTCCATAATAAATTGTTAACATGTATAATTTTATTAATTAACAATTTGATAGATTTTTCTTTTTAAAACCTTTTTATTCAGTATTGGAATATATGTTTTATTTTGTTACAATTCAATTTATTTTTCAAAATTTGACTGAAAGCAAATGCATGTGTAAAAGTAAAAGGAAAGCAAAACATTGAAATAAAAATGTCTAAAATCTTGACATATCCAATGTCTGAATATATGTACCAGAATTCAATGTGATGCTCAAACTAGGAAATATCTAAGTTTTATATTATATTTAATTATGAAATTAAGACATAATTTGTTAACATGGTGTTATATGAAAGAATATATGCTTAGTGATAGAGTTCAGTGTTCAAACTGCTTCCTTCACTCTTTTTGTCTCTAAGATTTGAAACAATTGCTGAATTCCTTTGGGTTCTTCCTGATCTTTTAAATTAGGTTGATCATGTCACACACACTGAGAACTTATGAAGATTCAAGAAACATTTTAAGTTTCCCTAATTGGTGCTACAATGTGTTAACAACTATTATTGTTGATGCTAACTAAGTATTCTCACTATGTCCAATTTCCTATAAGGTTTGACTGTATAAAAAGCATGAATAGAAGTGCTAGGCACAACTAGAAGAATCAAAAAGAGTAATGGACAAAAGTTTCAAAATGTTTTGTTGTATGGGACAAGTGATTCTGATGAACATTTCATTTATGAAGTCTAAAAATCATGCCTAATCACTAAAAGAATATAAATAGAAAGTATGCTGCTGCTGCTAAGTCGCTTCAGTCGTGTCTGACCCTGTGCGACCCCATAGATGGAAGCCCACCAGGCTCCCTCATTCCTGGGATTCTCCAGGCAAGAGTACTGGAGTGGGGTGCCATTGCCTTCTCCGAAATAGAAAGTAAAAAAGGAAAACTGAAAACATTTAGGATATATTATTGTATCAAAAAAGACAGTACATGAAGAAAAAGTGTTCAGGTAAATCCATGATGCTTACAAACTGGACAATAGAAAGGCAATATAATAGTATGATGAAAAAACAGTTTCAGAGCTTGCATTATTTTTCTAGGACACATCTGTTGCACATAGGAAATACAGCATTTATATAAATTCTAATAGTTAAGATAAAATATCAGTGCTTACATTTTATCAGTGCTTTATATTTTAAGAAGAGAGTGACAATAAAGTTTAAATAGTCTAATACAAGATTATAACTGGTTCAAATGTTGCCAGATCATGGAAAATGTTGTAAGAACATTTATTTTGCACTACAGTAATTAAGAGTGGTTGTATTAGGCATGGTTCTCCAAAAAGGAAAACATATATACAATTAGCTTATGTGACTATGGTGGCTGACAAGTCCAAATCTGAAGTGTGAGCCACCAAGCTCAAGACACATTAGAGTCAATGGTACAGTTCTATTACGATGAATGCTAGCCTTAATGCCTAGGAAAGACACTGGTGCAAGTGAGGTTGAAAGGCAAACTGCTGAAGATGCTTTTTCTTTTTTATATGGGAAAGGGTCAGTCTTTTTCTTCTATTCGAATGTTCAGTTGATTAGATACGGCCTACCCGAAGTATGGAGAGCAATATTCTTTCCTGTGCTGACTAATTCCAGGCTTCCCAGGAGGCGCAGTGGTAAAGAATCCTCTGGCCAATGCAGAAGACACAAGGGACATTAGTTCATCCCCCAGGGTTGGGAGGATCCCCTGGAGTAGGAAACGGCAACCATTACAGTATTCTTGCCTGGAAAATCCCATGGACAGAGAAGCCTGGTGGGCTATAGTCCATGGGGTCACAGTCAGACATGACTAAGCGACTGAGTACATTGCTGGTTAAAATGTTAACCCCATCCAAAACAGATTCATAGAAACTCCCAGAAAAATGTCTCACCAGATATGTGAGCAATCTATGGCTTAGTCAAGTTGAAACATACAATTAACCATCACAGAGGTGCTGATGTGGGGAGTGGGGAAAGAAAAAAAAAAAAGTGTTTGAAGATGCACTGGTGGAATATAATGTTAGAAGGATTAGTGGGACTCAAGTATAAGGTTTATTCTAGAAATAATATGGTGGCATTGAAAAATCACTAACTGTGAAGTTGTGACTTGAAAGATACTGTGCTTCTTTTATATGCTGCTGCTGCTAAGTCACTTCACTCTTGTCTGACTCTGTGCGACCCCATAGACGGCAGCCCACCAGGCTCCCCCATCCCTGGGATTCTCCAGGCAAGAACACTGGAGTGGGTTGCCATTTCGTTCTCCAATGCATGAAAGTGAAAAGTGAAAGTGAAGTCGCTCAGTCGAGTCCGACTCTTCGCGACCCCATGGACTGCAGCCTACCAGGCTCCTCCATCCACAGGATTTTCCAGGCAAGAGGACTGGAGTGGGGTGCCATCACCTTCTCCATCTTTTATATGACCCACTGCTAAAATTATATTATTTTTACTCATCTAAGTAGAAAATAATCTTGAAACAAATGAAATGAAATATAAGGGATAGTTTGCACTTGAGAATATGTTTTAAGAAACATTTTCCTATTTATATTGTTTCCACACTCATTTTCCAGTTCACATTAAAAATTTCTTGATAATTGACCCTCTTGAACTCTAAAATTTCCCATTTGAAATATCACCCCTAGCTAATGTGCATTAGATTGCTAGGCGTTTTATATCCATTGCCTTTTAGCAATACAGTCAGATACTTTTGTGTCATTTTCACAAATAAGGAAACAGATAACTAACTTACCCAAGGCCACACAACTTTAGAGTCTATCTAACTCTAAATTAGACAAAATATTAAATGACATGGGAAAAGGGGGAAAAAAAAGTATACTGACATACTTTTAGTTCATATTTGACCTGGAAGAATGAAGATCAAAGAATAAATGACTCAAAGGAACCTGGTTTTGAGAGTTTCCCTAGGAATAGCTATTTAATGAGATGAATTCAAAGCAAAGAAACAAATGATCAGCACTTAATACAAGTAGCAGGGGAATATTTTAATGCTAAACTAGAAAAGATGTTTAATGTCAAACATTAAATAGCTCTCAATAAGTTTTTAGATTCAACTCAGTGTCTTGACAGTGGAAAAATGCAAATGTGCAAAAACATGCAAAAAATAAGGAATGTTTTCTTAAGAGCTGAAAAGCAAAGTTACTATATAATTAGACCTAGAATTGAGGACTGGACATAACATAATGTATAGGCTATCCATGGTATCAAAACTAGGACTGGTAAAATGAGATAGGTACATATCCTATACAGTTACATAGCCTATACAAATAGCAGAATTATACTTTAGCACTGGTCAATATTTACAGAATTAATAACAAGGTAAACACAAACGGAAAAAGTTGGCTAAAGCTCAACATTCAGAAAACTAAGACATGGCATCTGGTCTCATCACTTCATGGCAAATAGATGGGAAAACAGTGACAGACTTTATTTTTTTTGGCCTCCGAAATCACTGCAGATGGTGACTGCAGCCATGAAATTAAAAGACACTTGCTCCTTGGAAGAAAAGCTATGACAAACCTAGACACCATATTAAAAAGCAGAGACATTAGTTTGCCAACAAAGGTCCATCTGGTCAAACTATGGTTTTTCCAGTAGTCATGTATGGATGTGAGAGTTGGACTATAAAGAAAGTTGAGCACTGAAAAATTGAACTTTGGTGCTGGAGAAGACTCTTGAGAGTCCCTTGGACTGCAAGGAGATCCAATCAGTCCATCCTAAAGGAAATCAGTCCTGAATATTCATTGGAAGGACTGATGCTGAAGCTGAAACTCCAGCACTTTGGCCACCTAATGTGAAGAACTGAATCATTTGAAAAGACCCTGATGCTGGGAAAGATTGAAGGCAGGAGGAGAAGGGGACAACAGAGGATGAAATGGTTGGATGGCATCACCGGCTCAATGGGCATGAGTTTGACTAAACTCTGGGAGTTGGTGATGGACAGGGAGGCCTGGCATGCTGCAGTCCATGGGGTCACAACGAGTTGGACACGACTGAGTGACTGAACTGACTGAACTGAAATGGAAATGAAACCAGCATAGTGTCCAAGTATCAAAAGAGCTGCATTGAAAAATCCAAAGTTGGGAGACCTCTGGTTTCCAGTTCTGCATGAAAGGGTTTAAAAACCCTTCCTTCATTTCTATCCTTCATATTTAGTCTGAGAAACTATAGGACATTTTATATTTCAGTTCCTTTGCCAAAAGTTTGGGAAAACTTGTGGTTTCTGGTCCCAGATATAAAAAGCTTGGAAACCGCCACTCTGCTCTAAAGACAACTAAAAAACTAGCTCAGTTGGTAAGGAATCTGCCTGCAGGGCAGGGGACCTGCATTTGATCCATGGGTCAGGAAGATCCCCTGGAGAAAGAAATAGCTAACCCTCCAGTATTCTTGCCTGGAGAATCCCAAGGACAGAGGAGCCTGATGGCAGAGGAGCCTGGTTGGCTGCAGTCGATGAGATTGCAGAGTCGGGCACGACCAAGTAACACTTCCACTAAAAAATTAACAATTCTTCCAATAGCTGTAAAAGAGGGAAGAATACAGGGCAGACCACTGTCCCCAAGACTGGAGAGAAAGATAAATTCAGGGAATCATTGCTTAGTGGAGCAGATACTCAAGAGGGAGACATAATAGCAACCGAGGAAAATTTAAACTATAATGGATGAACTGCTAGAGAATTATTTTAGACAAACCTGACAGTTAAAATTCTATTTGGAGGACTTCCCTGGTGGCCCAGTGGTTAACAATCTGCCTGCCAAAGTAGGGGCCACAGGTATGATCTCTGGTCTGGAAAGCTCCCACATGCCACAGGGCAACTAAGCCCATGAACCACAACTACAGAGCCCAAGCTCCAAAGCCTGGGAGCTGCAACTACTGAAGCCTGTGCACCTTGAGTCTGTGCTCCACAAGAGAAGCTCCCTGCAGTGAGAAGCGTGTGCACCACAACTAGAGAGTAATCCCCACTCACTGCAATTAGAGACATCCACATGCAGCAACAAAGACTCAGCACAGCTCAAAATAAACTAATTTAAAATGAAAATTTATGGGGACCAAGGCTTAGAGGAGCTTCCTCTAGGAGGAATATTAGGGATTTATCTAAAGGACCTTGACCAGGTTCCCACAGTAAAAACATAGAACATACAACACCAAGGTGAACAATAATGTAAACTAAGGACTTTGGATGATTATGATGTGCTAAAGTAGGTTTATCAATCGTGTAAGTGTACCACTCTGGTGCTGGATGTGGTTAATGGGGAGATTATGCATGTAAGGAAGTGAAACTATACTTTCAGTTCAGTCGCTCAATTGTGTCCGACTCTTTGTGACCCCATGGACTGCAGCACGCCAGGCTTCTCTGTGCATCACCAACTCCTGGAGCTTGCACAAACTCTTGTCCATCGAGTCAGTGATGCCATCCAACCATCTCATCCTCTGTTGTCTCCTTCTTCTCCTGCCTTCAATCTTTCCCAACATTAGAGTTTTTTCCAAGGAGTCAGTTCTTCACATCAGGTGTCCAAAGTACTGACATTTCAGCTTCAGCATCAGTCCTTCCAATGAATATTCAGGACTGATTTCCTTTGGGATTGACTGGTTTGATCTCCTTGCAGTCCAAGGGACTCTTAAAATTCTTCTCCAGCACCACAGTTCAAAAGCATCAATTCTTCAGTGCTCAGCTTTCTCTATGGTCCAAATCTCACATCCTTACATGACTACTGGAAAAACCATAGCTTTGACTAGACAGAACTTTGTAGACAAACTAATGACTCTGCTTTTTAATGTAATGTCTAGGTTTGCCATAGCTTTTCTTCCAAGGAGCAAGCATCTTTTAATTTTATGGCTGAGTCACCATCTGTAGTGATTTGGAGCCCAAGAAAATAAAGTTGTCACTATTTCCACCATTTTCCCATCTATTTGTCATGAACTGAAGGGGCGGGATGTCATCATCTTCGTTTTTTGAATATTGAATTTTAAGCCAGCTTTTTCATTCTCCTCTTTCACTTTCATCAGGAGGCTCTTTAGTTCCTCTTCACTTTCTGCCATATGGTTGGTGTCATCTGTATATCTGAGGTTATTGATATTTCTCCCAGCAATCTTGATTCCAGCTTGTGCTTCATCCAGCCCTGCATTTTGCATGATGTATTCTGCATATAAGTTAATTAAGCAGGGTGACAATATACAGCCTGGACATACTCCTTTCCCAATTTGGAACCAGTCTGTTGTTCCATGTCTCATTCTAACTGTTGCATCTTGACCTGCATACAGATTTCTTAGGATGCAGGTCAGGTGGTCTGGTATTCCCATCTCTTTAAGAATTTTCCACTGTTTTTTCTGATCCACACAATGAAAAGCTTTGTTGTAATCAATAAAGCAGAAGTAAATATTTTTCTGGAACTCTCTTGCTTTTTCTGTGTTCCAATGGATTTTGGCGATTTGATTTCTGGTTCCTCTTCCTTTTCTAAATCCAGCAGTTCACATACTGTTGCAGACTCACAAGGAAAATTTTGAGCATTACTTTGCTAGTTTGTGAGTGTGTGCAATAGATTGAAAACTCATTGGCACTTCCTTTCTTTGGGGCTGGAATGAAAACTTATCTTTTCTAGTCCTGTGGCCACTGCTGAGTTTTCCAAATTTGCTGGCATATTGAGTGCAGCACTTTCACAGCATCATCTTTTAAGATTTAAAATAGCTCAACTGGAATTCCATCACCTCCATTGGCTTTGCTCGTAGTGATGCTTCCTAAGGCCCACTTGATATTGCATTCCAGGATGTCGGGCTCTAGGTGAGTGATCACACCATCATGGTTATCTGGGTCATGAAGATCTTTTTTGTATAGTTCTTCTGTGTATTCTTGCCACCTCTTCTTAATATCTTCTGCTTCTGTTAGGTCCATATCATTTCTGTCCTTTATTGTTCTCATCTTTTCATGAAATGTTCCCTTGGTATCTCTAATTTTCTTGAAGAGATCTCTAGTCTTTCCCATTCTATTATTTCCCTCTATTTCTTTGCATTGATCACTGAGGAAGTATTTCTTATCTCTCCTTGCTATTCTTTGGAACTCTGCATTCAGATGGGTATATCTTTCCTTTTCTCCTTTGCCTTGCACTTCTCTTCTCTTTTCAGCTCTTTGTAAAGACTCCTTAGACAACCGCTTTGCCTTTTTTCCTTTCTTTTTCTTGAGGATGGTCTTGATCACTGCCTCCTGTACAATGTCACAAACCTCTTTCCATAGTTTTTCAGATACTCTGTCTATCAGATCTAATCCCTTGAATCTATTTGTCACTTCCAGTGTATAATTGTAATGGATTTGATTTAGGCCATGCCTGAATGGTCTAGTGGTTTCCCCCACTTTCTTCAATTTAAGTCTGAATTTGGCAATAAGGAGTTCATGATCTGAGCCACAGTCAGCTCTTGGTCTTGTTTTTGCTGACTGGATAGAGCTTCTCCATCTTCAGCTACAAAGAATGTAATCAATCTGATTTCAGTATTGACCATCTGGTGATGTCCATGTGTAGAGTCTTCTCTTGTGCTTTTGGAAGAGGGTGTTTGCTATGACCAGTGCATTCTTTTGGCAAAACTGTTAGCCTTTGCCCTGCTTAATTTTGTACTCCAAGGCCAAACTTGCCTGTTACTCCAAGAATCTCTTCGTTTCAACTTCTTGCATTCTAGTCCCCTATGATGAAAAGGACTTTTGTGTGTGTGTGTTAGTTCTAGAAGGTCTTGTATATCATCATAGAACTGTTCAACTTCAGTTTCTTTGGCATTAGTGGTTGGGGCATAGACTTGGATTACTGATATTGAATGGTTTGCTTTGGAAACGAACAGAGATCATTCTGTCGTTTTTGAGATTGCATCCAAGTACTGCATTTCAGATTCTTTTGTTGACTATGAGAGCTGCTCCATTTCTTCTAAGGGATTCTTGCCCACAGTAGTAGATATAATGGTCACATGAATTAAATTCACCCATTATGGTCCATTTCAGTTCACTGATTTCTAAAATGTCGATGTTCACATGTCGATGTTGCCATCTCATGTTTGACCACTTCCAATTTACCTTAATTCATGGACCTAACATTCCAGGTTCCTTTACAATATTGTTCTTTACAGCATTGGATTCTACTTCCATCACCAGTAACATCCACAAATGGGTGTTGTTTCCACTTTGGCTCTCGCTTTGGTCTCTTCATTCTTTCTTGAGTTATTTCTCCACCAATCTCCAGTAGCATATTGGGCACCTACTAACCTGGGAGTTCATCTTTCAGTGTCCTATCTTTTTTCCTTTTCATACTGTTCATGGGGTTCTCATGGCAAGAATACTGAAGTGTTTTGCCATTTCCTTTTGCAGTGGACCACGTTTTGTCAGATCTCTCCACCATGACCCATCCATCTTGGGTGGCCCTACACGACATGGCTCATAGTTTCATTGAGATAGACAAAGCTGTGATCCATGTGATCAATTTGGTTAGTTTTCTGTGATTGTGGTTTTCATTCTCTCTGCCCTCTGATGGATAAGGATAAGAAGAGGCTTGTGGAAGCTTCCTGATGGGAGGGACTGACTGTGGGGAAATCTGGGTCTGATGGGTGGCGCCATGGTCAGTAAATCTTTAATCCAATTTTCTTTTGATGGGTGGGGCTGTGTTCCCTCCATGTTGTTTGGCCTGAGGACAAACTATGTATAGTTGGGGTAATAACAGTAAGGCAATGGCGACCTCCTTCAAAAGGACTTTGCCCACACTGCTGTATTCAGTGCCCCTGACCCTGTAGCAGGCCACTGTTGACCCACACCTCTGCTGGAGACTCCTGGACACTCACAGACAAGTTTGATTCAGTCTCTCGTGGGGTCACTGCTCCTTTCTCTTGGCTCCCAGTGTGCACAAGGTTTTGTTTGCGCCAGCTAACACTCTGTTTCCCCAGTATGTGGGAATTCTGTAATCAAATCCCACTGGCCTCCAAAGTCAAATTCCCAGGGGGTTCTCATCCCTTTGCAGGATCCCCAGGTTGGGAAATGTATTGTGGGTCCTAGAATTTTATTAACAGTGTGAGGATCTCTTTGGTATAATTGTTCTGCAGTTTGTGGGTTGTCTGCTTGGTGGCCCTATTGTGGGGCTAATAGCGACCTTCTCCAAGAGGGTTTATGCCATATGCTGCATGTCCCAGGTCTGCTGCAGCCAGAGCCCCTGTCCCCATGGCAGGCCACTGCTGACCCGTGCCTCAACTGGAGATATTCAAATACTCAAAGGCGGGTCTGTATCAGTCTCTGTGGGGCCTCTGGGTCCTGACATGTACAAGGTTTTGCTTGTGCCCTCTGAGCATCTCTGGGAATTACGGGGTTTGATTCTAAACATGATTTCACCCCTCCTACTATCTTGTTAGGGCTTCTCCTTTGTCCTTGGATATGGGCTATTATTTTTTGGTGGGATCCAACATTCTTCTGTTGATTGTTGTTCAACAGCTAGTTGCAATTTTGGAGTTCTCACAGGAGAATGTGAGCACAAAGTCCTTCCCTTGCCATCTTTCGAGGGACTCTATCTTGCAAGTAAACTATATATAGTTTTGATAATTTTATTCAGTCCTCACATCCTAAAACTAACATATACATTGCAATTTAAAGCATAATTGATATATTAACTGTATATATCATTAAATTTCCTATTTCTAAATTACAAACTTCTCAAAATTTGAAAGTGAAGGAGATCTATTTTAATTTTTTATCCAATGAAATTAAAGTTTTCAAATACACCCTATATATATTTGAAAATTAATGTGTGCTTTCAATTTTGTAACTCTTCTGCATTCATAAGTCTTCATGAGAATAATGAGAAAAATCTTGTTGCTGAATTGATAAACACAAGTGTTATTTTTTTGCAAGATAATTTAGGAAGTTTATATTGTAACATGAACATAACCAAGCCAATAGTTGCTTGTATAATTCCTGATAAAATTCATGTAGTTTTCTCTGTCAGAGAGTTGAAGAAGAGTAAAATTTAATGCCAATGACCTTTGATTTAAGATGTCAGAATATTCAATTTGATCCAAAGAAAGGCATTAAAGTCAGACTGAACCTAATAATCAAGTATAGAAAACAAATGGACTAAGTTATAGGCACTAACTCTACATTCCATACAGGACATACATAGTGCCCTGCAACATCTCAGGGACATTTGAAACTAAAATTTGATATTGATTATTATAAGATCTGTAAGCAGCCTATGTGAGTACCAGTTCAGCCTTTCACTCTATTAGGGAAGCAATGCTGGAAAAGTCACATGTCAATTCTGTGTCTCAGTTTCCTTATTCTTACGATGAGAACAACAGTGCTTCATGAGGTTGCTTTGGAGATTAAATCATTTAAGCTTGAAAAATAACTTAGAGCAGTATTTAGCACATAGTAAATTCTTCAATGTGATTGTGTTGTTGCTTCAGTGGTGTCTGACTCTTTGCCACCCCATGGATGATAGCCCACCAGGCTTCTCTGCCCATGGGGTTCTCCAGACAAGAATTCTGGAGTGGGTTGCCATTTCCTCCTCCAAAGGATCTTCCAGGGATTGAACCCATGTCTCTCACATCTCTTGCATTGGCAGGTGTGTACTATAGGGAGGCAGAGTTGTCTCTACTGATGACTTCATAGCTTTGAAATTGCTTTCCAGAGAACAAGAACATGAGCCTTGACCTATGAATCAAAGCATAAAAGCATCCTTTTTATTTAGTCTTTTGTCTTAAGGACATAAAAGGATCAACCAGGCAGAGGAGTGATTAACACTGAGTTTCTTTCTGTGTATTTACCTAGAGGCAACATCAATGAGTATCCCGAGTTAATAATAAAAAGTGATACATGAATAAGTAATCACATACTTTCTTAAAGGAATTTATGTCTCAGCCTTGAGGTAGCTGTCAGTCAATTATTGACAGACTGATTTCTGCACATGAATATTATGAAGCATATCTTTAATGATCAACATATAATGGAACTTCTTTCATTTATTAGGTTGGTGCAAGCACAATTGCAGTTTTGGACCATGAATTTTGTTAATACTTCCGAATGAAAAAATAACTGAGTTTTTGTCGCAATGTTACCAGTGTTAAAAAAGATTCTAAAGAAGGGCAAGGAGGCCACAGTGTACTGAATTTGTAAAGCTAAATAAGCCCAAAATGTTACCCTAAAATTTCATTATCATGTCAATAATGTGAAGAAATGAACTCTACTTCCAAAAAGTGCTTTTTTTCCCATGGTATGTGACTAATTTTTAACCTGATCCCAATGACATGTTTACCATTATCAGAAGCACATGTAATTCATCTCTGCAGGTAAACATCAGGCACGTTATGGAAGACTGGAAAAGGTAAAAGCATATGACAATAGTTACACAGAGTTCTTTTTGTCTTACCCACATTTTTCCATTATAAATTGGCACACTGATATGTTTTGTGTGTTACCTTAGTGAACAGTAACCCATGCTATAAATGGAACAAATTTTCCACTTATGTGTTAAAGACATATTATGTCTTTAAAATCAGATAGATTGCTGATCATGAACCAGAATGCAATAGAATGCTTTGAAATATTGATTTAGTTAACGATTCTGACCTGAAATACATTAGCTGAAATTATTCTGACCTGAAATACATATTATGAAAACACTTGTAAAAATCTAATGATGTATGAACTTGGGGTATTACTTTACTGTGACATTAAGTCATGTCTCATTTTTCTGGGTCCAAATCATTAGAGAATTCTATTGATATTACCTTAGGCCAGATTATTCTAACATGCTTAAATTGTGTAGAATTCTTATACTTTGTTGTGGCAAAATTCAATGGATAGAGAAGATATAGCAAAAATAATTAGCCATGTTCCGCTTCAGGAAATTCACTCCCTGGTGGCTTATGGTAAGCTATGATGTTGGAAACTAATTGGGGTTGAAATAAAGTCTTCGGTATCTTCAAATTTCTTACAGCCTTTTTAGTCATGGGTTTGGTTAATATTCAAATCATATATAATTTGCAATTAGATGTTATAATAAAATTTATTGAATATAAACTAGGAGAGCAAATATTGAAATCTTTCATGGATTCCAAAAGAAAATCTATAGATATAAAAAAAATAGACGTGGAGTCACAGGAAAACTGGGTATGGCATTTTGAATGTCTGATCTTTTTCCATCCAAGGAAAGATATCCTCTTGGGACTGGGGAGTTTGTGTATGCAGTAGCTTACTGAGATGGGAAATAAAGATTTACAACTCAGAGTTTAGGCCTTGTGTATCTATTTCTTCCACAGAAATATATGCCATATGGCCAAGAAAAGAAGAAAACAGGTGATAAACATATCAGGGGATCCCCAGAATGTACAGTCAGAGCAAAGTCAAGCTATAAAGTTTGCTGAATTTGAGACAAAAAGGAGTAATAAGAAAATGAGTATAAAAGGAAGCCAAGAAAAGAGAGAATTTTTACAAACCTCAGTATAGAATAAAATGTATGTGCATAGAGAGGAATCCGGTGTTAAATACGACAGAGTTAGAAGTAGGTTGGCCACAGAGAACAAATGGTTTTTGACAATGAAGCAACCAGGATTTAAATACACAGGTGAAATTAGAGATATTTTGACTACATAAGAACTGATTACAGACATACAGATGTCTAACAAACACATGAAAAGATGCTCAACATCACTCATTATTAGAGAAATACAAATCAAAACCACAATGAGGTACCATTTCACACCAGTCACAATGGCTGCTATCCAAAAGTCTACAAGCAATAAATGCTGGAAAGGGTGTGGAGAAAAGGGAACCCTCTTACACTGTTGGTGAGAATGCAAACTAGTACAGCCACTATGGAGAACAGGGTGGAGATTCCTTAAAAAACTGGGAATAGAACTGCCATATGACCCAGCAATCCCACTGCTGGGCATACACACCGAGGAAACCAGAATTGAAAGAGACGCATGTATCCCAATGTTCATCGCAGCACTGTTTACAATAGCCAGGACATGGAAGCAACCTAGATGTCCATCAGCAGACGAATGGATAAGGAAGCTGTGGTACATATACACAATGAAATATTACTCAGCCATTAAAAAAAAATACATTTGAATCGGTTCTATTGAGATGGATGAAACTGGAGCCCATAATACAGAGTGAAGTAAGCCAGAAAGAAAAACACCAATACAGTATACTAATGCATATATATATGGAATTTGAAAGATGGTAATGATAACCCTATATGCGAGACAGAATAAGAGACACAGATGCATAGAACAGTCTTATGGACTCTCAGGGAGAAGGTGAGGGTGGGATGTTCTGGGAGAATAGCATTTAAACATATATATTATCATATGTGAAATAGAACACCATTCCATGTTCGATACATGAGACAAATGCTCAGGGCTGGGGCAATGGGATGACCCAGAGGAGTGGGATGGGGAGGGAGGTGGGAGGGGGGTCCAGGAAGGGGAACACATGTAAACCCATGGCTGACTCATGTCAATGTATGGCAAAAACTACTACAATATTGTAAAGTAATTAGCCCCCAACTAAAATAAATAAATTTATTAAAAAAAAAAAAAAGAACTGACTACAGGAATTCCCTCGTGGGCCAGTGGCTAAGACTCCACACTGCCAATGCAAGGAGCCGGGGTTTGATCCCTTGTCAAGGAACTAGATCCTACACACTGCAACTAAGAGCTTGCATGGCACAACTAAAAGAACCGATGTGCTGCAACTAAGACCTGGCACAGCCAAATAAGCAAAATAAAATAAATATTAAAAAAGAGAGTTATTATGAAGGATAATGATGGAAATAGTGTAGTTTCTTCTTTCAAAGAACATAGTGAAGAACAGAAGAAGGAAGGGTATATTCAAAGAGAAGGCAGATTATCATTCTGTTTTTAGCACGAGAGACTTTTGAAAGTGTCTGTAGACAGAAGGAAGCAAGAGAGAAAGTTTAAAGAGATAGTAAAAATTAACTGATTAATAATATGAAGTCTAGTAGGAGGCAAAAAGAGAAGCAATCTGGTTTACAGGTATATTTATGGGAAAGTAGACAGGATCTGAGGAGAGAAAAAACCCAACATTTATTCAGCACCTATTTTGCCAAGTTTGGAACTTTAAGTCTAATTTTCTATAGGAAAATTTTTTCCTCATCATTCTTTAAGGTAATAGAATATTATTGCTAAATGTTTTAAAAATAAATACTTGATTTAGAAATACTTGATTTCAAGAAGAAAGCTGCTCACACTCAAAAATTTCCATTAACATCTCATTCCAATCCACTGCCCACTCATTTTCATCAGTCAGCAAATATTTATCAAATGCCTGTTATGTGTCAGACACAATTCTTGGTGTGTGTGTGCTAAGTTGCTTCAGTTGTGTTCAACTCTTGTGACCCTACAGACTGTAGACCACCAAGCCCCTCTGTCCATGGGATTCTCCAGGCAGGAATACCGGAATGGGTTGCCATTTTCTTCTCCAGGGGATCTTCTGTACCCAGGAATTGAACCTATGTCTCTTATGTCTCTTGCATTGGTAGGCAGGTTCTTTACCACTAGTGCCACCTGGGAAGCCCATACTCTAGATAAGTCAGATAAATAACACTTATTTGGAAAAAAAGAAAACACAATATTCTGACTTTGAGAATGTTGTGAGGAGGATAAGATACATAACATGGATGACAGTAGATGTAGAGCTGTGTGAGTTAGTAGTCTGAAAGCATTTTCTCTAAGAAGATGCTTGATTTGAGACCTGAATATAAGAAATTAAACCATTTAATTTTGCAGACAGAGTATTCCTAGAAGAAAGAGCCATCAAGTGTGAATTACCAGACAAGAAATAAGAAATACTTGGACTATTTAAGAAACAAACAAAGGTCAGAATTGCTGTGATACATACAATCATAGAGTTAGTTTAGAAGGAGATGCATTTGGATGGTAGACTGGGACCAGAATGTGTTGAATATTAGCAATAGGGGCTGGGCAGATTAGAGATGTATTTTAAAATTAGAGAGGATACAAAGGATATAGAGGAATCAAAGATGATGTCAGGATTTAGTTATTAAACTGAATAGACATTACATTTAATGAGTTGGAGAAGACATGGGTAGACTGTATTTTGGTGGAAGCTTTTTTAAAGGAAATTGATACTACCTTTTGCATATGGCAATTTGAAGATACCTATTAGTGATAAACATAAAAATAATATGGAGGCAGAAATTTGGTGATTATTGAAGACATGAATGCCAGCAAAGAAAACTGAAGGAGGATAATGACATAGGGGAAAAAATTAAGCTATGTATTGACCGTATCACAAAAGACAAAACAGTGTTTCTGAAGGGAAGAATGGGAGCAGGTTTTTAGGGTGCTGTGTGGTACTACATGGAGAAGGAATTGGCAACCCACTCCAGTATTCTTGCCTAGAGAATCCCTTGGACAGAGGAGCCTGGTGGGCTGCTGTCCATAGGGTCGCACAGAGTCGGACACAACTGAAACGACTTAGCAGCAGCAGCAACAGCAGTAGTACTACAATGGCTGTTATTATACATTTGCCCATAATCATAAACTGCACAACACCAAGAGTGTACTGTAATATAAACTATGGGTGATAATGATGCATTAATGTAGGTTCAGTAATTGTAACAGATCTACTATTTTGGAGGAGGATGTTGATAATCAAGTAGGTTTTGCATGCATGAGAGCAGAGGGTGTGCAGGAAATCTCTGTACCTGTGGCTTAACATTGCTATGAACCTAAATCGACTCTAAAAAAATAGCATACTTAAAAAAAAAAAATGAACACAAGGTATTGGCTATCAGCTTAAGCATGAGGACAGCCACCATCAACCTGTCTCAGTGAAACAATGTGGAAGAGAGTCCTCTTGGAGTTGGCTTAGCATGGAAAAATCTAGGCTATAACCATATTTTTCCAGAAACATCACTGTGAAATGGATATAGTTTGGCAGTTTCCAAGCACTTAACTGATTATGTCTAAGTCTTTTGGAAATTATATGTAGATATTTCCTTTGACTATGACACTGAATAGAGGCTTTCTTTAAAATAGAAGTGAGCTTTTGAGTTGATTTTAAACATTAATAACAGCAAATATTTACAGAGCACTTAACTTGTGCTAGATACTACTTGAAATGGATAGGTCCTTGCATCAGTATGATGTGTATTGTTTACCATTTTGCTAAGGAAGAAACTGAAATGTAGAAATTAGAATTTCCCAAGTTTATATGGCAGAGCTGAGAGTAGAAATGATTTAGACTCTGAAACAAGCACACAAATATGAAATGATGGTTCGGTTCAGTTCAGTTCCGTCACTCAGTCGTGTCCGACTCTTTGAGACCCCATGAACCACGGCTCGCCAGGCCTCCCTGTCCGTCACCAACTCCCGGAGTTTACCCAAACCCATGTCCATCGAGTCGGTGATGCCATCCAGCCATCTCAGCCTCTGTTGTCCCCTTCTCCTCCTGCCCCCAATCCTTCTGAGCATCAGGGTCTTTTCCAATGAGTCAACTCTTTGCATGAGGTGGCCAAAGTATTGGAGTCTCAGCTTCAACATCAGTCCTTCCAATGAACACCCAGGACTGATTTCCTTTAGGATGGACTGGTTGGATCTCCTTGCAGTCCAAGGGACTCTCAAGAGTCTTCTCCAACACCACAGTTCAAAAGCATCAATTCTTTGGCGCTCAGCTTTCTTCACCATCCAACTCTCACATCCATACATGACCACTGGAAAAACCATAGCCTTGACTAGACAGACCTTTGTTGGCAAAGTAATGTCTCTGCTTTTTAATATGCTATCTAGGTTGGTCATAACTTTCCTTCCAAGGAGTAAGTGTCTTTAATTTCATGGCTGCATCACCATGTGCAGTGATTTTGGAGCCCCCCAAAATAAAGTCTGACACTGTTTCCACTGTTTCCCCATCTATTTGCCATGAAGTGATGGGACCAGATGCCGTAAAGTCAGTGAATGGGTGCTGCAAAGTGCTACGCCCATTCCTGAGTGTCATGGGACTAAAGAACTCTTCTCAAAGTTTCTGTTAAGGAAGTAAATTGAGGATGCCAGAGCCAAGTCAGAAGAAATTCTAGAATGATCAATACAAGATGGATGCACTCGTATTGCAACAAGAATAGAATACAGAGATAAAAAAGGATGGAGTTAAAAAGGAAATGCAGGAATTGAGATCTGTGTGTCGATTAAAGTTTATAAATGGATACTTTTGAGGTGGCTATTTTTTTTTTCCAGTGTTCCTAGTGAACATTTACCTAAGTAAGCCAAGTTTTTTAAAAGGTGAGTGACCAAAATAGATTGGAATGAAAATATGAAACAGAGATATATGAATGATGTAAGAAAGGTACAAAGGGTTATGGAGCTTAAAAACAGTGAGGTGGTGTATGAAGGATGAGAAAAGTTTTTAGAGAAAAATGGCCAGTAAAGATGGATCTTAAAAAATGGATGAGGACTTAGTTACTAGTGATTAGAAGAAAGTGTATTATAAATAGAGAAAGCAGCCTTACTACCCCATCAAACCATTCATTCATCCATCCATTCATTCATGCAGCATATATTTATTGATGTATTATGTGCACATCACTTTTAAAGTATTGTAAACTAGAGCCTGAAAGAATTATTACAACACCAACATAATTTACTGCTATTACAACTATTTACAGCAGTTATCCAAATGAATATTTCAGAATTAAAAACATCTTAGAAAACTTGGAACAATAAAATACATAGTGTTTTACACTGAATAACACCAAACATCATATATGTATATATAGCATGCATATTAGAAATGAATGTATTCTATAAACATAGCCAGTATAACAAACATTTGTATACATTTTACTATACCTTTAATACATTCAGTTCTCTGAAAAACATATTTTTGTCTTACCTGCCCTATGCTTCTTTGTTTATAAATACAATTAAATAGGTAGCATAATTTAAAACTGCATGGTTTAGCAAAATACCTATCTACATAATAATTATTTTATATAAAATGCATGCCTTATTATGAGACTCTAGTCATTGTCTACTTACTATAAACTCCCCATGACATTTGAAACTGATTAATTTCAGCTGAAGTTTAGGAGCAAGTTTATTCAATTATTTTTGTTGTACCCAGTGTTTAATGATTCTAATTTTTAAAAAATTAGATTGCTTAATAACCCACAAACAAGCTTTACATCGCATTACAGATTTATTTACTTTTTGTTTCCATTTTACTTAACAAGGTGTTTTAACCATTTATTCTATTTAATCATGTCTTTGATTACTGGTGCTTTATCATCCTATACTTAGACATAGACATTACACATTTTAATTTTTCTTCATTGATAAAGGTATTATAACCTTCACTAATAAACAGACTTAATTTGTAACTAACTAGAATCATTTAAGGGTTCCCTTGTGGCTCAGCTGGTAAAGAATCCGCCTGCAATGCGGGAGACCTGGGTTCAATTCCTGGATTGGGAAGATCCCCTGGAGAAGGGAAAGGCTACCCACTCCAGTATTCTGGCCTAGAGAATTCCTGCACTGTATAGTCCATGGGGTTGCAAAGAGTTGCACGCGACTGAGCGACTTTCACTCACTCAGAATCATTTAATTCCTTCTTGCTTTCAGGTAAAATATCAAGATTTATATTAAACTACTTGAAATTGATTTTGTGTCTATCCAAATGTATCTTTTGTTCATGAAAATGGTTTCTTTCAAGAAATAAATCATAAAATTAACTGTCTCCACACCCTTTCACTGTTCTCACTTAGGGCAACTTAACTTACAATTGTTGAAATCTCACCGCTAATTGCTGATTCAAACTTTTCAAAACCATTGAATTTCTATTTTCCTCTAATCCCTTAATTCTAGCAATTTGACATCAGTCAGACAACCAGGCCCTTACTTATACCAGATCCACATGGTCTTCATGTTATTCTCATAAGCATGGATTGTTTTTGTTTAGTTCATAGGTTATGTCTGACTCTTTATGACTGCATGGACTGTAGTTCGCCAGGCTCCATTGTCCGTGGGATTTCCCAGGCAAGAATACTAGAGTAGGTTGTCATTTCCTTCTCCAGGGATCTTCCTGATCTAGGGATTGAACCCATGTCTCCTGCATTCTGAGGCAGATTCCTTACCACTGAGCCATTAGCAAAGCCCATATGTATAGATATTTGACAAGAAATTCCAATTATGACCTGGTTCTTTCAGTAGAAGATCTTTTTTCTTATCATCGGATCTGCTATACTCTCAAATTCTAGTCCTCCACCTTATCTGAGACACCATAAAATGTTCATCTTTATTATTTCACTGTGTCTGTGCCATGTTTTTATCTTCTCTTTCCACAGTGTATAAAATAGGAATTATAGTGGTGCATCCTTTATTGCAAAGAATGTTTACAAATAACTTAGAAATGCATTCATATCTTGTGAGTGTTCATGCAGTGTTATCCACATACGGTATTCATATCATCAGCATCACTCTAGAGGTACAGCTTCAGACTAGAGAAGATTTGATTCTTGAAAGAAAAGAACTGAACTGGGTGAGATTGACACAAATATTACTAAAAATTGGAAAAACTTGTGCAAATTGTGTAAATCACTGCTTCTTACTTTTCAGAAAAACTGAGGTCTCTTGCCAAACCAACATTCTCTGGGGAGGTTATGTTGCTTGAATCTGAAGTATGTTTTTATAATTTTTGATGTAATTTTTATTTAATCATGTTGGACAGCACTTACCAATTAAAGACACCATATTTTGACCGTGAATTCTTAAGGCAGTTCTATAAAGTGACACTTGTGTTCACTTTTGTGGAAAGGAAGAATTTGTCTTGATTGCTGATTTGCCTTTTATACCATTTGATGTTTTATAATTGTGACATATCTGTGAGTACAAGAAAAAAAATGTGCTGATGTGGAGAAATATGCAAGAACAGGGTTTGTTTTTTGACTTTGTTCTCTAGCTGAGGCAAAGTTAAAAAAAAAAAAAGACTGAAGTTTTATATGATAAACTCATACCTCTCAAATGTACTTATTATAGAAAAAAAAAGTTAATTTTATATTGTTGAAATATTTCCTAACAAGTTTTACTCAGGATGAATGCATTAATAAAATTTAAAAATTATTTGAAAAATAAAGGTTAAGCAAAGGACATTCTTCATAACTAAATGAATAAAATAAAAAAAGTGTGCTTGCTTTTCAGTAAGCTTTAAATTTTGGAATAGTTTTTTTTTTTTTTTTATTCAAAAACAATCCTATGTAAACCCATGGCTGATTCATGTCAATGTATGGCAAATACCACTACAATATTGTAAAGTAATTAGCCTCCAACTAAAATAAATAAATTTAAAAAAAAAGAATTAAAAAAAATTGAAATAGTTTTTGATTTATAGAAAAATTGACAGGTTAATATAGTTCCCTTATACCCTTACTCCTCTATGATGAACATCTTATAAAATATGGTACATTTGTCACAATTAATGAACAAATCCAAATACACTTTATTAAAGTATCTAGTTTACTCAAATTAACTTAGTTTATATTTAATGTCTCTGTTCTCTTCCAGGATCTGACCCAAAGTACCATATCACTTTTAGTACTGATGTCTCCTTAGGCTCCTCTTGGTAGTGACAATTTCTTAAATTCCCTTGTTTCTTTGTTTTTGACTAGGAATTCTCAAAATTGTAGGCATGAAAATGATGCATTCCATGTTTTTTATATGTTAGAGCTGAAACTGGAGTTCTAAATTATATTTTCAACTTTTCACTGGTTAATGTCATTCCTCTCTATATGCTTGAAAAGAGAGATTATGGTTTGCCACATTGCCTTGGCAGTAATTTTTAATTAAATATCTGATGAGCAGGAATTAAAATTTCCTGAGGAACTTCAAAACATCTAACAGCAGGTAAATTTGTTTTTAATTTTGTTTTTTTAATTTTTAAAACCGTTTTTAACATGAGGTTAAGACAACTGTGATACTTACCATATGCTTGTGTAGGAACATGTTTCGCGCATCTGTTATTTTACTGATTGATTAGGAATATGTTATGAGAATTGTGAATTTGAAACCTTTCTAGTTGCTGGCATCTATAACAACCTTAGTCTTAAAGAAATGGTAATTAGCCACCAAGAGTGAAGTCAGTTTTGGAAAAAACAAATATCAACTTCCTGAAGTAGAATATAAAACCAGACTAAAATAAGGCTTCTTTTTTGGTTTCGCTTTTTTAAAAAACTAAATCTGAGAATAAAAGTTACCATAAAAATGAAAATATATTTCCGGGCTTAAAATTACCTAAATGAAATAATTTCAAGCCAAAATGATAGCACAAAATTTATGAAACAGGAAACCTGTTGAAGTATATGGTTAATTAAATTTCTAAAACAATGAATCTAAATCAAAATAATGTTAATGCATATTAATTTAATCCTTCTTCAGATGTTTATTTGGTACTATTTCATACTAAATCCCCACTAGAGAATAAACATAAGAATTATAGAGATTTTTCTTTGAAAGGACTGATGCTTATACCATAATGAATATATACATCTGTATGGGATGTTATAGGGCATTGAATCCAACATCCACATTCAGAGACCAGGAAACTGAAGACCAGAGAATTCCTTATAAGGTGAATGTCATGATTTCAAAATCCTGATTTTTTGCTATAGTGGAAGAAAAGAAAAATACATGTATATAAAAAATAACAAAAGTATGTTACAAAGGAAAGTTTGTTATATGTTACCAGAAAATACTGAAGAAATGCTGTGTATATGGAAATTGTTTCATGGAAAGGAATTCAAAAGCCACTTCTATTAATATTTTGAAATTACTATTTCAGTACCCAAAGTGATGTTCTCAGGGTAAATAGAGATCAAGATTCTCATCAGAACTTTAAAATATATTCAGGTTATCTAGCTGTTTAAAGTAAAAAAAAAAATAGCTTCATTTATCACAATAGTTTCTGACTAGAAGATCCTGTTTTTTTGTCTCTATAGCTTTCTCTCTATAGTTAGTTCCTGTCAAAATATTTCACATGTAATCACAAAACTTTTGCCAAATATCTCATACCTGTCTTCATTGTTTCTGTTCCAAATAGGTATAGGTAACACTTATCAAATATTGAGTAAACAATATGCTAGAAAATTCACAACACCTTCAGTAATCATCTGTTTCCAATAATATGGCCCCAAGATAGTAGTTAGTAGAATGTGTGTAATTTTACATCTAATGTGCTTGGCAGTAGCACTAAAATCAACATTTGGTGATAAAGTTATTTCTGGCAGTATGTGTTATTTTTGTCAAAGACAATGTATGTGTTAATGTTTGATGAAATTCTCACAAACCATCTAATGGGACAGAAAATGTGCAAGACTACAGTAAGCGGCTCCAAATAACTCTTAATAATGAATTTTCCTCCTTGCATTCTTAGCCTTGTTAGTGCGTATTGGACCTAGCGACTTGCCTCTAATGAATAGAATGTGCCATATGTTCCACAAATGTGCCATATATGATATAACTTCCATAATTAGGTTATGAAGGGCTGTGACTTCTGTTTGCTAGCCTTCTCTCTCTTGCCCTCTTGCATACCATGATGTTGCAAATTTCCATGTCATAAACTTCTTTATAAAGAGACCCATGTGGCAAGGAACCAAAGAAAGTTTCCAGACAAGAGCTTGCAAGAAACTGAAGACACAGTTCAAAACTATGGGAGGAGTTAAATTCTGCCAATAGTCAGGTGCATAAACTGAAAGAGGGGACCCTGTGATAACTGCAGGTAAGCTGTGCACAGATTCTTGGCTCACAGAAACTGTGATATAAATAAATGTGTTATTTTATGCCTGTAAATTTTTGGATAATTTGTTTCATAACAATAAATGACTAATGCATGGTTTTAATGAAAAATTTATAATGTTAGTGACAATGTTCATCATGATGTGTCATGACAAAACTTTTTTCCTAATTGTTATTATAAGAGAATTAAATTGTCTTGCCCTCCACCACTATGTTAACGATTAGAAAAGGAACCAAGGTACAAAAAAACATGTCTTCCCTGGTGGTACAGTTGATAGGAATCTCCCCACCAATGCAGGGGACATGGGTTCAATCTCTGGTCTGAGAAGATTCCACATGCTGAGGAGCAACTAGGCCTCTGCACCACAACTACTGAGTCAGTGTGCTGCAATTACTGAAGCCTGCATGCTCTAGGGCCTGTGAGCCACAACTACTGAGCCCATGTGCTGCTGCAACTACTGAAGCCCTCAAGTCCATACTCCACAACAAGAGAAGCCACTGCAATCAGAAGGTCTCACACCATGACTAGAGAATAGTTCATGCTCTCCTCAACTAGAGAAACCTCACCCACTTTCCGAGAAGTATTTCCATTTAAAAAGAAGAATCTAACATGAGAAAGACATTTGAAGTTTAATCGATGCCACTGAAATTAAATAACATGGGGAGCTGCTCATCCTTCTTTCCAAGAACCAGGCCACCAATCTCACCTGATTGTGAGACATAAAGGTACCTTGAATTCTTACTTGGGAGTGAAATAATTCTTGGAAGATGACAAAGGTTCTCTTCACAATGACAACGGCCATCTGCAAGTTATTTCAAGGTTCTGAATTCTCATCTCAGCAGAAAATTAATTATAAGACTATCTCAGCTTTTAATGGATTTTAAATGATCTAAAAACCCTCTCCGTATTTTTAATGTATAATTCTTTTATATTAATAGCAGACAGATATGAGAAACAAACTTTATGAAGCATACAGAACATCAATAACTCTCCATGTATTTGAGGTTCTATGCTTACATTTTTAAAATGTATATTCTGAATGAGATTAATTTTCTCATAAGAAGCATT
Source organism: Giraffa tippelskirchi (assembly GCF_054371585.1). Lineage (NCBI taxonomy): Eukaryota > Metazoa > Chordata > Mammalia > Artiodactyla > Giraffidae > Giraffa > Giraffa tippelskirchi. The sequence continues at coordinate 59,669,781 of NC_137275.1, read as the reverse complement.
TGCAATCTAGCTGAAAATATTTAATAGAAATCTGTGTTATTTCTTTAGAGTGAATGCCAATTTTCTCTTTCTTCCTTGTTTAGTATAACTTTTTTTCAAAATTCATTTGAAAGTCATTTTCATAACTGTAGCACAAATATTTTCAAGTATAAGAAAATGTCTTGTTCACTAATCTAAGTGTCAAAATTGTTCTAATCAGCGGTAGTACTGTGTACAAAAGTTCCAAATAAGTTACAGAGCCCAAGGAAGCATTGTGAAATGTTTACAGTTAACAATGATTTGGGAAAAATATACTTTTGTTAGATGTTGCAAAGAATCAAAGAAATTATAATTATATAGCCAATTATACAGTTAGACTATGGGCCAAATATATCTAATTGTTGACATTTATTAAAATGGGGATAATACAGTGGTATGTGTCTTAAATGGCTGTTGTAAGGAGTAAAGAAATCACAGTAAATAGAGTGTTGTGCCTAGAACTTGTAAGATATATGTATCATTTATTTTTAAATCATTTTTAGTATCATAATTTTGTCAGGAAATTAAAATTGCATTGTTTGATACAAAGAATGCATTCAGATATACTGGCCTTAAAAAATGATGTAACTTATCAAAATAGCACATGATGACCTATATAGCTGACTCATGCCATATAAGTAATCTAGAGTAAGAATTACATTTTTCTTTTATTTAATAATTGAAATAGGTAGACAGGGGATTCCCTGATGGCTTAGACAGCTATGGATCCATCTGTAATGCAGGAGACTCATGTTCAATCGCTGAGTGGGAAAAAGCCCCTAGAGAAGGGAATGGAAACCATTGCAGTATTGTTGCCTGGAGAATTCCATGAACAGAGGAGCCTGGCAGGCTACAGTTCATGGGGTCACAAAGAGTTGGGGACACAGAGGAGGGACTAACATTTTCACTTTCACTTTCAGATAGACAGAAAGATGGTAAGTGAATAGACAGATATAGATAGATGGTATAGATGGGTAGATAGATAGAGAGACTGGATGGATAAAACACTCCAGACAACTGTCTTGACAAAGTAGTATACAAAACAACCATAAATTCTTCCTCTTTTTGAGCTTATATTTTAGTGTGTGGGGAGGTGCAGGGATGTAGAAGATAAGCCAGTAAATACCTATGTAGTATGCCCCATGATCATGAATGTTAAATAATATAGGAAGAAAATTAAGAGAAAGAAGGGGTCAGTAGCAGAAGGGTGGGAGGGAATGCCATAATTTTAAGTAGAGTGTTCAGAAAAAGACTCCTTGAAGAAGAAACACACTTACAGATACTAAATGAGGTGGGGCACAAGCCACACAGATGAGGGAGTGTGCTCTTCAGACACCGAAAACTGTTAATGCAAAGGCCCTGAGGTAGAATAGTTCCAGATATGTTACAGGAAAAATTAACAAACTATCTTACATAATGTATAAAGTAAAACAAAATTCTAATGTCTAGAGAATATTTTAAATGCTTCTATCTTAAATTTTGGGTCTTACAAAACTAAAATTATAACATTTATAGTCAAGTTTAGTAAGTTTAACAAATTAAAGCTATATATAGCACTTTGAATTTTATAATGTATTTTTCTTTCATTACATCATTTAATGGTTCCAGAAACCTAGGAAAATAGTATTCCTTTTATAGAAGATAAGACAATGAGGTTCAGATTGTTTAGGTAATTTGATCAAAATTACCTAGTACATTAGTGAAAAAATGTAACTGTAACTCATATCAGCAACAAAATTCCATTTTGTGTGTGTGTTGGGGAACATTTCCAAATCGAAAAGATACCTCAAAATGAGACTATGATATTTATTGCATTTCAAGATTTTTATACTGATCTTATGAAGTAAATTTATATTTAAACCAAGATTCTAAAATTTTTAATTTTGTGTCATTACTCACCTCAACTTTTTTTTTTCATATGATTACTCAGCACTTCTTTTCACTCATAATGTTCATATGTGTTATTTTTAGAGGAGAGTGGGGTTTGTTTTGTTTGTAGGGGAGTTCACTTTTTAATTGTGTGTAATTGGGGTAGTGGGATGAGGAAGAGAAGATGGATGTATGTTATCCTGGAAACAATGGAGGTTCAGGTAGATAGAGTTTGGTTAGGAAGGTCGGTTTGGATAACCTGGGCCATAAGAGGGTGGAGGAGTAGGTGGTGGAACAACTTTATAGCTAGGAAACAAATATTTTGGAAAAATACTACTTGAGTTTGATGCTTATTATTTAACTGTTGTTTATCTGTTTTATTCTATCCAGGAGTAATATTGTTGATATATTAATGGAAGGAGGAACAATACCTTAAAACAGAATAATCAGATAAATGCACACACACATACAACATACACACATCTGTAGAGCTTGTTCTGACTACACTAGGTTTATTTCCATCCAACTTTTACTTGTTAATGATGAAAACGACCTATTCATTTAAAGGTAGAACAATGAAAATTAAGCTCATGTAGAATCTACCGAAAAGTATGTTCTATACTTGCCAAAGATTGTTTGATTTACTATGGAAATACAGTGATAAAAACTACTGTTTAAGAAATGCCAAGTTATATTGTTGTTGTTGTTCAGTCACTCAGTCATGTCCAACTCTTTGCGATCCCATGGACTGCAGCATTCCAGGCTTCCCTGTCCATCACCATCTCCCAGAGCTTGCTCAAACTCATGTCCATCCAGTCGGTGATGTCATCCAACAAACACGTGCTCTGTCATCCCCTTCTTCTCTTGAATTCAGTCTCTTCCAGCATCAGGGTCTTTTCCAGTGAGTCAGCTCTTTGCATTAGGTGGCCAAAGTATTGGAGTTTCAGCTTCAATATCAGTCCTTCCAATGAATATTCAGGAATCACTTCATTTAGGATCGACTGGTTTGATCTCCTGCAGTACAAGAGACTCTGAAGAGTCTTCTCCAACACCACAGTTCAAAAGCATCAATTCTTTGGTGCTCAGCCTTTTTATGGTCCAAATTTCACATCCATACATGACTCTTGGAAAAAACATAGCTTTGACTAGATGGATCTCTGTTGGCAATTTAAAGTCTCTGCATTTTAATATGCTGTCTAGGTTGGTCATAGCTTTTCTTCCAAGGAGCAAGTGTCTTTTAATTTTATGGCTGAAGTTACCATCTGCAGTGATTTTGGAGCCCCCCAAAAAAGTCTGTCACTGTTTCCATTGTTTCCGCAACTATTTGCCATGAAGTGAGAAAATTAGATGCCATGATGAGTTTTTTGCATACTGAGTTTCAAGCCAGCCTTTTCACTCTCCTCTTCACCTTTAATCAACCAGCTCTTTAGTTCCTCTTAGCTTTCTGCCAAAATGGTGGTGTCTTCTGCATATCTGAGGTTATTGATATTTCTCCTGGCAATCTTGATTCCAGCTTGTGCTTCATCTAGTCTGGCATTTCTCATGATGTACTCCGCATATAAGTTAAATAGGAAGGGTGACAATACATAGATTTGCTGTACTCCTTTACCAGTTTTGAACCAGTCCATTGTTCCATGTCTGGTTCTAACCATTGCTTCCTGACCTGCATACAGCTGTCTCAGGAGGCAGGTAAGGTGGTCTAGCATTTCTCCCCCTCACACCCCGCCCCAGTTTGCTGTGATCCACACAGTCAAAGGCTTTAGCATAGTCAATGAGGCATAAGTAGATGTTTTTCTAGAACTCTCTTGCTTTTTCTATGACCCAATGGATCTAGGCAATTTGATCTCTAGTTCCTCTACATTTTTTAAATCCTGCTTCAAAATCTGGGAGTTCTTGGTTCATGAATTGTTGAGCCTAGCTTGCACAATTTTGAGCATTACTTTGCTAGCATGCGAAATGAGTGCAATTGTGTGGTGGTTTGAACATTCTTTGGCACTGCCATGCTTTGAGATTGGAATGAAAACTGAGTTTTTCCAGTCCTGTGGCCACTGCTGAGCTTTCTAAATTTGCTGGCATATTGATTGCAGCACTTTCACACCATCATCTCTTAGGATTTGAAACAGCTCAGCTGGAATTCCATCACCCCCACTGGCTTTTTCCATAGTGATGCTTCCTAAGGCCCACTTGACTTCACAATCCAAGATGTCTGGGTCTCGGTGAATGATCACACCATTGTGGTTATCTGGGTCTTTAAGATCTTTTATGTATAGTTCTTCTGTTTTCTTGCCACCGCTTCTTGATATCTTCTGCTTCTGTTAGGTTCATACTATTTCTGTCCTTTATTGTGCTCATCTTTGCATGAAATGTTCCCTTAGTATCACTAATTTTCTTGAAGAGATCTCTAGTCTATCCCTTTCTATTGTTTTCCTCTATATCTTTGCATTGCTCACTTAGGAAGGTTTCTTTTTTTATATATATATATATATAAATTAATTTATTTTAGTTGGGGGCTAATTACTTTACAATATTGTAATAGTTTTTGCCATACATTGACATGAATCAGCCATGGGTTTACATGTGTTCCCCTTCCTGGACCCCCCACCCACCTCCCTCCCCATCCCATCCCTCTGGGTCATCCCATTGCCCCGGCCCTGAGCCTTTGTCTCATGCATCGAACATGGAATGGTGTTCTGTTTCACATATGATAATATACATGTTTCAATGCTATTCTCCCAGAACGTCCCACCCTCACCTTCTCCCTCAGAGTCCATAAAATTGTTCTATGCATCTGTGTCTCTTATTCTGTCTTGCATATAGGGTTATCGCTACCAACTTTCAAATTCCATATATATGCATTAGTATACTGTATTGTTGTTTTTCTTTCTGGCTTACTTCACTCTGTATAATGGGCTCCAATTTCATCCATCTCAGTAGAACCGATTCAAACATTTTTTTAATGGCTGAGTATGGTACTGGCACAAAGATAGAAATATAGATCAATGGAACAAAATAGAAAGCCCAGAGATAAACCCACGCACCTATGGACACCTTATCTTCGACAAAGGAGGCAAGAATATACAATGGAGAAAAGACAATCTCTTTAACAAGTGGTGCTGGGAAAACTGGTCAACCACTTGTAAAAGAATGAAACTAGAACACTTCCTAACACCATACACAAAAATAGGAAGGTTTTCTTATCTCTCCTTGTTATTCTTTGGAACTCTGCATTCAAATGGGTATATCTTTCCTTTTCTCCTTTGCCTATTGCTTCTCTTCTTTTCTCAGCTATTTGTAAGGCTCCTCAGACAACCATGTTTGCCTTTCTTTTTCTTGAGGATGATTTTGATCACCCTCCCCTGTACAATGTTATGAACCCCTGCCCATACTTCCTCAGGCACTATGTTTGTCAGATCTAATCCCTCGAATCTATTTGTTACTTCCATTGTATAATCATAAAGGATTTGATTTAGCCCATACCTGAGTGGTCTAGTGGTTTTCCCCAGCTTCTTCAATTAAGTCGGAATTTGGCAATAAAGAGCTCATGATCTGATCCACAATCAGCTCCCAGTCTTGTTTTTGCTGACTGTATAGAGCTTCTAGATCTTCACCTGCAAGGAATACAATCAATCTGATTTCAGTATTGACCCTCTGGTGATGTCTATGTGTAGAGTTTTCTCCTGTGTTGTTGGAAGAGGGTGTTTGCTATGACCAGTTCATTCTCTGCAAAACTCATTAGCCTTTGCCCAGCTTCATTTTGTACTCCAAGGCCAGATTTTCCTGTTACTCTCTTAACCTCCTACTTTTGCATTCCAGTACTCTATGATGAAAGGACACCTTTTTCTGTGTGTGTGTTAGTTCTAGAAGGTCTTGTAGGTCTTCACAGAACCATTCAACTTCAGCTTCTTCAGCATTAGTAAGTGGGGCATAGACTTGCATCACTGTGATGCTGAATGGTTTGCCTTGAAACAAACAGAGATCATTCTGTCATTTTTGAGATTGCACCAAAGTACTACATTTCAGACTTTTGTTAACCATGAGGGCTACTCCATTTCTTCTAAGGGATTCTTGTCCACAGGAGTAGATATAATGGTCTATAGTACATGCTGGAACACAGGTTTATTTTGATATATTTTTAACAACCATGTTACAAAAAATAAAATCCATTGTTATTTTTTCAGAATTATAATCCTGGTTGTGTAAAGTTTATAATTGCTTTAATATTTACATTATTATATTCAAAATAAAGTCACAATATAAATCTCTTTTGGATATTAAATATTTTATAGAGTACAATAATTAACCACTAATACCTGTTTTACAATTTCCATCAAAAGATGAATATTGAGCTAAATTATAACCAGTATGAAATATTCTATTTCAGGTTTGAAGAAGATTTTAAAAGTGTTCATGAATTCTCCTAAAAGAAACATTTGCTTTGTATCAACTAAGATATATTCCCTTCATATTTCTATCTACGTTTATACTCTAACTTGAAGAGTGAATATGTATGTCCACTACTTAAATTAGTTTAAATCTTCTGTCATGAATGAACTATAGTACTAAATAACACCTAAAAAGTTAGCCTTTCTTCTTTAAGTTGAATTTCTTCTCTTCAGAAGATGCATTGATTTAAATATGAATAACCATTCCCATCATTCAATATATAGATTCACCACTGTAGTAGACTTCTGTTCCTTTTTGCTAACCACAGTACTGGATGTATGTTAAGTTCTGCCTGCTCAGCATATATGCACTATTTTTTTTTTTTTTTCTATTGGAAGCACTCCCATTTCCTTTTCCAGAGCCACCACACCCCTATCACATCCTCTTGGTTCAAGGGTATGCAGGTGGCCGGGTATGCAGGTGGCCAATGAAATTCAATTTCAAAATATTTTCTGCAATTTGGGGAAAGAAAACTTATTTCTATTTAGGATAATGCAGCTAATAGGCCAGAACATTGGAGATATAAGGATCATTTAGCCAAATTTGAACAGAAGAGGCTCTGCCTTCTTGAGGGTGAAACCAATAAAGGGAGAAGTAAGATTAAGATTTGAGAAAATGAAGGTTCCTGAAGCCAAATTTGAACTCTTGGAGTCTGTCATTCCTAAAATTGAAACTAAGTTACCCTTTTCAAAGAACTTGTAAATTTGCAATTTCAGTACAGTTTTGGTTTTTTTGTTTTTTGTTTGGTTTTTTTTTTTGCTACAAAGAAAGAGTTTTAAATAGTTCAAAAATACTGCTACTAAAGCATCCTTTAAATAGAAACATTTTATTACAAGAAAAAAATCAAACTGTCTTCAATGTGAATTATTTGGGAAAGAGTACCAATCCAGCCTTTATGGACTGTAAACTTTCTATGTTATAATAGGTACTGTGAAATTGGTTTTTCAGTTTGTAGATTACATAGGGTTATTAGTTCAAACACAATACTTCTGAAAATCTAATTGGTTTCAATGAAGATAAATTAATATGAAACATATCCACTGCTTAGATGAAACTGAGAAACACTGATGAGTTTCTTCAGTCATAGCATATAAACACTACCTATAAAATACATCAGTGCCAGCTGTATCTAATATTTTTTGATTTGGCTTTTATATCAACTTTTCATAGGACTGTTAATACAGTAATGGAGAATCTCCTGCCCACGAAGTTGGAAAACTTGGAAACATATCTTACTAGTTCAGTTCAGTTGCTCAGTTTGTGACCCCATGAACCATAGCATGCCAGGCCTCCCTGTCCATCAACAACTGCCAGAGTCTACCCAACCCATATCCATTGAGTTGGTGATGCCATCCAACCATCTCATCCTCTGTCGTCCCCTGCTCCTCCTACCCTCAACCTTTCCCAGCATCAGGGTCTTTTCAAATGAGTCAGCTCTTTGCATCAGATGGCCAAAGTATTGGAGTTTCAGCTTCAACATCAGTCCTTCCAATGAACAATCAGGACTGATCTCCTTTAGGATAGACTGGTTGGATCTCCTTGCTGTCCAAGGGACTCTCAAGAGTCTTCTCCAACACCACAGTTCAAAAGCATCAATTCTTCTGTGCTCAGCTTCCTTTATAGTCCAACTCTCACATCCATACATGACTACTGGAAAAACCACAGCCTTGACTAGACAGACCTTTGTTGACAAAGTAATGTCTCTGCTCTTTAATATGCTGTCTAGCTTGGTCATAACTTCCCTTCCAAGGAGCAAGTGTCTTTTAATTTCATGGCTGCAATCACCATCTGCAGTGATTTTGGAGCCCAAAAAAATAAAATCAGCCACTGTTTCCACTGTTTCCCCATCTATTTGCCATGAAGTGATGGGACCAGATGCCATGATCTTAGTTTTCTGAATGTTGAGCTTTAAGCCAACTTTTTCACTCTCCTTTTTCACTTTCATCAAGAGACACTTTTGTTCTTCTTCACTTTCTGCCATAAGGGGGTGTCATCTGCATATCTGAGATTATTGATATTTTTCCCAGCAATCTTGATTCCAGCTTGTGCTTCCTCCATCCCAGCATTTCTCATGATGCACTCTGCATATAAATTAAATAAGTAGGGTGAAAATATACAGCCTTGACGTGTTCCTTTTCCTATTTGGAACCAGTCTTGTTCCATGTCCAGTTCTAACTGTTGCTTCCTGACTTGCATTCAGGCTTCTCAAGAGGCAGGCCAGGTAGTCTGGTATTCTCATCTCTTTCAGAATTTTCCACAATTTATTGTGATCCACACAGTCAAAGGCTTTGGCATAGTCAATAAAGCAGAAATAGATGTTTTTCTGGAATTCTCTTGCTTTTTTGATGGTTCACTGGAGAAGGAAATGGCAAATCACTTCACTATTCTTGCCTTGAGAACCCCATGAACAGTATGAAAAGGAAAAAAGATAGGACACTGAAAGATGAACTCCCCAGGTCAGTAGGTGCCCAATATGCTACTGGAGATCAGTGGAGAAATAACTCCAGAAAGAATGAAGGGATGGAGCCAAAGCAAAAACAACACCCAATTGTGGATGGGGCCAGTGATAGAAGCAAGGTCCGACGCTGTAAAGAGCAATATTGCATAGGAACCTGGAATGTTAGGTCCATGAATCAAGGCAAATTGGAAGTGGTCAAATAGGAGATAACAAGAGTGAACATCGACATTCTAGGAATCAGCCAACTAAGAAGGTCTGGAATGCATGAATTTAACTCAGATGACCATTATATCTACTACTGTGGGCAGGAATCCCTTAGAAGAAATGGAGTAGCCATCATAGTCAACCAGAGTCTGAAATGCAGTACTTGGATGCAATCTCAAAAACGACAGAATGATCTCTGTTCGTTTTCAAGGCAAACCATTAAATATCATGGTAATCCAAATCTATGCCCCGACCAGGAATGCTGAAGAAGTTGAAGTTGAATGATTCTATGAAGACCTACAAGACCTTCTAGAACTAACACCCAAAAAAGATGTCCTTTTCATTATAGGGGACTGGAATTCAAAAGTAGGACATCAAGATATACCTGGAGTAACAGGAAAATTTGGCCTTGGAGTACAAAATGAAGCAGGGAAAAGGCGAATAGAGTTCTGCCAAGAGAACGCAGTGGTCATAGCAAACACCCTCTTCCAACAACACAAGAGAAGACTCTAGACATGGACATCACCATATGGTCAACACCAAAATCAGATTGATTATATTTTTTGTATCTGAAGATGGAGAAGCTCTATACAGTCAGCAAAAACAAGACCAGGAGCTGACTGTGGCTCAGACCTTGAACTCCTTATTGCCAAATTCAGACTTAAATTGAAGAAAGTGGGGAAAACCACTAGACCATTCAGGTATGACCTAAATCAAATCCCTTATGACTATACAGTTGGAAGTGAGGAATAGATTTAAGGGATTAGATCTGATAGACATAATGCCTAATGAACTATGGACAGAGCTTCGTGACACTGTACAGGAAACAGGAATCAAGAAAAAGAAATGCAAAAAAGCAAAATGGCTGTCTGAGGAGGCCTTATAAATAGCTGTGAAAAGAAGAGAAGTGAAAAGCAAAGGAGAAAAAGAAAGATATACCCATTTGAATGCAGAGTTCCAAAAAACAGCAAGGAGAGATAAGAAAGCCTTCCTCAGTGATGAAAGCCTTCCTCAGTGATCAATGCAAAGATATAGAGGAAAACAATAGAATGGGGAAGGCTAGAGACTTCTTCAAGAAAATTAGAGATACCAAGGGAACATTTCATGCAAAGATGGGCATATCTTATAAACCATGTAAATTTGGATCTTATGAGGCTATACAAGATATATTCAGTTGTCTATAAATAGCAGGGAGGGTATTTTTTTTTGTAAGTGTCATAATAAAGATGAATAATGAAAGCAATAAAATACTTTCAAGTTTGATATTTTGTAATGTAAGGAAATACAAGTGGAGAATGCTAGAGATGAGATAATTTTTTTTATTACATCTTTAAACTGAATTATCTGATTTGCTATAGCATTCTTTAAAATAAGGAACAGTATTAATTATTATTCTGTAAATTTTATTCTATTATTAAAAAGACTTTAATGTTTACCTGGATACTAATCCATGGATACTTAAAACAGAGAGTGAAAAAAGCAGATATTTGTATATTCACATATGGTCTTGTACGATATTTTAAGACTGAGGAAAAAAAATGTTCTAGACACTGAAATTTACTAGCATCATCATCATCTTTAAAAGAATGTCATGAAAACGATTTAAAGAAAGAAATGACTCTAGCTACTCAAAGAAATTTTAAAAATCTACAAAATGTACTGTTACAGAGTAAAATTAAGGGAGCCCTGTGTTAGCAAGAATAAGGGAAGACATTTTTATGGTACACTTTACTACTTGGGATATTTCCACTAATTTCACAACCTGTAGGGCCCATAAAAATCAAGTCTGCTTGATTACTTCTCTTCTTGAAATAATATCCAGAAAACAGAAGGTGTTAATAAATATTTATTTCTAAACACAATTATAGTAAGATTATGTGAATCCATTTATTTAAATGGGTCACTCTGCGTCCATTGTCATTCAGAGTGGTAAAGTTCTTTGTAAGGATACAAGTGAAATTATTTTGTTTTAATGTAGAAGAAAGTAGCCTGCAGGCCAAGGGTACAGTATACGCATAATATAGTTGAAAGTAGGATTTGAGAATTCTTACAGTATGCAATGATAAATTCTAGATCAGAAAGTAAGCAGAAATTACTACATTATTTCAAACATAGTATTTGTTATAAGTAATTGGGTAATTGAAAAACCCGTGAAATGGGCAAAGAAGCAGAGTTTAGGCTGTCCTCAAGAATGGCTTCTAAACAACACTATAGTCTGGATCAACATAGAAGTTTCTATATGTGCACTAACCAGGAATGAGAGGGATCAGGAAGGATTGTTAAATAAAAAAAAATACACTTGGTAGTTGTGAGCCAAGGATCAGGAAACTACAATACTATAACAGCTGCCTGTCATCCATGAAGCTAGTGAATGAACACCTGAACATTGCAGTGGACAACCTAACCTTTCCAGCACCGAGATCAGCAACACAACGATGCTTCATCTTACATTAAACTCTCAAATTTCAATAAGCACAACTACTTAAAAATAGGGCTTCCTTCATGGCTTAGATGTTAAAGAATCTGCCTGCAATGCTGGAGACCTGGGTTTGGTACCCTGGGTTGGGAAGATCCCCAGGAGGGGGGCATGGAAACCCACTCCAGTATTCTTGCCTGGAGAATCCCCATGGACAGAGGAGCCTGGCAGGCTACAGTCCATGGGATTGCAATGAGTCGGACATGACTGAGTGACTACTCACAGCACAGCACTTATGAATAACACTGAAGTCTTACAGACTACAAGGAAGTTGAATGGATGCTGCAGCTCAGTCTACCAAAGCTACAACAGCCCTCATTTTTGATCCTTCATCTGTAACAGCTCTTTGCCCATACTTGTACTTTCCAATAATAATGATAGTTGCAAAAACAAACCTCTGTCAGACATACATATCCTTTACATAGATAAAAAGTTCTCAAAAGATTTAGTGGGTGAATTGGACATGACTGAGATACATCACCTAATAAACAGAAAAAATTGACATATACTGAGATGTGGAAGACTATGGGAGGAAATACCAGGATTTCAATTTTGGATATGCAGTATTAACACATTATATCGCTATTAGGCACGTAGTCAGAGGCAGATCTATAAATCTTTCCTTCTTCCCTCCTTCCTTTCCCCCTCTTCCACCCTTCCTTTCACTTGCTCCTTCTTCCTTCTATTCTTTCTTTCCTTTCTCTTTCTTCCCTTCCTTCATTTGTTCCTTTGCTTTTCCTTCCTTCCTTTCTTTCTCCCCTTCATTCTCTTCTTTCTTTCTCTCCCTTCTTCTCCCTTTCCCTCGCTCAGTCCTTCACACTATTCCTTCCTTTGGCCAGGCTTTAACTGCTCATGAGCAGGTTATAATTACAGTTCTAGGATTAATTTACAATGAACACATTCAGATATTGAAAGACGTGAAAAACTATGTCTTATCCAAAAGTTTTCAGACTATTCTTTTGACTTGGAGTACCTATACTACCCATGTGAAATTTATTAGAACTTTGACAAATGTTTTTAAGTTTATAGGATTTATCTTATAATGATGTTATAATCATGTTAACTTATAATCATGTTAACTCATGTATCACATATAGTTCCATATTATATTCTGAGAAAATTTTAAAACATTTATGCATTTTTATATCTGCATCTCTAGACACAAGAGGTACATTAAGCACTTTGTTTTCTCTAAACATAAAAATGAGGTACAAATATATTCTGTCTGGCTTTATAGCTCTACTTTTCCTTATTTTCTTCATTTTATTATTATTTTTTAATTGGGGTATAGCTGCTTTAACAATATTATGTTAGTTTCTGCTGCACAACGAAGTGAATCAGCTATATGCATACATATATCTCCTCCCTTAGACCACCCCTGACCCCTCTAGGTTATTACACAGCACAGAGTTGAGCTCTCTGTGCAATATAGCAGGTTCCTGCTAGCTATTTTACACATAGTAGTTTATATACATCAATTTCAATCTCCAATTTTTCCCATCCACTCTTCTCCTTTTATCACTATATCTCCATTCACTGCATCTGCATCTCTATTTCTGGCCTGCAAATAGGTTCATCTGTACTGGGAGAAATATCAATAACCTCAGATATGCAAATGACACCACCCATATGGCAGAAAGTGAAGAAGAACGAAAGAGCCTCTTTTTTTTGTTTTTGTTTGTTCATTTTACTCATTTATTTATTTATTCCCATCACTAAGTCCCCAGGGCTAGCTTTTTTTTTTTTAATTTATTCATTTTAGTTGGGGGCTAATTACTTTACAATATTGTAGTGTTTTTTGCCATATATTGACATGAATAAGCCATGGGTTTACATGTGCTCCCCATCCTGAACCCCCCTCCCACCACCCTCCCCATCCCATCCCTCTGGCTCATCCCATTGCCCCAGCCCTGAGCATTTGTCTCATGCATCGAACCTGGAATGGCGTTCAGTTTCACATATGATAATATACATGTTTCAATGCTATTCTCTCAGATTGTCCCACCCACACCTTCTCCCACAGAGTCCATAAGACTGGTCTATGCATCTGTGTCTCTTTTCTGTCTCACATATAGTGTTATCGTTATCATCTTTCAAATTCCATTTATGTGCATTAGTATACTGTATTGGTGTTTTTCTTTATGGCTTACTTCACTTTGTATAATGGGCCTCTTGATGAGAGTGAAAGAGGAGGGTGAAAAAGTTGGCTTAAAGCTCAACATTCAGAAAACTAAGATCATAGCATCTGGGCCCATCACTTCATGGCAAACAGATGGGGAAACAGTGGAAACAGTGGCTGACTATTTTTCTGGGCTCCAAAATCACTGCAGATGGTGACTGCAGCCTTGAAATTAACAGACACTTACTCCTTGGAAGGAAAGTTATGACCAACCTAGATAGCATATTAAAAAGCAGAGACATTACTTTGCCAACAAAGGTCTGTCTAGTCAAGGCTATGGTTTGTCCAGCAGTCATGTATGGATGTGAGAGGTGGACTATAAAGAAAGCTGAGTGCTGAAGAATTGATTCTTTTGAACTGTGGTGTTGGAGAAGACTCTTGAGAGTCCCTTGGACTGCAAAGAGATCCAACCAGTCTATCCTAAAGATCAGTCCTGCGTGTTCGTTGGAGGGACTGATGTTGAAGCTGAAACTCCAATACTTTGGCCACCTCATGCGAAGAGCTGACTCATTTGAAAAGACCCCGATGCTGGGAAAGATTGAGGGCAGGAAGAGAAGGGGATGACAGAGGATGAGATGGCTGGATGGCATCACCGACTCAGTGGACATGGATTTGGGTGGACTCTGGGAGTTTTTGATGGACAGGGAGGCCTGGTGTGCTGTGGTTCATGGGGTTGCAGAGAGTCAGACATGACTGCGGGACTGAACTGAACTGAACTGTACCATTTTTATAGATTCCAGATATATGCATTAATATATGATATTTGTTTTTCTCTTTCTGATTTACTTCATTTAGTATCATAGACTTTACTCTCTGCCATTATAACACATATTTTTCTGGGGATCTACATCCTTACCTTCCAGTGTGCCATCATTTTGGAAGCATTTCCTAATCAACCTTTTGCTCTGGATGCAGGATAAGTGAGGGATCTTTTCCTGAACATATCTGCACAACTTTTCAGTAACATTTTCATGTAACACTGTCACAACTGTTAATTCACTTGATATGTCCACCCACTAGATGCTAATCTCTTTGGGGGCTGGGAACATATGTGCCTTTCTCTATTCAAGATCTCTTTTAGTTAACTTTAACATTACTTTTTATGAAAACCTGGTAGACTCCAGATGCAATAAAAATTTAAAGAAATCATAACCTCTAACTTTAAAATCTGTTGGGAAACATTCAGTATGATATGGTAAGTATAATGATAAACATAGCCCAAGCATATTGAAGCTACTTAATTTGTTGAATGAGTGAAAGAATTAACTATGAACATTCTGATAAAGATAACAGAATTGATGACAGTAAAATCTTTACATTTGTACCTGAATAATAACCTAAACTTTTTATTTTTTTCATTGTTCTGGACACTTAGGTATTAAACTTGTTGGGCTTACTAAATAAGCACATAATTCTAAAACTCTAAGTCAATTTATTCCAGTGGCTTATGAGAGAATGCAAAAATATTTATATAAATATTTTATTAATATAATACGCAGGCAAAGTATGTGAAAATCAGTTGATCCATTATTGCTCTTCAGAAGATGAATTAACATGTAAAAATTTATTGGAGATAACTATAGAGTCTTCAGCTTTATATTACTTGGAGAAGGGCATGGCAACCCACTCCAGTATTCTTGCCTAGAGAATCCCATGGACAGAGAAGCCTGGTGGGCTACAGTCCACAGGGTCACAAAGAGTCAGACACAACTGAAGTTACTTAGCAAGCATGCACACAGCTCTATATTAAACAATGCCTTAAACATGAAATATAGCATAACCTTTTTACCATTCTCACTACATATATATTCTAAAATATTCATGAATATAATAAACTGTTTACATATTTGCTGTTTGATTACATGCAAAATGTTATTCTTGCAAAATATTGTCGATATGCTCTTATTTATAAGTTATTAATTCTTTTCTTGGGAAAAATACAACAGCAGCAAGTGATAGCAGCATATGCTAGCCTCACTCTACTGTGCACTGTTTCTATTTTGTTCTTGTTGGAAATTAAAAATAACAGTAGTCAGCAGAGAGAGTTTATAAGCTTAAATAATTTATTCTGTGGCATATAAATATATAGGTTTAATTATAGTAAATATATTGGCAATTTTACATACACAAAACTGTCACATTGAAATGACTTGCAGTACTGGTCATTGTTTAAACAATTTGATTTAATTTTTAGAAAACTAAGTGACAGTGTGTATATATTGGTTAAGTTATAAATGCATTTAGCAGCAAAGCACTCAATTAGCCCCAAATGAGAAAATAAATTAAAATTTTGAAATAACTACCATTTATTTTGTCTCATAATCCAGAGTCATTAGCAACGGGCACTAGTATCATGATTTCTGTCTTGATATTACAGGCTGACCTCCTCCTGTATTGACTGAATGCCTAGGTCATGCCAGGGCCTTTTCTTTGTGCTTAAAATATATCATGAGAGAAAAGACACAAAAACTGCTACCCTAGCATAAATTTCAGTTGAGGGAGCAAGTTAACGAAGAATGAACAAAATAAAGTGAGTAACATATTTGGAGATGGTAAGGTAAAGAGTAGAAGAGAGAAGCTGTCTTGGGAGTGCGGAAGGAGACTAGGTTGCAATTTTAAACAGGGTCATAGGGTTTCAGGACAGCCTTGCTGAGAAGGCCATGGATGTGCGTGCCTGCCCCAACACAGTGCCCCCGAGTTGGAGCACGTAAGCACGTGTGCACTCAGTCCTGTGTGGCTCTGCCACATCTGGACTGTAGCCTGCTAGGCTCCTCTGTTCATGGGATTTCCCAGGAAATACTGGAGTGGGTTGCCATTTCCTTCTCCAGGGAATCTTCCCAACCCAGGGATCAAACCGGTGTCCCTTGCATTGGCAGATGGTTCTTTACCTTCTGAATCAACGGGTAAGCCCTCTACTGAAAAGGTCAGGTGTCAACAAAGATTTACAGGGCTTGATAGAGTTACTTAGAGGAAGAGAATACCAGGTAGAGGAACAGGTCAAGGAAAGGTTTTATATATTTGCAGAAAAACAAGAAGGTCAGAATGGCTGCAGGAAAGTGAACTGGGAACGGCAGGAGAAGGCACTTAGAATGGACAGGTTTGGGGCGCCATCTCGCTAAGGCCCTGTGAGGCCAGTGTGTGCATTTTGGCTTGTATTTTGAGTGAAACAGGAAGAGAATAGAGAGGCTTTTGATTGGAGAGATGACACTATTTGGCCCATTTTCACTGATACACATTTTCTCCAGGATATTCCTGATAAAATAATGGAGAACGTGGCTCATCTGTAGAGACTTACCTAGCCCTTAAAACTGGGAAGCATAGGGTACTAAGGTAAAAGAAGGGATGAGAGTCACTTCAGGAGGTCCCATTATATTTTGAAAACATGTGATGGAACTGGTTGGAACAAACCATGGAATAGCTGTCATTAATACTTTGAAAGCCTAATACAATTTTTGGCTCTCGCTACTCAAGATATCACCAAAGTGTAACTGAAGTGTTTCATTTGAGGTGAGTACCTAAGTTCAGTAATTCAAAGCGTATGTTGGAGTGAGCATATTTTAGGTGGGAAAAAAAGCAAGTTGATTTCTATAACAGTGTAAAAGTGTTAACCTGATATAGAGAAAAATCTTCAAAAATGTCTTGCAATTTATATATAGAAAAGAGCAAATGGAATATATATAGAAAAAGAAGTTTGTGCTACACAGAGGAAGTAAAACATTCTTGCTAAACTTTAAATGTGTTCTTAATTCTCTAACCCTCTAATGGAGCTTCAGAATTCATTTATTTTAGTTTGAGTATTTTGCCACTGGAATAATTCTTCGGACGATTCATGCAGAATGAACATCTTTGTTAAATTGAAGCAAGTGAGGGGGATTGGAACTGGGACAATGCTTACAAAGTTATTTCAATTTCAAGATTCTCAAACTTCAGCAAGCAGATGAATGCAGATCCTAAGGCTTCAGCCCCAGAAGTTCAGATTCACCGACTCTGGGATAGGACATAGGTATCAGTGTAATAAACCCTACACATGAATCTATTGTGTGTTGCCATACCCATATTGGGCAGTGTTTTAGTCGTCTAAATTAGAAGTGACGAGGACTTGAATTTGGCAGTAGCAGTGGAAATGAAGACAATAAACTAAGGAGATAGTTTGAATGTTTAACTATCAAGCTTGACCAAGTAAGTATAAATACTGCATGAAAGAGGACTCATGAATAGTCCTGACAACTTTATCCCTGGTAACAAAGAGAATGTTAATGTTGTTAATGCAAATAAGACTTAAGGAGAACTACCTTTTAGAGTAGAAAGATAAATTTTGCTATAAGACAGCTAGAGTTTAAGACGGCATAAAGAAAATGAAATAAAGATGCCCAGCAAAGTACATAAATGCTTTAGGGTCAGTGAGAGTGATTGGAGTTAGATTCAGCAATCATTTATATACATTAAGAAGTGAAACTGTAAAAGTGGTTGAAAGGAATACAAAGCTTGGAGAACACAGAAGGTGGGTGAGGTGAGTGAGAGAGGTCAGAAGTTTAGACTCAGTCATAAAAATGTTTTCTCTGAGAGGTGACCCTTGAAATACAAATTCAAAGGTGGAGCAGGCATTAATTTTGGAAGAAGGCAAGAAAGCATAATCCGAGCAGAGACCACAGTCCCTGGGAAAACCCAGAGATAGAGTGGGTGAGGAAAACTACTGCTTTATGAGCAGGGTAGCTCAACGGTAAAGAAGCTGCCTGCAATGCAAGAGACACAGGAGATGCAGGTTCGATTCCTGGGTCAGGAGGAGCCCCAGGAGGAGGGCATGCCAACCCACTCCAGTATTCTTGCCTGGAGAATCCCATGGACAGAGCAGCCTGGTGGGCTAGAGTTAATAGGGTCTCAGAGAGTCAGACATGACTGAAGTGACTGAGCACGCACGCACCAACGGAGATGTAACAAGAGGGCCAGGATGAGGCCAGGTTCTGAGGACTTTTGTCTTTGTAGTCCAAGTAAAATAATTTTTTTTTATATTAAGAGCAATGAGAAGTTATGAGAGACTTTTCAAGGAAGGAATGTCCAAGAACAGGGTACTAAGGACCTCCCATAAGATGCTGTCATAATCGGGGAGCAGGTACGAATTGCACTGTTAATTCTAGCCTGCTGTTGCTTCCCCACATGTATATTACAGGACAGCTGAATGGATCATTAAGAGTCCACTGCAAGGTGTCAACTCTCACTCCGTACTCATTGTGTTACTTTACTAAATTTGGTGCATCTCAACTTAGGTTTTATGTACTAGAAGCTTTAAAAAGTACCAGTACCCACCCCCACCTCCCAGAGATTCTAAACTTAAGCTCTGGCAATATTTTTTAAAGCATCTTCAGATATATCTCATGTATCTCCAAGACTGAGATGTATCAACTGTCACTCAGTGTCTCTGTCCCCTCAACTCTAAAAATGAGCTGATATTGATAGCATGTAAACCTTGGAGATACTGTGAGAGGATGATTCAATATGGTGTCAGAAAACATTTAGCACACACCTGGGCTATAAGGAAAGTTCAGTGCACATAGGCTATCCTCACCATCACTCAGTAAAGTCTTTCCCATTGTTGCCCAAACCTTTCCCACAAAGCAGATGCATGGGAATAGCTTTTATTTTTCAACTTCCAGGCTGTTGCTTTGTTATGCAATACTTCTTTGTTCATTATCCAGTTGTATTAGGCCTCTGGTTTGATAAGTGCTGAGGTTTCCCTACTTTATGCCTATCTACAAGGTAAACATGTTTTTGCATCACTTTTACCAGTATGGCCTGAAAAATTATTTACACTGATTTTTCTCAATCCTTCCTAAATATTATGTTTCTCTTCACCCCTCCCGATCCATCAACCAGCTGTCCCTATTACCAATGTATTAAAAATACAAAATAAAAAATAAAACAGAAGGCAAAAACAAACAGAAATTTACAGAAAAAAAATCTTATTTAGAGGAAGGATAGACATTTAAATGCTAATATAGATAAAAATGTTTAAGTGTTGACCAGGTTTACATTATGTAATTTAAAACATGAAACTGTGCTGTGCAGAATCATTGTAGAATCAAAATTTTAGGCGACACTGTTGCATTCTTTATAGATGTCCCTAATAAAAACACTGTATGGTTCCATCTGCCTGAAACTACCCTGTAAACCTTGTTATTGAGTCCTTAGATGATATATAACTTTGAACTTAGTCATCTGAATAAAGTGTGGATCATAGCAGGCTGCATTTGCCTGACTTTGCTTCCTGTATTGATTCACTGTGAAGAGGCTGTAACTCATTCCCTAGATTTCTCATTACAATTTGTCATATATTGTGATTCATCACTCCTCAGCACTTGAGAATAATTTATTTTCTATTATTTTGTGCTCTCTCTAGTTAAGTTATATATGTCTACAGAGAAACTTTCTTGAGGTCAGAGATAGTACTTTCAAGTTGCTAGGCTAACAGAACCAGTCACAACAGAAGCACCATTTTAGAATGTACAAGGCCTGTGTTTCTTATATTGTTGTTAGTTTTTGTTTTTTTTTAACAATGTTGACATGTCTTCTCAGATGAATGGAAGATACCAGTATAACACAAATTAAGATGATCATGATGCTGACCTTGGTTCATCACTATCTTTGCTCAATATGCTGAATTATGTTCCTTTCAGTACAATGTTCAGTTATGAACACAACTGGCTAATCATTTTGTCAGATGAAAGTTAAATCAAAATGCAAAATGTCTACACAAAAGTATCAAATATAAAAATATAAAAAATATAATGCAAAAAGTAAGTTATATTACCTAATATAAAAGCTACATTGTTTATATATAGACATATAAATATGTCTATAGACATTTATGTCTATAAATATAGACATAAATTTACATAAATGCAAACTATTAAATATTTTGATGCCCTCATGTATCTTTGATGTGTATTAGATTTCTTCTATTATTTTAAATGAAGAATAGAAACTCAAAATAGAAATAGAGCATGGGACAAAAAAGTTGGAAATCTTGGCAGAGGCAGTATTCAATACATAAGATATGAACATTAGCACTTATTATATACAGTTTATTTAACTATAACCATTATTTTCCACTCTACCTAGGCAAAAAGATAGTGCTACAGTTTTTTCTTTTAGTAATGATACCTGACAGGAGCAGCAGAATTAATTGCTTCTAGCTTCCAAAATTATACCTCATTGTTCCAATGTAGAAAAATTCTCAGTGATGAATATTTACTGTTCATACTAACAATGCTTAGTTGCATTCCGCTGAAAGCACTAAAGCATTGCTTTAGGAGCTCTCTGAAGGTGAAGATGTTCTGTTTTTCTGTAAATTATTGTACTGTGTATAGTGCACTCGCTTTTGGGTTTTTAAATGTAGGTTTGCCTGAGTCTAGTTTGAACTAAACAGCTTGGTGAGATGAAGTGGGAAAAAGCTGTTTCTACTCTCTGGGCAGTGAAATGTTATCATCAAACAGTTGCTAAATACATGGATCAAATTACCCCAAAACAAAAATCACTGCACTGGCTTACAGAAAGACTGCATTAAAGGGCTAATGAATGAACATTCAACAACCATCTTTTAGTGCCAGGTGTTTCACAGTTTCTATTTCATAAACATCTGAGAATGACTATATAAGTTAAATGCAAATATCTCTATTTTTAAAATAAGGATACTAAAGCATCCCCCCGCCCCGACTCCCAAATGTAAGCATTTTGTGTACAGTCACCAGCTGGCTAATGGCCACTTTAGAACCCAAACTACCCTTCCAACCACAGAGAACTTAATTCAGCAGTCCTTCTCTGCTAACTTGCCAGTCCCACTTTTAATAAGAGAAAAATGGTTACTTGTTTTACGGGCATTTTTAAGATGTTTTCCAAATGACTTGAATTTGTGAAAATTCACCCAAGAAGTATCATGATTTTTGCCTCATTCTGCTTAAAGTTTTAAATCTTAACAAGTTTGCAGACTCACAATGCAGACTCAGAGACTCCTTGTCTCTTCCTCCACATATTTTGAGACAATGACCTGGAATATGAATGCTGTTTGCTGTCTCTGGAATAATACTGTATCTAAAAGTACTATCACAAAATTCCAAAATGTTCAAGTTTAAAGAGACCTTGGAGATCAGTGGATCTGAAACTCTACATTTACCTATGAGAAAACTGAAAGCTGAGTCTCCTTGAGGAGAAATAACTCCCTCATAATAGATCCCAATCCAGTCACAGAGCTAATTACTAACAGAACCAGAATAAAACCCAGGTCTCCCTGAACTTACCTTGTTTTTTTTTTTTTTTCCCCCCACTCAATTAGGAGCAGTCTGACACTAAGGAATTATTTTACCCATCTCTTTATATCTTTGTATCAGCATCAGTATCAGTTTAGTCACTCAGTCGTGTCTGACTCTTTGCGACCCCATGGAGCAGGATGCCAGACTTCCCTGTCCATCACCAACTTCCGAACCCTGCTCAAACTCATGTCCATCGAGTCAGTGATGCCATCCAACCATCTCATCCTCTGTCAGGTCCCTTTCTCCTCTTGCCTTCAATCCTTCCCAGCATCAGGGTCTTTACCAAGAAGTCAGTTCTTCACATCAGGTGGCCAAAATATTGGAGTTTCAGCTTCAGCGTCAGTCCTTGCAATGAATATCCAGCACTGATTTCCTTTAGGATTGACTGGTTGGATCTCCTTGCAGTCCAAGGGATTCTGAAGAGTCTTCTCCAACACCACAGTTCAAAAGCATCAGTTCTTCGGTGCTCAGCTATCTTTGTATAAGTTTGAAAATATCTGCTGTATTTAATTAAGCTATAGCACTCCTTATAATAATGAACCAAATCGTATTTGTTTCTAACTCAGGAGTTCAAACTGGTGTACTGAAATAGGGCTTGTATGCTTCTGTACTTCTCAATTAAAGCAACCTGATTGCTACAGAAGTCTTATTGCTTTTACCAGGCTGACTTGAGTTTTCAATATTTCCCATTGAAGCAATGTTTTCTTCAGTCAATTGATATTTAATTATTGCCATCTGACTTCTTATCAATTTCACTGTCTCAAACTGCTTGAATTTAGAAAAAAAAAATATTGATTTTTAAAAAGGAGTTTTCTGTTTATAAAAAAGGAAAATAAACCTAAAATGACTCTATCTCTGTAGAAGCTAATTTAGGACTATGAGAAATGATTTCATTTTTATGTCAAAACACATTCACCTACTAATGCTTCTGTCCTTTTAGTGAGGAATACATTTTTATTCATATTTCTCTATGGATACTAAATTGCTTTTCAAAAAATAAACATTCTCAGTGTGCACAATTGAAAATTACTAATTTCTCACTTACATAGAATTCTTAGAACATCTGATATATTTTTTTATTCCCTCCATGAGCAATAACATTGTAAATTGAGCTGTTAAGCTGATTCATGCTTAGAACAGCAAAAAAGGGCAGTAAGTGGCTATGAATCTTTCATAAATGCAGCAGAAAAGATTTCAGCCTGTGCTTGCCCCTAACCCCTGCTATTTTGTATCATAATGCATCATTACATACTGATGTTTGCTCTTGTGCAAGTCAGCAAAAAAAGGGATTACTTAGTGTATGTTGGCTCCTTTCCTTAAATTAACTGTGTCACTTTTGATTTGTTATGTTATTGGACCATGTTGTAGGACTTCTTAACATTGGCAGCTGTGGCACAAATATACAGTTATCTGCAGAGGTTTGCTGTTTTGTAATTTGCATCTGATCATTTTAAATATTTTTATTCAGATAAAATCATTTTTAAAGGAATATAAAATAATGCTCAAAAGGGAAAGGGATTGATGTTCCCTCTAATAAACATGTTCTGTGTTGTCACCTCTTTGTAGAAAATTGGTAGGAGGTGAACTTATTTTATGGATTCAGTTATAGAATAAAACAGAAAAAAATACCTGAGTATGAGATGGCCTTATTTAGTATATAGTCTGCTAACTTTTTCTATTCTTGTTTGTGGGCTAGGTTCAGTGATCAGGTCAAATTTTGCTCAAATAATTAATGAAAATTTCACTGTCAACACAGACCATTATTCACAGTTGTACAAATATTCTATATGTAGTTTTATTCTTCATATCACTGAGGAATACTAAATAAAGCACTCATGTACTACTAAATGCATTTGCTCAGTATATTCTTGGTAAGTAGTCCAGTATTTTATTAATTTCAATCTAGCAGGAAAAACCCAATATAATTTTCTTATTTAAATATATTTATTTATTAAATATTTATTGAGTTACAGCTCTGTTTTGGTTCCAGGATAAGCTCAGGGAATCTGAAGGGGAGTAAGATATTGATCTCTCATAAAAAAATCCACAGTCTTGTGGGAAGACAAAACTAGTCAGAGGAGAGCATACTATTTAAGAGAATAGGTAGACTATGGAATCAGAACACCTGGACCCAACAGGTAGATTCTTTACTGTCTGAGCCACCAGGGAAGTTGGCTGGTGGCTGCCAAGTTCTGCTATGTGCCTTCCAGATGATTTGGAATGTGTGTGTGTGTGTGTGTGTGTATGTGTGTGTGTTAGGAGAGATAATGTATTTAAAATACTTAAGCAAAGTTGAACTTAAAAGAGACTGGTGATGAGACCAGTTAAGAGGTTGATGTGAAAATCACCTACATTACAAAATTTGTGAACAAAACCTAGCGAATGGACATTTTGTGACATTGGGCATGGAAAAAAGAGACAAAGTTTAAGTGATATTTTAGTTCATGTGATGTATGTAGAGTAAAATGAAGTTTTCAAATATATCAGCTTGTAATACACAAAATTATGAAGTAACAGTTGTGTTATATATAGTAGAAATAGTATCTGTCATTCTGCCAAGTCAAATTTTGAATTTTTGAATAAAAAATGTGACAAGGTTAAAGACAAAGAAAATAATAGTTTGGGTACACTGGTTGTTTGCAAACAAGAAATAAGGAAAATACTTCATGAGAAAGAAAGTAAATATTTCAGTGGCTATAAGGTAGGTGGAATAAGCTGGCCTGAAATTAAAGCTTTCTAAGGCTGTGTTTACATCAGTTCAGAACTGCTTACACAAAAACTGAATTAAAAAAAAATATGGTTATGCTGCAGCTTAAAGGATACAAAAATTGTATTCTTGAGATTAAAAAACATTGATCTATTGTCTGGGTAGTCAAAAATATACATAATTTAGAATGTCAAGTCATCTCTACTGTACTCAGGAAAATAACTGGAAAAGATAACCTTCTGAGGCCAGATCTAAGATCAAACAATTTAATGTTTAATTGGCAGACAATTATTGAAACAACTTTTTTTAACCTCTCTCTTTCTCCCTCTGGCTCTTGCTTTCATTTCAATTCCACTCTTTAACTCAAATTAGTTCTTTTGTACTGAACTGAAATAGATTGGTGTCTGATTGAGGATGTTATGGATAATCAGTGACATGGAATAAGAAGTGCTTAATATGGTTCCTAAGCAATCATTCAGTTTGCTGAAATTATTTGTACAGGATGATGGCGTCGCCTTTCCATCTTGATCATGGAGGGGTATTTCTAGTGGGAAATTAAAAGTGAAAAAAAGCAAAAGTATCAAAGCATTTATGTTTCTAAAAGCTAAAATAATTTCAATTTACACATCAAGGCAAAGTAAGGCAAGGAAATCTTCACAAATTTTTTTTTTTTATTATTATTCTCGATACTATTCACAGCACAATTGCATTCACAAGATGTTAAATCATATAGCTGAAAAAAAAATCAGATTGAAATGGGAAACAACTTTCTAACATATTTGACTCCACTTCCAGGACTAATGTCAATACTCTCCAGAACCTTTGTATATTAATGGGAGTTGACATGTCATCATTCAGGTCAGTTCATTATGCTGGTGCTGATTGTACCAGCTACACCAGGGAAATAAAGAGAGAACCACTGCTTTAGGAGAAGTTTTGCCTCAATAATCTTTCACAGTCCTTTCCAAAATTACAATTCAATGCAAATATATGAGTTTCTGATTAAAAACTGCTTTCAACAATATGAAATCTGCATGAAATAAGAGAGGAAAATATTTCAACTTTGTAAAGAAAGCCATCAGAGGTGCACAATATCTGGCATGCAGTAGTACTCAATAAATGTGTGGTGAAGGAATGAACAAGGAGGGAGTTAGATGACTGATACTACCCCAACATAAAGCCACTTGATTAAAATGGACCAGCATTATATTTAGCACATAAAATGTACCGTACACCCAATTAGACCTAATGGACCTATAAAGTTATCATGACACTTTACTTGTATGTGCTTATGTGCCTCAAAAAAAAAAAAACCTAACAACAAAAAAGCCAAAAACAAACAACAACAAAAACCTCATTTTTCCTTACTAGATAAGGTATTTTAAATAATTGCACTTATACACATGTTTGTAAACCCTGATCAGAGTCACTATATGTATGTGCTGTATTGTTCTATGGTCAATTTTGTTATATTGGGAAGTATATATCCCAGGAATCTATTCCTCCATGACATTAAATTAGAGTGGATGAATAATTGGGAGATAAAGTGAAGAAATACACATCAGGCTTGAGATGAACATATTGTCTTGGAGAGACAAGTGGTACAGATGTTTTCCAATGTGTCCCTGCTCTTCCCTACTTTGTATCCAACACTTATTCTTGACTGACTTCAGCCACACCAACCAACAGCAATCTCAAGCCCATCCACAGATGCTTTGCTGTACAAGTCAGAGAGGGGGTGGCCACAAGAAGCAAAGAGCCAACACCTTTTCAGAGACTTCTATACTAGCCACCTTTATGTCTAGAAATTGAGTGTATTTAGCTTTAGTAGATCCCTGAATTGTTTTCACATTTGTTTTCTAATTTCTCCAACTCCTACTTTTGGATCATTATTTCTATGGATCCTATCAGGTGGTGTTAATGGTAAAAAACCTGCCTGCCAAAGCAGGAAACATATGAGATGTGGGTTCAATCCCCTGATTGGGAAGATCCCCCGGAGAAGGGCATGGCAACCCACTCCAATATCCTTGCCTGAAGAATCTCATGGACAGAGATGCCTGGAGGGCTACAGTCCATAGGGTCACAAAGAGTAGGACACAACTGAAGCAACTTAGCATTCACATAACACCATGTAACACTTATGCAATATCTAATTCAATTAATAAATTCCCAGGTCCATAATTGTTATGGTGCTTCACCTTCACTGATTTTATCCACTCAAGAACAGTCACAATGATCTCTTCCTATCCTTCATGCTTTTCTACAGTGTGAATTTCTACTCCTCCATCAAGTAGTGGAGACCATTTCTCTACTTTCTTACATCAGAGCTAGGGAGTGGTGCCTGTGACCTCAATAGAAAATGGCACAATTAACAAAGTATTTAAAGCAAGAGATGATACAACAATCTTGAGTTGTTACATCCTTCCCAGCTGAGGTTCCCAATATTTGGATTAGTTCAGTCAATTCAAGTGTCAGATCACACCAGACCCAACTGCTCTTTAATAGCAACTACATGAGAGATGTGAAGTAAGAACAGCTTTTCAGTCCACACAAAGACCAGTGAGAAAAAATAATATATTACATTTTGATACATCTAGGTATGGGCTTTGAAGGTGGCGCTAGTGGTAAAGAAACTGCCTGCCAATGCAGTGACATAAGAGATGAGGATTCGATCCCTGGGTCAGTAAGATCCGCTGGAGGAGGGTATGGCAATCCGCTCCAGTACTCTTGCCTGGAGAATTGCCATGGACAGGAGCCTAGTGGGCTACAGTCCATAGAGTTGCAAAGTTTGGACATGACTGAATCAATTGTGCATGCATGTATGGATATCTAGGAATGGGATCTAGGGATGAGGTTAATTGTTAACACAAATTTCTGTAACAAAAGCAATGAGTTACAAACACACTCTGCTTACCTGATACCTCGATTCCACCCCTGCAGTTCATTGGAGAATGGATTCGGCAGCTGCTAAGCGAAGTGCGGATGACACCACCCTTATGGCAGAAAGTGAAGAAGAACTAAAGAGCCTCTTGACGAAAGTGAAAGAGGAGAGTGAAAAAGTTGGCTTAAAGCTCAACATTCAGAAAACTAAGATCATGGCATCTGGTCCCATCACTTCATGGCAAATAGATGGGGAAAAAGTGGAAACAGTGGCTGACTTTATTTTTTGGGGCTCCAAAATCACTGCACATGGTGATTGCAGCCATGAAATTAAAAGATGCTTACTCCTTAGAAGGAAAATTATGACCAACCTAGATAGCACATTAAAAAGCAAAGACATTACTTTGCCAACAAAGGTCCATCTAGTCAAGGCTATGGTTTTTCCAGTGGTCATGTATGGATGTGAGAGTTGGACTTAAAGAAAGCTGAGCACCAAAGAATCGATGCTTTTGAACTGTGGTGTTGGAGAAGACTCTTGAGAGTCCCTCGGACTGCAAGGAGATCCAACCAGTCCATCCTAAAGGAAATCAGTCCTGGGTGTTCACTGGAAGGACTGATGCTGAATCTGAAACTCCAATATTTTGGCCACCTGATGCAAAGAGCTAACTCATTTGAAAAGACATTGACGTTGGGGAAGATTGAAGGTAGGAGGAGAAGGGGATGACAGAGGATGAGATGGTTAGATGGCATCACCGACTCAATGGACATGAGTTTGGATAAACTCTGGGAGTTGTTGATGACAGGGAGGCCCGGCATGCTGTGGTTCATGGGGTTGCAAAGAGTCAGACATGACTGAGCAGCTGAACTGAACTGAGGTGAAGTGGGGCAACCCATTCAAAGTTCAAGAAATGATATATAAGACTTGTTTAATTTTTAATAATTCCATTGTGAGGTTTATTTTTGTACCATTAGGCCATTTGCTGCCTGAGATTAACAAGCATGACTCAGACCACAGTACTCCACCAAACACTATTTTTAAAGCCAAAATGGATGATTCCCACTGGTCCCTCCTTAGAGGCAAAATATATTTTGAAAAAGAATATGCACCGTGCATCAAAATGTTGTTATATAATTCATTTTATGTCACCATTTTTTACATTATGAAATAACATACAGAAAAAGTATTGATTTTTATTTCCCCTCTTCATATATCTTGGTTGCTGGAGAAGGTTGAAGAAATGAGTGGTGACTCAAAAACTTTGGCAGCAGGATGTTTGACCTTTCAGAAGTTAACTTAAAACTTATTTAAAACCACTGGTGACACATTAGTAAGATTTTATTGGTACTAAAAGACAGAGGGAGCCTTAGAGAAGAGGTTGTTGCCTAGAAATTTACTTCGGTGGTGTTTAGTTAGAATTCTGAATTCTTCCTTTACTACTTATCTTTTGTATATGTTTACAATTAATTATTTTCTGAGATTTAGTACTCCCATGTGAAAAATAAATAACATGAAATCTATTTTAGAGTTTATTTTTTTTAAAAATCCTATGCCATTGAGTTTGGTGTTTAGTAAATTCTCCGTGAATTCTAGCTCCCTTTACTTTTAATTTCCAACATACTTCTGCCCTCCCTCATTTTTCCTCACTCAAGTTCTAGTTTTTGACCTTTTTAAAATATTTTCAGTCAGGTTTCTGGTCCACTAATCATTTATTCCTGTGTCTATTTCTTTCCGAGTGTGAACACATACTATATTCTAAGTTTTCCTTGACTTTGACATTTTCTCCTACCTTTCTCCATGTAATAATCCTAGCAAACTAACACAGGAACTAATGATAATTTTTTAAAGTAACTTCAATCATTAATGAAAAGATGAGGAAAATTAACACCTCTTAAATATTCCCATGAGCTTAAGTAATTAATGTATCTGACCATTATAACATAACATTGCATTATTTTCCATTCAGTCATCCAGTTGCATCTGAGAAATATATAAATATATACAAGTATATATTTTACATATATATATACATAATAATATAGATATAGATATAGATATGCACATGTGTGCTAAGTCACTTCAGTCATATCTGATTCTGGGCAGCCCTATGGGCTGTAGCCTGCTAGGGTCCTCTTTCCCTGGGGATTCTGCAGGCAAGAATACTGGAGTAGGTTGCCATGCCCTACTCCAGGGGATCTTCTGGACCCAGAGATCAAACCTAGGTCTCATGTCTCCTATAGTTCAGGCGGGTTCTTTACCACTAGTGCCACCTGGGAAGCTAATTATCCTTAAACAGTTTATTCGAGAAGATATACTAGTGGATATCTGAATATTGAAACAGTCTTTCTCCACTGTTTTATCCTTTTCACAATCTACGCTAAGTGACTCTCTACTATTTTTCCCCAATCTCTCTGCTCTCTTTTGATATCTCTTGGGAAAAAACAAGATTGAACTAATTTCTTATGGACACTGAGTATCCCAACTATTCCTTGGAAATAACCAGATATACTCCCAAAATAGCAAAATATGATGAGTTAGATTGCTTTTGGTAAAAATCAAATCCTTCCCACATGCAGAGAAGAGTATTTTCCACGGCCTATTAAAGTGAGAAACTGAAAATGGCTCAGCCGTGTCTGACTCTTTGTGACCCCGTGGACTGTAGCCTGCCAGGCTCCTCTGTCCAAGGAATTCTCCAGAACACTGGAATGGGTAGCCTATCCCTTCTCCAGGGGATCTTCCCAACCCAGGAATCGAACTGGGTCTCCTGCATTGCAGGCAGGTTCGTTACCAGCAGAGTTACCAAGGAAGCCCCTTGCCCATGAATTATTTTTATATCATGATTTTTTGTTTGTTTGTTTATTTCTGCTTTGGTCTCAAAGTGAACAAAAAGAAGACACCCATTCTGGCACTAATTTCTGAAATCTCAATTGCTTTAAAATACCAGTCATGCTTCTACTCATGAATCTCAGATCACTTTGGGATCACTAAATATAGGTTGGCTCAGCTGGGAACTTGGTTCATGTTTTGCTGGGCTACTTGCCATTTATTCATAGCTTTTGCTGCTTGATATTTATTATTAATTCATATTGATATTAATTTTATGCTTCCTGTTTATTACTAATTCATACACAATTTTCAATTATAATACTTCAAATTCACATATACATACAGAGTTTTAATTTTTAACATCATTCAACAAGTATATTATCTCATTTTGAAAGACACAAAATTATGAATATGCTAGCTTATTTAGTTATTCAAAGAGCTAAGATGAAGATCTGAAATTCATTTTAAGAGATATTTATATTTCTTTTCAAAATTGCAACATATTATGTTAATATTTAGAGCTTGAAAATGAAACCCTAGATTTGAGTTGTATGTTAAAGAATTACAGTGGTGGACGGATAACATTATTTTACCTAAGTGCATGGAAATCATAGGACATACAGAATGGTCTAATAATTTGCTATGAATCAATAGAAACAAGATTTGAAGTAAAAATGGGCAATCATATGGATGTGAAATGCAAAACTAAAATTTCACTAATATTGGCATTCAAAGGTTATTTTTATAGAAATTATGCATATAATTGGACTTAATATAATACTGACATAGTACACATGACAGTACCATAGCACGTGAATATAGGAGATTATAAATTTTGATGACCAAAACATGTTAATTCAATCATTCATTTATTCTTTTATTCAACACATACTGACTGATTTCCACCCTCTTCTGGGTGCTGTTCCAGGCACATGGGATCCATAGCAGCAACAGAGCTAAGATCCCTGCCCTCATGGAGCATATTTTCCAGTGGAAAAAAAATGAGTAGGCAAACAAGATAATGGGCTTCCCTGGTGGCTCAGATAGTAAAGAATTTGCTTGCAATTCAGGAGATGCAAGTTCCATCCCTGGGTTGTGAAGATCCCCTGGAGAAGGGAATGGGTACCCACTTCAGTATTCTTGCTTGGAGAATCCCATCAACAGAGGAGCCTAGTGGGCTAAAATCCAAGTGGTCCTAAAAAGTCAGACATGACTGAGCAACTAATATGTATATACACATAGTTTAAACAAGATAATATCAGCTACGAAAATGGCTTTGAACCATTAAGTTTCAAAGGACAAAATTGAGAAATATATTTTAGCACTGAATCATCTTAATAATTAAACAGAAAAACCCAAAGCTTAAATCTTTTATTTTCTTTGCCATGTTGGATTATAAGCATATCTTCTAAATACAGCAATAATATCCGTTAACATGCATTAGTTTAACCAGTGACAGTCTATGGGTCTTGTCTTTTATCTGGAAACTTTAAATACACTCATTTTTAAAAGACATATACTTTATATTAAAATGTTCATCTTATGGAGTGTACAATACTGTTATCAATCTTACACTACATATAATTATATTTCCTGGGAATTAGGTAATTTCAAATATTCTATATGGTATAAAAACCTATGAGATGAGAGGGTGAAAAAAATGTGGATAAGAAAATTAAAATGTCTTTGTCTTTTACTAGCATTTCTATTTTTGATCTATCCTTATCTTCATTGCTCTGTTAAACTTGATGAGAGTTGAGAAACAAGAACATTTGGATTCTTGAAGCTGAAAATATCTTATGTAAAATCATCTTATTGCTGTTTTAAGACATATCTTTCTGTATGTTCTATATTAAAATAAACAGGTTTTATAGGTTAATAGAAATGTATTAAAGAGTCATATAGTGCAACTAATATAATTAGAGTTGGAAAAATTCAAGAAAACCAATATACTGAATGCTAATTTACTATATAAAAATTTTCATGATGTGCATAAAAACAGGCATCAAATTAATTTCACCATCTTGAGCTTATCCCTAAACTATGTTAAAAATTACAGATTAGTTTAAATTTAAATAAAATATACCCTTTCATATTCCAAGAAAGTACAATTTTCAAAACAGATTAACTTCAAGTCTGTTCAGTTACAAAAAGTATTTTTTCTTCTATGTACAATTTTGATGGAATAATGTCATTTAATGAATTCTTTCTCAAATGCCTGTCTCTGCCAAGGAACAATTTAAAAACAAAGTATAAAATGAAATCTTAATATGTGTCACTAATCAAGGATGTACACATGTAGTCTGTTTTTAAGAAGAGCTGGTACAAACAGTTTGCTGCCTTAGGAAGACAGCAATCTAACTTGAATATGAATCACTACAATGTCATCAAAAACCCTGCCTGTATCACAAATATTTTAGCTGGACCCCAAAGGTTCAGTTCATCCTAGGATTATGCTGTGCATGTCCAGATTTATTCTCTTTAAATCCATTTAAACAGCAGTTATTGTTCCTTTAATTTCTCAAATTGCCTTGCACATGTGCCTTTTATGGTTGGCCTGTGGTGATTTAAACTTTCTAGGGGAGAGGAAAGGGGTAGGAAATGGGAAATATGTGCAGAGGCTTTATCTGGAATTGTTTAATTGGCATTAGAGAAAAAGGCAAAAGTAAACAATGTTTTTAATTATAAGCAGCAAGATGCTCTCCTAAAATTGCTCTTCTGTCTCTCAAATGTTTTGTATGTGTATAATCATAAATTTCAGCACCCTAAACATTGTCCACCACAGACTCTTTACTGAATGGTTCGATGTTACTTTTTGTTGAAAGAAGTAGTGATATTTTTGTCAGACTTCTAGAATCTCAGCAGTTTATAGACACTCAGAATTAATCTAGTAATCTATTTTTAACCAAGATATGCTTGAGTGGGTGAGTGAAAATCACTCAGTCATGTCCAATTCTTTGAGACCCCATAGTCTAGACAGTCCGTGGAATTCTCCAAGCCAGAATACTGGAATGGGTAGCCTTGCCCTTCTCCAGGGGATCTTCCCAACCCAGGGACTAAACCTAGGTCTTCTGCATTGCAGATGAATTCTTTACCAGCTGAGCCACAAGGGAAGCCTAATTACTAAAAACAAATGAAGTCTTTACTTAAAAATAAAATAAATTTCAATAATGTTAAATACAAATAATGCGTATATATAATATCTCTTAGCCAACATGTGGCAATCATTTTCAATTGATTTTAATGTTTTAAGAAGATTTTTAGAAGTGTAGTAATCTAGGCAATGATCAGAAATTCATGGAAACTGGATTGCTTTCTTATTATTAGAACGAAGGGTCATTATTAGGAAATAATCTTTCTTTACTTCCTTAACTGAGGTGATTTCTCCAGTAAACAAGTCTTGCCATATCTGTCCTTGGTTCTATATCTTTTGTTATGTTGTGTTCTCTCTCCTTTCCTTTCTTCATGGAAACCAATTTCCTTTCCCATTCTGTCTGACAAACTAATTACACCACTAGCAATATGACATAATTGTGATGAGCAATAAGGAGCTTTCCTAAGTTTAATATAAAATATTTTAAAATACATGCATTGATAAATTATCTGGTTCTTTGTTGTATTTAATCTTATTCTATTTTTAGTCAGAATCAAGCTATGTGTTTTCTCTTCATTAATGTAGAAATGCATCCTACCTGAGGATCAAACTTTATGCCTGTTTGAATTAATTTCCCCCTCTTATGACAGTGTATAACATAGCCTTATGTTAAAAATGCTCAAAAAAGATGCATAAGTGAATAATCTATGTGTCAAATGAATTAATGCATATAAAAACAGATAAAAGTGGAGTGTTTAAATTGTTATTCAGATCTAAAAGTATTACTTATAAGGAGATGCATACATGGATATATATGTATGTACTTTATACTTTAATATGAACATTAACGTAAGACTGAGATTCCATTTTATTAAATTTTATAAATATATTATATATACTAAATATATATAATATACATATTAAATACTATATATATATTAAATATATTTCAATTGTTTTCCTTATTCTCATATTGGACTGATGAGTCTTTTGAATCTTGTTAAACTTATCTGTATAGTAAGGGAGAATATAGGTTGTTTTTATGACAGTCATCATCAAAAATCACATTTTCTGTATCTAGTATGTCCTGAATTTGCCAAGGATGCTAAATGAGGGATGAATTGATTACATGATCTATTTCTCCATCTGATTGCCTGTCTCTATATCTTCTACATCTATCTCTTTATCTGCTCATTATCAACAGATTATATTTTCTCTGCAGAACATCTCATGCGGATTCAGAGAGAAGATGTTCTTAAGAGATCTTTTACAACAAACTAGGTTGTATAATTTTTTTTTTTTTTTTGGTCTGTGTACTCTAGGGAAGATGGATATTGAATTGAGAAGACATGCACTTTTGGGATCAAGATATAACTGAGCTGGATTATATTTCTCTAGAGAGTGCTTTGATTATACAATTTGATTACCTTTCAATTTGAATCTCCTGATTCACATGTTATCTAAATTAATCTTTCCTGATGGGCAGCTTATTTGGCCTCATACCCACTGTTTGCACTGCCAAAGACATATACTTATAATAGTTCATTGTTTAAAGCTTCAAATTATTAATGATATTTTGAAAACTCTTATATAACTTTATTACTTTTCTCCAACCAAGAGCCATTATTTGAAAATGCCTCATTTTAAGGCTTATTAATTAAAAGATTTTCACTAATTAATACATTCAACAGTGAATAGCCCTGTTATATTCTAAATATGCTCAGACCATGCTTAATCTGGAGAACCATAAATTATACTTTCAACTCTTATTTACTGAGCAATAACTACACTTCATGCACTGTGGTTTCTGGCTTCTTTTTTTTTAATGTTTTAATTAGATCACAGTAGACTTGTTGAAATTAAAATAAGGGCTCTCTTAACCATTACTTTGTCTAAAAGTCATCTGAAATAAAATGTCTTGGCGTTTAAAAATCCACCCAACCTGGTAAGGAAATACAAATTGTAATACAAATTGAAATACAAATACAAATTGTACATGTTGTGTTCCTCACCAGGTTGTGCAAGCATATATTATTCAGGTATTCTGAGTTCTCAATTGTGGGGATTTTAAGTCCTCTGAGAACTAGTGAAATGGTAACATTTTTGTCTATATGATTATCTCAAGTCCACAGATAGAAGGTTAGGGAACTAGAGTAAAACTTATTCTTTAATTTCCAATATTTTTTTTTTTTTTAGAGAAAGTGGCTTAACAAATGTAACCCATTACATAAAAGATTGCGATCTAAATATACAAACTATTTTCCTAATTACTTTAGCCCAAACCTTCATGTGTTTCATCTAGTTAATAGTCACTTTATTGAGGCCTGAAATTTCCACGGGAATAGGCTTCTATGGGAGTTATTATATAATGGATAAGAGAGATTATGTAAGAGCAAGGTTTTTATTCACTATTATTAAACTTCCAGTTATTTTTGAAATAAAAAGTGACTTTTATAATGTCTTAAAAGTATAGAAAATTTACTAAAAAATATGATACAAGATAAATTCTAAAGTAATTTCTAATGAAAATTTTACCAGAGGTTTGCTAAGAAATAAAAATGTTGTTGAAGTATACCAAAGCCTTAAGAAGGCTGTACATGAAAGATATAATTTATATGAAAAAATAGAAAAATAGTCCCATTATCATTGCTTTGGGCTTCCCTGGCAGCTTAGCTGGTAAAGAATCTACCTGCAATGCAGGAGACCTCAGTTCGATTCCTGGGTTGGGAAGATCCCTTGGAGAAGGGGTAGGCTATCCACTCCAATATTCTTGGCTTCCCTAGTGTCTCAAATGGTAAAGAATCCACCTGCAACTTGGGAGACCTAGTTCGATCCCTGAGTTGTGGGAGATCTAGGTTTGATCCTTGGTTTGGGAAGTTCCCCTGGAGGAGGGCATGGCAACCCATTCCAGTATTCTTGCCTGGAGAATCCCTCTGTCCAGAGGAGCCTGGCTCCTGATCCGTGGGCTACAGTCCATGGTGTCGTGAAGAGTAGACACAACTGAGCAATTAAGCACAGCAGAGCATCATTGTTTATCCCAATTTTTTTTTTTTTTTTTAAGTTTGAGAGATTGGCATTCAGGCTTCCATAGAAAGAAGTATTAGGAAGCAATATCTCACTTAAAAGCAATATTTCTCTTCAGTTGGTCTCTTTTAACACTGAAAATTTATCCCCTCAGCATTCCTTAGGTTTCATAGAGTCAACCTAACATAATTCTATTTATTTTTATTTACCTGACTAATGACAAGGCTATATTTAATGTCTGTTTAACTTATCACTGATAAAATAGAGATATGATTTTATAGCATCATGCTAGACTGTATTTAAAAGTGAAATTTGATAGGATCCCTTACAATGCTTTTCCTATTATAACTGAAAGTATTGTTTTTGAAAGATTTTGCTCAGGGAAACACTTGGTTCTTCTGGGTACATCAAGTGTATACTTAACAATGGCACAAACACCTTGTGTTACAAACTTGAACATTGTGGGTGTAAACAATAGTAACCAAACCAACAACTAAAAAATCACTCTGGACATGTTTTAGTCCTATAAAAGTATAAAACTTAAAATGTGCCATTTGATTCAATAAAGTTGTAGATGAATGGAATATTGGAAGTACTAGCCTGATAATCGGAGAAGGCAATGGCAACCGACTCCAGTACTCTTGCCTTGTAAATCCCTACAGAGGAGCCTGGTGGGCTGCAGTCCATGGGGTCGCTAAGAGTCGGACACGACTGAGTGACTTCACTTTCTCTTTTCACTTTCGTGCATTGGAGAAGGCAATGGCAACCCACTCCAGTGTTCTTGCCTGGAGAATCCCAGGGACGGGGGAGCCTGGTGGGCTGCCGTCTGTGGGGTCGCACAGAGTCGGACACGACTGAAGCGACTTAGCAGCAGCAGCAGCCTGATAGTCAGATGCCATTGTGAGAGGAATTACAATAATACTTACCTCATAAATTTGTTATAGGGAATAAACACATAAAAGCACAAGTTGGAAAAACTCAATAAATGTTACTTGTGAAAAATATTTATAGTTTACCTAAATGGACTTGAAACACCTTGTGTGTGCCATGAAGCCCATATAAAGCTTTAAGCTTCTTTCTTTGTCTTGGCTACCAAGAGGTGAGATTATTTTAAATTATAGAAATACAGATTAAATTTAGATGCAATATTTTATTTTTTGCCTTCTAGGAATCATGTGAGGATCCTTTTTATAAGAGAAATGTTTCTTGATTGTCCTTTAACAGACTTCCATGGTGAGCTGAGCTGTGGTGGCTAATGGATGCCAAGACTGAAAAGTAGAGACTAAAACTGAAGTACATTGTTAGGGGAAAACTCAAAAGATAAGCAGATATAAAACTGTATATATAATTTTGAGTGGTGTCAAAGTCAGAGTTGAGGAAGCTGAATTTGGTCATCAAGTTCAGGAAAATAGTACAAGATCATATATATATATATATATATGTGTATATATATATATATCTAAAACAGTCTGAAACCCAGTAGACAATGACATGCATCAAGAAGAAAAAAATAGATTAGAATAAAGGGATGGTTTTAAATATTTACTGTCAGTCAGGCTGGAGGCATGGAACTCCTTTCCATTAATAGCCTACTTTGTAGCACCAATCTTTATTTTAATCTTAATGATTGTGTTCAGTTAAGTTCAGTTCAGTCGCTCAGTCGTGTCCGACTCTTTGCGACCCCATGAAGTGCAGCACGCCAGGCCTCTCTGTCCAACACCAACTCCCGGAGTCTACCCAAACCCATGTTCATTGAGTCGGTGATGCCATCCAACCATCTCATCCTCTGTCGTCCCGTTCTCCTCCTGCCCCCAATCCTGCCCAGCATTAGGGTCTTTTCCAATGAGTCAACTCTTCGCATGAGGTGGCCAAAGTATTGGAGTTTCAGCTTCAACATCAGACCTTCCAATGAACACCCAGGATTGATCTCTTTTAGGATGGATTGATTGGATCTCCTTGCAGTCCAAGGGACTCTCAAGAGTCTTCTCCAACACCACAGTTCAAAAGCATCAATTCTTCGGTGCTCAGCTTTCTTCACCGTCCAACTCTCACATCCATACATGACCAGTGGAAAAACCATAGCCTTGACTAGTCAGACTTTTGTTGGCAAAGTAATGTCTCTGCTTTTAAATATGCTATCTAGGTTGGCCATAAACTTCCTTCCAAGGAGTAAGCGTCTTTTAATTTCATGGCTGCAGTCACCATCAGCAGTGATTCTGGAGCCCAAAAAAATAAAGTCTGACACTGTTTCCACTGTTTCCCCATCTATGTCCCATGGAGTGATGGGACCAGATGCCATGATCTTAGTTTTCTGAACGTTGAGCTGTAAGCCAACTTCTTCACTCTCCTCCTTCACCTTCATCAAGAGGCTCTTTAGTTCTTCTTCACTTTCTGCCATAAGGGTAGTGTCATCGCATATCTGAGGTTATTGATATTTCTCCCGGGATTCTTGTTTCCAGCTTGTGTTTCTTCCAGCCCAGCGTTTCTCATGATGTACTCTGCATAGAAGTTAAATAAGCAGGGTGACAATATACAGCCTTGACGTACTCCTTTTCCTATTTGAAACCAGTCTGTTGTTCCACGTCCAGTTCTAACTGTTGCTTCCTGACCTGCATACAGATTTCTCAAGAGACAGGTCAGATGGTCTGGTATTCCCATCTCTTTCAGAATTTTCCACAGTTTATTTTGATCCACACAGTCAAAGGCTTTGGCATAGTCAATAAAGCAGAAATAGATGTTTTTCTGGAACTCTCTTGTTTTTTTCGATGATCCAGCAGATATTGGCAATTTGATCTCTGGTTCCTCTGCCTTTTCTAAAACCAGCTTGAACATCTGGAATTTCACGGTTCATGTATTGCTGAAGCCTGGCTTGGAGAATTTTGAGCGTTACTTTACTAGCATGTGAGATGAGGGCAATTGTGCGGTAGTTTGAGCATTCTTTGGCATTGCCTTTCTTTGGGACTGGAACGAAGACTGACCTTTTCCAGTCCTGTGGCCACTGCTGAGTTTTCCAAATTTGCTGGCATATCGAGTAATATTAAATTGTATTCCTTTAGTCTTCTCTCCCCTGAATGCCTTCCCTGAATGTCTAGGTACCACATTTACCTGGAATCTTTCATGCATACATTATAGTATAGCTATGCTGTTTATTATGAATCAGTTATAAGTAATTTAAAGTACAGGCATGGTATAAGTATTAAAATAAAAGTAAATTAATGGTTATTTGACTGTAAAAAGGTAAGGCAAATTCTCAGCAAACAAATGTGTAGCATCAATAACAGTAACATTTATTCTCTGTTGGAACACAAATAGATGAATGGATTCCTTTATGGATATTTTAAATAAGACAATGCTAAACCAGGTGAGGGAGAATAATATGTTCAAAGGATTATGACAGACTTCCCTGGTGATACAATGGATGAAAATCCACCCACTGATGAAGGGGACACATGTTTGATCCCTGGTCCAGGAAGATGCCACATGCCGCAGAACAACTACACCCTTGTACCACAACTATTGAGCCTTTGCACCACGACTACTGAAGCCAGCATGCCCTAGAGCCTATGCTCTGCAAGAAGAGAAATCACTGCAGTGAAAAGCCCACAAACCACAGTGATGAGTAGGCCCCATTCGCAGCAGTCAGAGAAAGCCCATGCACAGTAACGAAGACCCAGTGCAGCCAGCAATTAAAAAAAAAAAAGAGTAGGATGAAGGGGCTTATGTCATTGCCATATGCAAGTTGCTAATGGAACTAAGCTGAAACAACCAAGTGGATGCTTCTAGAGGCTGGATGGAAACTAGTTGAATATGCAGAGTATACTTTAAAATGACAAAGAGAAATAGAATATGCATGAGTGCTATAGCAGGATACTTTAGGTGAATATCCTTATGCTGTCATTTTTGACTATTTCTGGGCAAGTCACTAACCTATGCTATGCTTCGATTTCTTGATCTATAAGATAAAGATAAAATAATGACTAATTATAGCAGTATACCAGGGTTAAATAATTTATGAGTCAATATATCTAAAAGTAAATGTGACAGATACTCAATATATATTATTTACTGCTTTTCAAATTTTAGTCACTGATACTATTCTGAGTCTCTTGTAACAAGCAAGTTAATTAGTTTTTAAATTGTAGCTTATTTTAGTGGATTTTCTGACAGGAAATTTTTAGACTTGTAGAAAAAATAAGATAGAAACTGGAATAATACCATTTTAACATTTGGTTAAGATAATCTGAATTCTGATAACTCATTAAGCATAGAGAATTCTAGGTGTTTATAGAATTCTGAAGGGGTAACTGGATTTGGCAGATAGAGTGAACTAAGAGTATCAATATCAGGGTTTTGCTAAACATAAAAACAGGGGAAATGACTCAAAACAGAAATCCAGAAGATTTTAAATAGGTCTCAATCCTGACTACATACAAATCATACTATATTCAGTCAAATATATGCATATATACATATATATATAAATACATGTTTTCCCCCACAACTAATCTAAGAATAAGGTTTGCAGTTCCTGTCATCAAAAATTGTTATCATCCTTAGATTTCAAGGTTCATATCTGAGAACCTGAAGTTGGAGATGTATAGCAATTCTTGTGCCTGATTGCTATTAATAGTTTGCCGAGTTGGTAGGATTTAGTACAAGACTTTTCTTCATCTCTATGTACTAAGTAAACAGGTTTTTGTAAAAGGTTGTAGTAAAAAAGCTGTGGTAGCAGGTACATAAAGCACAATCTATATCTAATCAACAGATGCTATTGATAGTTTTCAACATAACTTGATTATGGTTGAATAGCAAAATTAAATTTGCCAGTTCACAGGAAAATAATAAAGGAAAAAGATAGATATAAGAAATAATTGACTACATCTCTATGGAGCTTTTGAAACTCAGAATAGACATAAGGAATAGTTACATAAAAGTCTGTACCATCAGTGTAAGGGGCAATTGAGTCCACGGGTAGGAATGAGGCAAGATGGGAAGAAGTATGGGGTTATGATGTGTAGACTGCCAATATTAAATATTTAGGTAAAAAAAGTATGAATCTCTCAGGAATTTTAAGAAATAGCAGTCAAAATATAGTGAAAAGACCAGGACACTGTGTAAAAAATAGTCAAAGAATAAAAATTTCTGAAAAAAACTTGTATAGAAGAGAGTTACCATTATGGAATGCTGCTGAGCAATCAAGTATTATGAAGGATGAGAGATATAAGTTGAACAGAGACCTTAGTGAAATGTAATGTGATGGGATAGTATTGGTACCAGACAGTGATTGCAAATGAGTAAAGGTTTCCTTCATAGCTCAGTCGGTAAAGAATTTGCTTGCAATGTAGGAGACCCGGGTTCGATTCCTAGGTCGGGAAGATCCCCTGGAGAAAGAAATGGCAACCCACTCCAGTATTCTTGCCTGCGGAATCCCATGAATAGAGGAGCCTGGCAGACTACAGTCCATGGGGTCGCAAGAGTCAGACATGACTTAGCAACTAATCCACCACCAAGAGTTACATTAGCAGAGGCACATCTAGATAACTATTTACAGAGGTTTGCTCTCAAGAGTAAAAGAGAATAGTTGATGTTGAAAGTGATATGAAATCTGGGGGATTATTTCCTTTAAGTTCCTTTGTTTGTTGTTAATGTTATTTAAGAGGACAAATGCGAATAGAGTAAGAATGTATCTATGACAGAATGTTTAAATATGCAAGAAAAAAGACAACATATTGGAAAGGAGGGTATGGGGCCAATGTGGATGGGCTGAACTTGGTTAGAAAATGGGAGAGATCCTTTTTAATTGCCTGGTAGCTCAACTTAGGTAAAAAGTACTTCTTCTGTCAGCTTCTCAAGAATTAATTACAAATAGTCTCATTGGCTTGTCAGGAAATTAGTGACACTTTGTATCCTGAGGTTCTGACTTTCATTCTCTTCAGGGAAGGATTCATAAATGTAGGTTCCCAAGGGTCAGGCGTATGGAGCTAACATACAGACTAGAGAGGTTTGTTCCTTGGGTTTGGAATAAGTGGGGTAAGGTACTGAAAAATGGTTAACCACTGGGTATTACAGCTGAAATATAGTTTTATGAAACATAGAGCCATTCTTTCAAGTGCAACTAGCACTTGGAGGTGAAAAGACTTGGATACCTGGTTGGCTATATCGGTGTCTGTGGAAGCCAGTTAATAAGCTTTGTGGCATTGGGAGTCAGCACGCTATCAGTTATGTGACTGACCTGACTCTAGGGGAACAAGTTATGGGAAGAACCACCCACCTTCACCTGGTTGCTCCAGCCTGGTTAAAAAGCCTATTTGGAAGCAACCACAAGAGTTATATGAATAGAGAATTCTTTCCTAATTATGCAGAATTGCTTTAACCCCTGGATCCTGTTGAAAAAGAGCAGGACCATAAGGTCCTTGCCTCCTCCCCTGCCCTCGCCATGTCCTCTGCCTGCCTTTTGTCTGTGGAAAACTTTAGTCAAAGAATAAGTTTAACCAGAAAAATAAGAATATGCAGAAACAAAGGAAAACCGTCAAAGGAGTTCAAATAATAATAAGGTAGTGATTAAGCATAGTCAAGGATCTTTAGTTCCTTCTCAAGGACTGTAGATAATATTCTGAGTCATAGCCTTTGAGCTGTATTGGAGGTACTGAAACCTCCACCAGGTGAAGTTACCTACACAATGACCAGACTATAATCATGACATATGCTGCTGCAGTTCCAAGAATTGGCCTCAAGGAAATGGAAACAAATTGACCCTGGAACTGAAGATTAACTGTACTTAAAGCAATCAAGATGATGCTGATCACACTGCTATATTTAAAATGGATAACCAATACAGACCTACTGTATAGCACAGGGAATTCTGCTCAATGTTATGTGGTAGCCTGGATGAGAGGGGAGTTTGAGGGGGAATGGATATATGTGTATATATGACTGAGCCCCTTTACTGTCCACCTGAAACTATCACAACATTATTAACAGGCTATACTCCAATACAAAATAAAAACCTTACCTTAAAAAAAATGAT
This sequence comes from Giraffa tippelskirchi, assembly GCF_054371585.1. Lineage (NCBI taxonomy): Eukaryota > Metazoa > Chordata > Mammalia > Artiodactyla > Giraffidae > Giraffa > Giraffa tippelskirchi. The sequence continues at coordinate 59,626,275 of NC_137275.1, read as the reverse complement.
GCTGATCAGTCCATCAGTGACCAATTTCAAGATGACTGTCAGAACTGACTGCACAGTTTCTACATGTAGCTCCTTCCCTCTGTCTATAAAAGCTCTTTCCCACTGACTTATCAGTGGGAGGAGTTGGCCTTTGGACAGGTGTCTGCCCTCCCTCCAATCCCCACCCCACTTTTCTGGCATTGAACATAAAGCAAAGTTCCCTTTCCACCAACCTGGCCTCTTTAATGGCTTTTGAGTGGCTAGCAGCTGCACCCTGTTTTCTTTAACACTGTCACAGCAAAGTGAAGAATCCAGAAGAAATACTATTAGAGTATGTGTTTGTCGCAGTGCCTTTTAGAATCCTAAGGGCCAAATTGGTTTTGATTTGGAAAATACAGACTGTGATATTTCTTATACTTTAAGTGTCATGGAGTAATTCATACCATGAACAAAATATGTCTGCAGCACTTTCTTACTAGGAGATTTACAGCTTTAGGTGGGGACAGGGAGGATGGAAAAAGCAAATAAAGTTTAACTTATTGTTAACTAAATCTAGACATGTTCTTAAAATTCTTCCAAGCATAGTTGGACAGCAAGTCATATGTAATGAAAACTATCTATGCCTATGTTTATTGTGCACTATTTTAAAAAAAAAATGTTAAAACAAAATATCATATTTCAACCCCCAAGTTACATTTCATTAGTTTAAATATGTTGTATTAGTCAGGGTTCTCCAGAGAAGGAGAACTAACAGGAGGCATGCAGATGGATAACAGATATATAGATATCTCCTATGCTTCACATATCTCATGAATATCCAATATAGCCTATATACCTTAGAGCTTTATTATAAGAAACTGGCTCATATGACATGTAGGCTGAGATGTCCCAAGATCTGTAGTGAATAAATTGGAAACCTGGGAGAGACAATATTTTCAGTCCAAGTCCTGAGAACCAAGGGAGCTAATGGTATCAATTACAGTCTGAAGGCTGATGGATTCAAGACCCAAGACGAGTCAATGTTTCAGTTTGACTCTGAAGACCAGAAGAAACAAATGTCCTAGTTCAAATCCATCAAAGAGGAAAAGTTCCCTTTCATACTTTTTTGTTCTATTTAGGTCTTCAATTGATTGGATGAGGCCCAGCCATATCAAGGAAGGCAATTTACTTTCCTCAATCTACTATTCAAATGTTAATCTCATCTATAAAAACCCTCACAGGCATATACTCAGAACAGTGTTTGGCCAAATATCTGGGCACCCAAGTGGCTCAGCCAAGCTGACATATAAAATTTACTAACACATAGGTTTACTGAATTTTACACATGAGTGCAGAATCTCTCTCTCAATCTCTTTCTCTCTCTCTCTACCTCTTTACATTTTTATAAAATTACTTTGTTGGTGATTAAGTGATTTTTTTTTGCTTGTTTTTAATATCAGAAAGAGTTGTAACATTCTAACTACATTAAAAGTATGCTTTACAAGAGAATCATAAAGAAACAAACTTCAGCAGTTTACTTTGATGGAGAACATAGAAATTTGAAAGAACAGTCCATTATTTGTATTATCATTATCTGGCAAAGTATTATTTAATCAATAAGTAATAATAACTTGCATTTATTAGAAAAGAAGCAAAAATATGCTAACTGCTTTCCACACTGGCTGGAGTATCACAGAATGTGATACTTTCAGCTGACAAAAACACCAGAATGTTAGCTTGGAAGTCACCAGGAAACAGTAACTCACTTCATATCTGAAAGTTTAATAATGTTTCTGTTTGTGAAGGGATACTAACCTGAATAGAATGGAAAATCAGCATACTGTACTAAAAATTATTCTCAAGAAATTGGTATCAATTTACTAATCTCTGTATTTCTCACAGCCTTATGAATATCTGAGGACATTTCTTTCTATCTTGAAGCCCAAGTTGTATCAATTAGGCATTTATTTTGCATGGTTATCATATTTCTGAGGAAAGCTTTCCTCAGGAAGTGGACTCTGCTAATTTTAAGTTGGTTGACAGAGATATATTTTATTATCTGTATATTTCTAGGGAATGATCACCAAAACAAAGCACACTGGCTGTGATGTAGACAGGCAGAATTTGGGAACAGTATTTTCCAACCTCAAATGCCTGCACACATTTGTATCACATGAGATTTCTAACAAAGTTATGAGTTTCTGAATGCAGAAACACAATCCATGGACTATCTATACAAACACTTTAGTCATTGACAAGGGCTGAAAACAAGTAGATCTCTAGTGGAAGTATAGAAAGAATATTTAATGAGGAAATTCATGAATAGGGAAAATGGAAAACTATTTTTCCTAAAATGAATGAGTTAGTGAGGGTACCTTGGAGAAAATTAGATGCTTTTATTTAATAGCTTATTGGAATCTGATTTTTCTCCTTTGCAATAGTAAAATGGCCATCTTTTTATTCCTTAGATTGGTCTCGTTGGGTTTCCATGGTGGCTCATTGGTAAAGAATCTACCTGCCAGTGTAGGAGATGGCAGGTTCGATTCCTATGCCAGAAGATTTCATGGAGAAAGAAATGACATGTCACTCAGTATTCTTACCTGAGAAATCCCATGGACAGAGGAGCCTGGTGAGCTATAGTCTATGGGGTCACAAAAGAGTCACACACGACTTAGTGACTAAAAAAACAACAATCAATCTTGTTAGTAAACTGACATGTGAAACTGCCTAGATATTTAGTGTGGGCATTACAGGTAGCTCTTTAATATACCATTGCATTTTAAAATGATTTTTTCAAGAGAATGAATTTTAAGAAAGCTTTGAAATGTTGACTTATGCTTTGAAATCCATAATTTATATACAATAATATTTCCTTAGATGCAGGAATTAGACATTTTTAGATCTTAAGAGCATGATGATGCAGTCTAAAATATTCAAAGTGAAAATGTCAGTCACTCAGTCATGTCTGACTCTTTGCAACTCATAACTGAATTTCCAATTTGGAAACTATCTCCCAATATATAGTAAAAGTAAAGGACCTAAAATGAGCTCCTCTAATAACAATGCAGCTTATCAAATACTCACTCTTTTGTCTAAGCATTTATTGAGATGTTTTATAGGTATAACACTGTAATCAATCCTTTAGCATGAAAACAATAGAAAACATAATCTTTAATTTCAGAAAGCATGGAATTTATTTGTGTTGACCATAAAGACTACAAAAAATCTATAATACATGTTAAGTATTAGCTGGCTCATGGTGTTTTAGAAATAATAACATTGATATTATTTAATGATTCAATGATAATAAATCTGAAATTTAAAGAGTATTTCACTGCTTAAACTGAAACATTCAGATATTTTTGTTTCCAAAAAAGAGTTGTTGTTTTCTCCAAAATATAAAATGTCTCATTGATCTTTCAATTTAAAAAATTAAAGGATTAAAAAAAACATGAATATTTATTATCTCAACACATGCTAAAATATATTTTTAAAAATTTCAAATTTATTCTTGATATATTTCTTATTAAACTATACATTATATTTAGCATAATACAGTATAGTTTTATCATACCAATAGTTAATATTACATATAGTGATGGTACATTAGAAGAATTCTAAGTAAAATTAGGAATAGATAAAGAATTGCTAAGGTCATCACTATGATTTAAATGTATTCTTTCTTTCTAACTTGCAAAATATAACAAGAAACAAAGTAAGAAGAAGTATTAGAGAAAGAAACATCTTTTTTGAAAGATCAAACATTTTTGCCTATCTAGAAAACACAATGCAATAATCTATGAAAGATATTAGAATTAAAGTAATTCACTAAGCACAGTTGAAAAATAAGTATACATAGGTTAGCAGGTATCCCATTATATTTATCTATTGCTGCATAAAAAAGTTGTCCCCAAATCTAGCAGTTGAAGACAACAAACATTTACTATCTTACAGTTTCTGAGAGTCAGAAATATGGAAGCTGCTTAGCTGGGTGATTCTGGCTCACAGTCTCTCAAGAGGTTGCAGTCAAGCTGTCAGCCTGGTCTGCCGCCAACTCAAGACCGCACTAGGGTTGACGTATATGTTTCTAAGCTCACATGATGTAGTTGTTGGAAGGGCTCAGTTCCTCACAAACTGTGTGAGAAAGATACATAGAGAGGCATAAAGCCCAAAGGGGAAGCCACAGCCCAGATCAATCTCAGAACTGACATGCCATAACTTCTGCCATATATCATTAGTCATCCAGATCAACCCTAGTACAGTACACTAGAAGTCTATCTACGTGTCAGTTCTGGGAATTATGGGTCGTTGTTAGACATTTCGGAGGCTGCAGAGACAGTAGTCGGAAAATAAGATCACACACCCATTCACAAAATTCAGGGTATAAACAAAGTACATATTCAGATCTTTCTCAACTTACAATGGGCTTATATCATTTTAAACCCATCATGCTAAAAATATCATGAGTTTAAATGCATTTAATACACCTAACTTACCGAACAAAGTAGCTTAGCCTAGTTCACTTGAATCTTGTTCAGGGAACTTACATCAGGCTAAGTGGGACAAAACCATCTACACAAAGTCTATTTTATAATACAGTATTGGATATCTCATGTAACATATTGAATGTTATTATGAAAGTGAAAAACAGAATGCTTGTGTGGGTACAGAATGGTTGTAAGTGTGTTCACTTTTACTCTTGCTATCACACGACCGACTCCAGTCATGGCTCCTGCTGCCACCCACAATCACTAGACAGGATGGTCCTGAAATCACCAGCCCCGGGAAAAGATCAAAATTCAAAGTACATTTTATACTGGATGCATATTGCTTTTGCACCATCCTAAAGTTAAAAATCATAAGTTAAACCACTGAAAGTTTAGGACCATCTGTATGTATGTACCAAAGGTGTATTTATTATGGGCTTCCCAGGTGGCGCTAGTGGTAAAGAATCAGTCTGCCAGTGCAGGAGACACAAGAGACGCAGCTTTGATCCCTGAGTTGGGAAGATCCCTTGGAGAAGGGAATGGCAACCCACTCCATTATTCTTCCCTGGAAAATCCCATGGACAGAGCAGCCTGGAGAGCTAAAGTCCATGGGGTTTCAAATAGTTCGACATGACTGAGCAATTGACCACCCCAGATGTACCTGCATTCTCTAATGCAATAGCCACTGGCCACATTGACTATTTTTCCCTCAGTTTCACTCACTACCTTTAAAGTGCCAAGAAGCCACATGTGACTACTGGCTACCAAAATGACTAGCAGAGATACAGAATATTTCATTTCCATTCAGTTCAGTTCAGTCACACAGTCGTGTCCGACTCTGCGACCACATGAATCGCAGCACGCCAGGCCTCCCTGTCCATCACCAACTCCCAGAGTTTACCCAAACACATGTCCATCGAGTCGGTGATGCCATCCAACCATCTCATCCTCTGTCGTCCCCTTCTCCTCCTGCCCCCAATCCTTCCCACCATTAGGGTCTTTTCCAATGAGTCAACTCTTCCCATGAGGTGGCCAAAGTATTGGAGTTTCAGCTTCAACATTAGTCCTTCCAATGAACACCCAGGACTTATCTCCTTTATGATGGACTGGTTGGATCTCCTTGCAGTCCAAGGGACTCTCAAGAGTCTTCTCCAATACCACAGTTCAAAAGCATCAATTCTTCGGCGTTCAGCTTTCTTTACCGTCCAACTCTCACATTCATACATGACCACTGGAAAAACCACAGCTTTGACTAAACGGACCTTTGTTGGCAAAGTAATGTCTCTGCTTTTAAATATGCTATCTAGGTTGGTCATAACCTTCCTTCCAAGGAGTAAGCATGTTTTAATTTCATGGCTGCAATCATCATCAGCAGTGATTTTGGAGCCCCAAAAAATAAAGTCTGACACTGTTTCCACTGTTTCTCCATCTATTTCCCATGAATATTTCATTCATCATAAAAAGGTAACTTACATCATGACCATGAGGAATAAAGAGAAAACACTTCAAAATACAAAAAGGACTGTGATGACCCAGAGGGATGGGATGAGGGAGATTGGGAGGGAAGCTCAAGAGTGAGAGGATATATGTATACTTATAGCTAGTTCATGTTGTTGTACAGCAAAAACTAATGTAATATTGTAAAGCAATTATACTCCAATTAAAAATAAATTAACAAAATAACAATTGATGCAAGTTTTAAAAAACACTTGTGTGTGATTATATCATATAGATAAAAAGAGACCAAGAAAAAGTGAGTTGTGCTCACTTTTTGTTTAATAGAATAGAGCTCAGATAATGGAAGAGCTCTAGAAAAAAAATGAAAAGAAAGCTAACTTGGATAGGCAGGTTTTAAATTTAAACAGACAATAAACACTCATTTGACAATACCATTCAATATCCAAATGCAAATTTAAACTTCAGTTGCTGAATGTCTAGTTACTATACAAATAAGTATCTAAATAATGGAGGTTTTTTTTTTTACTCCTCCTCTTTGAATTACTATATTACTTATACACATAAAATACGAATTTTGTATTCAAAATGTTAGACCATGATGCTATTTTGGAGCATTTCATCTCATCAATAACTTAATTTTTCTATAGCATCATTTAATGTAATGTACTGCCCATTGGTGATCAAAAGACATTACAGACTTCACTGACAGAATAACACATTATCAATGTGTCCTTATGTCAAAATTACCCTTATGTTTTTGTTAAGGTTAGTGTCTACCTAAACAGTTATTTTAATACCATTAAAATTCAGTGATACAAAACAACCTTACTTGTTAGTATGAAAGAATTTTTATTTATTTTATTTTTGGCCACACGGCTTGCAGTATCTCAGTTCCCCAGACCATAGGAGTGAAAGCCCAGAATCCTAACCACTAGACTTATCAAGGAACTTTCAAGAATTTTCAAATTGACATTTTCAACTTCAGTTTCTTTGAAATTGCTTAAAAAGAAAAATCAAAACAAGTAGTGATCCTGATGTTGTGTATGCCCAAGGAGACTACACCCAGCGGCTGTTAGACTAATACTCTGAAAAATTCACCCTTACTTTTCTTTCCTAAGCCAAACTGCATTTTCTAGATGCACCAATTCTTCAATTACAACTTGATGTGTTTTGATTTGAAGAAAAATACCCCACACATTTCATTTATTGCTGTGTGTGAAGTTTTTGAAAACCCTTAGCAAAGGAGAAGAAACATGGCCAAGTGGAAAGAGGTAGGATAAGCTTTAAGACTGGGTGCCTACAACTTTCCAAGTGGCTAGAAACAAGGCCCCTTTATGCAGTAAGTGAAATCTAACAAACTAGCCCAGAGCTACTATGAGGTGCTTGAATTCAACACTTAGATTTGGACTGATGCTGAAGCGGAAACTCCAATACTAAGGCCACCTGATGCGAAGAATTGACTCATTGGAAAAACCCTGATGCTGGGAAAGATTGAAGGCAGGAGGAGAAAGGGACAACAGAGAATGAGATGGTTGGATGGCATCACCAACTTGATGGACATGAGTTTGAGCAAGCTCTGGGAGTTGGTGAAGGACAGGGAAGCCTGATGTGTTGCAGTCCATGGGGTCGCAAAGAGTCAGACACAACTGAGCAACTGAACTGAACAGAAAGCACTTAGCAATGTTTGTTGTAATATAATTTGATATAATTTATTTAATTTCCTCTGGATAATCAAACTTCCTGTATTTCAAACCTGAGGAAAGCAGAAGGGAGCTGGGGGTAGGGGAAAGACAAGGAAATAAAGAGGCTACTCTACACAGTAGCATCTACACAGCATTCAAGGAGCCCAGCACCTCACCCTGGACTCTCCTGGGCTCTGTACTCCAGGAGACATTTACAGAATCTTCTCTACCCCTCTTCACCTAACCCCAAGTCCTGGGAGAAATGCATACAGCAGTGAGATGGTGGAGACACAGATACACCTGACAGAAAGACTGGGAGCGGTTTAAGGCTAGTTAATTTCCCAAAATTGTAACTTTAGCAAAACTGCATTGTTGGTGTTTAGAAAAACTTTTTAAAAAATTTAACATGTAAAATAAAAAAAGAAGTTTTGCCCCCAGAACTATTTTTGAAATATTGTTGCATTAGCCCATGTGATCTTGAGCAAAATAATCCAAAGGAGTCTTTTGTTGCCTTTTCTATCAAAAAAATGATATTAATATTGACCCATTTTAAAAAGAAATTACAATTTACATATATATAATGACTACTGAATAGCCGGCATTCAGCATTCTGAACTGTTTGTGTTTGTATTTGAATATTATTTCTAAACATGGGTGAAACACTGCTGAAAGGGATATTAAGCCTCAGCAATCTCTATGTAATTGATCACATTTGCTGTAGACAAAGAGACATCTAGATAAGCAGAGGTGAGAAAAGGACTGCTGATAATTCCAGTATATGCCTTCTCTCATAGAAATCAAGATGTCCTGGGTAAATCTGATGAGAATCTGTAAGAAATCTGACTTTTTAAAAACAAGAACCTGAAGATGATTAAATCTAGGGTATATAATCCTTAAGACTTGGACTCTGATTCCTGTTCAATAATTCATAATTTGTGATTTTTCCAAATTCATTCTTTCTAAGCTTTACTTTTTTAACCTCTACAATGAGGAAAATATTCCTACTTGACTTACAGGATTATTGTGAAAACTACATATAAAATAACTGTGCATTATTCCTAGCTGGATCTCTTGCTCATATTAAGTAACTGTTTAATTATTATAAAGATTATTATTTCATCAGAGTTGTTATGGGCTTCTTGACAGACCGGAACCTGGGGACAGGAGTCAACGAAAAGAAAGCAAAAGAGAGAGAGACTAACATTCCCTGGGTTACGTGGAAAACCAGTAAAGCCCAAGAACAGGGCTTGTACCACTCACGAAGGCACAGGGCATCTTCTCAAGGAGGTCTTGCCATAACTTGGGTAAGAGGGTCGTGACTAAGTAGTTTTACCGTAGGGTAAAAGTTACTGAAGGAAATCCACGTATGCGTTCTGTCCCATGACCTCAGTCCTGGGAACAGCATGCCGCTCCACTCGTTCCTGTATACCAGGAACTGATAAGGAACAGAGGGTTCATGAGAAATAGAAAACAATACACAGGATTCCTAAAGTCAAACGTTCCCTGACAAGAGTAATTTCCATACCAAATCTTAACCTTGAGAAAGGTCTGCGGTCTGAGATCCGGCAAATTACCTTCAGAACACACTTGAAAAACGCATGTTTCAAACTTTGGCCTTTAATGATAGATCTGCCCACATTTTTTGACAGTTAACTACTGGAAATTGCTGTATTGTCATTATTTTTTATATTAACACATTTTACTGTTCATTTTAATTTTGTTCTTTAGCCTCAAGTTGTCTCCAGTATGAATGGAACATATGTTCTTTAAAGCACATGGAATAAATTAATTGTTAAAATACATGAACCATACTTTCAAGTTGAAAAGATCTTCACTTTTTCTGATATAAATAATCCTAGAAACTATGTTTTACCTCTAGCTTTTGCTAGATTTTCAGGAGTCTGAGATTTTGTCCTTTAAATAAAAGTCATGTTTTTGTCATGGCAGTGGCTTTTAACAATGAAAATTCACTTTTATTGCACTAGGAAATTACTAAAGAGAAACAGTCCATACCTGGCAGTTGAGAAAATAAACAATTGCCTTGTTCCAGGAAGTAAAGTTTCTTTGTGTCAGTTAATATAATAGATTCCAACAGACTTAACTAAGACATAGAGTCTATGTGAGAACAGAAGGTGGGGAAAACATTCATATTCCAGTTTTATTTCAAGCCCATAGTGTTTGCTTATCAGAAAGTTCATAGGTTATTTTAATTACAAATAATGATTGAATACTACCATGGGAGGCAGAAAGTATAATAGACAAGAATATCAATTTTGGAATAGCTCCCTGAGGTACAAGCTTTATACTTGGTAAGATGTCATGTCCTGTTACCTACAGCTTTTCTCTACTGTAAAACAGGAAAAATATCAACTTATCCAAGTAACTGTAGAATTAAATAAGATCATGCATGTACAACGTCTGGTACAGAGAGCACAGAAATGATTCCCCTCTCCACGTTATGTTACCATTAGTATCATTATTATTTTTTTATATTGCTTTGGTGCTATAGATAAAAATATTAGACAACTGTCCAATCCAAATATTACTTTATTAAAACAACCTTGGCTTCCCTCATAGCTCACTTGGTAAAGAATCCGCCTGTGATGCAGGAGATCCCTGTTTGATTCCTGGGTCTGGAAGATCCGCTGGAGAAGGGATAGGCTACCCACTCTAGTATTCTTGGGCTTCCCTTGTGGCTCAGCTGGTAAGGAATCCACCTGCAATGCGGGAGACCTGGGTCTGATCCCTGGGTTGGGAAGATCCCCTGGAGAAGGGAAAGGCTACCCACTCCAGTATTCTGGCGTGGAGAATTCCATGGACTATGCAGTCCCTGGGCTCACAAAGAGTGGGACATGACTGAGTGACTTTCACTTTCACTTACCTTCTACTAAAAAAGCCTCTCTCTCCTCATTCCTATGATACACGCTGTATATTTTACATGATTCCATACATGTCTATGTCTTAAAAATAATAAAAGTCTTGAGACTCTGATATCCTCTGAGAAGTTTACCCAGGAAGTGTTCTTTTCTCTGCAACAGGTCCAGCACAGAGCCTTCTGTATTCACAGGCACAAACATATTTGAAAAGGAAAGGAGAGGGGAAGAGACAAGATCAGAAGAGAGCACGGGGACAAAGGGAACATACTGGAATAACATGAAATAAAGGAGAGGAAGAGATTTGTGACATGTAATGCAAACTAAGGAAGAAAGAGTTTCTCTGCTAGAAAAAGACAATCCTTCCTGTTTTTTTTTCTTTTTCAAGTTCTTGCTTACCAAGACTGAATTATTAAGAGTAAAATTAGTTTGGGCCTACATCTCAAGCAATCAACCACTTTGGATAAGCTCTGATTATGAGGAACAGTGTTCTTACCTGAAAATAGTTTAAACCATAATCCTTCAATAATACAATATGAACTAAAATTGGAAATATGAATTGGTCTTTAAAATATGCATGGTGAGATGATTACTTCATATAGGAGACATACTTTTTATTTACTTTTGACTTGTTTTTAATTAATGTTTTTGATTCACATGATTGACACTTGCATGGCAGTAGACTCTGATGTTGCTTATCCAATGGTGATTTCCCATTCTCCCTTGTTAATCGTTCCCTGATTTATGTGTCCCTGATTTTTCACATTCCTCAAGAAAAAGTTATTCTCAGTCCTAGCCACTGAAGTGAATTCTAACCAATCTAAATCGATGATGATAATTCTAATCTCCCTTTCCACTGATTAAATTAGTTGGGTACTATTGGTAACACAATTCCTACCAATGAGGAATTGATATTGACAAATTGGAAAAATTTTCTGGGCTTTTAGGAAATATATTTTAGTTATTAACAAAGAGAGATAAAGGTAAGTGTTTTTCTCTTTTTTCAGTGTCTGAACAATAGTCCACATACTTGGAGCTGAAGCAGTAATACACGGACCAAGAGGTATTGTAACAAACCTGCTGAAGCTAACCGGATAAAAATATGGGAAGCATATGGGTTTCTAGTGACAGTTCTGGGAGGTGAATTCACCAGAAGAATTTATTATGTGAGATAATAAACACAAGTTTTTAGATTGGCATTTTGACTTTGGGTTTTTTGTTCCTTGCAGGAAACACACCAGTATATAACAAATTACAACTACAGAGACACTTAAATAGATTTTAGTTAATAGATATTGATCAACATAATTTTAAAATAACAAATTATTACTGCAAATATTTTTTTTCTAAATTGAAAAATACCATTCCCCAAGTGAACTAGTTTGTTTTTTTCTATATTTTTGAATCTCCTTTTCCATCCCACTCTTTGTAATTTCCTTCTGTATTTTTCTTTTAATCTTCTAGAACTCTTTGAATATTAATCTTGAATAAAGTGAACACTTTATGACAGCAGAAAAGAAACTGTGTTTTGTTCACTACTTACTACAACTTTCATGGCACATACTAAGGCATTTTCTGAAAATAATTAGTTTTAAGAAATACTTTGATTTTTAATAAGCTTGTGTTAAAGAAATATTCTATATGTAACTGCCTCATGAAAGTATCAACTCATTAAAGATATTTCTAAATCTATTTTCAAAAGAAATTGTATTAAACCATAAATGAACCAATGCTTTTAATATTGTTGTACTCTCCTAGGATAAAACATTATCAAAGTTGCTGTTAAGAAGTGTCAAAAAATGTGATTATGTTTTCATTTATGGCTAGATGACTAAAGCCGTACATATACATGAAAATGTATTAAAATACCAGACCCACAAATATGACATAATTTTCAAGGCTAGAAAAGAAAATTAGTAAAGGGAATGTGTTTGGCCAGATCCTTATCTGAACCAAATGAGATAAATGTTGAAATCTTATAGTGTTTGAGCAGACATACAAGATCAATTTTCCTAGTGACTTAAATAAATTCATTCCTAATCTTAGGTAATTGACATTCTGTGGTTAGAATTTAATTCAATACTTATTTAAATAGCCAATTTTAATGACGGCAAAGGGTCATTTTTAGTAATTTTAAATTAGAAGAATAAATAAGAGAGTAAATTAATGTTTTGAATTTTCATACTTTTTGAGAGGGAATTATCTCAATTCATTTTATTGGTTCCAAAGAGAAAAATAATGACAGCCTGATACTAAATTTAAATGGTATTTATATATATAGAAAAATACGTCTTGTGAGCATTTTACCATGATGAAAAATTCCATTTTCAAACATTATAAAACATCACAATATTGTAAAGTAACTATCCTCCAATTAAAATAAATAAATTAATTCAAAAAAAGAAATAATATTTCAGATGCAAAATATAAATGATGCTTTTTTGTATCTTCTAAAAACAAACTTATTGTATTTTATTATAGACATTCTGTGAAGGTTGAATGCTGCCCTACGAATTTCTGCTAATTTATTTTTTAAACATCTTTTGTTTCAAAGTTGAAAAATGCACTTTATTTCATGATGTCTTCTGAGTTAATCTTACAACTATATTCACTTCAATTTTTTTCAGAAAAATGAGGCTTTCTCATTTGTAATATCTATATGACAATCGGGGTTATTAGAGTCACATTTGTCAAGTATGCCAAAGTTATGTCTGTACTTATGATATGAGGCAAGCTACTGAAGATGACAAAATAATTGCTGTATTCTTCTTTTTGTTTAATAGACTGTATCTTTTAGAGCAGCTTTAGGTTCACAGCAAACTTGAATAGAAGGTGCAGAGATTCTCATATACCTCCTGCCCTACACAGGCATAGCATTTCCTATTGTCAACATCCCCCAACAGAACAGTATCTTTGTTACAATCAACGAACTTATACTGACATATAGTTATCACCCAAAGTTCACCTTTGGTGCTGTACATCCTATGAGTCTAGACAAATTTCCAACAACATGTATCTACCATTAGAGTATGACACAGAGTAGTTTCACTGCCCTAAAAATCCTATGTTCATCTTATTTATTATCCTCTTTTAACAATTATCATAGGCCTGTTATTAGCTATGTGTATACAAGAAAAATATGTGAAGTTTAATACAGCCTTGAATCACATAACTTTTTTTTTAAAAAACAGAGAGCAGAAATTCTCAAGGTATGTAAAACTACAAGTGTAAACTTAACATTTTCTGGATGAGTAGGAAGATCCCCTGGAGAAGGGCAGGGAAATCCATTCCAGTATTCTTGCCTGGAGAATCCCATGAACAGAGGAGCATGGCAGGCTATAGTCCATGGGGTTGCAAAGAGTTGGACATGACTGAGCAACTAACACTTTCACTTTCAGATGCAATCTGAGCTATATTTCCCTTATGTTAAATGTTATTTTTTTTTTCAAATTGTCATTTTGAACCTAAATCATCTGATAGGTCAAATTTCTTCATGATTCAGGATAGAAATTGACTCTCTTTTATCTTCTTACTTCCTCTCTTTTTACTTTTTTAAAATCATATAGCTTAGAGATAACCTGCAGCTAGATGGGGTAAGTCAAAGTGGCTGGTCATACCCTCCCACTGCATTGCTCTGGTAACAGAAATTCAGCTAAATGCCAATGCCTTTGACAGCCACCTGTAAGAGCTTCTCGAAATAAGAGAATACTCATTTACACCTGTGTTGAGGATAAATTTAGATAATATCATATTCTGAGAGGATAGGTTCACTAATATTAGCTCAAGTGCCAATCATCCCTGCAAAACTCTCCTTGTTACAAAATATTACACAATGGAGTTAGAAACATCTGCAAGTGTTGGTGTCATGTTTCCTTGTGCCTTTGTTGGGGATTCTACAGAATTGTGAATTTGGTCAAGTGATTCTCCTGTAACAATTAAATGATTATACTATTTCTTAGAAAGCAAGTAGCGGAACATACAGCACAGAAACAGAGATGGAAATATCTAAATTTCATAGGTTTTAAGAGCTGGTAAGATGGTTGACAACACTGCCAAAGAGAAGCTACCGTGAGGTCTGAAATGCCCTCTGTGACAATAGTAACACCTGTTTGCTCCATGAAGCTCCTACATATATATCTTGTGAGTAGGAAACACTTAACACTGTGACAAAATGGGACTTTCCTGGTGGTCCAGCTGCTAAGACTTCAAGTTCCCAATGCAGGGGGACCAGCTTCAAACATTTTTGTCTGACACCAAATACGGTCATCCACAGGGCAGGCAATGCCCTTTGATTTAGGGTAATAACATTAGAGATGAAGAAAGAATGATCCGAGAGCTTAGGCAGGGCACACAGATAAAATGGGGGGGAAAAACTGATGGAGGATTCAATTTGGTAGATGAAATCAAGAATTATTGACATTTAATTTTGTGATGACTTAGACATCCAACTATAACAATTATGCAGTAACTTTTATATATACAGTTGGATGACAAGGAGGCATTAGAGGTAGATGTATATATTTAAGGGCTTCCTAGGTGGCGCTAGTGGTAAAGAACCCACATGCTAACGCAGAAGACAAAAGAGACAGGGGTTCCATTCTCTGAGTGGGGAAGATTACTTGAAAGATTACTGCATGGGAAACCACTTCAAAATTCTTGCCAGGAAAATCTTACGGACAGAGGAACCTGGCAGACTACAGCCCATAGGGTCACAAGAGTCAGACGTGACTGAAGTGACTTAGCACACACACATGCACTTGCATATTTGAGGGTCATAAGCACACAGGCTGAAGTTAAATGTACATGAAATGACCTATGGAAAAAATGTAGATAGAGAAGAAAAACAAAAAGATAACCTCCTTGCTGGTCACAGATCTGGCATGCTCTCAGGATATTCACGAGAGGTAGGAGAAGCACTAGATCAAATAAGAGGATTTAGAAACTACAAATAGAGCAGGATTATCTGAGAGACCTGGACTTCTGATTGTAGTTCAGAAGACAGGCAGAAGGGGAAATGGAATAAGTCTTAAGAGTCTCTTGAAGGCAGGTTCATGATTGGCTCATACTTTATGCTGCTTGGTTATTTCTTCTGAAGTTCCTGATGATGTCTGAAGTGGTCTGGGGCAGGACCAGTAACTGCCAATAGTATGCTGTATCCTCTTTCATTATTATTATTATTTTTAAAAGCCAGAGAGTGACCATATAATTTATTTGTAGAAATATCAAACAGTAGTATCTTTGTCACTTTAGATACCTGGAAAGCTTTGCTGGACATATAAAATATCCCATCTGCAGTCTCCTGTTAGGAAATCAAAATGACAAGGACAGCAAAAACAACAATAAACCAAAACTATATGGAGCAAATATTCAATACATATATTAGTTTATTAACGTCTATATAGAAGTACTTCAATTTTTGCTTACCTCATCTATATTTAAGAAACACAACCACACACACTAGAATGAGTAGTTTATAGTTTACACACATCAAAAGTTTTAAAATCATTCTAACATAGTGATTGGATGTCGTGTAATTTGAAACCCGTGTTGATATAATTTTGATGTAGCTTAAGAAATATGTGACTTTTATGACCCCATGAAAAGTTAACTATGTAACATCTTTTTATGTTATGATATGAAGTTTTATTGTAGGATCATTACCAAAAAACATCTAAGATTTATTTTACTACCCAAATTTGGACTTAGTCCAAAACAATGATGGTTTTTGAATCAAGAGTGCTAACATCATTTATATTTAATGCTTAAGTTTAAGGAAATGTAGTAGATACTGTTAGGCAAGAATTGACTATTTTGCACATAAACTAGCACTCCATAACTGTTTTAACTTTGAACTTACACACTTAGACAATTCTTCAAAATATTCTATGTAAGTGGTGGGATCTGTATACTACTGAGTTTCAAAACCAATGAGGATGATGGTTTTGTTTCACATGTTTGATATAATCAAGTTTAATCCATGTTTGAGTCAAATAACTAAAACCTTTACAGTAGTTAATTGCAATTAGTTGTAAAATAATTGAAAGTGTATTAATGACCTAGGAAGTTGCAGTTTAATATATGAAGATAACCAGCTAACATTTCAGTACATACTAGTTACTGTTTATAGCATTATTCAAGAATTAATTTACCTTAATCTCACCTGGATCCAATGACGTAAAAACATTATTATTATTCCCATTTTATAGAATAAAAAAGAGCGACATAGAAAATGTGCAAAATTGGCCCAATGTCACTCATCTACTCAGACATACATCAGGATCTGAACCCAGGAAATCAAGTTTTAGTACTCATATATCTAACAGTGTCACACACATGCTTCCAAAACAAGAACAACATTAACGATCAACATTTTTATTTGAATATCTTGAATTTACTTTATGTGAAATGTTATTTCTTATAAAATTGAATATGAAAGTGAACAAACTGAATTGCATTTCTCTTTTCATTAGCATGGTAACGGATTTACACACCTTGAAAATAACCTAAGGAAAAAAAAATAAAAAAATAAAAATAGAACTAGACCTTTGTGAAGTCTGCAAATGTCAAAAGATAAAACATCCAAGTTATCAAATTAAATCTTTAAGCTCAAGGATGAAGCAATGTCTGCTTAACAACAGAGTGTCGGCATAGGCTATAAAGAATTCATGAACTCTGTATGATGTTTTATTCATATATTGGTAAATGAATATATAACTATTTGAAAACATTTTTGTTTCTGACATAAACTACCTCATGGAATATGAGGAGTTTTTTTTTTAATTCTTTGTGCAATAACAGATACATGATCTTGCTTATTTCATTAAAAGAAAGAAATCATTGTTATCGACACATGTTAGAACTATTGGTGTTAAAACCCTAGTGAATGAAATCTGCTCTATAGTGGTTAGAAGCTTTATATTGTGATGGGAAGTAACAACAAATTTTTGAAAAGGAGATGGATACATAAAGCAACTTATTTTTTTAAATGTAAATTAAAATAAACTTGATACTTCTTGCTGATGGTTTATTTCATAAGTATGTTCAGTTCAGTTCAGTTGCTCAGTCGTGTCCGACTCTTTGCGACCCCATGAATCACAACACGCTAGGCCTCCCTGTCCATCATCAACTCCCGGAGTCTACCCAAACCCATGTCCATCGAGTTGGTGATGCCATCCAACCATCTCATCCTCTGTTGTCCCCTTCTCCTCCCACCCCCAATCCTACCCAGCATTAGGGTCTTTTCCAAGGAGTCAACTCTTCGCATGAGGTGGCCAAAAGTATTGGAGTTTCAGCTTCAACATCAGTCCTTCCAGTGAACACCCAGGACTGATCTCTTTTAGGATGGATTGATTGGATCTCCTTGCAGTCCAAGGGACTCTCAAGAGTCTTCTCTAACACCACAGTTCAAAAGCATCAATTCTTCGGCGCTCAGCTTTCTTCATTGTCCAACTCTCACATCCATACATGACCAGTGGAAAAACCATAGCCTTGACTAGATGGACTTCTGTTGGCAAAGTAATGTCTCTGCTTTTAAATATGCTATCTAGGTTGGCCATAACCTTCCTTCCAAGGAGTAAGCGTCTTTTAATTTCATGGCTGCAATCACCATCAGCAGTGATTCTGGAGCCCAAAAAAATCAAGTCTGACACTGTTTCCACTGTTTCCCCATCTATTTCCCATGGAGTGATGGGACCAGATACCATGATCTTAGTTTTCTGAACGTTGAGCTTTAAGCCAACTTTTTCACTCTCCTCTTTCACTTTCATCAAGAGGCTCTTTAGTTCTTTTTCACTTTCTGCCATAAGAATGGTGTCATCGCATATCTGAAGTTATTGATATTTCTCCCAGCAATCTTGATTCCAGCTTGTGTTTCTTCCAGCCCAGTGTTTCTCATGATGTACTCTGCATATAAGTTAAATAAGCAGGGTGACAATATACAGCCTTGACGTACTCCTTTTCCTATTTGGAACCAGTCTGTTGTTCCATGTCCGGATCTAACTGTTGTTTCCTGACCTGCATACAGGTTTCTCAAGAGACAGGTCAGATGGTCTGGTATTTCCATCTCTTTCAGAATTTTCCACAGTTTATTGTGATCCACACAGTCAAAGGCTTTGGCATAGTCAATAAAGCAGAAATTGATGTTTTTCTGGAACTCTCTTGCTTTTTCGATGATCCAGCAGATATTGGCAATTTGATCTCTGCTTCCTCTGCCTTTTCTAAAAGCAGCTTGAACATCTGGAATTTCACGGTTCACGTATTGCTGAAGCCTGGCTTGGAGAATGTTGAGCATTAGTTTACTAGCATGTGAGATGAGGGCAATTGTGTGGTAGTTTGAACATTCTTTGGCATTGCCTTTCTTTGGGATTGGAATGAAAATTGACCTTTCTGCGTGCTGTGGCCACTGCTGAGTTTTCCAAATTTGCTGGCATATAGGGTGCAGCACTTTCACAGCATCACCTTTGAGGATTTGAAATAGCTCAACTGGAATTCCATCACCTCCACTAGCTTTGTTCGTAGTGATGCTTTCTAAGGCCCACTTGACTTCACATTCCAGGATGTCTGGCTCTAGGTGAGTGATCACACCATCGTGATTATCTGGGTCGTGAAGATCTTTTTTGTACAGTTCTTCTGTGTATTCTTGCCACCTCTTCTTAATATCTTCTGCTTCTGTTAGGTCCATACCATTTCTGTCCTTTATTGAGCCTATCTTTGCATGAAATGTTCCTTTGGTATCTCTAATTTTCTTGAAGAGATCTCTAGTCTTTCCCAATCTGTTGTTTTCCTCTATTTCTTTGCACTGATCGCTGAGGAAGGCTTTCTTATCTCTCCTTGCTCTTCTTTGGAACTCTGCATTCAGATGGGAATATCTTTCCTTTTCTCCTTTGCTTTTTGCTTCTCTTCTCTTCCCAGCTATCTGTACGGCCTCCTCAGACAGCCATTTTTCTTTTTTGCATTTCTTTTCCATGGGGATTGTCTTGATCCCTGTCTGCTGTACAATGTCATGAACCTCTGTCCATAGTTCATCAGGCACTCTGTCTATCAGATCTAGTCCCTTAAATCTATTTGTCACTTCTAGTGTATACTCATAAGGGATTTGATCTAGGTCATACCTGAATGGACTAGTGGTTTTCCCTACTTTCTTCAATTTAAGTCTGAATTTGGCAATAAGCAGTTCATGATCTGAGCCACAGTCTGCTCCTGGTCTTGTTTTTGCTGACTGTATAGAGCTTCTCCATCTTTGGCTGCAAAGATTATAATCAATCTGATTTCGGTGTTGACCATCTGGTGATGTCCATGTGTAGAGTCTTCTCTTGTGTTGTTGGAAGAGGGTGTTTGCTATTACCAGTGCATTCTCTTGGCAAACCTCTATTAGTCTTTGCCCTGCTTCATTCTGTACTCCAAGGCCAAATTTGCCTGTTACACCAGGTGTTTCTTGACTTCCTACTTTTGCATTCCAGTCCCCTATAATGAAAAGGACATCTTTTTTGGGTGTTAGTTCTAGAAAGTCTTGTAGGTCTTCATATGTATGTTTGTATTCATGTATGTATGTATGTATGTATGTATTCATATGTATGTTAATGAACACATTTGAGTTGTTCTAAATTACAAGTATAATAATTTTCTAGAACCAAGCCTGAAACCTAGCCCGAGAATATAAAACTATGTAGACTGGCAGTGGGCCTTGAAGAATCCCTGTGTACCCAGGGTCACCAGATAAAATTCAGTTCACATAGGTATTTAAACTTCAGATAAACAGTGAATATTTGCTTAGTGTTAAGTGTGTCCCATTTGGGTCATAAGAATATTTGCTTTTTACCTGGAATTCAAATTTAACTGGATATTCTGTATTTTGATTTGCTAAATTTGGCAACTTTATGAACGTTCCATGGCTCTTTGGGCCTCAATTATGTTACTGACCATCAACCTATTTTATCTATAACATTACTATGGATATACAGAATGGAGGAAGTCAGAAAGAGAAAAGCAAATATCCTATACTAATGCTTATGTGTAGAAAATAGAAAAATGTTATAGATGATGTTATTTGCAAAGCAGAAATAGAGACACAGAGAACAAACATGAGTAACAAAGGAGAAGGGACAGTGGAATGAATTCGGAGATTGGGATTGACATATACAGTATTGATACTATGTATAAAATATATGACTAATGAGAACCTACTGGATAGCTCATGCAACTCTATTCAATGATCTGTGGTGATTAAAATGGGAATAAAATTCTATATACATACAATATATAGGTATATGAATAGATGATTCACTTTGTTGTACAAGTAGAAACAAATACAACATTATAAAGCAACTGTAATCCAATAAAATTTAATTAAAAATAAAATAAATTTAAAAAATAAAAATCTTTGAATGTTTGCTTCAATTTACTATTCAAAAATAATTAAGTTCTTCATATTACTGTGAATGGTCACTGAGACAGTTGTTATCAGTGAGCAAAATGCTGTATGTTTTTGAACACAGTAGCAAAGCCAAGAACTGATAATTACAGGAATTGATCTCAAAGTATCCACACATATCTTGGCCAGAAAAAAAATGTTACTTACCATGGTTAATGGCAAACTTTTGAAAAAATATAGGAATGTTTGTATAAAAGTATTTTACACGTACATAACACAGTCTCTGTCTACACAAATCCATGTTTTTGACTGTTTTAAATTTTATTTTCAGCATGTAGTCATTCACCTTTTCATTCAGTTCACATTATTAATTTGAACAGATAATTTAGAAAGACTGGTGAAGCACAAAATATATTTGTCTTGTTAATTTTCTTAACAAAGCTACAAAGAGACTGCATTTTCATAAATAGCTATGACAGCTGCCTAGTTAAAAGCATGAATTCTTCATTCACCAAATAATCGCCAAAGTGAAACATAACACTTTCTCCTTATTTTCATAACTCTTTGCTTAAGAAAATAATAACATCTAAATGATTATTCAAATGAATATCCATTGGATAAATATATGATTATCCAATAAGAATTCCTATAGTCTTTATCATGGCCATATTGGAAAATAAAGAAAAGAAAGAATCTTTAAACTGTAGTGGAAGTCATTCAGTCATGTCCAACTCTTTGCAACCCCATGGACTATACAGTCCATGTAATTCTCCAGGCCAGAATACTGGAGTGGGTAGCCATCCCCTTCTCCGGAGGATCTTCCCAACCCAGGGATAGTGAAAACACCATAATCCTAAAGAGACTCCAGGACAGTATACTTTTCTGCTTCTAGAACTATAGACTGGAGAGCCTATGTTTCCTTTTTGAATAAGAAATAGATCCTGCAGGGTCCATGAGTAATATTTCATCTCATTTTAGTTTCTGAGTGGTGAAGAAGTTGATCATATTGTAAGAGATGTCATCAGCAACACTATACTTTTTCCACTACTGAGTCTGATTTTTAAAGTCTCAAATCCAAAAGCATCAGAATTATGAGTATGACTTTATCGTCTTTGCTTTTTAATCAGTATCATATTTTAAGTTCTAAGCTCCAGTTTTCAATATAAAAGTAACAACATTAGAGAAAATAAAAAAAATATATGATTAATAAAACACTTAATCCTATGACCTAATAAAATGGAAACATACTTTTAGCTTTTTTCTCTGCATTTGTGTATATGTGTGTGTATATATATGTATATATTGAATGTGTACCACATTCATTTTATTACACATGTATGTTTCATCTTATGGTTTACTAAATAATTAAATGTGCTATGAAGTATTAGTTGAGTGAATATTCAAATTTATCAATACCTATTAATTCATCTATTTAAAAGTCTACAAGATGACTACCTGGAGATTGTGGGTGATTTTAAATTTTTGGAAAATTTTATATCAGTCTTTGTGAAAGGCTTTCTTGATTTTGGAAATGATAGTAGGCTAGGCCCTGTCTTGTAAATTTTACAAAAGAAACTGTGAAGTCTAATCATCTAAAAAAAAAATAAAACAAAGCCATTCTATATTTAAATGCAAAAGTTTCAAACTGAGATGTTAAGTGTTCTGTTAAGTAATATGAATTGGGTTGATTTTAGACTGTCCAGTTAAAAAATTAGTCACTTGGAATTTTTAAATCATCTCAGATTTTGTCTGGACTGTTAAGCATCCATCATTGTCGAAGATATTATTTAACTTGGATTATTCTGGGGTTTGAGAATGTTTTATGGTGACTAGATGGGCTGAGGGTGTCCTATGAGATAATTTCATATGCACATCAATCATTTTTGAATGGGGCCAAGTCAATTTTAAATTGAGACTTGCATGGTAGGGAGTTCATTTTTTGCAAACATGTCATCAGACACACACAGCTGAGCCTCTTCTTTGCTATGTGACAGCCAAAATTTGGTTCTAGTTCTGTGTAATTGTAGAGCTTGTACTGTTTCTGGTTGAGAAACAAGTTGCTGTAATATTGAGGTCTCCTTTTTGTGAGTCCTCCTGGTAATAGTCCCAACTAGCACCTCTTTTCTGGCTTTTTCATGAGCTCAAGTGATTAGCTAAAACCAGCTTCCTTCTCTTCCTCAGTATTCCATTACTGCCTCCCATACACCCACACTCACTGAGTGAAATGCCTGGGTTATGATAGTCTATCTCCATTTTCATACAATTTATTTTGGGATGGGGCGGAGGTGGCAGCAGGGCAGTTCTTCAGCTCCCTGATAACTCCCCCATTCCTTGGAGATCACTTCTGGTAGGGAGTGGTTTTTACTGCTCTGTTTGTGGCAGTGTATGCCTTGTTCTCAGCAGCTCCTAACTCAATGATGACCCCTGTCCTGTTTCCCCAAAGCATCAGCCAGGCCAGAGTGATGTGTTACAGCTGAGGGAAAGAGTCCCAGCTCCCTCAGAAATAAAGGGAGTTGAGCTGCAGTGTTACACTGGGCTTCTCAGCCTCCAAGACCTCCTCATATTTCCAGAATCCAGACATAACTTTGCACATTTCCCTTCCCTTCCCAGGATAAAATCAACTGTCAGAACGGGATGTTCCCGTTCTTCACCTGAGCTGATCCTAGCTTTTCATCCTCCTCCTCTGCAGTTCCTGGTAGACAAGTGCTATGTTGAAGAATACAGATAGACCTTGTTCAGACTGTCCTGTAGTTTGGCATTACAGACATGCTATTAGTGCAATAATGTGAAGGCTGTCTGCCCAGAGAAATATATAATTTACATAAGAAATTATTTTAACAAGTTGCTTTCCTACTACATGTTTTCCTTATCTGCTTTATTTGAGTAGATTTTATTCATTCTGGGACAAAATAAAATCAAAGACAACCAAGATTCTCTTGTTAGTTCCAGTTCCTGGTGTCACCATTTCTCAGCCCCCATTCAAGGCTTCTCTGTGTTAAGGACTGAAATTCTTGCTTTATGGGTGTTGAGAGGGTGGGAACTTGATCAACTAAACAATAATGCACTTTCCTTTTGCTCTGAAATTGCATGTTTTCTCTTTCTCTGAGTTGTAAAGAGTTCTCTGACCTAAAGAGTTAATTTCCTTTGTATTTTTTTAAAGAAAATATTAAAAATCAATGGGCCTCAAAAAAAATGTGCAAACTCACATCCTCACTTCATCTGTCTGTTGAGTGCAGCTGACTATCAAAGGGTAATTTATTTACATTTGGAGAATAAAAGTTTCAGTCACATCCATTCCATTGATTTGTTATTTTATTGGAAGTATCCTTGGTTCTGAAATATGATGCAGGCTTACCTGACATTGCCTTGCAAGTATCAAAATTAAAAACTTGTCACTCAGGGGAAGAAAACTATAGCAATGAGAACAACCACAACAGGAGGAAAATCCCTGCTGCTCACCTGACGTTCTGATTTGCTCTCCAAATTCCCTATTGTCCAACAGCTCAAATTTCTGTAGCTCTATTTCTGCACTGTCAGAAGATAATTTAAAATATCTTCTGCCAGCATGGACATAGTGCTCTCACTCTTATAAGCCTACAATTTACATCTTTTAAGATTAAAATACGTGACCGGTTGCAGCAGGGGAAGTAATGTGAACTTCACAGAATTCTGCAAACTGCTGCTTTGAGACCAGAAGACGGGCCAGCAGGTTCAATCGCTATTCATTTGATCTTAAGATTTTGCTATGTCAGGGAGAAATACTGTGTTTAGGGACAGGAGGCTCAATCTGCTGCTGGCCAACAAACTAACTGCGTAAAGTGCAATTTGCTATCTGAATAAAGAAATATTTTGGAATCACAGTTGGACTTGGATATTTGGTGCCTGTGCTGAGAAGCAAATTCAATATATTAAAAGATTTACTCCATCTTTCTGCTTATAAAATACCTCCCCAAACTATAATGATGCAATGTACTTGAGGGGGGAAGGGGATTGCTGAGAATTCACACAACACATTCCTGATTGTAACTATTTTCTTTTTTTTTCAGTTTTTTGCCAAATCAAGTACCATTTATAGATAAAAGCTGGGGAAAAAACATAGTGTTTCAAAGCTTAATGGACCTTATGAGCATTTTCAGCTTATATTCTAGACAAAATGACTAATGTTGGTTAGGAAGGAGCAGTTGGTGAGTAGAAGGGCTGAAACTGCATCTGATTTTTCTCACTGGAGATCATTTATTAGCAACTGGAGGCAGCAGGTAACAGTTGATGACTGAGTAGCTTTCCATGTGCTATTTCATGGGTTTCATTCGATATGTTATCATTTACACAGTGTGAAGTTTAGTAGCTAGCTCGGCAAGAGTGAAATATTTCCATTTTAAAAAACCAAGCAGTCTAATAGAAGCTATTCATCATGGAGAGATTCCTAACCATTTTCTTTTTTTGTTTTTTTTTTTTTGGTTGCTCTGACTCCGTCTCCTCATCTTTCAATTGTGATGATGGTTGTATCTACCCCAAAGGGTTGTTTATAAAGGAGTGTTTTATGAAGACGTGTAAAGCATATGTACGTAGGCACATGATAATTAGTGCATATGTGCTTGTTATCGTTAGAGCCTTTCTGTTCTAGAAAAAAAAATTAAAACTTAACCAGTTGAAAATGATTTTATTATTGAAACAAAAAACAATTTCTGAGAGTTTGATATTGAAACTCCAACTAAAAATCTTAATTTTTCTACTTAAACAATTGTAATATATAGTGGAACTATACGTAACTTTGTATTTTCCAAGTCCCCTGTAAATGTGTTATTATAGTTTAATAAATGAAAAAATAAGAAATATAAAAAGAAAAAGAAATAAGATTGGGGCCTTCCCTAGTGGCTCAGGGGTAAGAATCCATCTGCCAGTTCAGGAGACATGGGTTTGATCCCTGATATGGGAAGATCCTACATGCCAAGGAACAATTAAGCCTGTATTCCATAACTACTGAACCTGTGCCCTAGAGCACAGGCACCGTAACAACTGAGCCCATGTGCTGCAACTACTGGAGCCTGTGCGCCCTTACAGCCCGTGCTCTGCAATGAGAAGCCATGACAATCTGAAGCCCGTGCACTGCAACTAGAGAGTAGCCTCAGCTCACCACAACTAGAGAAAGCCCTCGCAGCACCAAAGACCCAGTGCAGTCAAAAAAAAAAAAAAACATGGAATGGTGCTCTGTTTCACATATGACAATACACATGTCTCAATGCCATTCCATGTTCGATGCATGTGACAAGGGCTCGGGGCCGGGGCAGTGGGATGATCCAGAGGGATGGGAGGGGGAGGGAGGTGGGTGGGGGGTTCGGGAAGGGGAACACATGTAAACCCATGGCTGATTCTTGTCAATGTATGGCAAAAACTATTACAATATTGTAAAGTAATTAGCCCCCAAGTAAAATAAATAAATTTATAAAAAAAAAAAAAAAAAAAAAAAAAAAAAAAAAAAAAAAAAAAAAAAAAAAAAAAAAAAAAAAAAAACCCAAAAACTCAAATGAATTTTCCCTGTGAAGAAGACAGCCAGTGCTGTTTCCATGAAGAAGCAACGTGTCTTAAAGTGCAACTAACTGTTTAGATTATGGTTTCTGTAACACCAACAGGCTTCAGCTGGGATTCACTTGAAAGACTGAGGCAAAATAATGAAACAGAGAAGTCACTGGCATGACTTGCCCTCCTGTTTGTCACTGAACCTGTACTTTCTGGGCCAAACATCTTACAAAACATTAGTTTTAATTGTCTTCTTTAGGGGAGGGGGAATAGGGCAAGAAAAACATGGGGAAGAAAATTCTCATTAAATTCACTGAATTATATATTACAGATATTTTTCCATGGAATGTTGGCATCCTGAAAGTAATACTTAAATAATTTCCCAGCATGGTATAATCTATGCCTGCACATATTTTGCATAAGTTATTACCTTCCATCAAGGAATGAAAATGAGAATTGTTTAAAATGGGATATGCTTGATAGTGAATCAAATTTCCCTAGTATGTAAATTATTTCCTGGGAGTGAATAAGGCACATTGGGAGCAATTTAATAAATGATACCCTGGAGGGCTGAATGGATTAATGAACCTGATTATCCTTCTCCTGCAGAAGGAGAAAACTGTCACTCTGCAGTTAGCTGAAAATGAGCTCTCCATAGTGTCACTTCAAGGTATTTTGTGGGGTGAGAAGAGATAAATATAGGTGCCCCATTTAATACTTCTTGGAGTAGAGCTACTTTATGTGGTTACTTTCTTTCTTTCTTAGTATGGTGTCATTAGCAAAAGAGCACATATAGTCTCACTGGGGCAGAGAGTGAACTAGTCTGTTAAAAAGTACACCTACTCTGGTGCTGTGGAGCTTAGCCTAAGGTGAATGCCACCGTCTTTCCTCCTAAATCCTGATGCTTAAGGCTGCACTTCGTTTCCTCCACAAATCTGCATAGGTATTTTCCCATAGAGCACTCTGTGGTATGGGCTTAGTGCCCTTTGTCGGCCACAGACAAAAGATGTATGTAAGTCTCAACAAGAAAACAAAGTCTCTTATCTTTTCATTAAAAATAGCTTATTAGATTGATACTCATGTGTGACAAATTACTACAAACGTAGAAGCTTAACACAACAAAACACCATTTTATTGTCTTGGTCATTTCAGGCCGCTATAACAAAAACACCATAGGCCAGGTGACTTAAACGATAGACATTTATATCTTACTGTTCTGGAGCCTGGGAAATCCAAGGCCAAGGTGCTGGCCAATTCAGTTCTTGGTGAGGACCTTTCTTTACAGATGGAGGATGCCTTCTTGGTGAGTTCTCACACGGTTTCTGCATCCTTTTGTGTGTAGGTGCTCTTGCCTCAGTTGTGTCTGACTCTTTGCGATCCCATGGACCATAGCCCACCAGGCTCCTCTGTCCATGAGATTCTCCAGACAAGAATACTGTAGTGAGCTGCTATGCCCTTCTGCAGGAGATCTTACCAACCCAGGAATCAGGAGGGATGACATCTTGGTGAATTCTTACATGGTGGAGAGAGAGAGAACTTGCTTTTTTCCTCATCCTGCTACGAGGACACAAATCCCATCATGGGGGCTCCATGCTCACAACTTCATCTAAACCTAATCGTCTCCTAAAAACCCCACCTCCTAATTGCATCCTATTTGGGGTATCAAAGTTTTGGGCCTATGTAAAGAATCTTCTAGGCTGTCCTTCAAATTCTTTCTTTTCCCATATCGTTCAACATTAAAGAAAAAAAAATCAATACCAACATATACCTATCCAAAAAGAGAAAAAAAAGTGACTTATAAGCTACTCAATCTAAAAACTAAGAAGAGAATGGGAGAAGTAGATCTATACTTAAACAATAAAATGCAGACTATATTCATTATTGTAACAAGGAACATACAATTATTTTATAGTAAGAACAAGGACAGATTAATTTCAAGAGAGTTGTAGAGGAAAGAGGAAAAGTTGGAGATCAGTTGATGGAGGACAAACTGGATGGGAGCCAGGCTTTCAAAGTTATGTGAGATTTTAACAGAGATATTCAGAGTGAAGATTTATAACATTTTAGAATATTTATCCAATTAATCATTGACTATTTAAGCAACACTTTTGTGCACTGAAATGTATATGGCACTACATTATTGAGTGCTGAGTATATACCAGGAACATGTGGTTGAACAGGCCACATATATTAACTCACTAGATAATTCAAACAACTCTAAATGGGGAAGCACCATGATCAGAGAAGCAATTATGGGCCAAAATAAGAGAGAGGACATTTTTAAAGTCTTCCTCAATGATATGACCCCTGAGTTAAATTTTGAAGGAGGTATAGGAATTGTTCAGCAATCAAAGAGGGGTAGAACAATTATGTACTGATATATAAGTCACCCAAGCACTGGAGAGCAGGGTACATTTGATAACAGTAAGTTCTTCAATTTTATTAGAACTTGGCTGTGCGGATAAGAGACTTCTATAAGCAAATGTGATAATTTAATGTGATTAAGAAGAGGTACTTCCTTCAAGCAGACATACTGTCAAAAAGTACCCCTCCTCCTGCTACCTGTAACCAAGGTATAAAGCTTCTAGAGTGGAATGGAAGCTAAATTTCAGATCCTGTTTATCCTGATGACCATAATGCCCAGAAAAATCATGACAAATTTATCCAAATCCCTCACCCCAGAAATTCTGATTTGGAGCACAAGGGAAGTAGAGAAATTCAGAGATGGAGTTTAAGGGAAACAAGTCAGTTAATAGCTAATGAAATCTGATAAGAAATTGTGTAGCAAGACGCCAAAGTTAATTCTACAGGGAAATAGTACAAAGTTATGTAATAAATATCTAGGCATGAAGATCCTGCTTCTCAACTGCAGTCTTCTGAGGAATCAGATCCCTTGTCAAGAACCTTGAGCCACCTTAACACAGAAGAGTAGATTAGAAAGAACACGCTATCTGTGAGTTTTGTGTCAAACTTACAGACCTGAATCTACCTTACAGAGTCCCAGTAGGCCTCACAATAAGTTTTCTGAGTAAAAGGGACATGGACATGACCTTGAGAACCATCAAGGAACATACGTGGAATGGGACCTTGAAGCCAGAGTAAAGCATTCAAAAATAAATAAATAAAGGAACTAGCAAGGTGACTGTGATCTCACCTTGACATCACTGGCTGGTGATGTCAGTTTGGATCAATGACCAGGATTAAGCTGAAATGCTGTCTCTCCTCCAGGTCCTCAGGCAAAATCAGTTCAGCTCAGTTCAGTCACTCAGTTGTGTCCAACTCTTTGTGACCCCATGGACTGCAGCATGCCAGGCTTCCCTGTCCATCACAAACTCCTGAACTTGTTCAAACTCATGTCCATCGAGTCAGTGATGCCATCCAACCATCTCATCTTCTGCTGTGCCCTTCTCCTCCTGCCTTCAAGCTTTCCCAGCATCAGGGTCTTTTCCAATGAGTGAGTGAGTGACTGAGTGGAATGACTGAGTCCTGTTATGAGCATAGTAGTGGTAGTTGAAGGCCTGGAGATGAGATGACTCACAAGGTATAGAAAGGTAAAAAAGAAGTTCAAAATAGAACACTAGAAGGTAGGGAAACACATGACCCAGAGAAGAGAATGAAACAAGTCACAGTGGAAACACCGCTTTCCAGGTGGACATGGAAGAACATAGTTTCACAAAGAAAAGAAAAGATCAACAGTGTAAGTGTCAAAGAGTTCAAGTATGATAAGGACTAAAATGTGTCTATTAGAATAAGCAAAGAATAAGACAGTGTTGACCTTTGTGAAAAATTCAATAAAAATGGTAAGGGCAGAAGTGAAATTACAGGAAGCTGTGATATGGGTGGGAGGTTAGCCATTCATCCTTCAAGTATTTCCATCATGAAGAGAAGGAGGGTTGGAGAACAGGTAGAAAGGTCAAAGTCACCAGAGTATATTCATAGAAGGGACAGTATCATCCACAAGGGACAAAATTAGTTTTTTAGCAAAGGAGTGGGAGTGAAAAAACTTTTACTTTTTGTGTATACAGCACTGTGATACACGTAGAACTCTAAGAGAGATAGAGTATATCTGTGGTATTAAAACTTCATGGGGTAAAACTAAGAAAAACTGTCTAAAAGTTTCCATAAGGGGATAATAATAACAGCAACAAGAATAATAATTAAGAAACACTTGTGTAAAGCAGTGATGTTTGCAGAAAAGGAAGTATTGGAAGATGGAGGAAAATAAAAGTATTTATAGTCAGTAAAAATTTTATGAAAAAGTTGGGATTCAAAAGTACCAGATAATGAGAAAAAGATTAACCTTTAGGAAGTATACATGATAACTCTTTGAAAGAAAGAAAGGGTAAGAATGTGTGTAGAAACCCATATTTTGTAAATGAGAGGGTCCTGTTTAATGTCTTTTTTCTTCTTGCTTCTAAGAAATAAAATCATTCACTCAGACTGAGGGATCAAGAAGTCAGGAAGGAGAGATCAGAAGTTTAGAACATGTTAAACTATGATGGAGAAAATAGTGTGGTAGGCAGAGTTCTGAGATGGCCTCCAAGACTCCTACTCCTTGGAGTACAAGTACTGTTTTAGTTCTCTCCCCTTGGGTGTGGACTTCCCAGATGGTGCTAGTGGTAAAGAAACGACCTGTCAATGCAGGAGATATAAGAGACAGCACAAGTCCGACCCCTGGATTGGGAAGATTCCCTGTAGGAGGGCATGGCAACCTACTCCAGTGTTCTTGCCTAGAGCATCCCTTGAACAGAGGAGCTTAACAGGCTACAGTACATGGAGTTGCAAAAGGGCTTTATAATCTTCTTAAAAGCTTCCCTGGTCTTTCCCATTCACAGTACAAACTGGCCTTATTCTGTTGGAATTATAGTTTGACTTGAACATATACAGTAAACAGTATCCCCTCAACCCATTTATATTCTCTTTCAACTAAAGAAGCAGATCCAGGATTTACCAATGCAGAAGGTCTCTGGTGTTTCTTTGGTTAACACATTGAAGATTTTCTCTGTGTTTGGAGAGCGGTGGGCTGTCCCGAGGTCCTTATACTGAGAGTTCAGCTCTGCTCAGATGTCATACAGCATGTGTTTGTCACCATAGCCCCGGAGGCTACAACCCACGGGGACACAACTGAGCAACTAACACTTTCACTTTCTTTTCTGGGTGTGGGAAGGGCTAGAAAATAGATTAATTTTGCTCTCAAGATTAGATTAATTTATATGACAAAGGAAAGGATTTAAATATGGAATTAATGCCCCAAATGCTTTTAAAGAGTCCAAAGAAAGATTATGCTGGGTGGGCTGATCCAATCAATCCTTTCAACCTTGATTGGGACTTTCCTGAATGAAGAATTTCAAATTTCTGTTAAGTTTCTCCTGTTGGCCTTGAAAAACTGAACAGCCATTCTGTGAACCACTATGGAATGTGTTGACATGATAGGGACCTGTGAGTGGCCTGTAGGAGCTGAGTACTCCTTGGTAGACATTTAGCAAGAAGATGTGTAACTTAATTATACGACCACCAGGAAAAGAATTCTGCCAGCAACCCAAATATGCCTAGAAGAAGATCCTGCCTTAGTTAAGCATCCAAAAGAGAATTTAGTCAGTGAGACTAGAATCAGTCTGCACAGCTACAGAATAATTTTCCAGAATCACTTAGTCACCTAGAGGTGTGAGTGTGTGCTAAGTCGCTTCACTCATGTCTGACTCTTTGTGATCCTACGGACTGTAGCCTGCCAGGCTCCTCTATCCATGGGATTCTCCAGGGAATAATACTGGAGTGGGTTGCCATGTCCTCCTCCAGGGGATCTTCCTGACCTAGGGATTGAACCCAAGCCTCTTGCATCTCCTGCACTGGCAGGTGGGTTTTTTACCACTAGCATCACCTGGGACACCCACTTAGAGCTGAAGAAGGAGGAATTAATTGCAATTTTTCTAGGAAAGAGTGGTAGAAGAGAAAGAGAGGGAAGTCAAAGAAGACAAAAAAGGGTGATGCTGGCAAAGAAGGGGTTTAAGTAATGAAACCTCAGAGGGACTCTGCTACTTGTCAGGAGTGTGATGATAAGAAATTTCCCTCTGCCATAGTTTCCTCATCTACAAAATGGGACAATAATAATAAATGCCTCATGGAATTGTTGTGAATACTTAAGACATTTGTTAGGTAGTTAGAATAGGAAAAAAGAGTCCAGAATGGTGGTGGCTAAAAGACAAAGAAAGGAAAAAGCCCATGAAAATAGAGCAAAAGAAGGTCCAGGACCTGAGTGAGAATCTCAGGTAAAACAAACAACCCTCCTGGCTAGCCCAGTTTACATAGGGCAGGCTCAGGGGAAGGAGAAGAAATCATATAAAAGGAGGAAGCCAAGACAGATTGAGGCCTCTCTTCTCTTCTCTTTTGGGTCACCCCACCCTTCACACCTTGAGGATGTATTTTCCTTTGCTTGCCAAATAAAACTGAGCTGTAACACCGGCCCATCCATCTCTTCAAATTTTGCTGTGGTGAGACAGAACTGAGGAAATTACAAACTCCTCTTACACATTTAAAGAAAATACAATAGTGCCTGCCTGTGGTAAGCCCTTCAGAACTGTTAGATAGTGGTTAAGGGAATAGTAATGTAGTGATAGTATTATAAGCTGAGTGAATGGAAAAAGGAAGATGAGATGAGAGTGGACAGATGAGAAGAAAATAGAAATTAAAGGATGGCTGGCATGAAAGCAGAGGGTCAAAGAGAAAATATGGGCAGTGCCAAGAAATGAGGGACCCTAAGGAAATCATAGAGTGTGATATCGGATTTACAATTTGGAAAAGAAGAGTATGTAAACAAAAGAATGGAAAACAATTCCAATCCAGTTTTCCAAAGAAGCAGTTGCTGACCTAGCATGTACCCTGAAAGAAATTCAGGATGAATGGCATAAGGCCCTCTGTGTTTCAGGAAAACAGGTGAAATAGACCCTATTTCTGAGCCTATGCCTCAGAGGCTAAATAGCTTCCACTCTTGCTAATTCTGTGACTGTCCTACAAAGAAGTACACACAATGAGAAATGTGAGGCATAAACCTTCTGCTGCCCTGGTCCACAATCCAGCAAGGGCCTCAAATGTGAGTGAAACCTTCCCAGGTCAGTTAACCATCAGCCGACCCACCAGCTAATGACATCCCATGAATGAGCCCATCAGAGTCAATCAAGTTGGCTCAGACTACAGTAGATGAACTGGCTAGCCAACATAAAATGGTGGGCTAAATAAGCATGTTATTTGGTGCCCCTCTGTTTTTAAATAGTTGGTGCAGACATAGTAATCCAATTAGAGAAAACAGTATTTTAATTATATACTCAATATGAACCACCTAAATGATAAAGGTGCTAAAATAGGCAAACATAGAAACAAAGTAAAGATGTAACACAATTTCTTAGGTTGTATTAATTGAAATAAAATGTACAGAACAATAATGATAATCATTCTAGGCTGCATTCTCACAGTCATGCTACAGATGAGAATTGAATATTAAAATTCAACATTTTATATACATACTAATTTATTGATGCATATGCAAGTAAAGTAGCCAGGATTTTACTCATAAGTCTCCATCATTCATTTTTTCTACAATATAGAGATATGAAAATTTATTAATAGGAGAACAATCTCCAATGTCAGATTTAACATGTCACAGAGAATTGAACTTACATTCTGCATGACTCTGAAACAATGAAAAAACTTTTGTATATATATGTTTTTGGGGGAACAAATATTAGTTTAATCCGAACAGAAATATTCAAGCAATTAAAATTCAAAGGCTTCCCTGGTGGCTCAGTGGTAAAGAATCCGCCTGCCAATGCAGGAGACACAGGTTCAACTCCTGTTCAGGGAAGATCCCACTTGCCATGGAGTAACTAAGCCCATGCTCCACAACTATCGAGCCTGTGCTCTAGAGCCTGTGAGCCAAAATTACCGAGCCCGATTGCCACAATTACTGAAGCCTGTGAGCCCTAAAGCCCATGCTCTTCAATAAGAGAAGCCTCCACAATGAGAGGCCTGTGCATCGCAACTAGAGAGTAGCCGCTGCTCTCCATAACTAGAGAGAAAGCCTTAACAGCAAGGAAGACCTAGCATAGCCAAAAAAGTAAATAAATAAATTCAAAAGGGAATGATCTGTAACTTGGTAGAGGGCCCCCCTCACAGGAAGCACAGTAATC
Source organism: Giraffa tippelskirchi (assembly GCF_054371585.1). Taxonomy (NCBI): domain Eukaryota; kingdom Metazoa; phylum Chordata; class Mammalia; order Artiodactyla; family Giraffidae; genus Giraffa; species Giraffa tippelskirchi. The sequence continues at coordinate 59,591,751 of NC_137275.1, read as the reverse complement.
AGTGTTAAGGATAGAACTCTAACAGCCCTTCCAATGTGGAAATGTTATCATGTTACATGCACTTTCTACCCAACACAAGGGACAGAATGGTCTTTAAGCTTGATCACATTGTTAATCAAGAGGACACCATGTCCCAAACTGGAAGTTCTATGGCTTGAAGTTCTGGGGATATAGAAGATTGAGGGGGAAAGAGAAAATAAAATGGGAAAGCATCCCAAACTCAAACTTCTTTATTTTCTCTTCTGTCAATTGCCAGCTAGCAATTGAGTTTACCTAGTCCATTCTCAGTTCAAGTACGATTGAGTCAGAGAACTTGTATCACAATATTCAAATGGGGAGAAAACCCCAAATAATCAGAGAATAGGACAGAGCTGGTCATAACTAAATGCTTGGTTTGATGGCCTCTGCTGTAAAAATTACAAGGGCTCAGTGAAACAAAACAATTTTATAGAGATAGTAGCATCTAAGAAAATTTTAAAATAAACTGAACCTTGAGTTTAGCTTTAAAAGATAGAAAGAAGGTATATTTAAATTTAGCTTCCTAAAGGTTATATCAATTCAAACAGAATGTAATAACAATGGGTAATATTTATGATTACTTAATAAGTACATGGAGAAGGAAATGGCAACCCACTCCAGTACTCTTGCCTGGGAAACCTCATGGATGGAGGAGCCTCGTAGGCTGCAGCCATGGGGTCGCGAAGAGTCAGACACGACTGAGCGACTTTACTTTCACTTTTCACTTTCATGCACTGGAGAAGGAAATGGCAACCCACTCCAATATTCTTGCCTGGAGAATCCCAGAGACGAAGGAGCCTGGTGGGCTGCCGTCTATGGGGTCGCACAGAGTCGGACACGACTCAAGCGACTTAGCAGCAGTTAGCGGTAAGTACATAAAACTCTGCCCGTTGTATCCATTTATCTCACTTCTAACTTCAAACAATCCTATTACATATGTATCCATATCTCTCCATTTTAGACATAGACTCAGAGAACAAAATGCTTAAGCAGTTTGCCTAAGGTTGCACTGCTAGTGAAGATCAGAGTCAGCAATCATCCTCATTCAGCCAGACCCCAGACTCCACGTGTTTAATCAGTAGAGTACTGCCTCAGGGCAAAAATCCTGTGCCAGACACTGCACTAGGCTTAGTGCAAGACACTGAACTAAATATTTCTAATTGAATGTCTAAAGACTATCACAGAATTAGAAGGACCAATATGGAACAACTGAATACATTGAAAAGAGAGTTTGGTAAATTTCAAAATGTACAAACCAAATGCTATGGGACAACCAGTGGGTGAGATCAGTCTGGCTGATGAGCTTAGACAACTTCATGGAGGAGGGACAATTTACCTTTGATTTTGAAGGAGGGGTATATTTAAAAGCATTTTTATCACTGACAATTTAGGAGAGACAGATGATGTTTTGTTGCTATGGGATAAAGCAAAAACCCCAGGGGGAATTGAAAGAGGATTTTTTTCCTCCTGTTCATAAGGCAAAGCATGCTCTGCTACCAAAAATGAAAAACCAAGTGCATGATCTCTTAGATTCCTGTGGATTTCTTTTACTAAGAGACTATTGTATTTCACACATGCTGCAATACATTAAAGTCTATCTCACACACAACTTTTTAAAAATTGTGTATGTTTTTTATATAATGCATCACTGCCAGAGGATTAATAAAATTAACATTGTAGGGTACAGTTATGTACTTAAGAACTATATATGAGTTCTTATAGAAGAATCTCCAAAAGAAGTTAGATCAATAGTACTTTAAAATCTGCAAACACGTTCAAGTGAGATTTTAAAAGCAGCCAAAATACTTTTAAAATCCATTACTAAGTTATCTTTTTTTTTTTTTTCTTCTCAGCCATAGACAAAGGTTTCCTTTCTTAGCATCACATAAAACAACAATGCCTAACTTCACTTTCAAATTAGAAACCCTTGCCCCCACCTCATCCCTTCTAGATAAAGTTTTAATGGAAAAGTGCATTGTTGGAACCAGCCTGTCACGTCTACTTGGTAGTTCAGTCTCCCATGAAACTTTCAGGGCCTTTTGGGTCATCTGCTTTATGTGCCACTGGCCTCGTTCACATCCCCAAGGTGTACCACACCATCCACAAAACTGACATCTCTGATGGAATGTCTCATGCTCAGTAATGCCTTCTTCCTAGAGATGTCCCTTTGGACAAAGACCAGAAAGTAGATAGGGTAGCAGAGACAGAGATGAACATAAAATATGAGCCTAAAAGAATACAAAACTAATTCTTTAAAGCTTGTAAATGTCATGCTATGATAAATGAACTTAACTGAGAAATTGGGGATTATTTAAACTTGGTGCCAGGATTATGATATGGTAATATATGTGCTGTATCAATGGCAAATAAAAACAATCAAGACAGTGAGAAAATAAAGGAAAGGAAATCAATTTATGATCTTGTAATGATTCAAATATGTGCTGAACATAGTCAAAAAGAGATGGCTGAAGTAATAAATAGGATGGATGAAAAGGAGCTGCAGAAATAGCATAAATAGAAGGTGATGCCATCACTAAGAATTGGTTAAGAGCAGAAAATAGCTAAGATTTTCAGCCTGGGAGGCTAATGAGTCTAATTCACTCAGGAAAACCTTACTAAGTATTCAAAATGTGCTCAGGAAGAGGTAATTGGATTCAGAAATGAAAGCCATAATCCTTACTATCAGATAGCTTGCAGTTTATCATGGCAGATCAGTAGTTGGAATAATAAAAATTAATAATAAGTGTAAGTATTGGAGCTTCAGCAATGTTTTGTATGTTTAAAAATAGGGACATAGTGTGAAAGTATGGTATTCAGGAAGAGCTTAAACAAATAGGCTACAACTGAGTGAATTATAGAGAATAAGTGTGTATCTATTTTCTAGAAATAGATAAAAGAAGGGTATACTTAGAAGAAAGTCAATATTTTTCAAATAGTTGTTGCCGGGGGTGTGGGGGATGAGAAACACTCACATTTTTAAAGCTATTATTCATACCTAGAGGTTAGAATTTAGGGGAAGAAGGAGAAAAAAGTAAAATATTGGGTGATCAGGGAGATTTTCAAGAAAGATTTCTGTAGATAACGCCTTGAATCAATGGAAAACCTAAAAGTATTTTCATCAAGGAAGTTCAAGAATCAGATTTGTACCTCAACATGATTTTGGACAGCATCATGGGGAGCTGATTCAGTGTTGGTCAGACTTGAGATGGAAGACTAGCTGGGAGAAGATGCTGTAAGAGAGGGGAGAAGCAGTGAGGACTTTTACTAATAGAAGGCAGGGAGAAAGGGAATAGAGGCTAGTTCAAAATGGTGTGTTGAAAGGATGTAATCAGTAGTATATGATGATTAAAAATATATGCTGAGATTCTAGTCCTTCAGAAAGCTCCCCTCACCTCTAATAAGGCTAACCAATGTCTCTTAGGTGGCAGAGACATCTGCCTGCCCTGCTCCTCCCCTCATGCTTTCCTTAATAACACGACTTCATTTGAAGTAGCAATGGAGATGCCAAAAGGATAGCATCCCCTTCAGCATGATGTAGCCAATTAGAATTAAAGGAACAGGACTTTTGGTGTCTTCAGGAATATTATTGAAAGGTTTTAACTCCTATGGTATGCACCTCTTCTGTCTTTTCTCTGCTTTGTTTTCTGCTGTCTGGAACTTAGACTCAATGGCTGAAGTCCAGCATCTTTCATGAACTGAGGAGAGATCTTGAGTTGACAGCTATCTTGGACAGCTCAGGCTGCTATAACAAAGCACCACAGCCTGGGGGGCTTATAAACAACAGAAATGTATTTCTCATAGTTCAGGAAGCTGCAAGTCTGAGATCAGGGTACCAGCCTGGGTGGGTTCTGATTAGAATCCTCTTCTGGGTTGTAGACTGCCAACTTCTTGCTGGATCCTCACATGGATGAGAGCAGACACAGGAAGGGATATCTCTCATGACTCATAAAAACACTAACTGTACTTGTGTGGGCTCCACTCTTATAAACTCATCTAATCCTGATTACTGCCCAAAGGCCCCACCTCCTAATATCAGTATATTGGGGAGATAAATTTTCAAAATGTTAACTTTTTTTCAGAGACATAAATGATGTATCTTTTACCCACTATGCTTAATATTTTTGTTACTTTCCATCATCTAAAATTATTTTCTGCTATCCAAAAGGCTACAAACAATAAATGCTGGAGAGGGTGTGGAGAAAATGGAACCCTCTTACACTGTTGGTGGGAATGCAAACTTGTACAACCACTATGGAGAACGGTGTGGAGACCCCTTGAAAAACTGGAAATAGAACTGCCAAATGAGCCAGCAATCCCACTGGTGGGCATACACACCAAGGAAACCAGAATTGAAAGAGACACGTGTACCCCAGTGCTGTTCATCGCAGCACTGTTTATAATAGCCAGGACATGGAAGCAACCTAGATGTCCACCAGCAGACGAATGGATAAGGAAGCTCTGGTACATGTACACAATGGAATATGACTCAGCCATTAAAAAGAATACATTTGAATCAGTTCTAATGAGGTGGATGAAACTGGAGCCTATTATACAGAGTGAAGTAAGCCAGAATGGAAAACACCAATACAGTATACTAACACATATATATGGAATTTAGAAACATAGTAACAATAACCCTATATGTGAGACGGCAAAAGAGACACAGATGTATAGAACAGTCTTTTGGATCTGTAGGAGAAGGCGAGGGTGGGATGATTTGAGAGAATAGCATTGAAACATGTATATTATCATATGTGACACAGATCGCCAGTCCAGGATCGATGCATGAGACAGGGTGCTCAGGGCTGGTGCACTGGGATGACCCAGAGGGATGGGATGGGGAGGGAGGTGGGAGGAGGCTTCAGGATGGGGAACACATATATACCCATGGCTGATTCATGTCAATGTATGGCAAAATCACTACAATATTGTAAAGTAATTAGCCTCCAATTAAAATAAGTAATATTAAAAAAATAAAATAATTTTCTTTGTTACTTATCCATTGTCTACCTTCTTCTTACTAGCTCCTAAGCACTATGAAAGAAGTTACTATTTATCTTGCTTATCATTATATCCCAAGCAACCAGCACAGTACAAAGTATAAAAAGGGCAGTCAATATACACGCTTTGATGACTAAAGGGATGAATAAGGTGGATGGGGATATGGAATAAATCAAATACTGGTTTCTGCCTTCAGAAGCTACCTCAGTGATTTAAACAGTTTTCAAATGGACAAAAACTGCAGATCTGAGGAAAGAATGAATTCAATTTTTATCATTTTGAACCTGAGATGTCTATTTCACATCCAGGTTGAATCATCCAGTAAAAGTCAGGTATATAAATTTAGAGCTCAAAAGTGTGTTCTGAGTTTGGGAACAACAGTATTGTTAACCATCAGTATACTGGGGATAATTTGAAGTCTAGGGAACTGATGAGGTTGTATAAAGAAAAGCATTGCAAGCAGAAGTCAGAGAAACATAATATGATGTGCAGTCGAAGAGGAGTTAGAAAGGCAAGAAAAGGGGAAAAAACCTCTTGCACAAAAGCCAGGGTAGTATTGAAAGTAAATAAGAGTGGTAAACACACTCAAATATAAAAAATAAATCAGCCTTTGAATTTCACAATTAGAAGACATCTATAAATATCAGGCCAGAAGTAGATTTTGTGGAGTGAAAAGGCAAAAGGACATGGAAACAAAATTGAGAAAGTAGACCACTTGTTCATTAAATTATAACAGGAAGGCAATGAGAAAGACATAGCAGGATTAAGAAGAAAAGATGGGGTTAAGAGAGTTATGTTTATTTTCAAATGAGAGCCATTTGGATAAATTTTTTATCTAACACGGGCTTCCCTGTGGCTCAGTTGGTAAAGAATCTGCCTTTACAATGTGGAAGACCTGGGCTCGCCCCTGGGTTGGGATCCCCTGGAGAAGGGAAAGGCTGCCCACTCCAGTATTCTGGCCTGGACAATTTCATGGACTGTATAGTCCATGGGGTCACAAAGAGTTGGACACGACTGGGCAACTTTCACTTTATCTAACACAAAGTAAGCAGCAACAACAAAAAAAGAAGCTGAAAATATGGGAAGAAGGAATTTTGATGGAATAAAATCTCTCAAGATCCTGAAAGCAACATCTTTGGAGTGAGATGTTTTGTAATTCTAAACTTGCAAGTAGGAAAGAGAAAGTTACTTTTATAGATCTAAATTCTGACTCAATTCTTGGTCCCAATTTGCACGGGCTTTTTGAAAACTATAACGGAAATGTTCAGCCTGACATTTTATATGGAATGATTTCTTCTTCTCAATCCCTGAAGAATATGAAAGGTGACTGGCTCCTTTCCTTGATGTGGAGTCAATACTTCCAAAATGTTTCCTGTGAGACTAAGATGTTATTAGGACTAAAGCTAAAGTCTGCATGGGATTGATGATTTCTCGGTTTTGAAAAGATGAATGTGGAAGTTGAGGCTATAATATTTCAGATCTCTAAAGTAGTGATTTTGAAGGATGAAAAAAGAAAGGAAACAAATTTTATCAAATGCCTGATATTTATATTTTTATCAATTCTAAATATGCAGGGATGATAATTTTATTTACACAGAGAGAGAAGTTGAGACATTCAATAACTTATCCTGGGGACAAAGCTAATAAATGGCAAGACAAGATACAAGTCCATTGATAATCATTTGTTTTATGGTAGGAATATGGGCACAGGAAATGGTTGGAGTTAGAGGCAGAGGAATAGAGATGGTGATGGTGGGACCTATGTCCCCTCCCCTTGAATCTAGATAGATTCTATGGCTGCATGACCAATAGCATATGATGCAAATGATAGTTAACAGGCTTCCAGGCCTGGTCCTTAAAAGGCTGGTAACTTGCATTCCTGTCTCTGCTTGCTCCCAGAACATGGTGTAAGGAAACTCCAGTCCTGTGGAGCAAAGCCCAGGCTAGGCTCCCAGCCAACAACACCACCAAATTCCCATGTACAGGAGCCACTTGAAAGTAAGCTCTGCACCCATGTAAGTCTCTCAGTGATCCTTCACAGAGCAGAGATGAGCTATCTCTTTAGAGCAACAACAACAACAAAATTACAGATTTTGAGAAAAATAAAAATCTGCTGCTGTTTTAAGCCAAAAAAAAGATACAAGTCCAATCTCTTTGATTCCAAAGTCTACATCATTCAAGCTTACTTCATGAATTCCTTAAAATTGTCCTAATTGAAATTATTCATCAAGATGTGTACTCCAATGTTGTGCATCCATCATCACATCACTTCCTGTGTAGAATAAATAATTACTTACCTTATTAAGGGTACATCCTGTACCACGGTGAAAAGGAACTGGACTGAGAAGCCAAACAATGCTATGACTTAAAGAATAAGAAAATATCTCAGAATATTTTAATTCTGAATTTACATATTAACCTCACAACATTAGTTCTTGCCAAAGACAATTATATTATTTCTTGACAAAATTCTCAGGTAGTAATTACTGAAAAAAATGATGTTGATTCTTTAGCCTTTACAATCACTCTACTTTTATCTGTATGCTTCATATTACTTAGCTCCTGTACCAGGGAAAGTATTATCCATTAAATATCAATGTTTTGAAAGTAACAACTTTGTGAAGTACTGTGTCTCAGTATTGAGCAAATTCTTTGGATTCTAAAAGTAAGAAAGCTTACTTATTTAAGTCAAGTCTTAGTGAATTAAATAAATCAAAAACCAAAAAGGAAATTTCTAGTCAAATAAAAATACAAAAGAATACAAAACCATTTCTTTGGTTTATTTTCATAAAGTCAATATTTTGAACCCAGCAATGTGATAAATGAAACACTGGATATTTAAGTAGTTGTTCTATTTAGCAAAAATATTACAAATAGAGACATCTTCATTACAGCAGTAATGTATTGCAGTTGGAAGCCTGGTTCTGAGTCAGAAAGATATGAGTTTAAATACTTGCTTTTTCACTTGCTACTCTGTAATTTTCAATGGTATATTCAAAATTTATTAGCCACATTTACAGAGTCTGAAAAATGGGGATACCATTATGTATCATAAAATTGTGAGAATTAAATAATGTATATCAATAACATATTTACTCTGTATCTGGATCATAATAAGTGTTTAGCTAGGTAGAACCTCTGCTAAAGTAAGATAGGTTAGCAGAATGGCTCAGCACTTAGATTTAGGAATCAGACAATGAAAGCTTGAATCTGCTCTACTGTTTAAAAGCATGATGTATGACAAGTTACAAAAAACTCCTTGGGCTTCAGTTTCTCCATGGGGTCATTTATACTATAAGGTTCTTTTGGGAATGAAGTTAGATAAAGCATGGGAAGCACCTACTGGATGGGGGATTAAATATCATACATCATAGACAATATGTAGCATGTATATGTCTGAGCTTATATTTAAGTGAAAAAGCTGCTTTCAGACTAAATATGTATTATACAATCACAGACACATGCATAATATACAATATACACACATATATATACATATATATATGATATATGATAATGCATCTGTATATTTTTAAATATATGCACACATGTTTGCTATCTATCATGCAAAATTTGGAAGCATTAACTGGAAATCCCAATATTTATTATGTATTCTAACCAACAGTTAACTATGTATTCATATTTCTAATTCAGTTGAATCTTTTTTCCCTTTATTTATATTTTCTGAACAGTTCTTTGTGTCATAAATTATAAGAGAAATGCTAGTTCCACCTTCATGGAAGTTGAACTAATGTAGGAATTTTACATTAAACAAGCATAAATTATGAATAAGTATATTAAAGTATATGGACAAGTAGGAAGAGAAATTTTAGCTGCAAGAAATAAAGAGCACAGCAAAGAGTCTTTAACAATATCAGAGTTCATACTTTTATCTGGAGTTAACAATTTAACTAAATCTTCAGCCCTCTTTTACTTATTTTTGAATCATTTATCTTAGATCTGGATCATGGAATATGAATGGAAGTGACGTATGATATTTATACCATGGAAAATAAAAATATCTCATAAAATCGGTCCATGTTTTATATCCTCACTTTATCTCTCTCTGTATCTGTGTCTATCTCTTTCTCTCTCAATTCACTCTGGGGAAAGTTAGCTGCCTGCACTGAGGGCTGTGAAACAACCTGATGGAGAGGGCCAAGTAGTGAGGAAAGTCCATGGGAACCAACTCTCTTGGAAATAGATCCTTAGTTTTAGTCAAGCACTGAATCTCTGGCTGATACTTTGAAATCTTTGACTTGAACTTTATGAAAAACCATGAGTCAGACCACTTGGCTAGGTCATTCTTAACCCAAAGAAGATGCTGGATGATAAATCTGGGGGTTTCTTTTAAGCTGCTAAATGTTGGAATACTTTGTTACACAGCAATGGGTATATTATTTTTAGTTTTCTGATACCTTGCTTTTGATAACAATGCTATGACTTAAAGAATAAGAAAATATCTCAGAATATTTTAATTCTGAATTTACATATTAACCTCACAACATTAGTTCTTGCCAAAGACAATTATATTATTTCTTGACAAAATTCTCAGGTAATAATTACTGAAAAAAATGATGTTGATTCTTTAGCCTTTACAATCACTCTACTTTTATCTGTATGCTTCATATTACTTAGCTCCTGTACCAGGGAAAGTATTATCCATTTGATAACAAAACCAAACAAACACTTTTAGTAGCAATCTCTAAGTACAGACATTATTATCATGCTAAACCTTAATCCAAGTCTATTCCCCAACTAATAATGATGAAGAAGCTGAAGTTGAATAGTTCTAAGAAGACTTACAAGACCTTCTAGAACTAACACCAAAATGGATGTCCTTCTGATTATAAAGGACTGGTATGCAAAAGTAGGAAGTCAAGAAATACCTGGAGTACAGAAAAATATGGGCTTGGAGTAGAGAATGAAGTAGGGCAAAGGCTAACAGTTTTGTCAAGAGAACTCACTGGTCATAGTAAACACCCTCTTCCAAAAACACAAGAGAAGACTCTACACATAGACATCACCAGATGGTCAATACCAAAATCAGACTGATTATATTCTTTGCAGAAAAAGATGAAGAAGCTCTACAGAGTCAGCAAAAACAAGACTGGGAGCTGACTGTGGCTCTGATTACAAACTCCTTAATGTCAAATTCAGATTTAAATTGAAGAAAGTAGGTAAAACCACCAAACAATTCAGGTATGACCTAAATCAAATCCCTTATGACCATATAGGGGAAGTTACAAATAGATTCAAGGGATTAGATGTGGTAGAATGCCTTAAGAACTATGGACAAAGGTTCATGACATTGTATAGGAGACGGTGATCAAGACCATCCCCAAGAAAAAGAAATGCAAAAAGGCAAAATGGTTGTCTGAAGAGGCCTTACAAACAGCTGTGAAAAGAAGAGAAGCGAAAAGCAAAGGAGAAAAGGAAAGATATATCCGATTGAATGCAGAGTTCCAAAGAATAGTAAGGAGAAATAAGAAATACTTCCTCAGTGATCAATGCAAAACAATAGAGAAAAACAATAGAATGGGAAAGACTAGAGATCCCTTCAAGAAAATTAGAGACACCAAGGGAACTTTTCATGCAAAGATGGGCACAATAAAGGACAGAAATGATATGGACCTAACAGAAGCAGAAGATATTAAGAAGAGGTGGAAACAAGACACAGAAGAACTGTACAAAAAAGATCTTCATGACCCAAATAATCACGATGGTGTGATCACTTACCTAGAGCCAGACATCCTGGAATGTGAAGTCAAGTGGGCCTTAAGAAGCATCACTACGAACAAAGCTAGTAGATGTGATGGAATTCCAGTTGAGCTATCTCAAATCTTAAAGGATGATGCTGTGAAAGTGCTGCACTCAATATGCCAGCAAATTTGCAAAACTCAGCAGTGGCCACAGCATGCAGAAAGGTCAATTTTCATTCCAATCCCAAAGAAATGTAATGCCAAAGAATGCTCAAACTACTGCACAATTGCCCTCATCTCACATGTTAGCAAAGTAATGTTCAAAATTCTCCAAGCAGGCTTCAACAGCATGTGAACTGTAAACTTCCAGATGTACAAGCTAGATTTACAAAAGGCAGAGGAACCAGAGATCAAATTGCCAACATGCTTTGGTTCATCAAAAAACAAGAGAGTTCCATAAAAACATCTATTTCTGCTTTATTGACTATGCCAAAGCCTTTGACTGTGTGGATCACAACAAACTGTGGAAAATTCTTAATGAGATGGGAATACCAGACCATACCTCTTGAGAAATCTGTATGCAGGTCAAGAAGCAACAATTAGAACTGGACATGGAACAACAGACAGGATCCAAATAGGGAAAGGAGTACGTCAAGGCTGTCCGTTGTCACCCTGCTTATTTAACTTATATGCAGAGTACATCATAAGAAATGCTGGACTGGATGAAGGACAAGCTGGAATCAAGATTGTTGGGAGAAATATCAATAACCTGAAATATGCAGATGACAACACCCTTATGGCAGAAAGTGAAGAGGAGCTAAAGAGCCTCTTGATGAAAGTGAAAGAGAAAAGTGAAAAAGTTGGCTTAAAACTCAACATTCAGAAAATGAAGATCATGGCATCTGGTACCATCACTTCATGGCAAATAGATGGGGAAACAGTGGAAACAGTGACAGACATTTTTTTTCAGGCTCCAAAATTACTGCAGATGTTGACTCCAGCCATGAAATTAAAAGAAACTTGCTCCTTGGAAGAAAAGTTATGAGCAACCTAGACAGCACATTAAAAAGCAGAGACATTACTTTGCCAATAAAGGTCGATCTAGTCAAAGCTATGGTTTTTCCAGTAGTCCTGTATGGATGTGAGAGTTGGGCTTTAAAGAAAGCTGAGAACGAAAGAATTGATGCTTTTGAACTGTGGTGTTGGAGAAGACTCTTGAGAGTCTTTTGGACAGCAAGGAGATCCAACCAGTCCATTCTAAAGGAGATCAGTCCTGGGTGTTCATTGGAAGGACTGATGTTGAAGCTGAAACTCCAATACTTGGGCCACCTCATGCAAAGAGTTGAATCATTGGAAAAGACCCTAATGCTGGGAAGGATTGGGGGCAGGAGGAGAAGGGGATGACAGAAGATGAGACGGTTGGATGGCAACACTGACTCAATGGACGTGAGTTTGAGTAAAGTCTGGGAGCTGGTGATGGACTGGGAGGACTGGTGTGCTATAGTAAATGGGGTCACAGAGTCAGACACTTTGATTTGGTTTTCAGTCTGTATGCCCTCTGATGGAGAAGGATAAGAGGCTTAAGGAAGCTTCCTGATGGGAGAGACTGACTGAGGGGGGAACTGGGTCTTGTTCTGATGTGCGGGGCCATGCTCAGTAAATCTTTAATCCAATTTTATGTGGAAGGGGGAGGCTGTGTTCCCTCCCTGTTATTTGACCTGAGGCCAAACTATGGTGGAGGTAATGAAGATGTTGACCTCCTTCAAAAGGTCCCAGGCATGCACTGCTACACTCAGTGCCCCAGGCCCTGCAGCAGGCTATGGCTGACCCACGTCTCTGCCAGAGACTCCTGGACACTCACAGGCAAGTCTAGGTCAGTCTCTTGCGGGGTCACTGCTCCTTTCTCCTGGGTCCCAGTGTGCACAAGGTTTGTTTGTGCCCTCCCACAGTCTGTTTCTCGGGTCCTGTGTAAGTTCTCGTGGCTCTATGGTGGGTTAATGGTGACCTCCTCCAAGACGCCTTATGCCATACCCAGGTTTACTGCACCTAGAGCCCCTGCCCCACAGCAGTCCACTGCTGACCTGTACCTCCTCAGGAGACACTCACACACACTTTTGTCTCAGTCTCTGTTGGATCTCTGGGTCCTGGTGTGCATAAGGGATGTTTGAGCCCTCTGAGCATCTCTGGTGGGTATGGGGTTTGATTCTAAATGTGATTTTGCCCCTCCTACTGTTTTGCTGGGGCTTCTCTGCCCTTGGGCATGGGGTATCTCCTCACAGCCGCTCCAGCACCACACAGCCATTGCTCTAGCGCCATGCAGCCACGGTTCCATGAATGTCAATGGATACTTATAATTTCTAAAGATCTTAGCAGTCAAGAATTTTTTTTTATATATGATTAGATAATGTTTTACTGCTTATTCTAAAATAATCCCAGCAATGATTTCAAATTAATTGCCTAGCAGGACTTTAGAGGAAATACTTGTGCACATTATTTTTAAGAGCAAGGGTAAAGGAAATAAAACCCCAGTTTTAATGAAGCTGTATCTTGTAGCTGCCATTGATTAAGTCCGCAACACAGAAAATGAAAGTGATTTTTCAAGGTCAAGGTTACAATATACTGCTCCAAATACATGGATCCTTACCACTGAGTAGTTTCATCCATGAGATCTTAGGCTTCCTGGAGTTAAAGGTATACTGCATGGTATTCAATTGATCTTCAAATAATAGCATGTCTCTAATTCACACTCTAAATTAAACAGCTGAAAACAGAACTTTGAATTTATGGTACTTTTATTTTCATTGAATATCAAAGATGTTACTATTTGCTTTAGGTACATAAAGTCCCTGTCATCATGGAATATTTAGTGAGGTGGGAAAGAAGGGAACTCCCCTGGAATGCTTATAAGATTTTCAATCTTACTGAACTTTGGAAAAGCATTTGATTTTAGGGATCATAGACTACTTGCATGGACTAAAATTATGTTGACCACAAGACTGCTAAGATGTTTTAAAAGGTCATTTGTGTGGAGGTGGGGTGGTGGATTAAGGATATTTTATCTAGAGAATGTGCATTACATTACCAACTAGAAAAGAATGTCAGTAGATAATACTTATATGTAAAAACATTTTTAAACATGGTTTTGGTAATTAGGACTATAGAGATCAGTGGTCTAATGGAAGAATCAGTTCAAGTAACTAAAATTTGTTACCTGTAGGAGGAAGGATTTAGGATAGAAATATATGGGAACAAATAATTTTTTATTTGTTTTTCTTGTCTTGAATTTTTGTTAGGCCATATAGTTCTATTTCATGTTATATAATATGGAGACATATTATCTAACTACAAATAAAAAATATTACTCTAGACTTTGTCTAGCAGTATCTGATAAATATCAATAATAGGCAGTCAATAAATGTTGGTTCCTTTTTGTGAGTCTCCACTTAAATGTCCCAAGAGCATGTAAATAATTTTTATAGTTTAGGATGCAAATATATTATTTTCTTCTTCTTCATGGTTATTTTTCCATCTTTAATGGTTTGGTGGTTTAGTCACTAAGTCGTGTCTGACTCTTGCGATCCGTGGACTGTAGCCTGCCAGGCTCCTCCATGGAATTCTCCAGGCAAGAATACTGGAGTGGGTTGCCATTTCCTTCTCTAGAGAATCTTCCGGACCCAGGGATCAAACCCGGGTCTCCTGCATTGCAGGCAGTTGATTTACCAACTGAGCTATGAGGGAAACTCAAATATTGATGTCAAAAGAAAGAGCAAGTGGCACTCTAAAATGATGGTATTTAGAATCGGGTACGATTTTTCAGAAAAGGTTGCTGGTAAACTTCTTAAACAAGTATGTGGTGAAGCAAAAGGTAGTAAGTGTAGAGATAGCTGCCAGAGGTCTCAGAAGCAGGAATCAATATGATGTGTGGGGTCAACTGCAAACTGACTTTTATGACTTAATTATGGAAATACTTTAAACAAATAACATAAAATGATATTTTTAAGCTTATACAAAATACTATTTTGTTGATATGTTCACTTTGTTTTTGTTAGGGAGTTTAAGAAGCTTCTGCATGTTTCTGAGGAAAAGGTTAAAAAAAATAAAATCCAAATTTGAAGAATATGATTGCTGAATGAACATACACAATAGTTTGAAAGAGAGGCCAAACAACTACTTTATGTTCTGGACTTTCTCATGTAACAGTAACTATATATCTTAGTTTTGCTTCTTTCTTTTCTTTTTATTTTACTTTATTCATTAAAGTAAACAAAATTTCATCTCTGTCTAAAGGAAAAAATTATCTCCTACACTTTTTAAAATGAGATACAATCACAAATTTATCTAGCTGCTAATTTCCTTACACTGATTTGAGTTTACTGGGAAGGCTAAGAGTGGATGATTCACTAGTTTCAGAGGAATAAATGTTTAATTTTTACTCGATCTACTCCAAACATCAAGAACACTAATTAGATAACATTAGAGAAATTTAGTTTAAGTCCCATCTCTGAAATGCTCAGCTCTTTCAGAGGAATATTATATAAATCAAAGAATGCATTTACATATTCCCTGATTCTATAGAAGATTAATCAGTTGATAAGCATGCATACAATAAAATGAAAAAAAAAATATAACCAGATAAAAATTGCCACCAAATATATGGATTAGGATATGGCAGAAAGATATGCAGACCACTATCCTACTAAGTTATTAAAGCTGAACTTCATGAATGGCTTGAGTTTCTAGGACCCCCAAATTAAATGAGAATCATAGTAACGTGGTGCTAGTGTTAAAGATTCCACCTGCCAATGGAGGAGACATAACAGATGTGCATTAAATCCTTGTGTTGGCAAGATCCCTTAGAGTAGGAAATGCCACTCCACTCCAGTATTCTTGCCTGGAAAATTCCATGGGAAGAGGAATCCGGTGTACTACAGTCCATGGGGTCGCAAAGAGTCAGATATGACTGAGCGAATGAGCACTACTGCTACAACAGTAATAGTTCTCAATATTGTAAGTTAGAAGAAATTATAATTTCTTACATGAAAACACATCTTTTTTCTGGAGCTTATGTTTGAAAACTTCTCTTAGTGGTGTTCATGCAAGAAACAGAGCAAAAGGAATAATAATAATAAAAATAACTAAAATTAACTGGTTCTTAGTATATGTAAAATACCATATTAACCATGTAACAGAAATTGTACTACTTAGCTATTAACTTAGTTACATAATTTCTATTTTATAAAGAGGAATAAAAGAGCAAATTTTAAAACTGTATCTAAAATCACACAGCTAAAGGTAGCTGAAAAGTGATTTTATACTTTCTTTTAGTAAATGACATACTCAGTTGCAACCCTATGAATGGAAGATTAAGGTACTAAGGGATGGAGTATTATGTGGGGCAAATAAAGAGAGTACAGGGATTGTAAAGGAAGGGGGACCTAAGAAGTTTATTTGGTTTGATAATTGCCTTATGAAATGTCATTTTTCTTTCTACAATGTAGCTGCTTCAATTAATGAGAATGTCTTCTGCTTTCACTGCAGGCTTTTGAAGATAAGCCAAACCAGCATGCAGCCCAGAGAAATGTACACATTGAAATTAGCATTTTAGTGCTTTAAATATTAAGAGGAAACTTGCCTTATAGTGTACCCTCTAGTTTTTATCCTTCTATAGTCAGCATAATAAAATCTAGAGTGCTAAGACCATGGTATGACTCTTCAGAAAAGGAGGCATCAAGAAAGGAACTCAGTCTTCTGAAAGTCTAAGGACTAGTCTAAAGGTTTCAAAAGCATTATTTTCTTTCATCTGTGACCCAACTGAATTCAAGAGATAAGAGTACCAGATAAGAGTTTAGACCCCAAATTTTGTCATCAACAAAGAGTATTATCTGGCATCAAATGGAATTTATGGTGGGGAATCTAGAATTCTGGTTGTACAGTTGAAATAGTAAGATTTCATTATTTTACCATCTGGACTTTCTTCCTTTGAATATAGTGAAATACCAGGCATGTGCTTACTCTTCAAAATACCTTGACATACATGAAGAAATAAGTAAAATAGGGTGTCTACTGAGAACCTTATAGGAGAAAAGACAAACAAAAACTTCTGTTAGAACAAACTTAATTTTCTCTTGGAGTTCTAATTTGATTATTATTTGAGAGACTCAATGGTTTGGGTAGCCTCTATGGATTCCTTCTTGAAGGGTTTTACCATCAAATAGATCTGTCATTTTTTAGTGATTATTCTTCATCATTTTCTCTTCTAACTATGATATTATCTTTGTTATACTGTTTGCAAATTAAAGAATATTAGATTGAATGGACCAAAATATGTTCGGGGGAAAAAACTGCTCTGCATTTGATATGATTTAGATTTGCTGGAAGTTCTAAAATCAATTACAACTTTCTAAAATTCATAAGCATCAGAGTCTCTATGGATATTTGATGACAAAATTGATTTAATTTTGGAAGGATAGACATATTCTTACCTCATTGAAATACAATGATTTTATTAACAAGCATAGTTTATTCTAAAGGACTATTAGTGTGCCAAGGCAATTAAAAAAATAAAATTACAATGTTAGAAACTTTTTTGTATGTCAAAATGGACTATTGATATTTCCTATCACATGTTGATTATCCAGAATTCTTAATATAGCCAGTCCTTTATTACAAATATTTGATTTGAAAACAAATCCTTCCTCTGATTATCTACTGCCATTTACAGTCAATTGCTGCCAAAAATGTTGCCTTCTATCAAAATCTGTTTTTGAGGACATCTAACCAGAACTTGTTGCTCTTGGAAGCTTTTTCAAATCTACCACTGTAACTAACCTGCTTTGGGTACAGATGTACAGATTTAATTATCTACTTAATTATTTACTCTCTTAAGACTTAGAAAACTTAAAGCCCAGAAATCAGATTCAGAATGACTTGTATGAAGATTACATGGTATGTAAAATAATTTACATATGGAATACTGAGAATTTAAACAACACATTCTGACATAATTTTTATAAGAAATGTTCTGGGTTATAGACAACTTACTCAAATATGAAAATTTGAAAAACATTCTATTAATCATCGCTAAAGTGTCTTCAAACTTCTGTAGAAATTTACTGGGGGCAAGTCTTAAAATACATTTACAGTGGTACTACAATTAACTGTGAGTTTTAATCTCAAACCACTTCATTGCTCTAGATATTTCGAAGAATTACACTAAGCTGAATCAGGGTTAAATTAAAGAGCCTGGTAGATAAACTACCCTTTAAGTATGATGTTTTATAATTTTTTTTTCACTTTAGGATGCACTTAATACACATCTAAATAGGGATACAACAGTCAATGGATTATTCATCTCAGCATAGCAATTTGGACATAGATACTAACAAGGTAACACAGATGAATGATGTGATACAAGCACTCTAACAAGAAAGAAGACAGAGTATAAGAATAAAACTAAAAGCAATTATTTGGATCATGAAAGGCACAAAATAGGAAAAATAAATGTCTCAGAGGAAGAAAATAATTACATTTTATTCTTTTCCTTCACAAAGACTATATAAAGACTATTCAAGTAGTGTAATAAATAGACTAACAACCAAGAATGCACTCAAGATAGCTGAATGATCCACAAGTCACATAGAAGACACATCCAAAATAGTAGGTAAGATGCCAAGAAGCCTTGTAGCAAGTGTCAGACCAAACACTTTACAACAAGCCACAGCTGCAAACGCCTGTCATGGTTAATTTTATGTTAATTTGACTGACCTCAGGTATGACTCGGAGAAGGCAATGGCACCCCACTCCAGTACTCTTACCTGGAGAATCCCATGGACAGCGGAGCCTGGTGGGCTGCCGTCTATGGGGTCGCACAGAGTCGGACACGACTGAAGCGACTTAGCAGCAGCAGCAGCAGCAGCAGGTATGACTAGGCTTTCCTGGTGGCTCAGCTGGTAAAGAATCCAGCTGCAATGTGGGAGACCTGGGTTTGATCCCTGGGTTGGGAAAATCCCCTGGAGAAGGGAACAGCTACCCACTCCAGTATTCTGGCCTGGAGAATGGAGTTGCATGGAGTGGGACATGACTGAGCGACTTTCACTTTCACTTTTCAAGGTATGACTGGTAGCCAGTAGAATATTATATCTGTGTGTGTCTGTGAGACTGTTTCTGGAAGACACTAGCATTTTATTCAGTAGACATAGTGAAGAGAGGAGGCCCCACCAATGTGGATAAGCAATCATCCAATCTGTTGGGGATCTGAATGGAAAATACTGCTGCTACTACTACTGCTAAGCGAATGGAAAATAAGGGTGAAGAATAGGTGAGTTCTTGTCCTCTTTTTGAATTGGAAGTCCATCTTCTCCTGCACTTGGATGTCACCAGAGTTCTTGGCTTTCAACATTTGATCAGAAACAGGGAATTAGACAATTATTTCTGCTGTTCTCAGGCTATTAGAATCAGACTGAATTACAATGAATTCTCCAGCTTGCAGGCATCATACTGTGATACTTCTCTGACCTCCATTATTTTGCAAGTTACATCCTATGAGAGAATCCTGACTATTACAATGTCTAAGATTATGACTAGGTAAAGAACATTTAAACATTGAGGATTCTGGTATTATTGGAAAGGTTTTGCTTCCATATCTCTAATTTGATATGGAAACAAGATACCTTGATTTGCAATATCTTTAATTTTGCTACATTTTTTGTTACCTGTCTTGATTTCACACTGTATTACAAAGTGATAATAAAGCAGTATGTTACTGGTATTAAAATAGACACATAGATCTATGAAACAAAACAGAGTCCAAAAGTAAGTCTACAAATTTGTGGTCAGCTTCTCTGACGAGCATGCCAAGTACACACGCAGATAGTCTCTTCCAATAAATAGTGTTGGAAAGCTGGAAAGCCACGTGCAAAGAATGAAACTGGACCCTTATATTACTCAGAAATATTAACACAGACTGGATTAAATACTGAAATGTAAGTATTTATGCTTCCGCTCATTACTTTAGTTTTCTCTCCTTGCTTTTCCTTTTATTCTTGCATATAGAATAATTTGATATTGGACATATTTGGGTAATTAGTATGGATTTTTTGTAAGATAATTAGCAGAATATCTCTTACAAGGTGTTTCGTAGGGAATCTATTGTAATATATTAAGATATCTTTTTGTATTTGTATTCTTAACACTTAAAAAAAGGAAACAATACACAGTATAAATATAACTAAAGTATCCAGTCTTTGTATTTTAAGTATTCTTTATGATAACAATTGCTGTTAATGAATTAAGTTTCTTTTTAAGCCTATGTGCAAGGAAATATAGCTGTTCTCTTTAAACAGGCAAAGCTTGAAACAACTGAGACAATGCCGACTATGACTGGATGAATTGAGTTGATTTCCTATCCACTTTGCTCATCTGATGCTCTACAGTTAGTGCCTTTCTTTCAATATTCTACATGTCATGCTTTAAATTAAAAAAATAATAATAATTCATACTTTGTGCTTTGAGGCTATGGTTTCAGAAGTATGTTAAATATATGACTCTTGTATAGTAGGGATGAAGTTAATTGCATTATTGAAATTTCTGATGTATCTATCACAAAATTTGAAAGATGTTTGCTGTTTGCTTGCTCTTTGCTTCAAGGTAGTATTAAAAAAATTTAAAAAAAAAACCTTGCTTCAGATTGAAAAAAAGTATTAGTTTTTCTCTTATAATCTAATAACAAATAATTCTTTGTTATTATCCTGTTTGGCAAAAATAAATGTGCAATATTTCACAAAATCAAGTTGGGCCCAATGATTGTGCTAGTGCAGGGTGTCTAGAGGATTTATCATATGTCATCCCATATGTCCTTTACGTGTTTTTCATTCTAAGCACACTGGGATGAATCATATCCCTTGAAGAGTGTGATATAATTCCTGATACTCCTGAAGCCTGTGTGGATTTGGCAGTGTGGATTTGGCTGGTGGGGATGGGGGAATTGCTGTTTTTTTGTGAGTAATGTCTGAAGGTAACTCAGTTTTCAAATCGTGATCACTTTGTTTTTCTTTCCTTTTATTTACTTTCTAGCAAACACCTAATATACGTGTTAATAATAGCACTGTAATATATTTCATTATATGTGAAAGTAAATCCATGCATTTAAAAAATGTATTCAAATCATTTTCATTATTTAAATGGAACATTTAATCCCACTCTATTTTCTGCTAGAAATAAATGCCTAAAGGCTAACAATTAAACAAGAAGAAATTTGCTGATAATTAGTCATAAAAATTATCTAAGCATTTATATTTCCGTATACATACAAATGCACCCCACTCCAGTACTCTTGCCTGGAAAATCCCATGGACGGAGGAGCCTGGTAGGCTGTAGTCCATGGGGTCGCTAAGAGTCAGACATGACTGAGCGACTTCACTTTCACTTTTCCTGTTCATGCACTGGAGAAGGAAATGGCAACCCACTCCAGTATTCTTGCCTGGAGAATCCCAGGGATGGCGGAGCCTGGTGGGCTGCCATCTATGGGGTCGCACAGAGTCGGACACCACTGAAGCGACTTAGCAGCAGCAGCAGCATACATACAAATAGAATGCTGCTGCTGCATACATACAAAGAGAATGCTGCTGCTGCTGGTGCTAAGTCGCTTCAGTCGTGTCCGACTCTGTGCAACCCCATAGGCGGCAGCCCACCAGGCTCCGCCATCCCTGGGATTCTCCAGGCAAGAATACTGGAGTGGGTTGCCATTTTCTTCTCCAGTGCATGAACAGGAAAAGTGAAAGTGAAGTCACTCAGTCATGTCTGACTCTTAGCGACCCCAAGGACTACAGCCTACCAGGCTCCTCCGTCCATGGGATTTTCCAGGCAAGAGTACCGGAGTGGGGTGCCATTGCCTTCTCCAAATAGAATGCAGTATTATCTAAATATAAATATTTCTCTAGACAGTGACTTGTAATCTCTGTGATTATCTATAATAACACATTTTAATATGTTTTTGTTCGAAGACCAAAGTTATTTTATAATATGGAAGCAATTAAGCCCAGTTCACTTCTTCATCGTTAAACAAGCATTAAATCCTACAAACAAGGGTTGTCGATTGAGGTCAGAACCTTCATTCACACCAGATACTCAGGTGTGAGTGCTGTATGTGGACTACTGATTGTCTTTTTTGCACTGTTTCTGGATGTCATGCCTTGTATACACTGAGTCTTCGACTCAAATACAGCTCAAGAATGAATTAAATCTTCTATCTCTACTTCTCCATATTGTGGACACTTCTTGTCCCTGAAAGAATTATTCTAAAAGACTAAACTGTTGAAGGGAGGGGGGGGAGAAATAAAGGAAGGAAGGAAGAAAGGAAGGAAGAAAAAGGAAGGAAAATGGAAGGGGAAAGAATGTGACACTGAACAGTTAATAAATTCAATCGATTCTACTTTAAATTGATACAATAAAACTTAGAATGGAAAAGTGGAAAAAAAGAAAAATATACTGATCTTAACATTTTTATTAAGCCTTTCTCCTTTGTCTCTTCTTGCAGTCTCCTTCAACTTTTCAATATACAATTTATCAACAGGAAGCACTTTTAAAATGTCCTTGTCATCAAGATAGTTTCCCCAGCACCGTTTAGATGTAACTTTGCAAAGAGAGAGAAAAACCCATTAGGTTCATTCTGTTTATACTCTATTAAAAGTCATAACAATATAAGAGCTTATTTGTGTATATGACAATTGGTTTATAAATGTGAAGGATGATGAACAGGCAGTTCTTGTGGTGGGTATTTGTCACTGAATTGTCCTTTAGTATTCTATTGAAGTAGAACATCTGACCTACATAAAAATAAACTGGGTTGTGAGTTATTTAGTTAATTACTAAAGAAACCCTCATTTAGTAATTTTGCATAAGATTATGCCTAAATACAAATTAAAACAATCAAAATGTATATTGAGTAGCAGAGCTACATATTTTATTTATTTATTCAATTATTTTTTTACCTTTGTAGGCAAAGACTCCTTCCTCTTACAGCCAAAATTCAAAAATAACATGGAGGCAGAAAAGGTAGTAGAAATGGCCATAAGAGAATACCAAAAGAAGGGGGAATGTGAGAAGTAAAGTGAGATGAGAAGAGATTAGTTGATGTTAATGTTTGGTCCAGAAGAAAAATCATAGAGGAAAGACTTTGGGACATGACCAAAGCAGCCAAGAGCATCAGATCTCTCTGCCTTTTTTTGTTTGTTTGTTTATCAGATTGAACTTTTCTCTCTGTTCTGTGCTGCACTTGAAACATCCTTATTTTTGACAGTTGACTTTTTTTTTAATTAGTAATACAAAAAAGTTTCCCAACATATGATTTGCCATCTCCTTTTACTTCTAACATCCTCCTTGAATGTATACTACCTCACATCAGACCATTCTGTTTTCACACAAGATTCATTTACTATGCATGTACTTTGTGTCTGTACCTCCTTTCCTTAATTTAGTTGCTAATATGTAAACAGATTAAAATGTAGTACTTCTGTGTTCTAAACAATATGGTATATGAATAAACTAGCAATTCACCTACAATTTTAAAGATTAATCCTCATTTAGGTGCATATAATAATTATAACAATTTATTTAAATTAAGAAATTCCTTAAAGTATTCTTTAAACAAGTGAAAATCATAAAAAAATAAAAATGAAGTTCTTGTGCATATACAAAGATGAGTCTTATTAAGGAATATGATCAAATTACATGTCATGACAGTATTTGATTTACATTCTATTGTTGCAAAGATCGTTCTTGATCCTCTGTTGACTTTATTAATTGCTTCTGTGAAATGTAAGTGGGTGTTTAATGGGTTATTATATTGCAAGGTCTTTTTCAAAGTGGTTTTGTACTTGTTCCTCTCAATTCATCTTGAATTTGTGTTTATTATTTTGGAGTTTAATTGTGTATTTCTCTCTGATTAGATTGGAATGTGTTTGGTGTTTAAACTGTTCTAGATGATAATTGGCCTTAGCAAGACAGAATCTAAAAATAAAATCAGAAAATCAAATAAAACTCTAGCTCATTATTTTAAGAGAAAAAAAGCACTTTGTCTTTAAAGGAGAAGTAGTTCAAAACAATGTCATTCTTTGTGTCCTATCCTTTCATGAACTGCAGTTTAAATATTATTTAATAGGATGTATCTCTAGAGATATTTATTCACAATACATGGTTTTCTCCTAAATTCTTTTCCTTTAGGGACAGTTCCAATGTTTGTGTATTCTGCTTTGTTGGATTTGCCACTTTTCCCCTTTGTTTTCTCATCTGGTAGTCAGTCTAATATTTAAGATTGAATATGTTTTGTATTGCAGGAAATCATAGAGTGCTGAATACTAAAAGATGAGTGAAAATTGTTCATTTTCTTCATGTTACTGATGGTTAAATGTCAGATATATAGTCAGTGATTATAATAATGTCATAAAAATTGTGGCAGAGGCTCATAATAGCCTGCATAATAGAACAGGCTTGTAGCATAAGGCTTATCTGGGGAATTCCTTCAAGTTATAAGTTCTAGCATAACACAGCTACCACACACTCTCTATAAAATGTATTTCAATAGAACCTTAAAATTTTCCTTTGCTTGATCTTTCATTTTTTCTTAATAGTGCAATACACTTCCATTTATTAATTTAACATTCATGGTCTTAAATATTCATTATTTGCCCTTCACTGAATGAATCATGATGTCCTTATGCTTTTATGCTTAGATTGTAAGAGAATTTACAGAGGGAAAGGTAAAAAAGAAAAATGGATTGATGGTGGGGGATGTCAGTCCACACAGTGACAGGAATGTGCCAGATCCATTCAGAACATAATCACAGAAATAGTAACATCAAATATCAGCTTTCTAAGCTAACTTCTCTGTTGTCTCACTTTGAACTGAATTTTCAAGGATAGGTAAGACCTAGAATATGCTTAAATTTTTTCACTCTTGAGGTTTATGATGCATTTCTAATTAAATCATGTTTTGAAAAACATTTACATCTAATTCTCATAAATTAAAAAGCTGACTTATAATTTTAAATCTGGTACAACACACTTGTAGGAGTGGACAGTAGCCTGCCAAAATGTCAATTAGGCCAATGTACACCGAGCCTTTGATGCTGGGAAAGATTTAGGGCAGAAGGAGAAGAGAGTGACAGAGATGGTGTAGTTGGATGGCATCATCGACTCAATGGACATGAGTTTGAGCAAATTCCAGGAGATGGGGAAGGCAGAGAAGCCTGACCTGCTGCAGTCCCTGGGATCACAAACAGACACCAATGAGCGTCTGAAAAACAACAATACCTAGCCTTTGCTATACAATGTACATCTATTAATTTATTTAATAAAATAATATTTACTGTTTTTTATATGAGTTAATTAGTCTACTTTATAACTAAATCAAAAAAATAGAGGTAGCTTCTAAACTATGTTTTAGAGGTGAAACTACTCAACAAAGTATAGAAATGAGGAGCATTTTGAACAGAAATAATAGCATGTAAAATGTTATAAAAGGTAGAAAATTACAAACAAAATGACCACTGGAAAAACCATAGCCTTGACTAGACGGACTTTTGTTGGCAAAGTAATATCTCTGCTTTTCAATATACTATCTAGGTTGGCCATAACCTTCCTTCCAAGGAGTAAGCGTCTTTTAATTTCATGGCTGCAGTCACCATCAGCAGTGATTCTGGAGCCCAAAAAAATAAAGTCTGACACTGATTTCACTGTTTCCCCATCTATTTCCCATGAAGTGATGGGACCAGATGCCATGATCTTAGTTTT
This sequence comes from Giraffa tippelskirchi, assembly GCF_054371585.1. Lineage (NCBI taxonomy): Eukaryota > Metazoa > Chordata > Mammalia > Artiodactyla > Giraffidae > Giraffa > Giraffa tippelskirchi. Next base: position 59,566,243 of record NC_137275.1, on the reverse strand, counting down.
CTGAACGTTGAGCTTTAAGCCAACTTTTTCACTCTCCTCTTTCACCTTCATCAAGAGGCTCTTTAGTTCTTCTTCACTCTCTGCCATAAGAGTGGTGTCATCCGCAAATCTGAGGTTATTGATATTTCTCCCGGCAACGTTGATTCCAGCTTGTGTTTCTTCCAGCCCAGCGTTTCTCATGATGTACTCTGCATATAATTTAAATAAGCAGGGTGACAATATACAGCTTTGACGTACTCCTTTTCCTATTTGGAAACAGTCTGTTGTTCCATGTTCAGTTCTAACCGTTGCTTCCTGACCTGCATACAGGTTTCTCAAGAGACAGGTCAGATGGTCTGGTATTCCCATCTCTTTCAGAATTTTCCACAGTTTATTGTGATCCACACAGTCAAAGGCTTTGGCATAGTCAATAGAGCAGAAATAGATGTTTTTCTGGAACTCTCTTGCTTTTTTGATGATCCAGCGGATATTGGCAATTTGATCTCTGGTTCCTCTGCCTTTTCTAAAACCAGCTTGAACATCTGGAAGTTTACGGTTCACATATTGCTGAAGCCTGGCTTGGAGAATTTTGAGCATTACTTTACTAGCGTGTGAGATGAGTGCAATTGTGTGGTAGTTTGAGCATTCTTTGGCATTGCCTTTCTTTGGGATTGGAACGAAAACTGACCTTTTCCAGTCCTGTGGCCACTGCTGAGTTTTCCAAATTTGCTGGCATATCGAGTGCAGCACTTTCACAGCATCACCTTTGAGGATTTGAAATAGCTCAACTGGAATTCCATCACCTCCACTAGCTTTGTTCGTAGTGATGCTTTCTAAGGCCCACTATTTATTCCATGCTAAGCATGTCTTTAGCATGGGAAAGTCAAAGTAGAAAGTTAAGAGATACATGGAGTAACAGGCAAATTTGGCCTTGGAGTACAAAATGAAGCCAGGAAAAGGGTAACAGTTTTACCAAGAGAACGCACTGGTCATAGCAAACATCCTCTTCAAATAACACAAGAGACAACTCTACATATGGACATCACCAGATGGTCAATACCGAAATCAGATTGATAACGTTCTCTGTAGCCAAAGATGGAGAAGCTCTATACAGTCAGCAAAAACAAGTACAGGAGCTGACTGTGCCTCAGATCATGAACTCCTTATTGCAAAATTCAGATTCAAATTGAAGAAAGTGGAGAAAACCACTAGAACATTCAGGTATGACCTAAATCAACTCCCTTACAATTATACAGTGGAAGTGACAAATAGATTCAAGGGATTAGATCTGATAGATAGAGTGCTTCAAGAACTATGCAAAGAGGTTTACGACATGGTACAGGAGGCAGTGATCAAGACCATCCCCAAGAAAAAGAAGTGCAAAAGGGCAAAATGGTTGTGTGAGGAGGCCTTACAAACAGCTGTGAAAAGAAGAGAAGCTAAACACAAAGGAGAAAAGGAAAGATATACCCATTTGAATGCAGAGTTCCAAAGAAGAGCAAGGAGAGATAAGAAAGCCTTCCTCAGTGATCAATGCAAAGAAATAGAGGAAAACAATAGAATGGGAAAGACTAGAGATCTCTTCAAGAAAATTAGAGATACCAAGGGAACATTTCATGCAAAGACAGACACAGTAAAGGACAGAAATGGTATGGACCTAACAGAAGCAGAAGATATTAAGAAGAGGTGGAAACAATACATGGAAGAACTGTACAAAAAAGATCTTCATGACCCAGATAACCACAATGGTGTGATCACTCACCTAGAGCCAGACATCCTGTAATGTGAAGTCAAGGGAGCCTTAGGAAGCATCACTACGAACAAAGCTAGTAGATGTGATGGAATTCCAGTTGAGCTATTTCAAATCCTAAAAGATGATGCTGTTAAGGCACTGCACTTAATATGCCAGCAAATTTGGAAAACTCAGGAGCGGCCGCAGGACTGGAAATGGTCAGTTTCCAATCCTAAAGAAGGGCCATGCCAAAGAAAGTTCAAACTACTAACAGTTGCACTCATCTCACATGCTAGCAAAGTAATGTTCAAAATTCTCCAAGCCAGGCTTAAACAGTATGTGAACTGTGAACTTCCAGATGTTCAAGCTGGATTTACCAAAGGCAGAGGAACCAGAGATCAAATTGCCAACATCCGTTGGATCATCGAAAAAGTGAGAGTATTCCAGAAAAACATCCACTTCTCCTTTATTGACTATGCCAAACCCTTTGACTTGTGTGGATCACAACAAACTGTGGAAAATTCTTAAAGGGATGGGAATACCAGACCACCTGACCTGCCTCCTGAGAAATCTGTAAGCAGGTAAAGAAGCAACAGATAGAACTGGACATGGAACAACAGACTGGTTCCAAATCAGGAAAAGAGTACATCAAGGCTGTATATTGTCACCCTGTTTATTTAACTTATATGCAGAATACATCGTGTAAAATGCCAGGCTGGATGAAGCACAATCTGAAATCAAGATTTCCGGGAGAAGTATTAATAACCTCAGATATGCAAATGATACCACCCTTATGGCAGAAAGCAAATAATAACTAAAGAGCCTCTTCTTGAAAGTGAAAGAGGAGAGTGAAAAAGTTGGTTTAAAACTCAACATTCAGAAAATGAAGATCATGGCATCCCATCCCATCACTTCTTGGCAAATGGGGAAACAATGGAAAGAGTCAGACTTTATTTTTTGGGGCTCCAAAATTACTGCAGATGGTGACACAGCCATGAAATTTAAAACGCTTGCTCTTTGGAAGAAAAGCTATGACCAACCTATACAGCATATTAAAAAGCAGAGACATTACTTTTCTGATTGAGTTACTTCTAGTCACAGGTATGGTTTTTGCAGTAGTCATGTATGGATGTGAGTGTTGGAATATGAAGAAATTTGAGCACTGAAGAATTGATGCTTTTTTTTTTTTTTAATTGATGCTTTTGAACTGTGGTGTTGGAGAAGACTCTTGAGAGTCCCTTGGACTGCAAGGAGATCAAACCAGTCAATCCTAAAGGAAATCAATCCTGAATATTCACTGGAAGGACTGATGTTGAAGCTGAAGCTCTAATACTTTGGCCACCTGATGAGAAGAACTGACTCATTGGAAAAGACTCGGATTCTGGGAAAGATTGAAGACAGGAGGAGAAGGGGATGACAGAGGATGAGATGGTTGGATGGCATCATCTGCTTGTTGGACATAAGTTTGAGTAAGCTCTAGGAGTTGTTGATGGACAAGAAAGCCTGGTGTGTTGTAGTCCATGGGGTCACAAAGAGGTGGACGCGACTGAACTGAACTGAGCTATGTTTTTAGGGAATACGGTAGTGAATAAAGTCAATAGAAAGGGAGTGGATTATTAAAAAAAAAAAAAAGACAAATCAACAGGTAAGTTAAATGCTACTAAAAATGAGAAAAGCTGGTGTTTGATCATATACTCTTGCAGAAAATAATAGTCCAAAACACAGCAGCTTAAAAACAAACTATATTATCATCTCTTATGAGTCTGTTGTTTGACTGGGATCAGCTGGGTGGTTCTGATGCATATTGTAGTAGCTGGAATTTCAGTCATGGGAGGATTCAACAGGGTGGGTAGATCCAAAAGAGCTAACTCATAACTTTGTTGCCTTGGTAAAAACACCCAGAAGATTGAGAATAGTCGGTCTACTGAGGCTATTTGGCTTCCTTCTCTTTCCATGTAGTCTCAGTATGTTCTACAAACCTCCGTACATGATGATCTCTCCATGAGGCCTCGTCAGCAAGGAAAGCAGATTTCTTACATGGTAGCTCAAAAACAGAAACTGTTGGGTCTTCTTAAGATTTGTTGTTGTTGTTATTCAGTTGTGCCCGACTGTTTGTGACTCCATAGACTGCAGTACACAAGGCTTCCCTGTCCTTTATTGTCTCCCAGAGTTTGCTCAAACTCATGTCCATTGTGGTGGTGATGCCATCCAATCATTTCATCCTCTTTTGCCCTCTTCTCCTTCTGCCTTCAATCTTTCTCAGCATCAGGATCTTTTCCAACATTGGCTCTTCACATAAGGTGGCCAAAGGTTTGGATCTTCTTAAGATATAGCCCCCAAATTGGCACATGTTACCTCTGCCACATTTTCATTGGCTACAGTTAAACCCAGGGCCAGGCCAGATTCCATAAGGGGGGCAACACAAAGCCATAAATATTGGAAAGTATGGTTCACCAGAGATTGTCTTTGGAGAGTAGCCACTGCAGTTGGGGTGAAGATACTTCACAGGGAATGATCAGACACCACTCCTCTATTGAGAGAGCATCTGACCTGAGAGTTGAGTGAGGAAAGGAGTCAGTTATATAGCAGTCTGAGGGAAAAGCACTCCAGCAATGCAGTATGAAAACACAGAGATGAAAACTCTGGAATGTGTGAAGAACAGAAAGAAGCTGGAAGATCAGTGTGGCTACCGTCAAAGTGAAGGAGGAGACAATGGCATAAATGGAGTTTGCAGAGGTAGTAAGGACTAAAATCACAAAGGACTTTTCATGCCTTGTTAAAAGTTAGGACAAGTTCTCAAAAAAACAGAAAGTTAATAAAAGATTTGATCTTGGTTTTATTTCTTAAGTAAAGAGGTGGTATGATTTGAATACTAATTTTTAAAAAGAGCAATCTACTTCTGGTAAAAAATAAGAAGTCTAACAAGAGAAAGAGTGGAAGCAGGGAAGCAAGCTAGGAGGTAACTGCCACAGTCCAGGCGAAATGTATCAGTGATCTTGAAGGGGATTCATGAAGATAAAGAGAACTAGAAACTTCCTAAGAACATATTTGGAAATAAAGCCAACAGTGCTTGCTGATGGGACTGACATTAGAGAAGGGGGTTAGAAAAGGGGCATTATAAGGGGGTTATATCAGGGCATATAACTGTGCTTTTGGCTGGGTGAATGATGTGTGCTACTAAATGATGTGGATAACCCTAGGGAACTGTATTTGACTTTTGGCACCCGTTTTTTCACCACTTTCTATGGATGGAGAGGGCATTATTCTACCTTGAAAGTCTTGTCCTTATTAGAAGCAGGCTATGCCCAGTATTTACATTCCTGACCCCTGTCATAGTACAGGCACTTGTCCTGGGATGGCTTAAACAATGTATGCATCTCTTTGATTTATAGCTAGTGATTTGAAGAAGCTATGCAGTACCCATCCTAGAGAGCATGTTCAAAGCATCAGCAGTCATATCAAGTTATGGGGATGCAATTACTGTAGCAGAAGTATGCAGTGTTTGATACCAGGATAATCGACTCTGTAAGTGATGTAGTCTGTCCCTAGCAGTGATAATGCAGATGTTTTCAATAGACCATTCTGTGGCATGATTCTGGACATTATAACTGCTTAAGCTCTGAGACATATGCTTTAAACTTTCCATAAAGGGATGAGAGGCATTATGTTAAAACACACTCATACAAATGGTGGAAAATGAATCCCATGAACATATCAGGCTCGTCAGTAAAGTTTCTGAGAGCTCAGTACTTGATACTTGTGTAGTCACCAAGTTGTGTCCAACTATTTTCAACCCCTAGTACTATAGTCGGTCAGGCTCCTCTGTCCATGGAATTTTCCAGGCAAGAATACTGGAGGGAGTTGCCATTGTCTCCTCTAGAGGCTCTTCCCAGCCCAGAGATTGAACCCATATCTCCTGCTTCTCCTGCATTGGCAGGCAGATTCTTTACCACTGAGCCACCTGGGAAGCCCTCAGTGATCTTGGTACAACATTATAACATAAACTAAAAGGACAACTTGCCACATTTTGTTCTATCTATCACTAAGAAAGAGGCACAATGCTTCTCTGGTTTTAAAAAGCTCCTTCTATCATAGAGCATGTTGTTTCAATCTATTTTTCAGTTGAGCAAAAGCCTTTGAATTTTGAAAGGAACAGAGAATGAAAGGAAGGCTTATACATACTGTAGTGCAAGTCGCTTTACCACTTAGCCTTCACAACCCAGACACTAAACTCATCTGCAGCAATTGAAGGCTTGCGGAGACTGTGGCAAGTCCTATTAGTAGTACGTGAAAATTCTCTAAGATTTTTCTTTTCTTTCAATTCTAACTAATGGAGTCATGCAGATGATGAAACCTGGCTATCAACAACATGTACACGTATGACATGTGCTGTCCATTCTATAATGAATGCTATCTAGTCCACAAACCCATAAAGTTTGAGGCCCTTTACTCACTAAGTGGAAGTTTTTATGTGAGGTGATCTCAAGCAGTTACTGAAAGTGTAGGCCAATAGCTGGAGCAGACAGCTCGTAATCACTGTTGCCTATTTCTCCCATTCACCAACTTTCTTATAGCTTCACACAGAAGTCCCTGTCACTATATGAGATGAAAAAAAGTCTTAAGTTGCTATTCTATAATATTTTTCTGCTCGAGGAAAGAACTCTATGTACAATATTATAACCCAAGTGGAAAAAATAAATGCCTCCAGTGTGCAGAACTTCTAGAACTATACCAAGATGTACCCTCTGCTTGGAAAGCTAGATGGCCTGAGGTAGGGAGATACATAGATACTTGAACAATGGCTAACATATGGCTTAAGAGGTAGAGATATGAAAAGAGCAGCTTATAAGGAAATTACTAGTAAAGACGTTAGGGGGAGAGCTATACAACATAATATTGCATGCTTGCTCAGTTGTGTACAAACAAATAAACTGATCAAAAAGAGATCAGATTTGTGGTTACCAGAGGTGGGGGTTGTGAGGAGGGGGAACTGGATGAGCTGGTTAACAGATGCAAGTTTCCAGTTATACATAACTAACACTGCTGAAAGTTACATAGGAAAGTTTTCAAGAGAGTAAGTCCTAAGAGTTCTCACCATAAGGAAAAAATATTTATTTTGTGTTTCTTTAATTTTGTGTCTATATGAGATGACTAATGTTCACTATATTTATTGTGATAATCATTTCAGGATGTATATAAGCCAAATAATTATGTTTCACAACTTATACAGTGCTATATGTTAATTATGATCTCAATACAACTGGAAGGAAAAGAAAAAAAAATGATTCTTGAGCTAAACAACCTGGGTTCAAATCCCATTTCCACCTCTTAATTATTTTGTTATTTTTGTTAAATTTCATGTGCCTCAATGCTTCTATCTCTAAAATGGGGATACAAATTATAACAACATAGGAGAGTGAAAAAGTTGGCTTAAAGCTCAACATTCAGAAAACTAAGATCATGGCATCTGGTCCCATCACTTCATGGCAAATAGATGGGGAAACAGTGGAAACAGTGGTGGACTTTATTTATTTATTTATTTTTTGGCTCCAAATCACTGCAGATGGTGACTGCAGCCATGAAATTAAAAGACACTTACTCCTTGGCAGGAAAGTTATGACCAACCTAGACAGCTTATTAAAAATCAGAGACATTACTTTGTCCACAAAGATCCGTCTAGTCAAGGCTATGGTTTTTCCCAATAGTCATGTATGGATGTGAGAGTTGGACTTATTATAAGGAAAGCTGAGCACCAAAGAATTGATGCTTTTGAACTATGGTGTTGGAGAAGACTCTTGAGAGTCTCTTGGACTGCAAGGAGATCCAACCAATCTATCCTAAAAGAGATCAGTCCTGGGTGTTTATTGGAAGGACTGATGTTGAAGCTGAAACTCCAATACTTTGGCTACCTGATGTGAAGAGCTGACTCATTTGAAAAGACCCTAATGCTGGGAAAGATTGAGGGCAGGAGAAGGGAATGACAGAGGATGACATGGCTGGATGGCATCACTGACTCAATGGAGATGAGTTTGAGTAAACCCCGGGAGTTGGAGATGGACAGGGAGGCCTGGAGTGCTGTGGTTCATGGGGTCACAAAGAGTCGGACATGACTGAGCGACTCAACTGAACTGAATGGGAGTGTTAATAAGATTAAATATAAAATACCTGTAACCGTCTCAAGAAATGTCTAGTTTATAACAAGCAATCGTATTACCTATTTACATTAATAATTCATTTAAATAAATGCATTAAAGTGTCTCTAAGAGAGGAAAAGAATACAAAATTTTATCTGATGTGCTGAAAAAGTCAACTATTCCTGCTAAAACATTTTTACTAGCATAATTTTAATCCCTTAATTTAACTAAGGAAAGAAGATAGGCATTGACTCTCACTTCGCTGTAAGCAGAGCTGTCTCAACAGTAGCTAGGGTTAACTCTCTTACTCTTTCTACTGCCAAAAAAAAGACAAACAGAAAAATCCCATCTGTCCATGTGACAAGTCCAAAATCAGACACCTGCGTGGCAAATATGCGTAGCAATGAGTATCACAGATGCTCTATATTTAGTGCAAACCATATGCTCAATGATTTACTTAAATTGAATTGGGAGGATGAGCCACTATAGAAAAAGTCCACAGAGCAATTAAGGAACAACATGTTTTGCTGCTCTCATCTCATCTTTCCTCCTTTAGTCCCAGATGTTATGAGCACTACAGAGACATTAGTCAGTTTGTTAATTTATTGTCAGATTGTTAAGGGTTTATGAAGATTTTGACCCATTTTGCTACATTCATTTTGGCAGCAAGATTAATTTAATTATAACTGTCTTGGGGACAAAGGAACACAGTAGGATATCATATGTTATATCTGAACGGTAGTGCTTTCACCAGACACTCCAGCATTTGTGCATTCCCAATCTTCAAGTGTGTGATTTATCTAGAGAACAGAAGAAATAAAGGAAGCTGGCAGCTATGTACATTCTCTAAATGTACATTACCTGGTTTCTCAACCCTTATAGTTCTAAAGGAAAGTCCATAAACTCCCTAGACTTCCAATAGCTCTAGGATTTTATTCAAAGCCTTTTAATATGTATTTTATTCCTATGTTTGAAAAGTTGTCACTTAATATTTAGAGAAGTTTAAAATAATTGATAATATTCTAGCCTAGGTCATTACTAGAATTCTTCAAACAAAATGTGATTAACTTTTTTAAACTGATTTAAAAGAAAAAGTCATGGTGTAGGTTTTGCCCTAATTTAGTCCAATGCAAAACACTTGTTAATCCAATGATGTTGTTTAGACATGGACTCCCTGAGTTGAGGTTTTCTCATCTAATAACGAGGTTTCTCAACAATGTCCACACTAGTGGACTGTTACTGTACAGATTAAACAGAATAATATGTATAGAAGTGTTTTCAATATGTTTATGGGCAATACTATCTTGAGATTAGTATTTTTCCTATTTCTTCAGGTCATTTCTCCAGCTAGATCTAATTTCTACAAGGATAGTATTAGTCTATGGATACTAATATGTTACTAATACAGATACTTCTAATACAGAGACCTAATGAGCTCTTATTAAAATTAAATACATCTTGAATTAAAGTGAGTTCTACTTACTTAAGTATGCTGTGTAAATAAAAGCTGCCAGGTACAAAATGTAAAACTCAAAGAAAACAATGATCAAATAATTCAAGTAAAAATAATCAAAGAATATGGAGAATAAATATATAAATATGCTCAAGTCAGTGATTCTCAAAATGTCTTCTCCAGACCACCAGCAGCAGAATCACCTGGGAACTTGTTAGAAATCCTGAAAATCCTCAACTCCAGCTCTGACCTAGTGACTCAGAAACTCCAGGGGTAGAGGAAAACATGCTGTTTTAACAAGCCCTCCTGTTATTTGCTGAAGTGTGAGATGTACAATAATGATATGTAGAAAATACTTGTTTCTGTTATTGTACAGAATCTCCTCCAGGAGTTTGGGGGCCACCATCATTCCATAACAACAACTTAATTACTATACTTTAGTGAAGGAATTACACTAAAATCCATTTGGAAAAAAATTTAAAAATACCCATGAGAGAATCTTAATCCTGTAGTGTAGGGAGCACTGACAACTTTCTGCCATGATAGAAATACTCTGTATCTTTGCCATCCAACTGAAATGTGCCTAATGTGACTAAGAAACTGAACTTTTTAATGTCATTCCATTTTAATAATTTCAATCTAAATAGCTGCATATGGCTAGTGGCTACCATACTGACACAAATCTAGGGCATTTTTCTCTAATGGAGGTTGTTAGAAACTGTACAAAGATCTTCAACATTAAAAAAAATGGGGTTTAAAAAAGGCATAAACTATGAGAGAGGTCAAACTCTAGAGAGATCATCATTTGAGTCGGGCCCTGGAGAATAAGACAGAACTTCAAAAGATAGAAATGGGAGAGATATTAGACAGAGGCTATGACATACTAGAAAAATGCAGTGGAATACAAGTTTCAGAAATTGCCCAAATTGATTTGTGTACAAAACATATGTTGTGAAATTATGGAAAATAAGGATGGAAAATTTACTGCATCCAGGATATGAAAGGCTAAAAAGTTTGAGTTTTATTTTCTATTCTTTAAAAAATCATAGCTATTTCAGGTAAAGTAATGATGGAATTGGGAAGATGGTTAATTGCACAGGATGCACCAAATAGAGGAATGAAATAAACAAGGCAGGGAAATGTAACTTGATATAAGTTACATTTAATATAAGTTACTCTTGATATAAGAGTTCTCATTTAGTCATGTTTCAGTTTAATTGATTATTGGAATACATATTATAAATCCAGCATTTGCTTATGCACTAATTAGCAATGTTCATAAAAGTGTTGCCTAACTCAGCCAATTTCAAGAACTCCCATTTGATTCTCTAAGTTCAAATCTCCAAGTGTGGGGTCCAGGAATCTACAAAAAAATCAGCAAATTTATTCATGATTGTTTAGAGCACATTTTAGAACTAATGGGTATGTGATAAATAGTAAAAACTTGACTTAGATGGATCAAGTATACAGTTAAGTAAATATAAATACTTAGTGATTTGGCTGTAATATTTGCCAACTGATGACTTGGTTGCAGCAGAAGATATTAAGAAGAGGTGGCAAGAATACACAGAAGAACTATACAAAAAAGATCTTCACAACCCAGATAATCTCAATGGTATGATCACTCACCAAGAGCCAGACATCCTGGATTGTGAAGTCAAGTGGGCCTTAGAAAGCATCACTACGAACAAAGCTAGTGGAGGTGATGGAATTCCAGTTGAGCTATTTCAAATCCTAAAATATGATGCTGTGAAAGTGCTGCACTCAATATGCCAGCAAATTTGGGAAACTCAGTAGTGGCCACAGCACGCAGAAAGATCAGTTTTCATTCCAATACCAAAGAAACGCAATGCCAAGAATGCTCAAACTACCGCTCATTTGCACTCATATCACACACTAGCATAGTAATGCTCAAAATTCTCCAAGCCAGGCTTCAACAGTATGTGAAACATGAACTTCCAAATGTTCAAGCTGGATTTAGAAAAGGCAGAGGAACCAGAGATTAAATTGCTAACATGCGCTGGACCATTGAAAAAGTGAGTTCCAGAAAAACATCTACTTCTCCTTTATTGACTGTGCCGAAGCCTTTGACTGTGTGGATCACAACAAACTGTGGAAAATTCTTGAAGAGATGGGAATACCAGACCACCTTACTTGCCTCCTGAGAAATCTGTATGCAGGTCAAGAAGCAATGGTTAGAACCAGACATGGAACAACAGACAGGATCCAAATTGGGAAAGGAGTATGTCAAGGCTGTATATTGTCACCCTGCTTATTTAACTTATATGCAGAGTACATCATGAGAAACGCTGGGCTGGATGAAACACAAGCTGGAATCAAGATTGGTGGGAGAAATATCAATAACCTGAGATATGCAAATGATACCACCCTTATGGCAGAAAGCAAAGAAGAACTTAAAGAGCCACTTGATGAAAGAGGAGAGTGAAAAAGCTGGCTTAAAACTCAGCTTTCAGAAAACAAAGATCATGGCATCTGGCCCCATCACTTCATGGCAAATAGATGGGGAAGCGATGGAAACAGTGACAGACTTTATTTTTGGGAGCTCCAAAATCACTGCAGATGGTGACTACAGCCAAATTAAAAGACATTTGCTCCTTGGAAGAAAAGTTACGAGCAACCTAGACAGCATATTAAAAAGCAGAGACATTACTTTGCCAACCAAGGTCCATCTAGTCAAAGCTATGGTTTTTCCAGTAGTTATGTATGGATGTGAGAGTTGGACTATAAAGAAAGTTGAGTGCCGAAGAATTGATGCTTTTGAACTGTGCTGTTAGAGAAGATTCCTAACAGTCCCTTGGACAGCAATGAGATCCAACCAGTCCATCCAAAAGGAGATCAGTTCTGAATATTCATTGGAAGGGCTGATGCTGAAGCTGAAACTCCAATACTTTGGCCACCTGATGCAAAGAACTGACTCATCTGAAAATACCCTGATTCTGGGAAAGATTGAACCCAGGAGGAGACGGAGACAACAGAGGATGAGATGGTTGGATGGCATCACCGACTCAGGGACATAAGTTTGAGTAAACTGCTTGAGTTGGTGATGGACAGCCTGGCATGCTGCAGTCCATGGGTCGCAGAGAGTCAGACTCGACTGAGCAACTGAACTGAACTGAACTGAACTGACTTGGATTGATTTAACTTACACTGATTTTTACTTTCTGTTTCTCTGCCATACCATTTTCATAAGATTAATGAGTTCTAAGAACCAGCTGTGTGAGCTTTTAAACCCATGGGGTCACACAAAGTGACATGTCAGATTAAGTCAACAATCTCTGCAGTTTAGCCTAACATCAATTTCATGAAAAGTAATCAGATACTTTAAGAAAAGGAATTTCGTGTTAAACTGTTTAAATGCTTGTGTCAGTGTGGTACATTACTACTTGGTCAGATATATCCCAAATGTGTCTTTCCAGTAAGTTCACATTCCCCATTTTGCAGCATTAGGAGTTATTGTCTTATACTCCTCTTGTAGTTGGGAATCATCCTTCTTATTAGGAGAGGACACTAGGTGGAATACCTTTCCATACTCTATTCATTGAGAGAAGAGGCCTAAAACGGCAACATGAATGCATGTCCAGGCTTTTCTGATTGCATCGTTAGTTAAGAATATGTAATAAAAAGAAACATTTCCTTGTGTTCCTTATAGAAAGGTATTTCTTGCATAACTTGCACTCTATTAGCTAGTAAAGGATTTCTAACAAAGAGAAATATTTTCTTGTATTTATATCCCTAGCGACCTATTTAGACTCCAATTATTAGGAGTATGCAGTTCGACTCAGTAAGGAAAAAGGAATGGGGAAAAAATTTCCAATAGATGCTGATGGAGACAAAGTCCATTGTCCTATAGGCTTTATTTTGACTGCAGTTATAGACTGGATGCCAAAATCACAGTGCTGTTGTACTAAGCCTGGAAGTGGCAATGGCTCCAATGGTATGTTAGTGACAGCAGTAATCAAATGAAAGGAGTGACTTCTTGCTTCTCAGCCACACTGTAATGACTTGGGCTGTTCACAGCCTTCATGGAGAAGGTAAGTGATTGAATTGTGAAACATGGACACTTTCCTGACTTCATTTTACCAGCAATGAATTCTATTTCCTGCATGTTAAAGGAACTTCTGCTCACATACTGCTTTTGATACAGGAAATGAGAGTAATGGACATACTTTATAAAAACGAATATACATTCCCACTCGGTTTACAAAATGCTGCTTCTCCTACCTACTGCAATTGATTAAGAGTGAAATATCAGCCTTCACTGGGAACCTCTAAGCACTATAAATTTTTCTGGTCCCATGGTGTGTTAAAGATGTTTCTCCCTATAATTTAATTTTATTCACTAACTGTTTGCATATTGCTTATACATCATGGAGACTGGAAAATTGGGAATCTGCAGCCAGAAAATAATATAACAAACATTTACATTCCTTCTGTTAAATATTTATAAAACTTTAAAAACTGCTAGGAGCTACTTCCATTTTTAATTACAATCACGAAAATGAAAACTGTTCAGTTTTTCTCTGAAGAGCTACTTTATTATATACTGAGATAGTTTATTTTTTTAATAATGCTAGTCAACTCTTATCATTTCTTAATACAACTCTAACAGTTACTCTGTGCAATTTTATAGCTCAACTATAATGTTCAATGCAAAGTAATTCACATTATAATAACAATGGAGTTTTGCAAAAAGGTTCATATAAACTTAGTAAATAGTAAAACAGCAAGTTGACTATGTTTTAATGGACTTTTAAATGTGAGTTAATAGTGTTCTTTCCTGAGGTTTTTCTTCTTTATGGTTGAAATTGCTTAACCCCATGAAATAGAAAAATGCTCTCCTTCCTCCCTCATTTCAGTGCACTATGCTTTACATACAGTCATTTTACAATAGCGATGTTTGCACATTCAGCCACCTTCCCATCCACTCACTTCTTAAAAGTTGGGGCAAACTTTATGTCTTAAAATGAAGCTGATGTTGCATAGTAACAGTGACCTGTTCATTTTAAGCTGTATGCTCATGACTGTTTCATAAGAGCAACAGGATATACTCAGTTTTGACTGTAAATAAAATATAATAAGTAAATCAAACATATGAATTGAATCATGTACATCTAATCTTGTTGCACAGCAATCAGGCATACCTCATTGAAAAATAATTTTTAATTATCATAACTGAAACTCCATTTACAAATAAAGTTATATGTATATGCATATATATATAGTTTCCTACAATACATGATTAGCAATGAAATATGCAAAATTAAATTTAGAAACCACAAAATCTTGGGTCAATTTAGCATGGGTAGCTGTTTTCTAGGTCTCTTCTTTCGAGATCCCCAACACTCGTTTTCCCAAAATCATTGATCCAGGATGTTTTCTGTCTTCATGTAACTCACTTCTAAGTTCCTAAAATCTGGTGTATGCGAGCTCTGGGGGCCTAAATCCAATAGGAATTCTGTACCTCAAGCCTGTCCAATACTGATGAGGCAATCTTGAGAATGCAGCAATAATGTAAACCTTAGGTAAGAATTCAAGGAAGACTGGCTACCAGGCCATTTTGTATCAGCAAGGGATGATAATGTTGGAGCTCAGGCCTTACACTTTATTAAGCAAGGCAGGAAAATGAGCTGTGGTTTCTGGAAAGATTAAAAAAAATCAGACAACTCTCATAAAATAACAAAAGGACAGGAGTATAGTTTAAAGGCTGATATATAAAAAGCAGAAAACGCAGCAAGCACTCAGAGGAGAAAATTTTGGTTTGAAGTTCTCAGGGAAAAGTGATAAAATGGGCTTTAGGCAAACATGGAATTTAAATACACTAGAGGAATTGTAGTCTCTTTCTGGACATAACTCTTTGCTAGATACTTTATACAAGTTTACTAATGCTTCCAGCTTTTATGTGTCAATGGTTAATCAGGACACATATTTATAAAATATCTAGGAGTAACCATGTAATGAGCAGTGCTATTAGTAGTTAGAATTGTAAAGCAAACACTTTTGATTCCTTAAGAAAACTGAAATTATTTTTTAAAGAAATATGAAAGTGAAAGAGGAGAGTGAAAAAGTTGGCTTCAAGTTCAACATTTAGAAAACTAAGGTCATGGCATCTGGTCCCATCACTTCATGGCAAATAGATGGGGAAACAGTGGAAACAGTGGCTGACTTTATTTTTTGCGGCTCCAAAATCACTACAGATGGTGATTGCAGCCATGAAATTAAAAGACGCTTACTCCTTGGAGGGAAAGTTATGATCAACCTAGACAGCATATTAAAAAGCAGAGACATTACTTTGTCAACAAAGGTCCGTCTAGTCAAGGCTATGGTTTTTCCAATAGTCATGTATGGATGTGAGAGTTGGACTATAAAGAAAGCTGAGTACAGAAGAAATGATGCTTTTGAACTGTGGTGTTGGAGAAGACTCTTGAGAGTCCCTTGGACTGCAAGGAGATCCAACCAGTCCATCCTAAAGGAGATCAGTCCTGGATGCTCATTGGAGGGACTGATGTTGAAGCTGAAACTCCAGTACTTTGGCCACCTGATGCGAAGAGCTGACTCATTGGAAAAGACCCTGATGCTGGGAAAGATTGAGTGCAGGAGAAGAAGGGGATGACAGAGGATAAGATGGTTGGATGGCATCACCGACTCAATGGACATGGGTTTGAGTGGACTCCGGGAGTTGGTGATGGACAGGGAGGCCTGGCGTGCTGTGGTTCGTGGGGTCACAAAAAGTCGGACACAACTGAGCAACTGAACTGAACTGAATATGAATTAAAAAACCCAAATATCCATTAAAGATACATTCCTTCTAAGGAGTCACTAAGCTACTTAGTGAGACAAACGGGGACTTGAGAGCATAGAAATGCTACACATGTGCTTTAGAAATTCAGATTCCTATCCATCACCAATTTGTTTCTCTAGGAAAAAAGTCACTTGGATTAACCACTCATCATTATCTGGTGTTGCTCTGTTGCCACTTTCATCTGAATATAGTTCAGATATAACTTCTTAAAACACACACACACACACACACACACAGAAATAGAATATATCCTTTCTTTTTCAATATATATATGGATCCTCCACATGAGTATTGAAATTGCATTTCATATCTGGTTTGGAACTCAGTTCTTGAAAGCTAAACATAATCATCCTTAATCCTTCTGGCTGCTTACTTATTACTTTGAAGAGAGGGGAGAAAGGTGCCTATTGAGTTTGCTCTCCAATCTCTGCTTCTTTAAAGAGTGCAGGTGAATAATCTCTATTTCAAAGAAAGATGACCTTTACTTGATTTAATGGAATCTTTCTTTCAATATCTGAAATGAGAAAGTGATTAAAGCTTTGGTTGATAGGCAAGATGTATTTAGGAATAGATAAGCATAAAGGTCAGACACTGTCAGAAAGGATTTTGACTTCCTTTAATATTTAAGTACTTCATATGAATCACGGTTTATGCATTAATAGTATATTTTTAAGTTTGATTAAAACTGCTGCATTTTTGTATAATTCAAAGTTGGTTTCTGACATAAAGATATTGGGTATGGCAGGTATATTTTTGTTGAGATTTTCATTAATACTGGATCTGTACTCATAAGACCATATGAGAAGATAACGGTCATGTAACACTGCTTTGGAGATTTTTTAATTGTTTGACATATTCCTAAATTATAATTAATTTGAATTTTAATAGCTATGTTTTGACTGTTACCTGTTTTTAAGGAATATCTCTCAACAAATTAATAGGGAAAGAAATATCACATTTATGGACGTATTACAAGGTATTGAATGTCCCTAGGTGCTTTACAGGTATCAATTAATTTAATATGCACCTACACCGTTTGACCCATAGTCAAGGCTTATTGACAGAATGAATGATGAAATTTATAGAGCAGTTTTTGGTTTTTTTCTTAGGATCATTTTATAGATCAGAATTCTATGGCACAGAGAAGGTAAATGGTTTGCCCAAGATCATGAGATGAGTAAGTGATGGGTTTCAACACAGGCCGCAAGCTATAGCTTAAATTCTTAACCATGATGTCCTGCCATGTGTTCTTACTGTTAATAATAGCATGCAATTCATATTTGTTTAGCATCTTATGTTGTACAAAACACATTAGCTCAGCTTCCCTTTATTTCCTAATAACACTGTAGTATATGTATATTTCATTTTTTTAAAGATTTCCAACCACACTAGTTATCACTATGTATAGCTTATAGGTAAGTTCTTGGGTGATTATCCAAATCAAACAGAATAAATGTATAAAGACAACTACTAGGAGATTTAAAGAATGGTTACAGTTTGTTTCTGGATCAAGAAACATTTTATTGATGGAAAGGAAGTGTGATGACCATTCAAGCAAGATTTTGACTGCTAAAATATCTCAGGAAGAAAGTATGCCAACAGTAGGACAATAAGGCAGGTATTTACTGTAAAACTCTTCCTGGAAGTCAACTTGCACTTACATTCAAAATGCTCCTTAGGTTTCCCCTACATAAGAAACTTTGTTACCTGCCCTGACATATTCCAAAGTTTGTTGATGGTGCCCCAAATCTGTGATACCACTGGCTTCCTTTATCAACCCTTTACTCTGCCCTTTGTAAATCTAGAATATTATAATTAACCAGAAAAAGATACCTGGGTGAAATGCTTGGTGTAATGTGTTTAAGCAGTACAATGTTAGGCAAATTAATTAGCTATCTTTAATCTATCTTCTTGTTTTAAAAATGGAGATAAATATTAATATTACTTAATTCTTTAGAAAGTTTCTGAGAATCTTGTAAATTACAATGGATGTGTACTATAAATCTCAAAAATTTGATATATATATTTCGTGTAGAATATCACCACAATACAAAACATTTCCTCTATTTGACTTTTTTCCTGCTCTTTTAAGTATGTTTTTATTACCAAAAATAACATAAGAGCTTATTTCTACGATATACTTTTGGTAATATATAATATATGAAGATGACGTATGCTACTAATTAAGAACAAGACTCAGAAATGCAAAAATAAAAAAGTCAACATATATTTTAGATATTTACATTCAAAATCATAGTAAGGTAACTTAAGAAAATAGAGAACAAAACAAAAGCAAACAGAATCCCTCCCCTCCCAAGGGAAAAAAAAAAAAAAAAACAAGCCTGACAGTACCTACTGGAAAGTGAACTCAAATTCGAATCAAACTCTCTTACAGGCAGCAGTTCAGAAGAGTGTTGTGTGCTCCAGCTGCTGCCCAAGTCCCACCATCCCCATCACTGGAAGGGATTCCTCCTTTAGCTCCCCAATCCTCACAGTGCTCCAGGTTTTCCCATCACTCACTATCTGGGCACCCTCAAGGCTAACTCAGTGACGTCCTCAGTCACCACTAGAAGCTGTGGATTGCTAGTTTATTCCTCAGTGCCTAAGATTTTTAATCCTCTAGACAGTGATGTACAAACTCTTCCTCTCAATAACTCCTGAGGCTTTTCCACCGTGTCATCTGGAATACAGAGTCTTCAGTCAATTTCCCTGATGCTCAACTATTTGCCAAAAATAGTTATCGTTTTCCTTTGCCTTGTTGCTTTAATTTGGTTATCCCTTCAGGACTTAGCTCTCTATGAAGTCCCCAAACTGTTCATGAGCTGTTTTTCTTCCCATGATTCTCCTAAAAGTAAGCTTGATGGTAAGGTAGGTGTTCTTCTTGCACCTCATTCCCAGTTTCACACCATTTGGTCCCTTACTTCGTTAAAAATAGCCAGTATTGAATGACAAC
Source organism: Giraffa tippelskirchi (assembly GCF_054371585.1). Taxonomy (NCBI): domain Eukaryota; kingdom Metazoa; phylum Chordata; class Mammalia; order Artiodactyla; family Giraffidae; genus Giraffa; species Giraffa tippelskirchi. The sequence goes on along the minus strand of NC_137275.1, from coordinate 59,547,172 downwards.
ATCATGAATATATCATCTTGAAATGCCTTGCTTCAGTCATTCACCAACTTCAAGGTCACTCCCAATCATTCCTCAGAGAGTTTACTTAGTCATCACCCTCTCTCATTTACTCTTGCCATATTCTTGGCAACACCAGTGTTCTCATAGATCATTCTCCCAGCAGCCCAGCTTCTCAGTTCCTTCACTTCCTCTCTTCCATTTGTCTCGCCCCATATCCTGCCTTTCACTTCCTGAGTTAAACTCTAGAACATCTATCATTACCAGTAACTGAAGCCCCTCTACAATCTTAGGTTCAACCACCCAGTTATGACTCCACTTCATCCAGATAACTCCAACTAGCACTGAGACACCAATAATTTTTGATTCCTTCTGAGAATTATATTTGAACAATTATTATTCCTCTTCATGAACTCTCACTCACTTTATGCCCACACATCACTCTTTATCCAAATTAAATTCCTTGCTCCTCTAGCATCATAGACAGCCAATATCATCATCTCCTTATTTTATTTCATTTCTTAAAAACCTATAAACAGGCCTTCCCTGCTGGCTCAGTGGTAAAGAGTCTGCCTGGCAATGTAGGAACATGGGTTTGATTCCTGATCCAGGAAGATCCCACATGCTGCAGGGCAACTAAGCCCATGCACAACTATTGAGCCTGTGCTCTAGAGCCCAGGAGCCACAACTACTAAAGCCTTGGTGCCTAGAACCCATGCTGTGCAACAAGAGAAGCCACCGCAATGAGAAGCCTGCGCATCACAACTAGAGAGTAGACCCTGCACTCCACAACTAGAGAAAAGCCCTTGTGCAGCAGTAAGACCCAGCACAGTCATAAAAAAACAAATAAAATTATACAAATATAAACAACTTATTATGATTTGTAAAATATATTATTTTTTTAGATTTTTTTTTTAAATTGGAGTATAATTGCTTTACACTGTTGTTTCTGTTGTTAGTTGGTTAGTTTCTGCTGTGCAACTAATCGTAAACAATTTCTGCTTTACAATGTTGTTTCTGTTGTTAGTTGTTATTTTCTTCTGTACAACTAAGTGAATCAGTATATGTATACATATCTCCCCTTTCTCTTAGACCTCCCTCCCAACCCCTCACCCCATCCATCTAGGCCATCACAGAGCACCTTATTTAATAACCTCAATAATTTTACCCCTTTCTCAATTCTCAGATACTTATGTAAGATAATACTCAACAATGCTAAATATCTGCTGGTTTGGCATCCATACATGTAACTATGCTAACTAGTTTCACATTAGTTGCTACCACTCTTTTCAATTGAGCCCTTAATGCTGCCTGATACCCACACTACATTACTACATTTCCTTATCCATTTATTTACCCATGCTCCTGGACAATTATTAAACCTGTTATTTTCCCTGCTGAGACCCTCAAAATTCTTTCCTTTGTTCTCACACACAATGAGTTTGTTTCTTACTTTACCAAGAAAATAAAAGCAATCATAAGGAAAATAAAATCCATAAGCAAGATACCATCATCCTTTCTATTTGTTCCCATGCTTCATTTTATTACTATGGATTCACTTTTTGCTTTTATCTAAGAGTAACTCATTAACTTATGCTTTATATTTCATATTCTCTCATTTAAACCCAAGCCATTGTTCCAGCAATACCTGCCTTCCTTTTATTGAATCTTTTCTATCTGTATATAGTCATCCTAATACTTTAAAAGTTAAATACACAAATCTCTCTCATGAGTTCATATCTTCTCCTAGTTACCACTCAAACACTGATGTTTTCATTTACAGCAGTAATGGTCTAAGAAATGTGTACCCTTGAGGTCTTCACTTTCACTGTTGCTTGAAATTCATTCCAGTCAGGTTTGTCTCTAGCACTTCACATTGCTCTTGTCATGATCAACAACAACCATGACCTTGATAAATTATATTGTCAGTCTCAGCTCTCATCTCACTTGACATAGCAATACAATTAACACAGGTGATCTCGACTCCCGTTTGTCATACTATGTCATTTCACGTCTAGAAAAGAAATATTCCCTCTTTTTCTTCTTACCTCTTGACTGTTTCTAATTCTTCTCAGTCTCTTCACAGATTCTGAATAATCTCTCTAACTTTTTCATATTGGAGGACTCAGAGCTCTCAGTTTCTAGACTTCTTTTGAGATGGGTAACTTCTTGCCTAGGGGAACTGAGAAACATTGTCATATGAGCACAAATATCAATGTAACCTCATCTTTGTTGTCTCATGCAATTATTTTTTATATAAAGATGATAAAGTGTTATATATTTTTGTGTTACTGGAACTGGTGGGGAGTGGTTGAAAAAATGTACTGCTGCTGTTATAATAGTTCAACATAAATCTTGGAAAGGAAAAAGCTAAAATTTTTCCCAGGTCAACTGTTCTCAGTAACCAGCATGTAGTAAAAAGAGCATGGGGGAAATTTTGGCATATCAAGATTTGATTCCTGTGTTTGCCAATGATTAGTATGACTTTCTGATTTTATTTTAAGGTTTCTTATCAATAAAACATGGCTGGGAAATGATACTAAATTTTTACAAGTGATAAACCAGAATTTGGCTTCACTTTCTGGTTCCAAGGATGATTTATTTTTTTTCTGATATTCAAAGACAGTCATTTCCCTTGGACTCTTGACCTCATCTTTTGTTGTCATCTTTAGACCTTATACCAACCCTCAGTTACTCTCTCTTCTCTCTCTGACTTCCTAAATGCTTCATTTCATTAGTTGACAGGTTTGCCCAAGTCTCTATAATCCTAAAAGAAATTCATACTGATCATTCTAGAAGACTATACATTCCAGTGTCAACTTTAATAAGATCTAAAATAATTTATATATTTTCCATTAAATATTCCATCTTCATTAATTTCCATGCCAATGCTCAGTATTGTTATTCAGCCAGTTACCCAGTGAGCAGGGATTTAGAATTGCCTCCTTGACTTAACATCTTCCACATCCACCAGTTCTAATTAACAAGTTTTATTTATTGTATCTCCTAAATTATTCTTAAATCTATAACCCTCCTTTTCATCTGTATGGTCACTACCATAATCCAAAACTTTATCATCCATTGCTTAGATTATGGTAAATTTCCTTCTAATTTGATTGGAATTTTATTTATTGTAATCTATTATACTGTTTCAAGTTCACATACTTCAAGCTGACAACCTCAGCTCTCTGATAAAAGCAACTCATTCCTCATTTTGCAGCACTTGAACTTTTTCAACAACATATTCCTAATGGCAAAGAGTGGCTTGCCATGTACTTTAAAATTTTTGAGCTCTATTTCATGATATGTTTGTTATAATATATAAATAATTTTAACATCTTATAATATGTTGAAGGAAATCTTTCCTTCTGTATTCCATTCTACTTTTCTGCTTGTGTGTTTGGATCCTCCATTAGATTAAGAGCTACTTGATGGAAAGACATTTTTCTGATTCTCTGTTTCAAAAGTATAGTCAATACTGTCCAATTCATAGAGAAAATTTGATACATACAAGTCAAATGAATGAGAAAAAGGAAAAAGAATAATGTTGGCCATTATGTCAAGTTAGAAGTCACATACTCAAATACTCAGATTGAATCCATATTTCTTTCTTCTTTTGTCAATTACTAACAGTAGAATGGCAACTGTAAAATTAATCTCTCCCATTCTACTCATTTATTATCTATATTCTTTTTTATAATTTATTTATTTATTGTCATGTGCAATCCTCCCAGACTAAGCACTGAACCTATGTCTCCTGCACTGGCAGGCAGATTTTTTACTGTTGAGCCACCAAGGAAGCTCTATTATCTATAGTCTTGATTTCCTTGTTTGTAGTCTACACTATTGTTCCTTCCCTTTCAGGTTTTCTCTTTTATCATAACATATATGCTCTCTTTCTATGCCTCTTTTAGAAATGGCAATTAAAATGATTCGCTGGGGCAAGCATTTCTAGTAGTCCCCAATATATGCTCAGTCACTTCTTTAATAATAGAATTCCTAGCTTTTGACTGGGCATATAGCCACTGGGAATTCAGATGCAGGCCTGACATTCCATTAAAAGCTAGTGTGGTAAAACAACTAACTTTTTGGCAGAAATGCTTTGTGGGAATTCTAGGAAGTGGCCCTAAATAGACTATCCATCCCTTTTTCTCTCATTCTTGTTCCTGCTGACTGGAAGGTGGACATGGATGACTGAACCTGTAGGAGCCATGGTGGGCCATAAGGAAGCATAAATCTGTGATGACAGTGGAATGGCCATGCAGCCATGGGCTATCTTCAGATCCCACCTACCTAAGAAGACAATTAAGTTATATCTTGTATTAGTGAACTGCAGTTTCAATTTTACCTGAACACAGAGCTAACTTTAGTTCTAAGGAAATTTCTCAAATTAACATGCCACCAGAATTCCTCTCAGTATAGGGACTGTGGAGCTTGGGTATTGAAAGCAAGCATCCCTAAAGTCTTGGATTTGTAGACAAGATCAAATTGCCAACATGCATTGGATCAAAGAAAAAGCATCAGAATTCCAGAAAAATATCTACTTCAACATCATGGACTAAGCTAAAGCCTTTGTCTGTGTGGATCACAACAAACTGAGGAAAATTCTTAAAGAGATGGGAATACCAGATCACCTTACCTGCCTCCTGAGAAACCTGTATGCAGGTCAAGATTCAACAGTTAGAAATGGACATGAAACCATGGACTGGTTCAAAATTGGGAAAGGAGTATGCCAAGGCTATATATTGTCACCCTGATAATATAAGTTATATGCAGAGTACACCATGCAAAATGCTGAACTGGATGAAGCACATGCTGGAATCAAGACTTCAGGGAGAAATATCAATAACCTCAGATATGCATGTAACACCACCTTTATGACAGAAAGAGAAGAGGAACTAAAAAGTCTCTTGATGTAAGTGAAAGAGGAGAGTGAAAAATCTGTCTTAAAACTCAATATTCAAGAAATGAAGATCATGGCATGTGGTCTCATCACTTCATGGCAAATAGATGGGGAAACAATGGAAACAGTGACAGATTTTTTTCTCTTGGGCTCCAAAATCACTGCAGATGATGAATGCAGCCATGAAATTAGAAGACACTTGCTCCTTGGAGAAAAGCTATGACCAACCTAGACAGCATATTAAAATGCAGAGGCATTACTTTGCCAACAAAGGCCCATATAATCAAAACTATGGTTTTTCCAACAGTCTTGTATGGATGTTTGAGCTGGATCATGAAGAAAGCTGAGTGTCAAAGAATTGATGCTTTTGATCTATGGTGCTGGAGAAGACTCTTGAGAGTCCCTTGGACTGCAAGGAGATCCAACTAGTCAATCCTAAAGGAAATCAATCCTGGGTGTGCATTGGAAGGACTGATGTTGAAGCTGAAGCTCCAATACTTTGGCCACCTGACGCGAAGAACTAACTCATTGGAAAAGACCCTAATCCTGGGAAAGACTGAAGGCAGGAGGAGAAGGGGACAACAGAAGATGAGATGGTTGGACGGCATCACCGACTCGATGGACGTGAGTTTGAGCAAGCTCCAGGAGTTGGTGATAGACATGGAGGCCTGGCATGCTGTAGTCCCTGGGGTCACAATGTGTCGGACACGACTGAGCAACTGAACTGAACTGAATCGTCCTAAGAAAGCAAAGGATAAAGGAGAGAGAAGAAAAATAATATGAAACAGAAGAAGCGTAGTGGAAACATAATGGGATAACAGTGTGCTCTATTACTGTCTATCCTAATATCACAAAATTCTTGCTGTGATTAGAATGGAAAGATTTTTAATTTGGGCAAAGCTGAGGAAGTTTGCCTGTAAGCAGGGCAAGGAAGTTTAGAGGAAAACAGAAATATTGGGAACTTTATGAAATCAAGGTGACATTTCTGGAACTTTATAAGCCCTGGAACTGAGGTTCAGTCAGATATGGCTATATCTATATGTGATAGTAGTTATTTTGAACTTATAATCAGTAGTGACCACTCATATTTAATTTTCATGATATAAAAGTACAGAGGCATTTAAAGTCTCAAAACAAAACAAAAACAATTTCAAAATTATTAGTTTGGAAATTCTAAATGGACCTTAGGACCACCTGAATCTGGAAGTATCACAGCTTTGAAAAGTACTTCCATATAAGAAAGCAGTATCATATAACTATACAAAATTCATTGGTATAGCATTAATTCCATGATATATTAGTAAACTGTATAAAAGGCAAGGTACAAAAGATTATATACCTACACATATATGTATGTATATTTCTACTCTTTTGGGTAAAAAAGAAGGGTAAATGAGAAAATATACACATATCTACTTCTTTTTGCAAAGGAAATGCAGGTTATGCATTTTTAACTGGCATGCCTCTTAAGTGATCCTATATCACTTAAAGTGGATGCTTGGGTATCAAAATGGATACCTATGAGATTCTTTTGCAAATTATTATTGATGTTAATTGTATTCTTTATCAAATGACTCCCCCCTGTTGATTAAGCCATCACTGATGATTCCTGCCGGAATCAAATTTTTATGGTTACTATAAAAGCTTATTATATTATTTCTTCTCTATTAATTCATATTCTATTAAAAGAATAATATTTTCTGTATTCATCCATTTTGCAAATAGGTATCCTCATATGCACATATTTCTTTTCAATGTGAACTTATAGATTCTTACTTTATTTATAGAGATAAAATCCATAAATATCTTTGTATATTTTGATGCTCAAATTGTGCCTATTTAGCTCTCTGGAACTCATTTCAGCTTTTTGCTCTATCCTTCTGACATACCTTCACCATTATTTTAATCACTTTCTTATAACCTGGCATAGTGAGTTATTTCTGGGTCATTTGGTAGATTTTCCATCCCAGATCTGCAATCAGCCATTTCTCTCAGTTTCTGATAAATTGTTCCTTAACAAGTGACTCCAAAACTTAGTGGCCTAAAGTAATTCTACGAGTGTATTTTTCTCACAGCTTCTATGGATCAGAAATTCAGGAGTGCTTGGCTGTGCATTTCTGGCTTGGGTTTCTTGTGAGGTTTCTTAGGTGTCCACTGGGCCTGTGGTGATTTGATAGGTGAAGAGTGACACTCCTCTGAGTATACCTTTCTGTATAATTTTGGCTGTCTGAATCAACCTGTAATATTCTACATAGTCTTAACTTTTAAATTAAATGAACAAGATGGGAAAAAATAGTAAATGCAAGAAAAAAAAAAAACATGAATTCAATTGGATTTTAAGTAAATAAAATAACCACATTCAAGGTGAATATTTTTAAAAGAAAATAACAGGTTCTATTAACTCTTAAATAAATTAATATTCCTAGTCTAAAGAATATTTCAACAACTAATAGTTCTTGAATCCTTCTCAGTAGGCATGTGAATAGAAACACTGAAACCATATGATGCATGCTGAAGGACTTATTAAGTAAGTAGACTTATACGGTAATTCATTATTTCATAATTTCAAATATGTGTACATATGTACATATGTACAAAATGCACATACATGCACACATAACTCACTACATATTTTGGCTCTGTTCAATGAAAACCCTAGAAGCAATGACGTTATCAGTAAAAATCAGCACATCAAGGTCATTGATTCTTGATTCCTGGTGTAATCAGCTTCTAAGGTTTAACCCAATGATATTTGTCCCCTCCTCTGTACCCTAAATAGTCACTCTCACACTGAATCAAGGCTTGAATGACCAAAAGATACCAGAAGTGAGAGTGTGTGATTTCCAAGTCTAGGTCATCAAAGATATTAACAGTTTTATCTTGTTTTCTTGTGTCTATCATTCAAGGGGAAGTCAGCTACATTATTATGAGAACACTCGAGCAAGCCATCTTAGGGAGATATCCACACTGGAGAGGACGTTAAGGTCTCCATCAAAAAAACTAACACCAACAGGCCAACCACATGAGTGGTCCATGTGGCTCCTTCAACTCCAGTCAAATCTTTGGATCACTGCAGGCCCAGTGGACAAGCTAACTGGGAAAACTCATGAGAGGCCCTAGCCAGAAACATCCAGCATGAATCCCTGACCCACAGCAACTCAGGGATAATAAATATTTGATGTTGTTTTGAGTCATTGAATGTTGAAACTAGTTAGGTAACAACTGAGCATTAATAATGGTTTCTAAATATCATTAACCACAAAAAGGGGCTTCTCTAGTGGCTCAGATGGTAAAGAATCTACCTGCAATGCAGGGGACCAGGTTTGATCCCTGGGTCAGGAAGATCCCCTGGAGAAGAGAATGGCAACCAACTCCAGTATTCTTGCCTGGAGAATTCCATGGACAGAGGAGCCTGACGAGCTACAATCACAAAAAGAAATGGCAAACCTTGGGAAACTGACTGATTCAGGTCTGAGATAGGGAAGTTAGATGATAAGATTGAAACATTTTGCTTTGCCAGAAAATAAGAAAGTGCTTAAAGACAGTGATGGGGGTTGCGGCAAAAGATTAAAGGAGCCAGCTTGGCAGTGTTCCAACTAGCCAAACTGGTGCAATTTACCATCAAAACATATAAATATATTAATGGTCTTGTTGATTAAAGTAAGGCTATGTGAGTTTATATTGAAAATAATCACACATACATATGTATCTATGTGTTTATAAATGTATAACTAAATTAAAGAATAAATAACTAGTGAAAAAGAAAAATTCTTTATTTCACTATAGTATCAAATTATAGAGAAAAAAGTGTATAATTAAATAATTATCTCTGTAGCCAACATAGTATGAATTGATTCTGGCAAGAATCAGCAATACATGCTTAATCAGTAAGAGGATGGCATTTGATGAGGAATAAGATATTTACATATTCTTATAGGACCTCTTCTCAAATTAGTTACTAATTACAAAAGGAAAAGTACGACTTATGAAATGGATAAAACGACATTATTTTAACCAAGTGATCAAAATTAACATCACCAATAAATTGCAAAGGAATATCCCAGGCCTCCATTGTGATGTCCTGAGAAGGACACAGAATCACGCTGAGAATTGTGCCAGCCAAAAATGCATAACCTGAATCTAATCATGAGGAAACATCAGACAAATCCAAACTGAGAGGTAGTCTATAAAATAACTGGCTTGCATTCTTCAAGGAATCTCAATGTCAAGAAAGTCAAAGAAAAGCTAAGGAACTGCCCAAGATGAAAGAAAGCTTAAGAGACAAGCAAACTTCATTCATTATATGACCTGGATGAGATCCTGCACTGAAAACAGTGCTATACAGGACATCATTGGCACAACAGAATACACTGGAGTGGGGATTGTGGGTTAGAATAAAGTACTGTATTACTGTTAAATTTCACAAATTTATTAATTTTACTGAGGTTATTTAAGAAAAATCCATATTTTTAGTAAATGCACATTGAAATGTTAAAGGATAAAAGGTAATGTCGACTAAAAAAAGATGTACGACTTGAGAGTTGTGAGTTAAGTTTTATTTGGGGCAAAATGAGGACTGCAGCCTGGGAGGCAGGATCTCACATAGCTCTGAGAGACTGCTCCAAAGCAGCAGTGGGGGAAAGTCAATACATAAGGTTTTGGTGAAGGGGGAGTTCAATACCATGCACTCAATTTACAAAAGGTTTTTTGTTAATCATGAGGGTCTGATGTCATCATGAAGGGATTTAGTGCTTCTCTAGATATGAGGAGATGCAAGGATTGCGATCATAAAATCTGTTCCTAAAAACAACCAACTATCTAAAGACCAATACTTTGAAACTCCAATACTTTGGCCACCTGATGAGAAGAACTGACTCACTGGAAAAGACCCTGATGCTGGGAAAGATTGAAGGCAAGAGGAGAAGGGGACGACAGAGGATGAGATAGTTGGATGGCATTACCGACTCAATGGACATGAGTTTAAGTAAACTGCAGGAGCTGGTGATGGACAGGGAGGCCTGGCGTGCTGCCGTCCATAGGGTCGCAAAGAGTCAGACATGACTGAGAGACTGAACTGAACTGAACTGATCTAAAGACCTGTCCCACCAGATTCGCTGGAGCACAGTGTGCCTCACTCCACCCTGAACTCCCTCAGGGATTGTTGAAGGTCAACAGCTATAGCAGCATGGGGCTCAATCACTGTAGAGGCAGATGGCAAATGCCTTTGTTGTTCAGTCATTGGCAATGCTCTTGGTAAGTGCCAGTTTGTAGTTGACAGTAATGATACTTGAAATCTACTCTTACATGCTAAAAAATGCATATACACACAAACACAGACACAGACACACTCACACCCACACACGGATATAGTGAGAGAGACAGACAGAAACAGACAGACATAGATAGAGAGATCTCAGAGGAAATGAGCTAATAATTGGTAAAATTGCACAAGGGAGATATTATTCTTGTAACCTATCCAAAGCTTGAACCTACGATTCTTAGGGAAATTTTCATTCCTTTAATATTTTACTCAAATTAGTGCCTCTTTTTGAGAGCAGAGAAAATTGTAGACATTTAAGTGGAACGGCAATTCAATTTTTGGCAGTCAGAAGGAAGAAAGAGAAGTCAACTTCTGTATAAGGACAACAAGTGACAATTCCTATTAAGGAAAGATGAAATCACAAGCATGGCACAAAGAAGGAGAGGGCAGACTATAAAAAAGGAAATTCATCCTGGAGTACAAAAGATTAGAAGAGGGACTCAGTATTTATCTAGGCTGTGATAAGCAAGTTATAACTCTGTCCTTTTTTGTATCAATTTTGATTCTCTGCTATACTTGGAAATTTTTGTAGTGCTATGAATTCTTCCTAATCATATATGGAAAACTAAAATTGTGTTTTTCTAACTGGATCTAATTATATAACTTTCAATCTTCAATTTAAATTTTTCAATCCAATTCAGAATATCTCAGTAAATTAAAGTTTCTCCCTTTTTACTTTTCCTTTTTTCCCCCAGGTGTGATCTAAATAGATGGGAATGAGGTATGGGGTGATCTAAATAAGGATGAAGGAATGTCTATGAAAGGAATCACATAGGCAAAATTAAGAAGGTGATTCAGGTTTTCTTTCTTTATCAATCTTTGATTCAGAGGAGCATCTATTTTTAACTTTTCAGGCTTTATTCCCACATCACCCACTGCTGAGCTGTCACAGTCTCCCTCACTCCCCCAAACATTCCTGACATTGATATTTCTTTATGAACACAAACCAGTTATTTTATAGACTACTAGGTCACTGAAGGGACTCTTTCTCTTCACCAGATATAAGGCCTTTCCAGTTCCACTGGCCCACTCTTAGCTTTCTTTGATTTTTTAAAGATGTGGGACATTTTTTAATAATCTATTGTACCCCACAGAGTCATTGGAGGTAGGGGAAATGGGTATCTGTGACACTTTCTGAACAAACACATTTTTCCTCTATTGTAACTCTTCTTTGTTGAATACCCTAAGGGAAAGCGGAAGGCTTTATCTATGACACCATTGTCCACTTTATTTCCACTTCTATGTGATCTTTGTAGGGATCTGCCTAGTTTATTTCTTTTTACTGGAAAATTGGCTCTTATATAATCAACACATACCTCTCATACCCCCAACACCAATACACACACACATACACACGTTCATATGTGCAAATTTGGCATTTATTTTTAAGCATAAATTATGTTTGGAATCCACCAAACTCTTAAAACTTTGGATTAAGCAAACAAAATAATTTCATTCTAAATGTCTTATCTCTTGAAAATCTCAAATCACTTGACTTATTAGACATTTGTTCCTGCTTTTTGAACTTTATAAACTCTGAGATACTCAGTGACTTCTATCCTCTGGTTATTTTGTGTGCTTTCTTTCCTAGAGAAAATAAAATCTTTTAGGCATAGCAGCAGTTGATCCAGTGAAGACTAGGAAAGAAAGTATGAGAAATAGCAACAGCAGAATGACTTTAATGTTGCCAGAGTTTCTTCCCATTTTTCAATTTATAATGTAGTTAACACTTAATCCATCATTGTATTTATATACTCCTATTTGTGCCAGGAAATATATAAAACACATTTAGATGGCTAAACCAGAGTTTCTGTCTAATTGATATTCATGGTGAATACAGAGGAAAAGTATGTTCAGAGTAGGTCAAAGGATGGTTCTTAAACTCTTCAAAGCTGAGGGGGAGCTCAGGAGGGACTTCCAGAGGAATTCTGACACTTGGCTTCAGAAAAGACTGTGCTGGAGCAGCCACTGGCCCCTAAACATGGCTAGTGAATTCTGGAAGTTTCTTATATCTGTAAGGTATATGGCTTCAGAGTTTGTTTCATCAACCTGCCTCTGAGCATTACTGAACAGCAGACAGTAACACAGGCACTAGAAATACAGTCCTTTAATATAACTGGTCTGGTAACATTGAAACAATATTCATCATAACACAGCTCTACTAAGCTGCACATGTACAGAAAATAGAAGACAGCAGGACACTCAACTGCTGCTGTAAAGTGAGCTGAAATGGGGAAAAATCACAAGCAGAGAGGGCAGTAGAAATATGTTAAGGATTCATAGAGGCACAGCCTCAAGCAATGTAGCATAACTGAATATATGAGAAGGGGCATGCTGCTGAAGGAATGAAAGAAGAAATTTGCTCTTAAAAATCGATTTCTGATAAAACAAGACAATGTCATGCACCTATATGCAGCTCTGTTCATTTCTGGTTTTAAATAACAAAGATTAATATGCAGGTCAAACACTGTTAGAAAGTATGCATTGATCTAGTGTATTTGAGTTGTATTATAGTCATTTTTTACTTATCATTTTCCTAATTAAATGAACAGTTTTTTGCCTGATAGATCAAGAACAATTCTATTAATATTTTCAAAGACAGTCATAGTTAATCTGGAGCACAGTTGGCATATTTTTCCTGTCTCTTGACCTTGAAATATTATATAATCACATAGCAAAAAAACCAGGAAAAATTTCAAAAAGGAAAGAATACAGATGAGAGACTGTTTTTGCTTATATATTGTCTCAGCAGAACACAAATAAATAAACCTTTCTGAAGGTAATTTATGGAAATTATTCTCATTATTTCAGGCACATACACTCATTCATTCAATGCATTCAACAAGTATTTATTCAATATTGTATGCATACACCATGCTACTCACACCTGAAGACAAGAGATGCAGACAGAAACTATTGGCATTCATAACAAGAGCTTTTATTTTTCCTTCTAGATTTTAGTTCTAAGTAGGTAAAGAGAGTAAACTTATTTCCATGCAGGGAGTGTCACTCACTCCATATAACAAGAAGTACTTAGCTCTCACAGACTAAAATTCTGGCAAACAGCCATTCAACCTTAGAACAACTTCCAGAATTACAATGACTTTAGATATAGAATCAACAGTACATTATTATGATGAAGGTATCCTTTTTTCCCCTCCTGTCTGAAGAAAATTTTGTGGCAAAGGTGAGCTAAAAGGTTGGAAATTAAAGAAAATGTAAGGAAATTAAACAGCTAGTAAATAATTAGAAGGGATAATTTAATTTTAAAGGATTATGAAAGCACACAGAGGCTTTTCAAGGTCAATTTTTAGATAGTTCAATTTCAACGTATTTTTTGAGCTGATTCAATTGAGGTTATTTAAAATTTTGCAAGATGGCTTTCTTTATTCTCAGAAGCATTAATGAGGTACAGTTTAATTGAACTACCTGGAAAGTGAGTGAGTTTGATTATAAATGTACATAGACAATTACTCAGTTTATGCTAGTTGAATGCCATTCACTTCAGTGATGATTTTATACACAGCTCAGGTTCCTTATTAGCTGTGCAGTTCCTGTCTCAGTGGAAACATTTACCAATATCTATTGAAGAGTAGAATTATTGAGGAAGAGAAGGCAAGAAGTGAAGGGGTGGTTTCCTCCTATCTGACTGTAATCCTAGGGGCTTTATTTACAGCAGCTTTGAATTAGGTGCAAAGCATAACACTTCTACATTCTTTTTAATGAAAGGGATTATTTTTCATTTTCTAATAAAAGTTCCTTTCATCTCAGTACAGAGCAAACTTCTCAGATTTCTGCAAAGATAAAAAGGTCGAGACTATAAATCCTTCCTTTTTTCAAAGGCAGTTTCCATAGTCTGTGAGTTTTATTATTTAGCCAACAGTGGACAGGTTTCTGTGTTTAATGGAACTAAAAGTAATAGAATTTTTAAAACCCTATAGTGTTAATGGGGGAAAAATCACTATTTAGACTGTATTGAGTTGTTATTTCTTTGCATGCTTTTCTCATTAATTATTTATTTATGCATGAAAAAAAGTGTTGTTGCTGATTTTGTTCCAGAAATTCATACCAAAAACTCTGTTTTGGAATGTAGTATTTAGAACAAAAAACATCACTCAGCTAAGCACTTATTCTTGGGCTTCATGTTTATGTCACTGAAAGAGATTGCCATCCCTGAACGGAGCAGATAATAAGTCAGAACCTGTCAGCCTTATTAAATTTGGCTAGTCTTTGCCCCATTGCTGAATGCTTCCTGGTTGAAATCAACCCCATTAGAAAAAGGATTATTCTTAAGGTGATTGAAGTAATACTCTTTTGTGCTTGTGAATTGCTATCCTATGCTGATTTATTCCTTTAGTAAAAACCAAATTAAAAATTACAATTTTGTAGAAACCATTTGAGTATAAGAAGATTATATTTATAGTTTTAATTGCTATGTCTCTATCAGTAAGCAAGGAATAAATCTTTTAACACTTTGAAACTGCACAAAATTCCTTTGCTCTGTGAAAATTCCATTTAATTATCTTTTTTAGAGTAGCAGGTATAGTAACAAGTGAGTGAACTATTATCATTTTTTTTCCTCATGAGCACATCTTGCATGTATATAGGTTTATCCTCAGAATTAAAAAAAAAAAAATTAAGCCATAATTGAGATGTTCAATTTCATCAGTAAAGTCATGGTGAATGTTGGATCCCATCAGATCCCTCATTGTTATTGATAGTCACATGATCTATTAATATTTATTATCTATTAAAGTGAAATCATCTTATTTTCAAAAATATGTGGTAAATAAATTTTCACTTCTGTCAGACCTTAATAAAAAAAATGTCATTTCCTTTATCTTTCAACCATATAATCATTTATTTTGAGTCCTTCATAATGTTTTCCACACTCTAATTCAGTCATCATGCATATAACTGATAAAGGAACACTATTCTCATAATTCTAAATAAAATAAGAGCCTTTCTCAGAAAACTCACCCCATCTCCTTTCCCATATGCACTCCTAGCAAAACGTTCATCCTTAATTTAAACGTATTCAAGCTACACTTTCTCTCATTACCCTAGGCCAGATCTTTATTATCCATCACCTCAGACTATGGAAATAATTCCTAAAGTGCCACCTGTCCCTCATTCACACCACTCACAACTGTGCCTTCTTATACACTGCTACTGCTAATGCACAATTTTCTCCATGATTACCTTCCAAAATCAGAGTAGGATTTTAGCCAAGCACTCAGGGTTGACCTCACCTTATGCCAAATCTCCTTTTCTGATTTTACCAATCTATTCTCTTCCGCACAGCCTAATGCTAAAGAACAAATTATACACACACACTTTTCAAGACTCTTAAGTCTTCTCTAAAGGTATTTTTCTCTACATGTAAATTGCTATAATTCATTTCAAACTATAGAAATTACTATGATTCCATCAAGCCTTGTTCAAAAGTGACCCGTATGCTAATATTTTCCAAAAGCAGAAGTTCTCTCTCACTTTTGAACTGCAGTATTTTGTTTGCACGTGATATATGAAACTCAGTACACCATATTTTCATATTTTAAACTATGTTATAGTTCTTTCACAATTAAAAAATTTCTAAAGCTAGAGATAATATTAATTTATTTTAGTAGTTTTCAATTTATACTTTGTGAGTAGTTTTGAAATAATCATTAGGCTTCATTAATTTATTAAGCTATTCAAGTATTAGTAAAATACATATTAATATAAAATAATTATAAAAGTAAATACAATTTTATGGACTCTGAGGGAGAAGGTGAGGGTGGGACGTTCTGGGAGAATAGCATTGAAACATGTATATTATCATATGTGAAACAGAACACCATTCCATGTTCGATGCATGAGACAAAGGCTCAGGGCCGGGGCAATGGGATGACCCAGAGGGATGGGATGGGGAGGGAGGAGGGTGGGGGGTCCAGGAAGGGGAACACATGTAAACCCATGGCTGATTCATGTCAATGTATGGCAAAAACTATTACAATATTGTAAAGTAATTAGCCCCCAACTAAAATAAATAAATTTATTTTAAAAAAAAAGTAAATACAATAATGTAAAGTTTGCTGCTGCTGCTGCTAAGTCGCTTCAGTCGTGTCTGACTCTGTGCGACCCCATAGATGGCAGCCCACCTGGTTCCGCAGTTCCTGGGATTCTCCAGGCAAGAACTCTGGAGTGGGTTGCCATTTCCTTTTCCAAAATGTAAAGTTTATTCATAGGTAATACTTTTTGAACACCAACTCTGTCGGGAAATACTTTCAGTGTTTTATGTTTATCAACTTACGCTTATTCTCGAAAAACCAAATTGAAATGGTTATAACTGCCCTTATTTTACAAATCATGACGCTGAGTGTTAACTAAATGACTTTTTAAAGGGCACAGACATAATGATTAGGAAAACACATGCTTGATCTCTTACCTGTTTGAAGCCATGGGCAGTGCTATTAAGTATTATCCAGGAGATAATTGAACATTAACACCGTTTTTAAAAAGTATTTAATGCGAAGAATATACCAAATAGTTGAAATGCTGGTAAAGAGTTGCTCAATGAAATAAATCCTCAGAAGTCCAGAGGGTGAAAAATCGATGTAACTTATTATAATACAAAGATTTCTGGAAATATATGGATATTTGGGATGGGTTTGGGAAAAAAACAGGACTGAAAGATGGATGAGAACATAATATGTGGAAATGATAATAAAGATACTTCTAGGTTCAACCACTGAATACAGAGGCACAGATGACTAAAGATTAGGTGTGTTCATCAATAATGACATATTTCATTGGAGATGATTGTTGGTTAGCAGAGCATGAATATGGAAAAGTTACTTAATGCAAAGTAATAAATATATTTCACCTGTGTGCTAAGTTGTCCTCTTCTCCTTTTGCCTTCAAATCATCCCAGCATCAGGGTCATTTCCAATGAGTTAGCTCTTTGCATCAGGTAGCCAAAGTATTGGAGCTTCAACTTCAGCATCAGGCCTTCCAATGAATATTGAGGGTTGATTTCCCTTAAGATTGACTGGTTTGATCTCCTTGTAGTCCAAGGGACTCCCAAGAGTCTTTTCCAACACCACAAAGACCATGGAAATAGTTCAAAAGCATCAGTTCTTCAGCACTCAGCTTTCTTTATCGTCCAACTCTCACATCCATACCTGACTTCTGGAAAAATCATGGCTTTGACTAGATGGACCTTAATCAGCAAAGTAACTTTATGCTTCAAATCTTACATTTTATGCTTCATATCTCACATCTGTGTACAACTACTGGAAAAACCATAGCTTTGACTAGACGGACCTTTCTCAGCAAAGTGATGTCTCTGCTTTTGGTACATTGCCTAGGTTTCTCATAGCTTTTCTTCAAAGGAGAAAGCATCTTTTAATTTCATGGCTGCAGTCACCATCCACAATGATTTTGTAGCCAAAGAAAATCAAATCTGTCAGTTGCACTTTTTCCCGTTCTATTTGCCATGAAGTGATGGGATCAGATGAGATGATCTTAGTTTTTCGAATGTTGAATTTTTCTTCTTTCTTTTATATTAGTTTATTTATCTATTTTTTAACTTTACAATATTGTATTTGTTTTGAATGTTGAGCTTTAAGCCAGCTTTTTCACCCTCCTCTTTCGCCCTCAAGGGTTTCTTTAGTTCCTCTTTACTTCCTGCCATTAGTGGTACCAACTGCATATCTGAGATTGTTGGTATTTCTCAGAGCAATCTTAATTTCAGCTTGTGATTCATCCAGCCTGGCATTTCAAATGATGTACGCTGCATATAAGTTAAACAAGCAGGGTTACAATATATATCCTTGTCATAGCTTTCCCAATTTTGAACCAGTTCATTTTTCCATGTCGGGTTCTAACTGCTGCTTCCTGACCTGCATACATATTTTTCAGGAAGTAGGTAAGGTGGTCTAATATTCCCATCATTTGAAGAATTTCCCACAGTTTGTTGTGATCCACACAGTCAGAGGCTTTAGTGTAGTCAATGAGGCAGATTTTTTTTCTGGAATTCCCTTGCCTTTTCTATGATCCAAAAGATGTTGACAATTTGATCTTTGGTTCCTCTGCCTTTTCTAAATTCAGCCCATACATCTGCAAGTTCTCAGTTCACGTACTGCTGAAGCCTAGCTAGGAGGATTTTGAGCATTACCTTGCTACCATGTGGAATCAGCACAAGTGTATGGTAGTTTGAACATTCTTTGGGATTCAGTGAAAACTGATCTTTTCCAGTTCTATGGCCACAGCTGAGTTTTTCAAATTTGCTGACATATTGAGTGCAGCAGTTTAGGAGCATCATCTTTAAGGATTTTAAATAGCTTAGATGGAATTCCATCACCTCCACTAGCGTAGTTCGTAGTGATGCTTCCTAAGGCCCTCTTGACTTCACACTCCAGGATGTCTGACTCCAGGTGAGTGACCATACCACTGTAGTTATCTAGGTCATTAAGTTATCTAGGTCTTTTTTTTTTGTATAGTTCTTCTGTGTCTTGTATTCAGAAATAAGATTTAAAGCCTAGCATATATAAATAAATGTGAACAATTGACATGTATTTTTGAAATCTATATTTTTAATTTTTCATTTTTACTGTTGTAAATTTCTGAATTATACTATAGATTCTGATTGCTCTTCATACTTGTATAATTAAGACTCATAGATCCCCTAAATTTTTTTTAAAAAATCATCAAATAATCGCTTGACAATATGAAAACATCTGTCACTCTGTAACCTGGGGCACAATACTGCCAATTTATTTTTTCTTTTCCTCTCCACACAATGTCAGTTATTACTAAAATTTAAAATAAAATTCAGATAAAAATAAATATCTTCTTCTAATTTATCTTTTAACCATTAAAAATTAACTGTATTTAACCCCAAATAAAATTTATTTTGCTTATACAGGTATAGCAACATTAGTGTATAGTAACTCAAATGTTCCTTTCTTTTTTCAAGAAACACAGCTTAATGATGTTTCCATTGTGAATGGAATTACGGAATCAAGTGTTCAAATTAAGCTGCTTAGTTTTCTGAGTCCAGTGTCGATTTAATCTTATTTCACTCTATTGAAACAGAAGATAAAAAGAGTATAACACTGTGAAGTCCTTAGTTTGATGGTAATTTGTAGTGACATTTTATCAATACATTTTTCTTTCTCTCTTTTTTTTCCTATTAAGCCATTATTTCTAGTTGTGTTGTTTCACATTTAATTATAATCATCATTTTTAGGGATGTTTCTATACGAACAAATGATAAAGTAAAAGTAAAAATTCCAATTTCAATCTTACCAACTTTGCATTTGACATAAATTAGAGACACTCTAAAGGATATTTCACCTTAGTATATAGACAATAAAAAAATTTTTAGCTTCCCAATGAAACAAATTACTTTTAAGCATATTCAAACTCTAACTTGCTCTTTCTTCCCTTCCCACACAATTTATACAATACATAGAAAGTGTTTCATCATTTTGTATGTGCTATTTACATATATATACATTCTTATGTATATTATCTTATATATCTTATGTATATATTATACATATTATCTTGTATATATTTTATATGTATAATTTTATGAGATTATTTTCATAATAAAATATAATGCATATATATGACTTGGTAAGTAGAAATTATTCAATTTGTTCATTTGCTTTTAAAGACTAAGTTCAAAAAAATTATTAAGCATATAAGAAGAAATAGATCCATCAGGCTTTACTTAATTAATGACTTTAGTCCATCAAAAAATTACATTAAGAAAGTGAATATGAAATACATGAATGAAGTTTGTCACAGATAAGGCCTCCAAAGTATATGAATCTAAACTACAAAAATAATCTTCAAAACAATAAAAAGGTAGATGAGCAAGTTTTAGTACAACTATGTTTTGAATAGGCACTGCTCTCATGAAGTAGGCATGTTTTAAAATACATAAAGTACGCTCAGCATTATTCATCACAAAACATGTAAGTATAAACCATAACTAGGTAGTACTAAACACTCAGCAGAATGGATAAAATTAAAAGACTGATATTATCAAATGTTAGCAAAGATGTTGAGCAGTTACAACTTTTTGTTACTTGTGTCAGTGCAAATTAATACAATTATTTTGGGAATTATTAAATAAAATTAATCACACATGTATGATAAAGTCTGGCAATTTAACTCCTGATATATGCCCAGATATGCCTGGATATGCCAAAAACTTGGATTAAACTATTCATAATTGCCTAAAATTAGAAACAATTTAAATGACATCAAGTGGATAAAAATGAAATAATAATAGTTTGTTCATACAATGAGTAAAGCAATAAAAATTAAGAACATGCAACAAAATGGATGGATCACAGAGAATATGTAAATGTTCTATAAGTTGATCTTGGCAGAGTTTTCATGCTGTGTGCTCACCTCAGCTTGTTTTACACTGAGTTGGACACTTAAGATTTCTATGTGTTCTTCATAAAAGCTATACCTTAATAGCCTTTCTGTATTTGACTCCTGGGTCAGGAATATCCCCTGGAGAAGGGAATGGCTATCCAATCTAGTATTCTTGCCTGGAGAATTCCATGGACAGAGGAGCCTGGCATGCTACAGTGCATGGGGTCACAAAAAGACAGACATGCCTGAACGATAAACACTAACATTATCTGGCCACTAAAAAGCATTTCAACTCAAGCCTATATATCTCTATATACCATTGTCATTGAGTACATAATGGCTTTCATTTAAATGATTTCATAAATTGCAAAATGGATATGATACTCTTTTCCTCAAGGAAATAAATAAAAGAATAAAATCAAACAGGATTTCTTTAACAAATTATCAATAAAATTGTTTAAAGTTATACTTTATGATACCTTTAACATTTAAAATACTAGAAGTGATGCTCCTATTGGAAGCTGTGTTCCTTATAAATAAACTGTACAATGTTTTTATTAGGAGTAGTTTTATCTGTGAGTGAAAGAAAATCCAAAATGAAAGAAGCTTAAAGAAGATAGAATGATATGACAAATAAGCTACCATCTTGATAATGCTGTGAAACAAACTATCCAGAAACTTGGTGATTTGAATTAGGTCCGACCATATCGCATTGGTCAGAACACAGTCAGTCACATGTCCACTCTTAGAATGAAGGCTGGACAATGCGGTCTGGGTATGATACTCTGGCTGGTCAAGTACTTGGCTAAATACTGCTGGTTCTTTTAGTGAGGAAGAATAGGACAAGAGGATATTTGGAAGAGTCAGCAGATCGTTATCCAGTGATTATCACAGAATCTCCAACACATACACAAACCAAAAACTGGAAATGATGGTAGAATCATGTCATGTCAGAAAAATAACAACAAAAAATAATAATTTACTGATGATGAGATACAAATTACATATTTGTTTATATTTCTTCCTTAAGGGATGAAGGCTATTTTGCTACTTGGAGTGAAGACTCAGGAAATGCAAATCCTTGCTGTTTGTGGATGTTACGAGAAAACTCATAGGAGGATTATGTCAAAAAACTTAGTGAGGTATTGATTTACCCTTCTAGAAAGTGTGTGTATATTTGAGCACACGTGTGTTAGTTTATCCAGGCTATATACTATTTTTCTGACTGCTCTGTATACCTTACATATCTGTTTACCTAACTTTAAAAATATGTGAATCTGATCTCAGGCTTCCCAGGTGGCACAGTGGTAAAGAATCTACCTGCCAATTCAGGAGATGGAAGAGACATGGATTCAATCCCTGGGTCGGGAAGATCCCCTGGAGGAGGAGATGGCAACCCCACTCCTGTCCTTGCCTAGAGAATTCAATGGACAGAGGAGCCTGGTGGGCTACAGTCCATAGAGTGTCTGATAATCAGACATGACTGAAGTGACTTAGCACACACATATGCACACAACCTAGTGAAGAATGTTTTATTACTTTTCCACACTGTCAATGAAGAAATGGGACTCTGAGATGTTATTAATAGATAACCTTTGAAAGTTTGAGTTTGCATAAGTTGGAGCTGATTCTTCTCCCCTAGACCACGTGCATCTAAGTTCAAGTTTTAACCATTAACTTTCCTGTCAGCACTTTGATTAGCAAAGCTTGTGTATTTAAAAAGGAACTCCAAATTATTTTTATATTATTTTTCAAAGTAAAAGGATGAAAAAATACTACAATAGGAGTGTTGGCAGTAAACATAACCCCTTTTACCCTTGTATGGTGGGGGGAGATATCTCTTTCTTTTACCACATACATTCTACACTGTTGAAACAATACATGTGGTTATGCCTCGAATCCATGTATTACATAAAATTCATGACATATATAAAACATTTTATCTTGGAATTGGGCTTTTCATTACCAAGAACAGGACACAGTTAGCATGGAAGGCTTACAAAAGTCTTTTATTAATAACCTTTAGGTATATTCTACAACTTACTTCAGAAGAAAGGTAAGTTGTACCTGAAGGGACTATTTCATGTGTTTCAGGAGAATATGTCAATCAAAATACACACTCAAACTTTGCAGATTATCTTCCAAACGATCAAACAAATAGTGATAACCACAGCCATGTGACTTTTACATATTTTCAGAAAGCACTGCATCAGTCCTAAATATTATATTCAAAAGACAAGGATAGCAGAGCGAAAAGAGCAGAATGTTTATGGTTAGAAGATAGGAACTTCTAGACTGTTTCCCAAAGACACATTCAAGAACCAGAACTGCCTGAGGATGAAGCTCACACTAGTATGTAGTGATAGCAGAAGAATAAAGACATCATCTTGGGTTCTTATGGCAGACATTTCTACTTATGTACCAAATGCCCATATCCCAGGGCTTCCCTCATAGCTCAGTTGGTAAAGAATCCACCTGCAATGCAGGTGACCCTGGTTTGATTCCTGGGTCGGGAAGATCCCCTGGAGAAGGGATAGCCTACTCACTCCAGAATTCTTGGGTTTCCTTTGTGGCTCAGCTGGTAAAGAATCTTCCTGCAATGTGGGAGGCATGGGTTCGATCTCTGGGTTGGGAAGATCCTCTGGAGAAAGGAAAGGCTACGCACTTTAGTATTCTGGCCTGGAGAATTCCATGGACTATAGAGTCCATGGGGTCACAAAGAGTCGGACACGACTGAGAGACTTTCACTTTCACTTTGCCCATTTCCCTTCCATCCTTGCTAAAGAAAAAAAAAAAATCATTTTATTCTAGTCAGAAAAGTGTCTGATTTTTATATTTCCAGAATCATTTGCAAATACACTGATGGTGTGACATAGTTTCATACATAAGACATCAGCAAAAGTGGATAGAGTGGAAGCAGGGCTTATAGACACATAAACAGAATATATCCCACATCTTTCTATTTTATTCATATTTAGAATGTGGAGGTCAACGCTAAGCGGTGGGCCAAGCTGTACATAATGAAAACTAAATTATAGTAGACAAGAAAGCCAAAAGGAACTTGGTTTCTCAAATAATTCTTTCATCAACTGAACCTTATCTCAACTAGATACGCTAGATATCATGTTTATGAGTAAAATAAATTTCTTATTAACATCCACATTAGGTTTATTTACTTTCTTCCAAAAGCACTCCTATCTAATACAGTTCTTCATTAAGTCAAATGTAGCCCATGTGAAGTGCTGCTTTCATTCTGAGAGAAAGTCCAGTTTCTTTTGGTTGATATTTAAGAATATTTAAGAATAGATGATAGTTTTTGATTATTGATCTGTCCTTTATGCCTCTAAAATAGAAGTTGTTACATTGAAAAGACAATTATTCTGAAACTTTGAGTATATTTCACTAAAATAAATAATTCTGGAATTAGGAGGCTTAGTTTCCAGGTTTTCCACTTCTCACCTCAGTCATCTCTGGCAATTCAATTGACTCCAATTCTCAAGGCGTGTAATAGTTGCTCAGCTCATAGAATTACTTGAGGATCAAGTGAAGTAAAGCATTTTATAATTCATAAAGCACTATGGCATTTTCATGGTTATTACTAATAAAATCTATGTCATGGCAATCACATTTCATTCTAAATCTGTGCCTGAATGAAATAAATGCCAGCAAAATGAAATTTCAGTCTATCTTATAACTACATCCTAACTATATTTCCTAATTTATGATTCTGTAGCAGAAATTGTCAGCATGAATGTAAGTAGCTCAATATTTTTCTTTTCTTTGTCAGAACGGTCATCACTGTGATGAAGGAAGAAAGGACATCTGTGCACATAAATTCCATAATGTACAGGAAAGTGGCTTTAAGCCAAAATATATTAGAAACAATGCAGTGTCTCCTTGTAATAACAGTCCTAGTTACAAGCCCTGCAGGTGGTAATCTTGTGTGTTTGCATATCTCAGAAGACTCCTATCAGCTCTCCTCACCTGATTTGCAAATTCTCAAGTGAAAAATGCTCTTTATTGGAAACTTTTTCATGAATGTCTAATATGAAGAAATTACAAATCATTAAAGATTTGAGAAAATAATGGTACCTACTTTTTAGGGGAATGATTCTTAAATTTTAATATAGCAAAAAGCCTTGCCTGAGAATCTCCTTAAACGTTGCCAAACTCTACCTGTGGACAGGAAATTACCACAAGCTATTCACAGGTGATTCAAATCAAGGGGCTCAGATATGACACTTTATAAAAATATAATTCAGTTACATTCACAAGTTACAGATTATAAATAAAAATATAGCAAAAATATAGCAGTGATTAACACTTACACATTCACTACCCTTCACATTAGTCACCTTAGCAATCTCTATACTTAAGTAAATATGTAACCATCATTATACATATCAAAGAATTTCTTTTTCAGACCTAACTCCTGTCAAATTTGGTAAAACCATCATCCTTTTGCATACATTTCATTTTTTCCAGTTGTATAAATTATTTAGTGAATATATGTATAATTATCTGAGAGATGCTAAGCAAAACTTTTTACAGGAGCAGAGGAGTATTTGTATGAAATAAGAGAAAAAACTAAGTATCCAAATAAATAGATTTTATATAATTTCTTACAAACTCTAGCTATTGATTTACATGATATTTTGTTTCATTTTTTTTTTTTTACATTGCAGAGCTAACTTTACAATCACATGCGCACAGTAAAAGATTCAACACAAAGAAGATGTGTTTTTGTTTGGTAGATGCCAACCAAACAAAAAGTTAAAGATTAAGCAATCACCCTACCTTTTAAATCAATGGGTCTTTCTGAATTCTTTTGGTGGCTAAGTTTAGGCTCTGTAGGTTGACTTACTAGTTCAAATCTCTTGTTCTGCCACTTACTAGCCTTGTGACCTTGGGCACAAGGTCACTCTTTTGTCTCATTTTTCTTAGAGGATTAATGTATATACTAAATGAGTCAATTAAAGTTTGAACTTACTGAGTTAGCTGTCATTTCTACTGCTAGCCATTTTTTTTTAATTAGTCTGAATTTTTTCAAAAAATTTTAAGACTTCATTGACTACCTACCTAATTGTCTGTTTGCAGCCACTGAAAAGATCAAAAAGAAAGGGTTCCAGAAGTTAAACATGAAGACATTGCTATATTCTAAACACTCACTTTATAAGGTCCCATAATTGAGGCACCTTGGAAAATGAAAGTGGGTTGCTATTGCTTTTCTACTCAGTTTCACTAAAAAAAAAAAAAAAAGAAAAAGAAAAAAAAAAAACTGAAATGCAAGGGACCCACTTGTTATTATTTACTTAATCAGTTTTTGGTGATGGTGAGGTACCGACATAACCTGAGCAGCTAAAATCACATCAGAGTCACATTTGATGCAGCTGAAAAATAGAATATACTCAAGGCCCCAGGTTTATGTGTTCATGAAAGAGCTTTTGGACATGTTGTCTTACCTCCTAAAGTAATTATCTCCCATGATATGTAATCTTCTGTGAATATTCCCTCTTTTAAAAAAAGATGAACCTATAATTTCGTGAACTCGAGGACTGATACATGTACCTCCTCTCTTTGCAAAAAAAAAAAACAAAAACAAAAACATAATACTGTGTGTTAAAGGATATAAAAATAAAATCAGAAAAACTGAAAAATCAAATTTGGATTGATTATATCAAGACACCATGATAAAAAATGAGTTAGTCTTAATTCAAAGAGTGTCTTTATTTAACTCATTTGTTTGAGAATATATTCTAAATTCACCCTTTTTCTAGTCCCATGCTGTTTAGTTCATAGTTTTATTAAATGCATGTTCAAATTATCATTAATTCTCAAGTCTCCTGTGCTTCTAAGTAATTTGTGTCACAGAAGGTTTATTATTGAATTCTCATTTATATTAAAAACAGATTCAAACTCTGATGTTTTAATTATAGCTCAATATCAGACAAAAATCTCTCTTTCCTATTATCCTTTTTATTAGCATAATAAATTGTTCTGATGGTGCTGAACAATCAGCAAAACAAAAAAGGCAATATGTTCTCAATAGCATGAACTATCATATATTTCTTCTGTGAAATATATAGTCAGAATTATTATATATCAAAATATTATCATACTTCAAGGTCATTATCAGGCTGCCTCTGCCATAACACTGTGCAAATGTAGATATCATAATCTACCAGATTTAGAATACTGGATCTAATATCTACTGATAACAAAATATCTATCAGAAATTAGTTTTAGAACTATTACCTGAAAAAATGGACTTAAAAAAAAAACTGATCTCTTTATTAAAATACGAGTATTGTAGAGGGGGCAGTGTCTGGAATTTAGGGCCAGTTAAATTCAAAATACATATGCAAATTATATATTAATAACCACAATTAAAAATCTTTTGTGTTTTACCAATCAAGAGATTAATAATATGTTTCTATGAGCTTTATGCAATACACTAAGTCATAATGAAAGATAAAACAGTAGTGACAGCATTTTTTGGTTAATACCTTTCTTTAGTTCAGCATCAACATTTTAAATACATTTAAATGTACAATAATACATTCTGGCTTAGAATATGTGGCAAATCTACCATATGTTCTTCCTACAAAATGTGATTGACACTCCTCCTGCACTTGAATCTTGGTGGAGCTGTGAATACTATGGATAGAACACTCTGTGACTTTGAGGTTAAGTAATGAAGGTTGACAATGTTTCTGCTTGGTCATCTTGAGGTGCTTGCTCAAGGAACCCAGCAGTGCTGTGAGGAACATCTTAGTTTTTTGAATGTTGAGTTTTACGCCAACTTTTTCACTCTTCTCTTTCACTTTCATCAAGAGGCGTTATAGTTCCTTTTCACTTTCTGCCGTTAGAGTGGCATCATATGCATATATGAGGCTGTTGATATTTCTCCTGGAAATCTTGATTCCAGCTTGTGATTTATGCAGCCTGGCATTTCACATGGTGACTTTGCATATATAAGTTAAATACACAGGGTGACAATATACAGCTTTGTCATATTCCTTTCCCAATTTTGACTCATTCTGTTGCCCTATGTCTGATTCTAACTGTTGCCTCTTGACCTGCATACAGATTCTCAAGAGACAGGCAAGGTGGTCTGGTATTCCCCTCTCTTCAAGAATTTTCCAATTTGTTGTGATTCACACAGTCAAAGGCATTAGCATAGTCAATGAAGCAGAAGTAGATGTTTTTCTGGAATTCTCTTGTTTTTTCTATGATCCAACAGATGCTGGCAATTTGATCTCTGGTTCCCCTGCTTTTTCTAAATCCAGTTTGTACGTCTGCAAGTTCTTAGTTCACATACTTCTTCTGAAGGGTGTCTTGAAGGATTTTGAGCATGACCTTACTAGCATGTTGAATGAGTGCAATTGTAAGGTAGTTTGAACATTCTTTGGCATTGCCCCTCTTTGTGATGGAAATGAAGACTGATCTTTTCCAGTCCCATTGCCATTATTGAGTTTTCCAAATTTGCTGACATATTGAGTGCAGCACTTTACAAGCATTGTCTTTTAGGATTTTAAATACCTCAGCTGGATTCCATAAACTCCACTAGCTTTGTTTATAGTAATGTTTCTTAAGGCCCACTTGACTTTACACTCTAGAGTCACATTATTATGGTTATCCCGATCTTGAAGACTTTTTGGTATACTTCTGTGTATTCTTGCCACTTCTTAATCTCTTCTGCTTCTGTTAGGTCCTTACCTTTCTGTCCTTCATCATGCCAGTCCTTGCATGAAATGTTCCCATGATACCTTCAGTTTTCTTGAAGAGATCTCTAGACTCTCCCATTCTATTGTTTTCTTCTATTTGTTTGCATTGTTCATTTAAGAAGATCTTCTTATCTCTCCTTGCTATTCTCTGAACTCTGCATTCAGTTGTGTATATGTTTTCCTTTCCCCCTTGCCTTTTGCCTCTCTTCTCAGCTATCTGTAATGCCGCCTCAGAAAATCACTTTGCCTTCTTGCATTTCTTTTTCTTGGGGATGGTTTTGGTCACTGCCCCCTGTTCAATGTTATGAACCTCCATCCATAGTTCTTCTGGTACTCTGTCTGCTAGATCTAATCCCTCAAATCTATTTGTCACCTCCACTGTATAATCATAAAGGATTTTATTTAAGTCATATATGAATGGCTGAGTAGTTTTCCCTACTTTCTTCAACTTAGGCATGAATTTTGCAATAAAGAGCTCATGATCTGAGCCACAGTCAGCTCCAGGTCTTGTTTTTGTTAACTGTATAGAGCTTCTCCATCTTATGCTACAAACAATATAATCAATCTGATTTCTGCTCATCCGACATCCGGTGATGTCCATCTGTAGAGTCATCTCTTGAGTTGTTGGGAAAGGGTGTTTGTTATGACAAGTGTGTTCTCTTGACAAAACTCTTGTTATCCTCTGCCCCGCTTCATTTTGTATTCCAAGGCTAACCTTGCCTGTTACTCCAGGTATCTCTTTACTTTCTATGTTGTATTTGAATTCTCTATGATGAAAATGGCATCTTGTTTTGGTGTTAGATCTAGGATATCTTGTAGGTATTCATAGAACCATTCAGCTTCTTTGGCCTTAGTGGTTGAGGCACAGACTTGGATTAGTGCTATGCTGGATTGTTTGCCTTGGAAATGAACTGATATCATTCTGTCATTTATGAGATTGCACCCAAGTACTGCATTTCAGATTCTTCTGTTGACTCTGAGGGTTATTCCATTTCTTCTAAGGGATTCTTGCCCACAGTAGTAGATATGTGTGTGTTAGTCACTCAGTCATGTCCAACTCTTTGCAACCCCATGGACTCTAGCCCGCCAGGCTTCTCAGTCCATGGGATTCTCCAGGCAAGAACACTGGAGTGGGTTGCCATTTCCTTCTCCAGGCAATCTTCCCAACCCAGGGATCGAACCTGGGTCTCCCATATTGCAGATTCTTTACCCCCTGAACCAGAGCAGATATAATGATCCTATAAATTAAATGCACTCATTCCTGTCCATTTCAGTTCATTGATTCCTAAGATGTCAGTGTTCACTCTTTCTATCTCCTGCTTGACCACGTCCAATTCACCTGGATTCATAGACCTAAGATCCCAGGTTCCTATGCAATATTGTTCTTAAGAGCATTGGGCTTTAGTTTCACCATCAGACACATCCACAGTTGAGCATCATTTCTGTTTTGGCCCAGCCACTTCATTCTTTCTGAAACTATTTCTCCACTCCATCCCAGTAGCACATTGGACACCTGATCTGGGGGTTCATTTTATGGTGTCATTTCCTTTTGCCTTTTCATACTGTTCAAGGGGTTCTCATGGCAAGAATACTAGAGTGGTTTGCCATTCCCTCCTCCAGTGGACCATGTTTGTCAGAACTCTTCACTATGACCCATCCATCTTGTGGCCCAGCATGGCATAGCTCATAGTTTTATTGAGTTACACAAGACCCTCTGTCATGGTGAAGCTGTGATCCATGAAGTCGAAGAAGTTTAGAGAAAAAAGTATTTCAAAAAAGCAAATGACTGGCATATAGAATGACCTTAAAAGACAGCTAAAGAAGAGAAGAAGGAAATATTTGTTGAGTTGGTAAGAAGAAGGTGATAACAGAACCTCAGAAAAAAAGTTTTAGTTGATTGGTGGGAATATAAATCAGATAAGAGAAAGTAAAGTTTGGACAGGACACAATAATTAAAATAATTTATAAATTTTTCTTTCCTTAGTTTTTTTTTTGAGATGTAGTTTAGAATAATGAATATTATCTAAAAGTAATGTGGTGTAAAATCTGTTTTATTAATGAAGGCAAAAATGGTCATCTGTACATATATAGACACATAGGTAAGGACAGCCTGAGGCAGTAAGAATTATCAAGTTGAGAGGAAGCGATTAATGATGGTGAATAAAGCAGAGGTGACGCAGAGTCCTTGAGAAAAAAAAAGGCCTGGCGTCCAAACCACAAAATAAAGTATTGGCCTTTGAGAACACAGACTCTTCTTTCATTGTAACAGGAAGGACAGTGGACAATTTAATTACTGATTCAATTTTCTGTACCGATTCCTGGACAAGAAGATGAGGTATTTCCTATCGACTATTTTTTTTTCCTCTCAGTGAAGACTAACATAATGTCATTGCCTAAGAGTTAGAGAATAAAGAGCTAGAATTTAAGGAAGAGAGAAGACAGTCATCACCTTGAAACCTGGAAAGTGATTTTACTGGGCAAAACAGGTATTTAAGTATGTTGAAAGATTAGTTGATCTCTATGTTTTAAAGCAAATTTAAACTTAAATTTAAAATGAACTAATTAGTCCAGTTTTATGATGTTTGCTATCATGTCCAGTTGCTTTGGTTTATGCACAGAGTTAGTCCTACACCCTTTCAGATTTGCCAGGTCAAAATAGGACAATGAGTGGCTTGAGAGGAATGAGAGGAATGAGAGGAATGACTGAGGAATGAGAGCAGCTTGCAAAAGACTGGTTGTCATAATGAGTTTGGAAAATAAAATTATGGTATCAATTACTTAAAAAAAGAGACATTAAATGTTCTAATTAAGGAATAAATCAATGGCTAATAAAACAAGTTTAAGGGAGTCATATATTTTATTTTATAAAATACTATTGACTGAATACCTAGTTACTTTTAACGGTAGCAGTAAAGTTTTTACTTAAACTCAATCTTAGTTAACTGTTAACCAAAAAAATGCTTAGCATTTTTCCTGTCCTGGCATGATTACTCATTTTTTTTTCCTCCAAAATTACTTATCATAGTTGTTGATTTATATTGAATTGCCATTGCTGATGCTGTTTGTCTAAACTACTGAGTCGTAGCAGTAAAGAAGGTGAGAAGGATATAAAGCATGGTTTCATTTAAACCAACTGAACTGGGTCTATACATCTATGAATACAAAGTAGATGAGAAAGAAATATTTTTATTGAGTTAACTAATAGTATTTTAGTCTTAAGGAGAGCTGCTTCAGTGTACACATGGTAACATGTGTCTTTGAGATGGGAAATAGCCATTCTTTAGCTTCTGCACTGACTGAAACAACATCAGGGCATCCTGAGAACTGGAAGTTTGTATATATCTGTAGTGACCGCTCTTCACATGGCCAATCTCGTGCCAATGGCAGGCAAAGACAGTAAAGAAGTTTTATCAAATGACTTCAAGGAGATTTTTCTATAACAGGTGAGTAACGGAGCAAAGAAGGAAGAGGAAATCTTCCACAAGAACACTGTAAATAAGAGTATTTATAAAATACTACTATGGTGAATCTTAGATAAAACTGATAGATATTTTGAAGAGAACTAATTTCTAGAAATAAAATAGGTGGGGGATTTTGCCATAATATCTCAATTTTTAAAAAGAGAAGTGTTCTAATTGAAGATTATCTCCTGATGAAGATTTAAATATATGAGTCATATAAAAAGTGAAATGTATTTTTAAAAAGTAATCTTGATTAACTTCTAGTTTATTACATTAAAATCAAGAAGTAGTGGAATGCTGTCTTCACAAAGAATAAATCAAACCCAAACCAAAATAAGAATATTATTTGGCCACGAGATAGACTTTTAACCATCCAACCTCATGATTTCCTCAATCTCTGTGTTTTTGTGGGTCTGTGGTTAGTGTGTAATTGTAAGCAACTTTACAATTCCATCTGTGGAGTCTAGAACCTATTCATAGGTGACTTCTAAAATAAATATTTTTGATCTTGACAGGATACCGCATACTGTCTTGTCTTTGAAAACTTAATAGTAAATTTATAACCCAGGTAAGAAAATAGGATACATCAACTTAATGTTTCCACTCCAGTTTACCACTATATAACTCAAATCTTTCTTAACATTTCTGCAATCGTGCAGTTTCAAAACTTGTGGTAGAAATAAAGATAGGTTTTTATTTAAATTTTATTTTTTGATCATCAATCCTCTTCCAACATTTTAAAATGCCCTACACTTATGTCTCTTTAGGAAAAAATGATTATTTCTAATCATAGCATTACACATGTGGAAACAGATATAAAGAGATAAGAATTGCTCAAGGTCATTGGCAGATGTATGATTAAGTGACAGCAAGCAACCACAGAATACAGAACATTAGACAGATGTTCAAACTGTAAAGAATATGAACATTTGCAAATTTAAACAAAAAGTGACTTTAAAAATCATTGTTTGCTAGTGAGAAAATAAAGGAAACACATTGTAAATAAAGTTAACATGAATGTAATATTTAATACAAACAAAAGTATATTATCAATATGTTTACTTAATAAACAATATAATATTTACTATAAATAAATATAAATGTGTATCATCTGATTTTTATCACACTACTTTTCTTAAAACTGAGTTAGTTATAGAATGGCATGGTCTAAAGCTGGCTGACTCTTCTCAGATTGTGTGAGAATCATAGGCTGTATTCCAACAGATTTGGAAAGAGAAAAGCACAAGAATCTACAAATAAAAATGGCAAATTTCTATCATCAAGTAAATTATGGTCTTGGTAATATGAAGAAATGTAAGTAGATGTCTGTTACTGATACACTGTGCATACACATGCACTGTTGTAAGTGCATACAACAAGCATTTGAAGTGTGAGGCCTATTAATGTTTCCATGGCTCTTTTCTATATCAAGAGGAAAAAAGTGAGTTTATTCTTTACCAAACCTATGCTGAACAAGTCATGTAGGTTGTTTCAGTTAGGTCTAAGAAAAGTCCTAGAAAATAATTCTTATTCTCCATTAAAAGTGAAGGAAACAATCAAAAGTACTGTATTACTGAAAGCACAGAATTTGCAGAAGATGTATCTAAAACTGAAGTCTATCTACCTACTCATCCCTACCAAGAGACCTGTGAAATTTAACTGTTAACTATGAATGGAGCGTGGGGTTTGGGGATGAAATGGAGAGAGAGAGAAAAGACATGAGAAGAGAGATGAGAGGGGAGACAGAATTTGTAATCATCATGGAACAAAGTGAAAAGTCCAATAATAATGTTCCCTACACATACATTCTCCAGTAGCCAGAATGAGCATCCTTCCCCTCTAGTTTGAATCACCCTCTCGTTTGAATCACCACCAGGAAAATAATTTGGCACTGGGGCAATCATTTTAGAAAACTCACATCCGCAATGCAATTGTTAAGAGTACCATGGCGGGGCAAGGAAGAAAAGGTTCAAAATGAGGACTGTTTTCAGCATATGCCATATTCTAACTGATAATCCACTTCAAATAGAGTAGTGTTATTTCCTCTTCATTTCTCCTCCAATACTGCTTTGAATATTGAATTTCCTTGTGATAAGGCTTCCAAGTTAATGATCAAAGTGCACTTCATGAACCAAAATGACTTTAACTCAGCTTTTCAGTTAGTCTTTCTAAAATGTTCCCTGGGGAGTCAAATTTTCCTGACTTAAGATATTTCTATTCAAGGTCAAAAACTGCTTTTGAGGGTAATAGCTAAGTAAACACTTATATTTTGGTTGGATGAATCTGAATGAATTATTTTTCATTAAATGCAAAATCTAATTCCAAGGGGAAGAAAATCTTGTTAATTGTTTTCAGAAAGATGTGCCCCAGGGCAGCATTTAGTTTTTCACTGACCATGGGTTTCCTAAAGCTTTTCATTCTGCCAAATCATTGCTTGTTTATATTATTCATTGAAAATGAAAAAATAAATAAATAAAAATGACCTTTTATGAGGAGCACTTGTTAAATATATTTTTCCTTCTAGCTAAAAACTTCTTAGTATGAATATTTACTCTAAATGAAAAAGACACCAAAAGCAAGTAGACTCACCCAAACAGAACGTTTACCAATTACCAATTTCAAATCATCTCTCTCTAGAAAAAGTTACTAGAACTCCTTGTTCAGTTTTCAGAAAAAAATGTCATCTGGAAAAAAACAAAAAACAATGTTCTTTTGAGACAAAATACTTTGCTCACCACAGATACTTCAGACTCACACACATACACTCAGTATTTTTAAAAATGCATTGCAAGAGAGAATGAATGAACCATTGTTTATTAAAACTAAGAATGATTTTTATTTGTGGTTAAGGATCTAGGGCAAGGATACAAAGCAAACTGATTATTCCACTTCTGTAGTCTCAAGGAAATTCTTTTGTGCACATACCCATGCACACTCACATACTCACTAGGGAGTCAGGTGAAAATACTGTTTCAGTTATATTTTAAGCTCAGTCTTTTCTCATGACCAAAGTTTAGATTTTGTAGTATAACATCATTTTTATAAGCTGCTTTTATTTTCACTATGGTCTAGAAGTTTTCTATTGTAGAATGGATCGATCTTACTCCAGCTTACAAAATTACTCCAAAATGGACTTGATTCCTTCAACCTTTCTACTTAAAATGTCACTAAAGCTTGCATGACCAGGGCAGGATGTTCTTTTGCTCCAGTACATATTACTTGCATACCTTATTGTGTTTCCTAATTGAGAAAAATTGTCAAGAGGCTGACCTGAGTGCTTCTACTAATAAAAACTGAACTCAGGAATTCAAGTGACCTTAGCTTTCTTGCAAATGTCCTTCAAATATTAAAGTAGAAAATCTCCTGGAGCTTCAACAGTGGTGCATTCAAGTGGTTATTTCTACATCCCAGAGTCAACCACAGAGACTAAGAGATAAATTATACACTTCATAAAATAAATAGAATATTCAGACATCATGTTAGTAACATTAACATAGTCTATAAACACTCAATTACAAAGACATTGTAACCAAATGTCAAAATATCAAATTTCAAAATGAATTTATCATTCTCTCCATGAGAGAATTTTTAAAATTTATTTATTTCTTGATGAGTTTAGTTGAATTCCCATTTCATGAAATCTATCTCAGTTTTGAGTAAAAACCACAGCACCTATGGGCTGCATATAGGGAGCAAATATATGGGCATTTTCTCTGTCTCTTTATCTGAATTTCAAATTCCTTAAATGAATGGAAGCCATGTTTATGTTTTAGAGTAACTAACCTCAGACATTGAACAAAAAGCTATTCTACCTCCCAGTGAAAAGCTAGCAAGACTTAGTGAAAGTCATCCTAGATTGAAAGAGACTCACTATACAGGTCTTACATTACATTAATTCAGGATTTTACATTAACACGATATTATTAAACCATTTGAAACAATTTTCTGAACTTCAGTTTCCTCATCAGTAAAGTGAGGTGCATTATAGGAATTCAGTAACAATTCACTGGTAGGCTTTGTAAATGGATTCCATCTGTTTGTTGGCTTCCCTGGTGGCTCAGCGGTGAAGAATTGTCCTGCATTGTAGGAGCATAGGTTCAAGACACTAGTTTGATCCCTGTGTTAGGAAGATCCCCTGGAGAAGGAAATGGAAACCTACTACAGTATTCCTGCAAGAAAAATCCCATGGACAGAGGAGCCTGGCAGGCTACAGTCCACAGGGTCGCAAGAGTCAGACATGGCCTAGCAACTAAACCACCACCACATGTGTTTGTAAAAAGCAGAACATGCATTGTTACTTTGTGAGAAATGATCTTAGTACCAGAAAAAATGACAGCTGTAAATTATTGAGAAACATCCAAATACTGAGTGTTGAGTGTTATCCAAATTATATAGATTAGGAAAAGAATCCACCTGCAATGCAGGAGACCCAGGTTCAATCCCTGGGTTGGGAAGATATCCTGGAGAAGGAAATAGTAACCCTCTTCAGTATTCTTGCCTGGGAAATCCATGGACAGAGGAGCCTGGTGGTCTATAGTCCACAGAGTCATAAGAGTCAGACACAACTTAGCAACTACACCACTACCACCAAATTTTTCATATACATGAGACTTTATAAAATTGATAAAATTCTCATCTTTTAAAATGTGTATCAGAAAAGCATAGGATCTTACAAATTAGTAAATAGAAATATTAAATCCAAACTGTTCTGTTTACTCTTAAACAGTATATTCTAATAATAAAAATAGAATCCTTCAATTCATTGAAATAATCTATGTTTGTGCATAAAAACTGGGATGTATGTCAGGGAAACTGAGTTAAGCTATTAGAAATGGGAAA
This sequence comes from Giraffa tippelskirchi, assembly GCF_054371585.1. Classification (NCBI taxonomy): domain Eukaryota; kingdom Metazoa; phylum Chordata; class Mammalia; order Artiodactyla; family Giraffidae; genus Giraffa; species Giraffa tippelskirchi. The sequence goes on along the minus strand of NC_137275.1, from coordinate 59,510,542 downwards.
ACAATTGAAGTATCTGAAGAATAATTTAAATACTAATGTGATTGGTTACCTATAAGGAATGAATGGGGGTGGGGTGTGATTATGACACATCTCCTAATTTATCTTTTTTTAATACAATCCTGATTTTGAAATTTTTCCATTGTCTCACAAACTCAAAGAAAAAAAAAATTAAAATCAAAAAGTTTGGGAGAAAATCTTAAAAGTTGAATGAAAACAGAAACAACTTAACCAAAATGTATTTTAAATGAATAATATAACCACACTGAAAAATGAGGGGGAATAAAGAGGTAGCTCAAGTATATTTTAAACACATTACTTGGAATATGAGCTCAGCAAAAACAAACACCAGAAATACTGAACTCTCGTTAGCAGACTTCTTTTCTACAAAGACAGAGACTAGCAATCCTGAAACTAATCTTTTTATACATTTTAAGCCTGTTCAAACACATAGATATATTATAGACAATGAGAACCAGCTTTGTCAGAGAAGGAAGTTATAGTATGGAAAAGAAAAAGGAAAGAACAAACCATGTCTTGTGTTGGAATTTGGTTTATTCTATGTTCTAAAGTAATTGGAGAGTTACATATAGAAGTAGATGTGTGTGTGGTATGTGTGTCTGGCACATGGTTCCCTAAATCTATCAGCTAAGAAGACTAAGAAGCAAGAAAAAAACAGAAGCAATGTGCACATAGTACCCAAATTTTGGTTTCTAAATACTATTCTCCACAAAATGGAAAACGTGAGGAAATGCCTGAATCCAAAGATGTGGCTGAAAAATAAGATAATCTTGGAATATCCCAATGAATCAGAAAACAAGAAAATATTCAACTAGACTAAAACAAATTATGATGATGGGTCAAAGAAAAAGGAACTAGTTTGAAAAGGCTTAAGCTAGTGAAATATGGAACAATTTGAGGTTGAAAATACATAATGACAGTGAAGGATTATAATATATCAATAAAACGATTCAAGGATTCACAGATATAAAAAAATAGACGAACAATAGATGGTAATGATAGATAGCTAACAGATAGATAAAGAAAGGAAAGCTCCCCCTTATGAAAGAACACCAACTATTAAACTTAGACAATGATAGAATTGGAAAATAAATCCCTATTTGTCAACCATGGTAATAATAACTGAATCAAAAACAAGTTATCATAGATCATAGATACTAAAATTTGTTGGAGAAAGTCTGAGGAATATTAAGATGTTTACATAATTTTAAAATATCTCTCTAAAGGATATCTATTAATTAAGAAGGATAAAATAGTAACGTTATAGTTAAAAGCAACCCTGGCAAACAGCAACTTAACCAACTATTAAAGTTAATATCTCCAATATTTTAACACATTAATATTTTGTACCTATTGATATGAGGCACCAAGAAAGATAAACATCTGTTGTATTCCTGTCACTAAAGTGTATAACCTGAATCTAATCATGAGATAAAATAATTTTTATCATCAGATAAAACAAAACTGACAGACATTCTGCAAAATAACTAGACTAAACTTCTTGCAAATGTCACTGTCCAAAACATAAAGAAAGATTCAGAAACTGTGTCAGACCAAAGGAAAATAACATGACGAATGTGATTCATAATTCTAGGTTACTCTTGCTACAAAGAATATTATTTGAACAATTGGCAAAATCCAATTATGAATTTTGGCTTAAATAACAATATAGAATCAATATTAAATTTCCTGATTTTGATGATTATACTATGATTATAAAATGGAATGTCCGTGTTCTTATGAAATAAGCACTTTAGTGTGTAGGGGTAAAGAGTCATCAAAATAGACATAAATAGATGCACCAAAGAAAGCATGGCAATATATAGCAATATACAGCAATATATTAACACTTGGAAAAAATGTATGAAGAACACAGGGATTTTTTTAAGTACCATTCTTGCAAGTTTTCTATAAGTCTGAGCTTACATTAGTATATAATATTCCTTGAAATTTAGCAATAATGAGTTTCAAACTTCTCTTCTTGAGAATCTGTGATGATTTCAAAGATTCCTTGCAAATGTAACATTCTCTAATTCAATAAAACACTTAATCAAGATAAGCCTTCATGGTAGCATACTTCACATCAAGCATGATTCTTAAAGCTGAATTTTAAAATTAACTTTACACCATACCAGCTGTAATCTAGCAGGATCTTTGGTTTAGAAAACTAATTTTTCATCATAATAAGATACATGCTGGGCCTGAATGTCATTAGACAAAACATGTTTATCTGCTGCCTTGTTAAGTGTTTAATATTGCCTTAAAATCAATGATATTTACCATAACTCACTCTCTTTTATTTTCCCAATTCTTACTGTATTGTGGAAGCTTATGCAATGATTATCATAAGTAAAAAAAAAAAAACCTTAAATGGAGGTGATATGATATGTATTTTTTTTGAGTTTTATCTGTCCATAGCAAGACTATTTTCATTCTCAACTTATCTTTAGACCCTTTGGGTATGTTTGTGAACAAGGCTTTTTTTTTTTTTTAATATACTGTTTGGGTATTTTCAGATTGCTTCATGAATTCAGGGTTTAGAAATATTTAGAAGACAAAACTCACTATTTTCTTAATATTGCTGCTCAAAGTGAGTTGGCTTTATGTGAAACTATAATTGTTGAAATTAATTGGTAATTTTAAAAGAAAAAAGTATGTAGGCATAATTTATCCTTGGAGGAGGAAATTAGATAAAGAAAACATAAACTATAGAATAACTTAAGTAAGTACATTTTAAAGATCTTACTGGCTTTATTCAGTGATTCCTGAGTCAGGAAGAATCCAGTATGGCAGAAAGAAAGGAGCTCCAAGGGATGTACAAAATGAAAGACTTCTGCAGAGAGAAGGCAGCGAGAATAAAGAAATCATGCTACCCAAAACAGCTACTTGGTTATTACAGAATCACTTTCCTTTAAAGTATGGAAGGGGTCTATCAGGCAGATTACCTCACTAGTGCTGAGTTTGCAATTCCTGATTGACTGGTTTAAGATTCCATTTCTGAGAGAGACAAAATTATAAGTTTTAGTTTGGTGACTTGGGATTCAGCAAAAGCAACTCCATTTTGGCTATGCTGTCTTGTTTAAAGCAGAGCTTATAATTAGCTCTTTTGGTTGTTATTTAGTCACTAAGTCCTATCTGACTCCTTTGAGATATCATGGACTGTATACCACCAGGCTGCTCCTCTGTCCATGGGATTTCCCAGGTAGGAATAGTAGAGTGGGTTGCCATTTCCTTCTCTATGGGCTTTTCCCAACCAGGGATCAAACACACATCTACTGCATTAGTGGAGAGATTCTTTACCACTGAGCCACCTGGGAAGACTTTTAGGGGAAAGGATAACATTTTTTAAATTAAGAATTTGGAACACAAAATATATGTGTATATTGATGTATAGTTGTTTGATGTCTTTACTTTTTTTTTTCAATTTAACACATCTCCTTACTTGTTTTATTCAAAGGGTCAACTGATTACATGAGAATACTATAGTGGAATGTTTACTAATGACAGATGACAAAAGAATGTGGATTAAGAGAGCAAATAAGCTTAGAGAAAATAATTTCTTCATCCTTGAGTGAAATACATACACAGTGTTCTCCATAAATTATCTTCTATTTATGCTCAATTTTCATTGGGTTCAGAGTTTAAAATAAAATTGTTTTGCACAGCATATGTGTCTTAAAGCTCAACATTTTTGCAAAGTCCTTTAGAAGCAATAGCCCAACAGTATCTTAGATGATATCCAATAGATTAGAAAATAGAAGAGGACATTTCTGCTACATCAGTGGTGCTAGTGAGGAAAATAGGGAAGCAGACCATAGCAGAGACTCAGAGAGAATAACAAACAGATCAAAACTAAAGAGGATCCAAAGAAGTCAGTTTTGCATTGGTATGTTTTTTTCTTTTCCTTTCTTTTTTATGTCTCTGTGGCCATTTTCATTTTCTCTGGACAGATTATGTTTTTTAACATTAAACAACTTCCTCTAGCATACTGTCTCACTTCTTTAGCACCAACAGAAAGCTGAATTAAAATCTGTATGAAGGACTGAGAGCTTTCCTGGTGACTCAGATGGTAAGGAATCTGCCTACTATGTAGGAGACCTGGGCTTGATCCCTGGGTTGGGAAGATCCCCTGGAGAAGGGAATGGCTACCCACTCTAGTATTCTTGCCCATAAATCTTAATATACTGTATGTTGATAGCAGAATATTATGCAGTATATTTTTAATGAAATTTCATTGGTTATGTCAGTTCATCTGATCTGAAAACTTGGAAGTTGGCTCTAAGAATTTTGGTCAATTTCTTGAGACAATTACCAGGGATTTATCAGTCATGGTTCTCCAATGTTAAAAATATTTTCACAGGTAGCCTACTTAAATGATTGTAAATTTGAATCTCAAGTATAACATACCTTCACAATAGCACCTAGACCAGGGTTTGATCAAGCAACTGGGCACCACAGCCTTGCCAAGTTGACAAAACTCACCATCACACTGGTGATTGGGCAATATTCTAAATGAAGTCCTACCAAAGATATTTCACAAGCCCATTGACAAAGATCCTTTCCTTGACCAAATTCTAGCAAGAATCCTGTGAGGCCCTTTTTGACTAGACTCAATTTTGGCCTTTAAAGATTTGGACAAAAGACTAATACAGTTTCTAACAACTCAAGGCTGCATCCCTAAGATGATCCTAGCCTCCTCTTAAGTGCCTGGCTGAGAAAATCCAGGACTCCTCCCCACTCCCTGTCCTAAATCTGCTGCTTTTTCCAGCTATCACTGAAGATATGACTGACTCTCAGTCTCTGTGGGAGGGTAAGAACCTATGTTGATACGGTCCAATTAGCAAATCCACATGAGTATCACACAGACCAACCCTCTTTCTCATCTTCTGTAGTTTTCCATATTACTAACTCATGAATTCTAGTTCATCCGACTCTCTATTCCCTTATTTTCTGTATAAAACTCCTAGTAACCTCTGTACAAATCAAAGTTGAGTTCAGTTCACCTTAGAGTTTTTTGGGATTTTTGTGCTATTGCAATAGCATATTACTGATTAAAAATCTGATCTTACTACTTAAGCTAGTTGTCTGGCTTTGTTTATCTCTGACCACATTCTCCTTTCTAAAACACAAACATTAAGGAAATAATGGCAGAAATATATTAATTAAATGTAACAGAATTATATTATAATATTACTAATTAATTGATGAGTCAATTAATATAATATGAAGACTACTTATAATGAAACCAGAAAAAATTAAATTTGATAAGATGGCATTAAGGAGACCTGAGGTGGCTCTAATGTCTTGGAAGTTTATGTAAGCAAACCAAAATCCAAATGACTAAATGCAAAGTTATGAAATCAAAACCTTAAGACAACTAATCACAAACAGCCAACTAGATTTAAACTATATCCAATTGATAATGTTCTTGTTACTGAACTCAGATTCAGCTACTCACCACTCAAAACCAATAATTCAAGGGGCCAAGTGTCAGGAGAAATGAAAGCTATTTTAATCAGAAAAGCTGGCAATCTGGGGAGAAGGGGGACTCTTGTCCTGAGACCAAAGATCTCCTCAGCCATGACAGTTTTTAAAGGAGAAAAAGAGGGGAGACTCTCAGGGAATAATGGAAGCAGGAGGTTGCATTCTGCATCATTCTCCCCTGCATGCTGACAGTCTGATGTTATCTTGCCTGCATGGTCAACCTGCAGGATTACTAAGAGGGATGTTAGAGAGAGAGAACTAGTCATTTTTTAATTACTTATTTCCTCATTGTTACTTCTTTTTATGTAGGAAAAGGAACAACAGGTTAGGCACGGCATGGTGTGCCTTCAGGAGAGCGTAAGCCACGTGTTAGGTTAAACCACCTAGTGATCTCACTTCTATAATTAGGTTCTTTAAGGTTAGAGGGGCACAGAAAAAGGCAAGCAGGAAAGGGGCAAAAGAGCTGCTTTCAGTGTTCATTTATATGGGATTACGGGTGAAGTGACTGAACTGAGCTGAACTGAGGGGTGAAAGTGCTCTGTAACTTCTTCATGCTGGTATCAGTTCAGTTCAGTTCAGCTGCTCAGTCATGTCAGACTCTTTGCAACCCCATGAACTGCAGCACACCAGGCCTCCCTGTCCATCACTAACTCCCAGAGCCTACCCAAACTCATGTCCATTGAGTCGGTGATGCCATCTAACCATCTCATCCTCTGTCATCCCCTTCTCCTCCTGCCCTCAATCCTTCCCAGAATCAGGGTCTTTTTGAATGAATCAGCTCTTTGCATCAGGTGGCCAAAGTATTGGAGTTTCAGCTTCAACATCAGTCTTTCCAATGAACAACCAGGACTGATCTCCTTCAGGATGGACTGGTTGGATCTCCTTGCAGTCCAAGGGACTCTCAAGAGTCTTCTCCAACACCACAGTTCAAAAGCATCAATTCTTTGGTGCTCAGCTTTCTTTATAGTCCAACTCTCACATCCATACATGACCACTGGAAAAACCATAGCCTTGACTAGATGGACATTTGTGGGCAAAGTAATGTCTCTGCTTTTTAATATGCTGTTTAGGTTGGTCATAACTTTCCTGCCAAGGAGTAAGCGTCTTTTAATTTCATGGCTGCAATCACCATCAGCAGTGATTCTGGAGCCCAGAAAAATAAAATCAGCCGCTGTTTCCACTGTTTCCCCATCTATTTGCCATGAAGTGATGGGATTGGATGCCATGATCTTAATTTTCTGAATGTTGAGCTTTAAGCCAACTTTTTCACTCTCCTCTTTCACTTTCATCAAGAGGCTCTTTAGTTTTTCTTCATTTTCTCCCATAAGGGTGGTGTCATCTGCATATCTGAAATTACTGATATTTCTCCCGTAAATCTTGATTCCAGCTTATGCTTCATCCAGCCCAGAGTGCTGACACAGGTCACTGCATTCTCAGAGTGGAAGATGAAAACAAGAGTCTATAGCATCTCTTTGCTGACATTTTTAGTTTCCCAGTTACATACATGAGCAAGGCAAACCACAATTTATTTTGTCAGTTTCAGCTACTCAGAAGTCGCATGTCTATAATCAGAGGAAGTACTCCTGCCTGCACAAGCTTCCATAAGTTGGGAACATATACCCAAAGGTTAAAGTGACAAAATAATACTGCTTTAAAATGAAAGATACTAAATCACATTTAACTGAAGTGTGTTATTTTCAATCCTGAATATCACCATCTATTTTCTATCATTTGGAGTAGGAATGACAGAACAATATTAGATTTTTTTTAATAAATAAACTTTTCAGCATGTTAGTTATATTTGAATACATTTTACCCCTGCCATAAGAGAATATCCAAGCTTTTTAAATCTATAGTCTCAAAATATTCTAATTTACGATCTAATACTTAATTCTCTCCACATCCCACTAAGAAGTCATTTTAGAGTATTTTTAAATGATTAAAACATCTTAATCATCAGAGAAATCCATGGTTGAGTTACTCATAAAAAAAATAAACAAGTAAAAGAAAGCCCACAACATTTCATTGTTATGATGTAAGATCTAGACAACTAGGCTCTGTTGTAGAAAATTTACTGCTTTTGTTCAGCTAAATTTGGTTTTTCTTTCACTAGTAAAAAAATCTATTGTTCTTAATGAAAAGGTAGGGCAAAGAATTGAACATAAGTATTTTGCTTGTTAAATCATCAAAAAGCAAAAGGACTGCCTCTGTCAGTGCTAATGTTTTCATATGACCAAGCATCTATATAACAGAAAGATTTTACAAAATTTTTACCCAAACCTGTAATTATCATCTTAAAGATTGTTAATCATGTATTTCCAAAATAACTGAAATTCTTATGACACAAAAAGGGGTGGAAATATAGCATAATTGCTTCTAAGTCTTTCATGCAATAGCCATATCAAAGCAAGTTTTATGGAAAAATTTATATTGAGAAACTAGAATCTTAGTTTGTAAGCTGAACATTGGTAATCATGTCTCTTAGCTTTACAAGGCCCACATTTCCTTATCTGTAACAGAAGAGGCTTAAAGACGTCATGGACATACAGTCCATGGAATTCTCCAACCAGAATACTGGAGTGGATCACCCTTCCCTTCTCCAGGGTATCTTCATGACCCAGGAATTGAACCGGGGTTTCCTGCATTGCAGGTGGATTCTTTACCAGCTGAGCCACCAGGGAAGCCCATCAAACCCATAGAGTTTTCAATAACTTGAAAATTCTAGGATTTTCAAACTCTCTCAAACAAAAGAATCAATCTTACATATTTGTTTTTTTTTTAATTTTCTAAACATCAAGAAAATATAATTAAAATGTAAAAAAATAAAAGAGTGTATCTGAAATGATTACCTTTCTTCATTATTTAGCTTATGACTTTAGCCACTTTATAATGTTGCTAGGCAGACTCTAAGGCAACTCTAATGAGATTAAAAACAATAATATTTACTATGTCAACAACAACCCATATTAGCAATACTGAACACAAAAAAGATTTTCTAAATTCCTGGGGGAAATTAAAGAGATATCCGGCTATTGGAACAAACAAAAATATTGTATGAAACAAACACAAGTATAAGGAGGAAACAACCAAATATACAACAAACCAAAATAATAATAAAGAAAACTAGAAATGAAGAATAATATTGTTTGAAACTGGACAGTGCTTTGTTTGTTGTATAGGTTTAGAAATTTGACCACAAAAAAATAATGAAAATATCTAATTTGTCTTTTGGACACTTAAAAAGATAAAACAAAGGGATTTAATTCATGTTATAACTCATATATGCTACCAAGAGGGATCAAAAAATACTTTTATTTCCGGCTTGTCTACATTATCTTAGCAATCTAACATACTGTAGTAATTTTCTGATAAAATATTCCTTATTTAAATCAACTTATAAACAACTGTCAACATGAATTCATATGAGAAAGATTAGGTTCTGCATTTGTGAACATGGTTTTAGATAAGATTTTTGGAACATAGACATAATTTGGGAGCAAATCAGATTCTGGGATCATGTTTAGGAGAGATCCTTGGGTTTCCCAAGTTTCAAGTTGGAGAAGCATTACAGTCAACTGGTAGAATACTTTACAATTCATTTGATTGACTGAACAGATAACTGAAAAAAGCAAGATTCATTCCTTCCCACTATATAGCATTATATATATTTAGATAATAAAGTTAATTTCCTCATAACTTCAAACAAGTTCAACCTATTATACCATTTCACGCCAGTCAGAATGGCTGCTATAAAAGTCTACAAGCAATAAATGCTGGAGAGGGTGTAGAGAAAAGAGAACCCTCTTACACTGTTGGTGGGAATGCAAACTAATACAGCCACTATGGAGAACAGTGTGGAGATTCCTTAAAAAACTAGAAACAGAACTGCCATATGACCCAGCAATCCCACTGCTGGGCATACACACCAAGGAAACCAGAATTGAAAGAGACACATGTACCCCAATGTTCATCGCAGCACTGTTTACAATAGCCAGGGCATGGAAGCAACCTAGATGTCCATCATCAGACGAATGGATAAGGAAGCTGTGGTACATATACACAATGGAATATGACTCAGCCATTAAAAAGAATACATTTGAATCAGTTCTAATGAGGTGGATGAAACTGGAGCCTATTATACAGAGTGAAGTAAGCCAGAATGAAAAATACCAATACAGTATACTAACACATATATATGGAATTTAGAAAGATGGTAATGATAACCCTATATGTGAGACAGAAAAAGAGACACAGATGCATAGAACAGTCTTTTGGACTCTGTGGGAGAAGGTGAGGGTGGGATGATCTGAGAGAATAGCATTGAAACATGTATATTATCATATGTGAAACAGAACACCATTCCAGGTTGGATGCATGAGACAAATGCTCAGGGCTGGTGCAATGGGATGACCCAGAGGGATGGGATGGGGAGGCAGGTGGGAGGGGGGTTCAGGGTGGGGAACACATGTAAACCCATGGCTGATTCATATCAATGTATTGCAAAAACCAAAAAAAATAAATAGCAAACAAAAAAAATTCAACCTATGAAACCTGAGCAACACAATTAAAAGTTTTATTATCAAGTTTACTTTAAAAAAGGAACAAACTGTGATAATTTCCTGAATGTTAATTGCAAAAGTATTATCCTTATATATGAAAAAAATACTGACTGATGTTTAGTTTTAGAATCTTTAATGGTCACTAGATGTGAACTTTTATACTTGAGTGGTTAAGCCTCTAAAACTTTCTGAGATCAATGGTCTTACAGAAAGCTAATTGTGATAAGTTCACATTCCTAAAACATTTTAATTTAGATTACAGATAGGGGAGCTAGGTTCTGAGTTTACAACTGAATGTAATTAAATATATCTATTACCTTCTGTTCAAGAAAGTTGCATTGGGATAATTTGTGCCTTCTATGGTAAACACAATAATTCCATAAATTTAAAAAAGAATTTAGGTTCTTCATGCTTTTAGGTTGTAAATAGTAAAAAAAAGTTATAGGAATTAAAACTGTAATTTGCTTATAAACATTCAATCCTAACAGATATATATATTCCCTCTGTTCCTGAGCTACTGGTTTCCAGTCTCTTCTATGCATATTGACATTCCCTTCTTCATAGTGTCAAGCAGTCTGGTTTCCTAGCACATTTTAATAATATGGACTACATCAAGCAGTAGGTCATAAAACACAGAGAGACTTGTTGTTAGGGATGGGGCCAAGGCATAAATCTCAAACAATTTTCTCCTCCCTAATGTGGAGAAGTTTGTGAAATTGTAAGCATTCCTATATTTGGTGCAGTAAATTAAGCTTCTCAGAAATTACACTGATGAAATGCTGATAAATAGGATTATCAACATCTTCACTTACTCCATAAACATATTTATTAAACACCTATTTTGTGATACTAGTGATCAATTCTGAGATGAATAAAGTAGGAAAAAATCTCAGACATTATGAAACTTACACATTAATAGTTACTAGATACAAGAATTTTATAAAAAATAACAATGTACTGTTCTTGTTCTTGAGAAGCTTAAATTATTAAAATAGGAGCTAAGAACTTGATGATAGAAAGCATTTGAATAATATAACTGCACAATATGTAATTAAGAAAACATGTAATTATATATAGTTACAAACAGCATTAGTACACAGAAAAACAGATCAGTATGAGTTCAAGGAGTTAGGAAAGATAGTCTCAAAAAGTAAAAACTAAGAATCAGTACATGTTTGCACTTTAAACAGCAACAACAAAATGAATGTGCACGTATTTATCAGCATAAGGAAGAATCTAAACAAAATAACATACAGGGAAACCCATTTGGCACAAATAATGGATGAATAAAGTCCCTCATGGGACTATGACAATTTCATATGTTTAATTAGATGTATGAATATGGGAGAGGGGCCAGGCCCAGATAATTAGCTTCCTTAGAGGTAAAAGCACATGTAATAAATAGCAGCTAATAAATCACAAGTAATGTGCTACTCATTTCTATAGAATTAACTTTTGTCTTGATTTTTTTCATGGTGGCTTATCTGATTTTATACAATATTATTTCTTACAGTAAAGTGACTAAATTTATTTTGTGTATATAAATTAAGTTCTCCAATAATTCGGTGTGTTGTTTGGGACTGTCAACATAAAAATGGACCAACTCTCTTAACTTTCAAAAAGCTCACAGCTGAAGTTAGGGGAGTGAGGACACTGCAGTGGTACAATAGACAGAGGAGCCTGGAGGGCTACAGTCTATAAGGTCACACAGAGTTGGACACAACTGAAGCACCTTAGCACAATGAAAGACAAATGTAAATGTGGAAGCTAATTTTCTGAGTTAATGTTTATCTTTGAAAAAGTTTTCATAGAAATAAATTTTCAATTTGAAACAAAATATCAAATGATAAATCTCAATTTCTGACTCAGAAAATGTGATCATCATGGAAGCAGGCTAGAATCAAGCTCCAAGCACTGTTTTGTGAATTATAGGAGTGACTGCAATTAGTATGCCTGCCATATGTTAATCTCCAGATGGTCAAGAGCTTTGGAACACATTGTCTATATGTACTATATAAATAAACCTGTTTAACTTTGTCTAATATTCTTCTTTCATTGCAACATAAGTTGAAAATATTTAAAAGAAACAAGGGCCTCGTCTCTTTAAGACGCCATGGAGTGACCACGAGTAAATTAAGATCACTGAAGGCAGGAAAGTAAATTGTTACCATTAGGGAAGGTCAGAATGATTTGAGGAAAAAATAAGAAATCCAGAAGATAAAAAATCAGAAGGAAGGTTTAGAGGAAACTAACCATTGTTTCCACTTTGTACCCTAGCCAGAATCTTGATTAATAAAGAACAGATTTTGATGCTCATAGTTATTCTAAGTAGCAAATGAGAAAAACATAGGAATAATAATACTAGTCTGTGTTAAATGAAGGGGAAATATAGAAACAATATATGTTAAAATTGAAATTCAAAAAATAGTAACTTGAAATTTACTATGTGACTTTGGTGTCAAAACAGAAATTTATTAAAATATGCAAGTAAATATGCAAGTAAAATATGCAAGTAAAACATAAGATCTTTTTTGCATATTTTTTAATAATTGAATAATCTTATGAATGAATTTAGTACCTGGGGTGAATATCATATTACCAATTACAAATGAGAAAAATACTAGTAATACTGAAATAATGTGAGGTATAGAAATAATACATGTAATGCAACAACCAGAGCATCTGTGCTCTCACAAACAGTAGCAAATAAATGAACAAATTGTCATTGATTCCTAAATAGATATTTTTATATAAATATATTACCATGCAATATAAAGCAATTATTAATAATATCCATTCATGAAACAGTTCCTCTCTGGTAGACAGTTTCCTATTGTCACTGTATGAATATCATGAAAAACTCATTATCTCACAATTCTAGAGGCTGGAATTCCAAAAGGCATTTTCCTGGGATAAAATCAAGGTATTGGCAGGGTTGTGTTCTTTCTGCAGGCTCCAGAGAAATATCTCTTTCTTTGTTTCTTCCAGCCTTTGAATGCTGTCTATTCTCTGGTTCACAGCCACTCCCTCTGTCTTCAAAATACTGTCAGCCTTTCTTTCTTTGTCGGATCTCTTTTTTCTCTGCTTTGACTTGCTCAGTTCCCTTTTATGATGACTCTTGTGATGACATGGTCCTACTTAGATAGTCCAAAATAATATTCCCACCTAAAGGTTCTTAGTCCTATTTACAAGTTCTCTGTGCCACCTTAAGCAATATATTTGCAGATTCGAGGGTTTAGGATGTGGACATCTTTGGAAGAGCATTACTCTATCTACCACACAGTTTTAAAAAAAATACATACTCTACTTACTTACTCAAAACAACACAGTGAAGTGGCAGTTACCTTTCCTATTTTACACATGGACAAATCTAGACACAAATCTAACCGACTGGTTTCATCCCTCTTCTAGCTACAATTTTATCTTTCCACTTGGCAATCTTGCTTCAGTCTTTCCCACTGGGAGTTCATTCCTCTGCAAGGGATATAATTAAAGATCCCACTGTTCAACCTTCTTGTGGGTAATGTATTAGGATGATGAACACTAGTGGTCAGTCTACCCTGTGAACAGCCACAATTTAACAGATGCTTCTGGTGAAGCATATGCAGCAACAACCATCAACACAGGGACTGCTAGAAGCTGACATCTACTCTCTTTGCTAGTAACTTCCCAGGAAGTGCTCCTAGTGGCATCTTTTTAATCCCTCCCATTTCTCTCATGTTTTATCCAGATCATTCTATGGCAAAACATTTTAAAGATACTGTTTCAGCAACTAGAGTGTTGTTCAAAGAACAATTCCTGCTGAGCCCTCTATGAGCCTGTGGTGGCCATAGGGTGACACAGCCTTTTCAAAACAAGTGTTCGGTGCTACCTATTATACATCATCTGACAGCACAACTTGAGTGAGCCCTTGGCTCAATTTGACTGATGTTAAGTGGAATATAACCATTAAAAGACTTTGGAAGCTTGGGGTAAACCTTAGAAATATTCTCCCATTACATCTTCTTGTCACAATACTGTAGGACCAAGACCCAGGTTAGACTAGGCTGTTAACAATATTCCCTAAAATCAATGTCCTAATTAATCTCTAGGAGTAATGTGTTTTTGGCACAGATAAATATACTGGTATACATATCAATATAGTACATGTATATTATATGTATATGCACAAGTATACATCAAGGGATATATTCTTACTTGACACCATTAATCTCAACGGAAGTCCATCTAACTTTCCCATCCCTACAATTTATCTCAGTTTAGGTAGTGTATTCCCCAGGAACGTTTTTCTGAACTCTTCCTTTAATGCTTCTGAAGTGCCCTGTACATAGCTCTGCCACTGCATTTGCTTAAAATTGCCTGCTTTAGTCAGTCCTCTTGACTTAAATTATACTACAAGCAACTTAAGGGGACAGACCATACATTATCCATTTGCATAATCCCTGAGACATGATAGTTCAAAAATAGCTGGCTGACTTAAACAGGCAGTTAGTCATACAGTAATTACTCAAAGTAAAGATAGATGGTGATGTGCATTGGAGAATTCAGTAAGGTATTCGGGCTTACCCTGTGGCTTCACACCTTTACTGGTGACAGAACCATCACACAAGGGTTCAGATTTCTGCATTTTTCACTCAGTGGTATCTACCTCTAGTCTCCATTTCCATTATTGTCCTGTATTACACTAATATGATTTATGGTAGTCTAGGGCTCTTCATGCTTGGAGCTAGAAATCGAAGAAGCTATTAGAAAAAAAAAAAAATCAGAGCAGTATTAGGTAGCAGTCCAGAAAATATGTTAAGGAGACAATATTTTTCTAGGCTGTGTACAAAGACTATAAAAGGAATAAAAACACAAAAACAATAAACAAAAAAGTAAAATGAATGCAAACAGCCATGGAAGCAAGCGAGCAAACCACCCAACCGACTTCTGCATTCTTCCAATTTGGAGAAATTGCAACATCAGAACCATGCTGGCCAAATTAGGCCTCACACAGATTCCATTATGTAAGTTCACTGATTGCTTGATTTAACCCATTGGAGGCACCAGAATCTTTGCCACAGTGTTAGTTTGGTTGATTAGTCAGGCAGCTTTCTTTAATATCACCTCAAAGGGTTGTGGCTTTTGGCAAGAACAGAGCTAATTTCAGCTTAATTGCCACATAAAGTTTTCCCTAAAGCACAGAAGCCACTGACCTTATGCTGCTTCCTATGACATACTTTTCAACACCCCTCCTGAGTGTAATGACATATCCTGAGTTGGCTGTTTAATAGCTTATGCCTACAGTAGATGATCTTGTCATCACTGTCATTTTACCTTTCCTGCAAAGAGGAAAAAATGTCAGGAGTCTAAACCTCAGACCTCTGAACCCCCATTTTGTTGTGTTTGAAACAACTTCCACAACTTCCAGTAGCTGTCCTTTGTCCTTCACAGGGATTCTCAGCACAGAGTGATTCAAACACTAACTCTTCTTCTCCAAAGTCCTCTCACCTGTGTGTAGTCTCTTCTCCCCGCAAAGTAGAAAGGATTCCATGTGCATCCTTTCCTAAATACAGCATTCATTTTTCCCTCTCCACCAGCGCCTTAAGGAGAAAAAACTATGTTTTATACACCTTTGAGCTTGCTACAACATGATTAAACTTCTATGTTCTATTGATTCTCTATTTATACATCACGACTGTGGTTCCCTCATTTGTTCCAAGAACTCCGTGGTGTGTAATGTCTTTGTAGTACGGTATATGGTAATTGTGTATTCCTATAGTGTTTGGCAAGCTCAGTAGGACCACACTCAATTATTTGTATTAATTTCAAATTTTCAAAGAATCTGGGAAGAAAGGTTAAAATTAAAAAAAAAAAAAAAACTTTCTATTAGACAAAAGCATGTAAAATTCCCAAAGATCTAACCTTCCCTATGCTTCTTCCCAACCTCAAACAAAACCCAGGATAATCTGGATGTCTCCGGTTGTGACTTGTTTTCTCTGGTTGTGACTGGCTTTCCAGAATAGGGTTTTATCTGAAGGATCTTTCTGACCAGGAATGGCTAAAGTAGCCAAGTGTTCTGCCAGAATGAAAGCATTTTTATCTGTCCAAAGGTAAATCTTTTATAAGATGTGTCACAAATGTATTACTTATGATTCATGATTTCAGATATGTTGAGTTTTTTGGTTTTTTTTTAATCTTAAAACTACTCATTAGGACAGGAGATAACTGAAATAAACAGAACAGGTCTATATTTCAAAGAAATGTTGGGTGGGATTTCAAGCACTGAAAAGTTTACAATACCTCCCCCATCACTCATATACAAATTTAAATAAAAACAAAGTATCAAGACTTGGAACACCTAGGAACAAGTGCAAAAATTGTAGCAAAATTCTTCCTACTTGCTTCCTTATTGTGACTATGTCAAGACTTTCAAATATATGAATTAGGAAATTATTTAAAATAACCTCTCCCGTTATTGGAGACATGCTCTTGGCAGCTACCAACTGGGTTCTCTGGCATTACTAAAATGGATTAGAAAAAATAATAAAAGTGTCCTTTATTTCAGTTTTCTAAAGTCTGCCTCTGAATTAAATTTGAACTTGTGTTTGGCCATCCTCTAAATAGGAAATCTCAATCAAATGTCATCTCTCATTTTATATAGTTCTCTGCTTTAAGAGTCCCCTGTAAGCCTCCTTCTTAGCCTACACTCCTCACTCTCTCCCTTCAGTCCTTTGTAGCACTGACTTCTAGGCTTTGGAATAATTTTAGAAAAATATACTGAGGGTCATATACTGTATTATGGAGACTTTTTGTTTTTTTAATTTTATTGGAGTATAGTTGATTTAAGATGTTGTGTTAGTTCCAGAGGTACAACAAAGTGAGTGATTCAGTTATACATATTCATATATTCATTCTTCTTCAGATTCTTAACCCATATAAATTATTTCAGAACATTGAGTTTCCTGTAGGTAAGTTCTTGTTGGTTATCTATTTCATGCACAGTAATGTATGTATGTTAATCCCATGTGCCTAACTTATCCATCTCTGCCCCCCCCAATTTCCCCTAATCATAGTTTTTTTTTTTCAAAATCTGTGAGTCTCTTCCTGTTTTGTAAATAGGTTAACTTGTATCATCTTTTAAAATTAGATTGCACATATGATATTTGTCTTTGTCTGACTTACTGCACTTAGTTTGATAATCTCTTAATCCATCCATGTTGCTACAAATGGCTTATTTCATTCCTTTTAATGGCTGAGTCATATGCCATTGTGTGTGTGTGTGTATATATATGTGTGTGTGTATATA
Source organism: Giraffa tippelskirchi (assembly GCF_054371585.1). Lineage (NCBI taxonomy): Eukaryota > Metazoa > Chordata > Mammalia > Artiodactyla > Giraffidae > Giraffa > Giraffa tippelskirchi. The sequence continues at coordinate 59,493,193 of NC_137275.1, read as the reverse complement.
TATATATATATATATATAGATAGATAGATAGATATATATATATGTCTTCTTTATACATTCCTCAGTCAATGGACATTTAAGTTGCTTCCAAGTCTTGGCTTGGACAGTAAATAGTGCTGCAATGATCACTGCGTTGCATGTATTTTTCAAATTATGGTTTTATCTGGATATATGCCCAGTAGTAGGATTGCTGGATGATATAGTAGTTCTATTTTTAGTTTCTTAAGGAATGACCATACTGTTCTCATAGTGGCTGTACCAATTTACATTCCCACAAATAGTGTAGGAGAGTTCCCTTTTCTCCACACCCTCTCCAGCATTTATTGTTTGTAGACTTTTTGTGATGGCCATTCTGATTGGTGTTAAGTATATATAAGGGAATTCTTAGAAAAAATGAGGAAACCGTAGCCTTGACATGTCTAAGTGTTGGCCCTCATTTAAGATCTGTATGGCATGCTGTGCCTCAGACTTTCATCAGTGGAAAAAAAATAGCCCTTTATGACGGTTAAATAAGATAATGTGTTGTAGTGCAGTACATGGTATACAACAATCAGACTGAGAACTCAAGTTCACCTGTCATAATATGTTGCACATAACATCCATTTTGCTTTGGAAACATGCCTTTCAGGTTTTAGTCATGATCCTAGTCAAGAAAGGGGAAGCAAAATTCTAAGCAGCCTGCATTCTCAACCATACATACTTATAAAAAACATATTTCTCCTGCTTCTAAGATGTCTTTCTCATACAGCTTTTCTTTCCTGGGTTGGGGAGGGGATAAAAGGAAAGGTGGGAATAAAAAAAAAAATACCCCAAAGTTATGGAATTGTGCTCTACGTGCAAAGAGTACATTTGAGGATTATACTCCATGAAGAATACACTTATGGCTTATACAGAGCACTCCATTAAGATTCGCTCCAGTAATATTTAAACAGCATGAAGTTATGTGGGCAAGATGATAATAAGAATACCCACATATGAGAACTGTGTGCAGGTAAGCCATCCAATACCAATTACAGAAATTAATTCTATTACTTATTAAGCCACTAACTTCTTGAATCATGAAGCTTTTGGGTGTTTGAACATATAAAACACATTTAAATGAAATGTTGTTTCTATGAGATTCCCAATTTCATTACACAAATACCCTCTATAAGCTATTACATTTTATTATATTATTTATTAAGCAATTGAACTCATGTGCCACATCATCTTACATTCTAATGACATGTTATATTGTCTTAAGCATTTTATATTTGATCCTTTTTGTATGCATAGCTTACTACATTTATAGATCGACATTTGCACATCTGATCAATTACAAACCATCAGCATACAGTGCAATATGATACCTTAGTTTAATTCAATTCCACTTTCAATCGGTTTCATCTTTAAATATTAATTTAGGTAAATGTGACTGCACAATAGTGTAATTGCTTCAAGCAAGAACAGATTTAATCTATTTTTAAAGCTATAGAAGTAAGATTTATGGGTCTACTCTCCAACTATTAAAATGTATTTGAAAATTGTCATGCATATGACATACTACTTTTTGTGTACCTCCAAGTCACTTCATCAAAAAACAGATTATGACAGTTTTAAGTAAAGTTTCATATAAGCATACGGTCACTTTCTAATGAATAAAAAACACAATCAAGCCTCTGTCTGAGATTATTTATGGCAGAGGTTGAAAGTTGCCTGCCTGCAAAAGTTCTCCGAAGCTCGTCTCTGGATGGCTTTTGTTTATCCTCCATACACACACATACATACACACACACACAGCTAACATTTTAATTTTAGACACTTTTGCATTAAAGTCAAAATCAGTGTTCCTGCACCACTGGGTACACACTTCTGGATGGCAACAACTGACATGTTAAGTGGCAGGTGTGTTTGACCTCTTTAAATGGATGAGGCAGAGTGACTGCAGTCTGCTACAGCCAGACCGTATTTGTAATACGATGCATGCATAATACATGTATAACATAGCTACACCCTGCTCAATATTGAAGGCTTTTGTGTTTTCTATTCTTCATGGTATCTACAGTGTGGGAAAATAGAAATGCAGAATACTTGGGGTGGGGGTGAGGGTGGAGATCAGCATCAGTGCTAGTTGGAATGCTGTCTTGGAAACATAACAAAGAAACTCTTCCAGAAATGCATGCCTCTAATTCTTATCTTTATGTTTACAAAATGAAAAGCCCATAGGTGTCCTTCAACATGCCTCACTGTTTCTAATCCCCACCCCAAGCCACCTCCTTCTGCTGCTCCTCCTCCTTCTTTCTTCAGCTCAGATTAAGGTGAAACATTGTTAAAATACAGTATCATTCACAAAACACTGGGGGATATAGCTAAGGAATTATTTTTTCCCCTAAAAAGTGTTTATTTCCCACCTCAAGAAAACTGTAGTAGAAAGTGAATAGAAATCAAAAGATACTTTACATCAGAAAAATGTTTGATTATCTTGAATTATTTTGCTGAGTTTTCCACCAATTTATTATATATTCAAGTGTTCTGGGAGAATATTGCTCGTGTTGGGTTTTCTGTGAAATAGCTTTAAGACTCTGAGTAAATCACATAGCCCCTCTGGGCTTCAATTTCATTTTCTTTAAGGCAGTGTCTTACATGGACTGAGAAGTCTGAACGCTGGCTGTGCCATTAATTTCAAGGCCTGGTGCAGTGCACACAAAGTCTCTTGATATCTTGATATCCTAGCAAATAGAGAGGATAACAATAGCATTTTGCTCATAGGGTTATTTTCCAAAATAAGTGAGCTAATAATGTAAAAACACTCAAAACTATGGTTGGCATATATTAAGTAAGATATAAAAATTTGTTAAAAATAGATAAAATTGTTTATAAATTGTTTGTACTGAAATAAGCCACCAGCTTTAAAATTCTACTTTGATTTCATACTCTGTGACTTGATAATATCAATAAATTAATTAAAATACCTCTTAAATGTGTGATATTAAAAAGACTTGCCCTATTATTTATGATTTTAGTTTTACAAAAAATATCTTGGCCATTTTTTTCAAATGAATTTGTGTACAATTCTTAATAGTAAAAAGATAAAAGGATAGAAGCTTATATATGGAAATTCACTGTTCAATGTCACCTTGGTTCCTTAGATTGAAGTTTCAGTTCTATTTCAAAAAAATAAATAATTTGGCATATTATTTCCTATATTTCATATATAGAGAAGTTGGAAATATTGTGACACATTTATCCTGAGAATGTATGTTGATAATAAAGAAGGAAAATTTAACATGGGGTAACTATACTGACTTTCTTCCAACCTAATTCTGTTATCAAATTTTCTTTATCCTTACTTAGGAATGTTACTAATTTTCTTATGTTTTATTTGAGGATCCCAACTTAAAAGGAAGTATTACTTCTTTAAATCTATTCTTATGCTCTTTATACATAATATAGTTTTATATACTTAAATATTAAAATTATTCTTCACAGAAATTTTTAATTTGCTGCTTAATTCCAGAGTGATGAAATGTCCAACAATGTTGAAATGCCTTACTAAATTGTGTGACCTAATTCCATATGGAAATGCAATTTTAAACCAGTACAGTTCTCTGCTAGAATATTTTAATACTTTCCTATTTCCAGTGAAAATCTATTTTAAACTACACTTCATGAGTCATTGAGAACTACTACTGAAAGGGACTTAATTCAAAAAGAAAAAAAATTATATACATATACACAATGATGAAACAGGAAGGAAATATAGAATACATCTGGTTCAATCCACTTATTTAAAGGAAAAGAATCTTAAAACCAGACAGGTTAAGTTGTCAAAGGTTTATTCAATAAGGCAATGTCATAGCTAAGACTGGATAAAAGTTATCCTACTTACTGATCATGTTTCATGAGCAGTGTTTGATATACTTGATACAGGGTTTTGCAAGTGATAGGTACACAGATATTTTGTCAACTTGTTTTATTTACCGCCATGACTTAGGTTTAGGGATTGTCTCTGTGTTGTTTTATTGCAAACAATATTTTTTAATAGAAGATGCAATTTCTATTCTCTACCCTTTATACTCCCTAAATCACATAATACTATAGCTATGAAAGGTACCACTTAATCTTTGAAATTCCCTGAATCATCAGTGAAATGGTATTACAATGTGTTTTCTTTAGAATAAGGAAACTCTGACCAGACAATATTTTCAAGTCCCTTGCAAGTTTTAAACTTGCAAGTGAGACCTTTCTGAATTTACATGGAAGATATGTCTCTTGGTGTAGAAAGTAATTCCTTTGCGTTATTCACAAGGGAATTATAACGATTTATGGAAAGTACAAATGACCTTCCTTTAATTCTTACCAGGATTTCCAGATGGCTCTGTTGTAGAAAAATGTTCTTACTGAGAAAAAAAAAAATTGCCTGAAATAACAAAGTAAGTTGTGGGATTGGACATAAAAGAGAAATCCAACACACTCTGAATTTAATCTAAAAGTGAAAATAAAGGTTTGAAATAAAAACGATGGGGGAGTTACAGAGAGGGGAAAAGGCAGTTGTCAAGCATGTAACCAAACTATATCAAGGCTAAATCCCAAATGGGAAAAACACTTGAAAAATCAATAAATCTAAAGATAAGATGACAAAAGAATTTTTAGGGAGGTGTGTAACACGCTAGACCTCACACTGCTTTTTACTAGCTCTTTATTCGTTTTATAATAATCTTTGATTTGGTTAGATGAATGAGACTTACGAATGTTTTGGCTGGTGAAGAATTTTGCACTGTTACAATGAAGAGGAATATGAGTAAGAGGAATTTAGAGGAGCTCATTATTTATCAATGTTTTAGCATTTGTCTTCCATCTTTACTTACCTGTTCTATCATCAGCTGGAAAACATTATCTGCTTTTAAATGACTTACACAACTATCTCAGTTCTGCCTAGATATTTTCTCTATCTTGTGGTCAAGTCAATATAATATAACATTATCACAGGAGTGAAATCTCATCATATTTATCAGTTCCAGTCACATCCCAAGGGTAGGAGATTATTCAAGGCCAGGGTCACTGAGGATCATTTTTAGAATTCTGTTCACCAAAATAGGGAAAAGAGTTCTACTTTAGCCCAGATTTATAAGCTTTCATTCAATGCAAAAAGGAGGTCACCAGTTATTTTTAGTGTATATTGACTGTTACATTTAATAGATAACATAATAAGAATAATGAGACTTTGCAAAGCATTTTTCCTCAGACACTTTCACATTTGCCTCTCATGGGAAAGCTTAGGCAATTCCTATTATATCTACTTTCCAGGGGTAGAAATGGAGCACAGAGATTTTAAGTAAACTCTTCTGAAGTTCCACTAGTGGAAAATTCTCAATTCAAGGGAAAGTCTGATTCTAAACACATTATGTTTTACTTTACACTGAATTATTTATTGTAGATAATTTGCTTTACCAGAATCATCAAGCATGATTGCTTTCACTATCGACAGAGTCAGTGTCTTCTATGGTGTGATGTGCAATATAACTACATGAGTTAGAAATAATGAAAATATTAAAGTAAGGGTAGTATCAAATATGAAGTGAATGATGTTTCCCTGCCTCTCTGAGGCAATGACAGTGTTGAATATTAGACATGAGAATCCAGAGAAAGAACTCCTAATTCAGGACTCTCCATCATCAACTGACCCACTTCTCTTTAGGGGGTTCGCCAACTGCTTGAGTTGTGGAAATCAGGCTTTCCCCTCCGCTAAATGTCTGAAAGCCTATTGTGACCTACTTAGGTTTCTAAATAGCCTTTCCTGGTGCTATGTAGTAGTTACACTGAGGAGAGGAAAACACTACTTCTTACACTCCCTTAACCTGTTGACTGCCAGATCTGTTCCTTCCCCAAGAACTGTGCCAGTCTCTTTTCTTCTGTTTAAGTTAGCTATCTGTTATAATGTAGCTTGATTATACAGAGAGCTAAGTAAATGAAGTATCATTAGATGCAGATTCAGAGGGACACTGAAATCACTTAAGACATCATAACCCCTTCTTCAGGATGACATTTTCAACAGAAATTTTACCTCTGGAATTTATTCTGCCAAGTTAAAGAAACATACAACTTTAGTAACTAGTTGATCTTAATATATTGCTTGCAAAATTTGTACAAGGAATCTCAGTGATGGTCTCTGGGAGAATTACACTTGAATAGGATTTAGATTTATTAGTTCATGCATTGTTGATTTCTGACTGTTGCTCTTCTGAGAAAGAATACTTCATGAAGTACGTACTTTAGCCTCCATGGCCTGCGAATTTCTCACATATTCTGCATGTGATTACATATTACATAGCATCCCTTTTTAAGAGTTCAAGCCTCAAAGCAAAGAGCTCTATAGGAATTAATTATTATAGTACTTTCAAACGGAAAGATAACCAGATCTAATAATAGCATAGGTCAAATGTAAAGGGCAATTAAAAAAAAAAAGAAAATATAAGTATACTTATATGACAGAGAGAAAGAAAGGTAAGTAGATAATAAATGACAGATAACAGATTTGTTCACTTTCTGGTATTTTAGCTTTCTGAAACTCTTAAATTTGGCACGGTAAAACAATTTAAAGATATTTTCCTTCAATTTTGACATTTGGATAAGGAAGTTCAGTTCAGTTCAGTCGCTCAGTCATATCCAACTCTTGTGACCCCATGAACCGCAGCACGCCAGGCCACCCTGTCCATCAACAACTCCCAGAGTCCACCCAAACCCATGTCCATTGAGTCGTTGATGCCATCCAACCATCTCATCCTCTGTCATCCCCTTTTCCTCCTGCCCTCAATCTTTCCCAGCATCAGGGTCTTTTCAAATGAGTCAGCTCTTCTCATGAGGTGGCCGAAGTATTGGAGTTTCAGCTTCAACATCAGTCCTTCCAGTAAACACCCAGGACTTATCTTCTTTAGGATAGAGTGGTTAAATAAGCAGGGTGATAATATACAGCCTTGATGTACTCCTTTTCCTATCTGGAACCAGTCTGTTGTTCCATGTCCGGTTCTAACTGTTGCTTCCTGACCTGCATACAGGTTTCTCAAGAGGTAGGTCAGGTGGTCTGGTATTCCCATCTCTTTCAGAATTTTCCACAGTTTATTGTGATCCACACAGTCAAAGGCTTTGGCACAGTCAATAAAGCAGAATTAGATGTTTTTCTGAAACTCTTTCTTTTTCAGTGATCCAATGGATGCTGGCAATTTGATCTCTGGTTCCTCTGACATTTCTAAAACCAGCTTGAACATCTGGAAGTTAACGGTTCACGTATTGTTGAAGCCTGGCTTGGAGAATTTTGAGCATTACTTTACTAGTGTGTGAGATGAGTGCAACTGTGCAGTAGTTTGAGCATTCTTTGGCATTGCCTTTCTTTGGGATTGGAATGAAAACTGACCTTTTCCAGTCCTATGGCCACTGCTGAGTTTTCCAAATTTGCTGGCATATTGAGTGCAGCACTTTCACAGCATCATCTTTAAGGATTTGAAATAGCTCAACTGTAATTCCATCACCTCCACTAGCTTTGTTCGTAGTGATGCTTCCTAAGGCCCACTTGACTTCACATTCCAGGATGTCTGGCTCTAGGTGAGTGTGAGTGATCACACCATTGTGATTATTGGGGCTTGAAGATCTTTTTTGTACAGTTCTTTTGTGTATTCTTGCCACCTCTTCTTAATATCTTCTGCTTCTGTTAGTCCATATCATTTCTGTCCTTTATTGAGCCCATTTTTGCATGATATGTTCCCTTGGTATCTCTAATTTTCTTGAAGAGATCTCTAGTCTTTCCCATTCTACTGTTTTCTTCTATTTGTTTGCATTGATCACTGAAGAAGGCTTTCTCATCTCTCCTTGCCATTCTTTGGAACTCTGCATTCAAATGATTATATCTTTCCTTTTCTCCTTTGCTTTTCACTTCTCTTCTTTTTACATCTGTTTGTAAGGCCTCTCAAACAGCCACTTTGGTTTTTTGCATTTCTTTTTCTTGGGGATGGTCTTGATTTCTGTCTCCTGTGCTATGTCGTGAACCTCTGTCCATAGTTCATCAGGCACTCTGTCTATCAGATGTAGTCCCTTAAATCTATTTCTCCCTTACACTGTATAGTCATAAGGGATTTGGTTTAGGTCAAACCTGAATGGTCTAGTTTTCTTCACTTTCTTCAATTTAAGTCTGAATTTGGCAATAAGGAGTTCATGATTTGAGCCACAGTCAGCTCCCAGTCTTGTTTTTGCTGACTGTATATAGAGCTTCTCCATCTTTGGCTGCAAAGAATATAATCAGTCTGATTTCAGTGTTGACCATCTGGTGATGTTCATGTGTAGAGTCTTCCCTTGTGTTTTTTGAAGAGGGTGTTTGCTATGACCATTGCATTCTCTTGGAAGAACTCTATTAGCCTTTGCCCTGCTTCATTTTTCACTCCAATGCCAAATTTGCCTGTTAACTCCAGGTGTTTCTTGACGTCCGTCTTTTGCATTCCAGGCTCCTATAATGAAAAGGACATATTTTGGGGGTGTTAGTCCTAGAAGGTCTTGTAGGTCTTCATAGAACCATTCAACTTCAGCTTCTTCAGCGTTACTGGTCAGGGCATAGGCTTAGATTACCATGATATTGAATGGTTTGCCCTGGAAATGAACAGAGATCAGTCTGTCATTTTTGAGATTGCATCCAAGTACTGCATTTCAGACTCTTTTGTTGACTATGAGGGCTACTCCATTTCTTCTAAGGGATTCCTGCTCACTGTAGTAGATATAATGGTCATCTGAGTTAAATTCACCCTTTCCAGTCCATCTTAGTTCGCTGACTCCTAGAATGTTGATGTTCACTCTTGCCATCTCCTGTTTGACCACTTCCAATTTGCCTTGATTCATGGACCTAACATTCCAGGCTCCTATGCAATAATGCTCTTCACAGCATTTGACCTTGCTTCTATCACCTGTCCCATCCACAGCTAGGTGTTGTTTTTGCTTTGGCTCCATCCCTTCATTCTTTCTGGAGTTATTTCTCCACTGATCTCCAGTAGCATATTGGGCACCTACCAACCTGGGAAGTTCATCTTTCAGTGTCCCCTCTTTTTGCCTTTTCATGCTGTTCTTGGGGTTCTCAAGGCAGAAATACTGAAGTAGATACTTAGATAAACTGATTTGGTAGAGTATTCTTCCAGCTGTGACTCAGAGCACACATGCTTTGCTTATATAAGTATCATATTTGAACCCAAGTTTCTAGACTCACCTTCTGAAATGAAACTAAATATTCTAATAAAAGCAGTTTCCAACTATTTATAACATATTGATTTAAAATAATAAGAGTGTATAATTGGTATCTTAGAACAAATAGGTACCCAGAGTTTTTATTATTCAAGGAATACCTAGAGGATTTTTGACCTTTTTGTTTTCCAAAGAAGCCACAGATGGGTATGTATTTATTACAACCTGGTAGGTTAAAATGTCATACAACTGCATGCTTTTTTTTTTTTTTTTTTACTTCCACTTATGCATATATCAACATTGTAAGTATATAATTCTGTATTATTACTGATTAATATTAGCAGGAAGACATTTGTCAAGGTTTATTAGAAAAGGGTAATAGTAGCTCAGCAAATTTTACTCTCAAGTTTGCAACTGTGAGGATTTTACCTTAGTTTCTAAACCAGCTAAAGTGCTGGTTTTCTTGAAGTTTTCATAAAGCAAAGAAAAAAATTAAAGTTATGATAACAATATTGGATTTTATGATAACAATACTGGATTTTATTCAAAATGAAGATAATGTATTTTGTTGACATTAACATACATGAAAATATTGATTCAAGAACTTTATTAAAGACATTTTTACTACTTTTGTAGATGTACAAATGCAATCTTTTTCAGAGCATGTATTGTAGTTAAAGATATTGTTTTCTCCAGCTTTAATATTGAATCACTAATTGCCTTACTTGGTGCCTGTCAAAAAATATTCCACACTTAGTTTTTGTATGTTTTTAATTTTGGTTATGTGAATGAGACCAATGAGAAAGTTTGATACTCATTTGGCCTTTTAGAAATACAAGAGAAATATTTTCCCTGGAAAATGGTTTCTTGGAAAACTGAGGTTGAAAAAATTCTATTTATTTTAAAAACATATTAAATAGCATATATTTTTTCTGCCTTTTAAAACATAATGCATGCCTTCTAACAACAACAAATTCACTTGAAACCATGAAAGATCTGTGTTAAAGAAGGTGTTACCCTCTTTAATAATGGTATTATCTCTTTTATAATGAAAAGCCAGTAGAGTAGATAGACAGTGTCTCTGGTTATAGATTTATTCCCAGGTAGATGTGTGATCTTACACAAGTTATTTAAAATTTCAAGAAATCAACTCCTTACTTGCAAAGTCAGATTAAACTAAACAGAATCTCAAAGGGTTCTGGTATCACTACGATCAGCAAGACTACACTGGTATAATGGGGAAAAACATAAAAATCAGTCACTTTTTCTTTTTACTCTCAAAAATATTCTTCTGAAGATCCAGGCAACTCTCTATGGCCACTGTCCTTCATGCACTTATTTACTGACTGAGAATAAGGCTGCTGTTACTATACGATCTAGAAACATGTGGGTTTCGTGGATGCTCAAGAAAATACAGGACGATTGTTCATAAGCCAGTATAGGATTTGGAACTGACAAAGATGGTCTGCTCAACCAAACTCTAGAAAGATACCTCTGAGACCACTTTTAAACAGGTGCTGTCCTTGTGCCTTGTCCTCAAGAGCTCAGTTGTAGCAAGAATATAGCTGAGTCAGTTTAATGAGAATCTTCCACCCTCAATAACTGATCAAATTCTTCATCCTTCACTACTATAGACTGAATATTTATGTCCCCTTAAAATTTCTATGTTGGAATCTGCTGGCTCCTAATTGGCTTCAAAGGGACAGTATTAGGAGGTGGAATCTTTGGGAGGTGAGTAGGTCATGATGGTGAAGCGCTTAGAAATGGGGTTAGTGCTCAGACTTCAGAGAAATCTCTTGCTCTTCCCACCATGATGAAATTACAGCAAGAGAGAGCCTTCTATGAAACAGAGAGCAGGAGCTGCCAGATGCTAAATCTGCGGACTCCATGATCTAGGAGCAAAAAGCCTTCAGAACTGTGAGAAATAAATTGCTTTTGTTCATAAGCTACTCACAATAAAGGACAGAAATGGTACGGACCTAACAGAAGCACAAGATATTAAAAAGAGGTGGCAAGAATACACATAAGAACTATACAAAAAAGATATTCATGACCCAGATAACCACAATGGTGTGATCAACTCACCTAGAGACAGGTATCATGGAATGCAAAGTCAAGTGGGCCTTAGGAAGGAAGCATCACTACTAACAAAGCTAGTGGAGGTGATGGAATTTCAGATGAGCTATTTGAAATCCTAATAGTTGATGCTGTTAAGCTGTTGAATTCAATATGCCAGCAAAATTGGAAAACTCAGCAGTGGCCACAGGACTGGAAAAGTCAGTTTTCATTCCAATCCCAAAGAAAGAAATGTCAAAGAATGTTCAAACTACTGCACAATTGTACTCATTTCACATGCTAGCAAAGTAATGCTCAAAATTCTCCAAGCTAAACTTCAACAGTGTGTAAACTGAGAATTTTCAGATATGCAAGCTGGATTTAGAAAAGGCAGAGGAACCAGAGATCAAATTGTCAACATTTGCTGGATCATAGAAAAAGCAAGAGGGTTCCAGAAAAACATCTACTTCTGCTTCAGTAACTATGCTATTGCCTTTGTGTGGATCACAACAAACTGTGGAAAGTTCTTAAAGAGATGTGAATACCAGACCACCTTACCTGTCTCCTGAGAAATTTGTATGCAGGTCAGGAAACAAGAGTTAGAAATGGATATGGAACAATGGACTGGTTCCAATTTGGGAAAGCAGTACATCAAGGTTTTATATTGTCACCCTTCTTATTTAACTTATATGCAGAGTACATCATGTGAAATGCCAGGCTGTATGAAGCACAAACTGGAATCAAGACTTCTAGAAGAAATATCAATAACCTCAGATATGCAGATGACACCACACTTATGGCAGAACGTGAAGAGGAACTAAAGAGCCTCTTGATGAAAGTGAAAGAGGAGAGTAAAATAGCTGGTTTAAAACTCAACATTAAAAAAAAAAAAAAAAAGATCATGGCATCAGTGCCATCACTTCATGGCAAAGAGATGAGGAAACAATGGAAACAGTGACAGACTTTATTTTCTTGGGCTCCAAAATCACTGCAGGTGGTGTCTGTAGCCATGAAATTAAAGAATGGTTTCTTCTTGGAAGTAAAGCTATGACCAAATAGATAACATATTAAAAAGCAAAACATGATTTTGACAACTAAGGTCTATATAGTCAAAGCTATGGTTTTTCCAGTAGTCAAGTCTGGATGTGAGAGTCTGGACCATAAAGAAGGCTGAGCGCCAAAGAATTGATGCTTTTGAATTGTGGTTTTGGAGAAGACTATTGAAAGTCTCTTGGACTGCCAGGAGATCCATCTAGTCAATCCTAGAGGAAATCAATCCTGAATATTCATTGGAAGGACTGATGCTGAAGCTCAAGCTCCAATACTTTGGCCAGGTGATGTGAAGAGCTGTCTCATTAGAAAAGACCCTGATGTTGGGAAAGATTGAAGGCAGGAGGAGAAGGGGACGACAGAGGGTGAGATGGTCAGATGGCATCATCGACTCAGTGGACATGAGTTTGAACAAGCTCAGGAAGATGGTGGAGGACAGGGAAGACTGGCATGCTGCAGTCCATGATGTTGCAAAGAGTCAGACACGACTGAGTGACTGAACATAATAATAAGCGACTCATCCTATGACATTTTGTTGTAGTAGAACAAACAGTCTAATTTCCCCAGGTAATACTTGATCACCTTTTTTTGACTTCCGTGAAACTTCTTTTAGGTCAGTTTGGCAAGAATTTGTCTATCTTCTTAGTAATTTTCTATCCACTGACCTTCCACCACCACCAGCCCTGCTCCTTAACTCTAAATCCCCATTTTTTCCTGTTGAACTTGAAACTGAGCCTATTTACATTCTGAGGTCTTTTTTTCCCTCCGTTGTAATAGAGCTTGAATAAGATCTCTTTTTACCACTTCTACAATTGTCCAGCTTTGGTTTCCTTTAAAAGATGGAAGTGATATGTGACTCTTTCCCATACATTTCTTTGGTCACAGCTTGTCACACAGCCATTTTTATTCAAAGAGGCATGTGGAAGCAAGATGAGAAGCACTGGAAATCTTTGTGAGAACTGATGATGTCTATTGTATTTCTTTGTAATGTAACTTCCTAAAATTCCATTATGCTTTGAAATTCCCCAGGGAAAAAGTATGGGGGGGGGAATAACAATTTTACCAATAATAAAAAGCACTTTATACATATATAAAGTGCCATTGCCGGAGAAGGCAATGGCACCCCACTCCAGTACTCTTGCCTGGAAAATCCCATGGACGGAGAAGCCTGGTAGGCTACAGTCCATGGGGTCGCTAAGAGTCGGACATGACTGAGCGGCTTCACTTTCACTTTTCCCTTTCATGCATTGGAGAAGGAAATGGCAACCCACTCCAGTGTTCTTGCCTGGAGAATCCCAGGGACGGTGGAGCCTGGTGGGCTGCCGTTTATGGGGTCACACAGAGTCATACACGACTGAAGCGACTTAGCAATACATATATAAATACCTTTTCTCAATATATAGTCACAAAAATATTCACTATTCATGTTTTATTTATGTCTTATAGATATCATTTCTGTATCACCAATGAACAAATTGAGGCACAGAGTAATGAAATACAATGATTAAAAATCTAAAACAGACTCCTGCTTGGAGACAAAAAATGTCTAGAATCTAAACTCCTACATTCTAATCCAAAATTCTTTTCTACTATACTATGTCAAATGTAAATGTGACTGGAAAATGCCACCAGAAATCACCATCAAGGAAAACTAGCTTGAAAGTACATCCTAGTATTTGACTGAAAACAAGTAGTTTAATTTCTTTTTATTAAGATATGAGTTTCCCAAAAAAGAAGTTGTATTTCATTCTCTATTTGTTTCCTTCATGATGTTCAAGACAGGGTAAGAAAGTGTTAGCTTCCTCCATCGTACCCAACTCACATACAGGTGTGCTCACTCAGCACAACTCTTTGTGACCCCATGGAGTGCAGCTCACCAGACTCCTCTGGGCATGGGATTTTTCCAGCAAGAATACTGGATGGAGTGGGTTGCCTTTTCCTCCTCAATGAGATATTCCTAACCCAGGGATTGAACCCACATTTCCTGCGTCTCCTACACTGGAAAGTGGATTCTTTACCATTTCACCACCTGGAAAGAAAACCCCAAGTGCATGCCCCCATCAGAATTTGATTTTTCCAGGACACTACTCACAATATCACAAATGAACCCATGTACCAATTTGTGATCATGTGTGATGCACCCCTAGGTAACAGTACCTTATAAAATATTAAAACATACAAACTCATAGAGAATATCTAAAGTTCTCATTTGTAGATAAGACACCTGAGTCTCAAGAAAAACCATCTGTTTTTCCATTGCTACTAAGCTACATCATTTGCTTTGTGTGAATGCTAAGTCGCTTCAGTTGCATCCAACTCTTTGTGACTCTATGGACTGTAGCCCATCAGGCTCCTCTGTCTATGGGATTCTCCAGGCAAGAATACTGTAATAGGTTGCCATGTCCTCTCCCAGGGGATCTTCCCAACATTCCCAACATAAGGACTGAATCAGTGACCTTTGTGTCCCCTGCACTGACAGGTGGGCTCTTTACCACTAGTGCCACCTAGGAAGCCCATATTGTTTGCTGTATTAGGTATTATTGAAGAAGGTATAAACAACCTATTTGGGGAGTTTATGTTAGAGTACTTCCAATAAGAAAATTCATATAGCTTGATTTTAAAAAGTAACCACATTGCCACTAATCTTCCTTACCCCTTATATGTTCCTTATTTCCTCCAGTTATCAGAGAAGAACAAATACTATTACAAAGTTCCCCAGCTGGTAGACCTAGGTAAGCTTCCCTTGCTTATGAGAGAAAGCACAAATTTTGCAGTCTGTTTGCTACATACTTCTTCATATTCATCAACAGTCCCACAGCCCATATCACAATCAGAGTAATGCCATTCCTCTTTGCACACATGATGGTATTTCATAACTCTACTGAGCGACTGAGTGCACAAAAATACACCCTTTTGCTATTGCTCACCTTTATCCCATTTCCCTTTCTTCCAGTCCTTCCAAGTCCTATCATTTTCCTCCCTTCATTTCAAATGGTGTCTCTTTAGGAAAGACACCCATCTCCCTTAGGAGAGGTCTGTATGTGATTGCAAAATATTTTTAATATCACTCTCAAAGTATTTATCAAACTCTTATACAATTTTTCTGTTTCACCCAATAGACCCTTTGAAAGCAGGCACCGCATTTCATGCATTTTCTTTTTTCAGAGATATCAGAGTCTCTGGGGCTTCCCTGGTGGCTCAGTGGTAAAGAATCTGCCTGCCATGTAGGAGACAGGGGTTCAAACCTTGGGTCAGGAAGACCCCCGGGGAGTAGGAAATGGTAACCCACTCCAGTATTCTTACCTGGAGAATCCCATGGACAGAGGAGCCTCATGGGCTAGAGTCCATCGGGTTGCAAAGAGTCAGACACGGCTTAGAAACTGAGCATGCACCCATGCACAGAGTCTTTGACTTCTAATAGCTGTCTCTAAGAAAATTTGTGGAAGAGTAAAAATATCAATGAATAAAAATGACTTTCACAGGACTCCCCTGGTGGTCCAGTGGTTAAGAGTCCCTGTTTTCACTGCAGGGGACAAACGATCGATTCCTATTGGAACAAAGATCCTGTATGCCATGTGGTGTGCCCCCCTCGCCAAAAAAAAAAGCTTAAAATAAAGCTAAAAATGACTTTCAATGATACAACACTTTACATATCTCAAGTACTTTTCCTATTGTGTTATACCTACCCTTTACCACATAATGTCCATCTGTTTATAATTCTTAGACACAGGGTTCACCATATTCAAGTCCTAGCTCTAAAGAAAACTGCTAGCAATTGAGCAATGGGCAACATTGAACAAACTCTTGACACAGCTGTGACTCCTAGTAACTCATCCAGTTGTGTATCTCTCTAATTCCAAATGGCATGACCACAGCTACATGGCAGTAATTTAAACGAGCACTAGTCACATTTTCTCAAACTGTAGAAAACAAGGATTTCAAGGCTACACACCAATTTCCCTTTGTAAGGTGTTTCACTCATTATGTTCACTGACCTTATTTCCACTGTGTTAGTTTATATTGCTCTCTGCTTGAGGAGTTTAATGAGTGTGTGAATTCCACCGGGTATTGTGATTACAATACCACTGCATATGTGTACCTCTTTATGAGAAAACACATTACTGTGAGTCCAAAAAAAGGTGTTTTTTGGCTCTTCCATCTGAATTTATACTTTCCTTCAATCATGGGTTTCTTAATCCAAATTATAATATTTGTGACAAATAAGCTGGTGTGTCAAGAATAAATTCATGTGTTCTATTTCAGCCCAGCAAGAAGCAGAAAGAACATGAGATTTTTGAGTGAGATGACTAGTTCTACCTCCACTACTTACATTTTACTTGACACTGGGGAAGTCTCTAACCACACTTAGCCTCAAGTTCTTCTTCTGCTAAATGTGGATACTAATTAGATACAGATTCTGTCAGAACCAAGAGAGAGGACAGATGTAAATGTGCCTTTTTATATTCAAGGATGTATATGAATTTCACAGTACAACATTATATATGCACATTGTCATTGGTTTTTGCTAAATCCTATTCAGGTATTGACCTGCTGCCTCTTAATGCAGTCAAGGAATATAATTAAGCATATCTGACATCTAGCGCTGGCTCTTTAGTCAGGAGCATTAATGGGTGACATTGGGCAGCTCACAGTAACCTTAACCAAATCTGGCTCCTACCTTGGGTATTAACAGACTTCTGAGAACTAGCCCTGTTTTGGAGCTACTGCATAAGAGTACATCACCACCTGTCAATATAATTCCTTCTCTTTTGTATCTTTCTACCTTCCATGACTCAAATGCCAACATAATTTTTGCCTCTAACTGGAATCTACTCCTTGTCATTCATTCTGAAGAATATGCCAATAACCCTACCCTATGATATGGTAGTCAATAAGAAAAAATTTCAAATAAAGTGCTGACCCAATTATAAATTAGAAATCAAGAAATCTGCCATCTAATATAAGGGTTAGCATTTATGTGCTGTGCTAAGTCACTTCAGTCATGTCCAACTCTGCAACCCTGTGGACTGTAGCCTGCCAGGCTCCTCTGTCCATGGGACTCTCTAGGCAAGATTACTGGAGTGAGTTACCATTTCCTTCTCCAGGGGATCTTCCCGACCCAGGGAATGAACCCATATCTCTTATGTTTCCTGCACTGGCAGGCAGATTCTTTATCAGTAGTGCCACTTTTACGTACTGGACATCCCTAAATTTATATCATGTATCAGAAATCTTCTGTTGGAATTCAAGAGCCAAAACATTCAATTGACTATACGACATTACAATTGAAAATTATAAAATATATATGCAAACTTCAGGTTTTGGTCCAGTGTGTAACAAGTTTAGAAATCATCATTCTAGCCTAACAAAATGTAAAAAGCCGAACAAACTGAAAAAACCAGCAGTTCTTTTTAAATGTGTCAGAGAAGTGAGGTCACAAGGCACACCACTGCACAGAAAGGTGTAGACCACATGACTGGTAGTTGTTAAAACAGTTTCTTTCTCAGAGTTTTTCAGAAATTCCCAACACTGGACATCTCTTATTCTTACTTAGGGCACATGCATTTCTCTCTTGGGTGTTTTTTTAGTTCTCAATAATTCAGCATTCACTACCAGTCTCTTGATGCTGGAGTTTCTCCACTTCTCTCATGGACTTTTGTACGGGACGGTAAACAATCCTATTCTAGCTTTCTCTCTTATGGTCTTATCTCTAAATCTATAGAAAATACACATTTCTTGACTCAACAAATTCTGGAGTAACTTGCCCATCTCAATTAGCTTACATTTTGCTTTCACGTATTCCCAGTGGTTGTCAAGTCCCAGTCTATGGTGACACAACGTTCAGGAAAACACATCAAGTTCTCTGAAACAAAGAGGTGACTCAGAGAACTTTAAACTCTGGAAAACTTGACTAAAAATGTAATAATAATCATTGATATCTGCTGAATCATCATTTCAAATAAGGGGTGCAACTTTTAAAATTTTGAATACATTTATCTTGGAGTATTGTAACTCATACCAGAGTTTGAGTGAAACTAGCTTATCAATAGTCTTTTTCCCTTTTTTAAAATTTCACTTGTCTTTCATTTGTCCTAAATTTGAAAACACTTAACAACAATTATAATCTATTTTAGTAAAAGTTGGACATGCATTTTGCAATAAAATTTCCCTAAAATTACATATTTTTCTCTTTATGTTGTTTTGCCTTACAAGAGTAAATACATGTATTCAGTTGTAAAAATGGTAATTTTGT
This sequence comes from Giraffa tippelskirchi, assembly GCF_054371585.1. Classification (NCBI taxonomy): domain Eukaryota; kingdom Metazoa; phylum Chordata; class Mammalia; order Artiodactyla; family Giraffidae; genus Giraffa; species Giraffa tippelskirchi. The sequence goes on along the minus strand of NC_137275.1, from coordinate 59,474,640 downwards.
TAGAGGAAAAGCCATGATTCCTAGAGAATGTGATATCATAGCTATCATATATAGCCTTCAGTAGATTGCCCCTCAAGTCTCTTGATTTTAATACCTGCAGCACTGCAGAAAACTACTCTTGTGAGCAGGCACAGGGCTTCCTGAACAGATGGACATATCGATATGAGTGAAGATATTCAAAACATCACTGATAAGCATGGAACAAATTTATATGTATTTGAATGTGTTTACTGAAATCACAGATTTCAGTAAATAAGAATCCAGATGGAATATTATCTTGCTGGAAATGATACATAATTAAGAATATGTGCATGCATGCTAAGTTGCTTCAGTCATGTCCAACTCTTTGCAACCCTATGGACTGTAGCCCGCCATGCTCCACCCTCTGTCCATGGGATTCTCCAGGCAAGAAATCTGGAGTGGGGATCCATGCTCTCCTCCAGGGGATCTTCCTGACCCAGGGATCCAAATGGGGTATCTTATGTCTCATGGCAGACAGGTTCTTTATCACTAGTGCCACTTGGGAAGCCCCGATTGAGAACATGGTCACTATTAAAATACTTCTCAATATGCATTTATTCCATCTAATATATATGTGGGCATAAAAATTAAAAGGGAGAAATCATATGTTAAGCTTTACAGTAAAACATTACTTAAAAGAAAAAAAATTATGTGAACAATACAGTCCCTTAGGACATCCTTTCTCCTGTTACCTAATAGTTCCTATAGCTAGTCACAAGGGCCAGTAATTAAACCAAGGGAACAACAGCATGACTACCATAAAATGACTTGCTCCCAGTGGGTAGGGAACTGGTTTGCTGCAACTAGCTACAATGTTTGCTGTTTCTTTCAGAAAGTGAGGCTTTTAACAGGAGTTCCTCATTTGTGATGCAAACTCACTGTTATGAATAGCGTCCATCTGGGCCCACTGGGACTTGCAGACAAGGGAAAACAATGCAAATGTGCTGATACCTGTGTTGCCTGCTATGCTGTGGGTAATAAATTCCTTTGTCTCTGATCCAGAGGCCTTACACTGTCTCTCAGAAAAATTTTAGCTTAAGAAGTAGGGTAAAAACCTCAGACACTTTATAGTTCTAGATATATTCCTTAATCAGTTTGAACAAAAGGCTATTTTCAGACTGAAATTGAAGTCTTTGAGTTCATTTCTCAGATAAATCCACACAAACACAAATTGTTATATAAAGTTTAACCAATGTGTTAGCTTCCTACAACTGCTATGACTAATTACCACAACCATACAGTGGCTAAAAGAACACAGATTATAGTTCAATAAGTCAGATGTCCAAAATTAGTCTCTCTAGGCTAAGGTCAAATCACTGGCAGTTTGGAGACTCGTGAAGAGGTTTATTTTTTTGCCCTTTCTTTTTTCTGGTACCAGTCCTGACCACTGTTTCAGTAGCCATATTTCCTTCTTCTTACGCTGACCCTCTGCTTTTAAAAAGACCCACTGGACTTACCCTGGATAATCCAGAATAATCTTTCCATCTCAACATCCATAACTTATTCACATTTGCCATGTATGCCATCTTCTCAGGTTCTGGAGATTAGGAAATAGACACAGATAATTTTGTTCAGTTCAGTTCAGTCACTCAGTTGTGTCTGACTCTTTACAACCCCATGGACTGCAACATGCTAGGCTTCCTTGTCGATCAACAACATCACAGTTCAAAAGCATCAATTCTTTGGTATTCAGCTTTCCTTATGGTCCAACTCTGCCAGCTGAAAAAGCTGTAGCTTTGACTATGGACCTTTGTCAGCAAAGTAATGTCTCTGCTTCTTAATACACTTTCGAGATTTCTCATAGCTTTTCTTCCAAGGAGCTATGGTGTGATCACTCACCTTGAGCCAGACACCTTGGAATGCAAAGTCAAGTGTGCCTTAGGAAGCATCACTACTAACAAAGCTAGTGGAGGTGATGGAATTCCAGATGAGCTATTTGCAATCCTAAAAGATGATGCTGTTAAGGTGCTGAACTCAATATGCCAGCAAAATTGGAAAACTCAGAAGTGGCCACAGGACTGGAACAAGTCAGTTTTCATTCCAATCCCAAAGAAAGGCAATGCCAAAGAATGTTCAAACTACCTCACAATTGCACTCATTTCACACGCTAGCAAAGTAACACTCAAAATTCTCCAAGCCAGGTTTCAACAGTATGTGAACTGTGAACTTTCAGATGTTCTAGTTGGATTTAGAAAAGGCAGAGAAAGCAGAGATCAAATTCCCAACATCCATTGGATCATTACAAAAGCAAGAGAGTTCCCGAAAAACATCTACGTTTTCTTTTTTGACTACATCAAAGCCTTTGACTGTGTGGATCACAACAAACTGTGGAAAATTCTTAAAGAGATGGAAATACCAGACCACCTCACCTGCCTCCTGAGAAATCTGTATGCATGTCAAGAAGCAACAGTTAGAACCGGACATGGAACAACACACTGGTTCCAAACCAGGAAAGGAGTATGTCAAGGCTGTATATTGTCACCCTGCTTATTTAACTCATATGCAGAGCACCTCATGACAAATGCCGGGCTGGATGAAGCACAGACTGGAATCACGATTGCAGGGAGAAATATCAATAATCTCAGATATGCAAATGACACCACCTTTATGGCAGAAAGCGAAGAAGAACTAGAGAGCCTCTTGATGATAGTGAAAAAGGAAAGAGAAAAAGTTGGTTTAAAACTCAACATTCAGAAAACTACGATAGTGACATCCGGTCCCATCACTTCATGGCAAATAGATGGGGAAACAATGGAAACAGTGAGACTTTATTTTGGGGGCTTCAAAACCACTGCAGATGGTGACTGCAGCCATGAGATTAAAAGACACTTGTTCCTTGGAAGGAAAGCTATGGCAAACCTAGACAGAATATTAAAAAGCAGAGACATTACTTTGCTGACAAAGGCCTGCCTAGTCAAAGCTATGGTTTTTCCAGTAGTCACATATGGATGTGACAGTTTTACTATAAAGAAAGCTGAGCACCAAATAACTGATGCTTTTGAACTGTGGTGTTGGAGAAGACTCTTGAATCCCTTGGACTGCAAGGAGATCAAACCAGTCAGTCCTAAAGGAAATCAGTCCTGAATATTCATTAGAAGGATTGATGCTGAAGCTGAAATGCCAATACTTTGGCTACCTGATGCAAAGAACTGGCTCATTGGAAAAGACCCTGATCCTGGGAAAGATTGAAGACAGGAGGAGAAGGGGACGACAGAGGATGAGATGGTTGGATGGCATCACTGACTCGATGTACATGAGTTTGAGTAGGCTCTGGGAGTTGGTGATGGACAGGGAAGGCTGGTGTGCTGCACTCCATGGGGTTGCAAGGAGTTGGGAATGACTGAGCAACTGAACTGAACTGAATTTTCTTTGATTCATGGACCTAACATTCCAGTTTTCTATGCAATACTGCTCTTTACTGCATTGGACTTGACTTCCATTATCAGTCAGATCCACGACTGGGTATTGTTTTTGCTTTGGCTCCAACTCCATTCCTTCTGGAGTTATTTCTCCACTCTTCTCCAGTAGCATATTGGTCACCTACCGACCTGGGAAATTTATCTTTCAATTTCATATCTTTTTGTCTTTTCATACTGTTCATGGGGTTCTCAAGGGTAGAAGATTGAGGTGGTTTTCCATTCCCTTCTCCAGTGGACCACATTTTGTCAGAACTCTCCACCATGACCCGTCCATATTGGGTGGTTCTACATGGCATGGACCTTTGAGGGGCCATTTTCTTATCCACCAGGAGAGGCTCAAGTATGCTAAGAAGTCTGACAATGGCACAAAGTTGATCACACAGAGAAAATTTCAAGGGAAACCTTTTGGGGATTCACAGACCTTTCCAGGAAGCCTGAGGATCCAAGAATAAGAAACAGAAGTTTATACTCAGAGACTCTTAGTGCATAATTAGGACTTAGCTGCATCATATATAATGCAGCATCATGAAGGCAACTGTGATATTCTACCTAGAGCAGTACAGATATGATAGACTTGCAATCAGAAGTAAAGGATTTGAATTCTATCCACATTGTTACTTGTGTGTTCTTGATAAGAAAGGAATCGATATCTCTGGTTGAATTTTTATAATGGTTACCTGGGTAAAACACATTATTAATTGTAATGTTACATAAATATATAATTTGTATCATGATATTTCAATATTATAATTTAGTTTATGAAAATGTATTTCTATTACACATTAAATTGTTATGGAAAGAGAATTTATAAATATCAATCAATATCTAAAAATTATAACACATTCTTTAATTTAAAAATTATTAAGGCCTCTCTCATGCTCATATTTGCAGTATGGTAACAGTTTAACAGTTGTTTTCTAAAAAGCTTCTATTCTGAGTTTTAAAAAAAATCGTTTTCCAAGATTTTCAGAATATATTTAGAAGATAGTAAAATAAAGTAATATATATAAGTACTATTTGCAGACTACCCCACGTTATAGACTGAATATTTATGACCCCACTCCCTCCAAAATTCAGATGCTAAAATCCTCACTCCCAGTATGATATTAGGACATGATGTCTCTGGGTAGTGATTAGGTTATACAAGGAGAGCCCTCATGAATGTGATTAGTGCTCTTATAAGAGACCACAAAGAGCTCTCCTGCCCCTTCCATCATGTAATGATCGTACAGAAGGACAGTTACCTATGAACCAGGAGGGAGGTTTCACCAGTTACTAAGTCTGCCAGTGCTTTGATCTTGGATTTCCAGCTCTGGAAAGGTGAGAAATAAATTTCCATTGCTTATAAGCCACCCAGTCTATGGTATTTTGTTATAACAGCCTGAATGAACTAAGACACCATACTTTTGAATAAAAAATATATTGACCTTTATCCCCAATGTACCTTAATGAGAGAAAGTCACATACATATACAGAGTTTTTGAATTTACCTATTACTTTAGAAAATTCAAGGATGTATTCTTCTTTAGCTTCATAATTTATGGTTTTCTAGTATCTGTCTGGATAATTCTAATACAAGGGAACTCACCACTAAAGGAAACACATTCTTTTTTTTTTTAATTTCAGGTAAATCTAATCCAACAACGCAAAGATGATACAACACTGTTAGTAATAACTGCTACTGTTCTCTTTAAATACATATGACACATGAAGATCTAATGAAAAATATATTACATATATTATTCTTTTAAAATTCTGAACAATCCTCCCCAATTTTTTTTAAAGCTAAAGAAGTTTCAACTCAAAGAAGTTAAGTTGCTATCTCTATATCACCAAACACAGAATTTCTTTTTTAACTTTTCAGAAAAATGTAAAAAGAAATGTGTGAGGAAAGTTTCCTGAGGAGGAGGTTGTATTTGAACTAGGTTTTCAGAGATATAAAGCATTTGATCAGTAAAAAATTGATAGATTTTTGGCAAAGGAACTTAAAGCATACCATAACATATCTTATAGTTTCTTAGAATAAAAATTATATATGAAAAATACACATGAAGATTTTAAAAATATAAAGTAATTTGAAAAGAGATTTGGTTACACAATTGGGAAAAAGGTGTTCTAGTTATATGTAATCACTGAATCTCCACTCTTTAACGGGATATGCTAAGTAAGTATATTTATGTTCTTTTCCAAAAAGACACACAAAAATAAAAAAAGCCAGAGAGCTTTCAATATATTATCCACTTAAAGACACTTAACAAGGATACCAAACTCATTGAATGAGCTGGACAAAATGGAATATGAGCAAAAAGTCATTTTCGTTTCTACCACCACAATTTAAACTTATTCCATTGAATGCAAGATTACTCAGCCATTAAAAAAAATGCATTTGAATCAGTTCTATTGAGATGGATGAAACTGGAGCCCATTATACAGAGTGAAATAAGCCAGAAAGAAAAACATCAATACAGTGTACTAATGCATATATATGGAATTTGAAAGATGGTAACGATAACCCTATATGCGAGACAGAATAAGAGACACAGATGCATGGAACAATTTTATGGACTCTGAGGGAGAAGGTGAGGGTGGGATGTTCTGGGAGAATAGCATTGAAACATGTATGTTATCATATGTGAAACAGAACACCATTCCAGGTTCGATGCATGAGACAAGGGCTCAGGGCTGGGGCAATGGGATGACCCAGAGGGATGGGATGGGGAGGGAGGTGGGAGGGGGGTTCAGGATGGGGAACACATGTAAACCCATGGCTGATTCATGTCAATGTATGGCAAAAACTACTACAATATTGTAAAGTAATTAGCCCCCAACTAAAATAAATAAATTTATTAAATAAAAAAAAAGAAATTTTCTGAGTCAATACATTAAGATATTATGAAATGTTTGTCCTCAGAAAGTAATATCAGCATAGTAATCAATGAAAGTGGTGAACTGGCAAAACTGACCTAGAGTTTGAATATACCACAAATTCAGTGGGATAAATATATTAAAAAAAAAAATTTCTCTGGATGACAGTTATAGTAATAGGAACCCAGATCAAGATGGAAGGATTGGATGTAAATAATCATCCAAAAGATACTGTGGAAGAAAAATGGATTGTCCTGAATGACTAGGTGAATAAAGGAAATGAAGAAAATAATTAAATGTGAGCTCCTGCTCCTAAGGATACTGCTTAAGGAAAAAAGTTATAGTATTATTGACATAAATGTGGAAATTAAAAAGCATATTGATTTAAGAATAAAATATCAAATATTGGTATTTAGATTCTGAGATAGCACTCAGACAGTCAAGTGTAAATTTCTTTTTCTAAATTTAGAAACAGAGAAGTAAAGGATTAGTTAAGATACAAAAATCAACATGTGGAGTTATTACTAAAGAAGTGACAGCTGCATTGTGAGCCTAAATTAATTGGGGGGAATTATATATAGTACATTTTCAAAAGCAGAGGAATCAACACTGAGCTCTGACTTCGAGACTGGAAATGCTACCATTTACTGAGTATGTAGCGCATGCCAGCTAGAGAGAGGAAATAAGGTTTAGGGAGGATAAAGAAGTTTCTGAAGATCACACAACAAGTAATGTTATCAAATTGAATATCCAGAACTCATCCTCACTCTATTTCAAAATCTCCTTTTCCCACAAGTTCAACAAAAGTAATAAATGAAATGGACTGAAAAGGAAAGTTAATACAGGTTTTAACACAGATAAACATTTTAAGAGTGGATTCTTAAACATATAGTTTGATATACAGAGAAAAGTTGAAGATGATGAAAATAAAATGCAATAAAATAACCAAACTGTTCTTGAATGGCCATGCTTGTAAAATGGTGTCACTCTGAGTTCCAGCCATCATTGAATAACACTTGCGTTATCCAGGCCTTTCCTAATGATTCAAATTCTTAGGTTTTATAAACAGTCTTCTCCATTGCTTCTGGCAAATTTGTCTTGAAAGATTTCCATAGCCCTGTATACTCAAGGTCTCATGAAACTGACAAGATAATGACAGGGGCAATTTTAAACTGTTAAAAGACTGCTGTATTTGATCTTTTCCACTGCTGATTTCAGCAAAAGAGGGGAAAACGTTCATTATGTCAAGAAGAATGTAAAACACAAAATATGATGCCAATTTCTGAGACTTTTCCATTCAGATCTTATCCTACCAAATGACAGGAATATGTCAAAATTATAGCGAGGGAAAACGAAGTAAATGTTGGTGGATCTCAAGCTAAGAAAGTCATTACTGTTAACAAGGTTTGCATTTTTATATAATAGTATATGATTTTATATTAGCCAGAAAAAATGACAGGGAAAGGGGTATTATTCACCACCATAAAAATGATCTTTGCTTATATGAGGCAGGTTTTATTCTTTGATTTCAATTTGATTCAGTGTTCAACCTAATGAAAATGCTACAGCAAATAAAATGTATTTCCATTGCACAATCATATGTGATTTTGTTTAGACCAGCTGTGAGTAACTTCAGTTTTCATAAATGAAATTATTTGCCCAATAATAAAATGCTTGCTATATTGTGAACAACACAGGAGAAGAGGTTAATTTAGAACAGCATTAAGAGAAAAAAAAAAAAAGGTTCAGCAAGGGAAAATGCAGGGTTTAGTCAAAACAGACAATTGGGAACAAATGGCAAGGAGCAAAATACACTAATTGAAAACCAGGCAGGACATTCTCTATTTCTTTCTTCTTTAGAGTACTGATTTAAAAAATAGTTAATTTAGCACACATCACCAGATCTACTCCACAATGGGAGTTTAACCTTGTAATTTTGTCATTTTTCAAAGAAGCAGAGTGTTTAATGAAAGCACCATTAAGTTATAAATGCATAATGAGGTGTATTGTCGATAAATTGAAGACTACTCAAAACATGCCTCTGTAAATATTGCATATTTCCAGCATTTATCTACCACTTCATGTTTACCAAGTGCTTTATTCTGGTTCAAAAATCTGTTTTTCAAAAATCTGTGGAAATATTTTTGTTCAAAGGCTATTAGAGCCTACAATGGTGACACTTCTCACTGGTTTATTTTTCTTAACAGTGTATATCATTTACATTATTTAACCACAATTACTTTCAATTATATAGGAAAGTGTTGCAATTTTGCAGCACCAGTAGAACTCTACTACATGAAGCAAAAATGTACCTGCTAGATCCTTATATTTTCAAGAATTTTTGTAATCTATTGGAAGAAACAGATTCCTCATCATGTGTGTTACAGTAAAATAAGGCCATTGAATCCTAGGTAGCTTCTTGGACCTATACTGATGCAGAATTTCTTGAGGCATGCCCTCTGGCATTCACTACCACATACAACATGTCCCCAACTTAAGCATCCAGGGAAGAAATAACTGCATCAGATGACTCACAATGATAAAAGGCAGCATTAGTTGAATATGTGTTCTGCATCAAACATTGTGTTAAGCATGTTTATCAAGAATTCACCCTTTGTGGCTCTTCATAACTCCATAAGGCAGCTGCTACAATTACTTCCCATTTTTAGATGAGAAAACTGAGTTTTAGATAGTCTAAATTGACCAACATTATGTAATTAGATGAGATGGAGCTGGTATTCACATTCATATAGCCTGAATCCACACTCTTTACTTTTATATAGCAAAATATACTTTATTTTCATCACACTGGGAAAGCCTCCCCTAGTAACTGTTAGATAAGCACTACTTTAGCTTAGCTGTCTTTCTACTATCCTAGCTACAGTAAAGAAGACAAGCAGAGCCAGGATTATTCTATTAGGTGAAAAAAGTAATCCCGATCTACTTCTGTCCATCGGGATTTGTCTCACAGACTTGACTCATGAGGCATCTGAGCCAACAAAAGTAAATAAAGAAATTAATTAAATAATCCAAGCAGAACTGTTTAAGCTTTGCCCAGCTTCTGTGCATAGTCAGTAGGGCAGCTGTTCTTGTGATGGCCAGATTCTCTGGGGATACACTGGTTGTGACTACCCATATGATTATGATTGCAGACTTCAGTTGGGCAAAGAGAAAGCATGTTCAGACCAGAGCAAGTGAAGGAGAGAGGGTCATGCATTCAGAGTACTAGGGAATTCTATAATTTTAAAGTTGGAAAGTCTCTTGAAGTTCACTATCCCTCCATATCAGCAGTGCCTGACCCACTTCAAATGATCATGATGCATCCCAGCACAGCTGAAAGAGGTGAAAGCCTTGTTAAGTGAGCTGGTCAGAATAGTCTAATTATTTTAAGTATAATATTGGGTTGCCTTTTGTAGTCTAATTATTATAGATTGCAAAAAAGTGAGTAAAGTTACTATGTATTGCATGTTGTTGTTGTTTAGTTGCTAAGTCGTTATCTGACTCATTGCAACCCCATGGACTGTAGCCTGCCAGGCTCCTCTGTCCACGGGATTTCCCAGGCAAGAATACTGCAGTGGGTTGCCATTTCCTTCACCAGGGAATCTTTGTGACCCAGGGATCAAACCTGCATTTCCTGCATCGCAGGTGGATTCTTTACCACTGAGCCATCTGGGAAGCCCCATATATTGCACAGGAAGGGACAGATAAAAGGAAGACAACACTGACTCAGATACATCACCTCAATTGGTGTTGAACCTTACTTTCTCTTGCTTCAATTGCTAATACAGTCTTACAGTCCAATCTAGGCGACTAGTCAACCCTAACAAATTTGATAGCATTATTTTGAGCTCCATTACCGCTTCATTGTATCGTTGTGGGCCACAGATACTGACAATCAAACAATGTTACAATTTTCATTCTTGCCATTTTGCCCTTGTCAAGTTTAATGACCTTGACAGAAATTTATCCCCTGCCATTTTCACCCAGTCTCTCAAGTGAGACTTGTATCTTTCCTTCTCTTATTGAGTTTTTCTATGTTAGGTTTAAGTCTTGTCTTCAATCCCAGGGCATATGACTAGAACACCCACCTGGTGAGCCTTCCTAGAAGCTGAAATTTTGTTTTCTGACTCCCAAGTCATTACGTTATTTGTGATCCAGTTTTAATTTAGCTGAGTCTATCACTCATGGCTTTCTAACCTCACACTAATTATGGCTTCAACGATATCCTATTTGCACTACTGAAGCACTTATTGCCACAAGATCACACTGAGTTTCCCCTATGACTAGAACTAATAGCCACAATACTTAGGAGGCTTTTCATAATGGCAGATGGTCCTCCTAGGCTCAGTCCTACATTTTTTCCCCACTGATCATCCATCATTTAGGTTTCAACGTGCTTTTCAGTTGTTCTTTTTCAAAACTGATAGAAGGGCATTTCTTGGTATTCTTCCTTACTCTAAAAAGTTTTTTTAAAAATATCCTTCTGGACATAAAAGGAGGATTGTCTTATACCAAGATGAAATACCCCCAAAAAATTATGACAGCAATAACTTTATTATTTTGAAATGTATTTCCAACTTTTTTGGAATAATCTTCTTGTCTTAAGGAAAATCCTTAATCTTATCAGCTAAGAGGTTTTAATAGATGGCTTTTAAGTCCCTGGTATTCTCCAGAAAATAATCTATTTATAAATAAAAGTGGCATTAGGAAAATGGCTGAAGAGGCTTTGCCTGAACTTTTGTAGTGCATCAGTCTCTGTACACTTAAAGAAATGAACCGTCTTTAAACTGTCTAATGGCTTTTAGAGGCACTCTAACAAAACAACACTTCCTTTCAGTTATTTGATGCACTAAATGTATTTCTGCTCCAGCAGTTTCATGTTAAGTGTTCATTTCTCCCAAATTGTTTCTGTATTTGCATATATATTTCTATAGCTATAGATATATAGTGCATTTTGCACAATTAAAGAAAAAGTATTTTAGACTAGGAAGTTCAAACGTAAGAAGTAGAGTTCTCAGCAACCCTTTAGTATGTCTTTTCAAACTGTTTTTTTCTAATTCAGAGTTTTCACTTATTTCAAATGATCCTTCTTTTTATTACTTTAATTCCATGTTAATAGTGATTAATCTCCAAAAGCCATTCATAAACCTGTCATTAACAGTTAACATTTAATGACTATTTTACTAGTGGTGGATACTGTGCTAAGGGTTTACATGCAATAATTTATTTAATACTCTCCAGAACCCTTTCGAGTAGATGCTATTATTATTTTCATTTTATAAATGAAGAAAGGAAAGAGAAGTTAAATAATATGTACATAGTTGCCTGGTAGAGGAGGAAACTGCCTTCCAGAGGATGCAGAGATGAGAAAGTCAGACATTAAACCTGGTGCTCAGATCAGACCTCACGGCATTAGCCTCTGCTCTATTCTTAGTTAAAAAAAAAAAAATCAGAGAATCTTAGTAACTCACCTAAGACTACTAAGTACCGTTTGCTACAATGGGAATTTCAGTTCCAGTTTTCCAAATCCAATTCCAACACAGCATTTATTTTACTTGTGAAAGTTTTTGTAATAAACTGCTTATCATATTATGCCATAAGAAACTATGCACTCCCTGGTATGGTCATAGAACTGAGCATTTTAAAATACTTTCATCAAGAAGGATATCAAGAAACCTTTCTAACATTTCCTCCACTACCACCACCACTGACATTCTCAATTGGAAAAGGTCATTGGGGAACATTCTGTTAATCTAGAACCTTTGCAGAAGGATAAGTATGTCTGGATTGGGGCAGGGAGAGAAGGTTCTTTTTCTCTTTAGCTGTTGTGTTCTGGATTGATTTCTCCTTGCTCATAGACAATGTAGGCACCTGAGGCAAATGGCAGGTATCCTAGGCTTCAGACTGAGTTGAAAGCAGAAACAGGATGTGAGAATCAATGAAGGTATTTCTTATTTATTTCAAAAAGTAAAGCATGAGTCTCAGAATTCAGAGCAAAATTCAGCATCAGAGATCTATGCTGTTACATTTGAGATACTTGCCATAGGATAATTCTTTTATATATTTACACGGCTAGTATGTATTTGGTACTGTGTCAAGCTTTAGCGTTAAAAAAGAGAGAGAGAGAGAAATAGAAAGTGGATTTTACCTGCTTTCATCAGTATGATATCCAGGGGGAAATGCTACAAGTTTGAAGCAGTGTGCTACCTCCTGGTAGAGAAGAAGAAGAAACTCCGAACACTTACTGTTAGACCTCTTTACAGGCCATAATGGGTTGTGTTTTGCTGGTTGCTTTCCTTTTCAACCTCCTGTTGTAGGACTTAGTTGTTGAATGATGCATGACTTTAAACTTCCACTTTTTATTTTTTTTCTCTAGCATAAACCTTGTATCACCTCTGTATTCCAGACTCATACCTCTGTTCTCAGACCTAATACAGACAAACTCTCATTCCTGACCTCACTTCCTATTCTCCAAATTACTCCACAGTATCCTCCATTTATCTGATAGAATCTCCATTTTTTCCAATTTCTCAGTTAAAAACAAACAGAAAAATTTGAGACTCATCCATGAATTCTCTCACCACCTACTTTCAATGGGCTTGGAAATTCTGTTCATTCAACTATTAAAATAAATACAGAATCTGAAAGTTTCCCACTTTGTTCACCTCCAGTATGGGTCCTAAATCAAATCCCTTACGATTATACACTGGAAGTGAGAAATAGATTAAGGAACTAGATCTAATAGACAGAATGCCTGATGAACTATGGATGCAGGTTCATTACATTGCACAGGATACAGGGATCAAGACCATCCCCAAGAAAAAGAAATGCAAAAAAGCAAAATGGCTGTCCGAGGAGGCCTTACAAATAGCTTTGAAAAGAAGACAAGTGAAAAAAAAAGGAGAAAAGCAGATATACTCATTTGAATGTAGTTTCAAAGAATAGTAAGGAGAGATAAGAAAGCCTTCCTCAGAGATAAATGCAAAGAAAAAGAGGAAAACAATAGAAAGGGAAAGACTAGAGATCTCTTCAAGAAAATCAGAGATACCAAGGGAACTTTTCATGCAAAGATGGGTTCAATAAAGGACAGAAATGGTATGGATCTAAGAGAAGCAGAAGATATTAAGAAGAGATGGCAAGAATACACAGAAGAGCTATACAAAAAGATCTTCATGACCCAGATAATCACGATGGTGTGATCACTCACCTAGAGCCAGACATCCTGGAATGTGAAGTCAAGCGTGCCTTAGGAAGCATCACTACGAACAAAGCTAGTGGAGGTGATGGAATTCCAGTTGAGCTATTTCAAATCCTAAAAGATGATGCTGTGAAGCTTCTACACTCAATAAGCCAGCAAATTTGGAAAACTCAGCAGTGGCCACAGGACTGGAAAAGGTCAGTTTTCATTCCAATCCAAAGAAGGGCAATGCCAAAGAATGCTCAAACTACCACACAATTGCACTCATCTAACATGCTAGTAAACTAATGCCCAAAATTCTCCAAGCCAGGCTTCAGCAATACGTGAACCATGAACTTCCAGATGTTCAAACTGGTTTTAGAAAAGGCAGAGGAACCAGAGATCAAATTGCCAACATCCGCTGGATCAGCGAAAAAGCAAGAGAGTTCCAGAAAAACATCTACTTCTGCTTTATTGACTATGCCAAAGCCTTTGACTGTGTGGATCACAATATACTGTGGAAAATTCTGAAAGAGATGGGAATACTAGACCACCTGACCTGCCTCTTGAGAAACCTGTATGCAGGTCAGGAAGCAACAGTTCGAACTGGACATGGAACAACAGACTGGTTCCAAATAAGAAAAGGGGTACGTCAAGGCTGTATATTGTCATCCTTCTTATTTAACTTATACGCAGAGTACATCATGAGAAATGCTGGGCTGGAAGAAGTACAAGCTGGAATCAAGATTGTTGGCAGAAATATCAATAACCTCAGACATGCAGATGACACCACCCTTATGGCAGGAAGTGAAGAACTAAAGAGCCTCTTGATGAAAGTGAAAGAAGAGAGTGAAACAGTTAGCTTAAAGCTCAACATTCAGAAAACTAAGATCATGACGTCTGGTCCCATCACTTCATGGCGAATAGATGGGGAAACAGTGGCTGACTTTATCTTTTTGGGCTCCAAAATCATTGCTGATGGTGATTGCAGCCATGAAATTAAAAGACGCTTACTCCTTGGAAGGAAAGTTGTGACCAACCTAGACAGCATATTAAAAAGCAGAGACATTACTTTGCCAACAAAGGTCTGTCTAGTCAAGACTATGGTTTTTCCGGTAGTTATGTATGGATGAGAAAGTTGGACTATAAAGAAAGCTGAGTGATGAAGAATTGATGCTTTTGAACTGTGGTGTTGGAGAAGACTCTTGAGATTCCCTTGGACTGCAAGGAGATCCAACCAGTCTAAAGGAGATCTGTCCGGGGTGTTCATTGGAAGGACTGATGTTAAAGCTGAAACTCCAATACTTTGGCCACCTGATGTGAAGAGCTGACTCATTTGAAAAGACCCTGATGCTGGGAAAGATTAAGGGCAGGAGGAGAAGCAGATGACAGAGAATGAGATGGTTGGATGGCATCACTGACTCAATGGACATGAGTTTGGGTAGGCTCTGGGAGTTAGTGATGGACAGGAAGGCCTGGCATGCTGCGATTCATGGGGTCGCAAAGAGTCAGACAAGTCTGAGTGACTGAACTTAACTTAATATGGGTTCTGATCCCAGCTGCCCTCGTTTATGGCCTGGATGACTGCAATATCTCTCTAATCAGCTGCCCTCCTTCCTTGCCTGCCCCCTTACTCATATTCTACTCTAAAGCAACGCTGGAGTCATCTTGCTGTTGTTGTTGTTGTTCAGTCTCCCAGTTGTGTCTGACTCTTTGCTATCCCATGGACTGTAGCACGCTAGGGCATTCTGTCCCTCACTATCTCCCAAAGTTTTCCAAAGTTCATGTCCATTGAATTGGTGATGCCATCCATCCATCTTATCCTCTGACACCCTCTTCTCCTTCTCCCCTCAATCTTTCCCAGCATCAGGGACTTTTCCAGTGAGTCAGCTGTTACCTTCAGATGACCAAATACAGGAGTTTCAGCTTCAGCATCAGTCTTTCCAAGGAGTGTTCAGGGTTGATTTCCCTTAAGATCGAGTGGTTTGATTTCCTTGCTGTACAAGGGACTTTCAGGAGTCTTTTCCAGCTCCACAGTTGAAGGCCTCAATTCTTTGGTGTCTGCCTTTTTTTATGGTCCAGCTCTCACAACCATACATGACCACTGGGAAGACATAGCCTTAACTATACAGATCTTTGTCAGCAAAGTAATATCTCTGCTTTTCAACACAGTCATTTTATTCAGTCCTAATTCAGACCTGGTCCACTGCTCTGCTGAAATTCTTCCACTGGCTTCCATTTCTCCACAAGTAGTAGCTAACTTCTCTCAAAATGCCTGCAAAGTCCAATATGATCTGGAAAACATCACCTTCCCAACCTTACCTGCTACTACCTCTCTCCTCAGTCATTCCAATCATAACTGGCCTTCTTGCTCATTCCAGAGCATGTCAGGAAAACTTTTGCCTGATGAATTTTCTGCCTAAAACGTTCTTTCTCAGATAATAGCATGGCTTATTCATCATTTCCTTAAGTTTTTACTCAAAGTTATCTTTCAATCAAGCCTATCTTAACTACCTTACATTAAGTTGTGACCATTCCCTTCCTCTCCCTAGTTGCTCTTCATACTTTTGCACATCTTCACTTTTCTCTACTATACCTACTGTATTCCACCATATGTGACACATTTATTAGTGTCTTAGCATGGTACTTAGATTAATTTAATCCATTTAATTAAAACTCAAGTAGGCAAACACCATTATAATATCTACCTTAAAAATGGGAACACTGTAACATGAAAAGATTGAGCATCCTATTAGATTTACATTGCTAGGAAGTGGCTGATCTGGAATTTAAAATAGTCTGACTTGAGACCCATTCTCTTAATGACTATGTTATGCTGCTTCTAGGTGGCAACATGAAGTTTAATAAACTATAATCAATGGTATAGAAAGAGTTACCATGCGGACACACAGGAAAGACACCCAAGGGAGGAAAGTTTCAGCTTGGAGTTTAGGAATTAGCAAGGATGTTTTCCAAAGGAAAAAGAGTTCACTATTGAAAGGTACAGTGGTATTAGGCCAAAAAGCCTTAAAAAATAAACAGCAACAAAAGAAATAGTAGTACAGGAAGGATAAAATACAGAGAGAATTCCTGGCATGTTGGGAGGACTTATCAATTTATAATATCACTTGAACATAAAATACCAAGTCATAAAGAACCACATGCACCATAATATTGCAGACAATGCGACTACATGGAGGAATACGAGGTGGGTTGCTATTGTAAGCTGAGTTTCCCAGAAAGGCCCTAAGGAAGATATCCATGTGAAGGAGTAGGAGAGGAGTCAAGTGAGAAAGTAAGGAAAGGAGAACCATAGAGGGTGGGGTACCAAGTCAAGGAGTGTGAATTCGGCCCAATCTCACAGGGAAACTGCATAATTAGCTTTCAAGTAAATGATACAAAATAGAACAGCTAGATTAATATACATCCAGGAATGTTTCAGGAAAACTTTATTAAACCAAAGGTATATTCCAAAATACATATTAACTATGTAAATACAACCGTGTTCAGCTATTACTTAGGCAGGGAGAAAAAAATGCCCATGTGAGAGGACAATTTTACCTTCTTATAGCCACACCTTCTCAAGTGCCCTTCTAGGCAAGTTTTCCATATCTGGTTAATGTGTAGTGAACAAAACAATGATGAATAAGCTTAAACGACAAGTCAAGAGAAATCTGCAGAGGTCCTTAAAAGAGATATTTGACTTTGGTGCCTAAAAACTGGAAAGACCTAATTCAGTCTTCAGAAAAATATTTCTGAAACATTTAACAGTTTACCAATGATTCTTTATCAGTAGAAGGTGGGGGTGTCCCAGGTGGCACTAGTAGTAAAGAACCCACCTGCCAATGCAGGAAACATAAGAGACGTGGGTTTGATCCCTGGGTCAGGAAGATCCCTTGCAGGAGGAAACAGCAACCCAATCCACTGTTCTTGCCTGGAGAATCCCATGGACAGAGGAGCCTGGTGAGCTACAGTCCACAGGATCACAAACAGTTGGATGTGACTAAAGAGACTTAGCACACCCACACACAGAAGCTAGTAATCTCTGCCTTGCCAGCTTATACTATTATTATTGTTAGGATGAAAAGATAGAAAGGATATTAAGAAATTAAAAATTGTAATGTAAAACAAGGTTGGATATACATAAATGAGTTTGTGATTTCTGGTTCATACCATCTAGAAAGGACTTCTCTGGGGGCTCAGATAGTAAAGAATCTGTCTGTAATGCAGGAGACCTGGGTTTGACTCCTGGGTGAGTAAGATCCCCTGGGGAAGGGCACGGCAACCCACTCCAATATTCTTGCCTGGAGAATCCCTATGGACAAAGGAGCCTGGTGGGCTACAGTCCATGGAGTCGCAAACAGTCGGACACGACTGAGTGATTAACAGCACAGCACCATCTAGAAATGATAGCAGTAATTGTATACCATCCAGAAATACTATTGTAGACTCTTTAATGGTATCTTTGTATATTTGTACAGTATGTTTTTATGTATGTTTGTGATTATAAGGACACAAGTGTTTTTCCCTTACCCACAGAGGTAAGAAGAATAATGGTCCTCTAAAGATTTCCATATCCTTATGCCTAGAACCTATGTTGTGATACATGGCAAGCAGGAATTAAAGTTACAGACAGAATTAAAATTCTGTCAATGTGCTGCTGTGCTTCTCTGGTGGCTCAGATGGTAAAGAATCTGCCTGCATTGCAGGAGACCCAAGTTTGATCCTTGGGTCAGGAAGATCCCCCTGGAGAAATGAATGGCAACCCACTTTCCTGGAGAATTACAGTCCATGGGATCACAAAGAGTCAGACACGACTGAGTGACTAACACACTTTACACACTTTAATGTGTTACTATGTAGAGATACTATGTATTTTTACAATCATTTCTCAAGCTTAATAATTATATAAGAATATAATATCTGCAGAGGCAGCAGAAACACTGGATGCGTAAGCCAATTTGTGTGAAAATTACCAAGCTCTTAATATAAATTTTAGGGTTGCTGGTGTTGTTGTTATTATCATTATGACAAAGAAGGAATACTTGTTTGGCAAAGGAATCTTATCTTTCATTGAGTAAAAAGCACCCACTTTCCTTTTTCATTAATTAAGGTCCTACAGAGGAAAAAAATACATATAGGAGCTGTGAGGAAAACACAAATATACACTTATTCTGAGTTATTTTAATGGATGCAAAAGCCCAGTTACTGCTGAGAAAAGAGAATTCATTACATACTATGACAAAAGAGATACAGTTAATGCTCAAAGAGCAAATCTTTTTTTTTTTGGTTGTTTATAAGCCAATAAAATATCTGATTGTGATGACTTTTGATATAATTAACATAACGCTCTAAGAAAATTAACACTTCCATGTACAATGATTCTTTCATAAATGGGGAGGTAGAAAAGGAAGGGGGGGAAGAATGAAGAGGGAGAGAGAGACTGAAAGAGACAGTGGGTTCTGGCACCATCTGTCGATGTGCTAATAGTTGCTTCTATAGCAGCAGCAGGTTTAAGTCAAGAAAATTAAGCATTTGGATGATTCACTGCCACATCAGCTGTTGTCGTTTGCATTTTACTTTTGCTCATTATCTTTATTAGGTAAAAGCATTGAATATCATGTTGCTTATTCAAAGCAATTATTGAGCGAGGGAGGAAAAACAAAATCGGCACATAGTATTCTAGAGACTGATAAATGAATAAGGCAAAGAAAAAAGCTATTTTAAGAGTAACTTTTATTTTGGTATATTTTGGAATTAAGATTTTTCAAATAACAGATTTTAAATATGAGTTGCCACATAGAATTGAGATTGTTATACCAATTGACTGCCTCCCTTTTCATGGATCTAACATGAATTATTCTTAAAAAGTGATCAAACAAAATTTTTATAGCATGTCATAGTTCACTTGCCCCTGACAGTCTCTATTCTTTCATAATATGACCTTTATATTTTAGCTGAGATAGATCAGTAAATGCTTCATGCTGGGCTGTTTCTGTGCCTATCTAAAGCTTCCATCTCCAAGATAATCAAGATTTCAAATACAGAGTTCCTTCAAGAGCTTATATAAATGTCACTGCCTCTGTGAAATTACATTGACATGAATGATAAGTAAGTATTTAATAAAGTTAGTGACAGATTTAAATAATGGGAACAGAGATAGACATATAGACAATGAAACTTACTCTGAGACTGAATATGAAATTAAGAATAGAGTGGTCAAGATAATATCCAGTGGATGAGTGATACAGTGTGGCTGTTTTAAAGAATAAACCCTCTCCCCAAATTAGGAGAAAAATGCAGTCTTTATCAACTTTAACCGCCTTATATACAAAAACACTCATTGTCTTTAAAAAAAAGTGTTTTATGAATTTGAAAAGATATTCTTAGTTATCTAATTTCAGTCACATATCAGAAAAGTGGAATTCTTCAACTTTATACTCCTATTTTTAACATTTGCCCAACACAAGCTACTTCTGTATTTTCACTGATCCCTGGACCTGTTTGTCAATTCCTTGTTGGGAATTGGTGGCTCTGAACTGTATGCTAATCATGGGTATAGAGTAGACACTCAAAATTTACAAAGAGAGTGAATGAGTGAATGAATGATAGGTTGAAAGACTTAAGACAACTATTCTTTTATTTGTATATTATTACATTCCTTTAACTAACATGGGAGCAGAATCAGGTAGACAGGACTTTAAAAAGTCAGGATTATAGGCTAAATTATAAGCAATCTTAGCAATCTAGGAACATATAGGAATATCCATCATTTAGACTCAGATATACACATAATACAATCAAAATTTTTAAATAATGTAGCTTCTGTGGTCACTGGCTGTAATGTTGAAAATGTGAGCATCATTACCAGATGGTGTACACCCTGATGGACAGTGGTCCAAAAATGTGTGCCTATTTCAATGTCTGTCCCTGTACCCTTGATACAAATTTATTTACACCAGAGAACTTGGTATCTTTCCTAACTTTTCAGACATTTTGTAAAAGGAAAATACATAATGTAATATTATACACCTTTAAGCAGATATAGCAATTTAGTCTGCAGAGATGTTCTGGAATAGAATACCCAATATAGCCTAAGAAGGAGAGTTAGTGAGTTTTGGTGTTTTTTTAGGCCAGTTCTAAATGAAAAAAAAAAAAAATCCAGAAACAAAACAAAAGATAAAACAGTTAATGAATAAAATAGTCACTTACCTGTATAAACTAATGAGCCACACATGTTTGCCAACATTTTTTCCCTAATCTATACTTTACAGACACAATAGGGACATACTCAACCAAAATATTCAACAAACAGTCTGACAACATTTTATTGTAGACTGTCTGATTCCTAAGGTAGTGAAATATAAGGCCAAGGAAATGTCACTTTTGTTGTTACTCAAAAATAAGTCTACAAGTTTCATGTAGTTATGTATATGTATATATACACATATATATACACATATATACACATGTGTATACACATTATACACATATGTATACATGGACATACACACACTCAAGAAAGATGAATAGCAGCTAAAGTCTTAAGTGTACGGACCTCACCCATTTCCTGTAGGGCTTGTAACGATTAGCCTCTCAGGGAGCACAATACAGATGCTTAAAGGATGTGACCACTCTGTTGTATTCTAATGTAGCTTTTAATTCTTCTAATGTTAAATTTTGGTGACACTGCCATATAGTTCTTTTAAAAAACTTTACAATTCTGTCTCCTACAAGTAACTACTATGCTATCCTGAGGCAAAAATATGAATCATCATATTTTGTGATGCATTGTGCATTTCATCATGCATTGTGAAAATGCAGCTAAGCAATTACATAATTCTCCAAAGTAGGAAAAAATAACCCCTTAGCTAAATGGGAAGAAATACAACAAAATGTATTATTATAGCAGCTATAGTTTTGAAGAAAGCTGAGTGCTGCAGAATTGATGCTTTTGAACTGTGGTGTTGGAGAAGACTCTTGAGAGTCCCTTCGACTGCAAGGAGATCCAATCAATCCATCCTAAAGGAGATCAGTCCTGGGTGTACATTGGAAGGACGGATGTTGAAGCTGAAACTCCAATACTTTGGCCACCTCATGCAAAGAGTTGACTCATTGGAAAACACCCTAATGCTGGGAAGGATTGGGGGCAGCAGGGGAAGGGGACAACAGAGGATGAGATGGTTGGATGGCATCACTGACTCGATGGACATGGGTTTGGGTAAACTCCGGGAGCTGGTGATGGACAGTGGGGCCTGGAGTGCTGCGATTCATGGGGTCGCAAAGAGTCGGACACGACTGAGTGACTGAACTGAACTGAACTGATAGTTTTGTAATGTATGCACTTCCCTTCCCCCCCAAGACCATAGCATCTCTCCTACTCCAACATATAAGCAAAATTCCAGATATTACAATTTTACCTGTAGCCCTCAGTGAGGTTGTCCAATCTACCACATGCAATCATTCATTCTTTCCACTGGCATGGGTGTGCCCCAAGTCTTTCTTTGGAGTCCACCAAATAAATATGATTTTGTTTCAGTAATATTTTTTTGTTTGAGGTGGGCTTAATTTCATATTATTACTGAATTAGAATCTACTATATTACAATTCCACTTAATACATTTTCTCATGTCTTCCTTGTAGCAAATCTGCCAGGTAGCTGCTATTTCTATTGTAAAGAGAAATAAAATTGGGGTTTGAAACATTGACCAACTAGTTAAGTTCTCACATTTTTATAAGTCACAGATAAGAGATTCAAAATTAAGTCAGGATTCTTCTGAAATCAGCTTAGAGTTGGATCATTCTCCTCCTCTTTGCAGCTTTGGAGTGATTTCTTTTGAGAATGTCCTTGTCTAGGACCTGAATATGCTGGAGACAGTAGTGCCATCTATGAATGGATACTGTCCTATTTTAGGGACTTGAAAACCTCCTCCTCCCATTGCCCCCTTTGCCCTACCTGGAGTTGACCAGATAAGGGTTTTACCCAAGGAGCTCCAAGACTCACACCAGTGGAGTCATGGTCCTTGTAGCATGGCCAGAAAAACAGATATCTCTCACTATCTAGCATGTTATTTCTTTCACAAGATCCTTGAATTTGGACTACGAGGATGGTGAAAGTGTGCTAGTCGTTCAGTTGTGTCCGACTCTTTGCAACTCCATGGACTGTAGCCCACCAGGCTCCACTGTCCATGGGATTCTTCAGGCAAGAATACTGGAGTGGGTAGCTATTCCTTTCTCAAGGGGTCTTTCCAACCCAGGGATCAAACCCAGGTCTCCTGTATTGCAGGCAAATTCATTACCATCTGATCCACCAGGGAAGCCCCTCAGAATGGTAACAATACTTTGATTTGGGGTTACTTTCACTCATTTTAGACATAGGAAGAGTGCAGGCCTCTGAGCTAGAGTTTATCAGTCACCCTGGACTTAAGGCTCTTGCTTCTTGCCTATATGTTCTGACCTTGGTGCTACTTTCAGTGTACAGTGGTGGTAATAAAAGGGTCCTAAAAGCATCTTTAATCCTGTAGGCCCCCACCACTGGCACCTAAGTCACTATATCACATTCACAGGCTCTATGTCATATGCCAGGCAGTCCTGTGGAAGAGTCATGCTTGCCACTTTCTATGGCTCTTAAGACCTTTTCTCTTTAATGCCAATGGAAATATAACTGATGTTTTCCTCTGACTGATCCATGTGGAGATTTTGTACTCCATAAAGTTGGCCTTAAGAATCACCAGATAAGAGAAGGATTTTCCTTGAACAAAGAGTATTGTGTGGAAGGAAGGGTGTGTGGTCAGTATTGAGAGCGATCATATTCGATATAATGCAGTCCTAAAGAGTTCAGGAGATGATGTTTGAAGAACGTGTTTTCTACGTTGTGGTAAGAAATTCTGCAGTCAATTTAAAATGACCAGAAAACAAAATATAGTTTACATTTTCCCTCATACCCCAAGTAAGACCTGCATTTGTGGTCTTCACCAATGAAGCACAGAGCAACCTTTGAGAGAATTACTCCAAGTGAATAATAATTGTGGCATAAAGTATGATGCCATTACATCTTATGAGTAATGATACAACCAGCTTGAAATAAAGTGCAGAGGTAAGGGGCTCTTTTGTTTCAAAACAAGGTAGTTCCAAAGAACCATGGACTCCTGACTAATAACAGTTTTGCTCTGTTTTATTGAGGTGAGAGATATGAAATTAGCCAGGAATGGCAAAACTGACAATAAAAAATAGAAATAGTTGGTCCCTCAGTTCAAGAACTACAAACAGGAAGAGTTGGTGCTGGGTATGTTCTCTGGTTGGACTGAAACCAAAAACTTCTTTTCAATCCAATGTTTTAAACCTTCTACTCACAAACCCCTCTACTTCATGTAGACTCATGAATTTTTAATATAGCTCTTATTCAAATTGTTAATATATAAGGTGGCCTCACAGATATTATTTTACCAAGGTCTAACAGGTCCTACTGGTTGCCTCGTTCCAGGATATTGCCTTACATAGCCTTCTGTGTCTTGCCATTTAGACACCTGCTCCCTCCCTGACACTACTTCTAATGTAATTACTGTCTTGTACATCAATTAATGCCACTGAAATGGCAAAGCTGTCACAAGAGTCATTTATTCTGAATTATATGAGTCAAGAAACATTCGTATTTTTTAATCACTAATATTTGGAGAAGTTTTCATGAATCATCTTCCCTTTAATATTCTTCCACATCTCTCTAGGACTGAGTTTCAAGTCTGTAAGCTGGGTCAGAATAAAAAGCCTTAAGCAGCTTGTATATTATTTTGCAGTTGCCTCAGAAATATCATCGAGTTATGAAGCCTCAAGAAAGAAAGTTGTCTTTGTTACTGATAACCACTAGGCTAAAGGTTACTAATTCTTACCTCACAATCAGGAAGAATTACTGATCCAGTCTCAGTCATAGATGGACACTGGCTGGTCTTTTGACATGACAGAATGCCTGGTAAAATCTAAAACATGAAGTGTGTACTTCCTGAAGGGCACCTCTATGAAGCAGAAAAATTACAAGGCTGAGCCACACATGCTCAGCATCCTAATCTAACTCACCTGTCATGCACATCACCTGTTTTCCCTTGAGGACACCAGTGAGGGTCAGAGGGGCCAGAAGTGTGACTACTTGATGTCTTGCTGAATGGCTTCAGAATTTCCATCCGGACACTAAAACTATTAAAATACATTGATAGCAGCACTAGTAATCAAACTTGGACATACTTAAAAGTGAAAAAAGTACATAAATCTTTCTTTTACGACAGCAAAAGGCTAAAGTAACCAACACTTTTTTGCGATTCCACTTTGTGCCATAACCTTTGTCTGTGAAAGAGTAACATCTCAAACAACCACATCACTGGAGTTGTAAAATGAAACAATAATTGCTAAAGAACTTCCTGAAAATAATGTGAGAAGATTATTACTATGAGAACAGAAGCTATCAGAAATATTGGATGAGAAAGAGAAGGGAAGTATTATTTACTTCAATTCTGAGTCTATATGAAGAAGCTGGCATAATATAGCAGTACAATGAATCAATGAACCAAAAAAAAACAAAAAAGAGCTTAAACTGTAGATTTCAATTACCATTTTAAAAATCCCACCCCCCACTCCTCCACCCCCACTCCTGTTTGCTGATTTAGTTAGCATAGCCTATATCAAAGCTCATGTCTGCATTCCACAGAGCCACAGGAATAAGGAATAGTAATCTCTGAACTATGGGAGACATTGTAACAGAAAACTTGAAAATGAATTGGTGGCTAGTACCATACAATTAAATTCCCCATATAGCCTTAAAATATGGCTTTAAAATTTGTCTGCTGTGATCACATTTGCAAAGAGGCAAGAAAGGAATTAGTCAAAATTAAGGCTTTTTCTGCACTTCCATGCACCCTCTGTCAACAGCGTGCTAGTGAAAAGAATCATCAACATGGCAATTGTGATTCAACGAGGAATAATTACATAGCAAATACATTAAATGGCTTTGTTTCCCTGAAAATGTTTTTCCCTTCAAGCAAGCTATTTTTTAATCCTGAATTGAGAATTTTAGTGATTGTCTTTGAAAGCTTTACAATCCTAATAGTACCACCAGAATAAATCACTGTAAATCTGGATATAAACTGCTGATTCTTCTCTAATAATCCTAAATCTCATAATAAAATAGTTGCATTATAGGATAGCAAGTCTAAATGAATATACAGCATAATGTTGTCATCAAATGCCAATGCAGCATGATTAAGCATGAAATATTGATAATGAGCTTGTCTCTCAATTTTTACCAATTCTACTGACATAGAATGAAAAAAACATAAGACAATTTACTGTAGATAGGAGAAGCAATAAGCAGCTGAAAATTTCTACAAGGGAAAATTAAAAAATACATCACCAATTAAAGGAATTTGTCATGTATGTTAGCATGATATAACTTTAATGATGAAGAGTCTACTTGGCTAAAATCTCTAACAGAAGGTGTTATGTAGTTAGACTGTGATAATGACCCTTGTTTTTTTTTAAGACGTCATGCCCAAGAAGGAAGATTAATGCAGTTCCACTGTGATGTGTGCTGTTTATATCCCTCATGCCTGATCATTTAATTGATATTAAAAATATCTTGAACTCTATTCATTAGGCAATTATTTTTATAATGAAATAAGAATTAGGACAGATTTATCTTGTCACAGCAAGATTTTTCATGGAAAATTTCTAACTGAAATTTTTTAACTTTCCAGTCGTGTGCATTTAAATGAAATTTCTTTGAGAGAACAGTCAGAGATTAAAGTAAACCATTTTTTTCTTAAATACAGCAGATCTGGCTATCAAATATAGTAACAGGTGTTCTTGCAACCAAAACAGAGTAAGAAAATTCACAGGAGACAGAGTCAATCTTTTGGTCTTCTTATAGTACTAACTGAAACAAATATTACTAATTTAACAAGGTATAGGTTAAATGTATTAGTAGAAACTTGGAAAATTATATTGTATTATAAGTGACTTTAAGTATATTAAAAACATATATCTGCAACATGATATTTCTGAATTATTACCTCATGCTTATGCTTAGACCACTAATCCAATTTTATTACAAATAATAACAGCTGATTTATAAAAAGAGAAGTCTGACCAACTCCCATTTTGTAACTCCAGTTTTCTTACAAAATATTGTCTTAACAAGAAGCTTACAAATAATACTTTCAGTTCATTTTTCTCCCCCTTGGTCACACATTTAAATCTATGCCCTTCTGAGCAGCAGTGGTGGCTTTAAAAGATGTGGGCATACAACATTGCAAGGAGGAAAAATTTTTCCTTGACTCTTAACGTCCCTGGCTGAGTCTGAAGAATGAGTTAATAATAGGAGAGAAGACAAATTAACAGGAGAAAACATAAGTTTTATGTGACACGGGAGCCTTCATAAGGAAATGATGATCCAAAGAAGCAGTTAAACCTGAGTATTTTATTCTCAGTTTGATGAAGAATGGACAATCATGAAGGAATATGACAGGTTAGGAGTATAAGGTAATTGCAGTAAACAGTAGCAGGAAAGGGGTGGGAGAGGGACTTAGGAAGGCCTGTAAGTCAGGATTCTTCTTGGCATCTCTTTCTTTGAAGATAAGGATTTGCCTTTCCTCTGGGTATAGGAAAGGTATGTCTCACAAGAGGATTTAATGACCTGTTTCAGAAGAAAAGGGTGATGAAAGGGAGGTCAGTGATCTTCCTGCTTCTGCCATTTTCTCAAACTTTTTCAGCTTAAGATATTCAATATGCCAAAGTGCCATATTTTGGAGTAGCATGTCCTGAACTCCATCAACATCTCACCTCACTTCTCTGACTCTTTCCTGTACTTATGAAAAAAGGAGAGAAGACTGCTTAGCAAAGTAATGAGACATCTGTATCTTTTCCATGTTTAACAGCAAAAGCAGAATCTGCTGATGATAAAAAGACTCAACCACTTACTTTCAGCCTTATCCCTTTGATTTAAACCCACTTCTTTGCATCTCCTGCTCTCTTGCCACCACCTGGAAGCCTCACTGTACCGCAACTTTTCCCAATACATGGCCATTTTTGCATGTTTCTTTTCAACACAGTTAAAATATTAAGAACATCTTAAGTAAAATGTTAAGAAATTTTTATTATCTTCCTCACCTTTAGTCTTTAGGCTTCCCTGATATCTCAGTTGGTAAAGAATCCACCTGCAATGCAGGAGACCCCAGTTCGATTCTTGCATCGGAGGGTCAGCTGGAGAGGGATAGGCTACCCACTCCAGTATTCTTGGGCTTCCCTTGTGACTCAGCTGATAAAGAATCTGCCTGCAATGCAAGACACCTGGGTTCGATCCCTGGGCTGGGACAATCCCCTGGAGAAGGGAAAGGCTACCCACTCCAGTATTCTGGCCTGGAGAATTCCATGGACTGTGTAGGCCATGGGGTTGCAAAGAGTCGGACATGACTGAGCGACTTGCCCTTAGTCTTTAATAAACAAATAATCTACTTTCTTTCCTGTCAAAGAAATATTGCACTGGGTAGGTTTAAAATATCAGAAAACCTTTATTTTCAGCTACTGCAGTAAGAGAGAGACTCTCATAATAAGAGATAGAGGGAACTCAGAACTCAACTCTGTTGAAATAAAAGATGGGGGAGTTCTTAAAAGTAAAGAACAATATTGCAAAGGAATCTGAAATACTAACTAGGTCCACGAACGAAGGTAAATTGGATGGGGTCAAACAGGAGATGGCAAGAGTGAACATCAACATTTTAGGAATCAGTGAACTAAAATGGACTGGAATGGGCAAATTTAATCCAGATGACCATTATATCTACTACCGTGGGCAAGAATCCCTTGGAAAAAATGTAGTAGCCCTCACAGTCAACAAAAGAGTCCAAAATCCAGTACTTGGGTACAATCTCAAAAATGACAGAATGATCTCTGCTCACTTCCAAGGCAAACTATTCATTATCACAGTAATCCAAGTCTATGTCCTACCAACTAATGCCAGAGAAGCTGAAGTTGAATGGTTCTGTGATGACCTATAACACCTTCTAAAACTAACACCAAAGAAAGATGTCCTTTTCACCATAGGGGATTGGAATGCAAAAGTAGGAAGTCAAGAGAAACCTGGAATAACAGGCAAGCTTGGCCTTGGAGTACAAAACGAGCAGGAGACAGTAACAGAGTTTTGAAAGAGAATGCACTGGTCATAGCAAACACCTTCTTCCAACAACACAAGAGACAATTCTACACGTGGACATCACCAGATGGTCAATACCTAAATCAGACTGATTATATTCTTTGCAGTCAGAGATAGAGAAGCTCTATAAAGTCAGAAAAATAAGACCAAGAGCTGATTGTGGCTCAGATCATGAACTCCTTATTGCAAAATTCAGACTGAAACTGAAGAAAGTAGGGAAAACCCCAGGCCATTCATGTATGATCTAAATCAAATTCCTCACAATTATACAGTGGAAGTGACAAACACATCCAAGGGATTAGATCTGATAGACAGAGTGCATGAAGATCTATGGATGGAGGCTCATGACATTATACAGGAGCTTGTGAACAAAACCATCCCCAACAAGAAGAAATGTAAAAAGGCAAAACAGTTGTCTAAGGAGGCTTCACAAATAGAGAAAAGTGAAAAGCAAAGGAGAAAAGGAAAGATATATCCATCTGAATTGAGAGTACCCAAAGAACAGCAAAGAGAGGTAAGAAAACTTTCCTAAGTGATCAATTCAAAGAAACAGAAGAAAACAATAGAATGGGAAAGACTGGAGAGCTCTTAAAGAATATCAGAGATACCCAAGGGAACATTTCATGTAAAGAAGGCACAATAAAGGACAGAAACGGTATGGAACTAAGAAAAGCAGAAGATATTAAGAAGAGGTGGCAAGAATACACAGAAGAACTATACAAAAAAGATCTTCATGACCCAGATAACCATGATGGTGTGATCACTCACCTAGAGCCAGAAATCCTGGAATGCAAAGTCAAGTGCGCCTTAGGAAGCATCACTACGAACAAAGCTAGTAGAAGCGATAGAATTGCAGCTGAGCTATTTCAAATCCTAAAAGATAATGCTGCGAAAGTGCTACACTCAATATGCCAGCAAATTCAGAAAACTCAGAAGCGCCTATAAGACTGGAAAAGTTCAGTTTTCAATCGGATCCCAAAGAAAGGCAATGCCAAAAAATGTTCAAACTACCGCATAATTGCATTCATCTCACATGTTAGCAAAGTAGCTCTCAAAATTCTCCAAGCTAGGCTTCAACAGTTCATGAATCGAGAACTTTCAGATGTTCAAGCTGTATTTACAAAAGGCACAGGAACCAGAGATCAAATTGCCAACATCTGTTGGATCATAGAAAAAGCCAGAGAGTTCCAGAAAAACATCTACTTCTGCTTCATTGACTAAAGGCTCAAGCCTTTGACTGTGTGTATCACAACAAACTATGGAAAATTCTTAAAGAAATGGGAATACCAGACCACCTTACTTGCCTCCTGAAAAATCTGCAGGTCAAGAAGCAACAGTTAGAACCGGACATGAAACAACGGACTGGTTCCAAACTGGGAAAAGAGTATGTCAAGTATACTGTCATCCTGCTTATTTAACTTGTATGCAGAGTACATCATGCAAAATGCCCAGCTGGATGAAGCACAAGCTGGAATCACAATTGCCAGAAGAAATATCAATAATCTCAGATACACAGATGATACCACTCTTATGGCATAAAGCAAAGAGGAACTAAAGAGCCTCTTGATGAAAGTGAAAGAGGAGAGTGAAAAAGATGACTTAAAATTCAACATTCTGAAAAGAACATCATGGCATGTGGTCCCATCACTTCATGGCAAATACATGAGGAAACAATGGAAACAGTGAGAGTTTTTTTTGCTGGGGCTCCAAAATCACTGCATATGGTGGCTGTAGACATGAAATTAAAAATGCTTGTTCTTTGGAAGAAAAGGTATAACAAACCTCGACAGCAAAGCAGAGACATTACTCTGCTGACAAAGGTCTGTCTAGTCAAAGCTATGGTTTCTCCAGTAGTCATGTACAGATGTGAGGGTTGGACCATAAAGAAGGCTGAGTGCCGAAGAATTGATGCTTTTGAACTGTGGTATTGGAGAAGACTCTTGAGAGTCCCTTGAACTGCAAGGAGAATAAACCAGTCAATCCTAAAAGTAATCAATCCTGAATATTCATTGGAAGGACTGATACTGAAGCTGAAACTTCAATATCTTGGCCACCTGATGCAAAGAACGGACTCATGAGCAATGACCCTGATGCTGGGAAAGACTGAAGGCAACACAAGAAGAAGACAACAGAGGATGAGATGGTTGGATGGCATCACCGACTCGATGGACATGAGTTTGAGCAAGCTCCAGGAGTTGGTGATGGACAGGGAAACCTGGTGTGCTGCAGTCCATGGAGTTGCAAGGAGTTGGGTGTGAACAGAACTGACTGAGAAGAGTTTGCTCTTACATTCCCAGAGCACATTGGGTGGTGGGAGGTTAGTTAATGTGATGTTTGTGTTTGCTGATTGGTGCTTATGGAGTTATACTTCCATCTTCCCACAGAGGCTGAGGGATAGGGGTATTATCTTTTTTTTTTTGTATTATCATTTTTTATTATTATATTCCAAAGGAACTTCTCATATATCTTTGTTAAAGAGATTCTTGTGTTGTAAAACTCATAATAGTGTGGCAGTACACGTAACCCCAAAGGAACAGAGAATTTATAATGGCAACTTTTGTACAGTAAATGCTCTAAGGGAAGGGAGCTCAGGGGCTTCTAGGGTTGGAAAAATACATCTAAGCTTTAGCTAAATTGAGGGAGTAAGATCTGAAGTTACTGTAGCCATCTCAAACTATGACATAAGGGCCTATCTAAGGAGAAATGAGGATGGGAGAAAGTGCATTCTAGAACTATTCTCTGAATACTTATGCATCAATATCTAAAAAAAATTTTTATGTGGACTTTTCATTAAGTTATAAATTTCGTATTTTGCTTTGGAATTTGGATTTTCTGCCACCTAACATCAAAAGACACCTAAGTAATGTCTCACAGATATAATCTCATGTATGGTGTTCCCATACTGTGTTATGTCTCTAATAAACTGCAACCCCACTGCTTCTAAGAAGTAAGAAAAATAAAAAAAGAAACAAAAACATTCATCTGATTTCCTGTTACCCAATTATAACAAAATCAGTGATATGTAAAAAGTAAAGCAGCTATATTAGATAAAAATAAATGAAGATAAAGATTTCTTCTCTTATTATACATTGATATAAACTTAAAATAAATATGTACCCTAAATGCAGTGGAGATAGCGTTTTACATGTTTATGCAAAGCTGTGTCAATTGCCCTCTGTGGATTCAAGATCATGCTCAGAAGCTTACCGATGGACAAGAAAGGAGCCCATTAAAATGTATTACCAAAGAATAAGACCAACCATCACTTTAAAAAAATCACCACTGGTTACATTCAAATCAAGTAGGATTTTTCAAGCTAAGGGTTTCCTTTATTTTTATAAGTGGAACCACTATAAGCATTTATTAACCTTTGTCCAAAGTTTGCTTCTAACTTGGGTTGAGGTGGGCACTGTATTTCTAAACTACAATGGAAGACCAATACAGAATCTGATACATTTGGTGAACAAAATAACATCTTATACATGTGTTATTAAATGAATTTTGTGATTAGGGGAACAAAAGAAATTTTACTTATAAGTGCAAAATAAAATGCTGTAATGAACATCACAATGTGCACCAAGTGGAAAAAAAATGTGTTTTATAGACAAGTAACAGAGGCTTAGGGAATGTTTTTTAGCTTTAGTAACAGCAAAAGCCAAATTGTAGAAGTGTAAATTCATGAAGACAGAGGCCTCTGGAAGAAATATGAAGAGCGGTACAGTCAAATCAAATCATTGTTTAAAGAGTTATACAGGAAAATAAATCATTCGGTTGTAATTTTGATCCCATCCAATAGGATGAAATTAATGAGAAGCTATTATTAATTTTATTATTAAATGGATCATTATAGTGATTTGGTTATGCAGTTATTGCCTGTCATTTGCCATATTCCAGACACGAGGAGCAAAATAATGAGCCAAATAAACTGAAGTATCTGCCTTCATGCCATTATGTGCTAGTGAAAAAACATAGAAAATAACCAAGTGAATGTTTACATTGCATAGCGATAAGTAATACAAAGAGAAATAAGAAAAGCTAAGAGAATGGAATAGGGTGATAATTTATTTGGATTAGATGATCAGTAGGTATTTCAAGGAAGATAAATTTTCAGAGAAATTCAAATGTATAAGGGAATGGGATATGTGGATATCTAAGGCAAGAACTCCAGACTGAGAAAGTAGCAAGCAATGTGAGAGACATTTACATAAACACCAAAAGGCCAAGCGGTCACGGCAAGCAGAGCAAAGGACAGAGTGAGAGGAAGTTAAGTTGTGGTAAGATGCAGCAGCTGGGCCATGTGGTGCCATGTTCTCTTCGGTATCACTCACCCACTTGTCCTTAGTTAACCAGGCCCTATGCTGTGCATGAGCTGATGATTACTATCACGAGGTGAGAAGCTATGCAGTGTTTTGGGTACAAACTCTGCTGAGTGGTCGACACGCAATGCGACGGCAATGCCGATGAGAGAGAGTGTTTTTCTGGTGGTTTCTTACTACTAGAAGAAGTAAGAAGTAAGATGGTTTCTATCCCATCTTACTTTGTCCAGGGTCATCTTTGATCCTGTTCCTCACAGCCTCTCTAGCAGCAAGGTGGCTTTACCTTCAAAAAACAACCTAGCTTCGTGTATTTTCTCCATCTTTACTACTCATTCAAGTCACCCTCACCTCTCTATCCCTAGATGTTCCTCTTCAATTGGTTTTCCACATAGCAGGCATCAGAACTTTAAGAGATATAAATGAGTATATGATTCTCTGCTTCAAATTTTCCAAAGTTTTCTCATGCATCATAGAATGTAATCCAAAATGCTTCCCTACATTCAAGCATTCCTGTATAGAATGCCTACAGCATTCTATATGATCTGCCAGGTGCTAATCTCACCAGCTTTATCTGGAGCCTATTTCTCCCTCTCAACTAAGTCCAGTTAGGCTCTCTTTCCTGTGGTTCTCAAACATATTGAGTTGTTTCTTCCTTGTGACCTTTAATTTGACCATACTATTCTTTGCCTACAAAGCCCTTCCTAAAACAACCTGGAAAACTGTTTGCACAGCTGATTATGTCCTATTATTTAGCCCAAAGCTCCTCTAAATGGCTTTACTTTACAACCTAATAGAAACCAGCTTCCACACATACATCCCACCATGTACTCATGAATTCAATATGTTATTGATAAAGATGGTAAAAATCTATGATGAAAATTACAGAAATTTCATTTTCTACAACCTAAAGACCTTGAGTCTTCCAGCATTGCAGTCATCATCAGCTTTTGTTGCTGCTTTGTCTTCATCTTAATATTATCCTCACTTTAAGGTTGACAAATTCTCTTTATTTTTCTTTCAAGACTGAAATCATGTGCAAGGGAAACTGCAATTTGACTTTCTCAAATCCTAAAGAAACAACCTGAATAGATATCCAACACACAGCAGGTACCTAATGATAAATTCTGATTTCGCATTCCTGTCAAATTAGCTATGCTTCTCTTTACCTTGTCACACTCCAACTTCACATGAAGCAACAAAAAAATGGAGTGATATTATGAAATAGGTGACTTCAGGTCATATTATGAATAAACACCTCTTAATTTCACCTTCTGTGCATAGTTTAAGAAAGTCGGTCATTTACAAAGTACATACTTTCTATAGAAGTTGACATTTGATTTTAGCATTATACTAACACACACTAAGTTTGATACAGGAATTAGAAATTTCCTTATGCTGTCCACCTCAGGTGACACTGAGGGCCATATGTGTAAAAATGAATGCACCAGAGTTAGGAAGTGACAGTCACACAAACTAACATTCTGATAATGAGTCTTTAAGAGGTATACTTAGTGATTTACAAATACTATTGCAAATGGAAAATTTTAGGGACTGTATGCCATTCCTAACTTTCTCAGTCTCCACACACATGATGGTGGTGGTATTATTCATCATCATGGCGGCCTGGCCTCTGGATATAGGAGTGACTCTGTGATACAGGACTGACCACTGTGGCACACAAACCATTTTATCCCTGTCAGTGATCCAGGCACACTGTGAACAAAAGGTTCAGGCAAAGTTAGCTAATTTATAACACACACATATGCACACACACTCATATATGCATATATGTATGTAAGTGTGTAAATATTTATACTTATATATGAACGCATACATATTTGCACATGCTTGTGTGCATATGCACACATGTATATATTACAGAAGAAAGAGGGACATTGTCAAATTAGCAAACAAAAATAACCCTGTATCTCTGGAAGTGTTGGTCCCATTTTAGTACCAGGTGGAACAAGTAAGCTAGGGAACAAAATGAATTCAGAAGCAAGCAGTTCTTGAAGATAAATAGCAGTGCTGGTGAGATCAGGAACACTCAAACACCACTGACAATTTTAGTCTTGGGCTCAACCTATATGGAAGGCGAACTACCTACCCTCCTTGGATATCTCAGTCATGAGTCAATCTATCAGCCCCTCAAAGGAGCTCTTCCTACTACAACACATTTGTGCTTACATTCTTCTATTGCTGTCAGCTAAATCTCTTTTAAACTTACTTTCTTCAATATTTAAAGTGGAATGCTTATAAATATAAAAAGACAATTGACCTATGTTGAGAAAATTCAATATGCAGAACTGGCTAGCTACTATGCACATTTTTCTCACAGAATCCTCGTGGAGCCATGTGGTTTTTGTCATTTCTATTTTACAAATGATGTAACTGAGGCTTAGAGAGTTAGAGACGCTTCTCCAAGGTCAGACAGCTTGCAAATGGTAATTCTCATGTGTCTCAGAACTGAGTTAGACTGCCTCTTTGTAGCACATGAAAAGCGTATTTGTACTATTAGTACTATTTGTACTATTAAGTGGAGATAATTACATATATCTCCACTTATCCAAAATATTTATAGTTAAGCAAAACTAACACTAACACATAAAAGTCTTCCAGAATAAATTATTCTCAAATGGGTACATTACTGATTCAAATATAAAACCCGCTATAAAAGAAAGAAGACCAATTTGTAAACTATTACAAAGGTAAAAACATCCTTCTTAATATAGAGAGTATTAAACTTTAAAGCTCCCATTAAATATTTAAAAGTCATAAAGTTAAAAGAATTTCTCAACTCTTTTTAACAAATTGAAGAACTATCTCAAAGATAATTGGAGGACTCAAAATGAGAAATTATAAAGGGTTAAATAATTCATAAGTAGAACAGGATTTTAGGGAAAAAGGCCCATTTTAGTAATGTATTCATTTTAATGAATTGTGTGTTTTTAAAGTATATGAATTTCATTCTAAGAAAATATAAAAAATTATACCATTTCTCATGAGAAAAATTCTTATGAATTAGAAATTTATGCACATAATAGAAATCACTTAATTTCATCATTTATGAAATTAAACTATATAAAAATAAGATATCTTAATAAAATAAATCAGCTATAACTATATTTTGTGTAGGCATCAAACAATATCTCACAAATGAGGGGAAGGATCAAGTAGTCTCTATGAGAGAGTAACCGTATTACTTTTGAAATCGACACCATTGTGTAACAAACAGTTGTTAATTTTGAAGAAAAAGATAGCTAGTTTGAAGCACAGCGGAATATTTCAGTCCACAACATAAATCTTTTTATCATAAGAATTAAGATAGGAATATGAATTACTTATAGAATCTCAGTATAAATAATGTTTAAATTTAAAAACCCACTCCTTGTTCAATAAATGATATTGGGAAAACTGGAATAACCACATGTGAAAGAATGAACCTGAACTCCTGTCATATATCATAACACAAAAATCAATTCAAAAGGAATACTTGAAGGTAAGACCTGAAACCACAACACTTCTAGAACATAGGGGGATAAATTACTAGCTATTTTTTTGCAGTGACTTTTTTTTCAGTTGACAAAAAACAAAGAGGACAAAAGCAAAAATAAACAGGTGGGACTATTTTAAACTAAAAAGTTTTTGCACCTTAAAGGAAGGCTTCCCAGGTGGCTCAGTGGTAAAGAACTTGCCTGCCAATGCAGGTGACATGGGTTTGATCCCTGGGTTGGGAAGATCACTTACAGGAAGAAGTGGCAACTCACTTCAGTATTCTTGCCTGGATAATCATTACAGAGGAGCCTGGTGGGCTACAATGCATTGGGTCACAAAGAGCTGGACATGACTGAGTGACTGAGCACAACAATACCGAAAAGGAAATCATCAACAAAATAAAAAGGAAACCGACAGACTGGCAGAAAATA
Source organism: Giraffa tippelskirchi (assembly GCF_054371585.1). Lineage (NCBI taxonomy): Eukaryota > Metazoa > Chordata > Mammalia > Artiodactyla > Giraffidae > Giraffa > Giraffa tippelskirchi. The sequence continues at coordinate 59,437,723 of NC_137275.1, read as the reverse complement.
TTTGCAAACCACATATGTAATAAGAGGTATGTCCATATATATACATACATACATATATATATATATATATATTTTATTCAATATACAATTCATACAACTCAATAGGGAAAAAAAGGCAAAAAAAAAAATCCCACAAATAACCTGATTAAAAAATGGGTAAAGGATCTGAATAGACAATTTTCCAAAGAAAACATACAAATGGCCAATAGGTACATTAAAAAAATGCTCAACACCACTAATCATCAGCGAATGCAAATCAAAACCACAATGAGATATTATTTCATATCTATTAGGATGTTTACTATGAAAAAAACAAGAGATAAATGTTGGCAAGGACATGGAGAAAAGGAAGCCCTTGTTTATTCCTGGTAAGAATGTAAACTGGTGGAGCCACAAGGAAAATAGTATGGAGGTGCCTCATGAAATTAAAAAGGGAATTATCATATGTGAAACAGAACACCATTCCAGGTTCGATGTATGAGACAAATGCTCAGGGCTGGGGCAATGGGATGACCCAGAGGGATGGGATGGGGAGGGAGATGGGAAGGGAGTTCAGGATGGGGAACACATGTAAACCCATGGCTGATTCATGTCAATGCATGGCAAAAACCACTACAATATTGTAAAGTAATTAGCCCCCAACTAAAATAAACAAATTTATTAAAAAAAATAAAATAAAATAAAACAAATGAGCAAGCAAAAAAAAAAAACAAAACAGAACTGCAATATTATCCAGTAAACCCAGTTCTTAATCAATTATTTTGACTGACTTTATTCGTGTTATTTTATTCATTTTAAGTGATAAATATTATTTAATCAATAAGAAATTAAATCATTATCTTGAAAAATATCTGAATTCCCATCTTCACTGAAGCATCATTCACAATAACCAAGGTACAGAAACAACCTAGGTGTCCATCGAGACATGCAGGGATAAAGAAAATGTGGTATATATATTTACAATGGAATATTATTCAGCCACAAAAGAAGGAATTCCTGCCTTTTGTGGTAACATGGATGGACTTTTGACAGCATTATGTTAAGCGAAATGTCAGACACACAAAGACAAATATTGTACACTAACACTACTATGTAGAATCCAAAAAAGCAAAACAAAAGAAAAAAGTGAACTTATAAAAACAGAGTAGAATGACAGATGTCAGGGGCTGGGGCTGGGGGAAATAAGGAGAGGTAGGTAGAAGGGTATAAACTTTCAGTTATAAGCTCAACAGAGTTTGAGACTCTAACGTACAACCTAGAGCCTGTAGTTGGTAATATTGTAATGTATAACTGATATTTACTAAGAGAGTGCTCTTAGGGAAAAAAAAGGAAATATGTCAGGTGGTGGATGTGTTAATGAATTGGATGGTGGGAAACATTTCACAATGTTCAGTTCAGTTCAGTTGCTCAGGTGTGTCCAACTTTCTGCCACCCCATGGACTGCAGCACACCAGGCCTTCATGTCCATCACCAACTCATGGAGTTTACACAAACCATGTCCACTGAGTCGGTGATGCCATCCAACCATCTCATCCTCTGTCATCCCCTTCTCCTCCTGCCCCCAATCCTTCCCAGCATCAGGGTCTTTTCCAATGAGTCAACTCTTCGCATCAGATGGCCAAAGTATTGGAGTTTTAGCTTCAACATCAGTCCTTCCAATGAACACTCAGGACTGATCCCTTTTAGGATGGGCTGGTTGGATCTCCTTGAAGTCCAAGGGACTTTCAAGAGTCTTCTCTAATAGCACAGTTCAAAAGCATCAATTCTTCTGGCTCAGCTTTCTTTATAGTCCAACTCTCACATCCATATATGACTAGACGGACCTTTGTTGGCAATGTATGTGTGTGTATATATATATATATATTAAAAAAAAAAACCACCTTAGATACCCTAAATATAATACAATTGTAAATTATACCCTAATAGGATGGAAAAATAAAAGTCACACCTGCTAGTTACTGCCTCTCTTAAAGAAAAGCATACATAGCAAGAAAACTCAAGAAAATTTCATTTCTATGAAAAAAGTGCTGAAGTTACATGTAATAGGAGCTTTAGCAGTAGTAGCATAAGTCAGCACAGCCCTACTCTAACACTTTCCCACCAACTTCATTTAAAGGCTACCTCAGGTAAGTTGTTTTACCTCTCTCTGCCTCAGTTTGCTAATTTATCAAATACAGACAGTAACAATCCTTACTACAAAAGAGTGCTGTGAAGATAAATGATAAAATAAATGGTCTTTTAGCACAGGTCCTAGAACACTGTTCTTGTTCAGTATATCCATTATTACTCCTGATACAATTTAATCATGGGAATATGAACACAAAGTAGAGAGTGAATAAAATGAATGATAATTACAAACTATATTAAACTTTTTTAAACATTCAGAAGTATATATTTTTCCAATACAGAAAATAATACTCTGTAATTTTTTTTCATCTTCAGATAATAAAATTCCACTTGTTTTATGACTTATTGCCTGATAATTCTGACATATATCATGATTCTAGAGTTTATAGTAGAGTGTTTTTAAACTCCTCCTCTCAGAATTGTTTCAGTAATTTATATTATAGACAAAGTACTGAACTAATCATTGTGGTATGTTTTATTTTCCTAAAATACTTCCTCTCTGGCATCAAGCTTAGATATATGACTTACGTTAAGTCATAGAATGTGTTTCTTGCAAGCAGAAACTTTAGAGCCAAGTTCTCTTACTCCTCTGTCATGACAACAATGTTCAAGCCAGAGGCTGCTTTCTCAGCTTGGCTCCATGAGTGGAAATGGTGGAAATGGTGTGGAACAAAACTGAAGCTGATCCATGCTGGATATTTAGAAGTAAACTGTTGTAAGCCATTATAATTTTTTGGTGTGCTTTCACCATAGTGTAATCTAGCTAGCATTTATTGAAATCATGTGTATGTCTACTAAATTTTCCATTTTTCCTAAATACCATTCTTCATTACTGGTTTGTGACCCTGCATCCACCTTGCCAGGAGTAGCAGAAAAATAACAGAGGAAATGCTCTATGTAGTAAGAGGAAAACGAGGACTGAAAGCGAAGACCATAAACCAAAGGAAGTTCACTTGATCAAATGGCCATACGCCCGAGATGACTTGAGATGTGCCCAATTCAATTCATTATCTGTCAAGCACCTACACTGGGGCAGGGATTTGGTGGAGCAGTGGGGAAACAGATGAATAACAATCCTTATCCTCAAGGTTCTTTCAGCTTAAGAGGGAAGGTAAATTTGCAAAACAATACTAGGGGCAGAGTTTAGGGTTAATGACAGCACAGTGAAAAAAGTGGTCAACTATATATAGAAGGTATACAAAGTATATAGGTTGGAAGGAATCACAGTAATAAGTAGAGGTCAGATACTTAGGGTGGAACATTGAAAACAAAATCACTGCATTTGGCAATTAGAATATCCTCAGAAGCACAGTGAGATACATTTTAGGATGGCTCTGGGGGCAATGGTAAGGTTTTAAGCACAATAGGAAGTGAAAAAAAATATGGCAATGATTTTTTCTTATTTTTCCTTTTTTGATGATATTACACAGGGAAAGAAAAAATAAAAAAGACATGATGCTGACTAGAGGTAAATTTATATCAAGACAATTGAAAAAACCATTTCTTCCTTACCCTGAAATTCTACCTGCAGGAATTTACTGAAAGCAATAAACTGAAACACAAAAAAATTCTGAATATACATTTATATGACACACATATTTCTTGAGAAACATTAGAAATAATCTCAAATCAGTTCAGTTCAGTTCAGATGCTCAGTCGTGTCCGACTCTTTGCGACGCCATGAACCGCAGCATGCCAGGCCTCCCTGTCAATCACCAACTCCCGGAGTCCACCCAAACCCACGTCCATTGAGTTGGTGATGCCATCCAACCATCTCATCCTCAGCCTTTCCCTTGTCCTCCTGCCCTCAATCTTTCCCAGCATCAGGGTCTTTTCAAATGAGTCAGCTCTTAGCATCAGGTGGCCAAAGTATTGGAGTTTCAGCTTCAACATCAGTCCTTACAATGATATTCCGGACTGATTTCTTTCAGGATGGACTGGTTGGATCTACTTGCAGTCCCAGGGACTCTCACGAGTCTTCTCCAACACCACAGTTCAAACGCATCAATTCTTCAGTGCTCAGCTTTCTTTATAGTGCAATTCTCACATACATACATGACTACTGGAAAAACCATAGCCTTGACTAGACAGAACTTGGTTGACAAAGTAATGTCTCTGCTTTTCAATATGCTGTCTAGGTTGGTCACAACTTTCCTTCCAAAGAGTAAGCGTCTTTTAATTTCATGGCTACAATCACCATCTGCAGTGATTTTGGAGCCCCAAAAAATAAAGTCAGCCACTCTTGCCACCGTTTCACCATCTATTTGCCATGAAGTGATGGGACCGGACATCATGATCTTAGTTTTCTGAATGTCGACCTTTAAGCCAACTTTTTCACTCTCCTCTTTCACTTTCATCAAGAGGCCCTTTAGTTCTTCACTTTCTGACATAGGGTGGTGTCATCTGCATATCTGAGGTTATTGATATTTCTCCCACCAATCTTGTTTCCAGCTTGTGCTTCTTCCAGCCCAGTGTTTTTCATGATGTACTCTGCATATAAGTTAAATAAGCAGGGTGACAACAGACAGCCTTCACGTATGCCTTTTCCTATTTGGAACCAGTCTGTTGTTCTACGTCCAGTTCTAACTGTTGCTTCCTGACCTGCATACAGGTTTCTCAAGAGACAGGTCAGATGGTCTGGTATTCTCATCTCTTTCAGAATTTTCCACACTTGATGGTGATCCACACAGTCAAAGGCTTTGGCATAGTCAATAAAGCAGAAGTAGATGTTTTTCTAAAACTCTCTTGCTTTTTTGATAATCCAGCAGATGCTAGCAATTTGATCTCTGGTTCCTCTGCTTTTTCTAAAACCAGCTTGAACATCTGGAAGTTCACGGTTCACGTATTGCTGAAACCTGGCTTGGAGAATTTTGAACATTACTTTACTAGTGTGTGAGATGAGTGCAATTGTGCAGTAGTCTGATCATTCTTTGGAATTGCCTTTCTTTGGGATTGGGATGAAAACTGACCTTTTCCAGTCCTGTGGCCACTGCTGAGTTTTCCAAATTTGCTGGCATATTGAGTGCAGCACTTTCACAGTGTCATCTTTCAGGATTTCAAATAGCTCAACTGGAATTCCATCACCTCCACTAGCGTTGTTCATAGTGATACTTCCTAAGGCCCATTTGACTTCACATTCCAGGATGTCTGGCTCTAGGTGAGTGGTCTCACCATCGTGATTATCTGGGTCGTGAAGATCTTTATTGTATAGTTCTTCTGTGTATTCTTGCCACCTCTTCTTAATATCTTCTGCTTCTCTTAGGTCCATACCATTTCTGTCCTTTATTGAGACCATCTTTGCATGAAATGTTCCCTTGGCATCTCTAATTTTCTTGAAGAGATCTCTAGTCTTTCCCATTCTATTGTTTTCCTCTGTTTCTTTGCACTGATCACTGAGGAAGGCTTTCTTATCTCTCCTTGCTATTCTTTGGAACTCTGCATTCAAATGGGTATATCTTTCCTTTTCTGCTTTGCTTTTCGCTTCCCCTCTTTTCAAAGCTATTTGTAAGGCCTCCTCAGACAGCCATTTTGCTTTTTTGCATTTCTTTTTCTTGAGGGATGGTCTTGATTCCTGTCTCCTGTACAATGTCACGAACCTCTGTCCATAGTGCACCAGGCACTCTATCAGGTCTAGTTCCTTAAATCTATTTCTCACTTCCACTGTATAGTCATAAGGGATTTGATTTAGGTCATCTCAGATCAAGAATAGGGAAATTATGAATTTTTCAGTATATCCTAAATGTACTAAGATATAATCATTATAACTTCTTAAAAAGAGTTTACAATGATATGGAAAAAATGCTTTTGGTATAAAGCTAAGTTTACATCAAAATCTATCAGACATATATGATATGTGAAAGTGTTAGTCACTCAGCCACATCTGACTTTTTGCAACCCAATGGACTGCAGCCTGCCAGGCTCCTCTGTCCATAGAAATCTCCAGGCAACAATACTGGAGTGAGTTGCCATTCCCTTCTCCAGCGGATCTTTTCAACCCAGGGATTGAACCTGGGTCTCCTACGTTTCAGGCAGATTCTTTACCATTTGAACGACCAGGGAGGACCTATATATTATATACATAACCTTAAAAGATAAATAATACAAGTCTTATATTAAAATGTCTTTGAGTAGTGAGAATATATGTATTAGTATATTATATAATTTTATACATTATATATTAATTTTCCTACATTCCTGTGTTTTCCATATTTTCTCTACTGAAAAGCAACTGTTTTTGTAATAAGATTAAATATACCTTATGTTGAATGTATCCAAATGACAGAAGGACTCAATAGATTGTAGAAATACATTTGTAGAACCAGGACAATAAGTTCCAAATTTGTGTGGTTATTCACTTCTGAGGCTAGTACCTCACAGATATGAAAATCACAATGTATCCTTAATTAAGGATTTGGGTGCAAAGTGAAAGAGAAAATTAAGTGGGCCAAAAGTTTCATGAGGCTGACCAAAACAATTCAGGTAATTAACCATATCAAGGCCAGTGTTTTTCCAACCTTAATCTATACTAGAATCCCTTGCTGCTGCTGCTAAGGCGGTTCAGTAGTGTCTGACTCTGTGCGACCCCATAGACGGCAGCCCACCAGGCTCTCCCATCCCTGGGATTTTCCAGGCAAGAACAGATGAAGTCTTGATTCAGTGGATTGGAGTGAGATGGAGACTTTGCATTTCTAGCAAATCTTCACTTGATGTTGATGCTGCTGTTAAGCGTAGGCCATAATGTGAGTAACAGTGATTTAACTTAGGTTAGAAATTAATCAGTAATTAGTCAGGAATTAATCCTAAATCTTTATGAAACAATCTCCCATATGCTTTCAAATCACAGCAAGATATAATCGGCATCAAAAACTCAAAGAAAAAGTGTCCCTGAATCTAGGTCACAGAGTAACAGTTTAGAAGTGATCTTAAGGAGACAGCAGATTTCCAATACAGCCTTCTGTCTCCTTAGAAACAGAAGGAATAACCTGAACATCTGGGCTACCATAGCAAGTTGTGACATTTTCCTTTCTGGCTTTAATTTTAATTGATAAAAACAAATATGTTATCAGTAGACAATAACAAGTATAATGAAATTGCTACCAAAAAAGAGAGAAAAAGCAGTTAACTCTGCCTTCTTAACGCTGGGCATAGATTTGATGCCCCATATTTGATGGGCCAGTACAATGGTCAAATACCTGGGGAGATACTGAAGGAATTTGTTACAAACAGAAGTAGATTTACCACATAGTCAGTGATGCTTAAGATTCAAGCACTTTCAGTTGTACAGACCTTTCTAGGGTCCAGGTGAAAACAATGTGTCCACATCATGATACGCTATCACAAATTTTTCAATATAAGGTAAATAATTTAATCAAATTGAATAAGACTGGTATCTTTTTCACCATGTCTTCATTTGTTTCACTTTCTTTGTATCATGTGGTATTGGGGTAGCAGGAAACAACTTTGTGGATGCAGCTTAAACAGAACTTGACTTGGATATATGTTTAGTTGGTTTAATGGTATAATAGTTACATGATTCACAGTCAATGCCACTTATAATTATGCTATTGCCAACTGCTAGCCTTATATCCCAGCCTATTCAGGCTGCTAAAACAAAATTCCATAGTATGGAGGCTGGGAAATACAAGATCAAATCCAAGATCATAGAAGCAAATTTAGTGTCTGGTGAGGAACTTCTCTCTGGTTCATTGATGGTGCCTTTTTTGCTGTATTCTCAAATGATACAAGGAACTAAGGATATCTGTGGGATCTCTTTTATAAAGGCACTATTTCCATTTATAAGGGCTCCACTTTCATAATCTATGTGAGTACTAGGTCGTTTCAGCCATGTCCAACTCTTTGTGACCCTACGGACTGTTGCCTGCCAGGCTCCTCTGTCCATGAGATTCTCCAGGCAAGAATACTGGAGTGGGTTGCCTTGCCCTCCTCCAGGGGATCTTCCCAACTCAGGGAAGATACTTATGTCTCCTGCATTGGCAGGCAGGATTGACAGGCACTTTACCACTAGTGCCACCAATAGCACCTTCCGAAAGCTTCACCGTCTAATACCGTACCATCACTCTAAGTGTTAGGTTGCAATCTATGAATTTTGGGAGGACTCAAATATACAGCACATTGCCACCACACCGCCCCCTCAGTTGATTTACCTGGAATTGTGATAAAAAGGAGAGAGATTGAGCTTTATTGCCAAAAGACTGAATTTTGGAACTTCCAAACCATATAATTTATAAAAAGAAAAAAAAAAAGACATATTTTCCAGTTGGACAGCAAACAAATTTTTTAACCTTCAAAAACACTTCTAATCTATTAGTAAGTTTAAAATATTATTTTAAACAATTACACCACAGGGGAAAATTGATTATCTTTATTTATATAGAAAAATCTTTAAAAAGTATCATTTGAAGATAGAATACGTACCCTCAAAATGTAGGAAAAGAAGATTATAGAAGTATACTATCTAGTATTTACTATAGAATTAATGTATTTTTTTTTAATTTGAGGGCATTTAGGCAATGTGTTAACTTTGTAAAATTTATAATTTATTTTGTTTCATTTTCTCATCTGAAATACAAATGACCTAATTTTGTATTTGCCACTCTCAATTCTTTTTTTTTTTTTTTCTTATTAAAGACTCTCACATTGCAAAATGTACAAGGCTACACTGGGTATAATTGCTTCAACTCTCAGAATGTTTCCTCATCTGTAAAATGAGGACAATAACAATCTCTCTGGGTTAGAGCAAGAATCAACTGAGATAATACATTATATGTGTTCAGTAGAGGCTCTAAGACACAGCAAAGGACCAGTAAATACTAGTTTTGGTTGTTGTTATTCTATGTATGTGTAATTATTACTTTTATTTCAATTATTAGCAGATATTTCTTTTTTTCCATCCAGTCTAATCTTCCCTCAGGAGGGTGTCTAACATCAAAAATCAAATTGTGATCGTCTCCTGCTGAAATCCTTATAGGGATTTCTATAGTCCACAAAGCTCTTTACAGCTTAAATTCAACTTGCCTCTATAACTGCATGTCTTGAAATCTCAACTACTCATAGCCCTCAGATAGATGCACTTTTACCCACTGGTGACCAAGTCATGAACTTTTACTTTTCCCTGCTTCTGTACATGGCTTTCCCTCTTCCTGGAAAGTTTTCCTCTCTTTTACAACAACATAAAGCTCTGGTCATTCCTTAACAACGATCTGAAATGCCACTTTTTATAGATGATAGCATGATGGACAGGGATTTGCACTTACTTTGCATCAGTGATATTCCCCAAATGAGAATACAGCTACATGTAAGATATGATTCATACAATACAGTGTAAGTTACAGTACAGCTACAATATTGTATGAGTTCTATTTCTGCAGCAAGAAACTCTCAAAGTCTCCAGGGGAAGTCATGCTCATAATAGTACTGATGGTTCAGAGGAATCTTGAAAGCCATACAGATGAAAGAAATGAATATGTTAGAAGCATACAAAGAAATAATTTGAATAGTCAAGTTATATATCCACTTATTTATTCCTACAATTTTTCCCTAATTTTGAAGGTGTATCATTTATCTTTATTTCAAATGACAACTTTTAAAGATTTTTCTATATAAATGAAAGTATTAAGTAACATATATGTTCATTTGTATTGTTGAGTGAATAAGTAAAACATAAACACAGTTTTATAAATTAAAACACATACAAAACAGATTTTGTTATTCAAATACACAAATATTAGATATTAATACATTTGAGTCAGTGCCTAGGTAAGGAGAAAAGTAGAAACAATATATGTAATTTCTAATGCATAATATCTTATTATTGCAATACTATTTTCTCTCTATCTTTATTTCTCTGTCTCTTCTTCAATAACTTTTGTCTGGGTAGTATCATTTAATTAGAGAGATCAGTGTCTGAAAAGATGATCTTCACAATAATCACATTACAGTCATCCAGGAATATGTGTCAGAAAATCAGATACCCAGGCTGGTTTTCCAAGTACTGAATTAGAATCTTTCCTAAAGAACATAGAAATATATCTTCTGAAAAAACAACCAGGTGTTAGGAAAATACCTTTAGAAAACCAACTTAAACCATGGTGCAGATGAAATCCATCACACTCGAAATGGACACAATTCTCCATGAGACACAGTCAACCATTTATTACATAGATTAAACTTTCAATAGAGTAACTATTCAATACGTTTTTATTCAAAGAATGAATTAATGAATGAATGGGATTATTTCAAAGAGGATAGATTACCATAATAAAGGTTGCCAGAAAAACATACTAAAAATAAAACATACAACTTGATAACATAGAAATATATGTACAACTGTACAAATATAAACTTCTAAGTTCATTAATCAATGCAAAATAAATGTTTACATTAAACAAACATATATACACAATATATAGATATACATATATATATGAGAAACTTTTCTAGTTTATAACAGAGTAAAATAAACAGTGTCCATGACTTGAGAAGACTAACTGCTAGTATTCTAGCATCCATTTTGTCTGCTGCTTATATGCCTGAAATTTGCATTAGTTTGTTGTTGTTTTTTTTATTTAATTTTTCTTAATATGATTGTTAGTCAATCTGGAGAAGATTTGAGCCAGACTTTGGAACCATAATCCATCCATGATGATATAGGTCAAATTCACTGGGGAATTTACACCATTTCAGGCAATCTGAAAATGCTCTTTCATTTGAATAGCTGTGTTCAAGCCCAGGACATGCCAGGGTTTGCCATTTTTGGCTGCCATCACAATTACCCCTATCAGTGTCTATGCACAGATGCTGAGTGTGGGTAACTATTGTTGGCAGGTTATGCTGGCGGTTCATACAAATGAGTAATCATTGGCTCATGATCACCTTAACTCCCCAGATCACTGGGAAGGCCCAGCTGGGCTGAGCAAGAAATCGAGCTAACGAGACAGATTGTTTTTTCCCAGTGTGGTAATTCAAAACACAAAATACAAGGTTTTCAGATAGCTGTCTTTTAAAAAGTTTATATTAAACTTCGAAATTTATTTAAATGTTTTCAGTCTTATCTTATTAATGAAAAATAATGTCATGTATATAGGGTGTAAGAGACATTCAGTTAGGGAGTTAAGATTCTGAAATACATACTTGAATGGAACATTACTTTTTCCTATGATATGTTGTACAATTGCTAATGAATAGCATTAGTCCAGCTGCTTACTGTGAAACTGCCACTCTTACACCATGCCTGCAATAAAATAAGTGACACAAAGACTGTTATTAAAGCTGAACAGAAATTCTATTTTTGAATGACCCAATCTAGGTAACAGCAGCTAAGTAACAAAGTAAACATCATTAGTGAGTTTGTCAGTGTATATTTACATTTTGCTACCTTTTCTCCGCCCCATTCTACAAAGTTTCTGAAGATAACAGCTTCCTTTTTATGTTTAAATTGTCTTATCTACAATTTACTGGGCCATTAGCATTAAGAGGATATGTGCACCATATTTAGCATTTCACTATAAAGAAACAGACATGGAGTAATGGAGGAAAGGATCACTTTAATGTGCTCCCATCAGAAAGGATGATGGTATTGAACACAATGTCCCTAGATGCTATGAAAGTCAGAAATTTTTAAGAATGAGAAAAACATTGCCATTGCAAAGATGAAAAAGCAAGTCCCCTCCTCTGCGCTCTTCAAAACCAGACAGTTAATCCAATGCACATGTACATGAAAAGATATTAGGTTTTTTAAGATTGAGATAGTTTAAAAGTATAATGCTTCCCAGGTGGCACTAATACAAGCAATAAATGCTGGAGAGAGTGCGGAGAAAAAGGAACCCTCTTACACTGTTGGTGGGAATGCAAACTAGTGCAGCCACTATGGAGAACAGTGTGGAGATTCCTTAAAAAACTGGAAACAGAACTCCCATATGACACAGCAATCCCACTGCTGGGCATACACACCAAGGAAACCAGAATTGAAAGAGACACGTGTACCCCAGTGTTCATCACAGCACTACAGCCAGGACATGGAAGCAATCTAGATGTCCGTCAGCAGATGAATGGATAAGAAAGTTGTGCTACATATACACAATAGCATATTACTCAGCTATTAAAAAGAATGAATTTGAATCAGTTCTAATGAGATGGATGAAACTGGAGCCCATTATACAGAGCGAAGTAAGTCAGAAAGAGAAACACCAATACAGTATATTAACGTGTATATATGGAATTTAGAAAGATGGTAACAATGACCCTATATGCGAGAGAGCAAAAGAGACAGAGATGTAAAGAACAGACTTTTGGACTCTGTGGGAGAAGGTGAGGGTGGGATGATTTAAGAGAATAGCAGTGAAACATGTATATTATCATATGTGAAACAGATCGCCAGTCCCGGTTCGATGCATGAGACAGGGCACTCAGGGCCGGTGCACTGGGATGTCTCTGAGGGATGGGATGGGGAGGGAGGTGGGGGGGAGGGTCAGGATGGGGAACACATGTACACCCGTGGTTGATTCATGTCAAAGTATGGCAAAAACCACCACAATATTGTAAAGTAACTAGCCTCCAACAAAAATAAAATTAAAAAAAAGAAAAAAAAAAGAGGGAGGGGACATATGTATACCTATGGCTGATTCATGTTGACGTATGACAGAATCCAACAAAATATTGTAAAGAAATTTTCTTCCAATTAAAAATAAGTTAAAAAAGAAAACAAAGCAAAAAAAGAACCTGCTTGCCAATGTAGGAGACACCAGTTCAATCTCTTGATCAAGAGGATCCCCTGGAGGAGGGCATGGCCACCCACTCCAGTATTCTTGCCTGGAGAATCCCTTGGACAGAGGAACATGGTGGACTATAGTACATAGGGTCGCAAACAGTCCGACAAGACTGAAGCGATATAGCATGCACTCAAGAGTATAAAGCAGGAAATTTCCTAAGGCCTTTTATCTCGGACTTTCAAGTGTAATTTAAAGGGAGGCTATCATTTCTAATTAGGAAGTCACTAAGAATTTTCCTTCAAGTTGCTTTCTTTCTACCAGAGCAGTACCATATTTCTTTCATGACTACTGTTGTTACTATATTGGTGGTGGTGGTTTAGTCACTAAGTTGTATCTGACTCTTGTGACCCCATGGACTATAGCCCACCCAGTTCCTCTCTCCATGGGATTCTCCAGGCAAGAATAGTGGAGTGGGTTGCCATTACCTTCTCCAGAGCATCTTCTCAACCCAGGGATTAAACCTGTGTCTCCTGCTTGGCAGGCAGATTCTTTACCACTGAGCCACCTGGGAAGCCTGTTACTATCTATAAATTTAGTTGTTGTTGTTGTTGTTTTTCTTTTTCAAAGCAGTTGTTTACTTTGGCCTCCAAGATGCAGTGGTATGTTGTTTTTTCCTTCTACCTTCCCAGTCTCTATTTAGCATTCTTCTTCAGCTGCACCTTGAATCTCAGAATTTCTTCTATCTGCAACTCTCCTTTCTTATCACTTTGTACACTTGTTCCAGGTAATTTCACTTATTAATATTTCAATCTATCAACATACTAATGACTTTTTGATCAATACCTTCAGGCTATTTCTCTCACCTGAGTTCTAGTCCTAAATAGCCAAATGATAATCCAGCTTAAAATTCCAGTAAAACTCTAACATTCACCATCATCATTCTCTCCCCACACTTATTTCTTCTTGGTGTTCTCTGTCAGCATCACTATGCATCAAGATCAATAAGGAAAACTTGGACACATTATTGATTTCTTCCACTCTCTCATTCCACACATCAAATCAACCACCAAGTCAAGATAAATCTTGCATAATTCTGTCGGCATTTCACAGCACTGTTTCCCATTAACCTAGCAAAACACCATAAACTTTTTGGTTTTTTTTATATTACAGCAGTATAATAACTGCTGCCTGCCTTGGTTCTGGCAACTCACAATTCATTCCCCACTGAGCATCTCAAATCATCTTCTTAATTTGATCCTATTGTTCTACTGTAGTGGGTCAATGATGTGATATCTTCCAATTCTCTTAGGATAAAATACAAAGGAATTTGAGGAGAACAAGATATTTTGATGCTATAAAAGCAAACACCAGCAAAACATAGAGTGTAAGTAAGACAGCTGATATATCTAATTTAATTCAAACATTAAAAAATGTAGTCTACTATCTTGGAAAATTCCAAGATAAGCAACTGCATTCATATTCAATTTGGTATAATTTTATAAATCTGAACATCAATTATCTTAATGTTTAGAATGATTAAATGAAACAATGTTATTAGCACACTTTCAGTTTCATTATATGAATAATGAAATTGAAATGTAATGTAAAAATCTTGATACAAACATTGATGGCAATATACCTGAGGTAAGATTAATACCCAGATCCACAGCTCTTAACCTCACCCTAAATTATAAAAATAATTTATAATTATAAATTATAATAACCTCACCCTAAATTGTTATAATTTAGGGTGATTATAACCTCACCCTAAATTATAATCAGCAGAAGGTTAATAAGAATGTACTATATTTTCAGCCAACTCTAGCCACTGGATTAGACAATTATCCAGTTCTCTCCATTGATCATTCATACATCAAAGTCCAAACTTTTTATGCTATAACCACTCATAATATAACTAGAAAATTTTCCATTTATTTCAGAGTACTAGACTGTTTTGAAGTTCTAAGATAATCAACTTTTATTAAGATGTCTTTGTCACAAGCCAGAACAGTCATGGAACAAACTGAACTTTTGGAATTCTTCAGGAACCAAATGATGTCCATTTCCTTACCAGGAGGTATCATCACAATGAGTATTTCCCCTCTCCAAACTTGTTTCAATGCTATAATCTGAGGCATTTTTTTAAAAACTCAAAATTATGCATATTCCAGTTTAGAAAATATAAATGATCTTTCATAAACATGACAGTTATTCTATGTTGCTTATCTTATATCCATTTTCCTTTTCCTTTATGTCAATAATTTCAACTCTGGGTGATTTTGCCCTCTAGGAGACATTTGTCAATATATGGAGACATTTATAGTTTCCAAAACTGGGGAAAACGGTACTACTGTCAGCCAATAGGTATAAGACAGGAATGCTGGTAAATATCCTCAATGAATAGGGTAGAGTTCCTCATCAAAGAATTCTCATGCTCTCAAAGACCAACTGGAGAAGGAAATGGCAACCCACTCCAGTACCCTTGCCTGGAAAATCCCAGGGACAGAGGAGCCTGGGAGGCTACAGTCCGTGGGGTCGCAAAGAGTCGGACACGACTGAAGCGACTTAGCAGCAGCAGCAGCAAAAGCCAACAGTGCCAAGGTTGTGAAACTCCACTTTATGCTAACAATATGTCAATTCATTCATGTCAATAAGGTGATAAAGTCCAAATTAAAATCAGCATACAAAGTCTTTCATATTTAATCCCTGCAGACATCTTCATGCTATTTCTTGTCACTCTACCTCCTTGTTTTGAATTATTTATCACTTTAAAAAAAAAGTTATGTGTCAGTCAAAGTAGGGCAAGCTGTGACATGTTAAGAAACACCACTAAAATATCAGTAGTATAAGACTCAGGCAGCTCCACCACCTTAAGGAGCTTCCATCCCAAATTGAGTCTTCAGGATTCACTGCATCACGGCAAGAGCATGGAACAAGCACCCTGGCCCTTAATTACCTCTATCCACTAGTAAAAACCTTGTCACCTTCCCCCACGTGGGTCACATTCACTTGGCCAAACAAATCACATGGCTTTGTCTAACTTCGAAGGATCTTTTCCTGTCAGAAAAGGAAAGCTAGACCTCTTAGTAAGCACCAGTATCATTTACTCCTGTACCTTTTCTCCTATTTCCAGGGCTAACTCATTCTTAAGCTTTAATCTATGTAACACTTTTTAGATAAAGCCTTCTTGATGTGTTTTCTTCCAAGACTTTGCTAGGTGCCTTTTCTTGGCCCACGTATCACACCTTGTACATAGATTTTACAGCATTTAACCCTTGTTATTATGAAAGTCTGTTCACTAGCTTGCCTCTTCTAGATTATTAGCTCATGATGGTAGGGAAAGTATCTTATTTATTGTACGCACGAAATCTACCACACAAGAAAGAATTAAATTTTGCTTATACAAACAAAATGACCAATTACACAAATGACATAATAGAAGATACAGGATCTTTTTTTTTTCTATCAAACAAGAACCTCTTGTCCAAGCCACCACTAATTCACTGACTTAAAGCTCTGTTCATATTTCTCCCTGATCCCAGTGTGAGGAAATATGTCTCAGATCATAGCACATGAAGAGCTCAAAGTGTCATAAAATATACGGTAAAATTGTGCTGGGTAAATTATATCAATTTTAGGATACTCAGGGCAATAGTTTTCCTTTTTTAAAAAATGTCATTACTAAGTAAAGATAAGAGACATTGTTGAGGATAGTCATATCTTGTTCAACCTAGATTGCCTTCAAGCAACTCAACAGCCTTTATTTTTAACTGCATACAGCTTTAAGCATCCCCTGAAGAAAACAAATGATCAGGAAAACTATGGTAAATATAATGGGTCCCAAAGAAACCTAAAGTTGTTTGAAGAAAACTGAATATTTTCTCTCTTGCAGATCCAGCTTTTTCCATATTCAGTGAAAAACATTTACTTCATCACTGTTGCAGTAGACTGAGTTTCTGCATAAAACTGAGACTCTCCACTGAAAAACCATAGCTGTATTATTCAAGTGAGGGGAAAGGTCACTGGAGTAAGACAAAGGGGACTAAAGTTCTTTCCCCAGTCTTGCCAGGTTTAGTCAGGTCACTCTGATTAAACAACTAAGACTTTATTGAGCCTTTCCATTATGTAGCTATAATGGTCTAGTAACAGCTGGCTTATTAAGTTACCAGCAAAAATAAAGATATTTAAATTAGTATATATTATTAAAAAATATATTTACAGTGAGGGCTTCCCAGGTGGCACTAAGAAGAATTCACCTGCCAATGTAGGAGTCATAAGAGACATGGGTTCAATCCCTAGGTCGGGAAGATCCCCAGGAGGAGGGCACAGCAACCCACTCCAGTATTCTTCCCTGGAGAATCTCATGGACAAAGGTGGGCTACAGTCTATGGGATCACAAAGAGTCGGGCACAACTGAAGCGACTTTGCATGTATGCACAAAATATAAAAGAAAAATGGATATAGAGACTTGCTATTACTATCAGTAAAGCACAGTAGTTAGAATAGGTGTTAAATTCTATCAATGAAAGTTAGTTAGCCTCTAAGCTCCTTTGTAGGCATAAAATATAGCAATTTATAGGCTTGTTATAAAAATTAAGTATTTATAACTTAGGGCATAATATATGTTCAATAAATTGTAGATCCTTAAAATATATAATTTCCTGAAAATACAGCATAATACATTTCCAAAAAATAAATTATAAGTGTTATACATATGCATGTGTTGAAAAAGTACAGTTAATATTTTCTGTGAACCAAGAAAAGCAGAAGACTTAGCTTTATATGTGAAAACTTGGAGTACCTTCTCTAGAAAAAGCAGATTAAATTTTCTTTAGCTCCAAAATAATACTGTTCCACCATTATAAAAATCCAAAATAAATACAGATTTGAGAGAAATACAGGAAATATAAAATGTATAATAATTATACAATTTTTAAGTAGAAGGTCAGAAGAAACTATTAGGAAAAGAAAGAAACAAATGGAAATAAAACAATAGCAATGAAGAAAAACAGCACTGATGAAATGAGAATCTGAAAACTGCAAGCCGTAATCCTTAAAGATCAGAAACTGGTTATAACGTACGTTTCACATCCATTGTGGAAAGCAGTAAAATATGGTGCTTTATGAATGGAGACTATGGAAATCTGCTCTAGCACCAAAGAACATTATACCTAATATGTAATAGAGACTCAATGAATGAGTTAATATTGCTCTTTTCAGTAGTCATGTATGAATATGAGATTTGGACCACAAAGAAGGTTGAGCACTGAAGAATTGTTGCTTTCAAATTGTGGTGCTGGAGAAGACTCTTTTAAAAGGAGTCTGCTGGACTGTAAGGAGATCAAACCAGCCAATCCTAAAGGAAATCAACCCTGAATATTCATTGGAAAGACTGATGCTGAAGCTGAGGCTACAATACTTTGGCTACCTGATGCAAAGAGCTGACTGACTAGAAAAGACCTTGATGCTGGGAAAGATTGAGGGCCAGAGGAGAAGAAGGTAGCAGAGGATGAGATGGTTAGACAGTATCACCAACTCAATGGACATGAGTTTGAGCCAACTCCAGGAGATAGCAAAGGATGGGGAAGGCTGACATGCTGCAGTCCACAGAGTTGGAAAGAGTCAAACATGACATAGCGACTAAACAACAACAATTGCTATTGATACCTTTGAAAATCTTACAGTTTAAAAAAATGTGGATTTTTAAACAAACAAAGAGATCTATAAACAAAAAAAGAGATTTCTGCTGTTTAGTCTCAAGCCCTCAGCTTCCATCCTCAGGAACAACAGAGTGTAACAACAGAGATGAAAAGCTGAGTAGTTCTGCTTATTTTCCAAGCCTGATGGAGCTTGCATGCAAGGCAGAGTCTGGTGTAGGATTTCAAAATATTTTCATTAAATACACTGGTTGTTCAAAAGTATCCCAGGTCCCCTATGTTTGTAACTACTCAGTAAATATTAAACAATCAATAAACTGTTAACTTCCTCTCTTCTTTCTCCGCCCCCTCCATGGACAAAATGCAGGGGTTTTTTGAAGCTGGCTCTCAGAAACCCGCTGACTTGAGCCTTCTCTTCATTTTGGAAGGCTTTACCTACTGTGATGTGTCAAAAAGCTGAATACCCTACAGAAAGGAATGTATGAATCCAGTCTTCTCTTACTACAGTTCAAATATCAACTGCTGTTATTTACCCTGGGATTTCTCTGGAATAGCTTTTTTGTTCTTTGCTTTCCACACACGAAGATAACAAGCTGAAGTTCACCATCTCATATAATTCTTAAAAACGTATATTGGGGGAAATCAAAAGTAGAAAAATTAGGATCCTAAATGATTTATTACCTTGGATCACTAAAAAATATAAAAGGGAAAATGCATGTTTGCCTTCCTTTTGTTCCATATTAATTTCAAAGTACAGTTTGGCAAATAATATTTTTTAACACATTTATATTTTATTATATTTCTGAAAGGTAAAACCAGATCACCACTGCAATTTTTTTTTAATAGGACCAGATAGTTAAAAATTGTAAGCTTTAAAGTCCACATATAACCTTTGTTACATATTTATTAATATTATTCATTTCATTTGTTTTCTTTAATTTGTAAGCACATTAAAAGTATAAAAAACGTTCTTACCAAGCAGACCATACAAAAAACAGTCTGATGCTGAACTTGGCCCTTAGTCCCTTACTCAACATCACAGACTCTTAAATGAAGCATTTTGTTGTTATTTAGTTGCAAAGTCATGTCTGACTCTTTGGCGAACTCATGGACTGTAGCCTGCCAGGTCCCTCTATCCACTGGATTTCTCAATCAAGAATACTGGAGCAGGTTGCAATTTCCTTTCCAGGGGTCTTCCTAACCCATAGATCGAACCCATGTCTCTTGAGTCTCCTGTATTGGCAGGTAGATTCTTTACCGCTGAGCCACCTGGGAAACCCATTATATGCACTTTAAGCACACTGAGGGTAAAGATGCAGAGGAATGGGGTTATGTGAAAAAGATGTTTCTTATTGTCTGAAACTGAAAAAAATCAATGAAAAAAAATTCACCATGAGGACTTAATCTTCCACCACAGAAAATATATACAAAGTCATATTTGAATTTATACACATATTGAGATGTGTAGCCTCTAGGATGGCTCCCAAAGATCTCTACTTTGTGCCACTCAAATTCATGGGTAGACTCCTCGCTTGGAATGTGGACTGTACATACTGACTCACCTCCAAGGAACACAGTATCACAGAAAAGATGATAGGTATGTCAGTTCTGAAATTAGGTTATAAAGACTGGCTTCCACTATGGGTGTCCGTTTCTGTTTTCTCTCTCAGGTCACCTGACCTGGGAGAAGCTAGCTATCGTTTTGGGAACAGTCGTAAAAAGAGGCTCATGTGGCCGGGAACTGTTTCTACAGCTGACAGTTATCAAGAACTCAAGGCTCACCAAAATACAAGAGTCAGACTGGCAGGGGAGCCTTTCCCAATCAAGCAATGAGGTGACTGCAGCCCTGTGATGGCCACTTGTTATGAGTCAACATGGCAGGACCGTGGCACCCAGACATCTACTTCTGTTTCACTGACTATGTGAAAGCCTTTGACTCCGTCATTAACAAAAAACTATGGAAAATCCCTAAAGAGATGGGAATACCAGATCATCTTACCTGTTTCCTGAGAAACCTGTATGCAGGTCAAGACACAATAGTTAGAACTGGACATGGAACAAGGGACTGGTTCAAAATTGGAAAAGGAGTACGTCAAGGTTGTATATTGTCACCTCGTTTATTTAACTTATATGCAGAGTACATCATGTGAAATGCTAGGCTGGATGAAACACAAGCTAGAATCAAGACAGTTAGGAGAAATATAAAAAAACTCAGATATGCAGATGATA
Source organism: Giraffa tippelskirchi (assembly GCF_054371585.1). Taxonomy (NCBI): domain Eukaryota; kingdom Metazoa; phylum Chordata; class Mammalia; order Artiodactyla; family Giraffidae; genus Giraffa; species Giraffa tippelskirchi. Next base: position 59,416,983 of record NC_137275.1, on the reverse strand, counting down.
TCACGCTTATGGCAGAAAGCAAAGAGAAATTAAAGAGTCTCTTGAAAAAGGTGAAGAGGATAGTGAAAATCCTGGTTTAAAACTCAACATTCAAGAAATGAAGATCATGGCATTCTGGTCCCATCAATTCATGGTAAATAGATGGGGAAAAAAATGACACAGTGACTGATTTTATTTTGGGGGGCTCCAAAATCACTGCAGATGGTGACTGCAGCCATGAAATTAACAGACGCTTGCTCCTTGGAAGAAAAGTCATGACTTACCTAGACAGCATATTAAAAAGCAGAGACAATACTTTGCCAACAAGGGTCCGTCTAGTCAAAGCTATGTTTTTTCCAGTAGTTATGTATGGATGTGAGAGTTGGACTATAAAGAAAGCTGAGCACCAAAGAATTGATGCTTTTGAACTGTGGTGTTGGAGAAGACGCTTTTGGACTGCAAGGAGATTCAAACCAGTCTATCCTAAAGGAAATCAGTCCTGAGTATTCACTGGAATAACTGATGCTGAAGCTGAAGCTCCAATACTTTGGCCACTTGATGCAAAGAACTGACTCACTGGAAAAGACCCTGATGCTGGGAAAGATTGAAGGCAGGAGAAAAAGGGGACAACAGAGGATGAGATGGTTGGATGGCATCACTGACTCAATGGACACGAGTTTGACCCCAGTTCATGGGGGTCACAAAAAGTCAGACACAACTGAGTGACTGAACAATGACGACAACATTCATGATAATGTCAGTGAGCCTCATCTGAAGGCTTTAAAAGAAGACTGTTTGTTGGGGTAACAGTGATGGGTTCACTGGAATGCGGAAGCCCTGTGGGGACAAAGAGCAGAGCTTTTGCTGTGAAGCTTAGTCTAAAATGTTTACCCTTTGACTACTACACATTTAGACAATTTTTATCGCTATACACAGATACATGTTTGCCATCAATCAACACAGATTTATAAAGGCAGATGACTTAACTGGAGCCATTCTCACCAGCCAAGTACTGGCTGTTGGTTTAGTACAACTGGCTTCTCTGGTGGCTTAGACGGTAAAGAATCCACCTACAATGCAGGAGATCCATGTTCGATCCTTGGGTTGGGAAGATCGCCTGCAGAGAGGAAAGGCTACCCACTCCAGTATTCCTGCCTGGATAATTCCATGGTCAGAGGAGCCTAGTAGGCTACAGTCCATGGAGTCACAAAGATTTGGACACGACTGATTGCTTAACACTTTTACTTATGTATACCTAAAGGAACAGAAATAAAGTGATTCTCCACATCATTCTCTCATCACCTTCAGCAACTATAGACAAAGATTCAGTGGCTCACCTGGCTCCATGTAAACAATCATGTGAACCTTCTTGGGAATTGAAATTAAAACTGCCTCAAGAGAAGGAGGGCTTCCCTTGTGGCTCAGATAGTAAAGAAACTGCCTGCAATGTGGGAGACCTGGGTTCGATCCCTGGGTTGGGAAGATCCCCTGGAGGAGGGCTTAGCAACCTGCTCCAGTATTCTTGCCTGGAGAATTCCAATGGACAGAAGAGCCTGGCATGCTACAGTCCATGGTATCACAAAAGAGTGAGACACGACTGAGCGACTAAGCACAGCACAGGAGAAGGAAAGGTAAGAGCATCTCTGCTTAATCTAGAGATTAAACAGGAATTCCTCTAATACATAAAGAAAACTTAAAATAGCTAAAGTTGACTTTAATCTCTGTTAACAATGTATACGAAAATGTTTGGATCAAAGTGTAACAGGAAACTGGATGGAACGTGGACCAAGCTGCCCAGTTATTCAGGGACCACATCTGCAAAATCTTCAGTAACATAATGGGGCAGGAGCTTGAGCCACCAAAATGAGCTGGTTATGGACTAGGGTCCATGCAGGATCAAAGGAGGCAAGCATACAATTATTAGAGGACTAAACACAAAAAAAACAGAACAAAGCAAAAAACAAAAAAAATGCTCCTCCTTAAAATGTGCCTTTCTATCAAAATTCCAAATCCCATGAGGAAAACAAAGTTTAGAAGAAACTATGTAAGCAATGAAGTGATTACTTTGTTCTGAATGAAAAGGAAAATAAAAGAGAGCATTCTAAAATGGTATTACAAGAGACTAGAGGAAAAGGGAAAAAAGAAGAATATTTACAAAGGAGAATAGGAAATTTAAAAGAAAGTAGAGATAGAAATTACATTAGTATAGATGGATATAAAAATAATTAACTAGAAAACTTTCAAATGAAAAATTTAGTCTGTAGCACGTAAAATTCTAGAGCTGTTATAAACACTGGATGGAAGAATTGGTGAATTAACATACAATTCTTAGAAATGTACCTAAATACAACACAGAGAGTCAAAAATAATATATATATAAATAAGCAATATATTGAGGGATGATCCTTATGTCTGATTTTTTTTTCTATAAGTGGTTGCTTATCCATGAAAGAGCCCCACAGACAGTTAACTTCTAGCCTCTCTTTATTCATTTTGTCGTTTATCCCCAGGAGTTTTATAGAGATATATAACTGCAAAATTTGGGAAGAATAACCAGGCATTCTTTGCTGAGCTCTTCCTCTCTTTCCCTCGGGGATCAGATGATCCGGGAAGTCAGAAGTCTCCTGTTTCTTTAAAGACTAGCTTGCTTCCTGCCATATAAACAATTCTGCCTCAAGCTCAGCACTTGCAGGTCCAGATGGGGACATGTGCTTAATTCTGCTAAGTATCTGCAGATCCACTTGATTAATATACCTGTTCATGTCCTCCAGCCTGGCTGCAATCAATAGTAGAGAAGTTATTTGGTTACCATATGTCATTCTTCTGTGTCATGTCTCAAATATTTTAAAACCTAAGCATGCAAAATGGGTGCGATTTAAGAGAAACCTGCCAGAAATCCCAATACATGGATGGATCTTATGCATATGTGTGTTTAGGTTGTATTTTTTTTATCTCTGCTTCTCCTTTATGTTTTACTCCATGAGTGTCTGTGCAGGACTGGACTTGTACTTTTGGTGGCCCGGAACAGCATATGCTACAACACTTTTGGCAGCTGTGTCCATTTTTCCTGAGCACCCTGAGGATAGACTTGTCTGTGGTTTGACTGTTCTGCCTGCTTGAAAAGTAGGACCACAGGGGACATGACAAAGCTTCGGGTACTATAGGATCATCACTATTTGGATCGGATAAACCCAGCCACCTTCTGTTAGAAAGGATTTGGTGGAGTACTTTATTCCTCAGTATTTGGCAAATGGGATCTTCTGTAAAAGCTACCCGGATATTTCTTTTTTTTTTTTTTACAGACTCTGAGCCTTATTCTCTTGAGGTATTAAAACAAATTCAGGGTAAGTAATGGGTATTCAAGTAAGAGAAAATAACTCACTGAATTAAGAACACAGCAGGGATTCCCCAAAGATAGCACCCCTTATTGTGTTCTATGAGATTGTGTATTCATATATCAAGCCTTAAGTGCAGCAGAATGGATGAGTCCGGTCCATGCTGTCAGCCATTGGTACTGTACGCCTAAAATATCTTACACAAATAGAAACCTTCTTATGTAAGCAGACTCATATGAGATGAATATATGGCATGATCATAGATGTATCAACATTTGATATATACTCCTCTGTGCTCCCAACCCTGGGTTGGGAAGATTTCCTGGAGGAGGGCATGGCAACCCACTCCAGTATTCTTGCCTGGAGAATCCCATGGGCAGAGGAGCCTGGAGGGCTGCAGTCCATGAGGTCGCAAAGAGTAGGACGTGACTGCTGTATCTTTCTGTTTCCAATGAACAATTTAATAATTCAGTATATTCCTTTTCTTAAGCAAAGGGTGGAGGCTAACAAAGCATACTTTATTAAATCACTCAGGTGTTCTCTATGTATTTCTCTGTTCAAATTTCCCAATTATAAGGACACAAGTATTATTGGGTTTAGGGACCACCTTAATGTACAATTGCCTCATCTTAACTTGATTCTATCTGGAAAGACATTATTTCAATATAATGTCACATTCACAGGTTCTGAGTAGACAGAAAATTTCACAGGACATTATTCAACCCACTATAAGTGGTATAGTTATTGGAAATACAAGTGCCCCCTCCCCCTTAAATCATTATGACTTACTCTTGTACCTCTTGCACAGACATGGGCCTGAGGGATGGACATTTTTCCAACTTCATCAAAATGTCTTTGAACCAATATGTAAGTACCCAGTATGACTGAGAATTTATCATCAAAATCAGCACAGACAGGGGGATGCCCTTTTATAAGGCTTCACAGGTAATACTGTTATTAGAAGAAAAGGAAAGAGGAAGTAAAACGTCTGATGTCCCATGGTGGCTGAGTATACCCATGCAAGAATTTCAAACCTTACCAAAAGAGTTGAGAAGATTCTAGGATACACCGAAGTGTGGGGAGGGGACTACATGTTCATCAATAGAAAGTTATCAGAGTGAGGTGATGGTAGAGAAATACATGTAACAATAGATGAAAAATACAGTCCTAAAGATGGAGGACACACATTCCTCCAAAGTCCTCTTTTTAACAACTGAACAAAAATAAAAACAAAACCCTGGCTATAACACAAGTAAACACACTTGGAAAAGTGGAAATAAGAAGGTACACTGTGCATTGCCTAGAGTTCTCCATACTTGAAGAGCCACATGGAAGAATATTCCCTGGATTTTGTTACCTCTCAAATATCGTCGACAGAGAGCTCTAGAAGCCTCTAACCCAGTACCGTTACTTGGCACAAAAAAAGCTTTAAGTCTGCTCTCCCTAGCGGAAATTCCCGGAAAAGGGTGGCCTCACAGAAATCCTTTTTGGAAAGACCTCTCCTACTCCCTTTTGCACTGTTCATGGGGTTTTCATGGCAAGAATACTGTTCAATATTGTTAGATAGAATCATCAACTCAATGGACATGAATTTGAACAAACTCTGGGAGACGGTGGAGGACAGGGAAGCTTGGCATGCTGCAGTCCATGGGGCTGCAAAGAGTAGCACATGACTCAGTGACTGAACAACAACAACATGTCCTACTCCTGTAAAATACAAACGGAAAAAATCACCAAAACCTACTATTACAATTTTAACAAGGCTGAGTAGAGAGCTGATCTTCTACTTTTCCTACCTACACTGCAAGGAAGCAGGCATCAGGACTTCTGATCCTTCTTGCCCTGTTCAGTGGAAGCAGGTGGTGCTCCTCTTTCCTTATCAAGGTGGTGTCTGCCCCCTCATTGGCCAAGGAGTTGAGCTCTAGATGCTGAGCTTCTACCTCACCCTGCTTCCCTCCTCCCTTGTATTAGCTTACTGGGAGATGACCACATAACCTGACTTCAGGGCCAACAGGGCAGTGTGTATCCACGCCCTACTTTCACCAGGAAATAGCTATCTGAACTTCCATCCCAAGGTAGTCTGAGTCACCTTTCATCACTTTTGCTAGGTGGGATAGGTAGGGTCCAGTGGGAACCTGAACTTACACACACTCAGATCTGATCTGATACACTTCAACAGGGAGAATGGCTGATGAAAGAGAAAATTAAGTAGGACTCAGAGTCTCATAATATTCATTGCTGAATATGATTAATAGTAGAGATGTCAGAGCAATGAACTTGAAGACTTATTCAGATTTTCTCAATCTGAATAGAGAGGTAAAATAGATCGCCCCCACCACCACCAAAAAAGAAAAAAATTACAGTATCTAGAGCTTGCAAGAAATAAGCTTGAATCAGTGGACTCTCACAATGAAAGGAAAGAGAAAGACTTAAAAGACTATTTAAAAATAATGAATGTAAACTTTCCAAACCTGTGGAAAGACAAAACCTACAGACTCAAGAAGCCAAGATAACCCCTCAAAGGATAAACTGAAATAAATTCATGCTTGAACACATCATAATTAAACTTTTAAAAGGAAATGTCTTGAAAGCAACCATAGAGAGATGTTGCATTAACTGTAGTGGAACATCAGTTAGAATTACAACAGATCTCTCAACTTCCAAAAGGAAACAGCAAAAGAAAAGAACTGTCAACTGTGAATTCTGAAGAAATATTCCTGAATCCTTAAAAATATGTTTCAAGAATGGAGAGGAAATAAAGTAATTCTCAGACAAAAGAAAACTGAGAGAATTTATTGCTAGAAAATCTACCCCTAAGAATGGGTCAAGAAAATTCCTTAAACAGAAAGAACATAATAAAAGAAGAGAATGTGAAACTTTGGAAAGGAACATATTGGAATGAATAAAAATAAGAATAAATATAAGAAAAGAGAAATGACCTTACAAATGCCATATTCATATTGCTAATGCAAACATATCGGAGAAGGAAATGGCAACCCACTCCAGTATTCTTGCTCAGAGAATCCCATGGACAGAGGAGCCTGGTGGGCTACAGTCCATGGGGTCAGGTCGCAAGAGCTGGGCATGACTTAGCAACTAAACCACCACTAAGTTATAATTCTCCACTTTAATTTAATACCAGTATATTATATATGTTTGTGTACCGTGCTGTGCTTAGTCGCTCAGTCATGTCCAACTATTTGTGATCCCATGGACTGCAGCCTGACAGGCTCCTCTGCCCATGGGGATTCTCCAGGCAAGAATACTGGAGTAGGTTGCCAGGCCCTCCTCTAGGGGATCTTCTCAACCCAGGGATTGAACCCAGATCTCCCACACTGCAGGTTGATTCTTTTACCATCTGAACAACCAGGGAAGCTTAAGAATACTGGAGTGGGTAGCCTACCCCTTCTCCAGGGGAATTTCCTGACCCAGTAATCAAACCGAGGTCTCCTTCATTGCAGGCATATTCTTTACCAGCTGAGCTACCCAGGAAGCCCTGTGTGTGTGTACTACTTGTTGCAAATAACAGTTCATATAGGCAAATGAAAACTTAATCCCAACAATCAAGATTTCATGTAAAAATTCAACACAATTAATCTCATTTATCCAGATATGTTTCCTAATTTTCCAAACCGTTAGAACACAATCCCAAATAAGGACTGATGCAAAGACTTATGAACATTACAAAAAATTTTTCATATTCTTTACTTTATATTGAAGTCCTTTTCATCTTACACAAAAAACTTTTTAATAAACTCCTATTTAAGTTACCTCACCAAACTGTCATTCTGATTTTCAATATCCTGGCAAATTATACAAAGAAAATAATGGGGATTGGAGAATGGAATAGAAGAGGAAATTTCTAGAAGTAAGAATTACATTCTAGACAGAAATAGAAGGAAAAAAAAATAAAAGCAAAGTATTATTACATCATATTTATAAACTATTAAAGAAGATAGAAAAACATCTATTTCTGCTTTATTGACTATGCCAAAGCCTTTGACTGTGTGGATCACAATAAACTGTGGAAAATTCTGAAAGGGATGGGAATACTAGACCAACTGACTTGCCTCTTGAGAAACCTGTACGCAGGTCAGGAAGCAACAGTTAGAACTGGACATGGAACAACAGACTGGTTCCAAATAGGAAAAGGAGTACGTCAAGGTTGTATATTGTCACCCTGTTTATTTTACTTATATGCAGAGTACATCATGAGAAACACTGGGCTGGAAGAAGCACAAGCTGGAATCAAGATTGCCGGGAGAAATATCAATAACCTCAGATATGTAGATGACACCACCCTTATGGCAGAAAATGAGAAGGAACTAAAAAGCCTCTTGATGAAAGTGAAAGAGGAGAGGGAAAAAGTTGGCTTAAAGCTCAACATTCAGAAAATTAAGATCATGGCATCTGGTCCCATCACTTCATGGGAAATACATGGGAAAACAGTGGAAACAGTGTCAGACTATTATTTTGGGGGCTTCAAAATCACTGCAGATGGTGATTGCAGCCATAAAATTAAAAGACACTTATTCCTTGGAAGGAAAGTTATGACCAATCTAGACACCATATTAAAAAGCAGAGACATTACTTTGCCAATAAAGGTCCGTCTAGTCAAGGTTATGGTTTTTTCAGTAGTCCATGTATGGATGTGAGAGTTGGACTGTGAAGAAAGCTGAGCGCTGAAGAATTGATGCTTTTTAACTGTGGTTTGGAGAAGACTCTTGAGAGTCCCTCGGACTGAAAGGAGATTCAACCAGTCCATCCTAAAGGAGATCATTTCTGGGTGTTCATTGGAAGGACTGATGTTGAAGCTGAAACTCCAATACTTTGGCCACCTCATGTAAAGAGTTGACTCATTGGAAAAGACCCTAATGCTGGGAAGGATTGGGGGCAGGAGGAGAAGGGGATGACAGAGGATGAGATGGTTGGATGGCATCACCAACTCGATGGACATGAGTTTGGGTAAACTCCGGGAGTTGGTGATGGACAGGGATGCCTGGCGTGCTGCAATTCATGGGGTTGCAAAGCGTCAGACACGACTGAGTGACTGAACTGAACTGAACTGAAGGAAGACAGAAGTCTGGTCTGAAGGCAAATGTCTGCAGTGTACCTATGTGTCGGTGGTAGCAGAAATGTTCGGTGGGAATAAAATCCCCAGGAGACACTAAGATGTCCTTCCAAAAGAGAAAAATCTGAGGAAAATACAACATTTTAAGATCAAGTAGAGAAAGACAAGAAGCTTGCAAAATTTGTAACAATAAGGAAAATATAAAAGCATCACACTTACTTCAGTAGGAGAGTTGGAGAAACCATTTGCAAGTTCATGTTTTATGAAGAGGGCCATAACATATAGCTTGAACAAGAGAAATAAGTAACTGATTTTAGTTCAGTTCAGGATCAACACTTATGACATAAAAAACAAACCAAAACTTTTATGTACTATGCCTTAACCTAAATTAATTCACATTCTTACCACAAAAATAGTAACATTAAAAGAAATCTCATGTATTTGCCTATGTAACTTCTTATCATGAAATTATAAAAGAGGACACAAACAGATGGAGAAATATACCGTGTTCATGGATTGGAAGAATTAATATAGTGAAAATGAGTATTCTACCCAAAGCAATCTACAGATTCAATGCAATCCCTATCAAGCTACCAATGGTATTTTTCACAGAACTAGAACAAATCATCTCACAATTTGTATGGAAATATAAGAAACCTCGAATAGCCAAAGCAATCTTGAGGAAGAAGAATGGAACTGGAGGAATCAACCTGCCTGACTTCAGGCTCTACTACAAAGCCACAGTCATCAAGACAGTATGGTACTGGCACAAAGATAGAAATATAGATCAATGGAACAAAATAGAAAGCCCAGAGATAAACCCACGCACATATGGACACCTTATCTTCGACAAAGGAGGCAAGAATATACAATGGAGAAAAGACAATCTCTTTAACAAGTGGTGCTGGGAAAACTGGTCAACCACTTGGAAAAGAATGAAACTAGAACACTTCCTAACACCATACACAAAAATAAACTCAAAATGGATTAAAGATCTAAACGTAAGACCAAAAACAATAAAACTCCTAGAGGAAAACATAGGCAAAACACTCTCCGACATAAATCACAGCAGGATCCTCCATGACCCACCTCCCAGAATATTGGAAATAAAAGCAAAAATAAACAAATGGGACCTAATTAAACTTAAAAGCTTTTGCACAACAAAGGAAACTATAAACAAGGTGAAAAGACAGCCTTCAGAATGGGAGAAAATAATAGCAAATGAAGCAACAGACAAACAATTAATCTCAAAAATATACAAGCAACTTCTGCAGCTGAATTCCCGAAAAATAAACGACCCAATCAAAAAATGGGCCAAAGAACTAAACAGACATTTCTCCAAAGAAGACATACAGATGGCTAACAAACACATGAAAAGATGCTCAACATCACTCATTATTAGAGAAATGCAAATCAAAATCACAATGAGGTATCATTTCACACCAGTCAGAATGGCTGCTATCCAAAAGTCTACAAGCAATAAATGCTGGAGAGGGTGTGGAGAAAAGGGAACCCTCTTACACTGTTGGTGGGAATGCAAACTAGTACAGCCACTATGGAGAACAGTGTGGAGATTCCTTAAAAAACTGGGAATAGAACTGCCATATGACCCAGCAATCCCACTGCTGGGCATATACACCGAGGAAACCAGAATTGAAAGAGACGCGTGTACCCCAATGTTCATCGCAGCACTGTTTACAATAGCCAGGACATGGAAGCAACCTAGATGTCCATCAACAGATGAATGGATAAGGAAGCTGTGGTACATATACACAATGGAATATTACTCAGCCATTAAAAAAAATACATTTGAATCGGTTCTACTGAGATGGATGAAACTGGAGCCCATTATACAGAGTGAAGTAAGCCAGAAAGAAAAACAACAATACAGTATACTAATGCACATATATGGAATTTGAAAGATGGTAACGATAACCCTATATGCGAGACAGAATAAGAGACACAGATGCATGGAACAATTTTATGGACTCTGAGGGAGAAGGTGAGGGTGGGACGTTCTGGGAGAATGGCATTGAGACATGTGTATTGTCATATGTGAAACAGAGCACCATTCCATGTTCGATGCATGTGACAAGGGCTCAGGGCCGGGGCAATGGGATGATCCAGAATGATGGGATGGGGAGGGAGGTGGGTGGGGGGTCCGGGAAGGGGAACACATGTAAACCCATGGCTGATTCATGTCAATGTATGGCAAAAACTATTACAATATTGTAAAGTAATTAGCCCCCAACTAAAATAAATAAATTTATAAAAAAAAAAAAAAAAAAGAAAAAAAGAAAAACCTACACATTTGGTGTCAGACATGTTGAGTACAGAAAAAAAAAAAAAAAAAAAAAGCAGAGACATTACTTTGCCAATAAAGGTCCGTCTAGTCAAGGTTATGGTTTTTTCAGTAGTCCATGTATGGATGTGAGAGTTGGACTGTGAAGAAAGCTGAGCGCTGAAGAATTGATGCTTTTTAACTGTGGTTTGGAGAAGACTCTTGAGAGTCCCTCGGACTGAAAGGAGATTCAACCAGTCCATCCTAAAGGAGATCATTTCTGGGTGTTCATTGGAAGGACTGATGTTGAAGCTGAAACTCCAATACTTTGGCCACCTCATGTGAAGAGTTGACTCATTGGAAAAGACCCTAATGCTGGGAAGGATTGGGGGCAGGAGGAGAAGGGGATGACAGAGGATGAGATGGTTGGATGGCATCACCAACTCGATGGACATGAGTTTGGGTAAACTCCGGGAGTTGGTGATGGACAGGGATGCCTGGCGTGCTGCAATTCATGGGGTTGCAAAGCGTCAGACACGACTGAGTGACTGAACTGAACTGAACTGAAGGAAGACAGAAGTCTGGTCTGAAGGCAAATGTCTGCAGTGTACCTATGTGTCGGTGGTAGCAGAAATGTTCGGTGGGAATAAAATCCCCAGGAGACACTAAGATGTCCTTCCAAAAGAGAAAAATCTGAGGAAAATACAACATTTTAAGATCAAGTAGAGAAAGACAAGAAGCTTGCAAAATTTGTAACAATAAGGAAAATATAAAAGCATCACACTTACTTCAGTAGGAGAGTTGGAGAAACCATTTGCAAGTTCATGTTTTATGAAGAGGGCCATAACATATAGCTTGAACAAGAGAAATAAGTAACTGATTTTAGTTCAGTTCAGGATCAACACTTATGACATAAAAAACAAACCAAAACTTTTATGTACTATGCCTTAACCTAAATTAATTCACATTCTTACCACAAAAATAGTAACATTAAAAGAAATCTCATGTATTTGCCTATGTAACTTCTTATCATGAAATTATAAAATATTATATTTAAATTTTATCAAGTCTAGTAGTCTTAAAAATGCTATTTAAAATATATTAGGATTTCATGTAAACTCCCCTTGGGTATTTTTAACTGAAGCTGCTAAATCTGGGATATGAGAATTGTAAAACTATTTTTCACACTTTATTTGGTATCTTATTTTTTGCTCTGCTAGACTGCTAACAAATAGTATGATACTCATTTCAAGAGAATCTTTAGAAACCAGTTATTTTTTGATTTATCTCTTTGAATATAGCCCAGAGCTTAGAAGATATATTTCTCTGGTCAAAGCAATCCCTTTGGGTAGGATTTGATCAGAGGGATAGTGAAAGATCTTTCCACTGATTAAGCAGAGTGCAGAAAATCTTTACCACAGGTTGCTCTTCCCTGGACATGATCTTCAAAAAATGAAGATAAAATGAACAAACACGGGAAAAACACTAGTGTATTAATTCTGGAGCAAAAGCTGTAGCTTGATAAACAAAACACACACACACACATGCACACACACACACACACACACACTCCTAGAGAATATGAAAAAGGTAGTCACACAATGAGGCTTTCTGGAGAAAATGGGGAAGGCTCTTAAGCAGTTTCTTAAATGTCTTGAGAGCTAGAATCAGTGGCTGGCTTTGGCATTTGTTGAGGATGGGGCTGGAGTGAGATTTCCTATGTGTACCTATAGGTCATGGCAGGCAGGGTCCAACCAGTCCAGAGAATGGAGCACCTAGGCTTTCACCCTGGCTTGCTGAGATGTAACAGTGGAAAAGGGCTAAGTGAAGATTGAAGCTGTCAGCAAACATCAACCACGGAATCTGACTCTATCACGTTACCACAAAAGTATGTGCTCACCTCTTCTGCATGTTTTAAATTTCAGAGGGGTTGGCCTTTCGGGCAAGGACTCCTGCCATTGCCCTCATTATTTACAAATGGCATTACTTATCTACTGAGTTAATATTTATTGATGCATAACTAACAGAAGCGTGAGTCATAAAACAACATATATTATCATGTACTTTCTGGGAATCATGAGCCTGAGTCTTATTTAAACCAGGTCCTGTGCTCAGGGTCTCAGAAAGAAGCAATGTAAGTATAGCAAAGCCGTATTCCTTTCTGAAATTTGGTTTCACCTCATAAATTTAGTATTGGCAAAATCTAATCACTTGTGCTTGCAGGACTGAGATGCCCATTTTTTGCTGGCTGTCATCTGGCTCTCACATCCTGGAGGCTATTCACATTTTGACGCCACGTGCCCTTCTTCACAGGACCTTTCGCAACATGGCAGCTTACTTCTTCAAGGCCACTAAGAGAATTTCTACTTATAGTCATGTTAAGACGAAGTCTTATATAAGAAAACAGAACCATGGTTGTGACTACCCCATCATTTTTTTCATATAACACAATCTTTTCAACAGAGTGACATCCTATTACCTTTGTCATACTCTGTTGACTGTAAATAAATCAAAGTTGCACTCACACTCAAGTTGACCCTTGAACAACACATGTTTGCACTGTGCAGGTCCACTTAAAATCTGATTTTTTTTCCAATAAATACATATTAAAGGACTACATGATCTGTGGTTGGTTGAATTTGTTAATGTGGAACCGTGGATACACAGGGCCAACTGTAAAATATTAAGTGGATTTTCAACTCCTCAGGGGTTTGTGTCCCTAACCCTCATGTTGCTCAAGATGACACATAAGATTAACCATCACAACTACTACATACAGTCCCCCTACCATTCATATTTCAAGTGAGGGCTGACACATTTGTCTATCTTGTCCATGACACAGCAGGGGGACAACGCTGCTCTACCAAACCATCTGCATAAATCACAGTTGATAGTTCTTTCCAGTGTTTTCATTTCGTACTGATTTAGGTGATGATGTGTTCATAGAATTGGCCGATCTCTTAACCAGTTGCTGGAGAGGCTGCTAACCCTCTTCTCTCCTGCTGCCAATGAAGACACAAAAAGCTCTACAGTCTGAGAATATGGACAGGTGACTATCAGAGAAACTAAGTGTGCAATATGGACACCTCAAGGTTTCTGGCAAAACAAAATACTTCCTCATGGGGTGGGTTTTGATCATTGCAACACAATGCTGCTGCTCCTAAGTCGCTTCAGTCGTGTCTGACTCTGTGCAACCCCATAGACGGCAGCCCACCAGGTTCCACTGTCCCTGGGATTCTCCAGGCAAGAACACTGGAGTGGGTTGCCATTTCCTTCTCCAGTGCATGAAAGTGAAAAGTGAAAGTGAAGTCGTGTCTGACTCTCCGCAACCCCATGGACTGCAGCCTACCAGACTCCTCCGTCCACGGGATTTTACAGGCAAGGGTACTGGAATGGGTTGCCATTGCCTTCTCTGAATACAATGCTACTGCACATTTAAGATACCTCACCAGGTGATAATTTCCAGGAAATATTGATGAGTTCCCATATTCCTTTTCTCAGAGGACGATTTAAAATATAGTACAGGACTCCCAACAGAAAATTTTACTGTGTTAATACATCAAAAGAAGCATATATTATGAATTGTGATATGTAGCACTGAGTAGTATGTAGATCCTGATAATTACTAGGTACTCTGAACCTTGCAACACTTTTGTCACTTGACCTAAAACCACTTGGGGCAATGAGTCTCTAAATTTTATGTATTCAGAGACTTTATTTATGAAATCATTATGAAATTTCTCAATTTCCTATCCTGAACTTTTAATTTAAAATTTCCTAGAACTTCAATTAATTTAGACTTCATCTTGCTACATATTAGATACATAATGCTACACATACATACCTATAAGATACATAATTACTAACCTATATGTCATTCACTTCTTAAGACTAGCATTATATTAGTATTTGAAATTTAGGGATAAAAATAAAATATTTTTTAAATTATTGCAAAGAATCAACCACCTATTTCCCTGGCAACTTAAGGGGAGAAAAGAGGCAAAGAAAGCAAAAACCCTGATTCTTGGCTTCAGGAATGACCATGTAAGCTTTTTAAACTTTGTTGCCTACCAACTGTAGAGTCAACATAAATGAATAATATAAATGATATTTTACTTTTCTTTGGTTACAAAGACTAAAATAGGACCCAAAAGCTAAAGTGTATTAAAAGCCTTCAGTAATTACAAAGTTGTTTTTACAACTGCCTTACATGGCTATTCCAAAAATGAATTGATATTATGCACACAAAACCTTTTTTTTTTTTTTTAATACCTTTAAACTGAATAAAACCCAATTATGTTATTCCCTTCCCAGATATGATTTGAATTCAGAGGAAATATCATAGCAGCAGTGCTGGTCCCAGATCTGGCAAGCTGCATGCTTAGTCTGTTTTTCAGGACTGGCTCACTGACTGCCAAGAAAAGAGGACTGATTGAGGAAGATAACGTGTATTAAAGAAAGACAGAGGAAAAATCATGAGAATGTACATTTGTATATCTATTGTAGTTCAGTCTTCAGGGACTTGGAGTCTTTAGGAAGTAAAGGGATTTGGGATTAAGGGTGCTACATGCAACATTATGAAAGACATATTTCATACATAAATACCTTCATTGGAACTTGAGAATTATGTAAGAGAAAGTATTCCAGAAGCTGGGGAAATAAATTCTCCACAATCAAACACACTATTACTTTTAAGGGCATCCAAAGAAAATGGTGACACCAGAACCATCAGTCATGGGAAAATTTTAGCTAATTTCATCAGTGGGGTTTTAGTGTATCAGAAGGTAATGAATTCAATGAAATGTTCACATGCGGTAAAAGTCAAGGGACCGATGTCATTCATTCAACCTGATAGCCTGTATGATGGTAGAAAAAGAACATGTTAATAGATTGTGACAATATTTCTCAAGAGCAAAAGACAGAATTCATTACAGGATTGATGAGCTACATCTGAAGCTTGGGGAGACAAATTCTCCCATGTCTCATGTCAGAGACACTTGACGTAAGTATCAGGTGCTGAGCAGAGGAGGTGCTGTCACAGTCTTCAAAAGCACTAAAAGAAAATACACGTGCTGATGAAGCAGTCTAGGACAGGAGAAAAGGAAAGGAGCTCATACTAGTATTAGCTGGAGGTACCAGAATGCAAACCTCACCCCCTTCAAATGACTATAATTTAATGTTCAATAACACTCATTGGAATGGGAGAATGGATGGAAAATAAGAACCAGCAAAAGTTTATTACTGTTAATATATTCCATTTTTTTTAAATCCCAATATTATCTTGGGATCACATAATACCAAGATTATGTGATCAATTAGTATTGACTAAATTATATTTTTAAGGAAATAAATATAATAATGTGATATCTAAATTACAGTCATTAGTCATTAGCTTACACTAAGCTCACTTAATAATTTCTCTTTCCTGCATAGTCTTTCTTAGGCACAAATGTAAACACTCCCTATTTTCTGTGAATCTTTCTCTAATAGCATGACATCATAGACAAGGCTGAATTTTTATGTGGAAAAAACACTGAAAAAATTGGTCAGGTAATTGAGATAGAAAATGTTACTGGATTGCAGATTATGTAAAAAAAGCAACAGGGAATCCTCTCTTCTTTTCTGCTGCTTACTAAAATATCAGATGCCAGTGTGATCTAAGCTTAGTTATGAAAAGTTGAGTCATGGTTTCCTTATCTTTAAAATAAGCATCAATATTGTATGTCAGCTGTAGACACCCACTGGTACTGCTTGTTCTGGGTACTCTGTCTCTAGTTACAAATGTCCCTTTCCTCTGGAAAAACATGTAATTCTACTGAAAGTGACCCACATGGGCTCATAACCCAGGCCTGCCCAGTAATGACGCCCAATCTTCTTGGCACAGTGATTAGCTCATGAATAGGCATGTTATGCCAACTGTCCAAAATAAGTCCCATGGGGGCTTTCTGCCTAAGCCTTAAAAAGATTCTCTTTCCATGGGGCCATTACAGTGTCAGGATAAAAGTCACTGCCCACCATGACACCCCACCATTTGAAGACACTCTGTTTAAGGGACTGAAAGAAAAGAACTCCTGAAGGTACCACTTCCGCCTTAAATTCAACAATGCTTGGAGCCAAAATAGCCTGGCTTTTTCGGTTACTTGAACTAACAAATTTACTTCTGTGCCTAAGCTATCTTGAGCAATAATGCTATATGAATAGTACAGTAATACAACCTCATAACTTGTCATACTGACAAATGTACACCTCATAAATAGAAACTAAGCATATATTTGTTTCCATATACTGGATACAGCTTTGAAAGTCATGTTTTTAAAATGTTCAGAATAATAAAATATATAGTATAACCTTTTCATCCATAAAAGCTATTCTGATTTCTTTCAATGCCAAAAACAAGTATGTTTAGTTTTATACGAAGAAAAGCAGTTTGTATGGAGGAGTGATATGTCTGGCACTTCTTGTGTCACACATTTCACTGTTTTCTGCTGAAAATTTATTGAGTGAATAAGGCATATTCACAACCACAAAGAGAGTTCATCAGGCTGTGAAGCTTGTGTCGTCAGTGATTTTGCTGTAGTGAGAACAATTTTCAGAGTCCTAGCATGTGTGAGATGACCGAGTGACTACATCAGAGAGGCTGTGAAGAGGAGTGTAAAAAGGAGAAATAAGAACTAAATATATCAGACCCACACTTGTCTTTTTTTTTTTCTTTGACAGTAAGGGGAGGAGTGGGGTGGAAGTAGATGTGGATGAGGACACAATACATTTTTTAAGTGCTGTGTTTCATGAAATAGATCAAAGAGAAGCAGAAAACCCCAAATAGACTTCAAGAGACTCTTTCTTTTTCTATTAAAAACATCAGAATCTATAAAGGAAATAAAAGAATTGCATTAGACCTAAATGACCTCAGAAAAGTGTCAGAAGAACTGACAGGTAAATGGATAACCTATCAGTATTTTATTTTATTATTATTTTCCTAAAAATCACAAAGGTGGGGAAATGGCTGACTTTAAGTCCCTCTCAGAAGAATCACAAAATTATATCCTCCTCCTACTGTTTATTTTGTGTAGAGAGTATCTTTTATGTAATCAATTCTGTAAGTGCAAATCAGTAGCACAACAGATGATTTCATTCAAATGACATTCACTGAGGATGTACTGTGTGCAAGGCAGTGAGCTAGGCTCTTCACGCATGGAAAATAAATTATAGCATAGCCCCTGGTCTCAGGGATCCCAAAGACAAGTAAATCTAGATAATTCAGGGTAAGAAAATAATTATTCAAGCAACATGCTCTGTTTCAGAAGTGCGTGTGCAGTATTATTTATTGAGATTACACCATGGAGGGCCAGACTATGAAACTGGAAGTTTAGTAAATATTTAGTCTTCTAACTGTAGTCATTATTTTACTCAGGCAGTGGCTTTGGAAAGTAAATTTGTAGATATACTTTGAAATATTTTACTTGATCTTTCTCTTTCTGAAGCTGAGGGCTAAATATTGCCGCGGACATCCAGAAAAGAAAGCCTGGTCAAAAATTTGCCCCTCATCTCTAACTTGACTCTGCCCAAAAGGCAGGACTGCATGAGTGCAAGCAGAAAGAGACTTAAAAAACTAGATTACTGACTTGCTTTCTTCATACGTGGTGCTCTACAGGCAGGTGCTAGTATTAAGAAAGGATCACAGTATCTAATGCAAGTACTTGATGTAGAGTCATCATTGACCTGTGTTAACACCAACACCAGGAAGCTGAGCTGCCTACAGCATTTTAATGCAAAATGACCTGGGGAAATTACCTGTAGATTCTGGTTATTTCCACATACAAAACTCACCAGGATTAGAGGTCTATTTTTCCTACATGTTTATGATTACAATGTATACAAGTGCTGTGAGATTTTTCTCTTACTCCAAAGAAAATCAGAGAATTCTCACCAATATTTTACCCTCTACAGCTTTTCAGTACCTATTTCTTTATCAATCACTTGTTGTAGCTACTTTCCCTTTATTTTATTTTCTGTGCACAGGATATACATTGAGGACAGATGCTATGCCCCTTGCTTGACACAATAAAGATTATTAATAATGAACAAGTGTTTTTGCTATGAATGAAAGAATGTGAGGGTTCACCTTTCCTAAAATGTCATGTATAAGATGCAGAGGAAAAGGAAATAATGCATCTCACATTTTTACCCTTATACAAGTTATATACATGCATCAAATTAGAATTGTTTGGTTATCAGAAAATTTTAAACGACACCAGTTCCTCTATATGCACATTTTGTGAAGACTTTAAACTTTAGTTTATGTGTACTTACATCCATGCTAAAATTATAAAAATATTTAGCGTTTCAGTGATTATATATTCCATCTCATAGTATTAATATTAACACATGTAGAATTTTATATATAATATCATTCAATGAATTATATGATTACATATGTATTTAATTGTGTGTTTGTATGAAGGCAAAAATGTATTAATTTGCCTGCCATTCACCTACCCATTCTCAGAGAATAAATTCTAGGGAAACAGTTTATTTGATCAGAGTCCCTAACTGAAGCATACCAATCAGATTCTCTCACGTGGAAATTGAAAAAGAGATAGTGATACCAGCAAGTCTTCATTTTGCAGTTGAAATGGGAAAGTCATTGCATTTTTTCCCACTCAGAAGACAAGACATCTGTCTGCAGAGAACATAAGGGTCCACTTCAGTGAATATAGATGAAGCAGCTGCCTTGTTTCAGAAAGGCTTTCTGGTTCTTGTCCCTAGACCCTCACGAAGCCTGGCTTCCACCTTGGTCTTGAGTTGCCTGGATGCCCTGTAACCTGCCAACAATCAAGATGTCTTTCTTAAACCAATATGAGTTGTCTTCAGTTGCTACATCACATTGGTAACAATCTTCCAAATGCAATTCAGTAATTTAAAAAATATTGATTGATGGGACTTCTCTGGTGGTCCAGTGGCTAATACTCTATGATTTTAAAACAGGGGACCAGGGATCAATCCCTGGTCAGGGAACTAAATCCCACATTTTGCAACTAGATATCCCACATGCCATAATTAAGACCTGTTGCAGCCAAATAAATAAATATTTGGGGGAAAAAAAAAAGAAATATTGAGAATTACTCTGTATTCTATACTGTGGAATGGTCTAGGTACGCAGAAAGAAAATCTGCCCTCAAATGATTCATTCTGTAGTGGACAAAGTGGGTATGCAAATAGGTAACGTTAGTAGATGTGTAGTATGATTACAAATGATATAAAATTTTCTCTAAGCAAATAGAGAAGTGCCTAGCAAACACTGAGATGCAGGTGGAAAGTAGAGGTGGAGTATCAGAGAGAGTATAGGTGATGCATAAAGTATGTGCAGACAAACAGCCAGACTTTTAATAAGGCAAAGGATGAAAGAAGGACATTATAGGCAGAAGGAAAAGCAAGAGTAGAGACACAGACCTGTGAAGTCCTACATTCACTTCTTCATTTATCAACAGTTGTGTAGCACATGCTGTAAACCAGCCACTGTTTCAAAGGCTTTGATAGCAGGGAGTAAAAAAGAAATATCCATAAATTCTTCCTTCATGATACTTACACTTTTGGGGAAGTATATGTGTATATAATGTATGTTAATATATATTAATCTAATAGATAAAATATACTATAATAAAACATATATAAAATATAATAAATAAATATATAGTTTTCAAATTTCAGCATGCATCAGAATCACCTGAGTTGGCATCTATTCATCACATTTCTGACTCAGTAGGCATGTACCAAGTGCCGAGAATTTTCATTTCTAACAGATTCTCAGGTGAGGATAATGCTGCCAGTCTGATCATCATATTTTGAGAACCACTGATAAAGTATATTAGACAGTGATAAGCGCTATGGAGACGGTTGGGAGTCTTGAAGAGAGCTATAATGTTAAATCGCATAGTTAGGCAAAGTTTCTTGAAGAAGACCCGAAGAAGGCAGCTATGTGGGTTATCTAGAGAAAGATCACACCAGGTTATTTTCTTAGAGCAAGATGAGAAGTTACTGTCGAGTTTTAAGCAAAGACGTGGCATGATCTACTATGACTTCTTCTTGGCTGCCGCACTGAGAATAGGAGGAAATGAAAGGAGGTAGAGAAATGAAACTAGTAAGGAATCTACTGCAATAGCAGCATTATGAAGAATGGTGGTGATCTGGACCAGTGTTGATAGCTGTGGCACTAATGAAAACACGGCTGGGGTAGATAGCAAGGTGAACTTTGAAGGTAGAAGCTTCAGGAAAAATGAGGGTTTGAGTTGGGATGTGGAAGAAAGAAGAGTCAACGAGGATTACTAGAATTTTGCTCCTAACACATGGGCTGGGGGGGATGGGGAGGGGAGGGGAAGGGTGATGGATTTATCATTAACTAAAAGTTGGAAGGACTGTGGGAGAAAAGAGATTAGGGAGGAAGATCTGGAGCTCAGCTTTTGACATGTTCATTTTGAGCTACAGATTAGTAACTCAGCTAGGGACACCGAGTAGGAAGTTGTATTTAAGGATCTATAGTTCAGGGCAGAAGCCTGAGCTTGACATAAACTTGAGAGTTATGAGTCTATGCCTTTGTTCACAAAGGGAGTGAGTGCAGAGAGAAAAAGAATGTGATCTGCAAGCTTAGCCCCAGGATGATGTGAGGGTAGAGGTAACAGGGGAATAAATAAACAAAAGGAGCAAAAGTCAGTGGGGTAGAGCCAAAGGAAGAAAATGTTTCAAAACAGAGAAATTGAGCAGTAAAAATAGCCAGAAATATGCAGAGTTTAAGGAAGTTAACAACAAAATGGATTGTGATTGGCAGAATTTGGTTTGGAGTTGACATAGGAAAAAGAGGAAGAAAATGCTTCTGTTTCATCTTTTTTCTGACATAACTGGTCCCCAGAATTGCCTCCTGAAGAGAAAGTAACCATTACTTTAAAGATGAAACCAAGGAGTTGCAGTGCATTTCCTGTACAAACCATTTGACTCTTCTGATGAGGCTCTTTATATCTACGAATGTAATTTATGCTTAGAAAAAAATATCATGCTCTGAATACAGGTGTTAAACACAACTAAAGGAAGTAGCTTATTTTCTGAAATACAGAGAATAATTATGAGCATTTTTTTAACATCTAAAAAGCATCCTAAAAGGTTCCATCAATAATTCTTGAGAACAATGACTCCATAACATCTGAAAAGTCCCATTAGTGATTGTTGAGAACAACAACGTAGTTAGCTTTTTAAAAATGAAAATAATGATGCACTTTGAAGCAGACCTCAAGCCTGTCTGTCTTTAATAGAAAGTCATGAATTTTCACACAATGCAAGAGCAAGTGCTGACTGACATCTCCAAATAGGAAAAATTAAATAGTATCCTATCATCTTGCAAACAGCAAGCAATTCTTGGTGATGAAAATCATTGTGATATATTATCTATAATGTGTGCACCTTTGAGAGGAAGGTGACATACTTGGGATCCACAAAAGGAGAACATTTGGAGACACAAACAGTTCTTTTCAAGATGACAGTTTATGCTGGAATACTAAGTTTCCATTTGTGATAAATGGAAAAGCAGATGGCTAAAAAAAAAATATTTTGTCAAGTTTTTAACATAAACTACCTAGTTGTAGGAAAAATGTTTTTCTCATCCTTGGAAGGAGTAGAAAGTGAGAAATAAACATAAATGGTCTGATTTTTCCAGAATGAAGCTTCCCTTTGGGTTTTGAGCACCCATTAATTTAAATATTTCTCCACAGTTAACCAATTAGTCAGTCAAAAATGCATGTAGTTAACAGATATTTATTGAGTTTCTACTATGATCAGGTACTGTTTTTGCTGCTGTAGAGAAACAGAAAGTGATGAGACATAAATCCCAACTTCCAAATTCTAATTATATGGTAATTAAAGCATGTAAATACTTAAATTCATTCAACAACAAATATTTAGTAATTGCTTACTGTGTTTACTGGAAATACCAGTATAAATAATCCATGGTGATGCAAAAGTGAATTAGACACTTGTCAATTAATATGTAAATGGTAGTTAATATTTAGTAGTGGTTTCTGCTGTTGAATGGAATGGTGGGGCAATAGAAAAGGTATTACTTTTATTGCACATATTTCTGTGCTGTTTATAATAACGTGTGTGAATTATTTTTTCATTACCATTAATAATGACAATGACCATTATTTGTTCTGTGCTTTCTATGTGTTATTCCTTATAGGCATTACCTCATTTAACTGTCACAACAACTCTTAATGAATGTACTCAAGAATAAGTCCAATGTATAAATGTGGCAACTGAGGCTTAAAGAAGATAATTACCTTGCCAAAGATCATATTAAGGGGCAGAACCACATTTTAACCCAATCCACTTGTCTTCAGTACTCAAATTTTTATCTTCTATTGCAAAAATAAACATGTGGAACAGAGGAAGAAGAGTTTAAGTATGATGCAAATTAAAGATTTTGTGGAAAAAGCTAAAAAGACATGGATTATCTTAAACCCTATCCCTTCACCAATAAATAAACCAACATTGGCACTTAATATTTCTGTTTATTTCCTATCTCAGTGGAAAAGCTTTCTACCAGTTATTCTAGTCTACCATTTCCACATTTCCTCAGTTCACTTCATCAAATTCAAGATTCAGTTATTTTTCTATTCCTTATTCTTTCCTCCTTCTTTCTAGTTAATGTAACAATTTTGTGGCAAGTCCAGGACAATAATCATGATTGTACAAAACCAATCTTACCTATGTCATTTCCCACTCTTTTTTTTTTTCTTACTCTTTTAAATCCTCATAAATGGTGTCCACATGACCACTTCTGATTAATATCGCTTAATTTGAAGCTGGATAAGCCTCAGAAAGTTATTATATCCCCCAAGTAAGAGGGTGGCAGTCCAAATGCAGCTGTCTCCTTCCTGTCATCAATGTCAACATGATGGCTAAAGATTTAGCGGCCATCTTCTTGTCATGTGGGAAGGACTTTGAAGAATTCTTGCTACATTAGAAAAATATATCCCTATATGTTTAATCCATGATAGATATGTTTTCTATTTTTGCATCAAAAAACAATTTTAACTGATGTACCTTTCCTCTCCACCTCCTCAGAATACGTCTCATCAGTTTTCACCTAACTTTACACAATTTTCAATCATCCCCTCTATAGTCCCACCTTCCCAAACCTATAAACATGCTCCACTTTCTTCTATCCAACAAAACAACATACAGCAAACCAAAAAACACACAGGTACAAGTTTTATATATATGTGTGTGTGTATATATATATATACACACACATACGTACACACATACACTCACTTCTCTTCTCTGAGTATTACTTAAAAGTTTAAAGCAGAATTTTGCATTTGCTGCAGTTTGACAATGTACAGAGAGATGGGTTCATTGTCTTAATATTGTCTTAACTGCATCTTTATGTCTTTTTTCTTTCTTTTCTTTTGAACTGGACATAGGCTTATCCAAATTTCTATGCCCTCACCCCGTAGTTTAAAACTCTTGTTCCAAAATAACAGACTAATCATTTTAGGAGAAAAGAACATAAAATCTCTCTCTTTTTATTATTAAAAAGTTATTAGGAATACCTGCAACCTCCATATTTTCAAATGCATATACAGAGTTAACTACATATCTCCTTTTAAGAACATTTATAAAAACTGTGGCATAGTGAACACAAAAGGAAGTTTGAAATTCTTCTTATTTGAATTCCATTGTCAAATCTCCTTTCTAAAATCTATCTCGTTGACATTCTTTCAACACATTTTAAAATTATACAACAATGCTTAGGTGATTGGTAAGGCATTTTCAGAATGCCACTGGTAAATCTGAAACATTTTCTCAGATCCAAAATAGAATAACAAGCATGGCTCCCCCCTGTTGAGAAGCTTACTAATTCAAGAATTGTGCAAACTCTCACAGATGCTGATGTTCCCACAGGGAACTGAGTTAGTGCTGCTACCTTTTTACTTGTGGCACCTCACATAATTAAGAAAATTACAGTTATGCTCCTTTCTCTAAGATAGGAACAAAAATGATCCTTGGACTCTATCCAAAGATAAATGGGCAATAAATCTCTCCAAGCTTTTTTTTTTCTCCCCTAGTTAAGAAGAATATGAAAAAAACATACAGGCATTACATTTTTCAGTAGTGGGGAACAGACTAGCAGGAAAAGTTTAATTTAATTTATGCCTGGTGCCCCTTATGCTCTCTCATTTAGAAGGATGTGGTAATGATTATTTGAATATATTCTGTCTAAGATGAACTTTAAGATGTATATCAATGCACTCAAAGAAGGTAGGAGTTTGGAATAAAGGTATAAAGAAATTCCTAAAAGATGTAATGCATTATGTCTATTCATAGTTGCTTCATCTCTAAAAATGGGGAAAAGCAGAGTTCAGGTACTAAGGCTACCTACCATTCCACCTCAGTATAGCCCAGACACAGATGCCACTTCCATTTATTTCCTATCTCGTTCATTGATTTCTTCAGTTTCTTGTGCTGCTCCCTTTCCGAGTTGATATTCATTCTGTTATATCAGAGCAATTATTACAGAGCTTTCTTACTATTCAAGCCAACACTTACTCAATGCCCTTATTTCACATGCTCAACTTTAGTCCATGATGTTTTCATAGACCTGGTTATTTATGCCCTTAAATTCATGTAATTTAAAAAAGATTTAAAGAGATTTACTTCTGACACCCTGAGAAGAACATATGCTATATGTTCACTTCTAATGTCATTCCTTTGTCTGGCTTTTTTCTTCTTTATCCACCAGATAACTCTGAGTTACATCTACAATCTTAACCTCCAGCATTTTGACTGAAGTATCACATCTTTCATTTCACCATATAAAGCCTGCCATGCATTTAGCTATTAACACACATAGGCAGTACACAGTGGCACTCAAGGGAAAAAAAACAACAACAACATAATTTTCCTTACTCAAATTTGTATTTACATTCTCATTCAGAAGATGGGAGAATACTTTCCTTTACAAGTATTAGTATTACTTGTATTTTCTTTACAAAGCTATTCAGTTAAATAATAAGAAATGTAAAACCAGGCAAAAGCATAAAACACAACTGAAATACTCAGAATCAATTAACATTCAGAAGAAAACAAACCATAAGTAGATAATTACCTTACCTCAACTACATGCCAACATGGAAATAAAGTCTGATGGGACTGTTTGTGAGTATCCCATGAAAAACTATGCCATATATATGCAAGCAGTTACTGTTTGGACTAACTCTATAGAAAGCTGTACTTGTTGCTAACCAGGTTGAGTCTACTACAATAAAGGCTAAAAATAAATGCCCAGGGGAGAGAGACAAAACTAGAGCTATTCATTCACTAATGAATGAAAATCTAGAAAAAAGAAGTCAAACACTGCACTGGCAGACTGAAACTGAAGAGTGTAATAGGACATATACAAAAAGTATTCAGAGTCATGTTTAAAGTAGGATGGAGCATTTAGATTAATAACAATAGACACTGTAATTAATAAGAGTAATGGAAAGATGGAAACTTCTTTAATAGTGTCTCCCTCTGTGAAATGGAAAGGGCACATTTACCTTAGAGGAATATAAATTTATGTTAGAAAATGATCTTACAGGAAATTGGCAACACTACCATGTAAAAAAGGGTTTTAGCAAATGGGACTCACATTTACCATAGTACTGCTTATTATCTTTCATATAATGATACTGAATAGACTATGTACAATCTGCAGCACATTTCTCTGGTTCACGGGACTGTTACCCTTCTAGTATTTGTACAAACTTTTTGCCTTATCAGACTCCAATGGAAGCAGCTAATTTGTTTGTGAAGTAATTGGAATTGTTTGACTTGTTTTCATTTTGAATAATGACTCAATTTCAATCTATATCACTGTAATTGCTCTTTTTATGTTGCTACCGTACATGCTTTTATAGGAAATTATTCAATAAATGTTGTGCTGTTTTGTTCCTAAGCCTCTTATAATAGTATGTAAACAACGTGATAAATGTGATATTTATGTATTTTTAAAAACAGCAAATTAAATTCTATTAAAGAACTTCACTTACTAAAGTTGGCAAGAAATTTATCTGAGCTATGCTGAATGCTTTTTCTCCCTTTCTTCAGTTGTACCAGAATCTTGGAACTAACATGGTGAAGACACCAGGGAAAGAGCCCAGGGTTTTGGTTATTCAAAGAATGGCTCTTCCTACAAGATTCATTCTACATGACTCACTAAAATTTGGGAGTCAAACTCAGTAATAAGGACTTAAAAGTTTTTCTAGAGATAATCACTTACAAGATTTTTCCATCTCCCCAGTCTGTTTTTCTTCTACTCTTACCTTATCTCTCTAAGCACCTGAGAAAATTTAAAATAAAGGACTACACAGAGATTTTGTTCAGAGTGGGCCTATCACACGCTGTTAGTTAAATCAACACAAAGTCTGTTCCTTTAACTCTGGAATTAAGGAGTTCGTATCTTAAGGAAAAAAAAAAACCCAACAACTTACAGTAACAGTGAGGATATGCAAGAAATTGTCTTTTCATCCATTTACAACTCATGAATGCATTTATGTAACAACGACAACAAAAAAAAAACAACAAAGCACAAAATAATTTTCTACAATAAAATGCTAACAAAGCACATTGCTGCACATAAAACTATGTGTTCTGGAATAAAAAAATCAACTAATCTATTTCTTATATACACAATAAATTATACAATTGAAATTATACAATTGAACAAGCTCTCCTTTTTCCACATAATTTTATTTTGTTATTTTGCTCTGTTTTACCATTTTTCTACAAAGAGAACAGATCACATAATCAGATAAACACGAATTTAAATACTAGCTGCTCCTCTCATAATCAAAGGACATTGACAATTCACTTTATTTCTTTGATCCTTTATTTCTGCACCCACAAGATATAGATTATAATATCCAGTTTACAGGATTGTTGTAAAGATTTTCAAATGGATATAAACCTTGAAGTTAGAAATGCTCAAAACACTTATCAGCCTCTTTACTCCCCTAACAACCCATGAAGTAAATATATTAATTCCATCCCTAATTTTGTGGTGTATGTGTGTATGGTAAAAATTATTCATGTAACTACCTCAAATCTTTCCGTTTTCACATCTAGGTGAAGTTTTAAGATTCAAGTGATTAGATCTGATGGACTGCCTGAAGAACTATGAACAGAGGTTCATGACACTGTACAGGAGACAGTGATCAAGACCATACCTAAGAAAACGAAAGGCAAAAAGGCAAAATGTTTGTCTAAGGAGGGCTTACAAATAGATGTGAAAAGAAGAGAAGCTAAAGGCAAAGGAGAAAAGGAAATATATATCTATTTGAATGCAGAGATAAGAAAGCCTTCCTCAGTGATCAATGTAAAGAAATAGAGGAAAACAATAGAATGGAAAGACTTGAGATCACCTCAAGAAAAGAGATACCAAGGAAACTTTTCACGCAAAGATGGGCACAATAAAGGACAGAAATGGTATGGACATAACAGAAGCAGAAGATATTAGGAAGAGGTGGCAAGAATACACAGAAAAATATACAAAAAAGATCTTCACGACCCAGATAACCACAATGGTGTGATCACTCACCTAGAGCCAGACATCCTGGAATACGAAGTCAAGTGGTCCTTATGATGCATCACTACGAACAAAGCTAGTGGAGGTGATGGAATTCCAGCTTAGCTATTTCAAATTCCAAAAGACAATGCTATGAAAGTGCTGTACTCAATATGCCAGCAAATCTGGAAAACTCAGCAGTGGACACAGGACTGGAAAAGGTCAGTTTTCATTCCAATCCCAAAGAAAGGCAATGCCAAAGAATGCTCAAACTACTGTACAATTGTACTGATCTCACACACTGGCAAAGTAATGCTGAAAATTCTCCAAGCTAGGTTTCAACATACATGAACCATGAACTTCCAGATGCTAAAGCTGGATTTAGAAAAGGCAGAGGAACCAGAGATCAAATTGCCAACATCCATTGGATCATCGAAAAAGCAAGAGAATTCCAGAAAAACATAGACTTCTGCTTTGTTGATTACAACAAAGCCTTTACTGTGTAGATCACAATAAACTGTAGGAAATTCGTCAAGAGAATGAAATACCAGACCACTTGACCTGTCTTCAGAGAAATCTGTATGCAGGTCATGAAACAACAGATAGAACCAGACATGGAAAAACAGACTGGTTCCAAACCTGGAAAGAAGTACGTCAAGGCTGTATATTGTCACCCTTCTTATTTAACTTATATGCAGAGTACATCATGCAAAATGCAGGGCTGGATGAAGAACAAGCTGGAATCAAGATCACCTGGAGAAATACCAATAACCTCAGATATGTGGATGACACCTCCGTTATGGCAGAAAGTGAAGAAGAACTGAAGAGCTTCTTGATGAAAGTAAAAGAGGAGAGTGATAAAGCTGGCTTAAAACTCAATATTCAAAAAACAAACATAATGGCATCTGGTCCCATTACTTCATGGCAAAAGATGGGGAAACAATGGAAACAGTGACAGACTTCATTTTGGGGGGGCTCCAAAATCACTGAAGATGGTGACTGCAGCCATGAAATTAAAAGACACCTGCTCCTTGGAAGAAAAGCTATGATTAACCTAGACAGCATATTAAAAAGCAGAGACATTACTTTGTCAACAAAGGTCCATTTAGTCAAAGCTATGGTTTTTCCGGTAGTTATGTGTGAATGTGAGAGTTGGACTATAAAGAAAGCTGAGTGCCGAAGAATTGATGCTTTTGAACTGAGGTGTTGGAGAAGATTCTTGAGAGTCCCTTGGATAGCAAGGAGATCAACCCAGTCCATCCAAAAGGAAATCAGTCCTGAATATTCACTGGAAGAACTGATGCTGAAGCTGAAACTCCAATATTTTGGCCACCTGATCTGAAGAACTGACTCCTTGGAAAAAAACCTTGATGCTGGGAAAAACTAAAGGCAAGAGAAGTGGACAACAGACAATGAGACAGTTGGATGGCATCACCAACTCAAAGGACATGAGTTTGGGTAAATCCCGGGAGTTGGTGATGGACAGAGAAGCCTGGCATGCTGCAGTCCATGGGGTCTTAAAGAGTCGGACATGAGTGAGCAACTGAACTGATATGAAAGTTTTAAGTGCTCAGGAAAAACAAAAGTAAGTCATGAGAAAAATTTTATAAAGAAAAAATCATGGTTCTATCTCTGTTTCAGGAAGTTTCAAATAATTGCTTCTAGTACAAATCATAATTTGAAAGACAATAATAATAAAAATTAAGAGTAAGGTGCAGTAATTGATTGCTGCTGCTGCTGCTAAGTCGCTTCAGTCATGTCCGACTCTGTGCAACCCCATAGACGGCAGCCCACCAGGCTCTCCCGTCCCTGGGATTCTCCAGGCAAGAATACTGGAGTGGGCTGCCATTTCCTTCTTCAGTGCATGAAAGGGAAAAGTGAAAGTGAAGTCGCACAGTCATGTCCGACTCTTAGCAACCTCGTGGACTGTAGCCTACCAGGCTCCTCCGTCCATGGGATTTTCCAGGCAAGAGTACTGGAGTGGGGTGCCATTTCCTTCTCCAAGTAATTGATTAAGTAAATGATAATATTAATTCTATTTGCAATATTGACAAGATAAATGAGCAATTAAAATCAACATGATGGTGACAGTGGACTGCTGTCTTAACTTTCCTGATCATCCTACTGCCAATAATGACTGCTTGAAGCAAAGCTGTATGTCAAAATATTTCGTGAAATCAAGATAATATTTTGAAAAATAAAAAGGAGAAAATGGATAACTAAATAAGCTTAATTAATGTTTCAAATGATAGGAATGATAATTCAGTTCAGTTCAGTCACTCAGTTGTGTCTGACTCTTTGCGACCCCGTGAATCGCAGCAAGCCAGGCCTCCCTGTCCATCAGCAACTCCGAGTCTACCCAAACCCAAGTTCATCGAGTCGGTGATGCCATCCAGCCATTTCATCCTCTGTCATCCCCTTCTCCTCCTGCCCCCAATCCTTCCCAGCATCAGGGTCTTTTGCAATGAGTCAACTCTTCACATGAGGTGGCCAAAGTATTGGAGTTTCAGCTTCAACATCAGTCCTTCCAATGAACACCAGGACTGATCTTCTTTAGGGTGGACTGGTTGGATCTTCATGCAGTCCACGGGACTCTCAAGAGTCTTCTCCAACACCACAGTTCAAAAGCATCAATTCTTTGGCGCTCAGCTTTCTTCACCATCCAACTCTCACATCCATACATGACTACTGGAAAAACCATAGCCTTGATTATATGGACCATTGTTGGCAAAGTAATGTCTCTGCTTTTAAATATGCTGTCTATGTTGGTCATAACCTTCTTTCCAAGGAGTAAGCGTCTTTTAATTTCATGGCTGCAATCATCATCTGCAGTGATTTTGGAGCCCAAAAAAATAAAGTCTGACACTGTTTCCCCATCTATTTCCCATGAAGTGAAGGGACCAGATGCTATGATCTTAGTTTTCTGAATGTTGAGCTTTTAAGCCAACATTTTCACTCTCCTCCTTCACCTTCATCAAGAGGCTCTTTAGTTCTTCTTCACTTTCTGCCATAAGGGTGGTGTCATCTGCATATCTGAGGTTATTGATATTTCTCCTGGCAATCTTGATTCCAGCTTGTGTTACTTCCAGCCCAGCGTTTCTCCCAGCCCAGCGTTTCTCATGATGTACTCTGCATATAAGTTAAATAAGCAGGGTGACAATATACAGCCTTGATGTATTCCTTTTCCTATTTGGAACCAGTCTGTTGTTCCACGTCCAGTTCTAACTGTTGCTTCCTGACGTGCATACAGGTTTCTCAAGAGACAGGTCAATGGTCTGGTATTCCCATCTCTTTCCGAATTTTCCACAGATTATTGTGATCCACACAGTCAAAGGCTTTGGCATAGTCAATAAAGAAGAAATAGATATTTTTCTGGAACTCTCTTGCTTTTTCGATGATCCAGCGGATGTTGGCAATTTGATCTCTGGTTCCTCTGCCTTTTCTAAAACCAGCTTGAACATCTGGAAGTTCACGGTTCACATATTGCTGAAGCCTGGCTTGGAGAATTTCGAGCACTACTTTACTAGCGTGTGAGATGAGTGCAGTGTGCAGTAGTTTGAGCATTCTTTGGCATTGTCCTTCTTTGGGATTGGAATGAAAACTGACCTTTACCAGTCCTGTGGCCACTGCTGAGCTTTCCAAATTTGCTGGCACATTGAGTGTAGCAGCTTCACAGCATCATCTTTTAGGATTTGAAATAGCTCAACTGGAATTCCATCACCTCCACTAGCTTTGTTCATAGTGATGCTTCCCAAGGCCCACTTGACTTCACATTCCAGGATGTCTGCCTCTAGGTGAGTGATCACACCATTGTGATTATCTGGGTCATGAAGATCTTTTTTGTACAGTTCTTCTGTGTATTCTTGCCACCTCTTCTTAATATCTTCTGCTTCTGTTAGGTCCATACCATTTCTGTCCTTTATAGAGCCCATCTTTGCATGAAAAGTTCCCTTGGTATCTCTAATTTTCTTGAAGAGTCTGAAATGCAGTACTTGGATGCAATCTCAAAAATGACAGAATGATCTCTGTTCGTTTCCAAGGCAACCATTCAATATCACGGTAATCGAAGTCTAGGCCCCAACCCGTAACACTGAAGAAGCTGAAGTTGAATGGTTCCATGAAGATCTACAAGACCTTTTAGAACTAACACCCAAAAGAGTTGTCCTTTTCATTATAGGGGACTGGAATGCAAAAACAGGAAGTCGGGAAACACCTGGCATAACAGGCAAATTTGGCCTTGGAGTACAGAATGAAGCAGGGCAAAGGTTAATAGAGTTTTGCCAAGAGAATGCACTGCTCATAGCAAACACCCTCTTCCAACAACACAAGAGAAGACTCTACACATGGACATCACCAGATGGTCAACACCAAAATCAGATTGACTATATTCTTTGCAGCCAAAGGTGGAGAAGCTCTATACAGTTAGCAAAAACAAGACCGGGAGCAGACTGTAGCTCAGATCATGAACTCCTTATTGCCAAATTCAGACTTAAATTGAAGAAAGTAGGGAAAACCACTAGACCATTCAGGTATGACCTAGATCAAATCCCTTATGATTATACAGTGGAAGTGACAAATAGATTTAAGGGACTAGATCTGATAGACAGAGTGCCTGATGAACTATGGAAAGAAGTTTGTGACATTGTACAGGAGACAGGGATCAAGAAAATCCCCATGGAAAAGAAATGCAAAAAAGCAAAATGGCTGTCTGAGAAGACCTTACAAATAGCTGTGAAAAGAAGAGAAGCGAAAAGCAAAGGTGAAAAGGAAAGATATTCCCATCTGAATGCAGAGTTCCAAAGAATAGCAAGGAGAGATAAGAAAGCCTTCCTCAGAGATCAATGCAAAGAAATAAAGGAAAACAACAGAATGGGAAAGACTAGAGATCTCAAGGAATTATATAATACCTATGACAATTAGAAATGAGTGAAGAAATTACATTATTATAGAAATCTCTTTAAAAATAACCTAATCAAAGGCCTCTTCTTCTGGTAATAATGCTTTAAAAATGACTACATTCATTTAATTAAAACATCTCTTGTATAGTCAATGACCATCTTCCAGCATAATACAGAATAAGATTTCTATTTTACAGAACATAATTTATTGGAAAGCTTGTTTGGGTTTAAGTGCATTGTTTGCTCCCCAAGACTGATTTTTTTAATAGTAGTGACAGTTCTGATCTCCGGTGGCCTCGGCCTGCTTGGGGTGGGGCTTAGTGTTCAGGCCAGAAATTAAGGCTGGGTTCAGAGTGGTTGAAAGCACCAAATCCTAGCCAGTATACCAATGGTCAGTGACAGGGCCCTGGCCCTTTTGCTTTGTGGAAAAGAATTTCCAGAAAAACAGAAAGTAGTGAAGCAAGTGAAGTATTTATTAAAAGGAAAAGAATACAGTGCGTGTGGATAAACACGCAGGCAGAGTCACAGGGAGAGTACCTTAATTGTTGAGTTGCATCTTCATGGCAGTTTGAAATACTCATATGGGAATTTCTTTTGGGTTTCCTTTGGCCAATCATTTTGATTTGCCTCATTTATAGTCCATATTTGGTATATCTCAGGATCCTTCCATCTGTGCCCACACATTCTTAGCCAAGATGGATCCTTTGGGTAGAACATCCCTAGACATTGCCCCCAACATTGGGTTGCAAGGAGCTTTTCTGCACATGTATGGTAGGAGAGGTCTCCAGACCCTGGGAACTAGAAATATGTGGTATGGGCAGGGCTGAGCCTCCTCCCTTAATTGTCCTGCTATTCTCTACTTGCAGTTTCAGTCAATAGGGAATGAATCTCCAATTGTTTTACCCTGAAGGGGCTCATCTGCTTTCTGCCTCAGTTCCACAACAATGTAAATGTCCTTGATGCCACTGAATTGTTCAAGAAAAAACATTCAAAATGATACCTTTTATACTATGGACATTTTGCCACAATAAAAAATTCAGAAGATAGGAAGCTACATTTCATTGACAGAACAGGATATTTTCTAACAGATTAAAAAAATAATGATTAACTTCTTGTAAAAGAAAACATTCCTTAAATGTGAGTCTTCTTTTTTATCTCTTTATCATTAAATTTTTCCTTTAGATTTCCTGTATTTTTCCATTCCAATCACAAATGAAGACAATGCCAAAGAATGTTCAAGCTACCACACAATTGTACTCATCTCACACGCTAGCAAAGTAATGCTGAAAATTCTCCAAGATAGGTTTCAACAGTATGTGAACTGAGAACTTCCAGATGTTCAAGTTGGATTTAGAAAAGGCAGAGGAGTCAGAGATCAAATTGCCAACATCTGCTGGACCTTAGAAAAGAGCAAGAGAATTCCAGAAGAATATATATTTCTGCTTCATTGACTACGCTAAAGCCTATGACTGTGTGTATACACAACAATCTGTGCAACATTGTTAAAGACATGGGAACACCAGACTATCTTACGTGCCTCCTGAGATATCTGTATGCAGGTCAAGAGGCAACAGTTAGAACCAGACATGGAACAACAGACTAGTTCAAGATAGGGAAAAGACAATGTCAAGGCTGTATATTGTCACCCTGCTTATTTAACTTATATGCAGAGTACCTCATGTGAAATACCGGGCTGGATGAAGCACAAGCTGGAATCAAGACTGCCAGGAGAAATACCAATAAACTCAGATATGCAGATGACACCACCCTTACTGGCAGAAAGTGAAGAAGAACTAAAGAGCCTCTTGGTGAAAGTGAAAGAAGAGAGTGAAATAGCTGGTTTAAAACTCCGCATTCAAAACATGAAGATCATGGCATTGGTCCCATCACTTCATGGCAAATAGATGGGAAAATGATAGATACAGTGACAGGTTTTATTTTCTTGGGCACCAAAATCACTACAGATGGTGACTGCAGCCATGAAATTAAAAGATGCTTACTCCTTGGAAGAAATGTTACGACAAAACTAAACAGCATATTAAAAAACAGAGACATTACTTTGCTGACAAAGGTCCACATAGTCAAAGTTATGGTTTTTCCAGTAGTCATGTGTGGATGTGAGAGTTGGACTATAAAGAAAGCTGAGCACCAAAGAATTGATGCTTTTGAACTGTGGTGTTGGAGAAGACTCTTGACAGGCCCTTGGACTGCAAGGAGATTCAACCAGTCCTAAAGTAAATCAACCCTGAATATCCACTGAAAGGACTGATGCTGAAGCTGAAACTCCAATACTTTGGCCACCTGATGGGAAGAACTGACTCTTTGGAAAAGATCCTGATGCTGGAAAAGAATGAAGGCAGGAGGAGAAGGGTATGACAGATGATGAGATGGTTAGATGGCATCACCAACTCGATGGACATAAGTTTGAGCAAGCTCCAAGAGTTGGTGATAGACAGGGAATCCTGGCATGCTACAGTCCATGGGGTGGCAGAGTCGGACATGACTGAGCCACTGAACTGTACTGAACTGATTTTCCCATATTCCTTTAAAATGTTAAACCCATTATAGATGTCATAGCAGAGAACAACAGAAGAAAAAGATATAGCCTATAAAGTAAAATACAACTGCCACAAAACAACCTAACAAATTTAAAAGAAAAAAAACTGAAATCATACAGGACTCTCTCCTCTAACCATAATGGAAGCAAATTAGAAGTTCTTAAGGAGAACACAACCCACTCCAGTGTTCTTGTCTGGAGAATCCCAGGGACAGCAGAGCCTGGTGGGCTGGTGTGTCTGGGCTTGCACAGAGTCGGACATGACTGAAGTGACTTAGCAGCAAGGAGAAGACAAAATGAAACTCTCCAAACATAGGGAATTAGACAATACTTTTCTAAGTAATCTTTAAGTACAAAATGCAGGATCAAATGGAAATAATAAACTACATTGACTTGAAAGGAAATTAAGCTATATAAAAATATATGAAAAACACAACTAAATTGGGGGCTGAGGGGCAAACTTATACCATTAATTATTAATAATACAAAATAGGAAAGTTCTCAAAGAAAAAAACTAAATCTTTACCTCAATAAAATAGAAAAATAAGACTTAAACCAATTTAAATCAAGAAAACTGGAAGGAAATAATAAAGAGTAGAAACAAATACAATAGAAAAAAGATAGGAGTATATAAAATCAGTGGAAAATATTTGGCCTTTAAAAAATTAATAAAATTGATAAATCTGTAGCAAAGTTGAAAAAGTTATATAAAAGAAGACAAGAATCATCATTATTTGCAATGAGAGAGGGGCTACCACTGCAGATCTTGTAGCCAATTTAAGTATGTATCAGTCAGTTCAGTCGCTCAGGCGTGTCTGACTCTTTGCAACCCCATGATTGCAGCATGCCAGGCCTCTCTGTCCATCACCAACTCCCTGAGTTTACCCAAACTCATGTCCATTGAGTCGGTGATGCCATCCAGCCATCTCATCCTCTGCCGTCCCCTTCTCCTCCTGCCCCCAATCCTACCCAGCATGAGGGTCTTTTCCAATGAGTCAACTCTTCACGTGAGGTAACCAAAGTATTGGACTTTCAGCTTCAACATCAGTCCTTCCAATGAACACCCAGGACTGATCTCTTTTAGGATAGACTGGTTGGATCTCCTGGCAGTCCAAGGGAATCTCAAGAGTCTTCTCCAACACCAAAGTTCAAAAGCATCAGTTCTTCGGCGCTCAGCTTTCTTCACCATCCAACTCTCACGTCCACACATGACTACTGGAAAAACCACAGCCTTGACTAGACGGACCTTTGTTGGCAAAGTAACGTCTCTGCTTTTTAATACGATATCTAGGTTGGCCATAACTTTCCTTCCAAGGAGTAAGTGTCTTGTAATTTCATGGCTGCAATCACCATCAGCAGTGATTTTGGAGCTCCAAAAAATAAAGTCTGACATTGTTTCCACTGTTTCCCCATCTATTTCCCATGAAGTGATAGGACCAGATGCCATGATCTTAGTTTTCTGAACGTTGAGCTTTAAGCCAACGTTTTCACTCTCCTCTTTCACTTTCAGCAAGAGGCATTTTAGTTCCTCTTCACTTTCTGCCGTAAGGGTGGTGTCATCTGCATATCTGAGGTAACTGATATTTCTCCTGGCAATCTTGATTCCAGCCTGTGCTTCTTCCAGCCCAGCGTTTCTCATGATGTACTCTGCATTCAAGTTAAATAAGCAGGGTGACAATATACAGCCTTGACGTGTTCCTTTTCCTATTTGGAACCAGTCTGTTGTTCCATGTCCAGTTCTAACTGTTGCTTCCTGACCTGCATACAGGTTTCTCAAGAGGCAGGTCAGGTGGTCTGGCATTCCCAAGTACATATAGAATATTGTAAATAACTATACACTCAAAGTCAACAACTTAGAAGAATCAATCAGTTCCTCAAAGACTACAAACACCCAAAACTTAACAAAGATGAAACAGAAAACCAGGATAGTTTCTATAACCATCAAAAAAACTGAATTTGCAATTTAAAAGCTCTTAGGGAAAAATTCCCAGGTCCAGATGATTTTACTACAGAATTCCACTAAATTTTCAAAGAACGATTAATATCAACTTTACAAAATGTCACTCAGAAAAGAAAAGAAGAGCAAACACAACTCATTTTATGAGGTTTGCATTACTCTTCTAACAAAACCAGGAAAAAGTGCAAATAAAGAAAACTACAGAATAGTATCTCTCATGAACTTACATATACCACTCCTCCAGAAATATTATCAAAGATAATCTAGCAATGTATAAAAAGACTAAGTGAGGTTTATCTTTTAGGTACGCAAGTCTGCTTCAATATTTAAAAATCAATCAATCCCCATATTAATAGTCTGATAAAGCAAAACCATATGACCATAATAATTGATGCAGAAAAAGTATTCAACAAAACCTAACATAAAACCTCAGCAAACGAGGAACAAAAGACAATGTTCTAAACTTGATTAAAAAAAAAAAACTACACAAAACTTATTGCTAACATAATATTTAATGATCAAAGAATGATTATGTTCCCCATAAGACTAGTGACATGGAAAATACGTCTGTCTTGTTTAACAGAGTACCAGAAATTCCAGACACTACTGGTGTAAGAGAAATAAGGCAAAAGAAATAAATAAAAAGGCAAGCACTCTGAAAAGACAGAAATGAAACTGTCCCTGCTTTGCATGGCATGACTGTCTGTGGGCTTTCCAGGTGGTGCTAGTGGTAAAGAATTTGCCTGCCAATGCAGAAGACATAAGAGATGTGGGCTCAATCATGGGTTGGGAAGATCCCCTGGAGTAGCAAATGGCAACCCACTCCATTATTCTTGTATGGAGAATCCCATGGACAGAGAAGCCTGGTGGGCTATAGTCCATAGTGTCGCAAAGAGTGGGACACAACTGAAGTGACTTAGTACACAGCATAGCACATAATTGTTTCCATCTAACATCCCAAAGAATATACAAAAAATAAAAGTCCTAGAACAAAAATGTAAGTTTAGCGATGCTTTAGGATACAAGATCAACATACACAACTTTGTCACTCATATATTGCTGGCAGGAATGTAAAATGATACAACCACTATGAAAATATGTATTTTCTTATAAAATATGCATCAACCCTACTCCCCAGAAATTGCACTCTTAAACCTTTACCTTAGAAAAATTAAAATAATCTATTATATCTATACAAAAACTTGCACATAAATGTTCATACACCTACATTCATAATAACCAACAGATTGGAAATAGCTTGAGTATACTTCAATAGTAAATGGTTAAACACTCTGCAGTACATCCACAACAGGGACTGCTAGTCAACAATAAAAAGGAAAACACTATGCTCCCAACAACTTGAATGAATCTCCAAGGAATTAGTAGAAATTGCCAAGTAAAAACAGGCAATCCCAAAAGGTTACATACTACATATTAGATAATTAAATTTATATCACATTCTTAAAGTAAGAAAACTATAGAAATGGAGAACAGATTAGTAATTGATTGGGGCGAGAGAGAAGGAGAGACAGAGAGGGAAGTGAGTATGACTATTAAAGGACACAGGACCTTTGCAGCTGATGGGAATGTTCTGCACTTTGAACGCAAGGATGTCAACATCAATATCCTGGTTCTGACACTGCACTACAGTTTTCCAATTGGCTATCATTGGGATAACTGAATACGTGATACACGGGATCTCTCTGTATTACTCTTACAAATACATATGGGTCTATATCTCAAACTTAAAAGTTTAATTAGAAAATTAAAATATGTTTCCAGATCTCTAAGATAAAAAGAGTGTTATTTTCAGCTAAGTAAAACAAAATTTCATTTAGCGTAGATCCAAGTAACCAGTACTGTCTCTCCTCTTCATGCTCCAGAGCAAATGATATACTGTCCATCTGAAACAGACTGCCAGGTGTTTTTCCAGCAAAGATGCTTTTATTAAGGATCAGCAGGGAACTGTAATTCAGTATCTGCAATCATGGCAAGCCACATGCAAGTTTCTCATGGCAAGGGAAGGAGAACACTTTTATAGAGAGGAAAAGGAAGTTGGGAGAGCTACAGTCCATGAAGAGAGTCCAAGGCTTTTCATTAGCTGGGTCTTTGCCAGTGTCAACTTTTAAAAACTTGCGCAATATGAACTTTGCGAGTTAAGCTTTAACTAGTGCAAAATGAGGACTTCAGTGCAGGACACAGCACTTCAGATAGCTCTGAGAAACTGCTCCAAAGAGGTGGGAGGAAGGTCAGTTTATATGTGATTTTGGTGAAGGGGGAAATATGCAATCAAGTATGTAGTTTTCCAGGTTTCTGCTAGTCTTGTCAAGTTTTCTACATGGAGCAATGGTCACGAGCAATATTTATCACCATGAAGGATTTTAGTGCTTTTCTAGACATGAGGAGGTACAAGAATCAGGCTCATGAAATCAGTTCCTGATAATATCTATCTGAAGACCTGTCCTACCAGTCCCTCCCCAACCAGCACACAGTGCCAAACAGAAATGTCTATTAAATACTTCTACCAAAAGTCATATGCAAATTGTTAAAAACAATACCAGGTATAGTAGCCCAAATGGAAATACTCCAAATGTTCCTCAATAGTAATAGCATAACTAAATAGTGGTATATTCAAATAATAGAGCACTATACATCAATGAGAATAAACAACTCTTGCCATTCTCAATAGTATAGATTAATTGAACAAACATACTATTGAACTAAAGAAGATAGTCACCAAAAGGTGTTCAAAGTATGATTCCAGTTACATAAAATAGGAAGAGAGGAGAAAGTTATAAACAGTGTTAGCAGTATGGATAGTGCCTATCTAGAGAAGACCAGTGTCTGGGAGCAAGATAAGGACACTTCATAAGGAGTGGCAATGTTCTAGTGCTCAACCGGGATACTAGTTACTAGAGTATATTCACTTTGTGAAAATTCATTCAAAGGTACACATTTCTTTATGTATGTTATATGACAATAGAGGGCTTCCTGATAGTTCAGCTGGTAAAGAATCTGCCTGAAATGCAGGAGACCCTGGTTCAGTTTCTGGGTCAGGAAGTTCTGCTAGAGAAGGAATAGGCTACCCACTCCAGTATTCTTGGACTTCCCTTATAGTTCAGCTGATGACAATAAGAAATGTACTTAAAACTTAAAAAAATGCTAAATTCTTCCCTATAGTTACTAAGTATGCAGCTCATATTCTTTCCATTTTTCTATAAATTTCTGTATGTAGACAAATAAAGGGACTGATAATGGTAGACTGGCAAAAATTCAAATCACTGAGGACAATATCCAAAGAAACAATAATGAAATAGTTTTCAGGAAATATCAAAACAAGAATTGAAACAAAATATTAACACTTTAATGATATCTTTTGAACACCTTCCTTAGTAGAATTTTATTACACCATTAAATAGAACATCACCATGTCAATGTAGATTTATCCCCTTTTATCCACTGAGATGTTCAGCTAGGTGTGTGTACAAAATCAGCTTTTCCTTATTCCATTTTGCTTCTTTTAAGCTCTCCTTTAGGGTATTGCTTTGCTCTTTCCCCCTTGCGTTGTTGAAAAAAAATTGATATAAAATTGTACTCTTACTAAAACTGATCTTATAAGGAAATCTATACTATTAATACTTATTTCATCTGTAAATGCAATGGGTATAGCCTAAGCTCTTTATCCAGGTCATGGGCAAAGATCTTAGACAATGTTTGCCTCAGGATATATTTCCTGCAGTGATCAGTGACTGGAAAAGCACAGCTATGGACTACAAGGCAGTCCTTTTGGCTATAATCCTTTCCACATGACATTCACATAAGAAATCTTCATTTTTCAGAGGCAGCAACTATTTGCCCAAACTAGTGTAGTTTAGGGTTCTCTCTTACAGGTTCACTTTGCCCTTGTTGTTTGTGATCAAAAAACCTCTTGCTTTCAGAGGGCCTCAGGCAAGGTGGGTCTGACAGCCACTGTTGTTTTCCTAACAGTACTCAACTCCTCTCCTCCTTTTGAAGCTATAACTCATTGTGCCCAGGGAGTACAGTATTTTTATCTGCCCTCGCTTTCTGACTCTCTTCTATTTGGCCGAGCTACACAGCTGGTGGCATGTCACATTAGGTGTCCGAAGAGTATTAGTATTATTTTGAGCCATTTCCATCCTTTAGAGGCAGGCTTAACTGAGATTCACTGTGAAATGTTATAGGAGCAGACTGGTGCTAAGAAGATAATACTGTACTGTGTAGCTGCCTTCTTCATTGTGTGTTAGACATTTGGAATATTTAACTTCTGCTGCAAAAGAGACTTCTAGGAAAGAAACCATCATTTCATAGGAATTTAACTCATACAACCATCATCTCCAATGTGTGTGAAAGAAGAAACTCTGAAATGGCCTAGTGTCAGAGAACAACGAGGCCATGCATACTTAAACACCAATGAAAAGGAAGTCCCTTTTGCTTTCTCAGCTACAGTCAAATCCATGCGTGATGAGACAGTCTGGTTCCAAAGAAAATATGGTGTTTGAGCCTTATTGAGCACTTAAAATGCACAAAGCACTACTTTTAAAACTCTGTCTGCATTGCCTCCATTAACCCTGTGATAAAACTGTGAATTATAATATCTATCCTAAAGATCTATCTATCCTAGGGATTTGAAAACTGAAGCACAAAGTTTAGTCACATGCCTCAAAACATTCCAAACATACAACGTGTTGTCTGAGGAACTAGGATTCCTGCGTTGGCTCTAAAATCTGAGTGCTTGGGTTGAAGGTGCCTCTGGATGATGGAGGACACGTGAAGCTTAGCAAAGTCCACTGGAGTCAAGTGGGCCCCTAATTCAGTATGACCAGTGTCCTTATAAGGAAGACAGACATGTGAGAACAGATGCTCCTGTTCTCCTGTGCTCCTGAAATCCTAATGAGATGCTAGGAAAACCCTCCCTCTCTGTTCTTTTTCTCAGGCTGCCACAAGAAACACATCACAAACTAGAGGTTCAGTAACTTGCCCAAGAGCCCAGCATCAGTCTGCAAAGCCTGGATGAAAACCCAGGTGGTCTAAATCCAAAGCCTTATGTAACAGTTTCCTGTAACTGCTGTAACAAATTATCACAGGTTGGGTGGCTTAAAACCATAGTTTTGAAAGCTGGAAGTTTGAAGTCAAGACGTCAGCAGAGCCATGACACCAGAAACCTGTAGGGACCTCCTTGCTTGCCTCTTCCTAGCTTCTGCTGGCTTTCCATCGATCTTTGACAACCCTTTGCTTGCAGTAGTGTAAGTCCAATCTTTATCTTTGTAATCACAGGGCTTTCTCTCTGTGTACATCTGTTCTCACATGACTGTCTTCTTTATAAGGACACTGGTCATACTGAATTAGGGGCCCACTTTACTCCAGTGGACCTCATCTAAATTTAACTAGTTTCATCTGCAAAAAACCTATGTCTAAATAAGATCACATTCTGAGGTATTGGGGGTGAGCATAAATCTTTTGAGGGGACAGGGTATACAGTTCAACATCAAAGTCCTCTCCTTTATGCTCTCTTAGCCCTGAATTTTAAAATCTTTTAAGGTATATCACTTTCTACCTTATTACCACGTATCTATTCACATGTATTTATTAGAGTATGGGATACCAGCAGGGTTACTACTACATCTTACATTTTGTTACCCTTTGCCTATCTTTTCGGTAGTCTATCGTAGGAACTTGAGCAAGCAGTACATTTTTGAATGAGCAGATGTATGTAATTTGATGTATGACTGTATTAGGTATATATTGCAGCATAACAAATTACTTCCAAACTTAGCAACTTAAGATAACACATTTACTGTTTCAGTTTCTCTGGATAAGGAATCCAAATGAGCTCAAATTAGGTTACATCATTCTTTCAATATGACTTTATTTTGCACTTACTATGGTAACTAACTATAAATATAAGCCTCAATAAATTGATTAGGATTTAAAGAGAGCTAAAATAGTGATTTATATGGTGGAAGTGTAAAGAGCACTCTATAGTCTCAAGTTTATATAGATGCCATTTAGTCAGCAATTCTTATCAGAAAAGCATTACACAAGGCACTGTGGGAACGCCAAATAAATAAAGCATTGTTCTTATAGGCTTTAAAATTCTCACAGCAAAAAAGCAGCATCTAAAAAGTAGAGAGAAAACTAAAATAACAAACAACAAATAAATGTTATATTGAATGTACCAAGATCATGTACGAACTTTTCTAGCTTAGTTGGTCCAATAGGTCTTCTATTCAAGAAAATAGTTTTTAACTGTAGAAGACAAAATATTTAAATTCCTGAACAACAAAGACTCTTGAATAGCTATTACTACCTGGTCAAGTCTAAATGCTTGTGTCATTTCAATTGTTATTTCAGATTAGTGTTACATTGTAGATGCTTTATAATAAGGAAAACTGAAATTCTTATTTATTTATACAGGATATCATACACCATTCTCTGTATCTGCATACATTTATATTCTTACTGAAAGCTGCTTAAATAAACAGCTTTATATTGACAAACAGAAGGAAAACTTTATATTCCTGACACTTTTACCCTTCTCTAACCTTAACCCTTTCCATTATGCCTCCTTACTTTTACAATTTGGGGAGTAGAATTATGCAAACAAGTTCTAGATTTCCCAGTGTGTGGTTATTCCACATATTATTTGAACACCCAGATATCATACTTAAGAGGAGACAGGATGGATGAAACCACATCCTTCACATATCACATAGCCTACTGAATAAATTAGGTAAACAATAAAAAAAAAAACCCAACATTAATAACAAAAAACAATGAGAAAGAAGGACAGTGAATGAGCAAAATAATGGCCAAAAGTGATGGGCCCAGTAAAGACAAC
Organism: Giraffa tippelskirchi; assembly: GCF_054371585.1. Lineage (NCBI taxonomy): Eukaryota > Metazoa > Chordata > Mammalia > Artiodactyla > Giraffidae > Giraffa > Giraffa tippelskirchi. The sequence continues at coordinate 59,372,450 of NC_137275.1, read as the reverse complement.
CAAGTGGTGCCACAGAGGTAAGGAACTGGACACGGAATTGGGGTGGAGGTGGATAATACTTCAGAACCATCAACCATTTAGTCTGAAACATGAAGACTAAGAAAAGGACAGTCATGTCAAGACAAGGGGGGAACAGATGCCCTACTAAGAAGAAGGTGCATGAAGGTCTCAAATATCCTTAGACTTTGAGTCTAAAGACACAGAGTTTGTAAGTTGAGGAACTCAATGGCATCAATAGAATGTGTTTATGAAGAATAGGGATAAATGACTTTACCACCTACACAGGAATTCCAGTTAAATGTTACTAGATACCATCCAAGGAGATTTTCCTCCTAGTGAAAATCCAGTGAGATTTTTCTCCTAGTGTTATGTCTAGGGGAGGAAACATTGTATCATAAAAATCATGCAGTGGACAGCCTAAACAAGATGCTGAAGAAAGCTCATAACTTTTTCAGTTATGAAAAAGTTATCATTCTTTTGATCCAATGATCATGAATGTCATTCATTTGACAATGCTGTTAGGTAATAGTTAATGTTTATTGAGCTGCTATTCTGTTGAAGATACCAATCTAAGAATATTATAAGTGCTCTTAATTCTTAAGATTTATCCTATGAAGTAAATACTATTGCGATCCCTAGTTTATAAATGAGAAATCTGAGGTGTAGATAGGTCAAAAAACTTATCTAGTGTCACATAATGTCACTATAAACTGTAGTGATGAGTACTGTTTGAAATCATTATAAGCACTGTTGGTAATATGCTTTGCAAAATAGAATATGGATACACACAGAGGCCAATACAGTAAGATTCCTAATATGTAGATGCTCATATTTATGACTTGTACTGAGTTGAACTAAAACATAAACATCACATGGAAATATGATTAGAATATACAAAAAGAAAACAGAATTGAGGAAAAAAAAGTAATTGCATAAGGCTTGTTGACACAGAATAGGAATCTGTAACATTTGAGTTTGGGTAGTCCTACATTTTCTTTCCCTGACCCTGACTTCATGTTTTCTTGTTTATTGTAAGATAAATGTATGGAAAAATTATAAGTTTGCCAAGTTCTCTCATATTAAAAAGCAAAAATGAACAAAACAATTCTAAATAGACTGTCCAAGATCTATAAGGAAGATATAGCTAATGAAACAGTAATGTATGGAAAATTTGACTTTCATTATTTATCCCTGTAAAGTGAGAAAAAAATAAAAGCCAGGGCTAAAAAATTTGTTGACTAATATTCTAATAATAGATCCCTCTTATTTATCTGTTTTATATATAGTAGCATGTATATGTTAATCCCAGCCTCCTAATTTATCACTGAGCCACAAGGGAAGCCCAAGAATACTGGAGTGGGTAGCCTATCCCTTCTCCAGGGGGGGTCTTCCCAACCTAGGAAATGAATCAGGGTCTCCTGCATTGTAGGTGGATTCTTTACCAACTGAGCTATGAGGAAAGCCCACAGACACTAACACAACATTGTAAATCAACTATACTCCAAACAAAATTTTTTTTAAATATACTCTAATAACAGAATAACTCAGTCAATTGTAAATTATTAATGATCTCTAAAGAAAATTACTACTTTGGTATCATGTTACCAAGTATTATTTATATAGTTACTTAAATAATAAACTCAAAGAAAGAAGATAACATTTTAATGTTTTATAATAAACTCATATTCTGTTCCATTGACTTACATATATATATATTTTAAAAACATATACATATGCACATATCTATTCACACAGATATACACACATATGTCCATACAATATGGATAATTTTACCTTAGATTTTCAATGAAAACATTAAAAAATATGGATTCTATAAATGAAAATGCATTTAGAATCATAATATTAACAAGTGTGTAGATACATAATTTACTATTTTTAAAAATAACAAAAATGCTCCCAAAGTGAAATAATTTCCACTAGGTGACTTTAGAAAAAAAACATTAAAAAGATAAGAGTTTAATTATGAAAGTGGATATTTGAACCACGGGTACATTCAAGCATTTTAGAGATTCTGAAACAGATTTTTGTTGTTGATTTTGATATTTTGTTCCGTGGAAATAAATGAAGACCAACCAAATGAGAAAAGCAAAGGCTATTTATTCAGAGCTTGCTTTAGCAAGGAAGTCAGACACTACCACTTGGGGCGGGGGGTGTTTCATGGGGAAAAAAGGAAGCCTTTAGGTATACCCTGATCAGAGACTCGGTAGGCAGAAGCTGTAGGTCCTCTATGTGTACCTACATAGTGTACACATAGGGCATCCTGTGTGATCGATTTAGGGACACACATTTGACTTTTCCTGGTTTGTCCTAACTCAGAAGTAGGGACAAAAATTAAAGATGTCAGTTATTAATCAAGTCCTGGACATTTGGGGCTAAATGCTATGAAAGTTATCATTTAGTTCCCTGGACTGTTACAAAAGATGTTGTTCGGTCACTAAGTCATGTCTGACTCTCTGTGACCCTATGGACTCCAGCAGCCCAGGCAACTCTGTCCTTCACTGTCTCCCAAAGTTTGCTCAAATTCATGTCCATTGAGTCAGTGATGCCATCCAACCATCTCTTCCTCTGTTGTCCCCTTCTCCTCCTGCCCTCAATCTTTCCCAGCATGAGGGTCTTTTCCAATGATTTGGCTCTTCACATCAGGTGGCCAAAGTATTGGAGCTTCAGCTTCAGCATCAGTCTTTCCAATAAATTTTCAGGACTGATTTCCTTTAGGATTAACTGGTTTGATCTTCTTGCAGTCCAAGAGACTCTCAAGAATCTTCTCCAGTACCACAATCCAAAAGCATCAATTCTTCAGCTCTCAGCTTTCTTTATGGCCCAACTCTCACATCCATACATAACTACTGGAAAAACCATGGTTTTGACTATACAGAACTATGTCAGTGAAGTGATGTATCTGCTTTTTAATACACTGCCTAGGATTGTCATAGCTTTTCTTCCAAGGAGCAAGCGTCTTTTAATTTCATGACTGCAGTCACCATCAGCAGTGATTTTGGTGCCCAAGAAAATAAAATCTGTCACTGTTTCCACTTTTTTCTCCTTTTATATGCCATGATGTGATGGGACTAGATGCCATGATCTTAGTGTTTTTTAATGTTGAATTTCAAGCCAGCTTTTTCACTCTCCTCTTTCACCCGCATCAAGAGGTTCTTTAGTTCCTCAACAAGAGGCTCTTAGTTCTTTAGTTACTAAAGATCACAATCTGATTTCCTAAAAGTCTAACTTATAGCACGCTGATGTCCTGTGCTGTGTAGTATATGGGAAGGTTAACTTCCTAGGCAGGTTTCTGCAGGTTATGGGTCAATGTTCTATTTTTATATATGGTTCTGCCATTTCCTGTTTGTATAATTAGTTTCTCAGCTCCTTAGTTAGTTTTCTCTATCGAATTAAGTTCTCTCCAATTAAAAATGAGAAAAGTATAAAAGGATGCAAATGTTGGTACTTGAAACTTAAAAGTAGCTTTCTGGTGTGTGTGCCTACGTGTGTATACGTGGGTGTAGCTGTCTGTATCTATAACAAATCCTGGTAATGTTGACAAGTTTTCTCTTTTCAGTCTAGAAAATACAACCTTCTTACATATAAATATAGGGAGCTTTTTGGCAATAGAAGAGCTTACATTGGTAGGATAATATTGGACTGTGTTTCTCTTGACAATAGAACAGTTTAGAGCCTTTCTCTTCTTTCTTTTGCCATTTTTCTAAGTTTGCAGATTATAAGAGTACAAAAGGGGAAGCTGCCAAAAAAAAAAAAAAGAAGGAAGCATAATTGGATTTAACTTGCCCACTGAATTGGAAGATATTTTATTCCCAGAGGCTCTCTGAAAAGTTGTAAAATTCCAGGCTTTATGAGTCTTGATTGCTATAATTAACATATGTGAAGTCTTTCAAGTGTCTTCAGAATCAAGTACATCTACTGAAAACTACATTCAAGCAGCATTTAAATAGAAGGAAGACTGCACCATAGCTTAAAGCTCTCCATAAATGCTTGGCTATTATCAAGGTCACAAGTTGATGCATAAAAGTTAACCTGGACCTAATTTTTTCATTAAATGTAGGAACTTAACTGTGGGAGGAGGGGAAGTATATATTCTATTAAAGCTTTTTCATTTCTACTCTCAGGACAGCAGCAAATCTACATATATATGCATATGATGCAAAAATCATTCTCAATAAAAATATGAAAGAGAAAGCATCATTCAAAAAGGATTTGTTATCGCCTTTCCAGTAAATTCAGAATTTGATCTCTAGAGTTATTCATCAATATGTGGACCAGATCTGGGTGCAATTTACCTTATAAGAGCAAACAGATATACTGAGGAGAAGATTATATTGATTTAGGAGTCAAAAGGCCTGAATTCTAATGGTCTTCCTCATACTATCTAGGTAACCTGTTTCCCTATCTCTGAATAAAGTACATTTGAGAATTTTATACATTCTTGAAGACTTCTGGTTATTTATATGCTTAAAGCAATTTTAATCTTACAGACTTTTAATCTTAATATCATCATGAGTTTTTCTACTACCAAAATCATGATTCTGTAGTCTCACCTCTACTCCCTTTTTCTATTTAGCCATGTTGATAAGAACTGAACAAGCAAAGAAAAATAATAACACAAGTTTTCTTCCCAAGAAAGTTAATACTCTAGTTATGAATATCTTATTACTCTACAGTCATCCCTCAGAATCCACTGGAGATTGGTTCCAGAAGCCTCTACCTTGTATAACAAAACCCACAGATGCCCAAGTGTCCTATATAAAATTGCATAGTACAATGAACAGTCAGCAAAGAATCTGCCTGCAATGCAGGAGACTTGGATTCAGTTCCTGGGTCAGGAAGATGCCCTGGAGAAGGAAATGGCAACCCACTCCAGTATTCTTGCCTGGAGAATCCCATGGACAGAGGAGCCTGGTGGGCTACAGTCCATGGGGCTGCAAGAATCGGACACAACTGAGTGACTTTCACTTTCACTTCACTTTTCATGTCAGCAGATTCAACCCACCATGTATGGAAATTTAGATCTACAGTTGACTGAATCCACTGATCCAAAGCCCATAAATCGAGAGGGTTGACTGTATATATATATTTTTTTAAATCTGTTAGGTAGTTAGAATAGGAAGAATGAGTCCAAAATGGCAGTGGCTAAAAGACAAAGAAGGGAAAGGCTGGTGAAAATAGAACAAAGGAAGGTCCGAGGACCAGAGTGAGGACCTCAGGTAAAAAAATCAGCACTCCTGGCTAGCCCAGTTTACATAGGGCAGGCTCAGGAGGAGGAGGAGAAAAAAACATATAAAAACAGGAGCCAAAATTGAGCTGGGAGCCTCTGTTGTCTCTCGTCTTTTGGCTCGACCCATCCTCACGCCTTGAAGATGTATTCTCCTTTGCTTTCTAAATAAAACTGAGCTATAACACTGGTCCATCCATTGCTTCAAATTTGTGCTGTGGCAAGACATAACCAAGGAAATTACACCCTCTCCCGACATATATGGTGCCATCTCTCAGATTTAACTTGGCTGAAATAACCTTGGCTCCGCTGCCATCGTGAGGCAGAGGCCAAACACAGCAGAAGCCCAACTCGGTGAAAGCTCCCAAAGAAAACCCAGCACAGTGGAAGTGACAAGACAAGCGTGCTGGAAACTGGGACAGCATCAACAAACTCAGCAAAAAGCTCGCACGGCTCAGTCTCAGATTCCACGAGACCCTTGGTTGGGATAAGAAGTCCTCACTCCTACGGCTGGAAGGACATATGGCTAACAAAATCTTAATTCCTTTACAATCTCTCGTTTCCTGTTTCCTTGAAACCCCTGCAAACAGGCGAGCAGCAGGAGTATCCCGAAGGCTCCACTATCTGTAGTGCCCTAGTAGCTGTTGCCCAAGCAAGTGGGGGTTCTTATGTCCTTAACCTTCTTTGTGCCAAGGATAGGCCAATGAAAACTGTGAGCACAGGTCAGGTATTTAGCAGATTTTCCGGCAGGTTATAAAAGGGATTCTTTGGCATGTTTTTCCCACTGCTTTTTCCTCCTGCCCTTCAGCTCCTCACTCCACCAATGCTACTGCTTACAAAGTATTGGGCAGGTCATCACCTTTCCATTTTCGAAAGTTGTGCTTGAAACCATTTACCCGTGATTGGGACTCAAACCCACGTGGTAGAGACTGTGCTGTGCTTAGCCACTCAGTTGTATCCAACTGGGACTTGAGGCCGGCCAAAACCCATGGTGCCTGGTTTTAGGACCTAATGAAGCTCAGGAACCAGAGATCAAATTGCCAACATCTGCTGGATCATCAAAAAAGCAAGAGAGTTCCAGAAAAACATCTATTTCTGCTTTATGGACTATGCCAAAGCCTTTGACTGTGTGGATCACAATAAACTGTGGAAAATTCTGAAAGAGATGGGAATACCGGACCACCTGATCTATCTCTTGAGAAACCTGTATGCAGGTCAGGAAGCAACAGTTAGAACTGGACATGGAACAACAGACTGGTTCCAAATAGGAAAAGGAGTACATCAAGGCTGTGTATTGTCACGTTGCTTATTTAACTTATATGTAGAGTACATCATGAGAAACGCTGGGCTGGAAGAAGCACAAGCTGGAATCAAGATTGCCGGGAGAAATATCAATAACCTCAGATATGCAGATGATACCACCCTTATGGCAGAAAGTGAAGAGGAACTAAAAAGCCTCTTGATGAAAGTGAAAGAAGAGAGTAAAAAAGTTGGCTTAAAGCTCAACATTCAGAAAACTAAGATCATGGCATCTGGTCCCATCACTTCATGGGAAATGGATGGGGAAACAGTAGAAACAGTGTCAGACTTTTATGTTTTTGGGCTCCAAAATCACTATTGATGGTGATTACAGCCATGAAATTAAAATACGCTTACTCCTTGGAAGGAAAGTTATGACCAACCTAGATAGCTTATTAAAAAGCAGAGACATTACTTTACATTACAACAAAGGTCCGTCTAGTCAAGGCTATGGTTTTTCCAATAGTCATGTACGGATGTGAGAGTTGGACTGTGAAGAAAGCTGAGCGCCGCAGAATTGATGCTTTTGAACTGTGGTATTGGAAAAGACTCTTGAGAGTCCCTTGGACTGCAAGGAGATCCAACCAGTCTATCCTACAGGAGATCAGTCCTGGGTGTTCATTGGAAGGACTGATGTTGAAGCTGAAACTCCAATACTTTGGCCACTTCACGCGAAGAGTTGGCTCATTGGAAAAGATCCTGATGCTGGGAAGGATTGGGGGCAGGAGGAGAAGGGGACGAGAGAGGATGAGATGGCTGGATGGCATCACTGACTCGATGGACATGAGTTTGGGTAAACTCTGGGAGTTGGTGATGGACAGGGAGGCCTGGCGTGCTGTGATTCATGGGGTCGCAAAGAGTCGGACACGACTGAGCGACTGAACTGAACTGAAGCTCAGGCTCTTGATGTCTCATTGCAAAAATTTCAGTGAGAGACACAGCAATAGGTAAGAGGTGGATTTGTTCAGATTTAGAAAGAAGCACACTCCCAAGGGTGTGGGCCATCACAGAGGGAGAGTGAGGCCATGTAATGCAGTATGGTTAGTTACCCCTGCCCCAGCCCAGCTGGGTGATTTCATATGCTAATGAGTGGGAGGATCATTCCAACAACTGAGGAACCACCCACTCCTTGGTCTTTTGATAGTGCCTTGGAACTGTCCTGGCACTGGGTGTGTCATTTAGCTTGCAGATTGAGGATCAAGTTTTAGTTGAATTTGACTTGTCATCTTGGACCCTTCTGATTTTAACTGGTTTATGTTATGCCCTTGGGCTATGTCATTTTTTTCAAAAGTTGTGCTCTGCCCTCTGCCCTCCTATTTCATGCTTTTCTCTTGAGCCCCTTCAGGGCCCACAATGTTGCCTCTACAATCTTCTGGAAGGACAACCAGAAAATAGCTGGCCTTTGTGAGAGAAATGCTGTATAATATCCAATCTCTCTAGACATTCAGGCCTTCATCTTCCATGTTTCCTACAGCATGTGCAACAGCATCTCTCAGTGAACCCACTAGGGTGGGTGACAGGCACTCAATGCCTGCTAGAAGTCCAACTGTGGGTGGCATCCCTTCAAGGGCAATTGGGCTTCTGGGGATAATGTTTGCCACTTTGGGAGTTAGCCCTGCGAGCCGTTTTGGCCCAAACCACTACCACCCTTCTCCTAAATGTACAAACATACCCCCAGGATCAAATTGATATCTATTGCTTCTTATCAATTTGTTCTTAGGCCATTTACTACAACTAGGACCCTGCCCCCTTGTAGGCAACATCCCTCCACACTGCTTATTATTAAAATAATTTTAATGCCCCTAACAGGACCAGATAACCCACTCCTTTGTCATTACTTCTTTTATTACCTGAAGTGGGTCTATGACAATGAAATGTTTACCACTGGAAATACCCTAAACTGCTCTTATGGAGGACTAGGGGAGGAAATCAATGACTTACATTCTGTTGGAGCAATAAGAGGATCAGGCTTATGGCTGTTTTGTCAGGTTCCCAGTTTCAGGGCACAGACTTGGATTACTTTACATCATGGTATCTATTTTCATCCTCAGTGGACAAACTAGCAATGAGTTAAGATTACAACACCTTAATCCAACACAGCACTAGTCACACTGGAGAGCTTGGGGATACCCAACTCCAGCCTGGGGATCCCAGGAGGTCGACCTGCCTGGGGATCTGGTTCCTGGGAGGTTGTCATGCCTCAGCCTGCTCAGGGATCCACTAGTCCAGGGGTCCCAGGAGGTCAACATGCCTCGACCTGCCCAAGGACCCAATTCTTGGGAGGCCGACCTGCCTTGATCTGCCCGGGGATTAGGTCTCCAGGAGGCTGTCACATCTCAACCTGCCTGGGGATCTGCACCCTGACCTGGGGATGCCCAGCTCTCAGGTTGCAACAGTACTGGGTAGGATAGGCTTCAGAAAGACTCACCCCTAAGAAAGTCCACCCATGGAAATAGAAGGAAGCCTATTACTTGTGGGACTGTGCCTGGTCTCAGCAATAACTCAGAAGTCCAACGAGAACCCCATTGCCTTTCTGGAAATTCTAAAAGAGGCCCTCCAGAAGTGTGATTTTAAAGGACAAATTCCTGTCCCAATGCCCATTAGACATCAGGATAAAGTTACAACAGCTACAGCAGCAGGACTCTGCCACCTCTTTAGATGAGATGGTCCAGACAGCCACCAATACCTTTAATAACAGAGAACAGAAGATGGAGGCCAAGGCCCAGGAGAGGGAGAAAAGGAAAGAGACAAGGCATGCCCAGATGCTGGCCGCCCTCCAGGGAAGCCCTATGGCAATCCCCAAGTCTTTGAAGGACAAGGCATGATGCAAATGCCTAATCTGTAGATAGGCAGGACATTGGGCCAAAGAGTATCCAAACTGTGACAAGTCTCCTAAAATGGCTTGCTACAAATGCCATCAATTTGGACATTGGGTGGCACTTTGCCCTTGGGACCCAAGAGCCTCAAGGTCAAGCGCCAAGCCTTCCCTCATGATGGTTCAACAGGACTGAAGCAGCCCACTCCAGTCAGTCCGCCTGTTACAGATAACCATCACTGGGCTGGAGCCAAGAGTGCAACTGGATGTGGCAGGTAGGTCCAAGAATTTCTTGGTTGACACAGGGGTTACCTACTCTGTCCTGACCTCCTACTCCAGAGCCTTCTCCTCCCAAACTTATACCATTTTGGGTGCTATAGGAAAAACAATTACAAAAGGTTCACCCAAGCACTTCTTTGTTATTGGGATGGACAAATATTTTCCCACCAGTTTCTGGTGGTCCCTGAGTGTCCTATTCCCTTATTGAGAAGAGATCTTTTCCTGCCTTCAAAATCTTGCAGCTATTGAAGTCCCAATAGAAGATGCTTTAAAACTCTCTTTGGGGGGCAAATAAACTATTTTTACCAGCCACCAAGTGAAACGACTCCTAAATGGGAGAGGCCATTTATGGATGTCTGATCAAAGAATCCTCAGATACCAAGTAGTGCTAATGGAAAATCCAGGCCTGACTATATCCTCTTGTGAGGTTCTTAACCCAGCCACCCTCCTGCCACCCCCGAAGGCTCTCTCCCCTTTCACTCTTGCCTAGAAACCTTAGACTACTGGACAAAACCTTGAGAGGGATTGTCAGAAGACCCTCTGACCAATACTGAGGAAATCTGGTACACTGATGGAAGCAGCTTTGTCTTGGATGGAAAAAGAAGAGCTGAATATGCAGTAGTCTCCAATTTTGAGACCACAGAGCCTAAACCTTTGCCACCAGGTACTTCAGCCCAATTACCTGAGCTCATAGCCCCGACTTGAGCTTTAGAGCTGGGAAAAGGTAAAAGAGTATCCATTTACACTGACTCCAAGTTATTCATGACAGATACATTCATAGGGTGGATTTAAGGCTTTCCCACCTGAACTGAGAAGACTGAGAAGGTGGTAATAAAACTGCTCCTCCATGAAATCATTCCGAGATTTGGTCCTCCCAGGTCATTACAAAGTGACAATGGGACATCATTTACTTCTAAGGTCACCCAAGGGGTCTCTAAAGCATTGGGCATTATTTATTATCTTCATTGTGCCTGGAGGCCTCAGTTTTCAGGAAAAATAGAAAGAGCCAACCAATTCTTAAAATAAGCGATAAAAAAGATTACCCAGGAGACCTTCCCTGGGATGGAAGAAGGCTTTACCTTGGCTCTCCTCCATACCCATATTGCTTATAAGGAACAGGTTGGTCTTAGTCTTTATGAGGTGCTATATGGGAGAACTTTTGTTTATGTCAATGACTCTTCCTAGATCCAGAGGCTCAGACCCTCCAGTCTTATACCATGGTCATTGGACAATTCCAACAAGATATATGCTTGTGGGGTGTCAACCAGGACCCAAAGGATTCTAAAGGACCACCACTATATGCTCCAGGGACTCAAGTCCTAATTAAAGTCTGGAAAGATGGGTACCCAAAGGCTCAACTACAGCCCACATGGAAGGCCCCCACCCTGTAATACTTTCTACCCCCACAGCAGTCAAAGTACCAGGACATGACTCCTTGATTCACTACTCACAAGTCAAGCCATGGAAGAAAACAAGAGGACACTCAATACATCTGTGAGCCCCTGGGAGCTCTCAGATACTTATTCAGGACTACAAACAAGTGTCACGCTAATGAACATGCCCAAAATCAAATTTCTGGGGATAAGATTTCTCAGGATAGCTCTAAAGAGCCAACACAGCTTGGCAGGGGTTGTACTCCAAAATAGACAAGAGATAGATCTCCTGATCCCTGAACAAGGAAGGACTTGAGCCATCTTGAATGAGACATGTTGTTTCTGGGTAAATACCTCCAGCTAAGTAAAAGAAAGTCTAAAAACATTCAGATCCTACAGGATCTCAAAGAATGAGCTGGAGAGATCTTGGGGTAGCTACAATCTCTGGGGGATCCTTCTCCTGGCGAAGAGGAACTTGGAGTTGGCTAATGCCCCTCCTAATCCTTGTTATCACCATATTGATGCTGCTTATGATTGTTCCATGTATTATCAATTGTCCAACCCATTTTGTCTCTGCCCAAGTCAACAAGCTACAATATGCAGTGCCAGTTCAACAAGGATATATAAGACTACAGCTGACCATGGAAAATATCACTCAACTTTAGATGGACATTGCTATAAGGATTCTGAGGCTTGAGACTAGCAAGAGGGGGAGGCCCAAAGCCCCTTGCCACCTCAGTTCAGCAAGAAGTAGCCAGAGAGACCAGGACACCCTTATTCCCAAATAATTGGGCCTCCCATCTCTTGAGGGGGGAATATTAGGTAGTTAAAATAGGAAAAAGGAGTCCAAAATGGTGGTGGCTAAAAGACAAAGAAGGGAAAAGCTCATGAAAATAGAACAAAGGAAGGTCTGAGGACTGGAATGAGGACCTCAGGTAAAACAAACAGCCCTCTTGGCTAGCCCAACTTACATAGGGCAGACTCAGGGGGAGAAGAAAAAACATATAAAAGAGGAGCCAAAATTGAGCTGGAGGCCTCTCTTCTCTTTTGGGTCGACCCGCCCTCATGCCTCGAGGATGTATTTTCCTTTGCTTTCTAAGTGAAACTGAGCTATAACACTGGTCCGTCCATTGCTTCAAATTTTTGCTGTGGCGAGACAGAACCGGGGAAATTACACACTCCCCCAACAAATCCATGCACCAATGGGCCTGTGCAGTTCAAATCCTTGTGTATATGTGTGTGTGTACAAACATTAACTTGTATTATAACATTTACAAGTAATATCATATGCAACAGAAAATTATATATCAAGCTCTACAAAAATATGCTCATAGAAGGAAACTCAAAGATTTGTATCTGTTCTTTAAAAAAATAAAAGAAAGGAAAGAGGGATTAAGAGTAGTTTTTTTTTTTTTTTAGTAGACTTATGAAATTTAAAGCCCTTTTGAAGGGGGTGAATTTCAGTGCTTAAAGTATTTATCAAAGTTTATTGCAATTTCTAAATATTCCTTTTCATTGCTAAGTAGCATTTCATGTATTCCATTGTATGCACATACCACAGTTTGTGTATCCATTCACTGGTTGAAAGACATCATATTTGTTTCTAATATTTGGCTACTAAGGACAAAGCTGCTATACTAGTTCATCAACCTGCTGTTTATACATCTTTTTAAAAAGTCACTGTACTAAAGTTTACCATGTATATTGCAGTTAGAGCCTAACTTCAAGTTAGTATTGTATTACTTTCTAGTAGTTAAGAACCTTACCAGAATATTTCCCAATTCCACGACCCAACTTACTGTGCTGTTTTACTTCTACACATACTAACATAGAGCATACTGCTAGTATTTTTTGTATTGGACAATTATCTTTAAGGACTTTAATTTTTTTTTAAAGCCACAGAACTAAATTTTCCTTCCCTCTAAATCCTCTCCAGTGCTATTTATTTCTTTGCATAGTCCCACATTATCGAGTTTGAACGGGCTCCAGGAGGTGGCAAAGGACAGGGAGACCTGGTATGCCGCAGTCTATGCGGTCGCAAAGAGTCAGACTGACTGTTTGAATGACTGAACAACAACAACAACATTTAAGTCTACTATATTCTTTCAAGCTGAAGAACTTCCTTTAACTTTCAATTTCCTTAGTTTTCATTTCAGAAAGTCTCATTTTTGAAAGACACTTTTGTTTACTAGATTACTTAAAGTAATCTACTTAAAGTACCAGGGGTGACAGGTTTATTTTTTGTCTCCCTTTTTCACTTTGAAGATGTCATTCTATTGGCTTGTCTTGCATGTTTTTCTTCTTTTGATACTCTCTCAGCAATACTCTGAAGTTACATATTATTGAAAACTTCTTTGACTGGTGGTAGGGGATGAACATTTATTTTTATTAAGCCTTATTCTTGGGCATATGTCACGTCCCTGAGGTATGAGACTGTGGCTTTTCAGTCCTGCTGTTTTTCTGCCACTATCGCTGTGAGCTCAGCAAAGGAAGCCCCTTCCCCAGAAGTAGGCTTTTCCCTGCCAATTCCCTCTCTGAGCTGCAATCAGTTTTCAACTAAGAGCAGCAGTGATGGTTGCTCTCCACCCCATGTACACATTAACATTTTTTTTTTTCTTTTAGAAATAGGAGAAAATGGATTTAGATGAAGTTTCTTGACCCTCACATGCTTATATGGCCATTGCTCTTCATCTCCGTGCGGAGAAGGAAATGGCAACCCACTCCAGTATTCTTGCCTAAGAATCCCAGAGACAGAGGAGCCTGATGGGCTGCCGTCTATGGGGTCGCACAGAGTCGGACACGACTGAAGTGACTTAGCAGCAGCAACAGCTTCACCTCCCTGAGGTCAGCATTGCAATAGAAATTTCTTTTTCAATCTTTTTAATGAATGTTTGGTGGGCTTTACAGACAGAGACCCTGAGAGAATGTATAGCTACCCCCCAATATCTGTAGTCTTCAGAGTTTCAGACTATCTCATCTGCCAATAGTTGACATTATTCAATTGTCATTTCTTCCAGTTGCACTCTCTTTATTGTTATCCAGTTATGTTTATTTCAAGTGAGATGGTGCTCAAATCCTCTCACTCCCTGCAGTACATGACTGCTCTGGCAGTCACTGGCTCTGCAACCTCAACTCTCTCTTGTGTTCAGTCATAGTCATAAATTGATAGTAGTTGTTTAGAGCTTGAGAGTAATGCTACAGCTCTCTACATCCTGGACAGGAAGCCAGATACCTATGGGCTTTTGAGGATAAAAGGAGGTCATTATTATCACCACCACCACATCATCATTTTAAATATCTCATTGTCTCAAAAATATTATAAAGTCGGTAATTTATTTCTATTTTCCAGATAAAGTAAGAAAAGCATATAGAGAATCTATCACTTGCCCAAATTGCTGGAAGAGCTGAAATTTAATTATTAAAGTAGTGACTTTACTGTTCATACTATTAAACATCAAAACTTCAGTTTCTATCCTATAAACGAGCATGTGAAAGCATCTAAGAGAGTTTATGGGTATATTCAGTAAGTACTCAACAAACATTTTCATCCTTTCTCTGTTATTCTTTTTTTCAGGTCCTTGTTGACGTTTATTATCATTTCAAGAAGGCCAATGTTGATCAAATGGAATTCTTGTTTTTTCACAAGCCTTTCCAACAAGTGTGTGTGTGTGTGTGTGTGTGTGTGTGTGTGTGTGCATGTGTGTGTTTACCCTGTCATATTGTGACACATTTTATTCAGCAGCTTGAACATTTTAGTTCACAAATAGAATCTAAGTCATTATTGATTTCTATTTCCCTTTGTTAGGGGGGAAATAAGCTTTCCAACCTGCGTTTATTTTTAGAGGTTAATAATCAGATTGAGTAGTTAATGGGGTTGCTTGCTGTTTGTGGTTACTGTGCACAGAGCTGCAGCTTCCGGCCACTCAGGAAGGCATCCAATGTAAGGGTATGCTATTTCCCCTTTAGAGGCTAAGAAATGAGTATACAGCAAGAGAAATAAATATTCTGAGAGTATTTATAGGAGCTTGTGTATGCAATTTTGACCTAAGATATTTCCCAGAACAACAGCTCAATCTTACACTGATGATTTATAAAGGTTTAGATTGGCCTCTGGAAACCACAAATCTGTGACATTGATATTTTTAATTTCCTTTTGTTCTGTCCTAGGCTAACCCTATCATTGTCAAGCACCACCTGGTCACTGGGAGAGAAATGGAGGTTGGACCATTCAATTTACCCTGAAACTATCTTAAGGGGCGCCGCTCTTGATCTAATCAGAATTCCAGACATTTTCTATTAGCAAAAGGCTTTGTCTTCATATCCTATCAGAGGACAGAACTCTTAAAAATTCTTATTAGAACATGGTTCAATTTTAACCTCTGAGACACAATGGACTTTGATTAATAAGCTAATGGACTCAAATCATTTCTTTATTCATTTTAACAATCAATGCATGAACGTCCTACTTTGATTTGAGTGGCTTTTCTCATAAATATACCAATCTCAATGGTTACTCTTTTTAGTTCAGAACAGTCTTTTGTTTTATGCATTTTTCTCCTTGATGCCTCATTCTTTTTCTTTAAATGTTAGGACAATTTACCTAAAATTTTATTCTCAAGGATAAAATATCTAAAGTGATTCATTAAAATCTAAACAGACATTTCATTTACATAAGGTATTTATTTTATGTAGAAAACAAGGATTGCTTAATATTTTCAAGAGCACTTAGGTGGGAGGTAGAATTCCATGGTAATCCCAAATTATACTCAACTTTGTATAAGCTCTTCCCCTTGTGTGGATGAAACCTGTGAATATTAAGAGATATCACTCCTGAAACTATGTTAAAGCTTGACAAAAGTGATTTGCCAATTGTAGTTAATGTCCTGTAATGACTGACTTTAAGACAGGGAGATTCTGTAGGTAAGCCTGACCTAATCACCTGAGCCCTTTAACCCAGGTCTAAAGGTCAGAGATGGAGGAAGTAAGAGATTTAAAGCACAAGAAGGATTTGATATGCCTTTGCTGGCTTGATGACTGGGGATGCCCCAAGGTAGGGGATGTGGGCAGTCTCCAGGAGTTAAGAGTGGCCCCCAGCTGAAGACTGACAAGGAAATGAGGCCCACACAATCATTTAAATGCAAGGAACTGAATTCTGCTAAGGAGAATAAGCTTGGATTCTGAGTTGTCAACTCTTTTCTGTCAGCCTCCAGAAAGGAGCTCAGCTTGATTTCAGCTTGGTGAAACCATGAACAGAGAACCCAGCAATATTATATAGGACTTCTCACCTACAAAACTGAGAATTCATAAGTGGGTGGTGTCAAATCAAAATGTGTGATAAATTATTACACAGCAAGAGAAAAGTTAATATATCCTGATTCTTCTTATGTTACATTCACTATTCCTTTGTCTCATTCTCTTCCTGCAACTAATAATACCTAAGTACATATTACCTGGAAATTTAATTACTTAAAAGAAAAATGTATCCATCGAAGTATACATAGGTCAAACAGCTATTACACAAGTCATATGTTTACCTCACAAAAGAGGGACCTACTTAGAGTCTAGAGACATATATCTATTACCTATTTTAATAAACACATTTGTCTCATAATTTCTAGTCTGTAAGAATCAAAAGTTGATTATAAAAAGAAAGGGTACAGTGAAAAGGAAGAGCAAAAGTTTCATAGGAATGAAAAAAGCAGAACTTTGCAAAAGAAACATACAAGCATATTCTCAGGTCACTAACTCTTCATTGTGCCAACTCTAAGAAATACAAGGAGTGTCTGCCAAGCAATGGGTGACTTTTCTAACTCACCAGAGGGGTGGGTTACATTAAACCTTGAAATGAAAAAAGTTCTTGCTTGTTAAAAGGGATTATAAGAAGATCCTATCTGGCAAGGACTCTGCAGTCAGATAAAGCACCATAAAAAATAAATCTTTGTTGTTTTTGCCCTTGGAATTTTGGAATTTTTCATTACCACAGTATAACTCACTCTGTTCTGACTGACTAAATATGCTCCTTCTTCAGTCATCTTCATTTTAGTTTAGTCAAACTTCATTCTTCTAGTTTTTTCACAGGTAAAATACTAAAATCATCCTAAACCCTTCTCTTTATTAACTATTCATCAGTAAGTCCATAACTAATCATTATATTTCTATCTTCACATGCATTCACTTCTTCCCATTGTTTTACCTTAAGCTAATAAGTACCGTGAGCCTCAATGTTCTTTGCACAGATTCTTATATTAGTCTTCAAACTGCTTTTCATAAAGACTGACAATACCCTTCCTTAGAAAGTGTATTTGGTTAGTCTTATCATAAAATTGAGTATGTGATCACTGCGTAAATAAAATTTGTATTTTCATGATGCAAGATTCTTTAACATGAGATATATTTTTAGAAGAGAGCCTATCTATGATTGAGGCAAAAGGAAAAGAAGGCAGTGAAGGATGAGATGATTGGATGATATCACCAACTTAATAGACATGAACGTGGGTAAGTTCTGGGAGATAGTGAGGGACAAAGAAGCCTGGTGTGCTGCAGTCCATGGGGTTGAAAAGAGTCAAATATTACTTAGTGACTGAACAACAACAATCTATGATCGAGAAAGCATCTCAATTCTAGTGATTTCAAAAACAGAACAGAGACTTATGCTTGCTCACCAGGTAAACTCAGCAGACTAATCAATTTTACTAGAATAAGTTCCTCTAAAGAAAGGACTAATAAATATGAAAGGAAATAAGCCAAAAGGACCATGTTGTGTTCAATTAGAATTAGAAGTGTTAGTATTAATTTACAATTCATAAATATGTGCATTTCTTAAGGGCTAAGAGCTGAGAAACAGCCCAAAAAATCAATGATATCTCTAAAAGAAGCACATTTAACACCTTGATTTAATTTAAGATATTATCTCCCATCATTAAGGAACCAGGATCCTTAGAGAAATGGTCAATTCTAGTACCGGGGCAGGCAAAAAAACACAGTGTACCCAAAATGTGTTACTGTACCAGAAAGAAGGCAGAACTCAAAAACTGGAGAGTATGCACCAAACAGATGCAGAAGCCAACTTAAATGGGCTCCCACTGGCCAAATTAGGAACAATAGGGGCATCAAAATTAATAATGACAGTGACTTGAGCATAACACATGTCAACTACAACATATGTCAACTATACAATCTGTCCTGTAAAATATTTAAAGATACTATCCCTGAATTTATACTGAATCACATCCAGATAATTCAAATGAAAAGACTTAAATAAATGAACTATTTATACAGTATGAACAAGGCTGAATGAAGCATAAAGAGATGCTGAAGCCCCAGGAATCTACAGTAGTAGAAAGAATTGAATGGGCCAGAGGAGGGACTGGGGAGAGACCTGGTGAGTGTTAGAACTGTGGACTAAAAACTACTGAGGGTTGGTAGAGTTGAGGAGGTACCTGAAACTGTTGAGGGAGTGGTGATCTCTATCTGCCCACTTATTTCTTGCTGACAACTTCTACTGGCCCCACTGGCAAAAGTGTCCAGGTAATGTAACCACAGGAGTCAGCCCCACTTGTGGCTGAGCAGGGCAGAGAAAGGATCTAGTAGAGCCAATATAGGAGAAGGCAATGGCACCCCACTCCAGTACTCTTGCCTGGAAAATCCCGTGGACGAAGGAGCCTGGTAGGCTGCAGTCCATGGGATCGCTAAGAGTCGGACACGACTGAGTGACTTCCCTTTCACTTTTCCTTTCACGCATTGGAGAAGGAAATGGCAACCCACTCCAGTGTTCTTGCCTGGAGAATCCCAGGGATGGGGGAGCCTGGTGGGCTGCCGTCTATGGGGCTGCACAAAGTCGGACATGACTGAAGTGACAGCAGCAGCAGCAGCAGCAGAGCCAATATATGACAACGTTTGCACCATACCATCCCTTTCTAAAAATCCCAGCTAACTGGAAATTACAGTTTAGTCTATTTCTAGGATGTTATTTGAATTTTCTTTCCTAAATCACGGGCTTCCCTGATAACTCAGTTGGTAAAGAATCTGCCTGCAATGCAGAAGACCCTGGCTCAATTCCTGGGTCAGGAAGATCCCCTGGAGAAGGGATAGGCTACTCACTCCAGTATTCTTGGGCTTCCCTTGTGACTCAGCTGGTAAAGAATCCACTTGCAATGTAGGAGACCTGGGTTCAATCCCTGGGTTGGGAAGATTCCCTGGAGAGGGGAAAGGCTACCCACTCCAGTATTCTGGCCTGGAGAATTCCACAGAGTCCATGGGGTCACAAAGAGTCAGACACGAATGAGTGACTTTCACTTTCCTAAATCACTCTTGCTGCTAAGTCGCTTCAGTCGTGTCTGACTCTGTGCGACCCCACAGACGGCAGCCCACCAGGCTCTGCCGTCCCTGGGATTCTCCAGGCAAGAATACTGGAGTGTGTCAGTCCAATTAGTTCTATCCCTGGAATATGACAAAAATTTCTCATATATTGGCATGCAAAGCCCTTCCACTTGTACAAATACATCTTACAATAACTTTTTTTTTCAAGAAATTTTCCTAAGAATCTGCTCTTCAGTCTACTTCTGCAATGGTATCCAACAGATAAAAGATTCCTCGTGACCTAATGAGAGTTTTTTCCTTCCCTCTACATGACACAAAAGAGAAATGGAGAGAGAAAAACAGTGTGATAATGCTGAAGGCATTAAAACTTCAAAATTAGCTCAATCAAAGGCATGCAATTTCTACTTTACTCTTAAGGAAACATGAAATATTCTTCTGCATCATCATTTTTCCCTCTCTGCCATGTCATTTTCATCAGCATAGAAACATATTTAAAATCACTCATCTTAAAAAAGAAGTTAAGAGAGGAAAAACCCTCATTGACCCTATTCTTTCTCTAGGTATTTCTTCTTTTGTATCAAAACTCTTAAAATCACCGTCACAATATTATTTCTTGAACATCTCTTTTAATGCCTGTTGTAATCAGGCATTTTTTTTATAACACTTTAAAGAAAAATTCCCTTTTAAAGTCCTCAATAACTTTCACAGTACTAAGTCCAGTCATTGAGTTCAATTTCATTATTATCAGTATTAAGCATAAATGGTCACTCATTCATTCCTGAATTATTTTATCCTCTTGGCTTTGGGGACATTTTCTCTTGGTTTCTATTCTACCAAGCTCAGTGGGTACACTTTTTTAGTTTCCTTTATTTGTTCTCCTTCACCTTCCTGACCACTCATCTTTGTATATTGTATGGTTTAGGCCTAATACTCTTCCCCCTGTGCATTTGATTCTCAAGATTATGGCTTTAAATGTTTAATTAAATGATTAATCCAGATCCTTCTCCTGAAATCTATACCCATACAGGCAACTCCACTCCAGTACTCTTGCCTGGAAAATCCCATGGACGGAGGAGCCTGGTAGGCTACAGTCCATGGGGTCGCTAAGAGTCAGACGACTGAGCGACTTCACTTTCACTTTTCCCTTTCACGCACCGGAGAAGGAAACGGCAACCCACTCCAGTATTCTTGCCTGGAGAATCCTAGGGACGGCGGAGCCTGGTGGGCTGCCGTCTAAGGGGTCGCACAGAGTCAGACACGACTGAAGCGACTTAGCAGCAGCAGTTGGATTTATAATAAGAATGACAAACTTGGCACATTAAATGTCTTCTGAAGAATCCTAAGTGCTACTCCCAAAATATGTCCAGTTTACACCTTTGGCATCCATGGTAAAAACGTATCTCTAGCTTCTTTTTTAAATATAAATGTGGGCATGTCACCCACTTTGGCAAATGAATAACTGAGTGTTAAGTTATGAGTTTGATTTCTGGAAAGAAGCTTTAGGATCTAGTACATGATTCAATGTACCTAGCCACAGTAGCTATTAAATCAAGCATCAACATGGAGCCTTAGTCAGCATGAGCCCCTCTCAGACAGAAACTTTGTTGTCAATTTTCTTTGCAATGTACCATAGCTATAAAAGAATTTTCATTGTTTTTGGCACCTAAGATTTTAGAGTTGTTTGTTACCACAACACTGCCTATTCTGATTTGTACACCATTCTAAATGTGCCCTATCTCTAGTCCTCTTGATTTTAATTTGATGTCACTTTATCTTCCAGGTAGGCCTAAAATCTTGAAATTATCCTAGACTCTTCTTTCTTACTCACATTCCACATCCAGTCCCATCACCACTGTTGTTTCTATCTTCAAAATGTATCTACTCCTCACCCTTTACTGCTCCACTCAGGTTTAAGCAACTATAGCCCTCATTATCCTCTGCATGGATATTTACAACAGTCTCCAAACTGTTCATGTTCCTTTCTGTGTCTTTATAATATGCTTTCAACTGTGTAGCCAGAAGGAGTCTTTTCAATATAGGTCATATAATGTTACTGATCAAAAGCCTCCAGTGATTTTCCATTTCAATCAGAGGAAAGCCTATCTGCTGTAAAAATCATAAGGTCTGGTCCCTCATCTTTTGCTGATCTTATCCCTAGTACACTAGCCTTCTTTGGTTGTGGTTATTTTAAGGCTTCATGCAATGGATACATACATAGGCCATATCCTAGCTCAGGGGGAAAGTGCACCATGATAGTTTAGAGATATCTTCTATAACTTCAGAAGGGTTGATTTTTGCTGGCTTCTAGAACTTCTCATAAAAATAAACTGAAATATAATTTTGACATTAAATTGTAACCCTTGTTTATAAACAGAGATTGGACAAGCTTTAACACTTAGGCAGGTGGTGGGTGGGAATATTAAGTGCTGGCTTGATATCGTTAATGAGATTCCAAAATCATAATGGTGACCCTAGGTGCCCTTTCTTCATATACTCTCATTTTTTTCTCTTTCCATGCCTTTCTTTCCTTTTTCTCAGATATCTAATCTTTTTTACCCTCCTGTTTATATTCATCTCTTTTCTATGAAACTATTTGACTGCATTCTCAGATACTAGTTAGTACCACTAACAATAATATCAACTAATGATATTTTTCCTTCTGTTCTCTTTAACTTTAACTTTAACTTTAACTTTAATGGACCCAATGACCATTCTTCAGCAAATTAATTTCTGAACAGCAAAGTTTTCTTAAATTAATACTTTATGCCAATATTTTTCTATCCTAGAATAAGGCATTAGAGTTATCTAATGAAATTCCAAGATTATATTTGTAGGTACATGCTAGGACAGTGCTGTATACCTAAAGAAGAAAAATGCCGATTCAAATGTATTTTTTTTAATGGCTGAGTAATATTCCATTGTGTATATGTACCACAGCTTCCTTATCCATTCGTCTGCTGATGGACATCTAGGTTGCTTCCATGTCCTGGCTATTGTAAACAGTGCTGCGATGAACATTGGGGTACATGCGTCTCTTTCAATTCTGGTTTCCTCGGTGTATATGCCCAGCAGTGGGATTGCTGGGTCATATGGCAGTTCTATTCCCAGTTTTTTAAGGAATCTCCACACTGTTCTCCATAGTGGCTGTACTAGTTTGCATTCCCACCAACAGTGTAAGAGGGTTCCCTTTTCTCCACACCCTCTCCAGCATTTATTGCTTGTAGACTTTTGGATAGCAGCCATTCTGACTGGTGTGAAATGATACCTCATTGTGGTTTTGATTTGCATTTCTCTAATAATGAGTGATGTTGAGCATCTTTTCATGTGTTTGTTAGCCATCTGTATGTCTTCTTTGGAGAAATGTCTGTTTAGTTCTTTGGCCCATTTTTTGATTGGGTCATTTATTTTTCGGGAATTCAGCTGCAGAAGTTGTAAACCCATGGCTGATTCATGTCAATGTATGGCAAAAACTATTACAATATTGTAAAGTAATTAGCCCCCAACTAAAATAAATAAATTTATAAGAAAAAAAAAAAAAGAAGAAAAATGCCTGTTGAATAAATGATTTAAACAAATATGAGGCTGCCTACTCTATTGCAGTATTTTTCTTCAGGGTTTCAACAAATAAAAAAATTAAATAAAACATATAACAATAAACTGTGATTTTTGCTGAATCTATTTCAGGAACTTAGGTCTTATGACATTACTACTTTGAGGTTTGTACATATTCAGTTATAGCACACTGCCTCTTCATTTGAGCCTTCCTTCAGCATTAGACAGAGTATGATCATAAATTGAAAGGCCAAGTAGAAAAATTTTTCAATTACACAAAGCATATTTCCCACATTAATACCAAAGGGAGATATCAAATGAGAGTTATCAAAAAAGGCATACTTTCAGAAACTATAGAAGTTATATGCTGGTTTCATAATAATATCTGATTTTCTACAAGGAATACTTTTAGAAATACAGGAAAATGGTTTCACTCTGTGTATCCAACAGCGAAGAACAAAAGCAAAACAAATTCCTACAATATAAAATACTCTCACCATTTTGTATCAACAATCCTATCATCAATTACTAAATTTCCTCTACTCTACACTGATTCCTTCTTAAAACTCACTCAAATTCTCCCAGATGGTCTGTAGAAATGCAAAGAATACAAATAGTAGTAAAACAGGATCTTGACCCTGAAGAAATCTATAGTCTGGCAGGAGAGAAAAACTTATAAACCAACACTTCTAACAAAATATGAAGTTCCAAGGGTCGACAGTAACTAATTTTAGGAAAACACAAACTTTATTAATTTGACTTAACTTAAATGTCATTCTACTCAGGACTCCACTTTCAATACTTAATTCAATCCCAATATGGTATGTATGAGATTGTCTTTGTATATTTTTTAAGCCAGACAGAGGTATACATTTTCTTACTATCTTTGTTTTGCATATGTAAAGTATAGCATATTTTTAGACTATTTCAAGGGAGAAATAAGTTCATTTTTTGTCTCCTATGACACAGCTGTAGCTAATAAATTGAGCTTGTTTGCTCTTGCAATTCTAGTTTCTAAAGTTTAGCCAAGTTTTCCTTTATTTGCAAAATGGCTGTGCAATTTAGAGACAAATATGTTTAAGAAGGAACATTAATTTAACTAAGCACATTTAAGATTCTGCACATTAATTCTGAATCCAAGCAGTGTGTAATCTACACATGAAAGCATATCAAAAGACAAAAAGTGAAAAAAAACCCCAAACTTTGAATTCAAGGAAAAGAGACATTTTTGTCCTTTGGAGAAAATGTAAGATAAACATATATAAGTAATACAGACATAGCCCATACTCATCTTATTTAAGACAGGAAGAATTTTCCAAAGCAGGTACAAGTCCAATTGGGCATAGCCTTTCTAACTTAGACTAGGCCTAGCACTGAGCTGAGCTCAATTTATCAGAATTTTGTATTAGCCTTTTTGTACTGAGAAAGTTGGTTAACATCTGAAAACATCAGTTCTCTTGTTTTACAGTAGAAATAATTCATCTGTGACAGAACTGTTTTAAATACAAATGAAATAATGTACATGGAACAATCATGCACTTGATTATTTTTTAATTCCAAATCTTTCCAAATATAAGGAGCAGAAATGATTTTTCATCAAAATAATATAAAATTTATATCTTGCTTTTTTATTATCCTATAAATGTTGTATAAGATGTTTCTGGCTACATAGTATTTCATGTTACAGTTGTATCACACTGCTTATTCCAATAACACCAATATATTGTTTCCAACTGTCCACTTTATGTATAATGTTCTCTGAACATTCTTGTCCCGAAACCTCACATTTTATTTTTATTTTCCTTCCAAAAATTAATGAAGGATTACTAAGTAATGAGATTATTTTTATGGCTTGCAATATAGATTGATAAATGGACCCTCATATACTTAACTCCAAAACTCACGCTTTTTCCACAATATAAACACATCTATATTTTTACTTCACCCTAACGTACTGGAGGGACTTTGAGTAAAGCAATAAACATGCTCTAAAAAACATTACATATAAAATGGAAATGGACAGAAATGGATTTATATATAACTATCTTCTGAAGTAATCATTGACAAGTCAAGCACACAATTTGAATAATTTTTTTTTTTCAGTGAATGTAGTCATAAACTAGAAATGTTATAATGGTAACTAAGTGCGTGTACCTTTTAGAGTCAACCATAAAATGGTGACAGAACTTAAATTATTTGGAAAAATATATAGAAACCATATCCTTTAAGCTAGCTTTCTAAAATGAACTTACTGTAGGTAGGCTTTTTAGGACTAGAGTAGGAAATAGCTTCTGGTTATATTATGAGGTAAGTGTTGAAGGGGGATGATGTTTCATATTAATATTTCTAAAGTATTTTACATTTCTACATCTAGAATGATTTTTGGTTTATAATAGGCATTTGATAAATATTTGCTAATATAGGCTAAATAAGGAAAGACGTGAACACTTTGGAGACCAGGCAAAACAATATTACTGTAAGAATTTGAAAATCTCAAGCAAGAAACTGGTCTGACGGTTCATCAGGTCACTACTAAGTCAGGGAAGGTGTTTTGCTCTAAATGTCTGTATCCCTCTCAAAATCATCTGTTGAAACCATAATCCTCCATGCAGAGATGTTAAGAAGTGGCACCTTTGGGAGGTAATTAGGTTAATGAGATCAGAACCCTCAAGAATGAGACTAGTGCTCTCAGAAGAAGAGACAAGGAAAAGCTCACTTTCTTTCTGTTCTCTCTGCCACTTAAGGATAGCTCTCACAGCCATCTCCAAACAAGGAAGCAGACCTTCACCAGACAGAAGATCTGCTAGCATCTTGATCATAAACTCCCCAGCCTCCAGAAGGATGAGAAATAAATAGTGTTTATGCCACACAATCTATGGTGTTTTGTTACAGCAGCCGAACTGATTAAGATAGAAGGTTTATGTGCCACCTGAGTGAAAAACAAGGTCTTCCCCAGATACATGTTTAAATTAAATGTAAAACAATTTCTATAACCTTTGGACAATAATAGGTAAGAAAACACGTTTGGAGTTGAGTTCTGCTTGCTAAGGGAATTCAACCTCATGGAGAAGTTACATTTAGTCATGATACAGCATAGTGGTAAAACTATGGACTTCAGAGCCTGAATGTCTGGCTTCAAATTTTTGCTCTACATCTTAGCCACTGTGTAACCTTGGGGAAGCTACTTCAATTTCTCCATCTGTGAAATGGGAATGTCATGAGAATCACATAAATTCAGATAGATGAATCATTCGGAACAGTGTTTCAGCTCTATGTTTGTTAGTAATATGAACTTGCTGTCCTTATTAGCTTTCCCGCTGATTTGATGCACTTCAAATGTGCACCATTTGTACACATTATATGCTAAGAGTAATACATTAGAAAATTAGACAACAGTTGGATAATTCACAGTACCAAGCAAAAGATAAACTGGAATAAGCTTCAAAAAGAATGTACATGAATTATACTATTAAAGCCAAAAATGTCTCAAGCATTTTTGTTTTTTACAGACTCCTGTCAAATAATAAATGTAGCCATAAACAAGACATATAAAAACTCTTGCCCTTGTGAGTCTTACATTCCAGTGGCAGGAGAAATAAAATAAAAATACAAATACCAATATAGATAGATGGTTGACAGGTAATGTGTTCATCAGGAATTTCCAGAGAAACATAACCAAGAGGAGATACACACACACATATTTGGAGAGTGAGAGAGAGAGAGATCAGTCATCTTTGGAAACTCTCTCAGCTGCACTCAGATTTTAATCCCTTCTGAAGGGACACTCCTGCTACTATATTCACAGCTTATGATGATAGTGCTGATCTAAATTTAACTACAGTTTTAACAAACACTAAACTCAGCTTAACTACACATGAGACTGATTTGGGCTCCATTTCAGAGGGCTGATAGAGGAAAGGGTGTGTCTTTGTTGATGATAAATATTATCTATTTCAATATCTATTATTCAATATCTATTATTCTTTAACACTCAACATCTGGCATACAATTAAGAACTTTGAAACAGGTGAAGCAGGAAACTGTAACCCCCTCAATCACAAAGTAATTATGATTAAGTAATCAACAACAAAATATCTGTAATAGTGATTGCAGAATCATAAGAATGAGCATATTAACTTTCACTAAACTGTTCTCATCAGTTCTTGGAAAGAACTTATAAATTCATAAATATTCAAAATTCACATGGAGAAGCAAAAATTAAATTTTCTAAGTCCACTCAGTGCAATGCTCTATAAATCTGGGAACCTTCCACATCACTTATTTAAAGCCAACTGTGTTTTATATTTGGCAAAATTATGCTTTGTTTTATTATCCAAATTCTAAGTCCTTTGGAGACAATAAACTAGCAATTAGCAGGAGGAATATATTTGAAAAAGGGACAAAAAGAGAAAAAACTTGTCAAGGCATATCCAAGGAGGCTGTTTGGGAATACTTAGTGTAAAAGCCATTTATTGAAACCTATATTTCAATTGCTACTAAGGAGTCAATTAAATTTTCATCTGGAACTGTAAAATATTTTTTATATAAAAGGGTCATTAATGAGGTAAGGTTTTATCTGGGACAAAATGTTTTTACTAAAGCTCATTTCCAAACAATTCTCAATTAATTAGTACTGCACACATTTCTAAAGCAAGGTCAATACGTTTTCATCAACATACCTTCATTTGACACTAGATTTGGTCATCTAAACAGGTTTCATTAGTGTTATTTTTTTTTTTAACCACCATTTGTCCAACATGAAAAGATCTCAAAATAGCTCATCAACCCTTATTATTTCATCACCACCTCACCAAATTACATAGCTGATTTTAAGAGCAATTACTAATAGTTTATCTCTATTACTGTCTGTAAACAGCTCCAAGCACTAACAGAAGGAAGAATAACCACCTACCATGCAAATTTAGTAAATGGCAATATGTACCTGTGTTTTAGCTGGTAAAGCAATTATGTATTTGTAAGTATTTTTTTCTTTTAGCAGGAGGCCAAAATCTGAGATTTGGGCATTTTACTTCATGCTGAATATGATGACATAATGATATAATTGAAGCAAAATAAAGTGATATATACATTTTCTGTGAATTTGAACAGAATTTGAAAGACTTCAATTCCTAGAAAGCTTTAATGAATCTGATTCAAAAGGTTCTCTTACAGGAATGTTCCAATTTATATATATTGTAAAATATCTGGGCAAAAGCAGTAAATTAGAAACTTTAAATTGTTTTTTCTTATTTCATAATTTAAAGGAAAATGTTATTTTTCAGCTTTATTGAGGAATAATTGACAAATAAAACTGTACATATTTAAAGTACAACCTGATGATTTGACATGTATGCATTACAAAATTATTACCACAATCAAGTTAATTAACATATATAACACCTCACATATTAGGTTGGTGCAAATATAACTGCAGTTTCAGACCATGAATTTTAAATCATTATAACTAGGCTCAAACATATCTTTATCAATCAAAACAGGAACCATTAAAATCAACACATTTTTGCCAACAAGAAATAAGTTTATTCTTGTAGCATAAAAATCCATGCTTCAGGATTCAACAAACTCTTGGAAAACATTTTTGCCTCCTGCTGGTTGTGAAAGCCTTTTCACTGTCAACAGTTTTCAAGATGCTTGAAGAAGAGGTAGCTGGCTGGCAAGAGATCAGGTGAAAGCGGCAGATGAGGCAAAACTTCATAGCCCAATCCGTTCAACTTTTGAAGTATTGGTTGCGACATGCAGTCAGGTGTTGTGGAGAATTGGGCCCCTTCTGTAGACCAATGCCGGCTGCAGGTGTCACAGTTTTTGGTTCCTCTCATCCGTTTCCTGAGCATACTTCTCAGATGTAATGGTTTCACTGGGATTCAGAAAGCTATGGGCTTCTCAAGTGGTACTAGTGGTAACCTGTCTGCCAATGCAGGAGACTTAAGAGACCCAGGTTCAATCCCTGGGTCAGGAAGATCCCCTGGAGGAGGACCTGGGAAACCACCCCAGTATTCTTGCCTGGAGAACCCAATGGACAGAGAAGTCTGGTGTGCTACAGTCCACGGGGTCACAAAGAGTCGACATGACTGAAGCAACTAGCACGCACACAGAAAGCTATAGTGGATGAGACTGACAGGATGTCACCAAACCATGACCTTTTTTTGGTACTTGTTTTCTTTGGGAAGTACTTTGTGCCAGAGTCCTGCTCCAGCAGGTCCAAGAGTACCCAAGGGATGAACGGTGTCAGCAAGAGCAAAGAATCATACGGAGTCTCTTGAAGGTTCAAAGATAATCTCTGTTTATTGCTTTTAGTTTCTACTTACATAGCACATGTTTTTCTCCGTAATGACTCTTGCAATATTTTTCTGTTCAGATCAAAATCCCCTGATTCTAAGATGTGTTGAAGGTTTTTTCCTGGTCCTTTGTCACATTTTTGTTACATGTTTACTCCAAAACCTATTTTTAATTCTACTAAAACATGGTCTATGATGTCGTGAATCATATTGTTCCAGCTACTTATTCCGTACAGCCTGCTACTTCAGCGACTACAGCATCTTGCTTCAGCGAATAAGCACTATAGCGGCATGTAAGGTCAAGTGTTTCTCATAGTGTAGCCATTGTCAGTGGTGGTCTGTTTACCATCTACCCACATACCACAAGACTATTTCTGTCAGGGATAAGTCTTTTGCAATCTACCTTGAAACCATTTACAATAAAATTCACATATTTCTTTCTGTCTATGCTTAGATTCTAGGGGGTGCAAATATCTCTAGCATCCCAATCTTTTTGAGAAAAGGTAATTGGCTTAGTTTCTGTAATTTTCTCTGATACATAACCCAAGTTTTCCAGTTATCAATAATAATCTCCTCATGAGGCCAGGTCACAATAGGCTTAGGGCTTGTTTTCCAAACGAACATGGCCTTATTCCCTGGCTGAGTGTTAGGGACCCATCAGCTAGGGACCTCAGTAGGCTTAATCATTTTGGGAATATTTCTTTGGGACAGAGGATCATTTTTCTTTTCCCTGGGCTCTCATGAACTCACTACAGGAGCCTCTTCAAATCCTGCCAACAAAGAAAAACAGCTAGCCACAACAGAAGCATAGAAGCAGAAAGGAGCGAAGGTTCAGATCCTGGAGAGAAACCACTGCGCAGTTTCTTCTTGAGTGGTGCCGTGACTTTGTCATCCGGCAGTAGTTCCAGAACGGCTCCCAACAAATTTTGGAGCTTCTTCTCGGTACAACAACTGAGCTGGGCATCACTGGTTGTCGTATAAAAATCCATTTTCGTCACATGTCACAATCTAAATGAGAAATGGTTCATTGTTGTTGCATAGAATAAGAGAAGACACTTCAAAACGAAGATATTTTTGATTTGTGGTCAGCTATTGAGGGACTCACTTATTGAGCTTTTTCACTTTTTCCATTTGCTTCAAGTGCCAAATGACCTTAGAATGTTCGACGCTGAGTTCTTGGACAATTTCTCGTGTAGTTTTAAGAGAATAAGCTTTGATGATGCTCTCAATTGGTCATTGTCAACATCTGAGGGCCAGCCACTCTTCTCATCTTCAAGGCTCTCATCGTCTCTGTAAAACCTTCTTAAACCACCACTGCACTGTACATTTGTAAGCAGTTCCTGGGCCAAATGCATCATTGATGTTGCAAGTTGTCTTTGCCACTTTCTGACCCATTTTTGAACTTGAATAAGAAAAATCATTCAAATTTACTTTTTGTCTAACATCATTTCCCTAGTCTATAAAATAAATACAAAATAAGCAGCAAGTAATGTCATCAGCTGAAACTCCAATACTTTAGCCACCTCACGTGAAGAGTTAAATCATTGGGAAAGACCCTGATGCTCAGAAGGATTGGAGGCAGGAGAAAATGGGGACGACAGAGGATGAGATGGCTGGATGGCATCACCAACTCGATGGACATGAGTTTGGGTAAACTCTGGGAGTTGGTGATGGACAGGGAGGCCTGGCGTGCTGTGATTCATAGGGTCACAAAGAGTTGGACATGACTGTGCGACTGAACTGACTGACTGACTGAATGTCATCAGCGAAAAACATAAATAAAGAAACCAAGAAATGCACATTAAAATGATGTATAACATAGCTACATTTATGTAAGAACGTATTCCAATATCAAATAGGAATGTTCAACAATGCAAAACCGCAATTACTTTTGCACCAAACTTAACCGTTAACTAGTATGTGTGTGATGAGAGCCCCTAAGATCTAGTCTCAGCAAACTTCAAATATTGAATACGGTATTAACCATTCTGCATATTAGGTCTACAGAAATTACGCATCCAAAAACAAATTTAGTATAGTTGCAGAATACAAAATCAACACACAAAAGTCTGCTGTGTTTGTGTTTGACCAACAACAAATTTTCTGAAAAGAAAAATTGAGAAAGAAATCCCCTTTATAATAGCATAAAAAACAGTAACATATTTAGGAATAAATTTAACCAAGGAGGTAAAAGATGAGTATACTGAAAACTATAAGATGTTGATGAAACTAATTGAAGAAAACACAGAAAAAGGAAAGGTAACCTATACTCTTGGATTAGAAAAATTAATACTGTTAAAAGGTTCATAATATCCAATGCAATCTACAGATTCAATTCATTCCCTATCAAAATTCCAAAATACTTTCCCCCAGAACTTAAAAAAAAAAAAAATTTGTATGGAAGATACCAGTATGCTGTGATATAGTGCAGCTGCCCAATTCACTCTTACTAATTACTGAAATCACAGAAAAGGCCCAACCTCATGTGAGGAAACCAGTAATGATATAAGCAATCTGAATTCTATTTACTTAGTCAAATATGGAAGGTAAAAAACAAAGACAATTTTAAAATGGTATCAAGTTAGTGAAAGTGAGTGCACAGAGTTTATTGCTATAGTTTAGGGTCAGAAGTTCTTAGTTTGGAATACCAGAATCATAGAAGTCACTGCATTGGTTGATATTCTAAGGGCTAATGGAAAATCTTCAATCATGAAATCTAATTTTCCTGAAACAATGAGTATATAGTTGGTGGAGGCAACTCACACAGAGACTAAGAGCAACAAAACGACTAGATCTGGTTGAACGTTTCAAAGTTAGGACTGGTGAAGCCAGGCCAGCTAAACATTTTCCAGATTCTATACGTTCAGCCTTGGAAAGTCAGTTTGGAGATGGACTTTTCTACTAATTCGGGAGTTAACTGCATACAACACAAAAAGTAACTGCAAAGCTACCATGCCGGCTAAAGTGTCAAAGCTATTAGTCTAATGCAACATGGCCAAACAAACAAACAAAAACCCACAGCAAAACAAAACAAAAATATAACACGCACACATACTTTTTTTTTTCCTCCCTACCTTGGTGGTCACCTAGGGTGGGTTGAGTGCAGGATGTCCCCGGAAGGCAAACAGCACAGCTGGAATCTGCAGCGGACAGGTGAGTCCCAAGAGTCACTGTGGCTCCAGCTAGAATGCGCTAGGAAGCCCTGGGTGCCTAGAGTGGCAGGGAGGGTGTCTGAACCCGACTCTAAGCTCCACCGCCCCAACCACACTTCCGGGAGGAAGCGTGATCTCGCGGGATCTCAGACCTCAGGGCCGGAATTCTGGCAAGAGAAAGTCGGGGCTGCCGCAGCTGTGTGCGGCGTTGGTCTCTAAAGTTCTCTGTTAGGTGTGTCGTGTCGCTCACGTCATCTATCAAGCAAACCCCAGAACTCCTCAGTGCCACATCTGTCCCTGCAGCATCCCTACTCAGAATCACAGTGAAGTAGCGCCTTGCTTCGGAGGCCCTTGCCCAAGTGTGGGAATGGACTCGGCCTAAATACTGTGCTTGGCGCGATGTCTGGACCCTTAAGACATGTGAACCTTTATGATTTCATTGGTGATTTCTGACCACCTTTTATTCGGAATGTAAGAAATACTGTGTCAGGTAATTTGAAGAGTTTATGGAATTAGTGATTGATTACTCTGAGTAATTCACCAGAGTAATATTTTTGTATGGCTTTTAAAGCACTTCCCTGGTGGCTGAGCAGTCAAGAATCCTCCTGCTTAAGCAGGAGATGGGGTTTGTTCCTTGTGTCGGTTAAGATCCCCTGGAGAAGGAAATGGCAATCTACTCTAGTATTCCTGCCTGGGAAATCCCATGGACAGAGGAGCCTGGCGGGCTACAGTCCATGAGGTTGCAAAAGACTCAGACAGGACTTAGGGACTAAACAAGACACAATCTAACAGTATAAAATTGGGAGGGGCGTGTCAAGGGTCTTACTTGTCTGAAAAAGTTTTTAATAATTACTCCTTAGGCATAAATTAGGTTTGTGTGTGGTAAACAAATGAAGTCATAATAGTTTTAAAAGATATAACCTAAATTTAGATACCATTTAATGTGACAAGTGTTTATTCCATTGATTTATTCCTAGGGGAGGAAAAAAATTCCCTGAGTAGAGATGGAGAATAGCTAAGAAAAATAAATGTATTAGTACAAAAAGAACAATATTTGTTCCTAACGTTGCTGTGTCTTCAGCCCCTGTGAACAGATCTGTAATTATTTTTTGAAGATATGTTTTGCTATTTCTTGCCCAATTTTAATGTGACTAAATGTTGGCATAAATAATGTGAGACTCTTCTATTTACCAGAAGTATCCAGTAGAAAGTCAATGATATTCTGAAGTGTTTAGAAAAATAGAGATGAGATTTTTATCTAGAGAAACCAGGTAGTAGATATTAAAAATAACAGTCACAGGATATAAAGCTGTAGCTAAAATGTGTGATAATCTCTCGGGATACATTTTGGGAAGAATAAAAAGAATATTACAGTATTTAAAGGACCTTTCTTCAACAAATTTAAGGAATGAAAATTAAGTTATCAGTAATCCAATACGGTGAAAGCAGCAAATTGGAAAGATATAGACTAAAAGATTAACATACTAGACGAAAGAAAATGCTAATCTATGGCTTTTGGCATACAGATGGGCTTGCTGCAAAGATCTAGGGTGGAAGCTGTGTAATTTGTACTGTCAGCCACTTCATACAAAGGTCTTGTTATAGCAGTCTTCTGACAATATTCTGATACCAAAACATTCTTTAAGTAGCCACAG
This sequence comes from Giraffa tippelskirchi, assembly GCF_054371585.1. Classification (NCBI taxonomy): domain Eukaryota; kingdom Metazoa; phylum Chordata; class Mammalia; order Artiodactyla; family Giraffidae; genus Giraffa; species Giraffa tippelskirchi. The sequence goes on along the minus strand of NC_137275.1, from coordinate 59,338,465 downwards.
TTTGAAGTGTGTAGTTGGTACATTTTTTAATTAATTTTAAAGACTTGTGTTTATAATTTGAAAACATGGATCTTAGGAGCCTGCTCTTGAAATTTTACTGCTGAGCTGTTTGCTCACAGTAACTTAGAAGATTCTTTCCATTGAGATCCAATGATGTGAATTCTATGATTCCAGAAGTCCGAGCCTTCAGGTTTTAGGTCATCAAAGTCTTTTGGAAGAATGTTGAAAACGGACTATTTATACTTTTTAACGTCAAGACTGAGTATATATATGCTTCATGATTGCCTTGGCGATGTGCATTTGCAACCCAGCAAGTTCTCAGACCAGAAAAGATATTCCTAAATGCATAGGCTGCCAAGTTACTAAATGATTTGGCAAAAAGTGATAGAATTATTTCCTTGATTTTACTATTGATTTTCCCTATAACATGAAAAGTTGTAATTTTGTGTATGTGTGTAATTGTCTAAATAGCAAAGATTGGGTAGCTTTATGCCCTTAATGGCCTTCCCAGGTGGCTCAGTGGTGAAGAATCTGCCTGCTAATACAGGAGACACAAGAGACTTGGGTTTGATCCCTAGGTGTGGAAGATCCCCTGGAGGAGGAAATGGCAACCCATTCCAGTATTCTTGCCTGGAAAGTACCACGGACAGAGAAGCTAGACAGGCTAAGTTCATGGGGTTGCAGAGTCAGACATGACTTAGTAACTGAGCACACAAGCATGCCCTTAATACTTATGGCTTTAATTATTTAAGAAAATGAAGATTGCTTATTTATGAAGGAACTAATCTCTTTACAACCATGTTTTTCTTTTCTATGCTTATTTTTAAAGGTTTTGTAGTCATTTACATTTAATAGATGTCCAAGTTTTTTTTTTAGGCACCCACAATTTATGTTAATAAAATATTCAAATATCTTTTGACAACTTGTTGATTTCTGCTCCCCAAATTGGATTTTAATTATTTCAATTCAATTTAATTAAAATTAGAGGAGGTCTCTTACATCTATTACTATCTTTGATATATTTCAGAGGACCTCTGGAAACTTACAAAAATATATTCTTTAGCCTTAAAAAAGAAATGTGCTATAAATAATCAGGTTTATTTGATATGTTTCTGATGATGGGTTGCATGGAGGAGTTGAGAACTCAGAAAAAATGCTCAGCTTTTTCTTGGTTAAACTTATAGATGTAATAGGTAATTAAAACATTCAGAAATTATATGGTTTTGTGAAATTTTTGGTGATTTGCCATTTCTCTTATTTTTCATAATATGCACTAAACTCATAAAAAGTGTTGAAACAGTGTTTCAATGAGCTCATCTAAACTAATCAGATTCCTGGTGGTATTTGGCCTGATGATTTTAGGCAATAATATGTAATGTTATCAGTCAGGCACATTGTAGGGGAAGAAAAGTTTTTGTCAGCCCTCTTTGGGTCCCTTGCTGGTCTGAAAAGTAAACTGACAAGGACACACTAACAGGAAACAGCATGCATATTTTATCAAAATTGTTCATATACATAGGAGACTTCACAAGAAACTGAAAACCCAAAGAAGTGACCAGAGCAGGAAGCTGTTATACTTTTTGTCAACCAACCTATACATTTGTAAAGAATTTGGAAAGACAAAAGGGTTTGTACTAAGGGTAGTAAATGGTAAAGAAGTAACTAGGAAAATAAAGGTTAGATTAACAAGGTTTTTTTATATAGTATTTTTTTTCTTTTTTTTTGCCCCAAAGTCCCTGTTTCTGTGCTAAGAATGTCTTCATTCCTCCTGGTACAGAGAAGAGTATCTTTCACATAGGAAATTCATCTCCTGATTTCAGGAAAGAATGTGGTGTTGGGTTATCAGAGGGACCTTCCTGCTTCTTCGTTTTTCTTGATTTCTTTCCGTTTAAGATATTCAAAATGCCAAGGTGCCATATTTTGGGGATAGAATGTCCTAAACCCCATCAATATGTTAACAAGTGTTAACTAGGCAGCAACTTATAATTTGAAACTAGCGTCTTCTAGCCGTTCACAGCTCATCTGACTTACCAAAAGGGTTTAATACAATAGATGTCTTAATCTTGTCACTTGATATATTCTTGAATGTATTTTTAAGTGTATGATTTCTGTGTTCACATTATAGTATATATTTTTACTTCATGATTATTATATGTCTTATTCCAATGTTTTATCTAAAAATTATGTTTTTCCATTTTAAAAATCAGACATAGCATTCACTTTCCTTTTTGGAAATAGGATTAATATTTATATTATTGTGTGTTTTGTGTAGAACTTGTTTTTTTAGATTGATCTTACTCTATTGTTAGCATGATACAGAAACAACCATATATTTTTGTTAGCGATTTTGCATCATTCTTGTTATGATCTTGAAGGATATCAGAATATGCCCCCCAATACAAATATGCTGTTTTGGCATATGAATTATTTTTAGCTAAAGGCCATTGAAAGCGGGCTGACAGTGGAAAAGCTCCAAAAACAGGGCACAAGTGTTCCTTTTACAAGGGAAATTTATGTTTGTAAATGATGTCTCCAGATATCAGTAATAAGAGAACTCTTAATAACTCATACTGGTGGAGAAGGCATTGACTTACATCTGCATTACAAGACTAACTAACCAACATAATGAAACAAGCTTTGTTTAGCATACTTTTCCTAGTTATCTCACCATACCTTTCCTTCCCTTGCCCAGAAGTCCAAAGCTCCTTCTCCTTTCCTTTTGCTTAAAATTCTACATAAACCCAAGTTCTAACCACCTGTTTGAGTTACTCATCTCTAGGTACTCCCATATATAAGCACGATGCATGTGCTAATAAACTTATGTTTGCTTTTCTATTGTCTTTGATCTGTCTAATAGACAGGGCTCAACCAGAAATTTAGGAGGGTAGTCGGAAAAATAACTTTTCTCCCCTATAATCTCTTGTTAGAACTTTGAAATTTGGAAATTATTAATAAATTAACCACAGTTATTTTAAATCTCTGTTGTCTACCGGTAGTTTATTCTGATTTCTGCCTGAAGGCTGTCTCATCAGTCATCTGTTAAATACTGTGTATTGAACAAAGGAGACTGTCTCAGAGCCCCTTGAAAAAGGACTGTATCAGATACTTCAAAATATTTATACTTCAAAGAATAACCTTGCGGTCTTAAGCTTCTGATGTCATTTTGGTACCAGATGGCTAAGTCAGGATTCCTGAGATTCCACCTATGTACTTTTTCAGGTATCTTAATGAGACTGTTAACCAAAGTTAGTAGATTAAGAGTGAATTATAAATATTGCTGATTTACCATAATATGGAATGTCTATATTTAACATTGCTGTATGCTATAATTCTTAGTTGCTAAGAGAGTATATCCTAAGATTTCTCATTGCAAGGAAAAGAGAAATTCACAACTCTGAGGTGATGGATGTTAACTAAAAATAAATAAATAATAATGAAAAGAAGAAATAAAGAATGAATTTTGTAAGACGGGATGAACTGACAAGGGAAATGATATTTGAAATAACACTGTGTCTCTTATTCTGTCTCGCATATAGGGTTATCGTTACCATCTTTCAGATTCCATATATATGCATTAGTATACTGTATTGTTGTTTTTCTTTCTGGCTTACTTCACTCTGTATAATGGGCTCCAGTTTCATCCATCTCAGTAGAACCGGTTCAAATGTATTTTTTTTAATGGCTGAGTAATATTCCATTGTGTATATGTACCACAGCTTCCTTATCCATTCATCTGCTGATGGACATCTAGGTTGCTTCCATGTCCTGGCTATTGTAAACAGTGCTGCGATGAACATTGGGGTACACGCATCTCTTTCAATTCTGGTTTCCTCGGTGTATATGCCCAGCAGTGGGATTGCTGGGTCATATGGCAGTTCTATTCCCAGTTTTTTAAGGAATCTCCACACTCTTCTCCATAGTGGCTGTACTAGTTTGCATTCCCACCAACAGTGTAAGAGGGTTCCCTTTTCTCCACACCCTCTCGGTTCTACTGAGATGGATGAAACTGGAGCCCATTATACAGAGTGAAGTAAGCCAGAAAGAAAAACAACAATACAGTATACTAATGCATATATATGGAATTTGAAAGATGGTAACGATAACCCTATATGCGAGACAGAATAAGAGACACAGATGCATGGAACAATTTTATGGACTCTGAGGGAGAAGGTGAGGGTGGGACGTTCTGGGAGAATAGCATTGAAACATGTATATTATCATATGTGAAACAGAACACCATTCCATGTTCGATGCATGTGACAAGGGCTCAGGGCCGGGGCAATGGGATGATCCAGAAGGATGAGAGGGGGAGGGAGGTGGGTGGGGGGTCCGGGAAGGGGAACACATGTAAACCCATGGCTGATTCTTGTCAATGTATGGCAAAAACTATTACAATATTGTAAAGTAATTAGCCCCCAACTAAAATAAATAAATTTATAAAAAAAAAAAAAAAAAGAAAAACCTGTATAAAAGAGAATAAACATCCAGTATTTTGAAAAAAAAAAAAGAAATAACACTGATGCTGTTTAGTGTTTTCTGTATAACAAAGTCCTTTCTTTTCAATATATTGATAACTGCTGCTCACAAAAAAGAGCAGAATATACCACTCCAAAATATTCCACTTGGATATATTAATTATTTTAGGCAGTAAACACTTGAAAAACAGCAAATGCAGGTACAGGCTTTCTCTAAACTCCCTTATCTGGTTTGGGTAATCTGTATAGCTGGTTTGGGTTTTGAAAACTAATATTCAAATGAAAACAAACCAAGAAAAATAAGTTATTTTGAATTTTTAGGTAGTACTGTTGCCTTTTAATCTCTCTATAAGATTATCCCAAAAAGTAGAGTATGTCACCTATTATATGATTACAGGGACTGGGATTGTAACTGGCAGTGCAAACAAGGATGAGAAATCACTTCCTTAGACTAATGAAAAGCTAGTCAGAGTATTAGAAAAACAATTGAGATAAGAAGCACAGAGTAATTGACAACAAAACAAAACAGGAATTCTCAGTACAAGGGTCTCCTGAAAACACTTGAATTTTAGCCAAATAGATCTCTTGAAAATCTACTATCATTGACCGGTTTGTAGCATATTGTCAGTATAGCTGGTACTGGCACATTTCTACCTCTTCAGTTTTCTCTAGAGCTCTCATAAAATAAATATGTTCATAAATGTTATCATATTAAAACAACAAAAGAGTAACATTCTAAAGAATAGGGAAGACAGAGAAATCTTTGTTAAATATGTTAAGGAGGTTAGGTATTAGATCTGGGTGTGTGTTTATCTATGTAAGGTTAAACTTTACCTAAGCATCCTATGTTTGAAGAAGGCATCCTATAGTTTTGTTTGGTTGTTTGTTTCCCAGAATCTCCCCTACGTCTTTCAATGTAAGAGCTAACAGCAAAGGACTACCCTGTGCTAATATGTTCTAAGATAAAACCTTTCTCCATTTATCCTCATGAATCTCAGAATAATTACCAATGATTCCCTTCTTTACTTTCCTCTAAAGGATCCAAGGGCCTCTTCCTTTTCTCTGAGATATTCTTCATTAATGAATGTTCTCAACATTGCAATAAATTATTATTGAAAAAATAATCACTGTAACTGTCTCGTATTATATATGTAAGCATATCTATATATACATATGGATAAATATATTTGTATTTATAAATAATTATACGAGGCCATAAAATGATCAGTTTGGCACACTTCCTGTTTGATATTTAAAATGTCTGCTTTTGGCCTCTGTGCTGCCACTTCATCATTCACAAATACCGTGTAAAGCAGAATGGAGAGACACATTAAGAAAAGAATGAAGGCTCTATTTAATTCAGATTTTGTGCTCATTTTATTTGTATATATGAAGCAGCTGTAAAAAGTATGAGCTTTAGCATTTGACGCTTTAATTTTAGTTCTTCAACTCTTTATTATCACTTTGAGCATATCACTAAATGTTACTCTACTCATCTGTAAAATGGGAATAAAGTATACATACAGAAATAGATTTTAAATTATATAAAATATCTATAAAGTTCCTAGTATAAAGTAGGTGTTAGTATTCTTCCTTTCTCACAATGGTGTTTTGTTCTGTCACTTTATTAAGAAATGTTTCTAATAAGTTCATTTATATCAGTATTAAGATATAAATAAATGTTGAAGCCTAACATTTTTCCTCTGCTGTATTTGATTTTAGACATTATCAGAGCTATAATCCAGGGAAAACACAAAAAAGGATGATCTGATGCAGATAATTTTCAGTGGAGATTTTAAAGATGTTCCTGAATGCGAACCATCAGGCAGTCATCTTCTCTTGTCTCTGTGTCGGATCAATCTAGAATGAATTTCAATATGCAGATACAGTTATCCATCAGTTCAGTTCTGTTCAGTTCAGTCACTCAGTCATGTCCAACTTTTTGTGACTCCATGGATGGCAGTACATCAGGCTTCCCTGTCCATTACCAACTCCCAGAGCCTGCTCAAACTCATGTCCGTTGAGTTGGTGATGCCATCTAACCATCTCATCCTCTGTTGTCCCCTTCTCCTCCTGCCTTCAATCTTTCCCAACATCAGAGTCTTTTCAAATGAGTCAGCTCTTCACATCAGGTGCCAAAATATTGGAGTTTCAGCTTCAACATCAGTCCTTCCAATGAACGCCCAGGACTGATCTCCTTTAGGATGAACTGGTTGGCTCTCCTTGCAGTCCAAGGGACTCTCAAGAGTCTTCTCCAACACCACGGTTCAAAAGCATCATTTCTTCTGTGCTCAGCTTTCTTTATGGTCTAACTTTCACATCCATATATGACTAGACTACTGGAAAAAGTAATGTCTCTGCTTTTTAATATGCTATCAAGGTTGGTCATAGCTTTTCTTCCAAGGAGCAAGCATCTTTTAATTTCATGGCTACAGTCACCATCTGCAGTGATTTTGGAGGTACTATATATTTCTGTTTTTGTTCTAACATAGTTAATTTGGTTTTGGACTTGGCATAACAAATATATGACTAGTGTTTGTTTAGAATGATAATATATTAACATCACTTATAGGTGATCACATACATGGGGAAATAGCAACCAGGCCTTAGGACTTTAGAAGTCATATCTAAAATTCCAATTCTTACCTTTAGATTAACTATTTAATTTCCTAGTGAAAATGTCTCAATTGTGTCTGACTCTTTGAAACCCCACAGACGACAGTCCATGAAATTCTCCAGGCCAGAATACTGGAGTGGGTAGCCTTTCCTGTCTCCAGGGGATCTTCACAACCCAGGGATCAAATCCAGGTCTCCCACACTGTGGGCGGATTCTTTACCAGCTGAGCCACAAGGAAAGCACATTTGATTTCCTGGGATTGTTGTTAAAGAACATAGGCTTTTGATAATTACTGTCAAAATTTTGTGGCTTTTTTTTTTTTAATGTATACCTGATGTGCTTTGCTTTCATAATAAATCAACAAGCATTTAAGATTAACCTATCGGATGCTATGTAAAGTACTCTGGGATTGCTTGAGAAATTATGTTTAAATCTCTGTGGAGGAATTGAAAATGTTGAGGAATTGAGATGTAAAGGAGTAAATGAAAACTCTGGAACATTTAGTGCTATATTGAGTTAGTTGCTCAGTTGTGTCCGACTCTGTGATTCCATGGACTACAGCCCACCAGGCTCCTCTGTCCATGCAATTCTCCAGGCAAGAATACTGGAGTGGGTTTCCATTCCATTCTCTAGGGGAATCTTCTCTGACCTAAGATCAAACCCAGGTCTTCTTGCATTGCAGGCTGATTCTTCACTCTCTGAACCACTAGAGAAGCCCTTGGTGCAATATTAAGATGACCATACTAAATGTGTTTCAAAAATTCAAAGAGGAAAACAAAACGCAGTGTAAATTAATGTAATTGCATTATTGGCTCTCCAGGCTAGAATGTTTGTCACTATGTTTAATTCACAATAGGCAATTAATTGTTTTTATGAATGAATGAGTGTATGGATGAATGATTGAATGGTTGCACACATACACACACAGAGTAAAGCATTCATGATGAGGCATTAATTTGACTTTGACAAATATGTCAGTTAGGTGAATGCAAAGAAAGCAAAAAATAATTATATGTAGAAGGGGAATGCTAAGCAAAACCACAGAAACCACAGTTACAATGGATTGTAATGAGTTTAAGTAACAAGCATGTATGACAGTGTTGTTGAGAAATACAATGAATAGTTAAAATAAAGCATCATTTAAAAATTGTGCATATATATAATATTAAAAATCAATATCTCCATAAAATCATTATAAAAGCTACTAATATTCTTCCATCTACCTTCCTGACTCAAAATATTTTTTTCATTTCTCATTGGTAAGCACTTTCAAATTGTGACATAATTTATAGGTAATCACCTTCATGTTTATAAATAAAAGCTAATCCTGCTATTTTTAATATTTTAGAATTCAGTTCAGTTCAGTTCAGTCACTCAGTCATGTCTGACTCTTTGCGACCCCATGAATTGCAGCACGCCAGGCCTCCCTGTCCATCACCAACTCCCGGAGTTTACCCAAACTTACGTCCATTGAGTTGGTGATGCCATCTAACCATCTCATCCTCTGTCGTCCCCTTCTCCTCCTGCCTTCAATCTTTCCCAACATCAGAGTCTTTTCAAACGAGTCAGCTCTTCACATCAGGTAGCCAAAATATTGGAGTTTCAGCTTCAACATCAGTCCTTCCAATGAACACTCAGGACTGATCTCCTTTAGGATAGACTGGTTGGCTCTCCTTGCAGTCCAAGGGACTCTCAAGACTCTTCTCCAACACCACGGTTCAAAAGCATCATTTCTTCTGTGCTCAGCTTTCTTTATAGTCCAACTCTCACATCCATACATGACTACTTTTAGAATTAGATATTTTAAATACCTAGCTATCAAATGATTTTTAAAATAAGGAATGCTTTGATTACTTAAAGTCCTACCTCCTTTTCTCTTTTGCTTTCTCTCACACACACTCACTTGCATACTCATATTCATGCCTTTCTTCCAACTACCCAATGTAATTATATTTTAAATTTTAGATAGTTCTTATGTTATGAAAATAATATGAAAATTCTTATTCAGAATTTAGTCATGCAGAATACATATCCTTTGTTATACAAATATTTGTTTTCTCTGAAGTTGATAATTGCCTCATATTCCTTTTTATTTAATTTCTATAAATCTGTCAACAACTTAATCCAAACTTTTACTAGGAGTTAAAATCTTCTCTTCTGAATATATCTAACAGACCAAGTAGATTGATATTGTTCTACTCTTCTTAAAGACGTCAAGCTCTCTCTTTTGCTTTAAAACAGGCAACCTCAGACCTGGTGAACCATCATTTTCCTGGGGTCTATTTCCATTTTGTCATGAGGATTTTCATGTTTTCTCTCTTTTTCCTAAATTTTTATATTTAGATTTATTGGCTTTACTAACTTGTTTTAATAGAAAAAAATATTTCAGTGGTTTCTTGAAGAACATCAAATAGAAAAAATAATATTTTGTTGTGTAAAAGTGATTCATTTACCCTCATTTAGGTTTTGTATAGAATTCTTGACTAGACTTCATTTTTCTCAGAGTTTCAGTCATTTTTATACTTTCTTCTAGGTTTCATTATTCCCATTTGATGAGTCCAGTGCCATTCTGTGTTTAGTATCACTTGTTTCTCAAATCCTTGGATGCTTTTAGCTCAAATTTGTATTGAATTTTATGAAATCTCTAAATAAAGTAACTTTCTGGATTTTTACTCTTCCTTTTTGGTAAGGACAGTATCAGTTCTTGAAAATGTGTATTTATGTGTGTTTAATGTACTTTCTGACTATTTTGCTTGAGGGCTAGTTATGCTCAGAGACTGAAATTGCCTTTGCCAATAATTTAACACAGACAGGTTCATTGTGGGATTTTTAATAATTTCACAGACTAACAGCATATAGGATAATATTCTTAATAAGATAATAAAGAAATAACACTCAAACAAATGATACATTAGGGGGAGTATGGGAAAAGGTTCCAGGCAAGGGCAAATGACAAAAATAAAGTCCAAATTAGGCTGAACAATACCGTCAACAGTATATGAACCGAGAACTTCTAGATGTTCAAGATGGTTTTAGAAAAGGCAGAAAACCAGTGATGAAATTGCCAACATCCGTTGGATCATAGAAAAAGCAACAGAGTTCCAGAAAAATATCTGCTTCTGCTTCATTGACTATGCCAAAGCCTTAGACTGTGTGGATCACAACAAACTGTGGAAAATTCTTCAAGAGATGGGAATACCAGACCACTTTACCTGCGTCCTGAGAAATCTGTTTGCTTGTCAAGATGTAATAGATAGAACCACTCATGGAACAACGGACTGGTTCGAAATTGGGAAAGGAGTATGTCAAGGCTGTATTTTGTCACTCTGCTTATTTAACTTATATGCAGAGTATATTAGGTGAAATGCCAGGCTGGATGAAGCACAATCTGTAATCAAGGTCGCTGGAAGAAGTATCAATAACCTCAGATACGCAGACAACACCACCTTTACAGAAGAAAGTGAAGAGGAACTAAAGAGCCTGTTGCTGAAAGTGTAAGAGGAGGATGAAAGTGAAAGAGGAGAGTGAAAAAGCTGGTTTAAAACTCAACATTCAAAAAACTAAGATCATGGCATCTGGTCTTATCACTTCATGGCAAATAGATGGGGAAACAATGGAAACAGTGACAGACTTTATTTTGGGGGGCTCCAAAATCACTACAGATGGTGACTGCAGCCATGAAAGATGCTTGCTCCTTGGAAGAAAAGCTACGAACAACATAGACAGCACATTAAAAAGCAAAGACATTACTTTGCCAACAAAGGTCTGCGTAGTCAAAGCTATGGTTTTTCCAGTAGTCGTGTATGCATGTGAGAGCTGGACCATAAAGAAAGCTGAGCACTGAAGAACTGATGCTTTTGAACTGTGGTGTTGGGGAAGACTCTTGTGTGGCCCTTGGACAGCAAGGAGATCAAACCAGTCAATCCTAAAGGAAATCAGTCCTGAATATTCATTGGAAGGACTGATGCTGAAGCTGAAACTCCAATACTTTGGCCACCTGATGGGAAGAACTGACTCATTGGAAAAGACCCTGATGCTGGGTAAGATTGAAGGTAGGAGAAGAAGGAGACGACAGAAGATGAGATGGTTGGATGGCATCACCAACTCGATGGACATGAATTTGAGCAGGCTCTGGGAGTTGATGATGAACAGAGAAGCCTGATGTGCTGCAGTTCATGGGGTCGCAAAGAGTCGGACACAACTGAACTGAACTGAACTGATACCTTTTATATAATGTTGATTTTGCCGGTGCAATATTCAATATTTCTTGTTGCTAGAACACGTTGCTAGGAAAAGAAGGCACAGGGTTCGGTGGGCAGGCTAGAGTGCTCCCAGTGTTATCACTCCAGGGACCTGTTTGTGCCACTGCCTATGAGGTGTACCTCACCCAGGTAGAAACAGATGTACCTTCTCTTCTGAGACTGTGGCACAGTTTAACACCATTGCTAACTAAGAGTAGCCTAGCCGTGGTGGGAACAAGATCTTTAGAGAGCTAGATCAGTTAAGGGTAGCTTTGTCCTGAATGAAGCTCTTTGGTATCACTCACAAATAGTATCTGTAATGTAAATGTTCCCTTCTATATCTGCTGTTGTTAATAAGCCCCCAGAGGAGCCCTTCAGCTGCTCAGCTGGTAAGGGCTTATCAGTGACAACAGGTAAGATGATGACATCCTGACCCAGCTTACTTCATTCTTATGTCAGAAGGTTTTTGTTTTTGTTTATTTTTGTCTTTGTTATTAACAGGTGTATTAAAAAAACTTTACTTAAGTCATAACAAGTGGATTAAAATGATATGAAACTAGTATAAAACACTGTCAGTTTCAATGTTGCTAGTTTTTAGAATTCATATTATTCACATGTTGCAATACCTAGACCTAGCCAACAGTTTTGCTATCATTTCTTAGTCATTTCATCTTTCTCATTTTTAATGTTTAACTTGACTGTTTAATGGTACCTCAACCTTTCAATTCTTCTGTTATTTATTTGTAAGGTTTCTTTTTGGTTTATTAATGGTCATTTTTATAGTGTTTTGCTCTAATTCATGATCTTCCTCTATTTCATGTACTTTAATTGCTCCTTTTGTTTTAGATTTTTTACCACTCACTCTTCACTCTTTCTTTCAAGTCCCTATTTTTTCTTTCTTATATCAGTCTTCATCTTATATGTTAGTGGCTTTTCCTGGTGATCCTTGGATATCCATGAATCGTGTTATATTTTGCCTTTACTACTATGTAGGTGTTTTCTCCATAAATAAATCTTTTAATCCCGTGTCTAGGGATTATAAACCTGGTTGCTATCTTTTTGTAAATCGTTGTGGTTAACTGATTTAATCCTGTGTTTTCTCCATGGCCCTTGAATTTCACTGTGCCTGAAGACTCCATGCCAAAGTTTAGTTGAAATTCCAATTAACAATTTCCAGAGAGTAAAACTTCAATTTTAGGTCTGAGTAGATTGGGGAATGTGAGCTTTAAATTACTTCAGTTTTCAGTTTTAATTCTTGGTTTTAGCCACACATGTATGCACTCTTGTTGTCATCACATTTTTCACTTTAGTGTGCTTTTCTAGTGCCAGTTACAAGCATTTTTCTCTTACTGCCATCGTAAACTTTTTATATTAGGTTTTAGTTTCTCTATTCTGCTAAGCCAGCTTAAATATGTTTATCTGCTTTCCATCTTTTTTAGATTATTTAAAGTGTCCTTTCCTGTTCTTTGCTCATGAAGCATCTGTTAGTTTAGAATAACTGTATTTGGGTTTCTGATGGACATCAAAGTAAATTGATGTGTTTGATTAACCACAATTAATTGGTACTGAGGCATTACTTAGGATAATTGTATGCTACTATCAACCAAAGTAAACTTAATCATTTGTTGTTTGTTTGTTAAAGTATGTGTAGATTTCCTGTAGTAGGCTGACTAATAGCCACTGTAAGATATCAGGTCCTAATCTTTGGAACCAGTAAATGTTACTTTAAAAGCAAAAAGATTATCAAATTAAGTATCTTGAAATGGAGAGATTATCCTGGATTATCCAGGTGTTTCTGAAATGAAACACAGTGACCTTGTAAGAGAGAGGCAAGGGGAGACTTGATACAAAGGAGAAGAAGATACACACAGAAAAAAGTAATGTTAAATCAGAAGCTGAATGAAACAAATAATGGAATCTCTGTTTGATCCTCAGAGATGGTCTGGTCCCACATACATCTTAATTTTGGCACAGTGAAACTGATTATAGACTTCTGGCCTCAAGAATTGTGAGACAGTATACTTCTGTTGTTTAACAACAATTTTGTGGTTGTTTGTGACAACAACTGCAAATAATTTATCCTGCCTGATGTATCTATACTTTAGGTTTGGTCCTCTTCAAAATTATGGTTCAGTTGATTTAGAAAAAAAAATAGATTTAACTTTAAAAAGTAAAACAAAAAACTATATTTCGGTATGACAAGACCACATGGAATAGCGTTTCTAAATGATTAGGTTTAATGCAATGAAAATCAAAATCCCATCAAGAATTTACAGAGTATTTTCGAATGGCATTGAAGCATGTAAATTATCACATGTGAAACGAATCGCCTGTCCAGTTTCAATGCATAATACAGGGCGCTCAGGGCTGGTGCAGTGGGATGACCTGGAGGGATGGGATAGGGAGGGAGGTGGGAGGGGGTTTCTGGAAGGGGAAAACATATACACTTATGGTGGATTCATGTCAATGTATGGCAAAAAAATACAATATTGTAAAGTTAAAAAATAGATAAATAAACTAATTTAAAATTAAAAAAAAAGAATTTACAGAGTATTTTTGATTTATTTGAAAATAAACGTGGGAAGTCTAGGTCAAAATATCTTGAATAAGATTAGACCATAAATTTACTGTAAGGGCAGGGAGTATGTCTTAGCACAATATCTTCCACATAATATTCTGTAAATGCCTTTGAATGAAATAAAAATCAGAAATGTAATAAGAAATGTAATTCTAAGATGACACCCAAGATTTCTAGCCCCTGATATGCACATTCTGATAGGTACTTATTAAAAACATGTATGCTACTATCAACCAAACTAAACTTAAAAAAGGAATTGGACTCTTCCAGAAGGGAGAGTTTTGAAGTCAGAGATTATTCTGCTGAGTTTGAAAAAAACAAAATAGCACTTTGTGTGTATGGGTTATAGGGTTTAGACTTGAGGGTGACTTCTAGGACCTGAGAGCCGCTTGACCTTCAGTAATCCAGAAAATGAGAACTGACTCTCATAACCATGAAGAACTGAATTATTAACAACAACATATATGAGCTACAAAATGGATTCTTCCCTAGTCTAGCCAAAACCTTGATTTCAGCCTTGTGAAACCCTCAGCAGAGCACCCAGTTAAGCCAAACTTATGTCACACAAAACTGTGAGATAATACATCAAGTGGCTATATTTATGATAATTTGGGACATGGGCTAGAAAACTAATATAAGAAGGGACTTGCTCAAATTGACATTAAACATACCGTAAATGTTCAATAATTAAAATAGCTCTTTCCTTGCACAGGATCAACCATTAGTAGATCAATGGTTCTGATTAGATAGCCCAGAAATACACACAATTTTATATATTTTTTATTTTATTTGTAAGAAATGTATATTATTAGCTACATCAGAAAGAACATTTATTCAATAAATGGCATTGGAACATCTAATTATTTTGATATGTAAAAGATAGCTATTTATATAGCAGATTCTAAAGTATATTACAGATTGAGTAATAATTTAAATGAAAGAGATTAATTTTAAAAAGTAGTAGGAAATAAAATGGAATATTTTTTCTATCTAAGGGAACAATTTCCCATGCATAATAGCAAATGGAGAACTCCCAAGAAAACTACATTCAATGGTGATACTGCATACGTTTTGAAAGAAAGTAGACTACAATAAAGGCTTCCCAGGTGGCTCAGTGGGTAAATAATCTAGCTGGAATACAGGAGACACAAGAGATGCAGGAGATGCAGGTTCGTTCCCTGGGTTGGGAAGATCCCCTGGAGGAGGGCATGGCAACCCACTCTACTCTTCTTGCCTGGAGAATCCCAGGGACAGAGGAACTTGGCAGGCTACAGTTCATAGGGTCTCAAGGAGTTAGACATGACTGAAGCAACTGACACACACACAGAGCACACAGACTATGATAAATATATCCATGTGACAAACTGACATGTTTAAATTATTTGAATTCAGAGGTTTTGAAGCTAAAGAAAAACTGATGAAAATATATTTAAAGATATATATTGAAAACAGCATAAATTATGCATGCCTCGTAAAAACATGGACAAACAACACTGTACACATGGATTGTAACCTGCCCCTGCTGTAGCACTGTTTAAGCAAACTGTTGGGCTTCTCTGGTGACTTAGGTGGTAAAGAATCTGCCTGCAATGCAGTAGACCAAGGTTCATTTCCTGTGTTGGAAAGATACCCTGGGGAAGGGAACAGCTACCCACCTCAGTATTCTTGCCTTGGAAATCCCATGGACAGAAGAACCTGGTGGGATACAGTCTATAGCGTTGCAAAGAGTTGGACACAACTGAGAGTCTAACACTCTTTTCACTTCACCAGCAAGCTGCCACATGGTATCATCACTGACGTATGTATAATGGTGTCCCACTGCAGTGCCATTGAATATTGGGCCAGAGGCTGATACTTAACTCAGTGGTTTGACAATTATGTTATGGTCTGACCCAGAGAAGTTCTAACAGAAATCCTTTAAAATTTGACCTAAGAGCTGCAGAAATTGTTGTCTCTTAAATGAGCTTTGAACTGAGGGGTCATGGTTTGCCTTTTCATGGCCTTGTGTGCCTGATGAGTAAGGTAAAACGGAGAGAAGGAAAAGGAAAGAAGATAATGAAGAAAGAAAAGATAAAGAACAAAAGAGAACAGAACAGAAAAGGCAGAGAAGAAGAGAGAATAGTTAGAAGGAAGGAGAAGGGAAGAAAGATAAGAATATAGAGAAAAGATTAAACATGCAGGGTCTCAGTGTCACAAAGCACAGTACACATGAGGAGTTACAGAGAAGAAGGGAAAGCATCCCAGGCTGTGGAGATGGGAATATAGGGATCATATTCAGATAATAAAAAAAAGGAGCATGTGAAGAATGTAGAGGAACATAGATCATGACAAAACAAAAGGGTGGGAGTGGCCTTACTTATAGTGACCTGGTACAGAAAAGTGCGAGATCTACTTAATAGTTATTTTTCTGGGCAACAGAATATTAAACGACATCTAAGAGGAGGAATGATGCTTACTTCTACCTGATAACCTGTGTGCATAAGACTGGTACAGAAACTACTTAAGAAAACAATACAAAGCTTATTTAAGTTTCCTACTCTCTTGTTCCTAAAGGATGGACAAAAATAAACTACACTAAATAATTTCTCTCATCAGATAAATATTCCATCAAATTTCTGGAGTTCTTTAGGTCATTTGAGAATGTGATAGCAATCTATTTCCATTTATTTAAATTTTACTTGGTTAGGTTTGTTATGAAGTTCTATTTTAACATTAATTCACAGAACTTAACTTATACACTACTCACAGTTTCTATATTTTAATCCCATGCTCTGAGAATAAAATTCCAGGGGTACCTGTTTCAAAGCTATTGATTCTAACTTTAAAGATGCATTTTTAATGCACACATGGTATTTTTTCTTATAAACTTCTTGATCTTTACCTACCCTTGGTCATTTTCTAAGGACCTTTGTTTCCTTTTAGTAAAAAAAAAGTCTTTTAAAATCCCAACTGGTCACTAGAGTTACTCATTGTTACTGGACTGTTTTTACTTTTAGGACATTTTAGTGGGCAAAACTTGAAAGTAAGTTTGTTTTTTTGTTTTAAAGAAAAGATAAATGAATCTTGAGTTCACACCATTTCTATTTCAAATATAAGATTTTGGCATTTTTCTTCCATATTTTATGTATTATTTCTCTACTACCTACTGCTGTCTCAGGCACACTTATTCTGACAGTAACGTTACAGTAATGTACTTTCACTAAATCTCTCTGAGAAACCCAGGTTATTTTTCATTGAAATAAAACTCTGTCATTTTATAATTAATGAACTCATTTTCTTTAAAGATAATTATGTAATCATATTGCTCTTGTTTATAAAAATCTGATGCTTTCAAATTGTGGTGCTAGAGAAGACTCTTAAGGTTCCTTTGGACAGCAAGGAGATTAAAACAGTTAATCCTAAAGGAAATGAACCCTGAATATTCATTGGAAGGACTGAGGCTGAAGCTGAAGCTCCAATACTTTGGCCACCTGATGCAAAGGGCCGACTCACTGGAGAAAACCTTGATGCTGGGAAAGATTGGGGGCAGGTGGAGACGGGGTGACAAAGGATGAGATGGTTGGATGGCATCACCAACTCAATGGACATGAAACTGAACAAACTCCAGGAGATAGTGAGGAACAGGAAGCCTGGTATGCTACAGTGCATGGGGTCACAAAGCGTTGGACATGACTTTGCAAATGAACAACAACATAATAATTTGCATGCTGTTATAATGCATACAGGACTTTCCAGGAGGCATTAGTAGTAAAGAAGAGATAAGAAATGTGGATTCGATCCCTGGGTTGGGGAGATCCCCTGGAGGAGGACATGTCAACCCACTTCAGTATTCTTGCCTGGAGAATCCCATGGACAGAGGATCCTGATAGGCTATAGTCCATAGTGTCACAAAAAGTCAGACTTGATTGAAGTGACTTAGCATACACATGCATAATGCGTATAGGAAGTATGATATTATATATAATAAAATGATTTTTCCATTATATATAATAACACACAGAGCTGGCACGGATTTATGAACAATCATCATAAATAACTCTATAAGCATTGGAATTTATCTATTAGAAGTACAAGGACATATTGAAAATTACCCAAATGGCTTTGTGAAAAATTAATAAGTGGAAGCCTCAATTAAATAGTCAGGAGACTTGAAGGAGGAGTTCTCATGCCCTGCACCAATGGAAGAGCTGAACAGGAAGAAGAAACACTCTTCTTCCTAGAAAGGACCCAGACAGTGAAAAGCCATGGGACCTGTTTTCTACATCCCTCCCAACTTCCTTTTCCTCTCTAAAAGCTTTTACCTTCCTGTTTGGGGACTTGCATGTGGCTTGCCAAGGTTACCAATCCCTAATTGCACTTCTTTTTGATCCCAAATAAACCCATCTTTCAGAAATATCTGGCACCCTATTTATTTTGGTGAATAGCTTCAAGCCTGTCAGCAAGGGAATAAGGTGACATGGGTGGTGATATGGGTAAGTGAAGTTTTTGAAGACAACTTCTACTATCTTCAGTTAGGGAGAATTTCTATCTTCACCTATATCTGAATGATTCCATATTTATTTAAACCTCTTTTTGATTCTCATTAGAGTTTAGTAATAATCCTCATACAAGTTTTATACATTTTGGGTCAAGTTTCTTTAAGTTTTTAAAGTTTACCTGTAAATGTAAATGGTATCTGTGTTTCTATTACACTTTGTTATCTAGGCAAAACATGTTTTTGTTTTTTGAGAATCTTTCTCTTTCCAGTTCATATTTTATACTTTGTCAGATCAGTCCTTCAAAATGTAATTAAGCCATTCTGCCATTTGAAGATATGGGGGGATAAAATAATTGGAACTCATGGAAAACATCTCTACTGATAGTTAATATCCCTTATTTTTAAATTATTCATTGATATTATTCTATAAATTAAATCCTTTAATTTGCCAGATTTCCACAGGTTAAGAAGTGCCTCAAAGGAAAGCATTAATTTCTAGTTGATTGATTTGTTTCTTCTAAAATATTTATCATAATAAAGCCTTGTGACACATAGCCTTGGTTTAGTAATAATGGAGGAGCTGATAAATTTTAGGTACACAATTTAGTGTTGATCCGATCCATCAGGCTGGAAAACACCAAGTGATGATGTCACAGTGGTCAAATCCTCTTGATTTATAGAGTGTATGTGGATCATTACATAAAAAGTTTATGCAATTTTCTGAAATAATGATTTATAAATTTCTAATTATTCATTGCTGTTGTTGTAAGTCCTTTATTTTTCCTTTTAGTCTGCATGTCTTTGGTCATATAACTCCTTTTAACTTTTAGTTATAATCACATTAAGAAGGACATAAATGAATAAATAAATGTATAGAAAGGTCATAACTATTTTGTTTACATGAAATTAGAGTATCTAAACTCCAGAATATGATTATATATTATACAAAACAGTTTCACTACCAGATAGTTGCTTCTTCCTAGTTAAACACTTACCAGGTAGGGAAGCAATCTGAAGGACTGAGAGTAAAGAGGCTTATATTTTTTGTCACCCTTAAATCCGTTTTAGCTGTTACACATTGTATTTCATATAATAAGGATTCTCCTGCCGGTCTCCTTGCTTGCATTATAGTATCAGTGTTGTCCACATGGAAGTTACAAATAGATTCAATGGATTAGATCGGATGGGCAGAGTGCCTGAAGAACTATGGACAGAGGTTTGTGACATTGTATAGGAGGCAATGATCAAGACCATCCCCAAGAAAAAGAAATACAAAAAGGCAAAATGGTTGTCTGAGGAGGCCTTACAAATGGCTATGAAAAGAAGAGAGGCTAAAAGCAAAGGACAAACAGAAAGATATACCCATTTGAATGCAGAGTTCCAAAGAATGGCATGGAGAGATAAGAGAGACTTCCTCAGTGATCAATGCAAAAAAATAGTTGAAAACAATAGAATGGGAAAGACCAAAGATCTCTTCAAGAAAATTAGTGATACCAAGGGAACATTTCATGCAAACATGGGCACAGTAAAGGACAGAAATCGTATGGACCTAACAGAAGTAGAAGATATTAAAAAAAGAGGTGGCAAGAATACACAGAAGAACTGTACAAAAAAATTGTCATGACCCAGATAACCATGATGGTGTGATCACTCACCTAGAGCCCGACATCCTGGAGTGCAAAGTCAAGTGGGTGGCCCTTAGGAAGCATCACTATGAACAAAGCTAGTGAAGGTGATGGAATTCTAGTTGATCTATTTCAAATCCTAAAAGATGATGCTGTGAAAGTGCTGCACTCAATATGACAGGAAATGTGGAAAACTCAGCAGTGGCCACAGGATGGGAAAAAGTCAGTTTTCATTCCAATCCCAAAGAAAGGCAATGCCAAAGAATGTTCAAACTACTGCACAATTGCACTCATCTCACACGCTAGGAAAGTAATGCTCAAAATTCTCCAAGCCAGGCTTTAACAGTACGTGAACTTCCAGATGTTCAAGCTGGATTTATAAAAGGCAGAGGAACCAGAGATCAAATTGCCAACATCCGTTGGATCATTGAAAAAGCTAGATAGTTTCAGAAAAACATCTACTGCTTTATTGACTACACCAAAGTCTTTGACTGTGTGGATCACAACAAACTGTGGAAAATTCTGAAAGAGATGGCAGGTCAGACCACCTGACCTGCCTCCTGACACATCTGTATGCAGGTTAAGAAGCAAGAGTTAGAAACGGACATTGAAAAACTGATTCCAAGTTGGGAAAGGAGTACGTGAAGGCTCTATATTTTCACCCTGATTATTTAATTTATATGCAGAGTATATCATGCGAAATGCAGGTCTGGATGAAGCACAAGCTTCAATCAAGATTGACAGGAGAAATAATGAAAGTGAAAGAGGACAGCGAAAAAGTTGGCTTAAAACTCAACATTCAGAAAACTAAGATCATGGCTTCCGGTCCTATCACTTCATGGCAAATAGATCGGGAAAGATCGGAAACAGTGAGAGACATATTTTGGGGGGCTCCAAAGTCACTGCAGATGATGACTGCAGTCATGAAATTAAAAACCTTTGCTCCTTGGAAGAAAACCTATGACCACCTAGACAGCATATTAAAAAGCAGAGACATTACTTTGCCAACCAAGGTCCATCTAGTCAAAGCTATGGTATTTCCAGTAGTCATGTATGGATGTGAGAGTTGGACTATAAAGAAAGCTGAGTGCTGAAGAATTGATGCTTTTGAACTGTGGTGTTGGGGAAGACTCTTGAGAGTCCCTTGGACTGCAAGGTGATCAAACCAGTCAATCCTAAAGGAAATCAGTCCTGAATATTCATTGGAAGGATTGATGCTAAAGCTGAAGTTCCACTACTTTGGCCACCTGATGGGAAGAAGTGACTCACTGGAAAAGACCCTGATCCTGGGAAAGATTGAAGGCAGGAGGAGAAGGAGATGACAGAGGACAAGATTGTTGGATGGCATCCGTGACTTGGACATGAGTTTTAGCAAGCTCCGAGAGTTGGTGATGGACAGGGAAGCCTGGTGTGCTGCAGTCCATGGGGTTGCAAAGAGTCTGACATGACTGAGCAACTGAACTGACTGATTGTCCAGATGTTCCCAAAAGAATGACTTTTTTTCCTCCATTTTGTCTCTGTTAAATGTTTTGTTATTTTTTGAGGATAAGGTGCTTTCATGGCCATTGACAATCAATGTAAAAGTAGTCAACTTCTATCAAATGCCAGTACTCAATTAACAAGAAAGTTTCCACAAGCTCTATTTGCATCCACACTGTACTTTATATACAGGCTAAAAATTGTGATTCATTTTTAACACTACATATATAATTGAAAACCAGTAAAAGGCAAGAATAGGAGGCAGAAATGATCAGTTTGAAAGTAAAAATAAATATTTTTACCTATAGAAAAACCATCCTATTTCTTGCTTGAGGGAACTGAATGCACTATAACATAATGTAATCTTTCAAAGCATAATGGTACAGAGACAACTGTGAATACTGTGCACAAATTCTGACATTGACAATTTGTCCAAGAGTCAGTGGAATATAAATGGGACTGACAAGTATTTCAATTCCATTGGCGATCAGGTACTTTAAAAGTCAAATTGCTCAAATCATTTTAATGCTCATACTTGGGCAAGACTTTTAAAGTCTGTTTAAAAAGCCTGAAAACACAATATTGCATTGTGTTATTATATATTTACCAAGATAGAGTCTAATATAAATCCAACCTTATAAAAATCACTTTCTAAAACAGAACAGAAATGTTGATTTAGTAAGGAAATTAACAGCTACATCTTCTCTTACACCAAGACAAAGGTAACCATAAGTTAAGAAATGCCTCATCCTTCTGCATCAACATCTACACATTTATCTGTAAACATTGTCATCTTTTTATTCCATCTGTTCCTGTCTGTCCCTTCCAGAGAACTGTACCCTCTCCCTCTGCTTGATGTATATAATACCTTGCATTATATCATGTTCTTTCTCTTTCTCTGTTGGCTCCTTCACATGAAAATTAAACTTTTTTATTACAGTACTCCTTCCAGTGCCTCCCCCTCAGAAAAAATTTGTTGCTTTCCTCACTCCATATCTTTCTAAATGTTGTCCATCCTATTATGTGTGTATGTATGTATACTCAGTCATGTCTGATTCTTTGCATCCCTTTGGACTGTAGCCTGCCAGCATTCTCTGTCCACAGGATTTTTCAGGCAAGAATACTGGAATGGGTTACCATTTTCTCCTCTAGAGAATCTTCCCACCCAGGGATCAAAGCTGCATCTCCTGTGTCTCCTGCATTGCAGACACATTCTTTACCAGCTGAGCTATCAGGGAATCCCCTATTCTATTATATTATAGCATCCATGTTTTTTCCCACATCCCACTTCTGACATCACAGGAAGTGTCAGAGTTTTCCTTATTTGCAAAATATGCTTTTAGAATATAGAAATGTCTAAGGATTCTACTAGAGGCTATGAGTATTGACAAGAATATGAAGTACCTAGAAAATAAAAATATATGTATTTAAAATTATTAATAGCTATATGGCCTTCTCAGGTGGCTCAGTGGTAAAAAATCTGTCTGCTAAGCGGGAGACATGGGTTTGGTCCCTGGGTCAGGAAGATCCCCTGGAGAAGGTAATGGCAACCGACTCCAGTATTCTTGCCTGGGAAATCCTATGGAGAGAGGAGCCTGGCAGGCTACAGTGCACAGGGTTGAAAAGAGTTGGATACAACCTAGTGACTAAACAACAACATGTTAATAATATAACCTTAATGTAACATAATAGAAATTTTAAATTACCCCAAAGAGAAAAATGTTGAGTGTGTTTGTGTATAGCGATAAAAGTAATTGTACCTGCCACATAATAACATATTTTTAGTGAGGAATTTTCAGTTTGGATAAATAGAAAATATATATTTCTATCAGGAAAAGCTAAAAGTTAGGAAGATTTCAATTCTCCATAATGAAATTTATAGGTTTAATACACACAAGACCCTTATTCCAACAAATCTGTTTTTGAACCTGTCAAATTCTTTCAAAAGTTTCTCTTTAAGAAGCAAATAACTGGGGGTATAAAACAAAGTTCAGGAATATAATTGGAGGAAAAGAACCCAACCTCATATCATTCATTTTAAATTATATTTTAAAATTAAAAGAATACAAGCATTTTGATAATCAGGCAAAAATCAGTTGATTAATAGATCAAAATGAAAGGTTGCTGCTATGAGCCCTGGATGACACCAGGATTCTTGGCCTCCGGAGGAGAAGAATTCTATTTGGGGCCAGTGATGAGGCTTGATCACTCAGAGATTTTGTGTAATAAAGTTTTATTAAAGTCTAAAAGAGATAGAAAAAGCTTTGACATAGACATCAGAAGGGGGCAGAAAGAGTGCCCCCTTTGCTAGTTTTTAGCAAGGAGTTATATACCTATTAGCAAGCTGCTAATTAGAGACAGGAAATGTCTCAAAACTGAGAGAGTAGCACCAGTCCCCAAAGACACAGCATACATTTTGAGATAGCATTGGCATAAGGTGAGTCATCCCGGGTCATAAAACAATTGACATGAATCTTGAAGAGAAGCAGGTTTCCAAGCAAATACATAGTTCATTAAGAAAACACAGAGCTTAGGAAAAATATTTCCATAAGAAGAACATATTGGTTAGCTCAAGGTTTGAGAAAAGTTAAATTCAGGTGGAATCAGGTGTCATCCTGGCAACACAGAATCTTAAAAGAAACCTTTTAATTTTGTATAGAAAAGGGAAAAAACAAAACTTCTGACACGTGCAGTTTGTTTCCTCCTACCACTTAAGAGAGAGGAAAAAAAAGTCTGACACTTGCAATTGCCTTTGCTTGGGGACCCCTACCCTTCCTGCCTGTTACCCTCTTGAAAATTGCTAGACAAAAATGTTTTGAGGGAAAAAAATGAGGCTTTATTAAATAAATACACACCCTAAAAAAGTGATGAATCATTTAATTCCTAAAGATTCAATTACATTTATTGAGAACAAGGGACTAATACTCAAATAAGTATACCCATTGGAGAGAAGGCTGAGTGCTGAAGAATTGATGCTTTCAAACTGTGGTGCTAGAGACGACTCTTGAGAGTCCCATGGACAGCAAGCAGAGCAAACCAGTGAATCCTGAAGGAAATCAACCAAGAATATTCATTGGCAGGATTGATGCTGAAGCTCCAATATTTTGACCACATGATGGGAAGAGCCAGCTCATTGGAAAAGACCTTAATGCTGGGAAAGATTAAGGGCAGGAGGAGAAGGGGGCAACATAGGATGAAATGGTTGGTTGGCCTCACTGACTCAATGGACATGAATTTGAGCAAACTCCAGGTGACAGTGAAGGACAGGGAAGCCCGGTGTGCTGCAGTCCATGGGGCAGCAGAGTCAGACACAACTTAGCAACTGGAAAACAACAACAGGAAAGAGCTCAGTAACTTCTCCTAGACCTCTATTTTGATGGCCATAAGACAGCTTAGAATCAACTTTTCAAAATTCATCATCTCTCTCCACAAAGGAATGTTTTCTCTTATGTACTCTATTAGAGACAATATCACCATAGTCCTTCAGGTTGCTGAAATAAAAAAAAATATTATGATTGATCAATGAAGTTTTACATTATAAAAATATTTTACTGTAGAAGGTTTCTTCATATATCTGCCAATGAAAATTATGTATATTTGATACAGTTCAAAGGATAAGGTGATCAAAATGTTTTGTTGATTGACAGTAGAAGTTATCTCTTCTGATTATACTTAAGGTTGGCACTCCAATCAGCTTTACACTTCTAAAAGATCCAAGTGAAAATTGCTCAGTTGTGTCCAACTCTTTGCAACCCCATGGACTATACAGCCCATGGAATTCTCCAGGCCAGAATACTGGAGTGGGTATCTGTTACCTTCTCCAGGGGATCTTCCCAACCCAGGGATCGAACCCAGGTCCCCTGTATTGCCAGCAGAACCATCTGAGCCACCATGAAAGCCCAAGAATACTGGAGTGGGTAGCCTATCCCTTCTCCGGTGGATCTTCCTGGCCCAGGAATCAAACCAGGGTCTACTGAGTTGCAGATCCAAAACTATTCACAACAGTTTATTAAGATGTTTAGGACATTTTCACCATATAATATTAGAGATGATGGTATCAAACTGTTTTATTCCATATTAAAGGATTTTATCCAGCAATCTACTTGCATTCAACCTATTTTATGAAGTCTGCTTCAAACAAGTCCATACAAATCCATACAAAAACATTTTGAATAGTTTTATATGTATATATCACATTTCTTTCAGTAAGATTAAAACATATGATATTTCAGTGTTACCACTGAATCTCTCACATAGGTCACAGACTCAAATTTAGAATTTTTTTGTTGTTGAAGGTAAAAGTATTAGGAATATAGAATGCCAATTATGTTAAGCTGACATGTTTCATGTCATTTAAATGTCTCAATAATTGTACAAAGTAAACATATTTTCACACTGATATAAAATAAAGTAATTTATTCAGTGGAATTAGGCTAAAATTTGAATTAGACTTTAAATTTAAAGATTGTCTCCATTTTATAAAATGGTTTAGGAA
Source organism: Giraffa tippelskirchi (assembly GCF_054371585.1). Lineage (NCBI taxonomy): Eukaryota > Metazoa > Chordata > Mammalia > Artiodactyla > Giraffidae > Giraffa > Giraffa tippelskirchi. Next base: position 59,312,478 of record NC_137275.1, on the reverse strand, counting down.
AAGAAAAGAGATTACTTTGCTATGCCATTTGTAATGATACTAAAAAATTATACTATTTAAATGAGATTAAATATCTGTCATTCTTCAAGTATACATGTTGAAATATGAGCAGAAAGTTGCTATAAAAACGTTAGTCCAAGAAATAAAAGTACATAGTTCACGAAAAGAATGTAAGTTAGATGATAGTAACTTTGACAAATGTTGACTCCTGAAAATGACAGTTCAGTGTTTTAAAACCATGCTAGAAGCTTCAGCAGTCAGTATCCTAGGTGATAAATTTTTATGAATATAATTTAATAGTATTGTTAATTATTATGGCAATTAAACAGCATTATGGAGTTGTAACCATTTTGGCATAGTAGAATTTTGTAAGTTTGATTTTGAACAGATATATGTACATTAATAAAATGAAAATAATGTTAAAATTTTATTATTGGATAGTTACTATTTGGCTACCTTCCTAAAACTTTAGGAAGAGCTATAGTTCAAAAGTTTTATCAGTAATATTTTGTGAGGGTGTTTTCCAGATAAAATTATTTGGACAGAGAAGAAATATAGAATTAAATAATAAAGAGCAAAGAAGAGTTGGGAGTACAGAAGGGAACTTCTGTACTTTGTCTTAGGCAGCACTGGTATTTTTATATCTATTGCTTCATTTGATACAAAGAAAAATGTTAGTTTGGTATTCACAAATGTAAAATATGAAGACTATCTAAATCATAAACTCCACTGGATTTTACTTTTCTGTAGATCTTTCTATCTTCTTTCTCTAAATAAAACCAGAGTCTTCATAGTTATCCTTTCAGTCTTTGCAAGTGAAGACCATTCTCTCTCTCACAATTTCTGTATCTCTAGCACATGTAGATGGATAGGAATCTTCTTGATTACCTGCTGCCCTTTCCATCAAATGTCTCTTTTTCCTTCTTTTTAATGCCTCTACCGTTTTTGAAGTGTGTGTAGTTAGATTTCATAAACTTTACCTTCCCCTACTGTCATCTAAGTATCCCCCAATTGTGCTCCTTCATTCTGATAATTTTAAAACTTGGATCACTGGCTTATTCTCCACTCTTTCTCCTGCCCATTCTTGTCAGATTCAAGACATAGTAGATGATCACTCCAACATTAAGTCACCTACTTGACCATGGTAATTTTGAAGATAATTTCTTTCTCTCCACTCCGTTCACTTATATGTAGAGTTACAGTCTATATTCTGTCATCAACAATACATGTACTAACTCGTACAACTTGATTTATAGGAACTCAAAATCAGAAAAAATGAACCATTATATATAAGCTGGGAGTTAGTACATGTATTGTTAATGACAGAATATAGACTGTAACTCTATGTATAACTGAATGGAGTGAAAAGGAAGAAATTACCTTTAAACATACCATGGTCAAGTAGGTACATTAATGTTGGTGTGATCATCTACTATGTCTTGAATCTGACAAGAATGGGCTGGAGAAAGAAAGGAAAATAAGACAGTATACATCTCCCTTTTGGGCTTCCATGGTAGCTCAACTGATAAAGAATCCACCTGCAATGCAGAAATCCCCAGTTTGATTCCTGGCTTGAAAAGGTTTCCTGGAGAAGGGATAGGCTACTATTCAAGTATTCATGGGCTTCCCTGGTGGCTCAGATGGTAAAAAATCTGCCTTCAATGCAGGAGACATGGATTCGATCCCTGGGTTAGGAAGATCCCCTGGAGGAAGACATGGAAACCCACTCCAGTACTCCAGCCTAGAGAATCCCCATGGACAGAGGAGCCTGGCAGGCTACAGTCCATGGTGTCCCAAAGAGTTGGACACAACCAAGCGACTAAGCATAGCACAGATAATAAATATTTGGGGCTTTACAGTCCATATAGCCTCTGTTGCAACTATTCAACTCTGCTAAGCAACCATATGTAGTATGTAAATAAATGGACATGACTGTGCTCCATTTTGTGTACAAAATACAAGAGGTGGGTCTTAACTTGATCTGTAGGTTATAGTTTTTCAGCACCTATTCTTCTGGATCACTCTCATAATATAATCATCTTCAACTTAAACAAAGTAGTATCATCCATTCATTCTACATATCTTTCTAAACTCTAGTCTTCCTATAATGCATTTCAGTTGATCTTTGACTTTCAAAATTGTTAAAATTTTATAATTCTAGAAATTGGGCTTCCTTGTGACTCAGCTGGTAAAGAATCCACCTGCAGTGCAGGAGACCTGGGTTGGGAAGATGCCCTGTAGAAGGGAAAAGACTACCCACTCCAGTATTCTGGCCTAGAGAATTCCAAGGACTCTTTAGTCCATGGGGTTGCAAGAGTCAGACACGACTGAGGGACTTTCACTCATCTTGTTTAAGTACTAGAGCAGTGCTGGTCTCATACAAAATTGTCAAAGGTAACTTTAATCAAAATCACCTGTAAGATGGAGAAGCTCTATACACTCAGAAAAAAAAAAAAAGAAAGGACACAAACACACACACAAAAAAACCTGGAGCTAACTGTGTCTCATATCATGAGCTCCGTATTGCAAAATTCAGGCTTAAATTGAAGAAATCAGGGAAAACCACTGGGCCGTTCAGGTATGCCCTAAATCAAATCCCTTATTATTATACAGTAGAGGTGATAAGTAGATTCACTAGATTAGAGCTGGTAGACAAGAGTGCCTGAAGAACTATGGAGAGGTCCATAACACTACAGAAAAGTGAAAGGGAAAGTCGCTCAGTCATCTGACTCTTTGCCACCCCATAGACTGTAGCCTGCCAGGCTCCAATATCCATGGAATTATCCAGGCCAGAATAGTAGAGTGGGTAGCCATTCCCTTCTCCAGAGGATCTTCCCAATCCAGGGATCGAACCCCCAGTCTCCTGCACTGCAGGATGTGATGACCAAAACCATCTCCAAGAAAGAGAAATTCAAGAAAGCAAAGTGAAAAAAAAAAAGAAAAAAAAAAAAAAAAAAAGAAAGCAAAGTGGTTGTCTCAGGGAGACCTTAAAATAGCTGAGAAAAGAGAAGTAAAAAGCGAAAGAGAAAGGGATAAGTATACCCAAGTGAATGCACATTTCCAGAGAACAGCAAGGAGAGGTAAGAAAGCCTTCTTTGGTGAACAGTGCAAGGAAATAGAGGAAAACAATGGAATAGGAAAGACTAGAGATCGCTTCAAGAAAATTGGAGATACCAAGGGAACATTTCATGCAAAGATGGGCATAATAAAGGACAGAAATGACAAGGAGCTAACAGAAGCAGAAGAGATTAAGAACAGGTGGCAAGAATACACAGAACTGTACAAAAAAGGTCTTAATGACCTAGATAACCATGATGGTGAAGTCTCACTCACCTAGAGCCAGGCATCCTGGAGTGTGAAGTCAAGTGGACCGTAGGAAGCATTACTATAAACAAAGCTAGTGGAGGTGATGGGATTCCAGCTGAGCTGTTTTAAATCCTAAAAGAAGATGCTGTTAAAGTATTGCACTCAATATACCAGAAAATTTGGAAAACTCAGAAGTGGCCACAAAACTGGAAAATTTAATTTTTTATTCCAATCACAATGAAAGGCAATGCCAAAGAATGTTCAAACTACTGTTCAATTGCACTGTTTCACATGCTATCAAAGTAATGCTCAAAATCCTCCATGCTAGGCTTCAACAGTATTTGAACTGAAAAATTCCAGATGTACAAGCTGGATTTAGAAAAGGCAGAGGATCCAGAGGTCAAATTGCCAACATCCATTGGATCATAGAAAAAGCAAGGGAATTAAAAAAAAAAAATCTACTTCTGTTTCATTGATACTAAATGTTTGACTGTGGAAAATTCTTCAAGAGATGGGAACACCAGACTACCCTATCTGTTTCCTGAGAAGCCTAAATGTGGGTCAAGAAGCAACAGTTAGAACCAGACATGGAACAACAAACTGGTTCAAAATTGGAAAAGGAGTACGTTAAAGATCCATATTGTCACCCTGCTTATTTAAATTCTATGCAGAGTACATCATGTGAAATCCAAGGCTGGATGATTCACAAGCTTTAATCAAGGTTGCTGGAAGAAATATCCACAACCTCAGATATGCAGATGAAACCACCCTTATGGCATAAAGTGAAGAGGAACTAAAGAGTCTCTTGATGAAGGTGAAAGAGAATGAAAAAGCTGGCTTAAAATTCAGCATTCAAAAAACTGACATCTTGGCATCCGGTCCTATCACTTCTTGAAAAATAGATGGGGAAAAAGTGGAAACAGTGACAGATTTTATTTTCTTGGGCTCCAAAATCACTGCAGATGGTGACTGCAGCCATGAAATTAAAAGATGCTTGATCCTTGGAAGAAAAGCTATGACAAACCTAGACAGTGTATTAAAAAGCAGAGACATCACTTTGCCATCAAACATCCGTATAGTCAAAGCTGTGGTTTTTCCAGTAGTCATATACGAATGTGAGAGTTGGACCATCAAGAAGGCTGAGCATCAAAGAATTGATGCTTTTGAACTGTGGTGTTGGAGAAGACTCTTGAGAGTCCCTTGGACAATAGGGAGATCAAATCAGGCAATCCTGAAGGAAATTAGCCCTGAATATTCATTGGAAGGACTGATCCTGAAGCTGAAGCTCCAATACTTTGGTTACATGATGTGAAGAGCCAACTCATTGCAAAAGATTGTGATGCTGGCAAAGATTGAGGGCCAGAAGAGAACGGGGCTGCAGAGGATGAAACAGTTGGATGGATCACTTACTAAAAAGACACGAGTTTGAGCAAACTCTGGGAGACAGTGAAGTACAGGGAAGCCTGGTGTGCTGCAGTTCATGGGGTAACAAAGAGTCAGACCTGACTTAGCAACTGAATAACAACCCAAAATATATAATTATCTTCATCTTATACTATCTGTATACCATAGCCCTGTTCTTGAACCACTTTTTATGTTCTTGATTTTGACTCCATCATTTTATCATTATCTAGTTAACTTTTTGTTACCAATTTTATTTCCTGACCACTTCCTTTCTCATAACACTATAACTGATGAGATACTCCCAAGATCATTTTTATCTTCTATATTACTTTTCCCTTTTCAGACTTCATCTGGTTCTATAACTTTTAAAATTTTTGATGTTATAATTGCTCTCAAATTTAAAGCTCTACTAGCACAGCTTAGAGCTACAATCTGTTCTAGTCCATCTGTATGACATCCCCATATTTGGTTTAATAGACATTTCATAGCTTAACTTATCACAACCATAATATTATTAGTATATCCTCCTAAATCTATAAATTCTAAATATTTCCTCACATCTCTAAATGGTACATATTTGCACAAATGGTCAAATCTACCCTATGAGTCATTGCAGATTATATTTTCTTTCACCTTTTAAGGCCAATATATTTATAAATCCCTTTGACTCTGCCCTCAATATACATTCTGTATCTGACCGTCATTTACCCTTTTTACTCCCAAAACCCTTTCTAAGCAACTAGCACATATTTTGTGGAGTACAACACCAGCATTCTCCCTTACCTTCCCACTGCCCATTGCCATAGCAGACAGGAAGATTTTTATAAGACATAAATCATATTATGCAGCTCCTACATTCTATGTACACCAATATCTTTCAATCACACTTAAAGAAATATCTCATCTCCTTCCCATGGCCTAAGAGTTATGATCTGTTTCCTAGCAATCCCTTTGACCTCATCTATTACCACTATCTGCTTGATCACTCTTGTCCACATATTTGGCCTTCTTACTAGTTTTTACATAAGTTTTAGCAAACTCTGGGAGATAGTGATAGACAGGAAAGATTGACGTGCTGCAGTTCACGAGGTCGCAAAGAGTCGGACACAACTTAACAACTGAACAACTAGTTTTTAAACATACTGAGCACAATCCAGTTTCAGGGAGTTTATACTTCCTGGTTTCAGTGCCTGTCATTTCCACCAGGTCAAGGCTTAACTTCATTCAGACATGATTGGCACCCTTGTTGAGAAAGGAAAAATAATTAAAAATTTCCCATAAATTTGTCTTGCCCTTATGCATGGGAATTTTTAAATTCCCAGTTTACCTCAAAACTTGACAAACTTTATGCAATATGCCTCATTTTTCCTGTCCTTGCTCCTCTGAGAGTTTCTTCCACAGATATTTTCCATGCTAGTACCATGCTCTAATTCTTCCTAAAATACTTCAGAAATATTTTTTTTCTACATTTGATTTTATGCTTATTATCATATGTACCTCTGATGCTCCTGTACCTCTAGAATATAAGCTCCTTCAAAGCAAGGATTTAATCAGTCACAGAGTTTGCAAATCACTTGGAATATATTAGACATTTCATAAATATTTGTTGTATGATCAATGCCAAGCAAACTTTTAATTGTCAATATCAACATTTTAATGAAGTATTAAAAATAAAATCATATAAAATATCCTCAACAGACAAAGGTAACAGTCATATGTAGCATAAATATATAAAGGAAACTTAAGGTGAAGGTATATTTTAAGATATCAATAAATAGCCAAGACAATAAATGTTTTTTAAATATGAATCTTATAGAAAATACAGGGAAAATTAAGTCCAAAAAGCAATGACTTCTTTTAAAAAACTATTTGCAGACGTCTTAGCTAATAAGCACTAAATACGTTATATATATGACTGAAGGGATAGATTTTGAAAGGATAAGTAAAGTTAATGAGGTAAAGAAAATCACAAAGGACACATTATGGCAACTGAAAAATAGAGTACTGAGGAAACCATGCTAAATGAGTTGATGAATTGGGGAAACAAACTATAAAAAATAAAGCAACAGACATCCAAACAAAATTTCACTTGAAAGTAGTTTACACACATTCCTCCAAAATTGATGCATGTTAGTATTTGCACTAACTTGACATTATCTATAGAGTTTTCAATGTTCATGTGTATTCTTTTCCTAAAATATGGTTTAAATATTAATCTAAATTTTATTTTCCCCCTATGTCAATGAATGAAGAAAAATAGCAACTGTCACACAATTATCAAAAAATATTCTGTAACCAAAAAAAAGAAAAAAATTCTGTAACCAAGGAGTAAATACTAGATATGATATATCTCCAGTATGACTTTGTTGATAATTCATTTTTCACACACCAATGGTGCTACTGTACCTTTTAATAGACTCTCTAGTGCATTCTTTGTAGTGTGTTTTGGCCTAACCCACTGACACAGAGGAATATTGTTGAGGGGAAAAATAGTACAACACAGCCCTTAGTGAATGATTCAAAGAATGATTGAATCATTTTTCTTTCTAGGAGGAAAACGAGTTTTGTTTGTACTGTTCCACATTTTTATTATCATAAATAAGGCTTGCATTTTCTGTGAGAGAGTTTGTCTTATCCTGACAACTACCCATTGAAAGTATATAGGAAAGCATAGGAGATGTAATAATATTATAGAGGAAAAAAATACAATGAAAATGACATATATCCCTGTAGTTGGTATCTGATCCCTGAGAGTATCATTCAAACCATTTGGTCCTGCAGAAAACCCATAGTCTTCATAAATCTTTCCTTTATAAGAAACTATTCAACTTCTTTTACCATACTTGACAGAGTTGTTAAGTTACTTCTCATCACTTCTCCATCCTTAGAGATGAGAATTATGTGGAGTTAGTGGATTTTATACAAGTGCTTTTATTACCTTCTAAGTCAAGTCAGGATAATGTTTGTTTCTACTCTCTAGTTCGATGCCCCTGGTTTTCCTTCTTTGTTCTTTCCTTGGGTTTGACATTGTCCTCCCTTCATATATTAGCATTTAACTCTTTATAATCTCATATACTGATTGTCTACCAAATACTTTAAAGTATCAGGAACTATTATATTATATTAAAGTTTTATAAACCAGTTTTGGGTTTGGAAAAATGACTTTGTTATGGTGCAAAAAAGAAATAAATATAGAAAAGAGAGGTAGAGAAAACCTGACAGGATTGCAAGACAGAATTTAATATGGGGACAGTGAGGAATAGAACATTCAGCGATATTAGCGAGAAAAGGAGACAAAAAAATAAAATAATGAAAAACTTTATGAAGAGGAAGCAGGACCAGGAAAAATAAGGGATTTAAAAAATAATTTGAGTTTTGAGATGAACTGGGAATTTTAAAAATTTCCATGTAAGTAGTGTAAGGTTCTGAAAAGTTTGTGAGAAATTGAGAAGTTGTTTTCCCTTTCCCAAGGAGGGTGGAAATTCTGCTCTTTGGTTTATTTGAGGGAATAAACAGTGGCAACAGGAAAACAATGGCAAGAAAATAGTTGTAAATTTTCTGGAGAAAGTTGGATTTATCACGTTTAAAAATTTTCTGAGAACTTTTCTGTCAAACAATGAAATGTTACTAGTTTTACAGCGAAGTAGGAAAGAAAAACTAAAAACTCACTCTTATAGGTTTCTTCACTCAGTGAACATGTGCTATTTAATAAGCACTATACAGAGCATGACAACATATTAATATAATACTGGACAAATGGGTGATGATGCTGCATCACTTCTGAGAGGAAGCAGTGTTAATGATGATAAGAGGGATGAGTGTGAATGTATTGAAGATAGAGGAATTATGCTCTCCTGATGAATTTGGATATGGTATGTAGATGAATGAAGTCATGCATGACACTAAGGACTTTGAACTAGACAGTACAAAAGAATTTAACTGAAGTCAGGAATTTAGTTTCTAAAAAGTTAAGTTATATTTAAATATATCTTAGTATGCCTGAGAAAATTTATAGAATATGATGAGTAGGTAATGGGACCTATAAGAATAGATCTGGGAGGAGATAACTAGTCTGGGGAAAATTTTTTGCAAGTCTTTGACATATAGAGAGTATTTAAATCTATGAGAATAGATCATATCAACAAGAAACTGAAAATTTAGAGATGAGATGCAAGGCCTAGTTCTTACGGCATTCCACCTAAGAAGTTGAGGGGAAGATAAGATATAAGTAAAGTAAATGAAGGAGGAAAAGCTAGATTGGTAGAATGTTAAAAGAAATAATAGACGAGTGTGTTACCTTGGAAACCTAGTGAAGGAAGTCTATAAAGCAAGAGGGAGTGATCAATGGGCAATGTCAAATGCTAACCAGTTAAATGAGATAAAGACTAATAATTGATAAATTAAAAAGATGCATGTTAAGGAATAGGGAACAATGAAATAATGGTGACATAAATATATTGAATACTCCAACAGAGTGATGAGTTTGGGGTACCAAAGTAAATGAGATAAACAGGAGGAAGTGATGAGAAAGTAGTATAACATTTAAGATGGCTACAGTGATGTGTTATTTAAGCTATAGTTTGCTTGTAGTAGTCAATTGTTTAATTTTGTGGATTGTTTTAAGGTGGTTGCAAAATCATTAGTACTTTATTATTATTTTTTTTACTTTTATTTTTATTTTTATTTTTTTTAAAATAAATTTATTTATTTTAGTTGGGGGCTAATTACTTTACAATATTGTAGTAGTTTTTGCCACACATTGACATGAATCAGCCATGGGTTTACATGTGTTCCCCTTCCTGGACCCCTCTCCCACCTCCCCCCCATCCCTCTGGGTCATCCCATTGCCCCGGCCCTGAGCATTTGTCTCAGGCATCGAACATGGAATGGTGTTCTGTTTCACATATGATAATATACAGGTTTCAATGCTATTCTCCCAGAACGTTCCACCCTCACCTTCTCCCTCAGAGTCCATAAGACTGTTCTATGCATCTGTGTCCTTATTCTGTCTCACATATAGGGTTATCATTACCATCTTTCAAATTCCATATATATGCATTAGTATACTGTATTGGTGTTTTTCTTTCTGGCTTACTTCACTCTGTATTATGGGCTCCAATTTCATCCATCTCAATAGAACCAATTCAAATGTATTTTTTTTAATGGCTGAGTAATATTCCATTGTGTATATGTACCACAGCTTCCTTATCCATTCGTCTGCTGATGGACATCTAGGTTGCTTCCATGTCCTGGCTATTGTAAACAGTGCTGCGATGAACATTGGGGTACACGTGTCTCTTTCAATTCTGGTTTCCTCGGTGTGTATGCCCAGCAGTGGGATTGCTGGGTCATATGGCAGTTCTATTCCCAGTTTTTTAAGGAATCTCCATACTGTTCTCCATAGTGGCTGTACTAGTTTGCATTCCCCCCAACAGTGTAAGAGGGTTCCCTTTTCTCCACACCCTCTCCAGCATTTATTGCTTGTAGACTTTTGGATAGCAGCCGTTCTGACTGGCGTGAAGTGGTACCTCATTGTGGTTTTGATTTGCATTTCTCTAATAATGAGTGATGTTGAGCATCTTTTCATGTGTTTGTTAGCCATCTATATGTCTTCTTTGGAAAAATGTCTGTTTAGTTCTTTGGCCCATTTTTTGATTGGGTCGTTTATTTTTCTGGAATTCAGCTGCAGGAGTTGCTTGTATATTTTTGAGATTAATTGTTTGTCTGTTGCTTTGTTTGCTATTATTTTCTCCCATTCTGAAGGCTGTCTTTTCACCTTGCTTATAGTTTCCTTTGTTGTGCAAAAGCTTTCAATTTTAATTAGGTCCCATTTGTTTATTTTTGCTTTTATTTCCAATATTCTGGGAGGTGGGTCACTTTAAAATCGAGAGAAAGTCTTCTATGTGCTCCCTCTCCAGGCTCTGCAGCGTGAGAACTGTGTGAGGAAAAATAATCATCACTTTTTGGTAAACAGAGTTTGTGAAGGGAAGACAGATTAGAGCATGAATTTAGAACATGAATATCAAGGAAAGGTTCAGAGGAGAAGATCAGAATATAAGAGGTTATTCTGATAACGTATGAAAGTGTCATGAAAGATTTTAATGAATTAGAAAGTGGTGGAATGGGGATTACAGGGACATGTATATAAGAGTGAGAGACATGGCAGTTAATCTCAGAAACTGAGGGTATAAACTGAGGAATAAAGGACATAATAATATGAGTTGTAATGAGATCAAGACTGGTAGGATGCTTTGGTTGTGTTAAATGGCAGGAGTGGCAGACTTTTGATTCTTCCTCTTCATCCTTGATAATAAGGTTATAAGGTTTGGGAGGCATAGTCTTTTGTTGTTCAGCCGATAAATTGTGTCCAACTCTTTGTGACACCATGGACTGTAGTCCGCCAGGCTCCTCTGTCCATTGAATTTTCCAGGCAAGAATACTGGAGTGGGTTGCCATTTTCCACTCTAGGATATCTTCCTGATATAGGGATCAAACCCTGTTTCTTGTGTCTCTTGCATTGACAGGTGGATTCTTTATCACTGTGCCACCTGGGAAGCCCATTACCTCCCAGAGTTTGCTCAAATTCATATCCATTGAATAAGTGATGTTATCTAATCATCTCATCTTCTGTTGCCCCCTTCTCATTTTGCCTTAATTTTCCCCAGCCTCAGGGACTTTTCCAATGAGTAGGCTCTTCACATCAGGTGGCCAAAGTATCAGAGCTTCAGCTTCAGCATCAGTCCTTCCAATGAATATTCAGGGTTGATTTCCTTTAGGATTGACTGGTTTGTTCTCTTTGTAGTCCAAGACATTCTCACGAGTTTTCTCCAGCACCACAATTCAAAAACGTTCTTCAGTGGTCAGCCTTCTTTATGATCCAACTCTCACATCCATAACATGACCACTGGAAAAACAATAGCTTTGACTATACGGACCTTTGTCGGCAATGACATCTCTGCTTTTCAATACACTGTCTAGATTTGTCATAGCTTTACTTTCAAGGAGCATATGTTTTTTGCTTTCATGGCTGTAGCCACCTAAATGCCTGCAGTAATTTTGGATCCCAAGAATATAAAATATGTTACTGCTTCACTTTTTCCCCATCTATTTGCTATGAAGTGATGAGACCTAATGCCATGATATTAGTTTTCTGAACGTTGAGTTTCAAACCAGCTTTTTTACTCTCCTCTCTCTCCCTCATCAAAAGACTCTTTAGTTCCTCTTCCCTTTCTGCCATCAGAGTGGTATCATTTGCCTATCTGAGGTTGTTGATGTTTCTCCACACAATCTTGATTCCTTCTTGTGATTCATTCAGCCTTGCATTTAGCATGATATACTCTGCATAAGTTAAATAATAAGCAGGGTGACAATATACAGTCTTGTTATATTCTTTTCCTAATTTGGAACCAGTCAATTGTTCAATTTCCAGTTCTAACTTTTGCTTCTTGATCTGCATACAGGTTTCTCAGGAGACAAGTAAGGTGGTGTGGTATGCCCATCTCTTTAAGAATTTTCCACAGTTTGTTGAGATCCACACAGTCAAAGACTTTAGTGTAGTCAATGAAGCAGAAGTTTCTCTGGAATTCCCTTGCTTTCTCCAGGATCCAACAAATGTTGGCAATTTATTCTCTGATTCCTCTTCTTTTTCTAAATCCAGCTTTTACATCTGAAGTTCTCGGTTCACCTACTGCTGAAGCTTAGCTTGAAGGATTTTGAGCATAAACTTGCTAGTGTGTGAAATGAGCACAATTTACAGTAGTCTGAGCATTCTTTATGTAACTATGTCCTATGTTGACTTTATGGGACAGTTCATTTGTTTGTTTGCTTTAATTGGAAGATAACTGTTCTATAATATTGTATTGGGGCAGTTCATATTTTAGTAAAGTTCTTAAAAATTCATCAACTTATTATTTTAAGTTTATGCTTAATCCCTCATGTGATTTTTTTTTTCCTTCTACTTAACAGAGTGTCCATTGCTGATTCAACTTTGGACCCTTACTGTCTAACACAAAAATAAACACCTACAAGGCCATTAATTAAAATTTGTTGAATGGATTCAAAGGTTACAGCTCTCTTGATTCTCACATTCAGCCCCTGGTGTCCACAATACAGCACTGTTACAGAGAACTAGCTCTGTGTTATTGAAAGAAGAAGCCACATGCTGAGTTAGAATTAGCCTTTTGAGCAAGTAATTCATAATTGAATTCATAAATAAATTAATTACTTAATGGATTTTTAAGTTTATAGAAACATAAATAAACACTTTCAATTTGTTATAACCTATAACTTAGCACTCTAACTTGAAAAAATTAAGAAATAGGAAGATCTGTGCCCAGCAGTTTGCCAATATATATTTTATTAGAAATTTCATGAATATATTGATTCTGAAGTTCTTCTAGTGTTAACTGTTAAATGGATAATTTAAACTTTGATAAAGTAATAGGACTTATGACTCTCTAAAGTGATAAAGTAACTTTCAAAATTCAGCAGTAAGAAAACAAAGAGCCCAATTAAATAATGAATAAAATACAGGAAGAGATACCTCACCAAAAAAGATACACAGATGCAAATAAGAATATGGAAAAGTTCTCCCCATCATATGGAACTTCCCATCATTAGGGAACTTCAGATTAAAATGAGGTATCATTGCACATTTATTAGAGTAGCTAAGATCTAAAACACTAGCAACAATAAATGCTTGTGAGGATATGGAGCAATAACTCCCATTCATTACTGGTGTTCACATAAAACCTGCATACAAATATTTACTGAAAATTTATTCATAATTGCCAAAAGTTGGAAGACAAAGATATTCTTCAATATGTGACTGCTCAAACAAACTATGGCACATACATAAAAAGGACTATTATTTACCAAAAAAAAAAAGAAAGAAAGAAATCAAGCAATAGAAAAAGAACCTTAAATTCATATTGCCAATTGAAAGAAGACAATCTGAAAAGATTATGTACTGTGATTCCAACTATATGTTATTTTAGAAAATGAAACCGTGAAGATAGTGAAAAGATTGGTGGTTCCCAGGGACTCAGAAATAGGAGGAGGAGAAAGGATAAATGAATCACAGAGGACCTTTAGAGCATCGAAACTATTCTTTGTGATACTGTAATGATAAATACACGCCATTAAAAATTTGTAAAAACGCGCTGAAAGAACAACACAAAGAGCTGAATTCTAATGTAAACTATGCACTTTAGCTAATAACGATATACATTAATTGCTGCTAATGTGCCCCACTAATGTAAGATGTTAACAATAGGAGAAACTGTGTATATGGGAACTAAAATAGAATATTTTTTAAAAAGAAAAAAGCTGAATGAAGTCACTTTCTACCCTTTAGAAATTAGAATTAGTTGCAATGAGTGGAGAATTACTATTTATGTTACAACACACATCCACACATACACATCAGAGGTGCATGTTTGCTTCATTAAGCTCTCCCATGTAAGCGGCAGTCCATGGGGTAGCGAATAGTCGGACACGACTGAGCGACTTCACTTTCCGTTTTCACTTTCATGCATTGGAGAAGGAAATGGCAACCCACTCCAGTGTTCTTGCCTGGAGAATCCCAGGGACGGCGGAGCCTGGTGGGCTGCCGTCTATGGGGTCACAGAGTTGGACGCTACTGAAGCGACTTAGCAGCAGCAGCAGCAGCATATAAGCTCTAAAACTAATGAGCTGAAAGATACAAAAACAAAAAACAACAACAAAAAAAACCAGTGGAGAATAAGCATATTCTGGATAACAGTCAACACTCTACTGGCATTCAAACACTTTGGAAAGCACATTTTTCTGTCTAGTGGTTTTCAGTACCGGAAAGAGTCTAAGAATAGTTTTCTCCTATAGTCTGATTAAAACATTTTGCCATAGAACTGACTGCTGAATGTGCATTTCCTGACCTAAAATGTAGAACTGAACTGATTAGTTAAAAAGAGAAGCCATATTTACCTGAATAGTTTTATGATTGTGAAACAGAAAAGTGACTCTTAAATTACTCACGTGATACTAGTTTTTTAGTTCAGGCTAGTTTTGCACAGTTAGTATTATTGTGTGTGGGGAGAGAAGCATGTGTGTATGCTACAGACCAAGGAGTTATACCCAAATCCAGGACAACTTCCATGAATAATATTGATAAAGAAACCTAACAGAATTTTGGAAATATTGTCTTTTAAATGGAAGTAATTGAGGAAAGGGGAAGAAGATACAGGGATAATCTGTTATAAGTATAATATATAAATTCTATGTAATATGTAAAACAACGCATAGGATACATATTCTATATATCATATAGACAATATAAATATAAATTACTGTATATAGTAAATTCTATTTTATATCACTATAAAAATGTGTGTCTATAATATAGCATATATTACATGCTTCATGTCCATGATCTCTTTCTATCACTGCCGGGTTATTTGCTAGGCAAAAGCTTAGAATAATTGCTATTGTCCCTGACCATCCTTCAGTCAAAACTATAACAGTTAATGTTCAAATATAGATAATTTGCAATTATTAAGCTTTCTAACATCCTATAACTTGATACTTTATTGAAGGATTCCATCTTCTTGTCTTAATAGTTATAAATTTCACTATTCATTTTGTTTCATAGAATCCATTCTCTGTAACCATGGAACGTCACTGTAACAATGCTGAATTATTGATTTGAATATCACTACATTTCTCAGACATTTTATGTGTAAACTAGAAACCAGCTTTCTCCATATTTCATTTTTGCAATTGGCTATCTCATATGCTCTTTCATGTATGTGAGATCTATATTGAGAATTCATGAAGCCATAAGTAAATTTTAATGCAAGATTTTATTGACCTTCACTGTGCTCATTCATTCAGTCATGCCTGACTGTGGCCCCATGGCCTGTAGCCCACCTGACTCCTGCTGTCCATGAGTTCTCCAGGCAGAAATACTGAAGTGGTTGCCACTTCCTACTCTAGGGGATCTTCCCAACCCAGGCACTGAACCCCTGTCTCTAGCATATGCTGCACTGGCAGGCAGATTACCACTATCACCACCTAGGAAGCCCCATTGACCTTCCTTGTTAGAATATAAAAATTTCTAACCATTATTTCTTTCTGTTAACTTATAAAAATTCCTCTCAACTTTTACTCTTATTGTGAACTTTTAATAGACTAAACTACAAATGCTTTGAATAAGACGGTCACACATTCTTAGCTCTATATACTGTTCTCTCCAGGCCTCATGTTCTTTTACACATGGTCAACTTCCAACATAATTTTGTTAACTTATTAACATTTTAGTAGAATTAAAATATACTCATTTTTATTTAAAATAGGTTGAAATTCAAATTTGAATTTTAAACGATGAGGAAAAGTATAGATGTCGTTATATAAATTCATATATGTAATTATACATTCAAAAAGGGCAATCTATTTATCTAATCAGAATTCTAGATTTTTACTGTTTAAAACCTAACTACTGGAGAAATACTACTAATCACACTAACACTATTTATGGTAAAACATTACTAATCTTGTTTGATGAAAGTGTAGCTTCTTTGACAATCTCCAGAGTGCCATCTGATTATGACAGTCACCATTCATATCCAACGATATTGCCATCCATGTTTCAAAAACATACAGCCTCTACTTGCAGACATATTCTTTGTAACTTTAACAGAAACATTGAGATGAGACAGTATCTTCGGTATCTGTGACAAAACAATCATTTTAGAGATAGATGAGCATCATTTTCTGTAAAACAATGCATTTTTTATCTAAGTTAAGAAAAAAGTCTTTTGGGTTTCTCCTTCTTTATAAATTGTTTCCTTGTAGAAAAACAAAAGCAAAAAATGTTCCCTGAATTCATTAGAGCACAAATCATAGAGAAATTAAAAAAAAAAAAGCACATGAATTCCTTTCTAAATGTCACCCAAAGAAATAATAATGTTAATTTAAGGGAAAAATTAGAGATTTTAGCAGTTAGTTTATATTCAATACAACCTATATTTTCTTTGGTTGACAATCCAGAATAAAAAGTTGATTTTTTTCTAAAATACTCCAATATGGAGAAAGGATTTTTTTCAGCTTTACTGAGGTATTATTGGCAAATAAAATTGTAAGACATTTAAAGCATACATTGTGATGATTTAATATATATTGTATATATTGTGAGAGGTTTTTCCCCATCTAGTTAATTAACATATACATCACCTCACTTATTTATCTTTTCATCACCTCATTTTTTTTTTTTTTTTTGGTGAGAACATATGAGTTCTACTCTTCTAGCAAATTTCAATTATATAATACAATGTAATCAACTATAGTCTGTAGTATATAGGGAGTGGCTCCCCACTCCAGTGTTCTGGCCTGGAGAATTCCATGGACAGAGGAGCTTGGCAGGGTACAACAGTCAACTGGACTCACAAGAGTTGGACATGACTGAGTGACTTTTACTTTCACTTTCTTTTCAATACAGTGTTATCAACCATAGTCACTATGTTGTGCATGATATCCTCAGGTCTTATTCACCTTAAAGCAAAAAAAAATTACAAAAGTCACATTTAATATACACACTTTATCCAGCATTGAAGAGGATTTACTAGACCTAGAATAACGTGTGTAAGTCAGTCTTTAAAATTCACCTATTCTCGATTGCCCTGATTTACTTTAATTTGGCACATACTTTTTAATAACCAGTGTATCCTTGATGAGATTTTATGTACTATGTGTTTGAAGTAGCTCAGCTGGTAAAGAATCCACCTAATGCAGAAGACACTGGTTTGATTCCTGGAGAAGGAGAAGGGGTAGGTTACCCACTCCAGTATTTTTGAGTTTCCCTGATGGCTCAGATGGTAGAGTCCACCTGCAATGCAGGAGACCTAGGTTTGATCCCTGGGTTGGGAAGATCCCCTGGGAAAGGGAATGGCTTCCCACTCCAGTATTCTTGCTTGGAGAATTCCATGGATAGAGGAGCCTGGCAGGCTACAGACTATTGGGTCGCAAAGAGTTGAACACGATTGAGTTCACCTTCACTGGATGGAGACACAAATAATTGATTACTTATGCTGTAGACCAGTGGTTGGTACAGTTTTTTTTTGAGAAGTCCAGATAAAAAGTGTTTAGGGTTTGTGAGTCACATTTTCTTTGTCACAACTATCCCACTCCATGGTTGCAATGTAAAAACAATAAAAAGGGAATGTGTGTGACTGTGTCCCAACAAAATTTTATTAATGGACATTGAAATTTGAATTTCATATAATTTTTAAGATTTGTGAATGTCAATCTCCTTTTGGTTTATTTTCAACTATTTAAAATATAAAATCTGTTCTTAGCTTGTGAGTTATGTATACAGGTTATGGCTTAAAGTTGATTCTCAGATTGTACTTTGCTGACAATATAGACATATGGTATAAATTATAGAGATAAAGGGTTTCTCTGGTGGCTCAGATGGTAAAGAATCTGCTTGCAGTGCAGGAGACCCAGATTTGATCCCTCAGTTGGGAAGATCCCCTGGAGAAGGGAATAGCTACCCACTCCAATATTCTTGTCTGGAGAATTCTGTGGACAGGGGAGCCTGTTGGGTTACAGACCATAGGGTCTCAAAGAGATGGATACAACTAAAACAGTTATATAATTTAATATACACAGGAAATGATAATGTAAAATGCAGAAAATTTTCACCATTATACAACTTACAAAGTTAGTCTGAGATGGATTCTTGGAGAAAGTGTGATGGCACTTAAAATAAGTCTAATTAGGAATATAAAACAAGAAACTGGAAGAAAAGAGAGAAACAAGTACTGAAATAAAGTTTCAAAAGCAGAAATGAATGAAGTATGTCTTGGTTCTCTGGAACTTACCACTAATTTGGATTTTGACAGTGCTTACTAATGATCTCTCAGTTCTTAGTCTACAGATTTCTATTTTTTAAGCTTATGCTGACTGATAAAATGCTCATTTCAATGATTTAATATTAAATATAAATACAATGCTTCCAATAGCTAAGTATATTCAATATTTCAAAAATATTTGACTTCAATATTCATATTAAATACGGACATTTCATTTCATTTATAGAAAGTTCCATGTTTTTTTTGCCATAATTTGATCATATCAATCTTTTGGTTTTTGCCTCTAAAAGAGAAAAAAACATTTAATCAAATATGCAAGTAAACAGTATGAAAGTAGTACTTCTTCTAAAGTAGAATTTTCTGGGGCAAACAATCCCCACTTGTCACTGACTTCAAAGATACTACATTTCTATTATAGTTTCTAAGATGAAACCACAACTTAGCATAAAGAAATCCCTCCTTTGAATATCATGCATCCCGCATAAAAGCTGTACTTTTAATTGTCCAAACCAAATCAGACAATTTTATTGAAAGAAAAACATATAACTGTTTTGTGGCAAGAATAAAATTATGTAACAAATTAAGAGAATTTTTTTCTTTTCAAAAACTGACTGCAGCATCACATGAGCAAATCAAATAAAAAATCTCTTCAAGATACCAGTATTTGAATTTGCTTATTACAGACAGTCATAATGAAAGCTTTTAATTCTCAAACAGGTCAGATTTCTTCATGGAGAATATGGAAAACTTTTTCTCTGAGCAGCAGCACTAATTTCAGTATTATAAAATGGTTTGGTGGTATCATACTTGAACAGTGTTCCCAGGCTGATATATGTTGAAAGCAGAAGAAAAGCAAATTATATTCATATTGTGAATAGCATCACTAAAGAGTAATAATGGATAAAATCCTGCTCTCAAAAAACATTTCATTTACTTCAAGGCTGTGCACTAACCATTAAATTGTCATGCCAGTTTCAAAGCCATATAGCTTGATCCAGGAGTCCATCCTCTTCACCTCTATGTAAAATATTCATCACTCAGGGGTAAGTTTTACAAAGTTGTTCATCTATTGTAAACTTTCCTACTTAAATATTGCTATAGCAGACATTCTGGAAATTTGGCATAAACATACTGAATCCGATTAACATCTGCTTTATTTACATTTTAAATTTTATTTACATTGAGGTACAAATACTTTGATATCAAAATAATACAGCTAGAGTGTAAAAGGTAAAGAAACTGTCTTAGCAAAAACAGCAAATAATAATATGTTGAGAAATGATGAAGGATAATCTTCCCATAACATTTTGGGAAGATTGGTTGTATTTTGGTATTTTGGTAGTTGGTTGGAAACATTTAAAATTCCATGATGGCTTAGTTGTATTGGTAGGGTCAGAAAACTCTTTATAATACTGGGATTCTACCTCACAGAATGCTGAAATATCCTCCATTGATAGCAAAGTGCTTATGAAACTATTACTGACTGGTGGCCATGCAGTACTATTGGTTTATAAAAATAAGCTCAGCTTGAGGCAAAGAATAAATTTATGTTTAATTTAGATTTTATTTTTCAATACTTATGTAGCTATCAATGTAACTAGTCTGAGTGATTTTTCTCAGTTATCTTCTTATACCAATATATTGGTTTCTCAAGATGTACATTAATGATTCATTGCCTCAACAATAGATGCTTCAGTGCTGTCTGTGAATGTATCTGGCTGATATATCTGTATGAACTTAAATTACAGAAAAATGACCCTGTATAATTATTACCAACAATTCCAAACCATTGTGGGTTTATTTTTCAAGTCTGCTAGATTTCTGAATGGGACTTCAAAGAGGTGCCTACATTTTAGATGAGTCCTATATTCCTTCATATTCAGTGTTGCATCCTCCCCTTTTTAAAAATGTATTTTTCGAGAGATATAATTGATATATAACATTGCGTAAGTTTAAGGTACACAATATGCAGATTTGATACACATATATATGCAGTATACATTCCATTAGCTAACACCTCCATTAGATCACATAATTCTTTATTTGTGTGTTGGGAACAATTAAAATTGATCTCTTAGCAACTTTGAAGTTTATAATACCGTATTGTTGCTGTGCATTAGATCTCCAGGACTTATGTGTATGCCAATCTGTGCCCTTGCTGAAGCTGAAATTCCAATACTTTGGCCACCTGATTCGAAGAACTGACTCATTTGTAAAGACACTGATGATGGGAAAGATTGAAGGCGGGAGGAGAAGGGGACAACAACAAAGAATGAGATGGTTGGATGGCATCACCAACTCAATGGACATGAGTTTGAATAAACTCCTGGAGTTGGTGATGGACAGGGAGGCCTGGCTTGCTGCAGCCCATGGGGTCACAAAGAGTCAGTTGCGACTGAGCAACTGAACTAGAGAAACATCTCCCCAATCCCCCCACCTCCAGGTCTCTAGTTCCACTCTTTGATTTTATGAGTTTGGGTTTTTTGTATTCCACATTTAAGTGATATAATACAGTGTTTATATTTCTCTTTCTGACTCAATTCACTTCATGTCTGTTTTCAGTCTTTAGTCTCCCAATATATTAGCTACTATATAAAAATGCATATAATTATTATATATTGTTATATAATTATGTATTTTTATAAGAATACACTGTATTTTAATAGTTATACATATACTATGATAATTAGTTCATACCAAAGTGCTAGATTGCTCACCTATTGTTCCATTTAAGTACATTTTAAGAAGTTTTTTAACTGCCAGGCCTTTTCTGATCTAACTCTAAATATGGAGTTTTCATTGAGTACTCTGAAGAGACTTCCCTGATGTGTCTAATTGAGTGCCAAGTAGGCATGAATTGGGTCTAATCATTTTTTATAGCATTTAGTGCTTTGTTGATGCTCAAAGTATCTTTAAATAATGATAATAGTAACAATACTCCCTGGCCTACTGATAGAGTGTTCTCCCCATATCTATTTTTTCTCTGCTGGGTGTATTAAAAGACCCAATCTAACAGTCCAAATTGCTTGATTGTGGTTCTTTGTTTCTACACTTTGGCATTGCTTTTCCACTATATTTGTTGGTATTTTGGCATTTCTTTCACTCAGGAGATTTGGGTATTGGTCTGTCTCTATGTTGTCCTTAACCTATGAAAAAAATACCTCACAGCAAACTCATACAAAAGTTCTTAATTTCTATTACTTTGATCAGAAAATTCATAATTTGAAGTAAAAACGCAAGTTTTCCTTTTCTTAAAGGAGATTAAAAAGTCACCAAATGAAACCTGGAGGTTTTATTCAGCTCTAGTATCTTGAGATGTTATTCAATTTCTATGCCTAGCATTATAAATCACAGAGACATTTATCTTTGCATTCCAATAGATCAGCAGAAAGCTGAAGGGAAACTTTTGTATTATTGCAAATTCCCAATAGTTTCACCATAATAAACATTTGCCCACTAAAAATCTCAGTTGCTTTTTTCCACAATTTAATATGGTTGTATTATTTAATTTATGCAGTAGCTCTTGAGCTGTGGCAGTGGCACTAGTTATTTTACTTTATTACTTAAGGATGATAATACAATAGCTGAAAGAATAGAAAGCTCATTTTTATGTTAAAACTAAACTTTTTTAATTTTATATGTTACAAATATGTAAATATTTTTTGAAAAACAAAAACAATATGTAAATATATTTGTACCACAAATAATAATGCACACCTCTCCCTCAAAAGTCCTAATAATAAAAGACTTTCAGTATTTCCCAGGGCTTCCCAGGTGGTGCAGTGGTAGTAAATCGGCCTGCCAAAGCAGGAGACATGGATTTGATCTCTGGGTCAGGAAGCTCCCCTGGAGTAGGAAATGGCAAACCACTCCAGTATTCTTGCCTGAAAAATTCCATGAACAGAGGCATCTGACGGGTACATTTGGTAGGTACAGTCCTACGCAGTCGCAGAGAGTCAGACACCACTGATTGACTAAGCACACGTGTCAATTCAGTCTTCTAATCATATTAGAGCAAAAGCTATCTTCATGAACTTATTATATAGATCTATATATAACAAGGCCTGCATAAGAATTAATAAAAATGAGGCCTTGTCTTATCCTGTGTATATGTTTGAATAGTATATTTCATAGTGCTTAAAGCACTGTTAGAATTACTGATATTTACTTCATTCCCAGGATTCACAAACACAGATACTGTCATCAGTCTCTTGACATCTTTTTAGATAATAGGAAAGATAAATAAACAGAGGATACATTTAATGAAATGAAACTATTATTTCTGGCAAGTGCTCAAGCTCCAAACCCCATTGTAAATTCTCTTGTGGCATAAATTGGAGAAAGTGGAAAACTAAGTTAGATTAATTGTAATGAGCATAACTAATATTTATTGAGTGTTATGTTACAGACACAGAGCTTGGGCATTTTACATCTCATTTAACCTTTATAGCAACTACAGGAAGTGTCACCGTTTTACAGACAAAGAAACTAAGCATAGAGAGACTTGCTGGCTTGGGCATGGTCATTTTGTTAGCAAGAAATAAATGCAAGATTCTCATTCAGGTAATCAGACTCAATAGTCCATGCAGAGAATGCATAGAAATGGTTAAATGATTTCCAATACTTAAAAAACTTTAGTTTCCTTTGATATTTTTCTGCAACAAGGCCATACCAGTTTTGGAATCCGCTGTATCTTACTCCTATGACGCAGGATAAGTCCCAGGTAACTCAGTCAGGGTAGCAACCAGCCAAAAGACATTTACTCTAATAAAGGATAGTTCTTTCACATTCTGCTATTATTGTTTCACCAAGTCTTGGTAACCAAGTAGTACTTTTTTTGCATATGACACCTCTTTTTCTGTGTTCTTTCTATGTGAATAGAGAGGTAGAAAAGGAACATGCTAGATAATGGGCTGGAACAGAAAAAGATGATATGTCTTAAGCTGTTTCAAATGACCAATAACTATTATAAACATGATGCATTGATTGAGTCAATACATATTTATTGAATTTCAACTAAGAATTGAAGTTTGTAGTTATGGTACATAAATAAGAAATATACAAATAAAATAATTTAGCAAAAATATAAGCAGTGTATGCTACACAGTGGCACCAAGCACATCAGTTTTATCACATATTCCTTTTCTGAGATACTGTAAAAAAATAATCTGAGTAAACAAATTTAAAATCTGGTTCCCTCTAGTATCAGAATAATTTGTTAAGTTCTTTCCCTTATTATTCTTATTTTCATATTATTATTTAAACTGTGTATTTGATCATGGGGAGTAGATATCCATTTATTCTAATTTTCAATAAAACATCTTACTGAATCCTTCTCACATCAATTCAGAGACTGTTTCCATTGATCTAGTGTTAAAAACTAAATCAGGGCAATCTGGTATATATATATATTTGGTTATAGAGCTTTTTGGCTCTCTCCACAAGCATATTGCACTGTAGTGTTCCTGAAATATTCCATTTGAATAACTAAGATATGAAAGTAAGTGGGGTCTGGGAAGAATCCAGTTCAACATAGGTTACCAGAGTTTTCTTATGAGAGCTACCCACCATTAAGTCTGATAGCAAAGGAGAAAATTAAAAGTGTCATGGGAACATCATAGAATAGATATAGATGAGGCAATCTTTACTCTAATCATCATAATCTAATTTGGGCAATAAGAAGCCATAAATAAAAAAGAAATGCTTTTGTTTTCATTTTGGGAAGAATCAAGTTTACACTATACTGATTTCATTTAATCTCTGCCCTTACGGTATCCTGCTTCTTATGCCACAAAGCTGCCCGAGTAATAGGGCTGATGAAAAATTTTCTGATATGTGATATTCTTTTAATATTTTGCCTGCAAAAATTAAGTCACAAGCCACAATTCAAGGAATAACTGTTATAGTAACTCTATCTCCTAGATTTATTATCTCACCCAAAATAAATTTGTGAAAGCTTACCTATGTTTGAGCTGAAAAGATCTGAGATCTAGTTGGAAGTAACAGATAAACTGTGGTAGACTCATGAAACCACCTTCCCTGGAATGCTTAGCTGCCTTCCACACTCGAAGAAAATCAAGTCCTTATTTATGTGATACAGTCTTAGGAAAATTATAGTTTCTTTCATAGTTTTTATTTGTGAAACATAATAAAATATCTTATTAGAACATTTTCTGAAGATGAAGACACCTAAATTTAATTTGACGTCTGAAAGAGGGAAACCATTAATAGCAGTACAGCACTCACAAACTCAGCAGGAAACATGAAAATTGTTTAAGGGGTTAAATGAAACTACACAGGCAAAATTTCCTATGGAAAGATTTGATGATTTGCCATTAGGTCAATGTCTATAGCAGGGGATCGTGACTACTATAGAGATGGGAAAGTGGACACATGAGACAATGAGGGTGAATATTGCATGATTGAGCTCACTGCAGAGGAATTCAGGGAAACAGTTTCAGTGGTCTTAATGCAACATTTTATAAGTGAAACATAATCCAACAAAATTCATCCAACAAAATATCATCTGAATTATAGAATACACCCATCAGTGGAAACATAGCTCATGTTCATGGACTGGAAGAATTAATATTGTTAAAATTCTTACACTCCCCAAAGCCATCTTGGAATTATGATAAGGATTCAACACAATACCTATCATAGTTCCAATTAGTATTTTAAAAATAAATATAAAAGCAATCTTAAAATTTGTATAGAACCACAAAAGATCCTGTAAAGCCACAGTAATTTTGAGAAAGAAAAACGGATCTTGAAGTGTCACATTTCCCAATTTCAAATTATGCATAAAAATAAATACACACATACTAAGGGAACAGAATTGAGAGCCCAGAAATAAACCCCATAGATACAACCAACTAATATTCTGCAAGGGAGACAAGAATACTCAATGGGTAAATGATAGTCTCTTCAATACAATAAATGATGTTGGAAAAACTGGATAACCACATGGAAAAGAATAAACTTGTGTTCTTATTTGATACCACTCAAAAATTAACTCAAACTGAATTAAAAACTTAGACCTGAAACCATAAAACTTCTAGAAGAAAACATAAGGAAAAAGCTCTTGACCATAATCTTTCAGATACAACATTAAAAATACAAACAATAAAATTAGCAAATGGGATTACTTCAAACTAAAAAGCTTCTGCATAGCAAGAGAAAGAATCAACTAAATGAAAGGAAAAGTACAGGATGGGAGAAAATAATTGCATATAAATTATCTGATAAAGAGTTAATATCCAAAATTTATAAGGAACCTATACAATTCAATAGAGAAAAAAAATCCAATTTAAAAATGGATAAGAGACCTGATTAAACATTTTTTATGAAGGCATACAAATAGCCAAAGGGTACATGAATAACTACTCAACATCACTAATCATCAAGAAAATGCAAATCAAAACCACAAGGAGATATCAAGTCACATTGTAGAATGGTCGTTACTGAAAGAATAAGAGATAACAAATTCTGGCAAAGATACATGAAACAGGGCATCTTTGTTCATTGTTAGTAGGAACGTAAATTGATTTACTCATTGTGGAAAACAGTATAGAATTTTCTCAAAAATGTTGAAGCAGAACTACCATGTGATCTAGCAATCCACTTTTGGGTATATATCCAAATAAATCAAATCACTGTTTTGAAGAGCTGTCTGCCTGGTCCTTGTTCACTATATTGTCATTTTTACTGTCAATAGTCAATACATGAAAACAACCTGTGCCATAGCTGGTTGAATGAATGGATAAACAAACTCTGCGTCATACACAGACACACACACACACACACACACACACACACACACAAACACACACACAGGAATATTATTCAGCCATTTAAAAAGGGAATCCTGCTATTTGCAACAATATAGATGGATTTTGAGGGCATTATGCTAAGTGAAATAAATCACAGAGAAGACAGATTCCATGTGATCTCACTTATATGTTTAATCTAAACCATCAAAGAACCAAAAAGTAAGCTCACAGAAAATGAGAGTAGATTACTGGCTGGCAGGAGTGGAGAATGAATGAATACGGTCAGTGCAGACAAATTCAAGCTACAAGATGAACAATTTCTGGACATGTAATGAATAACATGGTCACCATAGTTGTTATACTTGAAAGTTTCTAAGAGAGAAGATATTAAAAGTTCTCACAATAAAAATAAAGATAACTGTGAGTTGATGAATCTGTTTATTAACTAACTACTTTCTTTACTTTCCTGTAGTAATCATTTCCCAGTATCAAGTCATGATGTTGTACATGTTAAATTCATACAATATATGTCAGTAACATCTGAAAGAACTGGAAAAATTTTTTTAAAGAATTTCATGTTATCAAAAGTGCATATACTATTTACATTCAGTTATTTACATAAAAAATCATGTTGTGACACTAGTTTTCTATATGAGAAAAATATTGATAATAAATAAATGGTGAGTGGTGGTCTGGAGTAAATGATTCAAAGCTGTGAGAAAAACTCGAAAGCCATTAATTTCTCTGTAAAATAATGCCTTGTTCTGTAATAAAATTAAATTTGTTCCTGTCAAGTCTTGATTTTTACTTCATTTAGGTGGATCTTGTTTTTGCCATTATTCCTACAATAAACCTGAACTCTAGCTATGGTTCATATTGCAAGAACAAGAACTTTCAGAATTGTCAAAAACAAAGCAAAAAAGAACCACAAAAACTGTCTTCACTAAATGCCTCCTCTCTTTCTAGTTATGATTTGATGTCTCATCATTGTGTGATCGGTGAAATTTCTGTTCAGCTGACAGACCGCAGTCCAGCTATTCTCTGCTGTATTTTTTGGATTCTTTCTTTGCTTCTTCCAAGCTTAGGAAATGGCCAATATGAGGAAAATCTGTGCAAAACAAAAACCCAAATTTTCCTAAAACTTGAATAAAATTTTTTAAATTATTTTCTGGAGGGATAGATTTAAGCTTATAGTCAATGTTATTTACATCTTACATTAAATTCCATTTGTAAAAGATATTAAAAGAGGAATATCATAATATTTGCAACAACAGAAAATTATTTGAATTTCAGGTAATAGAATGTTTTTGAGAGTATATTAGATGTAAAAAGATGTATAAAGTTGATGAAGAAAAATGGAGTATATATTAATGATGTTCTCAATGAAAAATCCAAAGCTATGCATTTAAGAGTGGAAGAAACACAGTCTTTGATTTTGACTTCAGAATAAATGCATTTAACTTTACATAACTGCGATCCAAAAAATTATCTCTCTGTATAATAATGACTAACACTTAGCTAAGATTTTTTTTTTAATCACATGGAAATATTTATAATAAAAACTGGGTCATTGGTGTTGAAGAATTTTTGAAATTGCTTTGTGATAAGGCAAGGGAAAAATGTCAAATAAAATGAAACATCAGATAGAAAGCTTAGGTTTGTATCTCAGTCTCAGAAAGTCATATATCAATACCTTCTCTAAAATATACAAATTGAAATTTGTACCAGTTTTTTGATGTTGTTGTTGATCCTGTAAGAATGGAAATGCTAAGAAGAGTGAAAAAAGAATAAGAGGTACAAATGTTTCTTGAGGCATAAAGTATATTGAGATTTTTCTTTTTAATTTTTGAATTCTTTTCTATGCTTTTTACAGCAAGACAGTGTTCTACTAAAACCTCTGTGAGGTAACAATTAAAGAGCATTGCATTAAAATATATTATGAAATGTATTTGTATTGATTCATTTTGTGCCATTATCCACTTTTTTTCTATTCTGGCTAGGTTTTTTTTTTTAACCTTATTCTGTTAGGTAGGGAAGAATCTTTATTTTCCAAAGTGAATTAACCTCAAGGAATTTGCAAATGGGTGTATCCAAAACTATGGTAAGTGATATAAAGTATATGGTAAGTGATATAAAGCTAAAATATTTTAATTTCAGTATCTTATAATTTAGTATTATATGTGTTGCTCCAAAGCATTGCCTAAATAAGGCAATAAGTATGACTTGTTTCAGTTGAATGCTTCTAAGTAGGTGAAAATGAAGAATCATTATATGCACTGGTGGAAGCATGCTTTTAAACTGGAGTTTTGCTTAATTCCTGTCACCTTACTCATGACAGCTATAACAAATAAAGAAACTGAGGATGAATATATAGGGATAATTAAGCAGTGTTGATTTTCGGACAGTTGTCTTTTCAATGAAACACTGATTGCATTGTTCATAACAAAACTATCTCTGCATGACAGAACTAATTAGTGACCATCTGAACTTACTTAGCCAAATGAAAAAGCAATTAAAAATATCGTCATCACTGGATCTACTATTGAACAGCTGGTTATATTGATAAGCAATCCAGCAAGTTAAAGCTACTTTAGAACACAATGGAACATAATCTGCTTTCTCAGTAGTAATTAGAGAGCAATAAGAGAATATGCGATTACTGTTGAGAAACTGTAATTGTGATGCAAACAACTTTTAATACACTTTCCTCCTGAATTGACATAAGAATAATAAGTGAAAATGTTTATATTCTTTGGAATATTTTATATTCCTATGAGATTTACAAATCATTTTATAGGATTTATCAACAATTAACCATCTTTCTAAAACAGGATAAATTTTTATAACATTGTGGTTTGCTTTAACAGAGCTTATTCATTCCGTCAACAAATATATATTGAGCATTTATTATGTACCAGGGTTATAGTAAGCAGTAGAAATAATAATCAAAACTACAAATAAAAGTTTTGCTCTTATGGAGTTTTCTCTTTGTTAGGATGCTGTTGTTCAGTTGCTCAGTCATGTCCAACTCTTTGCGACCCCATGGACTGAAGCATGCCACGCTTCCCTGTTAGGATTGACCAGAGATTAGGATAAATAAGGATTTGTTAGGATAGAGCAGGGATTAGCAAAAAGTTCTATAGAAATATTTTATTTCTGTAGAAATATTTTAGACTCCGTAGGCAGACTCTGACAGACAGTGTGACTCTGTCACAATTACTCATCTCTCCAATTGGAATGCAAAAGGAACCAGAGAGGATACATACATGAATATAAGTCCTGTTCCAATAAAATCTTATTTACAAAAACAGATGGAGGGCCAGATTGGGTCTGCAACATAGTTTTCCCATCCGTAGCATAGACAGGCAATAAACTAGACAAATAAGTACTAATCAACTATAAATGATTGAACATAGCTAGTATGGAAAAAATAATAAAGCAGAAGGAGGAAATAGGGAGTTGGGACTAAGAGAGTTTAGGTTAAATTTAGTGTCAGGATTTATGAAATCCTCTCCAGGAAAGTGGAAATTGAGTAAAGAACTGAAAAAAGAGAGGAAGTAAATTATGTGTAATCTGTGTGGAAGGAAGAGCCTTGCAAATCCCTGAGGTTCAAGCATTGAGGATCTGATAGAAACAGTAAAAAGATGAGTGAGTCAGTGAAATGTGCAGGACTGAATTTGGTCTGAGAGATAGGAAGCCCATCATATGCAGCCATGTCCTCCATTGTTGTTCACTCGCGAAGTCATGTCCATCTCTTTGCTACGCCATGAACAGCAGCATACCAGGCTTCCCTGTCCTTCACTATCTCCTGGAGTTTGCTCAGACTCATGTCCTTTGTGTCGATGATGCCATCCAACCATCTCATCCTCCATTGCCTGCTCTTCCTCCTGTCCTCAGTCTTTCATAGCATCAAGGTCTTTTCCAATGGGTAGCTTCTTTGCATCAGGTGGTTTTAATGGGCTCACTCCAGCTATCATGTCAAGAAATGATTTGGGATTGGCTTTTACGGAGGCAGTATAGTCAATAAAATCTCTTTAAACTTATTAAAGAAATTGTCTTGTAATTAAGCAGTTCTTTTGGGTAAAGTATTCTCATTCATCAACTTCCCCGGTGGCTCAGACAGTAAAGTGTCTGCCTACAATGTGGGAGACCTGGGTTTGATCCCTGGGTTGGGAAGATCCTCTGGAGAAGGAAATGGCAAACCACTCCAGTACTCTTGCCTGGAAAATCCCATGGACGGAGGAGCCTGGTAGGCTACAGTCCATGGGGTTGCAATGAGTCGGACATGAATGAGAGACTAACACTTTCACTTTATACAGTACTTCTGTGTGTAAGGGGTTGTGGCTCAGCTGGTAAAGTATCCACCTGCAATGAGGGAGACCTGGGTTCGATCCCTGGGTTGTGAAGATCCCCTGGAGAAGGGAAAGGCTGCCCACTCCAGTATTCTGGCCTGGAGAATTCCATGGACTCTAGTCCACGGGGTCCCAAAGAGTTGGACAGGACTGAGCAACATTCACTTTCACTTTTCACTTTTTGTATGTAAGGAACTCTGCCAATTCCTGTTTTTACAGTCAAACAGGACATGACTTTTCTCTCTGTATCTGTTTTTGGCAAGTAAGTATTTGATCCTCTGCTTTTCTAAGTAAAAGTAAGTTCTTTTTTTCTGGGTCTGTAAAAACAAATATAATAATCATGATGACTTGTCACTTTAACATTAGATTTACTCTTCTTCAATAAAGAGATACTACAACAGAAGAAATGCATTAGCAAGATATGTTTCATCCTCCTGTGACTTCATCATTATCTCTTCGCCAAGAACTGTACATCTATTGACAGTATGGTTTGTATCAATCACAGAGGAGTAAATAAAGGAGTCCAGAAGTTGGTATTCTGATGGTGAGGTGATAAAGATTAAATTGCCCAATTCTTGGCAACATCAGCTATTTCTTCATTTGGGCAGGTTTTATGGTTTCAGCTGAACTTCAAGGTCTTCACTCAAAAAGGATCAGCCTTTGTGGGCAGTATAAGTATGAGATAAAATCTCTTTCAGTTGCTAGCAAGCCTAGATAGGTTAGTGAGATCAGCTTTTGGCTGAACTTCAGACAGATAGTCTACATCACTGATTGGCATCATAATTTGTGTCTTCAGTCCTCAAAAATCTTACTATGTCCAGGAAAGTTATGTTGGTCAAAGATTTCTTGTCATGTTCCTTCACTGACAGTCAACAGTTTTACAGAAATAAGAGCACTCACCAGCTTCTTTGAAAGACGTCTCCTTTCTTTCTTTGTTCAAGCCCGTTAACCTCTAATCCTCCTCACTCTATACAGTGCATCTTTAATGTCATTCTCTTGTGGAAGCCCTCCTATCCTCTGGCAACTAGGTTAGTATCTCTTTTTACACTATTTCATAGCATTTCCTACTTATTGTGATCTCCAGAATTAGTTCTTTGTGTTTGTTTAATGTTTATCTTGCCTAGCAGAGTGTGTTATCAGAAGACTGGGCTCATTATCATTTACCTCCACATCCCCAGTGCCAAGTGAATGCCTGACTCAGTGATATTGGGTTGGCCAAAATTTTCTTTGGGTTTTTCCATAGCATCTTATCATTGATTAAATAAACGAAGAATTGGTAAAGGTACACAGCTAATACTGTTTTAGTGAACTCTTTATTTTGAAAAAAATTGAAAGTTAAAATTATACTGTATCCTTTTTTACAATCAACCTATTATTAGCATTTGCCACATTTGCTTTTCTTTCTCCCTCCCTCCTCCTTTTCATATATAATTATAGCATGTATCTCCAATAAACAGCACACCGTTCAACCAAATCACAATATGGTGATTTCCCTGAGGAACTTAATCCTGATAAAATAGTATTATCTTTCTTAAATCAGTATTCAGATTTATCCCAATAGTTCCTATATTTCTTGATCCAGTCAAGATCATAGATGATTTTTCAAGATGTATTTAGTATATAATTACTATTACTTAATATAATAATTCTACTTGATTTTTGAAACTCAACACAGCTTACTTTTATTTTCAAAAGCATGGTTTGCTTAAAACTTTTGAACTATTTCTGGTTTTCTGTATAAAAATCATCAAATGAATGAGTGGCCTGAGGGCAGAATTTCCACATGTCTTTCTTTATCCTACATGAGTAGGAGTATTTTAAATTTAGGCTGTTAAAAAGCCATTACTAATGGTATAACATGTCAATATTAAAATATAATTTCAGCAAACAGGACTCTCTATGCTGGGCATTTACATAGTTCTGAAGACAGATTAGAATATTTTTCAATCTTTTTCTCCTTGAATTACCTTCTTCATGAATCTAAGTTTACTTACACAGCCTTAAAGAAAATGAAAAAAAAAATCTGTCAAAAAAAAAAACATATTAAAAAGCACTACATTTTTATGTTTTATTTTCAATACCATGGAGCTTTCTGAGAGAAATCAATGTAGAGGAGAGATATAACAGAGACTGTCCAAAGGACTTATCCCTTTTTTTAAGCTCAGCACCGTCTTTTTAAAAGCTACAAGAATAAACATTGTTGCATTGAAGAAGGAATAGATGTTTCAATCTGGACCATTTCACATTCACTGTGAACAGTTGGATATTATTGAACAGGCTTTGCCCTTTACTAGTAAATCCTGCAGCTAATCTTATTAAGAACCAGTGGAAATGGAAGTTATATAGAAGTCAGAAGTCAGCTCCACAGTAGAAGGTTCAAAGAGGTTTTCTTTTTGTTAAATGCGTTTTCTGTGTTTGTTTATGGAAGCTATCTCATTGAATTAGTTTAATTTCAAACATTTTCAAAGGTAATGAGATGCAGCCCCACCCATGAACACATCCAAGGAAGCAGTTTTGTTCAACACAGGCCAGTTTACCTTGAACATGCTGTAGATAATAGTAAGGCACTTTGGAGATTCTTTGAACAACATAGACTGTTTCTTTAAAATGACTTGTCTTTAACTCTGAAATATCTCTGATAGAGGAAGAATGAGAGCCAACTCTATATTCTCAATCAATTTTAAAGTTCCCTAAAATAAATATCCGAAGCACATGACCTTTGTGATTTTGTCATCAAGTGACTTATGCCAAATTACTAATTGTTGGACGATAATAGATTGTAAACTGTTGCTTTTGATTGGAGACAAATTATGGTCAGAGACTGTGATTACAACTTTGCCAGTATTGTATTTAACACAAACAGGTTTGCTGTGGTACTTATAATAATTTCATGAGCCAATAGTATACAGGGTTATGTGTCCTAATAAACCAATAAAGAAATAACATACTCTCAACAAATAATATATTAATCCTGATACTGTTTCAGGCCAGGGGAGATGACAGCAATAAAGCTCAAATTTAGTTAAAAGTGTACATCTACAATAAGTTTTTGTGTCTTGGACAGATGGCTTTGCCAACTGGGAGATAACTTTCAGCTGCCAGCACAAAAATAAAAGTTCCTTGTTACTACAGCATTACTGGGGAATAATGGTGCTGGTGTTGGTGAGCAGGCTAGGATGCTCAGAGGGTCACGACTCCAGGGAACCATGCCTGGCTTGTGCCACCACCAACAGAGAGTGCCTAACACAGGCAGGAACAGATAAATGTCCCTTCTCTTCCTGAGGCTGCTGTACAGTTTAACACCACTGCCAACCAAGAGCAGCCTTACTGTGGCAGGAGCAAGTGTCTCAAGATTTCTGGAGAGCTAGATCAGCAGAGTAGCTTTGCCCTGACTAAAGCAGATACTCCACACAAACTCCCAGTGTTTATAGTCTAATTGTCCCCTTGCCATGGTTGCTTCTTTACATGTTCTTACTGAGGTAAGGCTCCAGGCAATCTCTTAGCAGCTGAGCTACAAGTGCTTATGAAGGACAACAAATAAGATGATGACATTATGACACAGCTTACTTCACTGTTGATCAAAATAACCTTTACTTCTAAAAACAAATTTTTGTTTGTTTTTGTCACAAACGTGGAATAAAACAACTTTATTTGTCATGAACAAGCAGATTTGGAATAATATCAAACCAAAACACAACTGTATTCTGATTGTGACTCTGCCACTGGTCACTCTTGTGATTTGGAAGTCATTTAACTTTTACAAGCCTTAGTTATGTGTTAAGGATAGGCTAGGATGATTCAGTAGGATCTAAAGGATTATATTACATTTTATTATATAGAATTATATCAAATACATCTCATGCTCATGACCCTTCACAGCTTCCCCTTTTCACTCACAATAAAATAGAGTGCTCTTAAAACAATTATCAGCTCCTCCTGTGATATGTCCCTATTTACTTGTCCCAACTTGTCTCTGTCTACTACCACAACCCCATGCCTACTGCCACTGTTGTGTTTACACTCGTACACTTCCTCAAAATTTTTCTTTAAATACTACATTATAACTGAGGGCCATCTAGTTAAAGAAAGTAAGCATCCTTCTTTAAACTTACAGTTGCTCCCATCTGCTCTATATTTTTCCCATAACATCCATTGTGTCTGTAATATATGACCAAGAGTAAGACAAAGGTGATGACTTAAGTAGTTAATTAACTTGATCACGATCTTACTTTTTAATGTATCACACAGTGTAAATAGTTGGAAAATCAGTGATTTGATCATCAAAAGGGTAACAATTTGAGAAAGAAATAAAGAAGTAGATTGACAAATTGAGAAAAAATTACATAATTATCAATACATTCAATTTAATTAGGGCTTAAAATTAGAATGGTAGTAGGGGTATGTAATGTTCTTAAAAAATACACATGCATATCCCTAAGAAGCTACTTAAATAACCTTTGAGCAAATGTTTCTCAGTAAATTGGGTGTGATGTCTTGAAATACAGTCTCACTCAGCATTTGGATGAACTGCTCTACTTAACCTAAAGTAGTTATTCACATGTGAAGGTTCTAATAATTCCCTTGGCAAGCTGATTTAGGGAATAAGTGGATTTACAAATATATTATTTAAATGACTATAAAATAATATTTTTACAACTTTGAATGTTACACAAACTTTTGTAATTTTTATTTTGTTTGCTATTGGTTGCTGTTATGAAATAACATTGTACATAAAGCTTTATGTAAAGTCTTGGGAATTCTCTGGTGCTCCAGTAGGTCCTGTGGTTAGGATTCTGCATTTTCACTGCCAAGGGCCCAGGTTCAATCCCTGGTCAGGGAACTAAGATCTCATAAGCTGTGTGGTGTAGTCTCCCCCTGCCCCTTGCCCCAAATAAAAGCTTTATGTAAATTTTCATAATTTCCACTGGTTAAGTTACTTCAGGAGGGCAACTGGACTAAAACGTATACATCAAACTAAAGTTTCACTTCTCTGAACACTTTGAATAGTTACAGATCCATTAGCAGCACATGGCAATGCCTATTTCTCCATAATTAGTATTTTATGTAGTGAATTATATGCTCTTTAAATAATATGTTACCATAATTAGAAAAAAGACAAGCTGTTACATTTCAGTCTAAGTGTTAAACCTTAAGCTAGTTTTATGTGAAACTGGGTCAATCCAATGAAGAAAGCTGGTTGAGTAATGCTGTGTTTCCACCCCATTCTCAACCCTCTTTTCCTATCATCAGTCCTCTCCTGCCCCTGCACACACACACACACACACACACACACACACACACACACACACACACACACACACGTTCATATATGATTAAAAAGTATGCTCCATTCTACTAGAGATTTCACTTGACATTGATAGTACTGGAAATGGGTGAACCTAGGTCTGACAAAATTACAAAATTCCTTGATAATTTGCCTAATAGGAGTGATTTTATCTATTCTTTTGTTTTTGTTTTCTATTTCTGTTTAAAATAGGACCACAAAAAATTTCTGTTAAGCTATTTCATACTTGTGAAGTACTCTATAATTTATCTTATTGTTTATTATTATCACATTTGAGGTCTAGCTTTAAACTCTAGCTCTCTAGATGAAAATGAAACTCAGAGATGAAGTGCCCTCCAAAACAATAATAGCCAAACTCAGTATTCCTCAGAACTTTAAATATATGTGTGTATACCCAGAATCATTAGTTGTAAGATATACATGAATTTTTAGATGGTGGTTAAAATCCCCACGGATTTAAGTAAAAGATATCATTCAACATGCTTGTTAAGAGGTAGCAAAAGCAATAGAAAAAAACAATGCTGAATTAAAACTAGAAAAGAGTTGGATATCTACCAGTTTTGCCTTTTTTTTTATTTTGAAGTAAAAGATACTAAGAAGATAATTATACTGATCTATACAACCCAGAGAGAAATTGACCCTCTCCTGACTTGAGTCCAAATACTCTTATTGTATGCCACATACAATGTATTAGTTTATAGAAGAAAGTGTGTATATTATTAAATTCTATCCATACAAATCTGTAAAGAGGAGCCACAGATAATTCCAGGTATCAGTTTAAAGGATATTTTTTCCAAAAAAGCCAAAAATTAAATAATAATCCCCCAGATTCGCATTTGAGTGTTTTCAAAGACCTCCATTTGGCTTGAGAATGTAACAATATTCTCATGGTTTTTAAATCATTTCACACATTTAAATTTTGCTGCCATAAGAATATCATTTCATTACCTAGAGAATTGCATCAAAGTTTCAATTGATAATATGCTAATACATTTTAATGCCCTAAGGAAAGCTACTTTTTTCATTTCTCTGCCTGATAACAAATAAGCAAGAGTCAAATGAGAAGAAAAAACAATGTATCCCAGGCATAAATCCTGCTGTAACTCAAAATCAAATGGATCTTTTTGAAAGAGTCATTTACCAAAGACCAGAGACTCATCTAGATATGTTACAGTCACAGTCAAGTTGACTATTATATAGGAAATAGTCTAATTTTTTTTCATTTTTGATTTTACGTTGGAGTATAGTTGATTTACCATGTTGTATTTAGTTTCAGGTAAACAATAAAGTGATTTAGTTATATACATATACATACATATGTATATGTATGTATATATTTATTTTCCGATTCTTTTCCCATGTAGGTTATTACAGAATATTGAGTAGAGTTCCCTGTGCTATACAGTAGGTCCTTTTGATTATCTATTTTATATATAGTAGTGTGTATATGTTAAAGCCAACTTCCTTATTTATTTCTTCCCACCCTGCCACCTTTCCCCTTTGGTAACTATAAGTTTGTTTTTGAAGTCTGTGAGTCTGTTTCTGTTTTGTAAGTAAATTTGTTTGATCATTTTTTTTTAGATTCCACATATAAGTGATATCATATGATATTTATCTTTGTCTTACTTCAGTTAGTATGACAATCTCTAGGTCTATCCATGATGGTGAAAATGGTATTATTCCATTCTTTTATACAGCTGAGCAATGTTCCATTATATATACAAACATACTACACTTTTATCCATTCTTCTGTTGTTGGACATTTAAGTTACTTCCATGTCCTCAGTATTGTAAATTGTGCTGCAATGATCATTTGCGTGCATGTATGCTTTCAAAATATGATTTTCTTCTGATATATAGCCAGGAGTGGGATTGCTGAATCATAAGATAGCTCTATTTTTAGATTTTTAAGGAACCTCCATACGATTGTCCACAGTGGCTGTATCAATTTATATTCCCATCAAAATGTAGGAGGGCTCCCTTTTTATCTACACTCTCTCTAGTGTTTATTGTTTATAGACTTTTTCATGATGGCCATTTTGACTGGTGTGAAGCGATAGCTCACTGTAGTTTTGATTTGCATTTCTCTAATGATTAGTGATTTTGAGCATCTTTTCATGTGCTCTTTGGCTATCTGTATGTCTTCTTTGGAGAAATGTCTATTTAGATCTGCCCATTTTTTTTTAATTGGGTTATTTGGTTTGTTATTGAGCTGCATGAGCTGATCATATATTTCAGAGATTAATCTCTTGTCAGTCACATCATTTACAAATACTTTCTTCTATTCTGTGGGTTGTCTTTTCATTTTGTTTATGGTTTCCTTTGCTATTCAAAGGGCTTCCCTGATAGCTCAGTTGGTAAAGAATCCACCTGCAATGCAGGAGACCTGGTTCAATTCCTGGGTTGGGAAGATCTACCAGAGAAGGATAAGGCTACCCACTCCAGTGTTCTTGGGCTTCCCCTGGTGGCTCAGTAAAGAATCCACCTGCAATGCAGGAGACCTGGTTCAATTCCTGGGTTGGGAAGATCTACCAGAGAAGGATAAGGCTACCCACTCCAGTGTTCTTGGGCTTCCCCTGGTGGCTCAGTTGGTAAAGAACCTGCCTGCAGTGTGGGAGACCTGGGTTTCATCCCTGGGTTGGGAAGATCCCCTGGAGAAGGGCAAGGCTATCTACTCCAGTATTCTGGCCTGGAGGATTCCTTGGACTGTTTGGTCCATGGGGTCACAAAGAGTTGGACACGACTGAGCAATTTTCACTTTACTTGCTATTCAAAAGCTTTTAAGTTTAACTATGGCCCATTTGTTTATTTTTGTTTTTATTTTTATTTTTCTAGTTGTGCATGTGTGCTAAGTCACTAAGTTGTATCCAACCCGTTGAGATCCCATGACTGTAGCCTCCAAGTTCCTCTGTGTATGGGGATTTCACAGAAAATACTGGAGTGGATTGCTATTTCCTTTTACAAGGGATCTTCCCAACCCAGGCATCAAACCGCATCTCCTGCACTGGTAGGTGTGTTCTCTACTCCTGAGCCTCCAGGGAAGAACCTATTTACTCTAAGAGATGGATCCAAAAAGATACTGTGGAGATTTATGTCAGAGGGTGTTTTGGGTATGTTTTCAGCTAAGAGTTTTATAATATCTAGTTTTGTATTTAGATCTTTAAACCATTTTGAGTTTACTTTTGTGTATAGTGATAGAGAATGTTCTAGTTTCATTAATGTTTTAATCCGCTATCATCTCTTTGAAAACAAGTCTTTGCCTGAGTGGGCCATATGCATTCTTCTTTCTGGAGGCGTGGCAAACTAGAATTTATTATAGAATAAATTTTAAAATCAATTTAAAAATTCAGTTTTTGACATACATAATCATTGCAATAAGACTATAAATGTGAGAATTATAGAATGTTAGAAGATATTTTTCTCCCAAATTAGCTTAGCTTTTTTATGTCTTCCAAACTGGAAGTCTTGTGCAGAGATGATACTCTTTATACTCATGACATTGAGGCCTTGAAGTTATACTACTGTATAGAATAGAAAGCTCTAACATGAGAAAAAAATATTAAAGCACTTACTTTCCCTACCCTTGAGAAATGATGCAAAGAATGACAGATACAAACAATCAGAAATAACTACATATTTTTTCTTTTAAAACTTTTGTTTGGTAAGCAGAGTGTAGAGTACATATTGGAGATAAGAGGAAGGACTGAAGAAGACATGACTTCTTTAAATGTGGTAGAACAATAAACTCTTGAGTCATCCTTAAATGAAGCTGAAATGCAGGAAAAATGACTTGGTAAAATTCTTTGGACCTGAGGTTAATTTCCCCAAGTTACCATCAGGTTTCATGAGCCATAGATGCTCAGTTGCCAGGCAGTTACTTTTTATGGGGCGCTTTTGTCAGAGAAAATCACCTTGCAAAGTTGGGAGAAAACTGCTCAACAGGGATATATGGAGCAGTGGGAATATATTCCCCAGAGTGAGTCAGTGGAAACCATAATGGAACAAAATCAGCCAGAGGAAGTCATTGAGCTCTCTCTGAGCTATAAGTCATGTCTACTGCAGAGCCCAGCCATGCCGATGGCATATCAGATGGCAAGTGTATGAAGGCAATCAAGATCAGTTAAGTCATAGATCATGGAATAAATCTCCTCTGCTGTTTTCTTCCAATTAAAAATAAAAGGAAAGAGGAAGCAAACTGACTTTTTAAAATCCACACAAGATTTAGCAAGAGTTAGGGCACTGTATATCTGAACCTCGGTTACATTCCTTTCCACTATGTTTCAGGTGTGACTCTAGTCAGACTATCTGTAAATGATTTATTACAAACTATCTGTAAATAATTTACTTTATATTTCTATATTTTCTTTTCAAATTTGTTGGGGATGAAAAGAAATGTTAAACATAACTCTTGTCCTTGTCAGTTTATAGATTATTTAAGAAAAGCTAAAAGGCAAAAATAAAAATGCAAAGTGAAATATCCATAAACACAATAATAAAATAAAGTTAACAGATGGTATGGTGTAATTATTTAACATTATTTAACATGAAACACAAAAATGGATGTTATTATTTTGATATAAGAATATTCTATTAACATTTTGAAGTTTACTATATAAGGCAATTTAGGGAGATTAGCCTTAATATATACCTTAATATATTTATTCATTTATACAACTAGATACAGTATACTAGAAAATCTATTATGCCGTAAGAGTATTGTTGATGTTTAGTTTCTAAGTCATGTCCGACTCTTTTGTGACCCCAAGGACTATAGACCGCTGGGCTCCTCTGTCCAGGAGATTTCCCAGGCAAGAATTCTGGAGTGGATGCCATTTCCTTCTCCAGGGGATCTTCCCAACTCAGGGATTGAGCCCATGTCTCCTGCATTGACAGGTGGATTCTTCACCACTGAGCCACCTGGGAAGCCCAGTGAGAGAATACAAGTAAATAAAATAAAAGTCCAGTCCCCATGAAGCTAACAGGGCAAATTTAAGGGAGCATAAATACAATAAACAAGCCAAATATAAATTTAATAATATTACTGTGTTTGGAGAGAATCATGATAGAAGAATGTCACAAACAAAACGCTTAGTCATAAATAAGTCTGGGGGAATTTTGTAGACTAATAATGAATACTAGAACAAAAGAGAGTTTTTGAAACAAAAGTTGTGAGAAATTAAACTGCAAATATTGATAATGGCCAGACTTTTCAGTGTCTTATTGTGTTGATTATTGTGCTGTGTAGTTTGGATTTTGTGTAATAGGTAGTATAGGGCTACTGAAAAGCTCCAAACATGAGAGTGACATATTTAAAGTTTTTCTTTAGGAAGAAAAATCTAGCAAGACCAACAGAGAGGCAGTAGAAGCCTGTACAAATTACCCGAGTCCTGTAATTCAGATAAAGTTGCATAGCAATGTAAGGCTCAGGTAAAGATCTTAGGGTATTTAGCTTTACCAGGAAGCCCTTACAAAAGTTGCTGCAGAAGAAGAACTTGCTCTGATTGACCCCCGTTCTTGTAAGAGTGCCTAAAGTTTTGGCAGAAGAGTGCAAACATGATAAATGAACCTAGAGTTTTCCTATTTATTATTTAATTTCATTCACTCATTCATTTATGAGTTTACTCTCAAAATCCTTTTTTGAGTATCCATAATGTACTGGGAATATTGTGCATGGTAACTATTCATAATTAGTAAAACATGATATCTTGTATCAGAGGCACAGAACTCACACAATGTTTCTTTAGTGGGATCAAGAAAAAAGATAAGTGTGCATAGAAGCAAGAGGCAGAGATAAGACTGATTTATTGTGCTTCTAGGAAGGGAAGAAAAGCAAGAACCTTATCCCCTAAAAAAGAGTAAAAATGTAGCAAAGGCAGAAGGGATAAAAATAACTCCTGGGGAAAAAAATTAGGTGGGTGGAAAACCAAGATTATAGGAGAGGGCATTACAAATGAAGGGAACCACAGGGGCAAAGGTTGGTATTTCAAATGTGAGAGGATATTGGGTTTGTCTAAGACAAATGTTGAGGAAATAGAAAATAAAACTTTTCAAAGGAAGTATTGATAATGCATGATGACTAACTCCTCCCTAACAAACCCAAATACAATGAAGTAAAAGTTTTCCTATGTCTATGTAAGTGAAGGCCTTCAACCTACACTTGGAAGTATAAAGACTAGATCATGTAAGAGGTATCAGGCATGGAAATTTAAATGTGAGAGTTAATCATGTAGAGAAGAAGCAGAAGGAAGTAAAAAGTTATGTCTAGAATTAAGTATTTTAAAATTATTTCTTTCCTCCCACTGTCAAAAAGGCTGGAATAAAATTATGTGACACTCTTAACTAGACTTGGCAATAAATGAGCTGTATCTCATTTTATATTATTATATTTTATTTTCCTTTTTAACTCAGAAAAAATATTGAGATTATTACTATTTTATTTTCTAATTACACTTCTAGGTTTATATAAGTTATATTATTATCTTTTGATTGTAAATGTATCCCCTTTAAAACTGATATTTCATCCCGGAATATCCACATGATGGCAAAGTAGGAAGACTCTAAACTTACCTCTTCTCACAGGCATGCCAACATTACAGCTACTTACAGAGCCACTTTCTGTGAGAATTACCTGAAGAGTCACAGGAAAAAATTTCTGCAACTATGATATAAATAAAGTGCTACAACAGGGTAAGTAGGATGGGCAGAGATGCAGTATAATTAGGACCCACACCCCTGGGTTATTGACCAACAAAGGAGAGGAATATTAGAAACACAGAGATCCTTCCAGAGGAGCAAGGGATCCAGGCCCTATATTGGGGTCCCTTGCTTGGGGGTCCTGCATCGAGAAGGCAACCCCCCAGAATGTCTGGCTTTGAAACCCACTGGGGCTTATGTTCAGTACAGCAGTAGGGCTATAGTAGGGCTTAATTCAATAAATTAAGGGCATGCCCAAAATTTCACATGGTATGAATCCCACTGCAGAGGTATTAGTTTGAAAGGATCCTGGGCCAGACCAACTTGCTTATCTTGGAGAGCCTTCTGTAAAGGTAGGAGGCATTTAAGTTAGGAGTCCCACTGAGTACAGAGATACTGGTCACAACCATTTTGGGGAGGTTGTTTTACTGCAATGATCCTGTTGCTGGCAAGGGCTACTTTGGAATCCTCCCTCTAATCTATTACTGCCAAGGACCTGGCCCCATTCACTAGTGGGCCAGCAGTGGTAAACCTTTAGTCAGACACATCTAGCTAAGAAAAAGTGAGAATCCAAAAAATAAAATCAGCAAAGAAAGAGTAGTTCCAACTGACAGCACAGAAATACACAGGATTATAGGAGATAACTATAAATATTTATACACAAATAAAATGGACAACCAGAAGAAATGGGCAAATTCCTAGAAATGTACAATCTTGCATGACTGAATGAAGGACAAATAGAAAATATGAACAGCTCATTTACAGTAATGAAATTGAATCAATAATGAGGTAACTCCCCACAAACAAAAGTCCAGAACCAAATGGCTTCATATGTGAATTCTACCAAACATTTATAGAAAAATCATCTAAACTGTTCCAAAAAATTGCAGAAGTAACTCATCCCAACTCATTTGACAAGGTCAGTGTCACATTTCTACCAAAATGAATTACAGGCTAATCTCACTGATGAACATAGATGCAAAATTTCTTAAAGAAGAATTAGCAAGCCAAATTTAACAATTTGTTAAATGATCATACACCATGGTCTAGTGGAATGTATCCTAGAGATGCAAGGATGTTTCAATATTTACTATCAGTGTCTTCCATCATAGTAAAAAATTGAAGAATAAAAATCATATGATCATATGATCATCTCAATAGATGCAGAAACATCTTTTGAGAAAATTTAACATCAACTTATGATAAAATCTCTCAACAAAGTGGGTCTAAAGGGAACATATTTCAACATAATAAGAACCATATATCACGAATTTAAAGCCAATATTATACCTAATGATAAAAACCTGAAACTATTGTATTGGCCAAAAGATTAGCTCAGTTTTTTCTGTAAGATCTTGACTAATCCAATATTTCTCTAAAATCAGGAATCAGACAAGGATGCCCACTCTTACCACTTTTATTCAACATAGTATTAGAATTACTAGCTAGTAATCAGAGA
Source organism: Giraffa tippelskirchi (assembly GCF_054371585.1). Classification (NCBI taxonomy): domain Eukaryota; kingdom Metazoa; phylum Chordata; class Mammalia; order Artiodactyla; family Giraffidae; genus Giraffa; species Giraffa tippelskirchi. The sequence continues at coordinate 59,268,340 of NC_137275.1, read as the reverse complement.
AGATAAAAGGAATCCAAACTGGAAAGGAAGAAGTAAAATTGTAAGAGTGTGCAGATGACATGATATAATATATAGAAAATCCTAAAGACACACCTATAAAACTACTGTGTGTGTGTTAGTTGCTCAGTCATGTCTGACTCTTTGCGACCCCATGGACTCTAGCCCACCAGGCTCCTCTGTCCATGATATTCTCCAGGCAAGAATACTGGAGTGGGTTGCCATTTCCTTCTCCAGGGGGTCTTCCCAACTCAGGGATCAAACCCAGGTCTCCTGCACGGCAGGCAGATGCTTTACCATCTGAGCTACTAGGGAAGCCCCTAATAAAACTATTAGAGCTATCAAATTCAGTAAGATTGCAAAATATAAAATTAACACACAGAAATCTGTTATTTTCTATGTACCAACAGCAAACTCTCAGAAAAAGAATTTTAAAAATTCCTTTATAATTGTGCCAAAAAGAATTAACTACCTAGGGGTAAATCTCACCAAGGAAATAAAAGACTTATACTCTGAAAACTATAGACATTAATGAAAGAAATTGAAGATGACATAAGTAAATGGAAACATACATCCCTTTTGGATTAGGAAAATTAATATTATTAAATGACCATACTCCAAGGCAATCCTCCAATTCACTGCAATCCCTATCAAAATACCAATAGCATTTTTCGTGGAATTAGAACAAATAATCTTAAAATTTTTATGGAATTACATAAGACTCTTAATAGCCAAAACAAACCTGAAAACAAAGAACAAAGCTGGAGGTATCATGCACCTTGTCTTCAAACTTTAAAGTTATCAAAATAGTATGGTGCTGGCACAGAAACAAACACATAAATTAAAGGAAAAGAATAGAGAACACAAAATTAAGCCCACCCTTATATGGACAGTACATCTATAACAAAGGAGTCAGGCATATACGATGGAAGAAAGATAGCTTCTTCAGTAAGTGGTGTTGGGAAAACTGGACAGTTAGATGCAGGAGACTCAACCTGGACTACTTTTTTACCCAACATACAAAAATAAATTCAAAATGAATTAAAGACTTAAATGTAAGACCTGAAATCATAAAAATCCTAGAAGAAAAAATAGACAGTACACTCTTTGACTTTGATTTTAGCAATATTTTGGTGGGGAGGGATACGTCTCCTTGGGTAAGTAAAACAAAAGCAGAAATAAACAAATGTGACTATCAGTTCAGTTCAGTCGCTCTGTTGTGTCTGACTCTTTGCGACTCCATGGACTGCAGCATGCCAGGCTTCCCTGTCCAACACCAACTCCTGGAGCTTACTTAAACTCATGTCCAACGCGTTGGTAATATGACTGTATCAAGCAGTGAAGGAGACCAAGAAAATGGAAAAGTAGTCTACTGAATGGGAGAAGATACATCGTTTGTAAATGATATATTCAATAAGTGGTTAATATATAAAATGTACAATATCCAGACAGAGCACTTGGATGAACATTTTTCCAAAGAAGACATATAAATGTGTATATGCACACATCTTTATGCACATGCATATGCACAAAATGGAATATTACTCAGCCATAAAAAATGATGTCTTGCTATTTGCAGTGACATCAAATTAGATGAATCCAGTTTGAAGAGACTTTCTCTTTTTCATTTTTCAGAAAGCCTTTATTGAATTTGTTAAAATATCATTTCTGGTTTCTTTTCTTTTTTTTTTTAAGTCTTGGTTCTATGGCTGGTAGGTATGTGAGATCCCTGATCAGGGATCAAACACACAGCCCCTGTATTAGAAAGCAAAGTCTTAACCACTGAACCTCAGGGGAGGTCCCTAGACTTCTTTCTTACTTGAGTAAGATAGCATAAATGTAAGAGAGTAGACTCAACTCATTCTGAACATTAATCAATACACTATCTGATGTAGAATAAACCCCATTAAACAAATATAGCTCTTTCTAATCTGAAAATGCATGGTGCCTACCTAATCGTACACTAAATTATAACTAAGGAGATTAACTTGTCTTGGTAGATGTGGATCAAATATTCTTATAGTTAATTACAACTTGTAAGGGGTACTAGAGACCTCTACACAAATGCAGCATAAGTAGATGTGTCGGTATTTTGTTTAAAATGTTTAATGCAGTTGATTTGCTTTTCAGTTGCTGAATTTTGCTTTTTACTACAGTCTTTCAGTTTCCTTAAGAATGCCACCATGAATTAAGTGTGTAGTTTCTGCTACTAAAAACTAAATTTGAGGAACAGATGGAATTTGTAGCACACTTGTGCTCTGCTCACTAGTGAGAATTCATGTTGACAGGGAAAACAAAAGATAGATGACCAGGAATTCCTGCTGTAAGTTTGACTTTTGATATGATCTTTGGTAAGTCACCTAACCTCACTAGGAGTCACTGTCTAAAGTGGTGAAGTGGAGAGGAAAAGGTATTGGTTTTCTATCTTTCAGATGCAGGGTGTGAAATAATAATTGAAGTTTTTGAATAGAGTTAGAAAGAGGCTATTTCATTACAAGTAAAGAAAGCAAATTTCTGTGAGTTTGGAATATTAATCTACCCTATGAACATCAAAGCTTTTATTTTCTTCTCAGAACATGTATACCTCAATTCTACTGCAATTAATATAAGAAGCCCAAGTTTTCTATGAAAATACTTTAAAAAGCCAGTTTTAGCTGGAATGTTACAAATAAAAGAAACTTCAGAATCAGTGGTTTTCTCTGCCACACAATGTCCTTTCTAAAATAAAGTTTCTTCTTTAATTTAATATTTAATTCAGGTAAAATAAGGTTTGTCTCATTTGCTTTAGAAACATGAGAAAGAACCCCATGGCTTTGCTTCTCTTTTGATCGCTAGTTGTAGCCCCAGATACATTTTTGGGTACAAATATGGATGCAATCAATTGGAGATTTGAGAAAGGAAGCATTTTCTGAATCAATATTGACATATATGTAAACTATTTACCACCGTTTTACCATTTTATCCTGAATTCATCTTAAATAGAATTAAAGTATTTTGCAAAGAAGATAACGTTTGCTTATTGATCACTCATTCTCTGTTCTGTATTCCTTATCTCTCTCTCTCTCTTAATTCTAAAATACTCAATGGTTTCTTTATGTTTCTTAACTCATTTCTATTATTTTCTTCTTCCTTTCTCCTAAAAAGAAATCCTCCCATCAATGCCATCACTCTTGATGGAAGTAGAAAATATAAATTTCTTGATTTCTCCTTTAGGCTTAGCCATAGGACTGAGGTAGAATTCTTGGACACATAACAGATAGAAGCATTATTTTTTTCTCAATATTTGCTCAGTACCAAAAATGAGTGAGTAGCTTGGTCATTTCAGTCATTATGCTTATGAGAGAGAGAGAGAGGTGGAGGGGGACAGGAAGGAAAGAAGAGAGGATGCACAGGTGATATTTGGTATCCCGCAAATTTTATTTCATTGTTGATTGATTGCTATGTTTTCAGATGTGACTACTGGTGTTTTGAACAGCGACCTTTATAAGTGGCCACTGTAGAAATTAAGGAAAGGAAAACTAATCTTCTTATTGAAAAGGAAGCAATAAAAATCTTCAATGTTACAAAACCTAAAAGTGACAACTGCCATTACAAAACAAAAAATTTTTATTTCTAGTAAATCTCAGTATGAGGATTTTGGATCACACATTATCTTTTCAGTTAAATCAAATCCCTTATAATTATACAGTGGAGGTGATGAATAGATTCAAGGGATTAGATCTGGTATCCAGAATGCCTGAAGAACTATGGACTAGAGATCACTTCAAGAAAATTGGAGCTACCAAGGGAGCATTTCATGTAAAAATGGGCACAATAAAGGACAGAAATGGCAAGGACATAACAGAAGCAGAAGAGCTTAAGAAGAGGTGGCAAGAATACACAGAAGAACTATACAAGAAATGTCTTAATGACGCAGATAACCGTTATAGTGTGGTCACTCACCTAGAGCCAGACATCTGGGAGTGTGAAGCCAAGTGGACCTTAGGAAGCATTACTACGAACAAAGCTAATGGAGGTGATGGAATTCCAGTTGAGCTATTTCAAATCATAAGAGATGATGCTGTTAAAGGGCTGCACTCTATATGCCAGCAAATTAGAAAACTCAGCAGTGGCCACAGGAGTGGAACAGTCATTTTTTATTACAGTCCTGAAGAAAGGCAATGCCAAAGAATGTATAAAATACTGTACAATTACTTTCATTTCACATGCTAGCAAGGGAGTTCTCAAAATCCTTCAAGCTAGGCTTCAGCAGTATGTGAACTGAGAAAATCCAGATGTACAATCTGGATTTTGAAAAGGCAGAGAAACTAGAGATCAAAATGCCAACATCCATTGGGTCATAGAAAAAGCAAGGCAATTCTAGAAAAATATCTGCTTCACTGACTATGCTAAAGCCTTTGACTATGTGATTCATAGCAAACAGTGGAAAATTCTTACAAAGATGAGAATAACAGACTACCTTACCTGCCTCCTGAGAAACCTGTATACAAGTCAAGAGCTACAGTTAGAACTGGACATGCAACAACTGACTGGTTCAAAATTGGGAAAGGAGTACATCAAGACTGTATATTGTCACCCTACTTATTGAACTTATATGCAGAGTACATCGTGCTGGACTGGATACATCACAAGCTGAAATCAAGATTGCTAGGAGAAATATAAACAACCTCAGATATGTAGATGATACCACTTTAATGGCAGAAAATGAAGAGGAACTAAAGAGCCTCTTGATGAGGTTGAAAGAGAAGCATGAAAAAGCTGGCCTAAAATGCAACATTTGAAAAACTAATATCATGGTATCTGATCCCATCACTTCATGGGAAATAGGTGGGTATAAAGTGAAAACAGTGACAAATTTTATTTTCTTGGGCTCCTTAATCACTGGAGATGGTGACTGCAACCATGAAATTAAAAGATGCTTACTCCTTGGAAGTAAGCTATGACAAACCTAGACAGCATATTAGAAAGCAAAGACATCACTTTGCCAACAAAGGTCTGTATAGTCATAGCTATGGCTTTTCGAGTAGTCATGTATGAATGTTAGAGTTGGATCATAAAGACGGATGAGCGCTGAAGAATTGATGGGTTTTAATTGTGTGCTGAAAAAGACTCTTGAGAGTCCCTTGGAGATCAAATCATCAATCCTAAAGGAAATCAACCCTGAATGTTCATTTGAAGGACTGATTCTGAAGCTTCAACACTTTAGACACCTGATGTGAAGAGCTGATTCATTGGAAAAGACCCTGATGCTGGGAAAGATTGAGGGCAGGAGGAGAAGCGGGTGACAGAGGATGAGATAGTTGTGTGGAATCACCTACTCAATGGACATAAGTTTGAGCAACCCCCGGGAGATAGTAAGGACATGGAGCCTAGTGTGCTTCAGTCCATGGGATCGCAAAGAGTTGGACATGACTGAGCAACTGAACAACACAATCTTTTCAGTAACAGCCAAATACACCAATTATGACAATAGCTATCATCTACTGAGAAAAACACAGCAATAAAAATATGAGCATGCTGATATAAAATGGAATGAATGTCTAAGTGAATATGTTTTTGTACTTAATGAGTTTTGAAATTTAGTTATAAGAATGTATTCGATTTTTTATTTACTGTTAAAATTAAAGGAATACTGGTATTTTATGGAATAAATTAATGTTATATATAAGCAACTATCTTTAAGGTTTATATTTCTAAACATTTACACTTTATGCTGTTACTTATTTATTCTTACTTTGGCATACTCTAGGCTTTTATTCTGAAGATTAATGTTTTATGACTTTATAGTTTGTTGCATTTTTTAAATTGGTTCATATTCTAAATCATGGTAAAGATGCCTGGCTTCTAAGCCTTGAAGGCTTGTTCCAGTTTATAGAACAAAGCTGTTTTCATGCCTCTGTCAGTTCAGTTCAGTCGCTCAGTCGTGTCTGACTCTCTGCGACCCCATGAATTGCAGCATGCCAGGCCTCTCTGTCTATCACCAACTCCCGGAGCCCACCCAAACCCATGTTCATCGAGTCGGTGATGCCATCCAACCATCTCATCCTCTGTCATCCCTTTCTCCTCCCGCCCCCAATCCTACCCAGCATTAGGGTCTTTTCCAATGAGTCAGCCCTTCGCATGAGGTGCCCGAAGTATTGGAGCTTCAGCTTCAACATCAGACCTTCCAATGAATACCCAGGATTGATCTCCTTTAGAATGGATTGATTGGATCTCCTTGCAGTCCAAGGGACTCTCAAGAGTCTTCTCCAACACCACAGTTCAAAAGCATCAATTCTGCGCGCTCAGCTTTCTTCACCGTCCAACTCTCACATCCATACATGAACACTGGAAAAACCATAGCCTTGACTAGATGGACTTTTGTTGGCAAAGTAATGCCTCTACAACACTGTATTATTTTGCATTTTTATACCATGTTTAGAATTTTACCAAAAACTTTCAGAGGATGATTTCAAAGTGTTTCACCACATGGTGATTCCTCATATAACATAACTAGCCAATGCAAGTTAGGATTTCGTTTTCTAAAATTACAAAACTACTACTGAATATATTGCAAATAATATATACTTTGTATTGATCCTAGAGAAATAGAAATATAAAAAGAAGGACAGAGTTTTTTCATATATGAAAGTTACCTAATATTTGTGCACTTTTCACCAAACTTTATTGAAAATTTAATTTAATTTTGAAATGCAAATAATTATGTAATGTAAAAATGTAAATAAAATAAATATGTAAATAATTCTCTATTCTGCTTGTTTCACTTACCATTACTGAACTTCCTCATTGTATTGTTTCAAAATCTATGTATAGTCATTTTATTGATGAGAAAAATCTCAATACATGGAGAAAAATAATGAAACTATATCCTTTCATTAAGATGTAATTTGTCTCTGATTTTTTATTATTTTGAAAATTATGTTAAAATATATATTGTATATGAATACTTTTTATACTAATTGGAAATATTTTTAGAATTTATATATGTCTTAGTCTTAGTCTTAATGTCTAGAAAAAAAAATGTGCATAACTTAGGTGCTGTTTTAACTGAAGGTGTAATCTGCCCAGGCAGCAAATGAGAGGAATTGAAGGTGATGCTGGGAAAAAGTGATGTTAAATAAACAGGGTGATATACTACTTCATATGAAGCTATAGCTAAGTTTTGACTCTGTGGTAAATTCTGAATAGGACATATGGAACCAGTCACTAGGTCTTGAAATAGTTCATCAGAGGAGAAAGAAGAATTTTTCTTTCCCCTGTCTCTTAATGGCTAGTATTTATTTTGTGAACTGTTCATTTCCCCATGTTTCCATGGCTATATCAACTACATCTTCTGAGAGAAGCCCAAGAATCCAGGTCTCATGCTCTCTGGTGTACTATTTTATTAGAATTCAGAAGTAGTTCATGCCAGGTCAATCTGGAACTTACTGAGTAGGCACTGGGATTCACTATGCTGTAGCTTTCACCATAGCAGGCATCACAGAAACCATGCAAGGGATCTAGCACTCACTCATATGATGCAGTTAAGGTACATAACTGTGCTCTGAAATAAGCTAGTAACCAGAGATGAGGGAAATAGTCTCAAGCAGCCTATGAGTGTATTGATACTTAGCAAATAAATCTGACATTCAATATACACTCGTCCTGAAATACCAACACATCGGATAAAACTTTTGACTCTTAATACAAACTGACATATTTCTTTTCAAAAATGTATATTTTTCTCTACAGGTATAAGTAATTAATAAATAAATATATTCAGCATTTTTATTAAATCAATCCATTTCTCGATCAACCAAAAATTTTCCTAAATAGCATTGTTTAATTAAATTTACATTTTTATTACTAGAGAGGTTTAAAATTATTCATGTTTATTCATCTGGACTTTTGACTGCTCCACATCTATATAAATATTTCCTCAAATTATTTAAATATACTTTTCTTGTCAGCCTAAAATATATAAAATTAAAACCAAAGGAAAAAATTCAAACACATGCAGATCTATTTAAATCAACTTTCATTTCTCTTTGAATCAAATTTCACTAAAGAGTTTTATATGATATCAAATACAATAACAATAGGCATAATTAAACATTACCTTCTTAGGACTATGCTTTAAAAAATGTACAATGACAATATGCAACATTTCACTATTATCAAAACACTCAAAAAAGTAATAAGCAAATGGAAAGTCCAACCATGTTCTTGAATTGCAGGACTCAATATAATAAAGATGGCAACATTTAAAAAAATTAATATATAAACTTTTATTAAAAATAAATTCCAAATAGCCATAAACTGCACTATTGCACTGTAAACAGCCACCATATATCAGTGGCTTCCAACAATAATCATTTATTTTATACTCATGGGTCAGTAGATAGGTTGTGGTTTGGTTGCTCTCAGCTAGTCTTAGCTGACTAGACTGAATTAAGACCTCAAATAGATCTAGGTGTCTTTATTCTAGACCTAGGCTGAAGGAACCAAAGCTACCTAAGTTATATCTTCACAAAGTAGACATTAAAAACTCAAGAAGGGTCTCATAAGACTTGAGTCAGAACTTGCTCTCTCTTACGTCTATGTATAGTCATGCAATTAAATCAAGTCATACAGCCAGGCTTAGTGATGGATGATTTTATTCCATTCACAGTAAATAATGAGAAAGGCAGAGACAGAAGGAAGAACTCTAAGCAAACATATTCTTCAACACATAACTTCTTTATCCTTTGTGTTCTGCTTACCTTTTCCGTTTTACTTTAATCACCTCTCATATTTTTCTTTATTTCCAAAGCTTGCAAAGCTTATTCTTGCCCTTAAAACATAATACATGTTTTCTGCTCTGTACCAAGTCCATGTTTTCTATCTGCTGGTTATTTTTCAAGTTTCTACTGATTACCATTTTATTATTACTAGCCTTACTAATGGCCAATATTCTTATATGATCTTGTTGTCTTATTTCATAGCTAATATTATGATGGCATTTAAGTAATTTATCAATAGTAATTATTTGTTTAATGTTATCATTATTGCTATAACAACAGTTTTGTGATAGCCAAAAGAATTGTTTACCTCCCTTGAGCTTATCTCAAAGTCTATCATAAAGTGAGTTCTCAGCAAGCACATACTGAAATAATACATGACATCATTTATATTCTTTCTTTTGGAATTATCTTTTTAGATCTATTTCTCCAATTGTTATTGGGTATCCTTGCTATTCTTATCAATCATTATGTACTCTATACATAAGTGTAGTATCTATCCATTATGTAAATATATATTATTCCATCCACTGAAATTTGTTGTTTCCTTTCATTTTTGTTTATTTGTATTGTCTTGCTTTTGATAATCATAAGATTTTTATACAGGGGAAATTTTGAGGAGATAGGATACCTGAAATTGTAAATACAAAGAAAATTAAAGAAAGCAAAAAATAAAGATTCTGTTACAGCAAGTACTTACTAGAGTATAGCCAAATATCAGAGTAAACACTATATAGTTATCCAAAATACAAAGAATAAAATAAATAATTAAATAAAGATATTCATTAACTGGAAATTAGTTCCAAATGTATATGGACTGCAGAATATTAAATTTGTTATGTCTGGAGAAAGCTGATTCTCCTGGGTTATGATCCAAGAAAACTTTTGATTGTACAACTTCTGTCATTCTTTGTGATCAGTTAACTCTTTAAGGATTTTCTTTTTCTTTTCTCTGTTGATGCAAGTATTTGTTTTAGAGAATGGATTTCTGCTGTGTAGAGAAGTGTAGGCTTGATGCTAGGGAGTCTGCCCAGAAATGTTAAGTACATGTGTTTGATATGATGAGCATTAAAGGCTATATTCCTGTCACTTTTATTACTTTTCATTTTGTTTTCCAGTGGTGATGGGTTGGGGATCTAGACTGGAAAGAGCAGGAGGTAACAAAGGAGTTCATTTAATTTTTAGGAAAATATCTCCCTTTGAATAAAATTTGCATTGGAATTCTACTTATTTTCAAATAAAAGACCATTATCATATGGTCAACAAATTCTCTAAATGACTAGAACAAGTCTCATCTGCTTTATTTTACAGTTACTCCAGAATAATAAGGAGACGTGCATGCTTGGGGAATGAACACAAGTTGCTTTCCCCAAGCATTGCTCATAATGCAAACAAAATGTATCTTCATGAACTTGACAAACTATGAATTTTGATGGCATTATAAATTTTATCTATTTGAAATCTAAAAGGAATCACATTTTTTCCCTTTTTAACTCTAGTGTTGCATAAGAGCCTCTAAAGTTACAAACTTGTTTATTTCTCCCTTTAAAATATTTCACTTGTTTCTTGTTTCCTTCAAAAACTAAATCAGTATTACAATATACAAAATCTTTCATGATCTAGAGAACCTCTATACCTGCCCAACTTATGTTTTTCTATGCCCTTGGTCATAAATATTTAGTTTCTATGTTGTCTCATATAATGAACTAAAGTAACTGTAGTTTCCCTTATGAGTGCATATTCCCTAGCTCCCATATCTTCATGAGAAGATATGTACGGTGCTCCTATTGAAAAATGTACAGTGCTGTATTCACACCAGTTTGACAAGCAACAGAACTATCAGTAGTATTTTGGTAATCCAAGTGTCAAAGAGTGGCAAGAAAAGCTTTCATTTGAAGCTTTTGTTAATCAATATTATTTACGCTCTGCTCTCACCTATTTGATTTCCACTAAATTAATCTCTAATTCTCTAGTTCATCAGAGACTTTCATATCTCTTAACGTGACCCCTTCTTCCAACCTTACTAGTTCCTTAAACCTTTTCATTTAGCTTTCAGAAAAATAATAGTCATCATGGGCAAAATTTATAGTGTAGTCAACCTCTCCTATGAATGATCATTTCACCTTTTTCTCTAATCAAAATCTGATGAGACAATTGATTCTCCTGAAGCCTCCTGTATGGCTTCTCGATTTTCCTACCTCTAGGTCAAGTAGAATGATAGAGGTCCTTCTTTCTCTTCATTGACATTTCAAAATTTTACCACTTCCTTTTAAAATACCATAGCATTTTCAGAACATGACCACTTCTTTTCACTGTATCTCAGCCAATTCTTTCTATAGTCTGTTTGATACAAAATTCTGTAATAATTGATTTGCTCTCTCTCTTCATTGCCTAGTATTGTGGCTATCAGCTACATATGGTTGTTGAGCACATGAAATGTGGATAGTGTTACTGAGATGTTGGCTTTTAGTTTTATTCAGTTTTAATTACAGACATACCTCATTTTATTGTGCTTTGCAGATATTGCATTTTTATAACTTGCAACCATATATACATTTTATGTAATTGCAGGTTTTGTGGCAACTTGGTGTTTTCAGATGATGTTTAGTATTTTTAGCAATAAAATATTTTATAATTAAGTTATGTTAATGCTGTTGTTCACTTAAGAGACTACAGTATACTGTAAATGGGAGAAGGCAATGGCAACCCACTCCAGTACTCTTGCCTGGAAAATCCCATGGACAGAGGAGCCTGGTAGGCTGCAGTCCATGGGGTTGTGAAGAATCGGACGTGACTGAGTGACTTCACTTTCACTTTTCACTTTCATGCATTGGAGAAAGAAATGGCAACCCACTCCAGTGTTCTTGCCTGGAGAATCCCAGGGATGGGGGAGCCTGGTGGGCTGCCATCTATGGGGTCGCACAGAGTCGGACACGACTGAAGCGACTTAGCAGCAGCAGCATACTGTAAATGTAACCTTTATACACACTGGGAAATCAAAAAAATTGTTACTTTATTGTGATATTCACATCTTTGTGATGGTCTGGAACCAAACCTATAATATCTCTAAGGTATGCATTTAATTTTCATTTAAATACCCACACAAAGCTAGTGCCTCCCATAATAAACAGCACAGATATGCCTAGAACATATCATTTGCAATTTGTATAATTTTTAATTATTGTTCTTCCTCTAAAATGTCATTTTCATGTACCCCATTCTCTGACATTACCTTTCATATTTTCAGTTACTCTCTTTTTTGTCACAGTGTCAACATCTCAAAACACCAATTTGTTGATCCAGAGATTTTTGCCTTCTTTTGTCTACTTCATGTTCTTTTCACTTTCCTGTCTCAATTAAGATTCTGTGGTCTGTTATTGATACTGCTCCAGTGCATGCAGCCTAGAAACTGTTGCCTCAATCTTACTTCATCATACTTGTCTGATAATCTTAGTTAAATCTAGCTTTCTATGACCCTCTATATATTCCAACATAGCTAAGTACAATTGTCAAAATACGCATAAACGTGCTAACTGATCTCATTTTTAATGCATGAAAATTGATCTCAATAGTTCCTTTGTCCTATGCAGCCATTGTCTGGAATATTTTCTTTCTGCTCTTTTCTTGAATGACTATTTTATCACTTCTTTTCCTTCCTCCAATTTCTAGTACATAGTCCCTCACCCTTATTTTCAGCTCATGACTTTGCCTATCATTTCACTAAGTAGATAGAATAAAAGGACTTACATGTCTGTCTACTTCCTTTTTTTTCTCCATATTTGTTGCTTTCATCCTATTGTTACATTTGAGTTCTCTCAAGCGCTTCATTGTCCCTACCTATCTCACCTAATCTATAAAAATTAGAAAAAACAAAATAAAATGTAAACATATATACACTAGGATATAAAAATAGATAATAAGAATCTACAGCAGCACAGGGGATTCTACTCAATACTCTGAAATAATTTATATGAGAAAAGAATCTGAAAAAGAATTATGCATATGTATAACTAAATCACTTTGTTGTACACCTGAAACTAACACAGCATTGTAAATCAACTGTTGTTATTGTCGTTGTTTAGTCACTAAGTCATGTCTAATTCTTTATGACCCCATGGACCCTATTCCAATATAAAATAAGAATTTAAAAAATTGAAAAAGAAACCTGATCACACAATCTTACCCACAGTTAAGAATCACATGATCAGAGGCGGGGCTAAGATGGCGGAGGAATAGGACGGGGAGACCACTCTCTCCTCCACAAATTTATCGAAAGAACATCTGAACACTGAGCAAACTTCACAAAACTACTTCTGAACGCTGGCAGAGGACATCAGGCATCCACAAAGACAGCGCATTATCTTCAAAAGAGGTAGGAGAAATTATAAAAGATAAAAAGAGAGACAAAAGAGTTAGGGACAGAGACCCGTCCCGGGGAGGGAGTCGTAAAAGAGGAGAAATTTCCAGGCACCAGGAAACCCTCTCACCGGCGGGTTTGGGGGAAGATTTCTCATCTCGGAGGGCAACATAACTGGGAGAAAAAATAAATAAAACCCACAGATTACGTGCCTAAAGCAACTCTCAGCAAAGAACCCCAGACGCTCGCAGCCGCCACCAGCAAGTGGGGGCTGAACGGAGAGGAGCGGGCGGCACTGCTTAGGGTAAGGATTGGGCCCGAGTGCCCTGAGGGCAATCTGAGGGAGTAACGTGAGATAGTAACCTAAATGGTGGGACAGCCAGAGAGAGAGAACTATCCCGCGAAAAGCTCAAATCTAAGGCACTGCCGGCCGGCTCACAGAACAAAGGACTGAGCGATACCAGAGGAGAGCTAGCCGGCTGCGGAACGCCCCATCCCCTGCCGGACACAGCAGGCAGGCGGGGCCAGCCAGAGCCGGAAAGGGGCAAACTCGGCCCCAGAGAGGGCACCCCCTACCAATCTGCAAAGAGGCTCCCAGTTTCTAAGCAAAGACTGCCTGAGATCCCGGAGGGTCGACAGCCGCCGGGAGGGTCGCAGCCAGAGACCAGCTCCCCAGAACCGACACAAAGCACACCGGAGCCGGGCGCGCCGGTAAACCGAGGCGGGGACCAGGGAGATGATAAGCCGCACCGCCCCAACAGGGGAGAGTGCGTTCGCCAAACTCCTGGCCGCCTGAGCAGCTCCGACCGGGAACGGCACAAGCCGCGGGCGAAACCGAGTCTGCGCCTTTGTGGAGTAACCGGGAGCCTGAACCTGAGCGGCTTAGACCTGGGAAGTGCACGCATCTCAGGGCCCACTCCCCGGCCGAGTATCCTGAAGCCTGAGCAGGGTAGACGGGGAAAGCACACACGCCGTGAGCGGGGGCGAACCCAGTGCGGCTGAGACACTGCGAGCTCACCACACACACGCCAGGTTTGCAGTGTTCCTCCCTCCCCACAGCAGGACTGAACAAGAGAATCTAAACAGACCACCTCCACCCCTTTGTTGCAGGGCGGAAATTAGATACTGAAGAGACCTCCAAACAGAAGCCAAATAAACAGAGGGAAGCGCCTTGGTAGTGACAGGCCAAGAGATTAAAATCCCTGTAGTTAACACCGACTGCATTGAAAGGGGCCTATAGATCTTGAAAAGTATAAGCAGGAACAAGGATCTATCTGAAACTGAGCAGACCACACACTGCTCACAACAGCTCCAGAGAAAGTCCGGGATATATATTTTTTTACTATTATCTTTTTTTTTTTAATTTTTAAAAAAATTTTTTTTCTTCTTTCCTTTTTCTTTAAGTCCTCTATTACACCTTTAACTTTCATTTTCATAACCCACTATTAACTTCAAAAAAAGCAAACTGCATACATATATCTTATACATTTTGTGTTTTCTTTTTTTACTGTTTTTTTCCTGTTTTACTTTTTTTTTACTGTTTTACTGTTTTACTGTTTTTTTATTTTTACACTGTTTCCTTTTTTCTTTTTTTTTATATTGTAAGTTTTATAAGAGTCTAACCTCTACTCTAGATTTTTAATCTTTGTTTTACATATTTGATATCAATTTTGTACATTTAAGAACCCAATCTTTAGGACCCATTTTTACTCAGGAGTGTGATCACTGGCCTGATTACTCTCTCCCCCTATTGATGCTCTTTCTTCTCCCCCGGGGAACCTCTATCTCCCACCCTCCTCCTTCTCTTCTCAACCCAATTCTGTGAATCTCTGAGGGTGTTCTGGGTACCAGCGAACACTTCAGGAACAGAATACTGCCCAGATCTCTCTCTCCCCTCTTGATTCCTCCCTTTCTACTCATGCTCACCTCTATTACCTTCCTCCCCCCTCTCTATGTATCTCTGTGAACCACTCTGAGGGTTCCAGACTGTGGAAAGCACAGAGGGAAGTGCCTACTGGATAGATTGCTCTCTCCACATTTGAATTCCCCTCTTCCTCTCCTGGTCACCTCAGCCCCCGCCCCCCCCTCGACCTCATCTCTCCATGTAACTCAGTGAACCTTTCTGGGTATCCCTCACTGTGGAGAATCTTTTCACCATTAACCTAAAAGTTTTATTATTGATGCTGTATGGAAGGAGAAGTCTTGAGGCTACTGCAAGAATAAGACTGAAAGCCAGGGGAAACATTAATTAATAAGAGACCATCCAATAGCCTCCACATATACACTGAAACCAAGCTCCACCCAAGAGCCAATAAGTTCCAGAGCAAGACATACCACGCAAATTCTCCAGCAACGCAGGAACATAGCCCTGAGCATCAATATACAGGCTGCCCAGAGGCACACCAAATCCATAGACATCTCAAAACTCAATACTGGTCACTCCATTGCACTCTAGAGAGCAGAAATCCAGCTCCACCCACCAGAACACCGACACAAGCTCCCTCAACCAGGAAGCCTTGACAAGCCACCTGTCCAACCCCACCCACAGTGAGGAACCTCCACAATAAAGAGGAACTTCAAACTACCAGAATACAGAAAGGCCATGCCTAACACAGCAATCGAAACAAGATGAAAAGGCAGAGAAATACTCAGCAAGTAAAGGAACATGAGAAATGCCCACCAAACCAAACAAAAGAGGAGGAGATAGGGAATCTATCTGAAAAAGAATTTAGAATAATGATAATAAATATGATCCAAAATCTGGAAAGCAAAATGGAGTAACAGATAAATAGCCTGGAGACAAGGATTGAGAAGATGCAAGAAATGTTTATCAAGGAGTCAATATATAATGAATAATGAAATAAAGGAGATAAAAGACACTTTGGAGGGAACCAACAGTAGAATAACAGAGGCAGAAGATAGGATAAGTGAGGTAGAAGATAGAATGATGGAAATAAATGAAGCAGAGAGGAAAAAAGAAAAAAGAATCAAAAGAAATGAGGAAAACCTCAGGGACCTCTGGGACAATATGAAACGCCCCAACATTCGAATCATA
This sequence comes from Giraffa tippelskirchi, assembly GCF_054371585.1. Classification (NCBI taxonomy): domain Eukaryota; kingdom Metazoa; phylum Chordata; class Mammalia; order Artiodactyla; family Giraffidae; genus Giraffa; species Giraffa tippelskirchi. Next base: position 59,252,172 of record NC_137275.1, on the reverse strand, counting down.
GGAGTTCCAGAAGAAGAATATAAAAGGAAAGGCCATGAAAAAATACTCGAGGAGATAATAGTTGAATATTTCCCTAAAATGAGGAAGGAAATAGTCACAGAAGTCCAAGAAACCCAGAGAGTTCCAAACAGGATAAACCCAAGGCAAAACACCCCAAGACACATATTAATCAAATTAACAAAGATCAAACACAAAGAACAAATGTTAAAAGCAGCAAGGGAAAAACAACAAATAACACACAAGGAGATCCCCATAAGGATAACAGCTGATCTTTCAATAGAAACCCATCAGGCTAGAAGGGAATGGCAGGACATACTTAAAGTAATGAAAGAGAATAATCTACAACCCAGATTACTGTACCCAGGAAGGATCTCATTCAGATATGAAGGAGAATTCAAAAGCTTTACAGACAAGCAAGAGCTGAGGGAATTCAGCACCACCAAACCAGCTCTCCAACAAATGCTAAAGGATCTTCTCTAAACAGGAAACACCAGAAAGGATGTTTAAACACGAACTCAAAACAACAAAGTAAATGGCAACGGGATCATACTTATCAATAATTACCTTAAATGTAAATGGGTTGAATGCCCCAACCAAAAGACAAAGGCTGGCTGAATGGATACAAAAACAAGACCCCTATATATGCTGTCTACAAGAGACCCACCTCAAAACTAGGGACACACACAGGCTGAAAGTGAAGGGATGGAAAAACATATTTCATGCAAACGGAGACCAAAAGAAAGCAGGAGTCGCAATACTCATTTCAGATAAAATAGACTTTAAAATAAAGGCTGTGAAAAGGTACAAAGAAGGACACTACATAAAGATCAAAGGATCAATCCAAGAAGAAGACGTAACAATCATAAATATATATGCACCCAGCATAGGAGCACCACAATATATAAGACAATTACTAACAAGTATGAAAGGGGAAATTAACAATAACACAATAATAGTGGGAGACTTTAATACTCCACTCACACATATGGATAGATCAACTAAACAGAAAATTAACAAGGAAACACAAACTTTAAATGGTACAATAGACAAATTAGATTTAATTGATATTTACAGGACTTTCCACCCCAAAACAATCAATTTTACCTTTTTCTCAAGTGCACACGGAACTTTCTCCAGGATAGATCACATCCTGGGCCATAAATCTAGCCTTGGTTAATTCCAAAACATTGAAATCATCCCAGCCATCTTCTCTGACCACAATGCAGTAAGATTAGACCTCAATTACAGGAAAAAAACTATTAAAAATTCCAACATATGGAGGCTAAACAACACACTTCTGAATAACCAACAAATCACAGAAGAAATCAAAAAAGAAATCAAATTATGCATAGAAACGAATGAAAATGAAAACACGACAACCCAAAACCTACGGGACACTGTAAAAGCAATGCTAAGGGGAAGGTTCATAGCAATACAGGCGTACCTCAAGAAACAAGAAAAAAATCAAATAACTCAACTAACTCTACACCTAAAGCAACTAGAGAAGGAAGAAATGAAGAACCCCAGGGTCAGTAGAAGGAAAGAAATCTTAAAAATTAGGGCAGAAATAAATGCAAAAGAAACAAGAGAGACCATAGCAAAAATCAACAAAACTAAAAGCTGGTTTTTTGAGAAGATAAACAAAATTGACAAGCCATTAGCCAGACTCATCAAGAAACAAAGGGAGAAGAATCAGATCAACAAAATTAGAAATGAAAATGGAGTGATCACAACAGACTCCACAGAAATATAAAGGATCATAAGAGACTACAACCAACAGCTATATGCCAATAAAATGGACAACTTGGAAGAAATGGACAAATTCTTAGAAAAGTATAACTTTCCAAAACTGAACCAGGAAGAAATAGAAGATCTTAACAGACCCATCACAAGCACGGAAATCGAAACTGTAATCAGAAATCTTCCAGCAAACAAAAGCCCAGGACCAGACGGCTTCACAGCGGAATTCTACCAAAAATTTAGAGAAGAGCTAACACCTATCCTACTCAAAGTCTTCCAGAAAATTGCAGAAGATGGTAAACTTCCAAACTCATTCTATGAGGCCACCATCACCCTAATTCCAAAACCGGACAAAGATGTCACAAAAATGGAAAACTACAGGCCAATATCACTGATGAACATAGATGCAAAAATCCTTAATAAAATTCTAGCAAACAGAATCCAAAATCATATTAAAAAGATCATACATCATGACCAAGTGGGCTTTATCCCAGGAATGCAAGGTTTTTTTAACATCCGCAAATCAATCAATGTAATACACCACATTAACAAATTGAAAGAAAAAAACCATATGGTTATCTCAATAGATGCAGAAAAAGCCTTTGACAAAATTCAGCATCCATTTATGATTAAAACCCTCCAGAAAGCAGGAATAGAAGGAACATATCTCAACATAATAAAAGCTATATATGACAAACCCACAGCAAACATTATCCTCAATGGTGAAAAATTGAAAGCATTTCCCCTAAAGTCAGGAACAAGGCAAGGATGCCCACTTTCACCACTACTATTCAACATAGTTTTGGAAGTTTTGGCCACAGCAATCAGAGCGGAAAAAGAAATAAAAGGAATACAGATAGGAAAAGAAGAAGTAAAACTCTCACTGTTTGCAGATGACATGATCCTCTACATAGAAAACCCTAAAGACTCTACTAGAAAATTACTAGAGTTGATCAATGAATATAGTAAAGTTGCAGGATATAAAATTAACACACAGAAATCCCTTGCATTCCTATACTCCAATATTGAGAAAACAGAAAGAGAAATTAAGGAAACAATACCATTCACCACTGCATCAAAAAGAATAAAATACTTAGGAATATATCTACCTAAAGAAACAAAAGACTTATATATAGAAAACTATAAAACACTGATGAAAGAAATCAAAGAGGACACAAACAGATGGAGAAATATACCGTGTTCATGGATTGGAAGAATTAATATAGTGAAAATGAGTATGCTACCCAAAGCAATCTATAGATTCAATGCAATCCCTATCAAGATACCACCGGTATTTTTCACAGAACTAGAACAAATCGTCTCACAATTTGTATGGAAATATAAGAAACCTCGAATAGCCAAAGCAATCTTGAGAAAGAAGAATGGAACTGGAGGAATCAACCTGCCTGACTTCAGGCTCTACTACAAAGCCACAGTCATCAAGACAGTATGGTACTGGCACAAAGATAGAAATATAGATCAATGGAACAAAATAGAAAGCCCAGAGATAAACCCACGCACCTATGGACACCTTATCTTCGACAAAGGAGGCAAGAATATACAATGGAGAAAAGACAATCTCTTTAACAAGTGGTGCTGGAAAAACTGGTCAACCACTTGTAAAAGAATGAAACTAGAACACTTCCTAACACCATACACAAAAATAAACTCAAAATGGATTAAAGATCTAAACATAAGACCAGAAACTATAAAACTCCTAGAGGAAAACATAGGCAAAACACTCTCCGACATAAATCACAGCAGGATCCTCCATGACCCACCTCCCAGAATACTGGAAATAAAAGCAAAAATAAACAAATGGGACCTAATTAAAATTAAAAACTTTTGCACAACAAAGGAAACTATAAGCAAGGTGAAAAGACAGCCTTCAGAATGGGAGAAAATAATAGCAAACGAAGCAACAGACAAACAATTAATCTCAAAAATATACAAGCAACTTCTGCAGCTGAATTCCAGAAAAATAAACGACCCAATCAAAAAATGGGTCAAAGAACTAAACAGACATTTCTCCAAAGAAGACATACAGATGGCTAACAAACACATGAAAAGATGCTCAACATCACTTATTATTAGAGAAATGCAAATCAAAACTACAATGAGGTACCATTTCACACCAGTCAGAATGGCTGCTATCCAAAAGTCTACAAGCAATAAATGCTGGAGAGGGTGTGGAGAAAAGGGAACCCTCTTACACTGTTGGTGGGAATGCAAACTAGTACAGCCACTATGGAGAACAGTGTGGAGATTCCTTAAAAAACTGGGAATAGAAGTGCCATATGACCCAGCAATCCCACTGCTGGGCATACACACTGAGGAAACCAGAATTGAAAGAGACACGTGTACCCCAATGTTCATCGCAGCACTATTTACAATAGCCAGGACATGGAAGCAACCTAGATGTCCATCAGCAGACGAATGGATAAGGAAGCTGTGGTACATATACACAATGGAATATTACTCAGTCATTAAAAAAAATACATTTGAATCGGTTCTATTGAAATGGATGAAACTGAAGCCCATTATACAAAGTGAAGTAAGCCAGAAAGAAAAACACGAAAACAGTATAGTAATGCATATATATGGAATTTGAAAGATGGTAACGATAACCCTATATGCGAGACAGAATAAGAGACACAGATGCATAGAACAGTCTTATGGACTCTGAGGGAGAAGGTGAGGGTGGGACGTTCTGGGAGAATAGCATTGAAACATGTATATTATCATATGTGAAACAGAACACCATTCCATGTTCGATGCATGAGACAAATGCTCAGGACTGGGGCAATGGGATGACCCAGAGGATTGGGATGGGGAGGGAGGTGGGAGGGGGGTCCAGGAAGGGGAACACTTGTAAACCCATGGCTGATTCATGTCAATGTATGGCAAAAACTACTACAATATTGTAAAGTAATTAGCCCCCAACTAAAATAAATAAATTTATTTAAAATAAAAAAAAAAGAATCACATGATCACATGTTGTCTTTGACTATTTTTTTGCATCAAATATTTAGTCCAACTATAAACCCTTTTCGCTCTACCTCAAAATGTATCTATCAATATGCAGAATACAACACTCACTAATATTATCCCCTGTAATGCCCTTGATCACATGTCCGTTACCTGTATCATTGCAACAGCCTCCAGTTTAGACACAGTCCAATATAAAGTTTATTATCACAGAACTATAGTTATGATAAAAATATTCTTTATAAATTCTGATAAAATATTCTGATAAATGTTATAGGCCAGTAGATAGGTAGACCGGGATAGCTAGCTAGCTAAATATAGATAGAGAGTTATATGTTAAGATGATTGCTTTGCTTAATACATCCCCTCCTTCCCTCATTGTCTTCTTTTCTTACTCACTGGGGGAAAAAATGTAGTCTATCCATCCCTAAGGTCATACATATTCTATACCTTGTGACAATACACACCCCCCCCAACTCTGATTATGCTGTTAATCAGTCTGCTTCAGTTATAGGGGCTTTGTTGCTATTTTTCTATATTACCCAGCTGGCTTTCCCCTTAGGGTTTCCACATTGACTTTTCCTTTGCCTGAGATCCAGTTATTGGAGAAGGAAATGGCAACCCATTCCAGTATTCTTGCCTGGAGAATTCCATGGAATTCTCCAGGCTCAAAGGAGCCTGGCAGGCTACAGTTATGGGGTCACAAAGAGTCGTACAAGACTGAGCAACTATCACTCACTCATGAGGTGTAGTTATAGGACTAACTAATTCCCTTTCTTTCTTTGTATTGCTTTGCAAAATTCCACCTTATCATTTGAGGCTGTTTCTGATCACCCAATACAAAATATCAGTGTTCACTGTGTCTAATGACCCTTTCTGTCCCTCTTACCTTGCTTCACCCATCTCAACAGAATTTAGCACTTTATGTCAATTCTTGTATTCTCTTGCTTACTTGTTTATTTTTAGCTCTGTTACACTATTCTCTTCTTATTCATTAAAGTGAAACTTGGAACTAGACTATGCCTTGGAATCTTGTAGATGCTAAGTAAATACTTATTGAATGAGTGAATGGATGAATAAATTTTTATTAAGTACCAAACTATGAACTCTGAAAGGAGTTTCTGATGTATTCCTTAATCATGTTAATCATGATTTATTAGTTTTCCCGTTAATGTTCTATCCTCATTCAGTTCTGCCCCCAAGGACTCTAAATTTGCCATTGATTCACCATCAAGAGTCACTCTTAACATCTCTGTATATTTTCACATGCTATTCCTACTACCTAGATTCATATGCTCATTCTTAACTCCCTGGTGATTGCATACTCATGCTTCAGTACTTTCTCAATTACACTCCTCCTCTATGTGGCCTTCCCTATTTTACTTGTCAGTTAATCATCCCTTTCCCTGTGCTAATATAGAATTACTGATGTTTTTCAGTCTCTAAATCATGTCCAACTTTGTGACTCCATGGACTGCAGTATACCAGGCCTCCCTATCTTTCACTATCTCCTGGAGTGTTATTAGGAAAATTGTGTGGTAGGGTGATAACTTTTATTAAAGGTTTAATTGTATACCCCAAAATTCATAGGCTGAAATCCCAACCCCCAGTACCTTAAAATATGACCTTATTTGGAAACACAGTCATTACAGGTACAATTAATTAAGATGAAATCATACTACAGTAAAGAAAAAAATGTTAAAGTGTTAGTCACTCAGTCATATCAGTCTCTGACTTTGCGACTCCATGGACTGTAGCCCACCAGGTTCCTCTGTCCATTGAATTCTCCAGGCAAGAATACTGGAGTGGTTAGCTATTCTTTTCTACAAGGGATCTTCCCAACCAGGGATGAAACCCGAGTCTCTTGCATTGCAGGCAGATTATTTACCATCTGAGTCACAGGTGAGCACCTAATCCAATAACTGGTGTCCTTATATAATTTTAAATAGAACTCTGCTCACAGGGAGAATGCCATATGAATATGAAGGCAGAAGTTGAAGTGATGAAGCAGATGATAAAGAATACTAAAGTTTACCAGCAGACCAGTAGAAGCTAGGGGAGAGGCATGTAACAGATATCTTCTTTGTGGTCCTTGGAAGGAACAAACTCTGCCAACACTTTGATTGTAGACTTCTAACTTCTAGACTGTGAGACAACATGTGTATGTTGTTTAAGTCATGTAGTTTGTAGTACATTGTCCCACCAGCTCAAACAAAGTAACAGGTTTCTTTTTCCTTATAAATTAGAAATTATTCTTTTGTGTCATTGATCTTTGTATAAATCCTTTCTCTAACTCCAACCAATCCCTGAATTAGACTCAGTGTCAATATATCTTACTAAAAACAAATAAGTAAATGAACAAGATGGTGAATGATACCACAGTGCTAAAAAAATCATAATTAATCACTGTGGCTTGAGTTTGCAAGACAAGTATAAGAAATATTTGGAGATGTTGCTTCGAAGAAATATCCTAAAAAGAACAAAATGGGGCGGCAATATTTCTACTGAATATCGACATAGGCATTTAAATTTATGTCAGCTCTTTCAGTCCAACAGATTTTCATCTCTGTTTAGATTTTATGTACATTAACTCTTTTCTTTTTTTATAGTTGTTTCAATATGACCATTTTTCATGAAAATCTTGTTTTAAAATAATCACTTCCTGAATCGTTATCTCCAATTCATTTCCCTATATCCAAGTTATTGTATAAACTTCTATCACAAATGCCCAGATATTTGTGCCTGTTTCCAGTGATTAAATCTTCTTATTATTCTTCTTCAGTGTATATAAATTTTCATTTGCCATGATCTTTGAACTATGGGATAGTATCTTCTGGATATTTTTCTTTATACCATTAATTTCAGCAAGAGCTAAAGTTTTATTCTAATTTCCCACTACTTTCAAGAAGGAGGTAGAAGAGTATTTGAAGGGATCAAGAACAAACTGTTATTCAAAAATAAAATACTGTAGAACTACTTCTAGAAGTAACACCCAAAAAAGATGCCCTTTTCATAATAGGGTACTGGAATGCAAAAGTAGGAAGACAAGAAAAACCTGGAGTAACAGGCAAATTTGGCCTGGGAGTACAGAATGAAGCAGAACAAAGGCTAATAGAGAATGCACTGGTCATAGCACATACCCTCTTCCAACAACACAAGATAAGACTTTACACATGGACATCACCAGATAGTCAAAACTGAAATCAGATTGATTATATTCTTTTCAGCCAAAGGTGGAGAAACTCTATACAGTCAGCAAGACAAGACCAGGAGCTGACTGGCCCAGATCATGGATTCCTTATTGCCAAATTCTGACTTAAATTGAAGAAAGTAGGGAAAACCACTAGACCATTCAGGTATGACCTCAATCAAATCCTTACGATTATACAGTGGAAGTGAGAAATAGATTCAAGGGATTAGATCTAATAGACAGAGTGCCTTAAGAACTATGGATGAGGTTCATGACATTGACCAGGAGACAGGGATCAAGACCATCCCCAAGAAAAAGAAATGCAAAAAAGCAAAGTGGCTGTCTGAGGAGGCCTTACAAATAGATGTGAAACGAAGAGATGTGAAAAGCAAAGGAGAAAAGGAAAGATATACCCATTTGAATGCAGAGTTCCAAAGAATAGCAAGGACAGATAAGAAAGCCTTCCTCAGTTATCAGTGCAAAGATATAGAGGAAAACAATAGAATGGGAAAGACTAGAGATATCTTCAAGAAAATTAGAGATACCAAAGGAATATTTCATGCAAAGAAGGGCACAGTAAAACACAGAAATGGTATGGACTTTACAGAAGCAGAAGATATTAAGAGGTGCAACAATACACAGATCTATGCAGAAAAGATCTTCACTACCCAGATAATCATGATGGTATGATCACTCACCGAGAGCGAGACATCCTGGAATGTGAAGTCAAGTGGGCCTTAGGAAGCATCACTATGAACAAAGCTAGTGGAGGTGATGGAATTCCAGTTGAGCTATTTCAAATCCTAAAAGATGATGCTGTGAAAGTGCTGCACTTGATATGCCAGCAAATTTGGAAAACTCAGCAGTGGCCATAGGACTGGAAATGATCAGTTTTCATTCCAGTCCCAAAGAAAGGCAATGCCAAAGAATGCTCGAATTACTGCAAAATTGCACTCATCTCATACGCTAGTAAATAATGCTCAAAATTCTCCAAGCCAGGCTTCAAATGTATGTGAACTGTGAACTTCCAGATGTTCAAGCTGGATTTAGACAAGGCAGAGGAACCAGAGATCAAATTGCCAACATCTGTTGGATCATTGAAAAAGCAAGAGAGTTCCAGAAAAACATCTATTTCTGCTTTATTGACTATAACAAAGCCTTTGATTGTATGGATTACAACAAACTGTGGAAAATTCTGAAAGAGATGGGAATACCAGACCACCTGACCTGTCCCTTGAGAAATCTGTATGCAGGTCAGGAAGCAACAGTTAGAACTGGACATGAAACAACAGACTGGTTGCCAATAGAGAAAGGAGTCCATCAAGGCTGTATATTGTCACCCTGCTCATTTAACTTATATGCAGAATACATCCTGAGAAATGCTGGGATGGATGAAGTACAAGCTGGAATCAAGACTGCCAGAAAAAATATCAATTACCTCAGATTTGCAGATGACACCACCCTTATGGCAGAAAGTGAGGAACTAAAGAGCCTCTTGATGAAAGTGAAAGAGGAGAGTGAAAAAGTTGGCTTAAAGCTCAACATTCAGAAAACTAAGATCATGGCATCCTGTCCCATCACTTCATGGCAAATAGATGGGGAAACAGTGGAAACAGTAGGTGACTTTATTTTTCTGGGTTCCAAAATCACTGCAGATGGTGATTGCAGCCATGAATTTAAAAGACACTCCTTGGAAGAAGAGTTATGACCAACCAATACAGCATATTAAAAAGCAGAGACATTGCTTTGTCAACAAAGGTCTGTCTAGTCAAGGCTATGGTTTTTCCTGTAGTCATGTATGGATGTGAGAGTTAGACTATTAAGAAAGCTGAGCACCGAAGAATTGATGCTTTTGAACTGTGGTGTTGGAGAAGACTCTTGAGAGTCCCCTGGACTGCAAGGAGATCCAACCTGTCCATCCTAAAGGCAATCAGTCCTGAATATTCATTGGAAGGACTGATTATGAAGCTGAAACTCCAATATTTTGGTCACCTGATGGGAAGAACTGACTCATTAGAAAGACCGTGATGCTGGGAAAGATTAAAGGCAGGAGGAGAAGGAGACAACAAAGGATGAGATGGTTGGATGACATCACCAACTCAATGGACATCAATTAGAGTAGACTCCGGGTGTTGGTGATGGACAGAGAGGCCTGGCGTGCTCCAGTCCATGGGGTCGCAAAAAGTCAGGCACAACTGAGTGACTGAACTGAACTGAAAGCTACATACTAGACTGAGGTTCTTTTAAGGAGAAGTAAAAAGACATTAAGGGAAGTCTTTTGTGCTAGGTTTTCTTAGGCCACATTTGGATAACTTTTGGACTATTGGTCTTTGTAGGAACCTGTGCCAAATTATTTTCAGGGTAAGCATTTCAGTCATCAAAGAGTAGTTAAGAGTATTAGGTTGCACTAATGTAAATCATCAGAAAGGCTGAATCCTTGGGATTATCTCCAGACTAGGGCAAGAGAATGCTTTTGCCTTGCAAATCCCGTTTTACTCATAGTGTCTTACTATGTAGGGATTTGAAGTCAGATCCCTTGCTGATCATTAGAAGTATGTTTGCCTTGAAATCTGGCAGGCATGTATTTGAAATCCTTAGCAATCCAATAGACTCTATGGGATGTGGGGAGCATGGTCATTTTCATTTATTTCCCACAAAGGGCCATTGCTAACAGGTGGTATCTGGATTTAAAAGTTTGTGTGGGTTCATTGCATTCCTCTACTGCCTCTGATAGCTCCTGCTTAGATCACTTTATAATTTCTGACTCATGAAGTGTGTGGCAAACAACAGTGGTATTGATTTTCTTCCATTTTTATCATGAGTTTCTGAGTTAGGAAGTACATTTATGACCCTAACAGGAACATAAAATAGGTAAATAAGATGTTATTAAATAGTCACCTTTTGTTGAATTCATATTTTAAGGGCATAAAAATGAGTACAGCTACATCATAAGAAGTTCCTTCTTCATAGTTATTATAACTTACTAAACACTTGAGGATTCTATTTCTTACAGATATCTATTTCCTAAGTTAACTGAGAGGTCATGATGAAAAAATGAATTAAATCAGAGAAAATTAGTGGATTTTTCTCTTGTATGCATAGTATAGTTACTATATCACAAGAATACTATAGACATAATAGATTTCCCTCATTTTTTATTGTATTCTACAGCCACACAGAGTTCACTTTTTTTCTTTAAACTAACACTTTAATATATGGGCTTATTGAAAGATAGTTCTGAAATGTAGCTAGAGAATAAGTGCAACTATAGGTATAAGATATTCTACAGGATTCTATAAACTAATAATAGTTTAAAACTGCAATAATATATAAAAGCAAAATGGTACTGGGAAAAATTACCCAATGCACAACAACAGTTATTTTTAAGATGCAGTACTGGTCTATTGTTTGTCTACACACAACGTTGAAAGTCACTAATGGCATCTATAGAAAGAAGCAACTCTCAATGCTGTACTAGGCTAAATATATAGTTTCCTAAAAAAAAACAAAATACATACAACATTTTGATAACATACAAGATGAGTTTCCAAGGGCAAAAAAAAAAAAAAATCTCCACACAAATAAGATAAACTTGTCACACAGGATCTGATCAAGACTTATACAACTACCCAACTGAACATTCATTTCCTTGGCACCCATTTCCTAGTAGAATAGGCTCACCAACTTGTAAATAGGCAACATGCCATCCTAACAGATGGCAGTGAGTATCTGCAGCCAAGAGACCATGAATGAACATCAAATGTGTTTGCTGAGGGCAGGATTCCCAATCAAAAACACCCCAACAGCTGCCTTTCTTAAGGTTTTGAACCTAGGGTTAAAGGCACCTACCAGTCTTATTCCATCTCTTATGAGATGAAGTTTTCTCAAACCCCCAAGTTGTTTTCTTCTTTTCATAGCAGCTAAACTGTAAGAAATATTTTCACTGGATGGTATGTCTATATGTTTAACTGTATCCAAAGTAGTGTTTTACTTGTATACGTGTTAGTTTCAGTTAATATCTTGAATACATGCCCAAAGGAAATAGCACACATACACACTCAAATCTGATATTGGTTGATATGTATTGCCATCATTGTGATAACTATTATTTATTGTCTCAAATCTGTCTCTGACCATAAAATGCCTCTACTGTTAAAAGGTCTATTGAATAGTAAATGGCTCTATACTCTTTGTATTGGCAGAAATAAAAATTGATCTGTTCTTGATCTGTTTTCTGTCAGCTTTTAGGTCATGCAACATAGCCAGAGAATGGTAATCATGATCTTATTCCTTAGAAATTGTAAAAGCCTTATCAACACATATGACATTTCAGTTTGAAAGATTTCTTAGCAAAGTAGAAAAAACAGCTAAAAAAGTGTAATGAGAAGAAAAGTTATAGTCAAAAGTACATGAAAGTATATTCAAGTTCATTTTAGTTAAAACTGCAAAATTAAAGCTAATAAATTATTTTTATTGACAAGATTGGTAAAAATACGAATATTGGTTACCCAGAATTAGAAAACAATTTTCTTCACTTTTCATGAGACCATGAACACTATAGCCCTTTCGGATGGTGATCTAGTCACACACACACACACACACACACACACACACACATACACACATGTGCACACAAAGGGGGTAACAATGAGAGAGAGAAAATGGACATATACAGATGGATGTTCCAATCATTTGACAGTGATTATCTACAGAGTAATGGAAATATAATAGGGCACTTTTTAGGTACTTACGTTAATGTTTTGTTTGCTTTGTAAAATGGATGCATTGATATTAATTAAAAATTGTATTTTCTGTAGAATTAAATAAAATTTTCCTGAATTTTCCCAAATTATAAAAATACAATATGATTCTAAATACATTATAAATCTTACTTAAGATTTAGTTCAATATTCCTTAAACTTAAGCTTGTAAAATAAGAATTGTGGAGTTTAATAAAACACAGATTCTCTAGCTTCATATCCAAGGTTTCTAATCAGTATATCCAGGGAGTAAACCATGAACATACATTATTAATGAATACTCAGGATGATTCTCAAATCAGTTTTCTGTGGACCACACTATAAAAAGCATAATTATGATAAAATTAACAAAACAAAACAAAACAAAACTAAAGTCAACAGTAGAGCCCCGTGTTGATCATATTTAACTATATACTCAACACTTTTAAAGGAAACACTCTCCACAATTACTATTTCCCCTTAATCATATTTCTCTAATTTATGATGTAGAGAGTCTAGGAACATTTTTAGTGTATTCATAGCATGTATAGTATACTTACATTAGAGACTAATCATATCCTCATAACTATTTTTAGCAACCCACTCCAGTATTCTTGCCTCGAAAATCCTATGGACAGAGAAGACTAGGGTTGCAGAGAGTTGGACATGGCTGAAGCGACTGAGCACACATAGTAAATATAAGCCTAAGGAAATGATCAAGAATGGCATATTTTTGTTAACACCAAAGAATAAAAGAAAACTGCTGCCTCGAGTATTTAAGAATATAACAAGTTCAAGTTCTGGCCTAGCCCCAACTACTACATTATTGTAACAGAGGTAGGATAGATCACGTATAAGCATGAGAACATAGGTTATTTCCAACTATGAACAAAAACAAGCACATTTTCCCCACGATTCCTGAAGTTCCTCTGCAATCTTATACCTTTAGTGTTTTCCAGCAGCAACCCCTTGTGCAATTCCTCACCTCACTCTCTTTATTGCTAAGGCTAATTTTTTTCTCTTCCAATGGAAATGAGTTAGAAACAATTTGCTTATTGCCAGAGGAGGAGGGTGGAGGTGGATGAGATGATGATTCTCTGACATATAACCAAGTTTCTTATGAAGGTAGTGCCACCCAAGTGCCAAAACAAGGTAAAGAAGCAGCACAAAAGAAAAAAAAAGATAAATTAAAACTTCTGATGTCAGTTTAGACTGTTCCAATGAGAAAACCAAGCTAGAGTAGAAACATTTCTTTTAGTCTTCTGCCTTTTCTCATGTAGAGTTTTATATGTTAAAGATTTTTTAAGATTCAAATATTCATAATTTTGGAAGCACTTCTTAGAAGAGTGACTATTCAAACAGAAATAAGAGACGGTTTACAAACTAGAATGATAATTTACTGTTTCTAACATTGTTTGCATCTACCTTTTTTCAGAATGTTTCCTTAGCAATGCTGAAGATTCTTCTGTATAAAAACAAGACACCTGAAGTGATTTGAAAGTGAGTATAAAAAATTGTATTATATAATGTGACTCTGTGATTAAAAGTTATTGTCACTTGGTTATTAATTACTTCATAGTTAGTAATGTATTAATACTTGCCTTATTCTTGCTACAAATAATGTTCTGTTCATTGTGATTCAGTTATCCTTGTCTTCTAGTTTTATGTTTCTGGTTTTTATTTTTTGTTAATATTGTATACTTTCAGGTTAAATAGGCAATTTTTTAGTTCAAAACCATTAGGATAAATTTGCAGGTTTCTTAGTCTCACTGTTTTCAATTACCTAAAAATTAAGCCATATATACTTTCTTTCTTGGCAGAGTTCAACAAATATATTCATGTAAAGTCTAGTTTATCTTGTTAATTGCACAAATACATTCAGTGGTAATATTTTCTGAGTGTAACTTTGTTGTGAAAATCTCTTGGATATAAATCCTTACATTAGTTTTAGGAAAAAGTTTTAATAACATGATATTTTAAGTTGAATGCTGCCAGAAGACTCTCTTTATTTTCTGTCCAAAAGGGAATCCATCAATCTTCTCTTTATTCTGTTATAAGCAATACTGGCTCAACCTGGGCTTTTTTGTCTACCAGAATTGTGGTTTCCATTGGCAGTTGTGATGAATTGTCATTCACCTATATATGTCCTTGCTCAGCAAAATTTGTATTAATAGGAAGGGTATCTGAGATTGTGAGCTAGAAATAAATTAACAACCTAAGGCCAGAGAGTTGAGCAAAGAATTGACGTAGAAAACCTTGTGAATGGAAATAAAGGCCACATCAATAATCAGTCAACCTAGTTGTTACTTGGCAACTTCAAATGCATTTTCTTATAAAAATATTATTCAAACAAGAAAGTTGACATCATATGACACTTTTTTCTATCTCAACTAAGTGTTCTTTAAATAGTATTTCTCTTTCATTGAATGCTTACTATATACCAGGTTCTGGTCTGTGTGATACATATACATGCATGTGTTTGTTAGCCTGTGTTGCCTTCAGTTCATCCTATGGATTTGGACTATAACTATCTTTACTATATGGATAAGGATTCTGAGTTGCAGACCCAAATCACATTCAGCCAGCAAATGGTGAAGATAAATTTCAGATCCATGTGTCAGTATCCGTATGCCATACCTCAGACCAGAATTAAGAAAGTCCTTACATATTAAAGGACTTCTACCTGTAGAGCATTTTAATGATTCTCCATGTGCAACATGACTGAAAAAAGTTGACAATTTTTCTTGACAACAATTCCCAAGAAAGATAAGAGTAGAATTCCCCAGTTAGCTAATCACAAAAGTGTTTATCAAACCATAGCAAGGAAATAATAGATTAGATTAACACTTTATAATTGGTGGGAGATGGATAGGGGAATCTGCACATTTAAAATGTAATTTAGGGAAGCAGAATTTATGGTATTACAAAAAGAGTAATATTTAAATGTTAAAAAAACTTCAAATTTATATTTAATTCAGGAGAAATGACTATCAAGATTATTTGTACAAGCAAAGTATATTATTAAAATAGTAATAATACTACACTTAACTCTTAACTCTTCTACTCTCTCAACAAATGTTTATTGAAGTCATACAATATGTTAGTCAATATTCAGAAATCTGTTGTTTCAACTATGAACAGGAAATGAAATACTCCTGAATCTATGAATTTTATTTTATTGAGGAGCAGTCAGAAAACTATCAAAAAATAAATGAGGGAGAATATTTTCAATGGTGAAGCTAGAGTAACAACCAACTTTCATTGGGTTCTTATATGGCAGACATTTCTATATTATTTACATGTGTAACTTCATTTAATTTTTCACAACCACACTGTCAAGTAGGAAATGTTATCATTTACATAATTCACATTAGGAAATTTAGCCATATATATGTTAAATAGTTGGTGATGCTCAAAGTAGTCTATTTGTTTCTTTTTTATTTCCTTTAATTAATAGATTTCATCTTTTAAGTTTTAGATTTATAGAAATTGAGCACATAATACAGAGTGTCCATATACCTCGTTTCTCATTCACTCCCGACTTTCCCTATTATTAACATCTTGCATTAGTGTGGTATATTTGTTACAATTGATGAACCAGTATTGATATATCATTGCTAACTAATATGCTATTACCTAAAGGCCATGGTTTACATTAGAGCTCATTCTTCATGTTGGAGAGCTTATGAGTTTTGACAAATGTATAATATTGTGTATATACTACTACAATATTAAAGAATATTAATAATTAAATAATTATATTAAATTAATATTATATTAATTTAATATCTAACACTGCCCTAAACATCCCTTAAGCTCTACTTCTTTATCCCTCTCCTCTTGTCTCTGGCAACCACTGAACTTTTTCCTGTCTCTATGGTTTTGCCTTTTACAGAATATCATATAACTGGAATGTTACAGAATCTTGTTCTGTCTGCTATAACAAAATTACATCAACTGGGTGACTTAAACAACAAACATTTATTTATCACAGTTTTAGAGGCTGAGAAATCCAAGATCAAGTTGCTGACATATTTGGTGTCTTTGAGAGCTCACTTCCTGTTTCCATGAGCTTCTTTTCTCTGTGTCCTCACACTGCAGAAGGAAGCAAGTTTGCTTTCTTTTATAAGGGATCTAATTTAATTCAAGAGGGCTCTGTGTTCATGACATAATAACGTACTCTTGGGAATTAGCTTTTAACATATGAATTTTGGGAGGACGCATTCAGTGTATAGCATATAGTAAGTAGCCTTGACAGACTTCCCTGGTGGCTCAGACAGTGAAAAATCTGCCTGCAGTGCAGTAGACCTGGATTCCATACCTGGATCGGGAAGATCCCCTAGAGAAGGGAATGGCAACCCACTCCAGTATTTTTGCCTGGAGAATTCCATGGACAGAGGGCGCCTGGTGGGATGTAGTCCATCGGGTTGCAAAAAGTCAGACATGACTGAGCAGCTAACAGTTTCACTTTCACGTTGTTGTATGGCAGAAACAAACAGAACATTATAAAGCAATTATTCTCCAATTAAAAATAAATGTAAAAGTTTTGGGGCTTCCCTGGTGGCTTAGACAGAACCTGTCTGCAATGCAAGAGACCTGTAGTCAGTATAATGTGAACAAGCTCAGAGTCAGCTTTGTAATAAATGACACACATCCTAGTCTTCCAATTGTCTTCCAAATGATGGCAAATGCATTAGTGAGACTGATAACATCATAGGAAGCTGCTGAAGACTAATCTAAATTACCAAACCATAGAAATGAGAAATAAATAGTTTGTTGTTTTAATCTATTAAATTTCAGGGTGTTTTGTTCTCATCAAATGCTATTACATTTAATATTTACTCCATTACCTATATCATAGAGTTTTTTCCTTCTTCAAATTGATACTCACCTGGCACACTTAAAATAGCTAAAAATTAGCTATTATTTGTAAATGTACATGGACATGGTTTATAATGTAGCTTCTTGGAAGACCATGTATTTATTTCTTCAATGTGAAATATCATCTACATTTTTAAATTTAATTTTTTTCTGAATATTTTTTAAACAGTATGACATCTAAGCATACTTAACAGTTTTCAATGTACATAATAGCATGAAAACTTTTATTTTATGATATGCTATTCACATATCAAATGCTTTCAAAAGTCAAAGTCTATTATGCCCAAAAGAAAATAAGTGATAATTTTAGATCAGAAAAATTTGGTTATTCCTTATTAGAGAAATGAAACAATGACATGGACTATAAATGTTTGATGATAAGTGATTCAAAGCTTTCATAGAATTCAGTGACTGTAGAGATTGTAGTGGATATAGCTCTGTGGGCAGTGTATCATTCAGTTTCACCAAGGAATACTGGTCAACCCATCTGCTGTCAGTAAAAAATACTTAAAACTCTAAGGAACATAATATTTTCAAAAATTTTCACTGAATATCTCAGTGAATCAGTTTCTAAACTGAATTTATGTGATACGTGAAATGACTTGTTCGATTCTATAGTTCAGTTCTATAGTTATGGAAGGCTAAAGCCTGCCCCTGGTTGCTCAGTTGGTAAAGAATCTGCTGGCAATGCAGAAGACCCAGGTTCAATCCCATGGTAGGAATATCCCTTGGAGCAGCAAATGGCAACCCACTCCAATATCCTTGCTTGGAGAATTCCATGGACAGAGTAGCCTTCTGGGCTACAGTTCATGGGGTCACAAAGTGTTGGACACAACTGAGTGACTAACACTTTAACTTTCAAAGCATTTTTCCCAAAGGATTTTCCTAAAAATTACATGTATTGGCTGAAGAATACTGTTCATTATGTCAAACTTCCAATTATTTCCCTTAAAGTGAAAAGATGTAAAAGTGTTTTCTAAACTTGCTATGTTGCAATTATAGAAAATAATTTTAGATAAACAGAAAGATTTGTGTGACTTTGCTTCTATCATGTTATTAATCTCATATCCTCATATTTGTGTTCATATCTTTGAATCAAATCATCTTGCATAACTTAATTTTAAATGGATTATGGATGCATGTTTATTGTTTAAAGGCTATTAACATACAACAATATACATACAGAAAGGAAGTTTTATAGAAAATAAATTCAAGTAATAAAAAGCTTTTGGGTAGTATGTATAGCCTGATGTACATTTATGCAAATCCATAAAAACGCTTGTATATTAAGCTAATGAAATCAAGAAAATAGGACTTTTAAATTATTACCAGATATAGATATTTTAAAAAATATGATTTGAAATATTTTACTAGTGGGCTTTGTTTCAACTTCTCTATATAATAATAGAGAGAATTATATTCTCTATGTAATTCTATATAGTAATAGAAATTGAATCTAAACTCAGAGAGAAAAACTAAGATTTGCCCAAGAAATGGAGTAGTGAAAAAGTATTAATCACCAGAATCTCAAAGAGCAAAATGACAACAAATAGCTAGAATATTTGTAAATCATGATATGTTATTTACAGCTAAAATATAATTAATTAATTGATTTATAATAGTATTTTACCATATTAAATCTTTAGATATAAGCTTATGAAGTTTCAATGTTTAATATAAATTCATTTTGAGTTTTAATCTTGTCTTGAATTCAGCTACCAATTTCAGTTCTACCATTCTCTGGCCTTAAATGATTTATTAAATGGATTTTAATAGAATAAAACTTCTTGCACATGAAAATATAAATGATATCCTCCTAGAGAATTTTCAGTTTAATTTTACCTTTAAAAATTTGATCTTTTTTTGATTTTCATATATGTTTTCTTACATTGAAAAGTCTAGTTGTTGATACTACTTCATATGATTATATATTTTACAATGACTCATAAAACACAAAGCTTAAATTTTGACATTGTCAACTATGACTTATATCATGTGCAAACTAGGCAAGTGACCAATAATCCCATTAGAGATTCTTATTCCTATTGTACAGATGACAAAATTGATATCCAGAATCATCAAGGTGCTTACCAAGTAAAGGAGCTGAAGCTGCAATCCATGTCTTTTGATCAACTACTTTTACATTTTGTGTTGTAACAAGATTTTATAGCTTCCTGCAGAATAAGAGTTGTCTATATGTAACCTTAAATTTTCTCATGCCAATGGACAATTCAATTTAAAATTTGAAAATGTGTCATTATGTCAACAAATAGAGAAGTCAATATGAGTTACACTTTTATGATTTTTAGTCAATCATAGGTCAGTGATTTGATGCTTAAAGTATCCCTGAAAGAAAATGAGGTTTTTTAAATCATTAAATAGCTCCTAGGAAAAGAAAGTAGGATTAAAATAAAAGCATTAAAATGATACAAAAAATAAAGCAGAATGGAAACGTTGTGCCTAATTAATGCACAATAATTTAACATGATTGCCTATTAACCAGATGTGTCTCTTGTAAGAAATTAAAATAGATAAAATAAATTTATTTAGAGTGGTATAAGATCTTAGTTTTCAAACCTAAAAAACATTAAGTCAATATTTGGCTAATTAACATATCCTTTATATTTAATGACTGCTATTCACAGCAGATATATAAGAATGCACACAATGTGTTAATCTGAAACAGCTCTTAAGAATAAATGAATATGGCAAAAAATGTAAATATTTTATTGTTTATATAGAAAATTTTTCAATGATTCCTTGTATCTAACCAGTAGATATCTTCCTTATTAACTAAGATGCCTTATATCTTAGTCTCAAAGTTGTCCTTTTTGCTTTTTACACCACTAAAACTTTAGGATGCTTATATCTTCCTGGGATCTTATTGATAACCATCAGTAGGACAGGAATATATAAATCTGCTCAATTTGCAAACTAATAAATTATCTTTTAACCAAAACCTAAGTAACTGTAAGCCACTATTGACTAAAAATTAAAATGGACTGGAGAATAGACTAACCTAAAAGATATTCAAAACTGAGATGTAGAAATATAGCAGAATTCTATGGTCTTTTCTGGGATTTATCAAAAACTTAAGAAATTATAGCTTTATTATAGCAATAAAGTTATTCATTAACTCAAAATAATGAATTCACCAACATATCTCATTTCACAAAAACTTGTATACATGCATTTTTCTATTTAAATCAAATATAATAGACTATGTTTCTCTTGAGAGTTTTCATATGAAAGTTCACTTATTGTAATATCAAGAATTTTTAAAGTTACCTTCAATAGGAGAATTATTTACATTTGAGGGTTCTTTTCTTATCCAAATTATTAATGCTGTATCCCATAACAATAGTGTGATTAACTTTACAGGTAAGCACAGAATGGGCCTGGTATTGATAGGCACTTATAACCATCTGCCTAAGACTCAAGAATAATAAGAATTTACCACCCAGACTCCCCAAAGTAATTTCTAAGATTCATATCAAGTACATCATTATTATAAAGTAATTTCTCCAACACTTTACATTTTTTAAATAATCTAGATAAATTCAGTCCACTAAAATTCCACTTGAGCCTATTTAATTTCCTGTGATTTGGTTATATTAGCAAAAGGATTTTGTTTGGGTTTGGGTGTTATGCTTGAATAAGGCTCAAGTTAATCATTTAGGTACTTAAATGTTCTTAACTCAAGGATATCCCCTGACAGTCATTTCAAGAATAGCTCTATAGTATTCTTCAACTCATCTATTACACGATTAATGAATGCAGGGAAATTTCATTCCATTCAGATTTTTTCTATCCTGTCACCAAAATGCATTCCTTGGGGCTATTTTCATTTATAAAAGGCCTACAGACTGCAGGGATTGAAGACCTATATTTCTCAGCTAAAGGTCAAAGGGTGTTAATCACAGCTTCATTATTGTTCTCAGCCTTCATTAAGAAACGTGATATTAAACTGATGGAAAGCCCTACTTAATCTGGTTTTGTTAAAATTACTCAGGTAGGTTATCAGGATGAAAGAGTAGGGAAGCTAGGAAGATGCCTTAGGGAGAATGTGCCCTGATGTTATCTATCTTTCTGACTCTAAAACCAAGGTAACACTGACAGATCTTTGGAAAAAGAAAGTTCAGACTTAGGTTTTATTTTTAAACATTAGAATTTGATGGTTTCAATTATTGAAATGAAAGCACAACCTATTCCAAGAGGATTTCAGCAAGGATGTTCCATTTCTTCAAATAGCTGTAAAATTTCTATCTAATATTTGACATGACTAAGGTCGTTCAGATTTGTGCTGACTGCACTTTCTGGCATTCATCTCTCAAAAATATAATTGTGAGATATAGCGAGTACCTATGTTATAAGACACAATTTGCATTATTAGTATGTAAGTAACTAGACACATCAACTGGATTCCCCAGATGGCACTGGTGATAAAGAACCCGCCTGCCAATGTGGGTTAGACATGACAGACAAGGTTCAATCCCTGGGCTGGGAAGATCCCCTGAGGAATTCACAGCAACCCCTCCAAGTATTCTTGCCTGGAGAATCCCACGGTGGAGCCTAGCAGGCTGCAGTCCAGAGTCGCACAAGTCAGACAGGACTGAAGTGACAGTACATATGCAGACACATCAACTACTTAAACCATGTTAATACAGCTATGTTCTAGCCACTCAGAATATTTTGAAACACAAAAAAAGAAGCACTAAAGTTTCAAGTATCTTATATCTGATTTAAGTGTGTATATATTAATAGACATTCAATTCAAGTTAAACACATTCTTCATTGTTATACTATAAAAACCCCTTAACTATACCCTGAGAAGCTATAAAAAGCTATAAAAAGATATTAACAGTTCTGTTAAGTTGATTACTCTTTGAACACAAATATACTTGTAGTATAAAAGCAGGCAGAGTATGATGCATTATTTTGGTGATATACCATTTTATGGAGCTGCAGAGAAATGTGTAGTTAATTTTTGCTGGAGTCAGATACTTTACACATAAGTACAGAATGGGCCTGGTATTGATAGGCACTATTTTTAAGGAGGTAATGAGTCAAATCTTAAAATACGAGTAAATAAAATCTTAATGATGACATTGGCAGAACATACTTTTTTTCATTAAAAGAAGGCCGTGAATATAAGATATTTGATAGCAGGCACATGTAGTTAGATGTATGTGAACATCCTTTGCAAACTAACAGGTCAGTGGTAATTCTCAACATATAGAATATGGGAAGTACAACTAAGAGTAAGACATAGTGGAGCTGACATTTCAATAACAACAAGAATAGTAATTCATCCAGTAATTCAAGTGTAGGTTTTTCATAATAAGAGTTATTAGGAGATATTGAAATATTTTACGCTGGGGAATGACATGACACCATTTTAGTTCCCAAATACTCACTGAGGTTGCTGTTTATAGAGAGTATGGGAGGGAGGTGAAAGTGAAGACTGAAAGAAAGATCCGCTTGGGTGTTGTTGCTGTGTTCAGTTGAAAAATAAAGGTAACTTGACATGAAGTAGTTGCAATGTTCATGACAAATACAGGCTGTTGAAAATAAGTTTAGAAAGATAGGACCTGGAAATTGATTACATGTGTGATCTCAAATATAGGAAAGTTATCATTCAAATTAATCATGCTCTATTATTTGTTACTATTTCTTGTATGGAGAGATACTACTCTCCCTTTTCCTCTATCACATCACTAATCTTATATTTTTAAAGAATAAATCTCATTACATAAAAAAAATTCTAATAAACTCAGAATTGAAGAACAAAAGGAAGACAGTAAGATTGGATTCTTGGTGCTTTTTGATCATAGAAATAGATTTTTAAAACTCTATTCTTAACTATTGAAATCATAAGCCCATTGCCACTAGTGAGAGTTCTGTAAATGAAGGTAGAGTGTAGGATTGTTAATTACTTTAATTTCAAATATCTTTTTTGTTCCCCTCTGGCTAATGTGAATATCCATGTCAGAAATGATATTACCAATTTGCTTTAGGTTATAATGTATGTTAATTCAACATCAATACATTCATCAACCTGTCCTGACCAGTTAACAGCATATAAGCCATTCAGCATCTGAAACGAATACTTTATTTTTTTTAGTCCCATGGAAATTGCCTGTGCAATTCATAGGAGAATATTCTTTGTCACAAAGTTGAATGTGCAAGGATAAGTTTTGATATGGTGTCGATGTATCAAAATAACACATTTCATGCTGTGTGATAAAATTTTCACCACTGTCAACCTCAGAGAAAAATAATATTTTAACAGGTTTACAAGAAAGCAAAACATGCTTCATTATCGCTTTGAATATTTCATGAGATCAAAGGAAGTATGTTTTTTCCCAGAGAAAAATCTGTTTTGTTACTGCGAAAAACTTGTTTAGATTTAAAAAGGTCAACATTTCTGAGATAAATGTTATATTTTTACTTAAAAATAAGAATTTCTCATTTTTTTCAGTGTTAAATCCCACATTCTAATACATACAATAAAATTGTGCCTGTAGATATTCATTTTGAATTAATATTTCAAATGAAAAAGACTAATATTTTTTTAGACACAAGAAGGAAAAGCAAAATGCTATGATACAAAATTAATTTTAGTGTTGGGTAATATGATGTGTTGAAGCCATTAGAGTATGATATATCTCCATCTGCATCTTGGAGCTCCCCCTCGCTAACTATGTGATCTTAAACTATTTCACTTTTCTAGGCCCTTGTATAGTTTGCTAGGTTGCCATAACTTTTAAACATCACAGACTGAGTGGCTTAAACTCCACAAATTTATTTCTCACGCTTCTGGAGGTTGAATGTCCATGATAAAGGTTCTGGTAGGACTGGTTTCTTTTGAAATCTCTCTCCTTAACTTGCATGTGGCCACCTTCTTTTTGTGTCCCCACGTGGTCTTTCCCCTGTGTATGCATACCCTCATTGTCTCTCCTTTGCTTCTTTCTTCTTCTTATGAGGACACTAGTCAGATTGGAGAGGGCCCATCCACAAGGCTTCATTTTAACTTAATTACCTTTTTAAAGGCCCCATCTCCAAATATACCTACATTTTGGGGTCTTAGGAGTTAGGACTCAACATATGAATTTTGAGGGAAGTACAGTTCAGTTCATAAGAGCCCTAATTAAACGAGGCAGAGACATCATTGTAAAATAATCACATAAATATAAGCATTGAATAGAAATTAATTTAACTAATCAATCTAACTTGACAACTAATAAAATTAAATCAGACTTTAACATAACTACAAATATAATTTTTGAGAGATTGTGGCAGACTATTACTTAACTCTAAATATATATAAAATCATTCATATCATCACAATATTAGGATGAAATAAAATGTCAACATCAAATGAAAGCCAAATTTGCAAGACTGAAATTCTAGGTCTTACTAGGACATATCTCCACTTGTCTTTCAGTTGATCTATGCATGGTTAGTACCTCAACTCATCTATAAAGTTTTCTCTGTAACCCACATTTTGTTAGCAATGTGTGTATCACTTTGGAGAAGGATTATAGTTATTTTATTGTCTGGAAAAATGAAATGTTGATAACAAAAGTATCTTTTAAATAACTTATACATTATAAAGCAGGTAGAGAAATATGCATCCTTTATGTGTTGAAGATAATCTGTCAGAAACTAGTTGCCAGTATAGTCAAATAGTGATTTCTTAAATATGCTCATGTCCAATATTACTAGCACTCTAAAATTTTTCAGGACAGACTGGTCAATTCATGGACAATAACAGCAACAAAAGAGACACACCTGTGTTAAAATGTTAGAAATTTTCTTATTTGAGGTTGATATGACTTAAAAAAAAATCCAGACTGATGGTGGAAAGCAAAGGAGAAATATGCTATAATTTTTTTAAAAGTTAATAAAATATTATTTCTACAGACAGTAAAATGTAAAAATATCTTGCATGTAATATGTAGGATATCCTTCATGTTACCTGCATCATATTTCAGATATGCTATGCTAAGTCGCTTCAGTCGTGTCCGACTCCATGCGACTCCATGGACAGCAGTGGGTTGCCGTTGCCTTCTCCAATGCATGAAAGTGAAAAGTGAAAGTGAAGTCGCTCAGTTGTCTCCAACTCTTAGCGACCCCATGGACTATAGCCTACCAGGCTCCTCCGTCCATGGGATTTTCCAGGCAAGGGTACTGGAGTGGGTTACCATTTCCTTCTCCAGATAGATGATAGATAAATAGATTAATAGATATAGAGATATATAGATGTACAAGTGATACTTGAACAACAAGAATTTGAATTGAGGATCCACTTACATGCAGATTTTTTTAAAAAATAAATATGTTCAGAACTATACAATCTGCAGTTGCTTGTATCCAGGAATTTGGAAAGTGATATGGAACACTGTGGGACTTGAGAATCTGCTGGTTTTACTGAGTTGGGGCCCTCTCTCCCACTTTTTTTTTTTTTAAATGAATCTGGCTAAAAGTTTATTGATTTTCTTTATATTTTTAAAGAACCAGCTTGTATTTTCACTGATCTTTTCTAAACTCTTTAGTCTTCATTTCATTTATTTCTACTCTGATCTTTATGATTTCTTTCCTTTACTAACTTTGAGTTTATTCTTTTTTTTTTTCTAGTTCCTTTAAGTTTCGGTTGCTTATTTCCATTTTTTTCTTATTTGCTGATGTATGCTTGTATCACTATAAACTTTCTTCTTAAAACTACTTTTGCTGAATTTTGGATACTTGTGTATTTGTTTTCATTTGTCTTAAGGTATTCTTTAATTTATTATTCAGTGATACATTGGTTGTTTAGCAGCATGATTTTTAGCTTCCATATGTTTGTGGTTTCTGCAGGGTTTTTTTCCTTGTAGTTGATGTCTAGTGCACAGTATAGTGGTCAGAAAAGAAAGTTGCTTGATATGATTGATTTCAACATTCTTAAATTTATCCTGAGTACTTTTGTGGCCTGGCATGTGATCTGTCCTTGAGAATGTTCCATGTGCACTTAAAATAATGTGTTTTCTGCCACTTTTGGATGGAATGTTCTATATATCTCTATTAAGTCAATTTGCTCAAATTTGATGTTTTAGGTCAGTGTTTACTTAAATTGTTATTTAATGCCAGTTGATTTTCTGGATGATCTAAGACCCCAGTTTTTTAAATGTGAAGAAGACACTGGAGATTCATGTATTTGGAAATGCAAATGTTGAATAAGTGTATTCATTGTGGTTCAGTCACTCAGAGCTTGCTGAAACTCATGTATATAATAAGTGTATGAAGTAGCTTACATCAACTATTCCCTCCCTTTGAGAATTTATAGTATCTTGACTGAGATGGACAAGAAACACATTTTTAAGTAAATTTGTGTCAACATGAACATATAGGTGTGTATATATGAACTGATAGTAAAAAAAATTAAGGTGCAGTAAGTATATAGAGTGCATAGACATCACTTATTGAAATCATTAATAATATTTATTAAGTATTTATATAAAAGCATACATCTAAGCTTTATATAAAAATATTTCATTGAATATGCCTGGCACTTTTGATGAAATTTCAAGTATCCTAATTTTTTCCAAAATGCATAGAAACTAAGGTATAAAGAGGTTAAGTTGCTTGCCAAAGGCACACAAGCTATCAAAACACAGAGTGTGGGTTTCAAGATTTTGAAGCTCATACGTTTGAATATTTTCTGTTTGGCCAAATTTATCAAATTATATTCAAAATTACTAAATTGTGTTTAACTTTCTCTTATTTATAAATTTAAGAAAATCATACCCCTATGACCTATTCTTAACTTAGTCTTCAGTGTATGAACTCACATTTCATCTGTCAGCATGAACATTTGGCTGATAAGATATTTATTTTAATTTATTTAATTTTCCTTCTTAAACTGTTCTGATAAAAATTTTATATCTTAACTGCAAAATGGTCACAGAAGCTATCAAAATAAGAATTTCTTATTGTAATATTATATTTATAATTCATAGTTGAACAGAGCGGAATCACCTTGACTACTCAATTCCTTCAATGTTTTATTGATTTATTCAGTAGCTTATTATGTGAGTATTTGTAAGAAAAAAATATTGTAGCATTGAGAAAAATAGTTAAATTCTGCTGCTGTTGCTGCTAAGTCGCTTCAGTCGTGTCCGACTCTGTGCGACCCCATAGACGGCAGCCCACCAGGCTCCGCCGTCCCTGGGATTCTCCAGGCAAGAATACTGGAGTGGGTTGCCATTTCCTTCTCCAGTGCGTGAAAGGGTAAAGTGAAAGTGAAGTCGCTCAGTCGTGTCCGACTCTTAGCGACCCCATGGACTGTAGCCTAGTAGGCTCCTCCGTCCATGGGATTTTCCAGGCAAGAGTACTGGAGTGGGGTGCCATTGCCTTCTCCGAGTTAAATTCTAGGTTACATTATTTTCTTCTCCAAATCAGAATTTCCAGATTATAATCAAGGGGAGTAGAAAGAAAAAGAAAATAGGTATAAAAACACTACTTAGAAGAAAGAAGCATTTTTTCCCTTTCCTTGAACATCTATGATCTTTTTCTACATAGCCTTTTCCCAACTGTATCCAGAAACATCAATTTGTGTAAGCAAAATTCTTTATAAAGACTTGGATTGAATCTCTTTGTGTTGTTTTTTTAAATAGATAAATTATACATTTCATTGAATAACTAATAGTAGGATAGAATTGGAGAAGGCAATGGCAACCCACTCCAGGACTCTTGCCTGGAGAATCCCAGGGACAGGGGAGCCTGGTGGGCTGCCGTCTATGGGGTCGCACAGAGTCAGACACGACTGAAGCAGCTTAGCAGGATAGAATTGTTTCATCTATAAATAAAAACAAAAAAATACAAATTATTTATCTATATCATGTTCCAATTTTTTTCATCTCAGATATTTTGAATGAGATAAACTCAACATGTTAGAGAAATTTATTCTGCAAAGTGCTAAATATATGTATGTGAATATAAATGCATATTCACACCCAGATTGGCATAAGAAGTTTCATTTTGTCACATCAAAATTATATTATATTTATAATTAAAATGTCTACTCATCTCACTTTAAAAAATTGTCCATGCATCACATATATCTAGAATAAAAAAATATTTCTTATCTGATGTTTGGCTAGGCTTAAATAAACTGTTGAAATACATAAAAGTTATATGATGGTTTTATGTACTTAGGGGTTGTGAGAATGAATTTCTTAGAGATTAAAGATACCTATTTTCAGTTATTTTTCTTTGTTAACAAATAAATGCCATTCCAATACATTGAGACTTTTCTGCTAAATGTTCAGTATATTAAAATGGAAACTAATGGCAATTATTAACCTTTATATCTTATTAAAATAACTACATAAAATAATGAATTCAGATTTTCAATAAATATCTCTATTTGCAAATTTTTCTTGTAAGGAATACATGTTAATATTGAACTATAAATACAGATGACAAATTCTCAGGACCATTTTTTTTTTCTTTTCTAATTTCAAGCACTCTCATTTATTATCCCAGATACCTTTCTTATCCTACCTATGACCCAGTTATTGAGGGGGATTCATGAATATGTATTTGAGTGTAATGAGGGTCAAGTTGAAGCAAGGTAATGAACCAGCACCCCTGTGCCCTCACTATTCTTTGTTGGAGTCAATCATTTCTTAATGTGGCACTTTCCATAATATGTGGAGGTCAGGGGTGCCTTCTGCCTCCCACTCTCTGTCCCCTGGAGGTGCAAAGGCAAGGTACTGCCTTAACAGAATAATTTCTGCTGAAAATGCTTTCCATTGCATCTGAACAAACAAGAACAGATAGAATCATAGATATGCATGTAAAAACCTTTTTCTTATTCATAATATAATGTTTTGGATTACTCAGGTCATGTCTGGAATTTAGCTGTGAGATCAAAGTCACAATTCTTGGAGAACTTTGTATGAACAAGTTTTTTGATTTTTAATTTTTGTGAATTTGCCTTTGAAACATAATTGCTGCCCTTAACAGGGTACATGCCACCAGAAGAAAAAGCTGAGTCTACCTAGATTCTTTTGTTAAGTTTTGGTTCAGTTATCCCCAAAAGGTCTATTTAGGTGTTTGTCTGAAGTAGTCCTTCTATATAGAACACATGTCAAGGACTTTCACCACGAGCTTCAAAATCTAGTCTACAGTAGCACATAAACACCCACTGGTCCTGTATATCAATGAATAAATTAAGCTGTTACTCTTTTAAAAGTAACTAAAAGAAATTCAGTTTTAGTATGGAAGCAGAACAGATATTAAAACATATTTTCTGACCCATTGCTTATCTGTTTTAATGGAGAATATTAATATTCAGATGGGATAAATGGAATGAATTGATCCTCACTTATATTATTTAATTTTGAAAATATGATGAGTTTTCATTATGACTCTAAAATGGCGATTTTTAATAGATAATGTTGTCATTATAACTTGAAATTTTGTACCTTATAAAAAGTTTCAAAATTTACATTTCTTGTTTGATGATTCCTCCTCAAGTTACAGTTTCTCTAATACTGGAAAGTTCTACTGAAAATTACCATCTAAGTACAAATGAAAACTGTGACTTATATACCATTAAAATTGTAACTATTTTGGAAGGGCTTAAAATAACATAACCAGCCTTCAGATTCAACCTTATCTAGATCTGGGATTGGAGATGAGAATATGGAGGGTCAAATCTGTGTTTCATTTTTTTAAAAACCTTTACAACTTGTTTAGTTTTAAGAAGGATGTTTTTCCATGAGTCTTTTAAGAAACTATATATATACTCATATATATATATATATATACACACACACAAATATATATATACACACATATATATATATACACACACATACACACACACACACACACACACACACACATATATGGTATAGCTAAAATGCCAGTAACTCTAGTACAAACAGGTTGTTTGTGGATGTACACTGTTTTAAAATTTTGTCTTCTCTCATTCTATAGTAGTTTAAAATTCTGCCTTTTTGTTGCCATAGTTATAGACCTTGATGGAATAATTTATTTAACAGTGTTGAGTCTGACAGGACAGTGTTCCCCAACCATTGTTTGTCAAACTTGTTTGTTGTCTGCAGTTTTCTCTTCCTTCTTTCATGTGTAATTTTGTTATAAACTTTCAGTACCTCAGAAATCTAATATATTATGAAAAAAGAAGTAGTTGGAGACAGGAGAAGGTCACCAATATTTCTATAAAATGTACCTTGCAATACAAAGGTAAAATCCAATTATTTTAAGTGGAGGAAATATCAATATTCATTTAATTCATTGATTAAGACCCCATTTTGTCAGTGTTTTGTCTCAAAAAGAATGCATATTCAACTTGCAAGCTGATGTCAACTATGTGTTTGCATTTATATGGGTATTTTTTAATCAAAGGCTTCTATCATAAGCATCTAAATTTTACATGAAAAAGCTCATGTTCTTATGAAGTTATAAGAGCACTTCTTTAAGAATCAATGTTCCTTGTATTTAAGCAAATATCTATCTGACATTCCATGATACTCTCCTAAGCAGTAGTTAGAAATCCATTGCACTTTGCCTGTACAAGTGAGATTTCCAACAACTTATGTAGAAAACTCTGATAAACTAACCTGTTTGGCAAATTGATGTGTCCTTTGTTATGTTTGTATGGATGCTTTCCAGATTATTTGGACTAGAGCACAAAGCAGACTGACAGTAAATTAAGAGAGTTGTAAACCAAAAAATCAGACTGTAGAATTTTGAGTCTAGATTTCATTTTTTATATCAAATTTTCATTGAAGAATTAAAATTTTTTCCAACTTATTGTATGGTTTCTGTCCAAGACCTAGAACTTTTAATATTTAACAATATTTTCACCTTAGGGCAAAATTAGAGTTCTCTCCTTGATACCCATCCCTAATTTAATATAAAATGATCATTTTTCTTGGTATTTGACAACAGTTTCTATTATTCTCATATTCATTATCTGTGACATAATTATAAACTCTTTGGGGATAGCAGTTATTTACTGTTTATTTTTATTGCTCCTAAATTAATAACAATTCTGCTATTTGTATTAACGTATAAGCATTCCACTAATATTTTGTGAGTGAATGAGTTACATTTATAAGCAAAATATTTAAATATTATACACGGAATGTTTAGTCAACAAATAAAAGTATAATTACATTAATCAGCCATGACTAGGTATAAAGAGTGAAGCAGTAATGAACAAATACAGGACAAAAACTAAAAGCAATGCAGAATAAGAATGAAGAGAAATGATCATAGCAATCAGTAATGGGCTGAAGCAGATCCAGACTCTAGCAGCTGCAGCAGCAGCAGCAGCAATGGTCAGAAGTGGTAACAGGCACAGGGAAAAGCAGCAAGACGCACAGCAGCAGGGTGGAAAAGACTATATATCACCATATAAGAAAGAGGAAAGAGTACCATTTTGGGTGACATTCTCATCCAAGGAAAATTAATGTAAGTAGAAATACATTTAGTACATCCTAGTAACCAAGGCCTCAAGGCCCTTATCATACAGATTTAAAAAAGCACACTTTAAAAAAACAGAAAAAAGGGATTAGTTGCTAAATAATATGGAGACGGCAATGGCAACCCACTCCAGTATTCTTGCCTGGAAAATCTTAAGGAGGAAGGAGCCTGGTAGGCTGCAGTCCATGGGGTCGCTAAGAGTTGGACACGACTGAGCGACTTCAATTTCACTTTTCACTTGCATGCATTGGAGAAGGAAATGGCAACCCACTCCAGTATTCTTGCCTGGAAAATCTCATGGAGGAAGGAGCCTGGTAGTCTGCATTCCATGGGGTCGCTAAGAGTCGGACACGACTGAGCGACTTCAATTTCACTTGCATGCGTTGGAGAAGGAAATGGCAACCCACTCCGGTGTTCTTGACCGGAGAATCCCAGGGACAACGCGGAGTCTTGTGGGCTGCCGTCTATGGGGTCGCACAGAGTCGGACACGACTGAAGTGATAGCAGCAGCAGCTAAATAATAAAGAGCCACACATGCATTCATGGCTTCTCAGTGCAAGAATCTTGACCATTCAAATAGATCACACGCCCTGTTTTTGAAAAGGAGACTGAAAATAGTGGATTTGTGAGATATTAGTACTCTCTCTCCCTGCAATTTGTCCTTTCTTCTTTAATTCCTTTTTCTTTTTTCTTATTTCTTTTAAAAATCTTCTTTTCTTTCCTTATTTCTTAGCCAGTGACTCAAAGGGAAAAATACACAATTCTTAACTCATTTTAAACAAAAGCACCCCCCCCAACTCCTTCCCTTTTCTCCTCTCTCCCTCACCCAATTAAATTCTTATTAGAAGATATTCCATGGATTTTTAAACTGTATACTGTAGAAATGAATTTGGGTGAGTATTGGCAATTGTCAGTTCAGTTCAGTTCAGTCGCTCAGTCGTGTCCGACTGTTTGCGACCCCATGAATTGCAGCAAGCCAGGCCTCTCTGTCCATCACCAATTCCTGGAGTCTACCCAAACCCATGTCCATCGAGTCGGTTATGCCATCCAACCATCTCATCCTCTGTCATCCCCTTCTCCTCCTGCCCACAATCCTACCCAGCATTAGGGTTTTTTCCAATGAGTCAACCCTTCGTATGAGGTGGCCAAAGTATTGGAGTTTCAGCTTCAACATCAGACCTTCCAATGAACACCCAGGATTGATCTCTTTTAGGATGGATTGATTGGATCTCCTTGCAGTCCAAGGGACTCTCAAGAGTCTTCTCCAACACCACAGTTCAAAAGCATCAATTCTTCGGCGCTCAGCTCTCTTCACCGTCCAACTCTCACATCCATACATGACTACTGGAAAAACCATAGCCTTGACTAGACGGACTTTTGTTGGCAAAGTAATGTCTCTGCTTTTAAATATGCTACCTAGGTTGGCCATAACCTTCCTTCCAAGGAGTAAGCGTCTTTTAATTTCATGGCTACAGTCACCATCAGCAGTGATTCTGGAGCCCGAAAAAATAAAGTCTGACACTGTTTCCACTGTTTCCCCATCTATTTCCCATGAAGTGATGGGACCAGATGCCATGATCTTAGTTTTCTGAACGTTGAGCTTTAAGCCAACTTTTTCACTCTCCTCTTTCACCTTCATCAAGAGGCTCTTTAGTTCTTCTTCACTTTCGCTTGGCAATTGTAACTGTTAATAAATATTTTGTAAATCTTCCTTTCCTGAGGGATAATAACTATGTGCCGTTAAAACTGGAGAATGCATTCTCAAGGGCAAGCAGCAAGTAATTAATTTAATTTTTCTTAATTGGAAAATTAAATTAAATGTAACTACTCATCCCAAGGGTAAGAAAGTTGAAGCTGCCTAATGTAGTCATCAAAATATTGGAGTATCCAACACATCAGCACTTATCTTTATATAAAATGTTTATTCTTCTTCTCTGGTCTTTATAATTTGCTATTATAAACCATATTCTAAATTATTTTTTAATATTCTTATTCTGTGTAGTAGGCAAAATAATAACACTCTCCCCAGCTCCCTGCCAAAATTCTTGCCTCATCCCTGGTAACTGTGACTATGTTACCTTACATGGAAAGGGAAAATTAAGATTTTAGACAACGTTAGTTTGTTAATCAGCAGATTATTCAGATGAATCCAAAGTAATCAAAAGGTTTTCAAAAGGGGAAGAAAGTGACAGAAGAGGGCAGACTACTGCAAAGTGAGACAGATTACTGGCTTTGAAAATGGAAGAGGGTGAAAGTCTAGGAATACAGGCAGCCTCTGGAAAGGAAAAAGCAAGGAAGTAGATACTCCTGAAGAGTCACTGAAAGAAGTATAACCTTGCCACTACTATGATTTTAGTCAGTGTGATCCATTTTGGAAATCTGACCTCCAGAATCACAAGAAAATAAAAATCTCAAGTTTAAATAATTATTTGCTCTGATTACTATCACTGAGTTTAACTGATAAGAAAAGCATTGTTATTTTCATTGTATTTAGGATTTTCATGATTATTTGGTTCCAAAATAAACTCAAAGTTAAATTTAAAGTCTTAGATTGCTAGTTGATTTCAAAATGAATTATTCAATCATGTTAGTAAGAAAGCATCATCTTTCAAATTGAGCTATAAAATTTAAAATATAATTACATCTCCTTGACATATATTACCAATTTATTAGGGAAATATTCTTTAAGGAAACAAATATATATGAGATGATTATGTAATAAAGAATCAAAAATAGTTATTTCAAAATATAATCAATTTAAAAAATTTTTTAAATCAACGTAACATTTGTTTATAGTGCTACAGAAAAAGTTTCTATCCATTCATCTGTATGAAAGTCAGTCAGTCAGGTCTGGCTCTTTGTGATCCCATGGACTACATGGGATTATTTAGACAAGAATATTGGAGTGGGTAGCCTTTCCCTTCTCCAGGGGATCTTCCCAACCCAGAGATCAAATGCAGGTCTCCTACATTGTAGGCATATCTTTACCAGCTAAGCCACAAGGGAAGCATTCATCTGTGTATTATCAATAAAATCTTATTTTTTTTACATTATATCAAAACTTTGTCTTAGATACAATATGATTATAAAAACATAATATTTTTCACGAATTTTATGATGAAGATTACATTTTGTCACTTCTTTTCTCCTCATTGCTCTCTCTTGATTGCAATAATCTTTGAAATGTTCTTCCTACCTCGATTTGCCTATAAACCTGAGATTCACCGTGCCTGAAATGTTCTTTCAAATTCATTTTTGGGGAGTGAAGTCATTTCCATTTATTAAAACACTGCTCAAAGGTACATCTCTCTATGAAGTCTTAACTACTTTCCTAGGCCACTAAAGTTGCCACTTTCAATGCAAATTTTAAAATACTTTGGTAGTGCATTTTTACCTGGCATTACCATTGTTGGAAAAGGTCAGTTTTCATTCCAATCCCAAAGAAAGGCAATGCCAAAGAATGCTCAAACTACCGCACAATTGCACTCATCTCACATGCTAGTAAAGTAATGCTCAAAATTCTCCAAGCCAGGCTTCAGTAATATGTGAACCGTGAACTCCCAGATGTTCAAGCTGGTTTAGAAAAGGCAGAGGAACCAGAGATCAAATTGCCAACATCCACTGGCTCATTGAAAAAGCCAGAGAGTTCCAGAAAAACATCTATTGCTGCTTTATTGACTATGCCAAAGCCTTTGACTACATGGATCACAATAAACTGTGGAAAATTCTGAAAGAGATGGGAATACCAGACCATCTGACCTGTCTCTTGAGAAACCTGTATGCAGGTCAGGAAGCAACAGTTAGAACTGGACATGGAACAACAGACTGGTTCCAAATAAGAAAAGGAGTACGTCAAGGCTGTATATTGTCACCCTGCTTATTTAACTTTTATGCAGAGTACATCATGAGAAACGCTGGGCTGGAGGAAGCACAAGCTGGAATCAAGATTGCCGGGAGAAATATCAATAACCTCAGATATGCAGATGACACCACCCTTATGGCAGAAAGTGAAGAAGAACTAAAGAGCCTCTTGATGAAAGTGAAAGAGGAGAGTGAAAAAGTTGGCTTAAAGCTCAACGTTCAGAAAACTAAGATCATGGCAACTGGTCCCATCACTTCATGGGAAATAAATGGGGAACCAGTGGAAACAGTGTCAGGCTTTATTTTTTTGGGCTCCAAAATCACTGCAGATGGTGATTGCAGCCATGAAATTAAAAGAGGCTTACTCCTTGGAAGGAAGGTTATGACAAACCTAGATAGCATATTTAAAAGCAGAGACATTACTTTGCCAACAAAGATCTGTCTAGTCAAGGCTATAGTTTTTCCAGTAGTCATGTATGGATGTGAGAGTTGGACGGTGAAGAAAGCTGAGCGCCGAAGAATTGATGCTTTTGAACTGTGGTGTTGGAGAAGACTCTTGAGAGTCCCTTGGACTGCAAGGAGATCCAACCAGTCCATCCTAAAGGAGATCAGTCCTGGGTATTCATTGGAAGGTCTGATGTTGAAGCTGAAACTCCAATACTTTGGCCACCTCATGCGAAGAGTTGACTCATTGGAAAAGACCCTAATGCTGGGAAGGATTGTGGGCAGGAGGAGAAGGGGACAAGAGAGGATGAGATGGCTGGATGGCATCACTGACTCGATGGACATGGGTTTGAGTGGACTCCGGGTGTTGGTGATGGACAGGGAGGCCTGGTGTGCTGTGATTCATGGGGTCGCAAAGAGTTGGACATGACTGAGCAACTGAACTGAACTGAGTGCAGCACTTTCACAGCATCATTCTTTACGATTTGAAATAGCTCAACTGGAATACCATCCGCTCCACTAGCTTTGTTCATAGTGAAGCTTCCAAAGGCCCACTTGACTTCACATTCCAGGCTCTCTGTCTCTAGGTGAGTGATTATACCATAGTGGTTATCTGGATCATGAAGATCTTTTTTGTACAATTCTTCTGTGTATTTTTGCCACCTCTTCTTAATATCTTCTGCTTCTGTTAGGTCCATACCATTTCTGTGCTTTATTGTGCCCTTCTTTGCATGAAATATTCCCTTGATATCTCTAATTTTCTTGAAGAGATCTCTAGTCTTTCCCATTCTATTGTTTTCCTCTATTTCTTGACATTGATCGCTGAGGAAGTCTTTCTTATCTCTCCTTGCTCTTCCTTGGATCTCTGCATTCACATGAGTTTATCTCTCCTTTTCTCCTTTGCCTTTAGCTTCTCTTCTTTTCTCAGCTATTTGTAAGGCCTCCTCACTCAACCATTTTGCCTTTTTGCATTTCTTTTTCTTGGGGATGGGTTTTGATCACTGCCTCCTGTACAGTGTCAAGAACCACAGTTCTTGAGGCATTCTGTCTATCAGATCTAATCCCCTGAATCTATTTGTCACTTTCACTGTATAACTGTAAGGGATTTGATTTAGATCATACCTGATAGGTCTAGTGGTTTTCCCTACTTTCTTCAATTTAAGTCTGAATTTTGCAATAAGGAATTCATAAACTCAGCCACAGTCAGCTCCTGGTCTTGTGCTTCTGACTTTGTAGAACTTCTCCATCTTTGGCTGCAAAGAATACAATCAATCTGATTTCGGTATTGACCATCTGGTGATGTCCACGTATACATTCACCTCTTGTTTTGTTGTTAAATGTTGTTTTGTGTTGTTAAATGGCTTTAATTTTATGCTTATGATCTACTTTGCTTTTCAGCTTATTAACCACTAATCCTGTTTATATGTATTCATAATTTAAAGGTATTTTCTTTCTTTCTTGGATGCTGAATAAATATAAAATAATCATAATATTTAAAATGAAATAAAGCCTTATCTCTTGAGTCTGGAGGACTTAAATCCCAGTCCTAACACTGTGTTGGCAACTCTAAGCAAGTGAGTAAACTTCTTGGTGACTTAGTTTCCTGAGAATGGATGGTAGACTTTTCATGCTGAGCAGGTTTCAAATGCTTGGAGGTTTCAAAAGGGAATATGCTCCATGCAGTCATGTTAAAGGAATAACTGATCTTAACATTGGTATTTCTTCTATTCATGTGTTCACTCATTTTAATACATTTTATACCTAGAATGGTCAAAGTACTGACTAGTAGTTGTAAGTTGTACACCAATTTGTGAAGATTTTAACATTAAAATAAATAGGATTATTTTTTTTTTTCAAAATCTTTTCACACTTCTGATTATAGTTGATGTACAAGAACAACCCTGGTTACCTTTGATTCAAAAATAATAATAATACTCGTCTTTTGATTGAATGCTTATTGTATTAGAGATTCTGTGTTAAGATCTTTATATGCCTTTTTTCATTTAATTCTTCACCTTAAAGATTATTTTAATTCTCATTTCAAAGTTGTAATAACTGTTGCTTAATGATATTAAACAACCAACATTCTAAGTGATGTAAGCAAGCATGATTCCCCTGATGATTGAACAGTAGGGCTAATAGCTAAGTACTACGAAATAGCTCTTCAAGTCTAAAATGAGGTTAACATAAGCTAAAAGAGATTGGAAAATTGTAAAATGTTATATAACTCAATTAAACTTGTAAGGGTATTGATGAACTTTACTATTAAGTAGAATACATTATGAAGAACAGTAGAGTTAGGGTGAAACTATATTCTGGTATGCCTGAATTATATGTTGGACCAGTCATGCTTAATTTCTATGTAGTTCTTGAGGGAGATTATTCACAAGTGTCATAGACAAAAGGGAATCCTGAATACTGTTTTATTACTATCTGGTGTAATTAGCCATTGACAATATCTCAATGCAAAGTGTCTTTGGTAAAACTAGTTTTAAGTATAAAATAAACTTTGTAATCCAAGCAGGTTCACTCTTTAAAACCTTAAATTCCAATCTTGCCATTCAACAGTCACTGTAACCTGGAAGATAAACCACCTGGAGTATATATATTAGGAAATTAATAGAGTCTTAAAATATACCTACTCAGTCCATCACTCTATTCACAGAAATGCATGGATAATAGAAAGGAAACCTGCAAAAATTAACATTTCTGCACTATGAGATGCAACTTAGTAAATGTCATTCAAGCAGTTTCATGGAATCAAACTAGTAGGAGAGATGTTCCTACTTCTTTGAGCAAAGTTAGAAAGCTAACTGTCAAAAGAATGGATGCTAAAATCTTTAGAATAATGTATTTTTGTTTGTCTTATTGTTTTTGTGTTTTATTTGTTTGTTTTCATTGCAAATGCCATACTTTAGCAGTAGGCAGCACTGCTTACAGCCAGATATCAGACCCAAGTAGCAGTATTCTTTTTCTTTCAGACTATCGTATGTTTCATAGAATAGAGAAAATATACACATATATAGAGAAAGCAATACAGAATATTTTCAGTTATACACAGTCCATAAAATTGTGATCCTTTAAGGCTTAAATAAATTTATTCAGTACCTAATTTATGCATAGGTAAATGATTCTGAAATTCCTGACATTAACCTTTTAGGTGAAGACAAATGAATTATCCAGAATAATAAACAATGTGGTGTAGTGAAAAAAAAAAAAAGAAAGATAAGTCATTTATCTCAAAGTCATGAGAGATGACTTTGTTCATACTTTGTCCAAAGTGTAAAGATTTTTGCCTTTATTTTTTGATTTTTAACTTTTGAGGGTTCACAAGACCCTTCCAGTTTTGTAGTTTGAGAATTTTTTTTCAATGTATTTACCACTATTACCCCTACCAGTACTTCCTTAATCCAGATTCTCATCAGACCTCAATTTAATTAGTATAATAGCTTTCCAATAATTATTTCTCTTTCCTCAACAGTGATCTTTCTAGGATACAAATCTGCCACATTACTTCACCCTTATAAATATCTGATGGCTACATACCACCTATGAAGGAATTCTGAATTTTTTAGCCTAGCATGGAATGCCTTCTATATTCCATAATGTTTCTTAAACCAACCACACCCCTTTCATTCTATGTCTTCTGTTCCATATTTCTGGGAGCAAACATTTTACAGTTTTTTTCTTTTGGATAACTTCTTTTTAAGTTTGACTGAGTACCTCTTAATTTTAAAATAATTGCACATTTTGTTATATGTATTTCTCATAATCTTATAGAGTAACCATTTTTGCAATGTTAGAGATTAAAAAATCAATCA
This sequence comes from Giraffa tippelskirchi, assembly GCF_054371585.1. Taxonomy (NCBI): domain Eukaryota; kingdom Metazoa; phylum Chordata; class Mammalia; order Artiodactyla; family Giraffidae; genus Giraffa; species Giraffa tippelskirchi. The sequence goes on along the minus strand of NC_137275.1, from coordinate 59,212,009 downwards.
TAAAAGTACTAGGTTATTTACCTGAAGTTACACTGTTAACAACTGAGATTGTTTAAATTCAAATCCTATCTTTTTGTACATTTCACTGCCCTAGAAAATTTTAATGGTACTGGAAACTAACCTACCATATTTCATTTGAAGTAACTTTGAACTTCACCTGCATCATCAAAGAAAATGATCCAAATTTCTACCTGATCATAATATTATTTTTGCTAGAAAGGATAGGAGACACACGTGATATGAACATTTGTGACTCTCTAAAAAAATAAATTTGAATTTAAAAGCAAGTGAATTTTTTCCTACTTTTAAAATATCAAATACATATATTTACATGTATACGCAATATGTACATGTATTACATATGTACATATAAATAAAAATATAAATACAATGAATATCACTTTATATAACCTATCTATATAACCTATATAACCTATATGTTCTATACAAATATACATATTTGATTACTTAATATATATATTTGCCATGTTGCTTTATCTTTATAATTATACAATTAGCAAATACATATACATATATATGCAACTAGGAAAAATAAACATTCAAATATCTTATAAAGCCAATAAAAATTAATTATAAAGAAAACTATTTCATTTTCTCATTGTATATTTAAGATTTCAGTTTTATATTTTTCCTTCTTTGTTTATATTCACATTTCTTGTTTCAAACATAGTGCACCAAAAAATAAGGTGTTAGTCTTCTTCCTTTGCTCTCAAATGTTAAATTATTTTCATTTCTCCTTTCTTCCTAGCCTGCCTTCTTCCCTTATTCCTCTCTTGATCTTTTCTTTCTCTCTTACTTTGAAAATATGTGCCAACACTTTTCTTATTATTTGTTAAAGTTATTTACCAGCTTGTCCAGAAAAAGAAAGGCATTATATAACAAAAATATAAAGCAAGTTAGGTTAGCTATCCGCATTATGAGCTCTTTAAATAGTGTCCTACTCCAAGTATATACAAAAAAAGAGCCAAAGACCAAGATCAGAATGGAGTGAATATGGACAATAAGTGTTATAGTGTCTTCCATTTTTGCTCTTTGTTCCTGTTTTATGATATAATTTGAAGATTTCCAAATGAAAATACAGTAGAAGTCTGGGAGATTGAAACATCAAGTTCACTTTTATTTTATTTCACTAGCTTAAAGGGAAAAAAATACTGTACTGTGCTTTCTATTGATGGTGTGTAGGCTATTTTGGCATCTTTCAAGTCCCAGTAGGAAATCCTTTTTCTTCTGTTGTTTGTCGCTAAAATCAGCTCCTGTTTGAAGATGCCAGCTCTTACACTTCTCTTCAGATGCTACTATCCACCACTTGCCCAATTACCTCTTACTTCTTGTATGCAGGAACAATCCTGATCTCATGCAACCTTGAATCATTCTAAAAGCTATTGTCAGGACTTCATGGACATCCTTGTTCATTAAATAGGGGTGGCAGTATTCTGATCAATCACAAGAGAAGGTGCAGCTTCAGTGTTTTAAAGACTTTCCTGAAACTGACACAGTCCATTAGAATGCTCATCTATGATATTAACAGCATTAATTCTTTAATTCAAAAAGTATGACCTACGATCCTTCTACCATTTGAATCCTGACAACTTGGCTTAAGAAATAATGTGAAAAAATGAGGAAAGCATGCCCTTCGGGGATTAAAAATATAAACAAATATGTTTTTACCATAGGCTATTTCTGAACATTTTTCAGCTTACCAAGTTTGAAATACCACCAAATTCGTAAGCATTTGCTAAGACATTTTTTCCTGCTCCATAAACCTTTACAATAATTGCAATTAAATATGTGAAGCCTCTCAGCAGGCATTTTGTTTCCAAGCTGTTTAGATATACCTCCACTCTGACCTAACAACACCAAAAAACCCTATTTTATGATGAAAAATGTAGCCACCTGCCATTTCTAATACTAATGAAGATGAGACTATTGAAAAATACTTCTTTTCCCATAAATGTTGTGGAATTAAATAAACTTGTATAAATATCAAAACAGAGAGTTCCCTGGTGGCCTAGTGCTTAGGATTCTGGGTTTTCATTGTTGTGGCCTGGATTCACTCCCTGGTTGGGGAACTGAGATCTCTCAAGCCATGCAGTGTGCCCTACCCCTCAAAAAGAATACAAGTCAGAATTGTATGTACATGTTCATTGCTAAGAACAATGGTTTCATAATTTAAAAAAAAGATAAATCTTTAATATATAAATCTAAGCAGACAAAGTATAAATGAAGAAAAAAACTTCATCTTAAAATCCCTCATTTCAAAGCAAGTTTGTCTATGGTATGTGAAATATAGTTTGCAAAGCCAATTGTTCTCAATACTTGGGGAGAAGATGAGTCAAGGGTGGACAGGAGTACAGGGAAGACTATTTTTTTATATCGAGATTTAATAGTAATTTAACCATAATAACTAAAATCTGGTCTTTAACAGGTCAGAGAATCATAGAATTGACTGGAAGGCAGCTTTGGAGGTCCATTCGTAGCTAATGACATTTTCCTGAGGATCAGATTTAAGAGTATTTAAAAAAAGGACAAGATGATGCTTATGTCAAATTATATTCACAATAAAACTTCAAAGTCTAAATATATTGTCCTATATTTTCTAAGTTATCTTTAATGTTACAAAGAAGGTCCTAATTTATTTTTGTCTCTTTCTCTTTCATTTCCTTCCATGTTAGCAATATCCTGACACGGTTTATTATAGTAATATGTAAACCTTGAATGCCTTTTTGAAAAACAAAAGTTTTTGTTGTTGCTCACCTACATGTTAAGTGTCCTATTTACAACACATTTAATTTATTTTGCAATTAAGTATTACAGTTTTATCTATGTGCTTGATTGTAAAGAATATATAAAGAATAGTGATTTTTAATATTTTATTGCATTGTTAGTAACTAAGGAACACATTACTTCTCCCACTCATATATTTTTGAAACTACTAGCTGTTATGTAATAAATATGTTTATTCTGAATGTATTACATTACAGGCTTAACATGTATGTGCTTTTAATATGTTTCTTTACTATAAATTAATAATATGTAAATTATAAAGTTTTATTTATAACATTTATATAATTTATTTACCTTACTGGATTGATTTATCGATTTATATTGATGACCTCTCAGAGTGATCAAATGCTTGAGAGTGAATTTATAGAAAGCATAAAAGCTACATAGTATATTTATAAGCCAACCTTAAATAAATTTCATATTGTAAGTAAATCAAGATGATGTGAATGATGTTTCAAGGCAGTTCAGTACCCACTAACACTGTCACACTGTCATTTACAATTCTTATAGTACATACTGTCTATTTTGTATACATACTATCCATCTTACACATACATACTGTCCATTTCTTCATTATTTATGAGTGAAATATTAATAGTTATTAAAGAATCAACATAAATCAATGAAGTGATTCTGAAGTGATACACCTTAATTCCTATATTATAGTAAACATATTTAATATTTTTAAGTTGTTAGGTGATTAAAACTTCCCCACATAGTAATATTCAAAGCTATAAGAGAAGAAAATATAAGCACATTTTATAAAATATGTTTTTCTCAGGTCTATATTTAATTTTTAAATTATGCAAAGCATAGCCTATTTAATAAATACAAGTGATCCTACAAATTTGTTTTTTTCATCTTTAAAACAATATATTTTGCTTATGAAGATTAGAAGTAGCATATCTATAAAGGAAATTAGTAAATTATAAAATATGTTTAAAACTAAATGATATTTAATTCATTCCAATTTACATTATATATTTTTAAAAAGTATTTTTCTCAAAAATTTTTTTCAAGATTAAGAAAGAAGTCAGCCCCAAAATAGTTAATATTGCTCCTCTTAGAACACCTGAGTTCTTCAGTAAGATTGAAGCACTATGGAGCTGATGAGGGGATATTTGAAGTGCCAATCAAGGAACTGTTCCCAAATCCTCCCACATGGTTGAAATCCTGCTGTCAGGAACATATTGGAAAATTGTTCGTTCACTTGAGGTGACAGATACAGATTGTGACAAGCCTTATATTGGGACTCTAGCCCTAGGGGGTAACACAGAGTGAAATGAGGAATGCAGAATTAGTGGAGGAAAATGTCACTTGCCAATCTCCCTACTCACAACTTATTTCACTTTGGACTGCAGTTCACAGTATTATTTGGGAAAAGAAAACAGGTGTATGTGAGATTTTATGTTACATTTTATATTTAAATTCTTAAGGAATAGTTTTTATATTTAATAATTAGAAGATCTAGTAAGATTATTTTCATATCATTTAACTGTAGGTTTTTTATCTTAGTGAAAGTCAGATTTATTCATAAATTTAAACTGGAAAAAATTGAAAGGAGAAATTGTATCTTAAATCTGAACACTTACTTGACTATCTGAATATATCACTGCTTTGGCAGTGATAAATTAATGTCTGTATCCATAAATTTCTTTTTTCAATAAGACAACATGCTTAACTCTAGAGCTCTTTTTTCAAAAAACCTTAACATTCAGCTTCCCTTGTAGCTCAGTTGGTAAAGAATATGCCTGTAATGCAGGAGACGTGGGTTTGATTCCTGGGTGGGGAAGATCCCCTGTAGAAGGGAAACGGCAACCCGCTCCAGTATTCTTGCCTAGAGAATTCCATGAACAGAGGAGCCTGGCGGCCTACAATCCATGGGATCACGAGTGGGGCATAGCTTAGCGACTAAACCACCACCAAACATATGCCACAGATTTTCAGTTGAGAAACCACTTAAGTCGACTTCTACTCTAGTCTAAGAACATTGTAAGCCTTAAAACATCATTTTTGTAGAGATGAAATTTAGGTGAAAATAATAATCATGAACATAGCTAAGTGAAATTTTTACAAGAAAAATATCAACAACTAAAAACTCAGCTTTGCCTCATAACAGTTAAAGTAGATCAAATTTCTAGCCATTCTATTAAAAGTTTGTTAGTATTGGCCTTGGTGTGTAAATAGGAAAAGCACTTAAAATCTAGAGATTATATACACACACACATAGAGACACACACACATAGACACACACTCTCATAAACTGTACCAAGAAACTAGAAATACTGATATATCTGATGTTGTATTCTACAACTCGTGAATATATCTTCTAGTAGATTCCCAAGGAGAATTTGTCAAATAATTATAATAATAAGAAAATAGTGATTATATAACAGAACACAGAAAAATTTTCAGTGAATTTCTGAGATCATAAACTGTACTTGTACTGTAGTTCTATTTCAATACATCTGGAAATTAACAATGCAAATTAAATTAGCAGTCCTCAATCATATGACAGTTTTTTTTAATGCATCGTTTCAAGAAAGAAATAAAATAAATCAGAATTTGAAACATTGAAACATATATGAAAACTGACTATGGAAATGTTCCTCAATTAAAAAAATCTAAAACTTGGAATATTCTTACTCAAAGAAAAGAAATTTAATTAACTAGTATTTATCCTTGAATTAAAAATATGTTTTAAAAATTAATAAAATGGAGCAAGTCATAAAATTAAAAATAAATTCTTTAATTATAGAATAAAATTAATTATATGTTTAAAATGATGGAAAGAAAATATTCACATATTTTAGAAGTTAAAAAAAGAAAGAAAAAGAATAGAGATGGGAAAAATTTATATACTTTGAGAAACTGCTAATGTGAAAATATGGTAAAAATGAATAACATTCTCTTGTAAAAATTAAATCTTTTCATCAATTTGGATCACAAAACATGAAGAAATATTTGGATTTATAGAAATTTTCAAGAAATAGATCTTCACTCTATTCAAAAATACTTTAAAATTCAAAATGCTCACAATGATTTTTTCTTTACTATAATTTTTCCTACATTCATCCTATAGTGTGCATGTATGCAAAATATAAAAATGATTTTTCACTTTTTTAGTTGCCTTATGAACAGGTTTTTAATTTAGTTTCCATAAAATATATCTCATAAATATATCACTTTGCCATGAATATTCAGTCTTATCATCATAATACATTCCCAATAAAAATTAAATATCAACACACTCTTTGCGGTATTGACGATTATACAAAACATGAGACAATATAATAATTTCCCTGGAAAATGGCATGTTTTGACTTTATATTTACTGATATTCTGTTAATGAGACATGTGACAAATGCTGATTTCTCTGCTACTTTTCATATAGCATCTGTCATTAATATATTAACAATCATCATTTTTGACATGGAGACATAAGTATGTGAATTTTCTCAATTTATTACAGAAGAATATTTTTTCTTCTTTTCTACCTCCTTTCCTTTTTTCCTTCCTCCCTCCATTTTTTCCTTCTTTCCTTCTTTCCTTCTTTTTTTTAGTCAAGGCTATGGTTTTTCCAGTGATCATGTATGGATGTGAGAGTTGGATGGTGAAGAAAGCTGAGCACCAAAGAATTGATGCTTTTGAACTGTGGTGTTGGAGAAGACTCTTGAGAGTCCCTTGCATTGCAAGAAGATCCAACCAGTCCATCCTAAAGGAGATCAGTCCTGGGTGATCATTGGAAGGACTGATGTTGAAGCTGAAACTCCAATACTTTGGCCACCTCATGTGAAGAGTTGACTCACTGGAAAAGACCCTAATGCTGGGAAGGATTGGGGGCAGGAGGAGAAGGGGATGACAGAGGATGAGATGGCTGGATGGCATCACCGACTCGATGGACATGGCTGTGGGTAGACTCTGAGAGTTGGTGATGGACAGGGAGGCCTGGCTTGCTGCGATTCATGGGGTCGCAAAGAGTCGGACATGACTGAGTGACTGAACTGAACTGAACTGAATGAATCTCCCTACCAAGGAACTTCTTTACCGGAATAAATATATTAGATGCTTTTAGAGGAAAGTGCATTGCTTTTCATAATGATGCATTGCTTTATATACTAACTGATAGCAAGCTGAGAACCACAACACATTTAGAGGTAGTGGCTGATGGAAGCATGAAAGCCAAAGAGGTCATAAAGAAAGCAGAATAATTTTGAGCCTAGGAGCCTAGGATTCCAAAAAGATATGAGTGCACTTTTTTAATTTATTTATATTTTGGTATGTGGTCTTCTCTCCCCACCATAAGCCTCCTATCCAAATTTATATATATATATATATATATATATATATATATATATAATGTGTTTGCATATAAACACCTACTAACAAAGAGAGAAACATCTTGTTTAGTATTGGTAGACTGTAAACTCCCGGTAATTTTTCTTAAAACTCCTGCAAAGCTGCTTGTTTTTGCAGATTATTATGTTAGAAATATGTGTTTATGTATCTATGGTATTGGATAACTTTATGTATCATCTTGTGTATATATGATCATGGAAACCACTAAAACTGACTAACAAGGGCTAAAGTAAACTTATTGTTGAGAATCAGAGTGAGATGTGATGAAAGGAAAAGAGTGAAAATTTGATGAACCCAAATCAACTTTGTACCCAATCAACTCAAGGTAACTCAATCAAGTCAAGACAATAATAATCTGAAATTTATTTTAAATTAATATCTTATAAAAAGAAGTCTTGTTAGCTAAAGTTTAACTAAGTATAAGATATTCAAAATGGTTATTAATGTAATAACATGTTTTTAACCTTCTAAAATAAGTAAGACTAGATATAATCTGGTAGAACAAAGTGAACTGGTAGAATACATCAATATTCAGATGAAGGCTTCTTATATAAATTGCTTACACTGATTGACCTTTGAATGGATTAATTTTACTTTGCGTCAGTGATAAACACAAAATTGATCAGATTCTAGGAGCATAAATTTTAAATGGACTAATGAAAGTGTGCCACAATAAAAAAGTTCTTCTATAATACCCCACATATAAATATTCATTATACAGATAAGAGAAGTTGTTACTCTTACTTTAATGAGACATAAATTTATGAATCATACAATTCTAAAATTTTCTTTGAACTAATTTTTTAAATGTTCAAACAGGTAAAAGCAATAATATTCTTATAATGCATGCCTAATCTTCCAAGAAAAATAATATGTTAAAAAGATAATAGCAAATTGACTGACCTGATGTGCAAAGTTGCAATTTGGAGGGAGAAAATTAAGAAAGAAGGACTAGGGGAAATTTTCCCATTACAAACATGTCTCATATCCTGCTTCATATAGAAGACTTCCTTCTCTATTAATAGGTCAGTTATTTCAGCATTAAATCACTCTTTCTTGTGCCCAGCCTTAAAAACAAAAGCAAACAAGCAAAACATTTCCAGACCCCATTCCTTGCTCCAGTTGTCTCTTAATATCTCAACTGTAAGACTCTTTGACGTGCTCTTCTACACTAGATGGCTCCAATTCTGCAAACCTCCAGTCTATTTTGAACACAACCTACTTTTTGATTTTTTTTTCTATGACAGCTTTATCTTCTCTTTTCAAGGTTATATTTATCCAGTGGATATTTCTTTATAGTAAATTCTATTTACTGGGCATTAAAGGCATCAAATTAATCTGTTTTCTTCTAATCTCAATGACTGTTCATTCTTTCATGAGCAAACTCTAAGTACTGGAATGCCCTATGTCTTAGTACTGAGAATATCTTCCTATCTTCATTCACTACCAAAAGGTTCAGTCTTGTGACTTTAAATTATTTACATATCCCTAATTGCATATAATTTTTATCTCTAGGCTGGATCTTTCTACAAATTATGGATTAACTATTATTTGTCATTCTTAATTGTGTAATAGTAATCTCAAACTTGGTATGTTACAGGTGAATTGGTGACATTACCTCAAAAAACTGCATAGACATGTAAGCAGCCAATGGGCTGTTTATAATCTACAATAGCTGATAGAAACAAAAATATTAATATTAGTATGACTTGGTATGAGTTGTAGCAGAAGAGATCTTGCTATGTATCTTCTTTCACTACCTACCCAATTTCACTCATTTTTTTGCGATTGTGACTGCCAGTCATCCAGGCTAGACTCCATATGGAGCATGAGTGAATAGGTCTGTATGTATGGTCCATAACACACCGTATTCATGTTCCACCCTATATCCCATAAGCTTAACTGTGTTCATCTGTAGTTGTAAATGAACAAGTTTTTAGCATATGCCAGCTTTCCCTTTAAAGAACTTGTATATCTCTTATTTTCTGTCAGGGGGCATTTTACAGCACAGTGTAGACTTGCACAGCTGCCTTCAGACAGAATCCTTAAATGTGGAGCGCTTTGTCTGAGCGACTTACACTTTCACTTTTCCCTCTACTAGTAAGAGATGGAAGTCACTAGATTATGCTCTAGCCTACTCAGCATTTAATGGAATGAATCTGAGTTATGTCTCACATAGCCTTGATTGGTTGACTGACTGACAATATACATTTTTCTTCTCTTTCTTATTTTCTGTCTTACTTTGCCCTTTCTCCCATTTTGTTTTCTGGGATTTTCATCCAAATAAATTATCTGCATCTAAGTTCTTGATTCAGGTCCTGCTATGGAGGAAAACCTAAACTATGATAGGTGTCGATAAAACACCGTTTGAAAAAATGCAATATTTATTCAGTTATGTGAAGGATAGCAGGGAGTTTAAAAGTTGAAGAATGAAGAGTAAAATATCCTAGATAAAGTAAATAGTATATGGCAAATTATAGAGAGCCATAAAAAATAGTGTCCCAAGACTGGATAGAAGACCAGGGTGGCTTTGTTATACTGATTGAGGGGGAGAATGAGAGATGATTTTAGAGAATTAGTGAGGGGCCATAGTAGTTGTTTTGGATTTTGAATTAAGTTAAACAGGAAATCATTGCAGAATTATAAACATCAGGCATAGATACAAAAACATAATTCTGCCTGCTTTGCTGCACCAGACCAGGACAAGTTAGAATTAGTGAGATATACAAGGGTATAAACTAGGGCATTAGAGAGACTAGAAGGATATAGAAAACTACTTTAAGTTTGAAATAGTAGTACTTGCTCTTGGAGTAAATGTAGATGATGAAGAAGGAAATAGTCTTCAAAAAGAAAAGAAAAATAGAGATTTCTCAATATAAGGATAACAGAACTATTTATTGGCATATCTCTAGAGAAGGAAATTTAACAATACATTTAACATCAAAATATAGGTAGACTTTGACCTAGTAATTCTACTTAATAATTTTACATATAAGTATCATCTTATAAATTTATGTATTTATATATTTTATTATAAATGTAAACAAACAGTAAAGGATCTGCCTGCAATGAGGAGACCCAGGTTTGATCCCTGGGTTGGGAAGATCCCCTGGAGAAGAGAATGGCTGCCCACTCTAGTATTCTTGCCTGGAAAATTCCACTGACTGAGGAGCCTGGTGGGCTACAGTCCATGACGTTGCAAAGAGTCAGACATGACTGAGCAACTAAAACACAGACATATTTAAATACCATATGTTATAGTATGCATTGTATATACTTATATACACTTATATAAATGCGATTATTATGTACACTTGTATAAATACACTCTTTGCTGGTGTATGCAATGATGTATGTACAAGGATAATCACTGAGATTTTGAAAGGCCTAAGAAGAGAAACAAAGACTATGCTCAATCTCCCAGTGTCTATGGGACATTTATAAATAATATATTCAATATTCAATAATTGCAAAGGAAAAGAAAAATTATATATACTGATAAATAAGACTTATGAAATTTATTACCTAAAAAATGCAAGGAGCAGAAAGCTTATGTAATTTGCTGCCACTCATATGATACCCTATATTACCACACATAACTTGCAAATTAAATTTGTTTCTTAATTAAGTAAATGCTTACTGAGCTTTAATTTTCATAAGAATTCTAGAATCAAGGAATGGAGTGATGAAAGTGTTCCAGATTGTAGTTTAGTATTTTTTATAAATACTAACTTTATAGGTGTTAAAAGCATTGGGTCTGGTTCCACCTCTCTTTTAACTTTGAAAGTGAAAGTGAAAATCGCTCAGTCGTGTCCAACTCTTTGCAACCCCATGAACTATACAGTTCATGTAATTCTCCAAGCCAGAATACTGGAGTGGGTAGCCCTTCCCTTCTCCAGGGGATCTTCTCAACCCAGGGATCAAATCCAGGCCTCCTGCATTGCAGGTGGATTCTTTAACTTGAAACTGACTTTTAAAATGTTAAAATAACCTTTAAAATTGTCATGTCCACAGAATTTTGACTCCCATCATTATGATTGTCACTTATGGAACTTTGTTAATTCCTCTGCTTTCATTCTCTTGTATTTCCTTTAATTTGGCATTTCCTATCAACCATGAGTCATTATCACAGAAGTATCTCATTCAAGAATGTAAAATGTTGGAAAAGTTAAGTCTTGTCATGGAGAATCAGCTCTCATTAATATCCTTAGGCAGTACTCACATGACACTTTGGGGCACATTTTAATTTTTTTGTCAAAAATTCTCCAAATAGAGCCATGGAGAAATTGTAATTATTAAAAAATGTCATTTTTAAACAAAGCACAATGGTAATTTAAATATATTGATAACATCAGGAAAGAATTAAATACAAAAGTATTATTTTCTCATAAATTGCTTAATTAAAGTTGTGTGAGCCTTCACAAATACTGCATATTCAAATAATATTTTCCTAGTGTGTTACACTAAAATAGATGTTAATTATTCAATATAAATAGCCATCTATTTCATACATATGGATAAAGTATTGTCTTCATGGCAATACAGTTGTGAATCTCAAATAAATAGAATTAAATGAGGACAAATGGGTAGATGGGAAAAAATAAACTTTTCAAAAAACTATTGTGTGCATTTTTAATGCAAGCTTGCACAAGCTAAATTTCAAATATATATTTTATAATTTTGATTTATTTAATATTTAGATAAAATTGGAATGAAAGTCTGGACATTATTGAAACTAAAATATAATAAGTATTGTTAATATTTTATAATCTTGAAAGTTTTCAGTTATGTAGATTTCAGAGATCCTATATCCATAAGGTCCATATATCCCACTAATAAACAAAATTGAGTTCCTATATCTCAATCAATTATTTTCATTGAGGTACAGGTTTTTTCTCCTTTTTAAAATTTTAGAGTTGATATTCCCTCTCTTTTTCATACTTTTTCTTACTCCCATAGTTGTCATGAACAATCTCAATAAACAATTATTTATTTTATTTTCTTTAATTCCTCTTCTTAGAAGCAATATCAAGCTGTATTAGTTGCATGGAAGAAACATTTAAGAAGAAATGAAGTGCTATTTTTACAACAATTTTAAAAAGAAACTATATCCAATGAGATTTTAGGGAAATAGGCATGTTTGATGCATTTTGCTGGATGTGTAAATTTCTAAAGAATTTTGGAAAATTAGAAATTTCTACAGAAGTTGAAAATACACAAATTCCTGCAAATAATCTCTCCTTTGGCAATAATTTCTATAGGAATAAAATCTTTATGAAACAAGAATATATGAGCAATTATTTTGATTGCAGAATGGATTGTGATAACATGAATTTGTGAATAGCATGAATATCAGTATGGGCTTCCCTGGTGGCTCAGATGGTAAAGAATCTGCCTCCAATGCAGAAGACCTGGGTTCAATTCCTGGGAAGATATCTTAGAGAAAGTAATGGCTACCCACTCCAGTGTATTTGCTTGGAGAAGCCCATGGACAGAGGAGCCTTGCATGGGGTCACAAAGAGGTGGACACTGAGTGAATAACACTTTCACTTTTCACTAAATATCAGTATTTTCACTTTTCACTAAATATAGTAATGTTTAAATAATGTCTAACACACACACATTTCAGTATATGCTTGTCAATTAAAAACAGTGAGTCAGATTCATATTATTTGGCCTTAATAGAATGTGAAATTCTAAATGATGTTAATGTGGAAGGTATATTTAGGAGATTACATTTTGTAGGAACAAACACTAATAATACAGCATTTCACTGATTCAAAGTCATATTTTTTATTTTAGCACCATAAGGCATGCATCTTCTTAAGTGATGAGAAAACAATCAAATTTTATTTTTAAATGTTCTTTTTTAGTGTTAAACTTAAAAAAGTTTATAATCAATATCTTCTTAAATCCAGTGACAAATTACAATAACTAACATTTATTGAACACTTACATGCATAATTCCATATATATAATTTCAAACGTACAACATTCTTGCGAAGGCAAATATAATGTCAACTTAAAGAAATGCATGCAATATATGAGTTGTGAGCTTAAGTTTTATTCAAGGTCTTACTGAGGACAGCCCTGGGGACAGCTCTGAGGAACCTTTCCAAAAAGGTACAAGAGGAGCAAGTTTATATATATTTCTGGACAGTAAATATGTGTAGTCAACCCTATATTTTGGGAAAAGATTACTGCTAATCACAAAGAACAGATATTTCTGTTAATAATTTTAGTGCTTTTCTGTGTATAGAGAGATGCAAGAATCTGGGGTCACTGCAATTCTTTCTGAGATATACATCTAACTATGTAGGGGCTCATTTATCTAAAGCATAGAGGGCCACATCCTGCTTTACCCTGAATTCTTCTTAGGGCACCTTTGGTGGGCATGGGCAACTTTAGTGGGTTCTGGCTTAACACATGCGTAACTGGGTGATGAGCTACGTTCTTTGTTCTTTGTTCACAAAAGATATAAAAGCAGGTCAGTGACTGCCCGATTTTGTGTTGGCTACTAATGGACATGAGGACTATTTTGGGGGCGACAAAACTGTTCTATATCTTGATTGTGGTGGTGCTTATCACCCATATGCACTTTTCAAGACTTGTAAAACACTGCATTAAAAGGGTAACATTTACTGTCCGTAAATATAGCTTAATTTAAAAATCTTAAGTGTTAAGTAGAAGGTCAAATGACATATCTGCCCTCTCAAGAATGACTATAACATTCTTTTAAAAAGAAGTTTATGCTGTGAGGGAGAAAAATAACTTTTCCAACATTTTACATTCTTGAATGAGACACTTCTGTGATAAAAAGGTAGATTAATAGGATAAAAACAGATAAAAGTTTAACAAATAACATGTATACCTTCTTATCCATGGGAGACATCCAGGAAAACTGACTAACTTCTGGAAAGGACCCAAACCACCACTTTAAATAACATCTCCATTTAAAGCCAAAGATGTTGGGGGCAGCAAAGTCCCATGCAATGGACACGAACTTAGGCAAACTTCAGGAGATAGTGAGGGCAGGGAGGCCTGGCGTCCTGCAGTCCATGGGGTCACAAAGAGTTGGACACGACTGTGCAGTGCAACTAAACAGCATCAAGGAAAGCTCAGTAAACAAGGCTAAGGTTATTAAATCAGATTTAAATCTTGGCCTTCTCTGTTGAGAGTTTCTAGAGACTTAGAGTCACCCTTTTCTTTTTGGTACAGAGCAGAAGACAACTTTACAGATGGAGATTTCTTTTATCATGGTAAATGTCTCTCACATAAAGCTAACTTCTACTCAGTTTTCAGAGCCTCTCCTGTGTCTTCTATTTCTTAAAAATGCGTCCTCAGTCAATTCTGTGGTGTCCAACTCTTTGCGACTCTATGAACTGTGGCCTGCCAGGCTACTCTCTCCATGGGATGCTCCAGGCAAGAGTACTAGAGTGGGTTGCCATTTCCTTCTCCAGTGGATCTTCCCAACCCAGGGATCAAATCTGAGTCTCTTACATCTCCTGCATTGGCAGGCAAGTTCTTTACCACTATCACCACCTCAGCCTAAAATAATCAATATACCAAAGAGGAATATTTTCAGTGGTGTACTTTGCTCCCCTTTGATAACTTTTTTTGAATATAATTTGAAGTTTCTATAAGTATAAAAATCTATTTGAATCTAATCTTAATGGTGATTTCCTTTGGGTAGCAGGAGATGAAGAATGAAGAAGGTATAGAGGAACTGATGAACTTGTGTGTATATGTGTGAGAGAAGAGGGGAGGAGGCAGAAATGTGTGTTTATTCTCTATTTTCGTTGAATGCTTGTTAAATATTTTGTGATACATTTAATCCTCTTACAGAATCGTCATCTCAATGATGACTGGGATTTTTGTTTGCTTTGTTCACTGTGATTTCTAGCTCATAGGATGGGGCCTGGTATACAGTATATGCTTAATTAATCTTTCTTAAATACAATGATTCATCAACATAAAATGTTAAGACTCTAGTTCATGTGCAATATAATGTACTCTCATTTGTAGAGATTTTACCTTGAACAGATAATATTTATGTCTGATTTTTCTGGCTAGATAGAATTGAAAGTGTTATATAGGCTGATTTTGAGTATTGTTGGTTAGGAAGAAAAATGTGTTATCTAACAAATGTGACTTTTAGCCCTGGATCACCACTTACTAGATAAGTGCCTCTAGGAATATGGTCCAGGTGCTTTCAGTCTCATTTTTCTTGCATGTAGATTTGTCTGTTAAGAGTAAATATTTGTAAACTATAAACATTATTTATAATTTGCCTTATTTTTATTTTATTAAAGCAGAGATAAGTTTAGTACCTCATTCTATTTATATAATAAAATGTGGATAATATGTATCTTTTAGAGATGGCTTGTATATAATTCCCCTTGAAAGCTGAGGAGAATATGTAAATTTTAAGATTATATCCGGACTTCTATTATTCTATGATTTTTTTCTTCCTACTTGCTTTTTTTTTTCTCTTTCTCTTTTTCTTCTTTTCTTTCTTTCTCTTCATTTTAAGTTCACCTGTGTTCTAAGTACAAAGTAGTTACCATACATATCTTATTGAACACACTAAACAAAGACCCCACTCTTAGGGACTTTAAGATATAAGAGATTTATTCAGTTATCCATTCAACAAATATTGATTGAATACCTACTTTGCGCTAGACATAATGCCAGGTGTTAGAAGTCTGCTTGCTGTAAACAAGGATGAATGGCAGTGCCTCTGCCCTTTTCAGGTTTACAACTCTGTGTGGCAGGGAGTAAAGGACATTGAGTAAACAACAGGGATGACTACTTCAATTCTTCCTGGAGAAGGAAATGGCAACCCATTCCAGTATTCTGGCCTGGAGAATTCCATGGACAGAGGAGCCTGGCAAGCTACAGTCCATGGGGTTGCAAAGAGTTGGATACGACTGAGCAATGGACATTTCAATTCTTAGTAATGAGATAGAAAGTGTATTTCATGTGCTCTTTTAGTGCAAATAAAGGGTCCATTTGATTTTCATTCTAAAACTGTCTAGCATAGCATAACTGTGGGTACATTAGAGCAGTTAACAAATGACCTGGAGACAATAAGGATATTACATATCAACAAGATCCATCATGCCTTTCATCATTGTGTCTATAATATCATTTAAATTTCCCAACAGGGCCAGATTTATCATGAGACAGATATAGCATTACATTTTTTAAAATCATTATGGTGTTTTGTGAGGCTGAAAAAATATACACATATATTTTCAGAAAGTGACAGACGCAAACACAATCAAAAATCATCTTGAGAACTAAAACTGTACTGTGTTCTAGATCACTAGATAGTATGTTACCTAGGTCACTAAAAATAACTGAATTTAAGTTTTTTTTTTTTTTCTATTTCAGTTAACTATCTTGTTTTTATCTGTCTATGGGCTATAGCCCATGGAATCACAAAGAGTTGGACATAACTGAGTGACTGAGCACACACACACACACACACACACACATACATTGTTAAAGAAAACCAGAACTAGGCAGTAATTAACAGTAAAAACAGATTTTATTCAAAAACTATGGCAATGGAGGAAAAGAGACCTCACTAGAGAATTAAGTTCAGTTGTGAATACGATAAGACCAAGTGGGGATTTATCACAAGGAAAATATTTGAAGAGAGGGGTCCATGGATAGAATATTACAAAGGGGAGACATTAAAGGTAGGAGAAATTCTTGCTAAACTGACCTAACAGGTTTCTAACTGAAGACTTGTGAAGGTGGTCAGATTTCACCTGGAAGATGAAATATTTGATAGACCTTCTGGGTGATCAGATATCAAGGGTGGAGAATTCTCTCTAAATTGATTTAGCAGGATTCTTGCTAAAACTGGGCCATGCATGCTGAGTTAGAAAAATTCAATTTTCCTGAGTAGGGAAAAACCTGCTTCTTTCTTCCTGATGACCTTCTTTCCTTTGTGTCTCCATTACTTTCACTGTGCTACCACACTCAGAACACTTACTTCTGACACTTCTGGTTGTGAAACATGTGGAATGTTTTCCCCACAACCAATTCTCTGCAGCACAGCTGCATGTCCTACAATTTATCTCGATTCTGACACCATCTATCTGGAGACTGTGTTAGATCTCACAGATTAAGGGCACATCCCACAAGATGACTCCCACCTCACTTCAGATGCCACTTGCCAGTAGTAGGTCCCTAGGCTATCTACAACTTCTACAAATTGGAGTTTCCCACAATGCCTTCCTTGGGTTTGATTTGCTAGAGCAACTCAAAGAACTCAGGGAAACACTTATGTTTACCAGTTTATTAAAGGATAGAGATGAACAGCCAGGTGAAGAGATGCATATGGTAAAGTCTGAGAGGGTCCCGAGCACAGAAGCTTCTGCCCCTGTGGAGCTGGGGTGAATTGCCC
The DNA here is from genome assembly GCF_054371585.1 of Giraffa tippelskirchi. NCBI lineage: Eukaryota > Metazoa > Chordata > Mammalia > Artiodactyla > Giraffidae > Giraffa > Giraffa tippelskirchi. Next base: position 59,194,425 of record NC_137275.1, on the reverse strand, counting down.
TCCCTGTGTTAATATGTTTGTCATCCTGGAAGCTCTCTGAAATTCATACTAATGGAATTTTTATGGAAGCTTCATCATATAGGCATGATTGATCATAAACAGACCTTCTCCCTCCTTAAGAGAATGGAAAAAGTGAGACAGAAAACTCCAAGATTTCAATCATGACTTGTGTTTTCCAGTGACAAACTCTCATACAGGATCCATCAAGGAGCCCACCCAAAGTTACCTAGTTAGTAAAAAAGACACTCCAATCACCCAGGAAATTACAAGGACTTCAGGGGCTCTCTGCCAGAAATTAGTGGCAGAGACCAATATATGTATTTTTTATTATCTCACAAAGACCTAACAAGGATAGACACTGAAGCCAAAAGTGGAAAAGTTGTTAGAGAAGCCTGATTAAAGTTTAGTCAAGTTTGTCACTGCATATCGTTCCTGGATTTGATGGCAGTGATTACTAAACTGCTTCCTAGAATAGGAATGAGAAACATCACATATTACACATTTAGACGAAGAAAAGTTCAACATGGTCACATTATATTATTTTTTTTAACTCAGTATTAAGTTTTCAGAAGAGAGTGGATAGACTCTATAATGGGCTAAATAGATGCAATATTGGTTCTAGAACTCCTTATCATTTCTTAAAAAAGACATTGTCAATGAAGAGGTGTTACAGAAAGAATACAGACTGACAAAATTTTCAGAAACTAGGGATCCATGTTGCTGCTACTGCTGCTGCTAAGTCGCTTCAGTTGTGTCTGACTCTGTGTGACTCTGTGGACAGCAGCCCACTAGGCTCCTCTGTCCACAGGATTCTCTAGGCAAGAATACAGGAATGGGTTGCCATTTCCTTCTCCATGGATCCATGGGAATGTTTAAAATAATTAAAATGTTAATTCTAACAAAACAAGACATTTTCACAAGTACATAGTAGAATCTTACTTATTCTGGATTTAGTTTGAAAGGAAAAGTAATTACTAATATTATATATGAACCCAAAATGTTTTCCTTATAGGAAATGAAGAAACAAAATCAGGAATATAAAGTGCCTTTATTTAATCACCACAGCCATCCTGTAAAGTGAGTGATGGTGTCCACATTTATACTATACACAGAGAAAAACAGATTTCAGTCAAAGCAGTAAGAGTTTTCTGCCAACTTTCTTTTCTTATGCCTTAAATGTTGTCATTAACCTGGTTACCATAGCCTACATATGTAAATATTAGCTACTTTGGTTTTCTTAAGGGAAAAATTTTAGTCAGACTCCTACAGATATATTTTGTTCTATATTATATACATTGTCTTAACTAAGCCTTTAAAATATGTGTGACTTTTAATCCTGTAAATACTACTTAAACAAGGTCCTTGATATTAAATAATATTCTTAGCTCATGGTACATGCAGCAAATTTTCTGTGAGTACTCTCTTTCACTGATTACTTGATTTTAAGTTCCTAATTTTTTAAAGCAGATTTCAGAAAAAAGTTCAGAGGGAAAGTTAAAAAAAATCATCAATGATATTATTGCAGATGGGAGTATAGTTGCAAATGATCTATTCTTCACTTAAGACTAAATTTCAACTCATGAAAAAGTAGATCATTTATTCTAATAATAAAATATATTTCCAAAGAATCTGTAGTTCCACAGCATAAATTTAGTATCATATGGTACCAGTTTCAGATGGTATAGGTTTATGATAGAAAATAATTATGTGTATATATTTTGTTGGTTTAACTGAGAGACATTATTACCAAACTGCTAATTTGCATATCTTATTTATAATTCAAAGGAAACATTATAATCTCATCTGTTCATTTCCAAGGCAAACCATTCAATATCACAGTAATCCAAGTCTATGCCCCAACCAGTAATGCTGAAGAAGCTGAAGTTGAACGGTTCTATGAAGACCTACAAGACCCTCTAGAACTAACACCCAAAAAAGATGTCCTTTTCATTATAGGGGACTGGAATGCAAAAGTAGGAAGTCAAGAAACACCTGGCGTAACAGGCAAATTTGGCCTTGGAGTACAGAATGAAGAAGGACAAAGGCTAATAGAGTTTTGCCAAGAGAATGCACTGGTCATAGCATACACCCTCTTTCAACAACACAAGAGAAGACTCTACATGTGGACATCACCAGATGGTCAACACCGAAATCAGATTGATTATATTCTTTGTAGCCAAAGATGGAGAAGCTCTATACAGTCAGCAAAAACAAGACCGGGAGCAGATTGTGGCTCAGATCATGATCTCCTTATTGCCAAATTCAGACTTAAATTGAAGAAAGTAGGGAAAACCACTAGCCCATTCAGGTATGACTCAAATCCCTTATGAGTATACAGTAGAAGTGACAAATAGATTTAAGGGACTAGATCTGATAGGCAGAGTGCCGGATGAACTATGGACAGAGATTCGTGACATTGTGCAGGAAGCAGGGACCAAGACCATCCCCATGGAAAAGAAATGCAAAAAAGCAAAATGGCTGTCTGAGGAGGCCTTACAGATAGCTGGGAAGAGAAGAGAAGCGAACAGCAAAGGAGAAAAGAAAAGATATTCCCATCTGAATGCAGAGTTCCAAAGAATAGCAAGGAGAGATAAGAAAGCCTTTCTTAGCGATCAGTGCAAAGAAATAGAGGAAAACAACAGATTGGGAAAGACTAGAGATCTCTTCAAGAAAATTAGAGATACCAAAGGAACATTTCATGCAAAGATAGGCTCGATAAAGGACAGAAATGGTATGGACCTAACAGAAGCAGAAGATATTAAGAAGAGGTGGCAAGAATACACAGAAGAACTGAACAAAAAAGATCTTCACGACCCAGATAATCACGATGGTGTGATCACTCACCTAGAGCCAGACATCCTGGATGTGAAGTCAACTGGGCCTTAGAAAGCATCACTATGAACAAAGCTAGTGGACGTGATGGAATTCCAGTTGAGCTATTTCAAATCCTGAAAGACGATGATGTGAAAGTGCTGCACTCGATATGCCAGCAAATTTGGAAAACTCAGCAGTGGCCACAGGACTGGAAAAGGTCAGTTTTCGTTCCAATACCAAAAAAAGGCAATGCCAAAGAATGCTCAAACTACTGCACAATTGCACTCATCTCACATGCTAGTAAAGTAATGCTCAAAATTCTCCAAGCCAGGCTTCAGCGATACATGAACCGTGAACCCCCAGATGTTCAAGCTGGTTTTAGAAAAGGCAAAGGAACCAGAGATCAAATTGCCAACATCCGCTGGATCATTGAAAAAGCCAGAGAGTTCCAGAAAAACATCTATTTTTGCTTTATTGACTATGCCAAAGCCTTTGACTGTGTGGATCACAATAAACTGTGGAAAATTCGGAAAGAGATGGGAATACCAGACGACCTGACCTACCTCTTGTGAAACCTGTATGCAGGTCAGGAAGCAACAGTTAGAACTGGACATGGAAGAACAGACTGGTTCCAAATAGGAAAAGGAGTACGTCAAGGCTGTGTATTGTCACCCTGCTTATTTAACTTTTATGCAGAGGACATCATGAGAAACGCTGGGCTGGAAGAAGCAAAAGCTGGAATCAAGATTGTTGGGAGAAATATCAATAACCTCAGATATGCAGATGACACCACCCTTATGGCAGAGAGTGAAGAAAAACTAAAAAGCCTCCTGATGAAAGTGAAAGAGGAGTGTGAAAAAGTTGGCTTAAAGCTCAATGTTCAGAAAACTAAGATCATGGCATCTGGTCCCATCACTTCATAAAAAATAGATGGGGAAAGAGTGGAAACATCGTCAGACTTTATTTTTTGGGGCTCCAAAATCACTGCAGATGTTGATTGCAGCCATGAGGTTAAAAGATGCTTACTCCTTGGAAGGAAGGTTATGGCCAACTTAGATAGTATATTTAAAAGCAGAGACATTACTTTGCCAACATAAGTCCATTTAGTCAAGTCAATGGTTTTTCCAGTGGTCATGTATGGATGTGAGAGTTGGACGGTGAAGAAAGCTGAGCGCCGAAGAATTGATGCTTTTGAACTGTGGTGTTGGAGAAGACTCTTGAGAGTCCCTTGGACTGCAAGGAGATCCAACCAATCCATCCTACAGGAGATCAATCCTGGGTGTTCATTGGAAGGACTGATGTTGAAGCTGAGACTCCAATACTTTGGCCACCTCATGCGAAGAGTTGACTCATTGGAAAAGACCCTAATGCTTGGTAGGATTGGGGGCAGGAGGAGAAGGGGATGACAGAGGATGAGATGGTTGGATGGCATCACCGACTTGATGGACATGGGTTTGGGTAGACCCCGGGAGTTGGTGATGGACAGAGAGGCCTGGCTTGCTGCAATTCATGGGGTCACAAAGAGTCGGACATGACTGAGCGACTGAACTGATAATCTCATAGATATAAGTAATTTATCCAATATTATGTTTGGTAGCCTGGTTGCATATTAAAACAGAAAATATATATCCTATAAATTGTCCTGATATCTCAAAAATACAGTTTATAAAATGAAATATAGTATAAGACACTATTGTCTTGTAAAGGAGCTTCATAGTACAGCCATCTTGAAGCCTTTTTACAGGATTAATTAGAAGTATTGAGCTTTGTGTGGATACTTTTTTGTGCATCTCAAAGGATTTGTAAATAATAGAAATCTGAAGAGCTAATAAGAAATGACAAATGTATCATATAAAGAAACACTAAAGAACAGGGGTTTTCCCAATTATGTACCAGCACTGGAAGGAAAAAGGAGCTATTGTCACAAATTCTCTTTCAATTACACTAATATAAAACACTACATTTTAGCTAGTTAATTGCTGTCATGTACCAGTGTAAAGAGAAATTGTTTAACATAAACCAATGTAGTCTTTCCACAAAATAACAACAGAAATGCTTACTGAAATACCAGGCCACCTTGTATCAACTCTAAAAAGTGTGATTCCTAAAGACAAAGTAATTTCACAAGTGTATCAATGCCAAGGGGTCATGTTTTGAAGGTTCAAATTATAGGACATGATTGCTAAAATAATCAAAGGTGAAGGAAAATAATGTAGTGTATTTTTATGATAGTAAATTTTCAAAGATAGATACATGCTCTTTTTATAGGAAATAAAGCAATCTTTTTCACTCGAGTTCTATAGAAGTCAGACAATTAAACATACAGGTGTATGAAAACTGCCTCCTCCCCAGACATGTATATGCTCTCCATATACCAATTTTCTTTCACAAAGATGATTCAGAAAAGATAAGTGTGAAACACAATATGAAATATTCATCTTTTTTATTTACCTATTACAATCATAATAATAGATATGTTGCTGGATGGAAGGACAAGGTGGTTGAGATAGCAACTACTGAAATATATGCTTGACCATAAACATCTTTAGGGTATTAAGAGGAAAACAGAAAGGTAAATTATCAAAAATAAGTTGGGAAATCTGGTTTAATTAAGCTAAGAAAAGTTTCTTAGGACCTTTCAGATTTTTTGATATGCAAGATTATTATAAAAAGTATAGTGGGAAGTATTTTTAATATTTTGATATTTTTATTTAAGCAGGTGATAAAATGTAAAAACAAGCAAACAAATAAAATACTTTGTATATTTATCCAAATTATATTCTATTTTTTTCATGATCTGATCCATCCTTAAAATTCTTGAAAACATATTTTAAGTAGAATATCTAGCCACATCATTCTAGAATGTTCTTTTATTCCCTTATAAATTCTATATATAATACATTCCTATAGATAATGCATAATATTGAAGTCCAGTGTAGATTTATTCACCAGGGTTATAGCAGTTCATAAGAAACATGTGCTCTTTTACTCTAGGAAACAAACATTTCTTGAAAGAAAAGCTATGACCAACCTAGACAGCATATTAAAAAGCAGAGACATTACTTTGCCAACAAAGGTCTGTCTAGTCAAAGCTATGGTTTTTCCAGTAGTCACATATGGATGTGAGAGTTGGACTATAAAGAAAGTTGAGTGCCGAAGAATTGATGCTTTTGAACTGTGGTGTTGGAGAAGACTCTTGAGAGTCCCTTGGATGCAAGGAGATCCAACCAGTCAACCCTAAAGGAAATCAGTCCTGAGTATTCATTAGAAGGACTGATGATGAAGCTGAAGCTCCAATACTTTGGTCGTCTGATGTGAAGAACTGACTCATTGGAAAAGATCCTGATGCTGGGAAAGATTGAAGGCAGGAAGAGAAGGGGACGACAGAGGATGAGATGGTTGGATTGCATCACCGACTGGATGGACATAAGTTTGAGTAAGCTCTAGGAGTTAGTGATGGACAGGGAGGCCTGGCATGCTGCAGTCCATGGGGTGGCAAAAAGTCAGATGTGAGAGTGACTGAACTGAACTGAAGCAAACATTCAAGTGGAGAGAAATGATATTAAAGAAAGAAACAGTCTATAAGTGACATAATCTCAGATTGTAAAAGAAGTGAAAAGATGATTGTGAGGTGGAAATGAAGGTGGGTTGGGAGAGGGGTTCTGCTGAATGCATTGTTTGAGAAAGACCTCTCTGAGGAGCCAAGAATGAGAGAGATTTAGGTCTGAGAGCTCAGAGTGCATATTTTGAGTCTGGAAGTTTGCATGCACTAGCATGAACAAGTATCATGTTTTTGTGATGCCAACATCTAGTCTGTTATTCAAGCAGAATTTGGCTACTAGTAGAAACAAAGTAAACTCTGTGAGCCAGTGTATGTGCCTTTAACTTGGTTGGGGAGTACAAACTGCTAGCTGTTTGTTCTCTATGATTCCATTCAAACTAAAGCTGTTAACTGTTTCCTTTTTGTGGAATTCTTTTCTTTTTTAATCAGGTAAGTGTCTGTTCATTTAAAACACACATTCGTAAAATATTGATGAACATGTCAATTATATCCCTATGATCTTAAAGTCAATTAGTACAGTTAGTTTGGCCCACCTCATTTAATTCATATAAGACCAGGTTTTTCCTAAAATATGGGTTCTCACCTACCTGCATGGAAATATTTTGAAGATCTTTTTGAAAAATTCAGGATATGTATTACTCTAGAATTGATTTTTCTGACTTTCTAAGGTTAGAACATGAAGAACCGGCTTGTTAAGAGGCTTCCCTAGTGTTGTTTATTCATGCTAAATTTGAGAACCTCTATCCTAAGTGCTATGTGTCTGCAGCTCTATTTACTGCCACAGGTGAGAGGTGTTTTTTTTTTTAAATAATGAACAACAGGTCATTTGATCACCCTTTCTGCTAAACATTATTAACTGAAAGTACAATCGAAAACACTTATGTCTTCATTATGATTTTAATTTTTATTTATTTATAAACTTTATTAGATAATAATGTTAATTGAATACTGCTATGGTCTGAATGTTTGTGACCCTCTAAAAGTTATATGTTGAAATGTTAACACCTAAAGATAATTGTGTTTGGAGGTACTTAAATAAAAACAAAAACAAAAAACCACAGAGGTCCTCTGCCCTTTCCACCATGTGGGAACACAACAAAAATATGCTGACTGTGACCCAGGAAGAGTGGTTCTCAACAGAATTCAGCCATGCTGATGACTTGATTTTGGACTTCCCAGACTCCAGGACTGTGAGAAATAAATTTCTATCATTTATAAGCTACCGAACATGTGGCATTTTCTTATAGCAATCTAAGTGGACTAAGACAGATTAATCTCCAGAGACATTCAAAATTAAAAGCTAGAATAATATATACAGAAATTAACATTTAAAATATTGTTAGTCTTCTAATGAAATCCTGCTCTGCTGTCACACTGTAGAGAGCTTCAAGATACTACTCCATAAACCAGGTCCTTCTTTCCCACATTGGAAATTGGAGAGAGAAAAAAAACATGTGTACACAGTACATGTGCATATCACATGATTATCTGGGAATTTTATGCCAATATTTAATTAATTTAGGCCATTGCTACTCAATATATGTTACCCACTGGTGCTTAACTATGAATAGTTTGTTTCTGATCCACCAGGATATGAGAAACATGTGCTAGATATATAAATCATCTAGATATATAAATCATCTAATATTTTCTTCAAGAGAGTCACATCCCCCTCCCCCCAAAAAAGTTAGTGAAACAAATCAGTGTTGTGTGTTTACTGCCAGAGTTGATTTACAGACTGACTCAAACCTCCCATCTCCTTAGGGACCATAATAAGTAGGCTAGCACTGATGGGGACAAGTACATATGGACAGAGCTCATTGAACTTCTTCATCTTTGACACATTTATGTTCATTTACTCAGCTGGTAAAGAATCCACTGCAATGTAGGAGACCCCAGTTAGATTCCTGGTTCAAGAAGTTCCCCTGGAGAAGGGATAGGCTACCCACCCCAGTATTCTTGGGCTTCCCTGGTGGCTCAGATAGTAAAGAATCTGTCTGCAATGCAGGAGACCTGGGTTCCATCCCTGGGTTGGGAAGATGCCCTGGTGGAAGGCATGGCAACCCACTCCAGTGTTCTTGCCTGGAGAATTCCCATGGGAAGAAAAGCCTGGCAGGTTACAGTCCATGGGGTCACAAAGACTCAGACATGAGTGAGCAAATAAGCATAGCACACTGAATTGAAACATTCAACTCTGGAAAAATTTTTATTTCACTTTCAATGGAAGATTTCTGGAAATTTCCAGGAAATATTTATTTTCCATTAAATAGTTTAAGCTCAAAATGAAATTATTATTTTCTGTATATCTTCAATTTGAGTTTATAATTCTTCATTGTTAAGTAACATATATATGCATAGAAGGAATTTAAATGGTAATAATGACATATATTAAACATAACATCACTTAATTGTTGTCTTATAAATGAGAAAACATGAGTTTTAGCTTGTTTGATTTCCAGTGATGCTTATCACTTTCTGTTCATACATTCATAAATGTTTTGTGTTCTTTTAATAATTGAATAGGGAGATTGGTATTTACCTGGCTGCTATGGTGAAAAAAAATAGTGTTAACCTCATGATTTAACCAAAGAGGCATTAATCAACATTGATGGAAAAAAATAAATTTGATAACATTTTCAAAATAGTTTACAAGTTGACTTTTATTAATTATTGATTTCTTGAAATTGTTAGCATATAGCATGCTATTTAAGACCATGTTAATCACCACAAAATTTGAGTTTAAATCCTAATTCTGGTATCTACGTGCTATTTAATCTTAAGTAAGTAATATCTCAGATTGCATATTCTTTAAAATTCTTTAAAAATAGAAGCAAAGACACTAACTGATAGTGTCCTTCGGTGGATCAAGGTGGCGGTGGTTTAGTCATTAAGTCATGTTCCACTCTTGCGATCCCATGGACTGTAGCCTGCCGGGCTCCTCTGTCCATGGGATTCTCCAGCCAAGAATACTGGAGTGGGTTGCCATTTCCTTCTCCAGGGAATCTTCCCAACCCAGGAATCAAACCCTGGTCTTCTGCATTGCAGGCAG